>NC_141176.1:78387500-79637500 GCF_055505025.1 Bos grunniens
AGTGGAATGAAATGGCTTCATGAACATGCTGCCCACGGATCATCTCCCAACACAAAAATGAAGCTAATGGCGATACTGCATCAAGTTGCTACCATTATTAAATCAGTCTCCAGATTTAATTTGTCCTGAAACATTTTAGATTCTCAATAATCCTATGATTTGTAGGTTCTAAGAAGGAAGAATAAGAATCTGTTATGTTCCTAAGTTGTACTACAGAGTTTCTTAGATAATTCATATTCTATGCCTTTGGAGAAAATTTAAGACAAGTGCAAGTTAACAGAATTACATTTACAATGGAAAATCTGACAGACACATTGTCTGAGAGTAAACAAACATTGCCTTCAGTGCTCTAGGCGACAGGATTATATCAAGAGTTGTGGTTAATGTTTTCCTGACATACCAGTTCACCTTCTTCCTGACCTACAATGGAACTGGAAATAATTAACCAGCTTTTCCCCTGTGACATGGGGTCGCTAAGATTCGGACACAACTGAACGACTTCATTTCCACTTTTCACTTTCATGCATTGGAGAAGGAAATGGCAACACACTCCAGTGTTCTTGCATGGAGAATCCCAGGGACGGGGAAGCCCGTTGGGCTGCCATCTATGGGGTTGCACAGAGTCGGACATGACTGAAGCCACTTAGCAGCTTAGCAGCAGCCCTGTGACTAACTGAAGTTGCTCCCTGGGTAGCATTTGGGGATTAAGTTGAATATTTATTTTTTTCATTTTCATGTTTCAAAGGTATCATTCACTAACTTACAGCTACAGTCCACTAGATGGGTCTGTGGTAGTGAGAGTTTTAAAGAGTAGTTCTTTCAGTTATTCAGAGTTGTCTTGTGTATATATGTGTGTTTGTTACTGGCTGCTCACACCTGTGTGCTACTCACTCTTGCAACCTGCAGTCCCTAAGCACCCTCTCTGTGCCCTGCAGAATGCCACTTTCTGGGGAACAAAGATGAAAAAAAGATGCTCTCTGATTTTAAAAAGCCTCAAGGTACTTACTGTGAAATACAGACTCCAAATTATAAAGCATGCTATAGGTGCTATCTTTTAATAGTGATATCACATATCTTTTTATACGAATAGTAAAATTCACATAACATAAAATTTAACTACTTAACCATTTTTAAGTGGACAGTTTGGTGTTCAGTATATTCACATTGTTATGCAACCAAGCTTGAGAATTTTTTTTTTTGCCTGCTAAAACTGAAATTCTATACCCATTAAACAAACAACTCCCGATTCCCCACCCCCCAGTCCCTGGAGACCACCATCCTACTTCCTGTCTTCCTGAATTTGACTACTTAGGAATCTCACATAAGTGGAATCAGAGTATTCATTCCCTTTTTATCTGGCTTATATTATTTGGCAAAATATCATAAAGATTTATCCATAGGTCAGAATTTTCTTCCTTTTTAAAACTGAATAATATTTCATTGTAAGGATTTAATTCCTTCCGATTTTTGGCTACTGTGAAAACAGGTGTACCATAATTTCTACCTTAAAAGAAAATACAAGACACTAAGGAAGAATTGAGGGTCTCAAAGATGCGTTAGGTCAACTCAGAAAATGAGGAGACATTCACCAGCCAGATGATGGAGGGAACAGGTCTCTGAGGTGGAGGGGCAGCATACACACTGAAATCTGGAGGGCGTGGTGCTTTGGGAGAACCTACACGCGACCCGATTGCAGGGGTGTGCGTAAGTCAGGAGACATATTGGCTTCAGAGGGAGATGGGGAAGAGCTTCCTACCACCTTGCCTGCTCTGGTTTAGTCTCTCCTTGAAGACTCTGTCCTGGGCCCAGCTGAGAGCCTCAAGCTGAATGTGAAAGGAGCATCACCAGCAGACATGGACACTGGCAGATCCAGGTCACAAGCCTCTCTGCCATCTCCCATGTGGATCTTCCCTGCTCTCTTCAATTTGCTTTTGACTTTGAGCAAGTCTCCAGGCTCTGCCTCCATCTGACGCCCTGGTTCCTCACCCCTGACTGGGTCATGATTCAAGCTCTTCTCTAGTGGCTACAAACTCACCCGAAAGCCCCTACTGGAGTGGACTTCAGGCTATGGTCAGGTTCAAGCAGTAGCTCAACCCAGGCCAGTAAGGATCAGATTTGTGCTAAAGAAAGAAGCAGTCTGTGGGGAGAGGACAGAGAGCAGCTCAGTGTGGGTGAGTAGAGGACAAGTTCATGGCAAAAACCCAGGGACAGAAGAGCAGACTGCAACCAGAGGGCACCGAGAAAGGAAAAGATTTCAGAAACACAAAGAAGAAAAGAACTTTGCTGGTGGTCCAGTGGCTAAGAACCTGTGCTCCCAATGCAAGGGGCCTGGGTTCGATTCCTGATCAGAGAACTATTAATAGATCCCACAAGCTGCAACTAAGACTTCTCATGCCACAATGAAGATGGAAGATCCTGTGTGCCACAACTAAGAACAGCACAACCAAATAAATAAATAAAAATATATTTAAAAAATAAAAGATGGAAAAGAATGAAATATTGGAGAGTTATGAACAGGGAGCCAGGGCAGACTACCCAGACTTTGTATGAATAATTAGGTGTCACATACAGTGTCCTGGGTCAGATTAAGATCGAGCTCTGGAGCCCAGGGCCCATTAACCACCATGAAGGAGCTCATGACACAGGGAAAAAATGCTGGTATCCCCATTCCATGGTTAGTTTCCAAAAAAGATTCAGGGACAGTGTCACTGATCTAATCTGCATCCATTAGGAAAAGAGTCCCCCTGTACACGGACAAGGAAGCCAAGAGCAGATATGGTGCTAAACCTTTAGCTGGATTTTAAAGAGGCAAATGGCTTAAACAAACCTTTTGTCCTGGGTCAATGGACATTTCCAGGTCCTTGAATACCACAGGCCCGTCCGAGCTATATCCAAAGTTCATATTAATGTAAATCTCTCCATTCTGGGGCCAGGATGGAGGTGGACGATACTTAGGTTTCCAGGGCAATTCTTTCCCAAGGGCTGTATATTCAATCCCTCTTTCTACTGAAATAACCTGAAACACATATGACATCACATGAGTTAGTGTCAGATGGTCTTATTCATGGGTGTTCAGAGATTGTAAATGAAACCTTCTGCTTTTCTATGGTTCAAACATCCCAGGTCTCAGCATCCACAAAGGACAGAAGTAGGAGTCTGATGAGGTCTTGGATGATTTGCAAACTTGTTCATCATCCTCAACACTTTTACTTATGACTATTCCCTTCAACTTTATATTAAAACTAAAAGAATTAGAGAACTGAATGGTAAAATTTTATTGACCCACCTTTCACATCTGAATAAAAAGCAACAGAATTTTTTCAAAGAAAAGAACACTTATGGACACCAATCAGTATGTGTGGCTACAGAAGGGCCACATGTTACAGATGAGCAGAATTGGATGGTCATCAAGCCTCATTTTAACAATTAGTCCCTGTCTACTCTGTTAGAAGGCTGACATGGAAAGACTTTGTTTTTCTCCCTTTAGGAGAAGATACAAATATTCAAAAGTGTATAATGTACATACTAAGACCTCCTAAACAACTGTAACTCCACACCTTTGAGAGAACATTCTGAGAGAGAACCTATCCTACCAGGAAGAAAGGCTGCCAGCAAATTCAGGTGTTCAACACATACAAGAATAAATGCTAAAATGCGGGGAGGGGTGGAGAAACATATTAATTAAATAAACCTCAAAATACTGGATTCTTTTCTTTTACCAAAAATGAGGAATTACCCATTAAGAAACAAGCTGCTAAGTTAACAAACAATTAGCCTATATTCTCTCCAGAATTTCAGAACCTTTCTCCTATGAGACATTTATTGTTTTTGAAGCCAGTTTGTGATGAATATAAAACTTTATGACATGGTATACATACGTCTGAGAAAAGATGTATATATTTTATTTCACATTAACTTTAAGCAGATGGAGGAGAATACAAAAAAAAAAAAAAAACTTTGTTAACTATGATGCAAAAATAATAGTTTTACTATTTTACATAAGAATTGCTTTTATGCCATTTAATAGCAAGGAGACTTGAAAAGGCTAAGAACAGAAAGATAAACATCACCATGTTCTCAGCTTCAGCACTTTGCCTGATGCACCACTGGAACATCCCCGTGAGTGTGAGAGTGAGAGACAGGACCAGGCCAACCTGCCCGGGAGTCAAAACTAAAATGAAGAAGAAGAGGAATAAGGTGAGCCTACTTCTCAATCCCTCATGCAGCTCCTTCTGTCACTTTACAAAGAAGACTCTTTTATTTTTATGATTTTTATTGGAGTATAGTTGATTTATAAAGTTGTGTTAGCTTCAGGTACATAGTAAAGTGAATTAGCCAGACACATATACATATAATCTATTCTTTTAAAAGTTATTTTCCATGGGGAGCATATATATACCTGTGATGGATTCATTTTGATATTTGGCAAAACTAATACAATTATGTAAAGTTTAAAAATAAAATAAAATTTAAAAAAACAAACAAACAAACAAAAAGTTATTTTCCCATATATGTCATTACAGAGTATTAATTAGAGTTCCCTGTGCTGTAGATCCTTTTTAGTTACCTATTTTATATAGTAACCTATTTTATATAGTAGTGAGAGGACTACTTTATAATATTTGAATCTTTTACATGTAATGATAGTATTACTCATAATATTACTTCTGTTGATTGAGACTGTAAAATAGTTAAAAAAAAAAAAAAAGGCAAGAAAAACCCACTATGAGGGAATTCCCGGGTGGTCCAATAGCTAAGACTCCACACTTCCAATTCAGATGGCCTGGGTTCAATCCCTAGTCAGGAAACTAGATTCCACATTCCACAACTAAGACTTCACATGCTGCAATTAAAGTCCTGCCTGTCTCACCTGAGACTGAAGATCCCCTGTGCTCCAACTAAGACCCAGTGCAGCCAAATGAATAAACAATTTTTTAAAATATTATGAATTTAGAAAGAATTAAGAAAGTTGTTGCTGCTGTTCAGTCACTAAGTCATGTCTTACTCTTTGTGACACCATGGACTGCAGCACACCAGGCTTTCCTGTCCTTCATTATCTTCCAGAGTTTGTTCAAACTCATGTCCATCAAGTTGGTGATGCTATCTAATCATCTCATCCTCTGCTGTCCTCTTCTCCTTTTACCTTCAATCTTTCCCAACATCAGGGTCTTTTCCAATGAGTAAGCATTTTGTATCAGGTGGCCAAAGTATCTGAGCTTCAGCATCAGTCCATTCAATCAATATTCAGGGTTGATTTCCTTTAGGATTGACTGGTTTGATCTCCTTACAGCCCAAAGGACTCTCAAGAGTCTCCTCTAGCATCACAATTTAAAAGCATCAATTCTTCAGGCTTCAGCCTTCTTAAGGGCTTTCCTTGTGGCTCAGCTGGTAAAGAATCTGCCTGCAATGCGGGAGACCTGGGTTTGATCCCTGGGTTGGGAAGATCCCCTGGAGAAGAGAATGGCTGCCCACTCCAGTATTCTGGCCTGGAGAATTCCATGGACTGTATAGCCAAGAGTCAGACACGACTAAGCGACTTTCACTTCACAGCCTTCTTAATGGCCCAACTCTTATGTCTGTACAAGACTACTGGAAAAACCATAGCTCTGACTATATGGACTTCTGTTGGCAACATGATGTATCTGCTTTCCAATATTCTGTCTAGGTTTGTCATAGCTTTCCTTCCAAGATACAAAAATCTTTTAATTTCATGGCTGTGGTCACTGTTCAAAGTGATTTTGGAACCCAAGAAAATAAAATCTGTCACTGCTTCCACTTTTTCCCCCATATATATGCCATGAAGTGATAGAACAGGATGCCATGATCATTGTATTTTGAATGTTGAGTTTTAAGCCAGATTTTTCACTCTCCTCTTTCATCCTCATCAAGAGATTCTTTAGTTCCTCTTGACTTTCTGCCATTAGAGTGATATCTATATATCTGAGGTTGTTGATATTTCCCCTAGCAATCTTGATTCTAGCTTGTGAGTCATCCAGCCTGGCATTTTGCATGATGTACTCTGCATATAAATCAAATAAACAGTGACAATATACAGCCTTTTCATACTCCTTTCCCAATTTTGAACCAGTCTACTGTTCCACATCCAGTCCTAACTGCTTCTTCTTGACCTGAATACAGGTTTCTCAGGAGACAAGTAAGGTGGTCTGGTATTCCTGTCTCTTATACAATTTTCCACAGATTGTTGTGATCCACACAGTCAAAGCCTTTCACATAGTCAATGAAGCAGATGCTTTTCTAGAATTCCCTTGCTTTATGATCCTATGAATGTTGGCAATTTGATCTCCATTTCCTCTGCCTTTTTAAACCCAGCGTGTATATCTGGAAGTTCCTAATTCACATACTGTTGAAGGATTTTGAGCACAACCTTACTAGCATGCAAAATGAGGGCAATTGTATGGTACTTTGAACATTCCTTGGAATTGCCCTTCTTTGGGATTGGAATGAAAACTGACCTTTTCCAGGCCTTTGGCCACTGATGAGTTTTCCAAATTTGCTGACATATTGAGTGTAGCACTTCAACAACATCTCCTTTTAGGATTTTAAATAGCTCAGCTGGAATTTCTATTACCTTCACTAGCTTTGTTCATAGTAATGCTTTGTAGTTAAGTATCATTTGACTTCACACCCCAGGATGTCTGGCTCTAGGTGAGTGACCACATCATCATGGTTATCCAGGTCTTTAAGATCTTTTTTGTACAGTTCTTCTGTGTATTCTTGCCATCTCTTCTGCTTATCTTAGGTCCTTATCATTTCTGTCCTTTATCATATTCCCACCTGGATTGAGATACACTTGACAATATTATATAGGTGAGGATCATGTCATTATTCAGATTTTTGTCCCTATGCTTTCAATTATCATTATGTAATTTCACTTTCTACATCCAATGTAGCTACAGTTGAAACCACAAAAACAAAGCAACAGATTCTATGAGCCAGTGCTTTTAAGTCTAAAATATGACTCTCACTTTTCCATTATTAATGACTATGATTCAGTGTTATTACTATGGAGTAGTTAGGGACAGTGAAGTCATGCCACATTCCAACAGCTGCTCATCTGGTACCCACACAGCAGTGAGGATATTGTTTTTGTAACAGACAATATTTCTCACCCCAGTACACCAGACCCCTACAACCAAGAGATCCAAGTAGACCTAAAGTTAAAACCTAAAACCTAAGCTGTACAAAAAGCTTAATAGTAAACTTGATTCTCTCCTCCCAACTGCAGGACACTACCTGAAATGTTCAGAAGGTCAATTTGCTACACTTGTATAGACTTCAACCCGTTCAAGAAAAATAAAAAGATAAAAGATCTCAACAAAGACCTACTATAAATAAATAAAGAAACAAACTACTCAAAGCAATCTACAGATTTAATGCAATCCCTATTAAATTACCAATGGCATTTTTCACATAATTAGAACAAAATATTTTACATTTTGTATGAAAACACAAAATACCTGAATAGCCAACACAGTTTTGAGAAAAACAAAGAAGAAAAATGAAGCTGGGAGGAATCAGGCTCCCAGTCTTTAGACTATACTACACATATACAGTAATATACTATACTACACAGCTACAATAATTGAAACAGTATGCTACTGGGACCAAAATCAGAAATATAGATCAATAGAACAGGACAGAAAGTTCAGAGATAAACCCACACACCTATGGTCACTTATGGCAAAGGAAGTGACCTTCCTTTGGAAAGGAAGGAAAAAAGACAGTCTCTTCAATAAGTGTTGCTGGGAAAACTGGACAGCTACTAGTAAATGAATAAAATTAGAATATTTCCTAACACCATACACAAAAATAAATTCAAAATAGATTAGAGACATAAATATAAGAACAGACACTACAAAACTCTTAGATGAAAACAGAGAGAATTCTCTCTGACATAAATTGCAGTAAGCTCTTTATTGACCCACCACTTAGGGTAATGAAAATAAAATAAAACATAAAAATTTGGGACCTAATAAAGCTTAAAAGCTTTTGCATAGCAAAGAAAACCATAAAAATACCAAAAAGACAACCTGCAGAATGGGAGGAAAGACCCTGATGCTGGGAGGGATTGGGGGCAGGAGGAGAAGGGGACAACAGAGGATGAGATGGTTGGATGGCATCACTGACTCAATGGACATGAATTTGAGTAAACTCTGGGTGATGATGGACAGGGAGAGTAAATGCTGGGTGATGGACAGGGAGGCCTGGCATGCTGCAATTCATGGGGTTGCAAAGAGTCAGACATGACTAAGTGACTGAACTGAACAGAACTAAAGAATACGAACAGTTCATGTAGTTCAATATCAAAAGTAAATAAATAAATAAACAAACCAATTTTAAAAATGGGCAGAAGATCAAGACGGTCTCCAAAGAAGAAATACAGATGACCAAAAAGCACATGAAAGATTATCAAATCTCTATTTATTAGATAAATGCACAACAAAACTACAGTAAGATTTTACCTTACACCAGTCAGTATGACCATCATCAAAAAGTCTACAAACAATAAATACTGGAGAGGATATGGAGAAAAGGGAAACTTCTGACACTGTTGGTGGGAATGTAATCTGGTAGAGCCACTATGGAGAACAACATGGAGGTTCATTTAAAAACCCAAAAATAGAGCTACCATATGATCCAGCAATCCCACTCCTAGGCATATATCCAGAGAAAACCATAATTCCAAAAGATACATGCATCCTAATGTTCACTGCAGCACAATTTACAATAGCCAGGGCATGGAAGAAACCTCAATGTCTATCAACAAGCAATGCATATAGAAGATGTGGTGCCATACATACAATGGACTATTACACAGCCATTAAAAAGGATGAAATAATGCCATTTGCGGCAACATGGCTGGACCTAGAGATTTTAGTACTGAGTGAAGTAAGTCAGACAGAGAAAGATAGAGTATGATGTCACTTATATATGGAATCTAACAAAAGGCTGCAAATGAACTATCTACAAAACAGAAGTAGAGTTACAGGTGTAGAAAATAAACTTATGGTTACCAGGGGATAAAGGAGGGGAGGGATAAATTGGAAGACTGGGATTGACACATGGATACTACTATATATAAAATAGTAAAATAGATAACAAATAAGAAACTACTGTAAAGTACAGAGAACTCTTTAATGACATATGTGGGGAAAGAATATAAAAAAGAGCGGCTATATTTTATGTATAGCAGATTCACTTTGCAGTACATCTGAAACCAAGACAACAGTGGAAATCAACTATACTCCAATAAAACTTAAAAATAAATGAATGGACCAAATGAGCCAAAGCAGGGGCCCAAAGCACCACAGGTCTCCTGGAGTAGGCACATTCATAACTGGTCTTTGCTCCTAAAGATTCTGAAAGCCAAAAACAGAAATTCTTTTCTAAAGGACAAATTATTTAAGTATTTATTAAGATGCAAATTAATATAAAATGATACATGCACCCCAATGTTCATGGGTACGGAAAAAGAATCTTTAAAAAACTGGAGGTACGTATAATAGATTCACTTGGCTATACACCTGAAGCAAACACATTGTAAATCAGCCATACGCTGATCAAAAAAAAATTTTTTTAAGATGTCTCAACAAGGACCTGCTGTAAATAAATAAATAAATGGGAAAAAATAAAAGTTCTCATCAAGACACAAATGACTTCACATGGACCAAACTGAGGAGTCATATGCAGCAAACACTTTAATAAAATTCATTAGAACCAAAGAGTACATATTAGACAAGATGGCAAGAGTTTAATAACTATAAACAAAGCTGTAAACTGTAAACAAACCACAAATATCCACATCTGTACTTACTTTCTGCCAGAGTCAGGGCCCCAAAGGCAACAATAGTGACAAAGATGGCACAGATGACATCTAGATTCACAGCGAGCCATCGGGACGTTGTCAAAAGCAGGAACCAAGCCTCTGCATTTGTGAATCGTTAAGCATAATACATGAACAGAAAAAACATGTTAGCTGCTTCTCATGAGGGAGAGAATTTTCTCAGTTGAGTTACGGAAGATTTTACACAAGGTAGGACAGCAGAGTCACATACCCAAGAAACCTGAAGATTCCAGAAAACTAGGTTCCAACACAAGACAACTTACTGGACACAGAGGATCAGTCCAGGAAGCAAGGATTGAAAACTTCAACCCACAGGTTATTGACAGAAATATGATCATAAGAGAGAAGATAGTAAATCATCTCATTGGTGTGTTTCCTGCAGTGAAGGGCCTCAATGTGAAGATCATCCTCTCACAGGGTCAAATGTTCCCAGCTCTCTGACAGCAGAGAGCACAGCTCACAATGTTTCCAGCACTTTCTGCCCTCACTACAGGGCACTGTGGTGTTTATTCTTAGGGGCCAGTGTCTACATTACCATCAACTAATAGGATCTGCATGTGACTTTCAAAATGCCATTTTATCTTTAAAATACAATAATGATTGGAAAGTTTGGCCAGGATTTTATAGACTTAGAGAAAATTCTGAATTTTTTACCTGGGGCGGGGGGTGTGGGGTAGGAACTTCACTGATACAAAGTATAATCAAGCGGGTAGCAAATCAGGAAATTATTTTCCTCAATCACATCCGCTACCCTCCATGCTCTGAAAAGAGTCAGCAAACCACAGCCTGCAGGGCTAAAACAGCCACTGCCTGATTCTGAAAATAAAGTTTTACTGGAACACAGCTGCAGCCATTCGCTGATGTATTATCTTTGCCTGTCTTTGTGCTACAACAGCAAAGGTGAGTAGTTGCAACAGAGATGGTACAGCATACAAAGCCTGCAGTATTTTCTATCTGGTCCTTTGGAAGAAAGAAAAGCTTGCTGACTCCTGCTCTAAAAAGACAGAAAGCCACAGGGCACAGGGATGGAAGGACAATGCAAGCCAGGCAGGGAAGAAAAGCAAGGGTGTGACATGGGAAGAGGGGAACACAGAGGGATTGCTGAGAGGAAGGGGTAGGGGAGGCAGGTGTGCAGAGGGGGATGAGGGGTGGCACAGAGAGAGGTTCTGGCCAGCAAGACCACCTGAGAGGGAGGTCAGGCCTCAGAAGGCAGCACATCCCATCCTTTGAAATCATCTTCAGAAGTTTACAGACCTGAATGCAAGTCCTGGTGTGAGTCGAACACTTTCTGAAACTTCTGTTCAGCTTTGCATGCCCGGATGGTCCAGAGTCCCCGCAGAGAAGATGTTAAGTGGGAAAATACCAGGCTCCGTGCTGGGGAAGCAGAGACAGACAAATAACAAAGTTGGGGAGGCTGGATGCAAGGAAACCAACTGCCTCCAGTGCTCTGTGGCCACACATCCTGCCAAAGGGAATCTTCCACATGATCCTCAAACTTCTGCTCACATCACACTTCACTTTAGCAACCTGGGAATGAAAGATTCTCTTTGAAACTGCTGCTGCTGCTGCTAAGTTGCATCAGTTGTGTCTGACTCTGTGTGACCCCATAGACGGCAGCCCACCAGGCTCCTCCGTCCCTGGGATTCTCCAGGCAAGAGTACTGGAGTGGGTTGCCATTGCCTTCTTCAGAAACTATCTTTGATCAAATTCAAATCACAGCTAGATTTAGGTAAAGAAATTCTTTTATTGGTTCTTTTATCAAGGTCTTCTCAAACACGCCTCCCTCCAAATTTTTCTGGCATCTCAACAGGTGGAAATTGTTGACAAAGTTTTAAAAATACATTGAAGTATAGTTGATCTACAATAATGTATTAGTTTCAGGTATATAGCATAGTCATTCAGTTATTTTTTCTGATTATATTCTATTACAGGTTATTACAAGATACTGAATAAAATTCCCTGTGCTTTACAGTAAATCCTTGTTGTTATCTGACACTATTAATAGCAGTGTGTCTATTAATCCCATTCTTCTAGCTTGTTCCTCCCTCTCTCACAGTCCCCCTTGGTAACTGTAAGTTTGTTTTCAATGTCTCTATTTCTATTTTGCATACAGATTCATTTGTATTATTTTTAGATTCCATATGTAAGTGATATCATATTTATCTTTCTCTGACTTACTTTACTAAGGATATTATTCTCTAAATCCATTCATGTGGCTGTAAATGGCAATATTTCATTCTTTTTCATGGATGAGTAATTATCATTCACTAATTTTTGAATCAGTAGCATTTTAAAATTTAATTCCTCATTAGAGTCCTCACCACACTGAAGCTTGATGAGCTACCTGTGTTTTGTCTCCATGTTAGATGAGCAGCCTAAGGTCTGGGATAGAATCAGTACACCCGACCCTGCACCAGAGCCAGACCCAGGACAGGGTGAGACAAGTAAGGGGAATGGACAGTCTGCCGCCTCCCCTGTCCTGGACCTCCCCCTGCACCTGCGCCAGGAGCCTCTGTACGGGTCACGGAACACCCGGCACTGCCCCTCCCTTGTGCCCTCAGGACCCAGCAGATGAGGGGCCTTTGAATGTTCTTGACTTCCGCCCCGGGAACCTGATGGATGTTTTTATATCTGCCTGCTGGATACCTTTCCTGGTGTTTGGAGGTCATAGTGGCATGGGACATGCACATCACCCTTTTAGAACATGACAGTGGCCTTAGTGTCCATTCTCTTTTGAGTGACTTCGTGTGGGTTTGGGGTCAGGTGTCACATGACTGCCCATTCGTTTCCTGCCATCTTCTCTAAGAGCACACTGACCACGAGCTCCAGGGTCAGGCTCTTGCCTGTCAGGGAACAGCTGGGCTGCAGGCTACCAGGCAGGGATGACCCCTTATGGTTCTCATTCCCCACCATGAACGAGGCTATAACTTGCTACTGTCAGGGTAATAGTGAGTCTGTGAGCCATGTCTGGGATGAGTGATAACTTGTTCTGTATTAGCAGGAAATACTGACATCACTTTGTTACCTGTACATCTCCTAGAGAAGCCCTGTTAGTACAATGAGGTTGTTCATGGGAAGTTAGTAATGCATCTTATAGGAGGCTACAGAGATTTTATAAAACGATGGGGGAAAGGATCAAGTGTAAAACTCTAAACTGTTTTCAGGTCCTCACTTCTTAGTCCAGTATCTGAATGCCTGTTCAGTCAGTACCAACATGCACCTGGGCACTGCACATTTGGAGGGGTTAAGGTACAAACAGGTAAAGACACAGAACCTCCTCTTGTGTTTAGTGTCCCCAGTTCTATAAGGAAGGAAGAAGGAAGCTTCCTCCTGTGAGACACTGGTGCTAAGAGAGGGTAGGAAGCCCTGAACTAGGGGGAAGACAGCCTGGGCTGGGGGCCAGGTGACCATCCACTCAGCCCTGGGGCTCATCAGACCAGGAGCCTTAACTGTTAGGGACCCTCAGCTGTAATATTGCTTTAAGGAAAAATCCTTCTCTGAACTATGACATGATCTAACATTTCCCCTTTGTACTTTGTTTAGGCAAAGAGATGAAAGTGATTCAGTGGTGCTTTTGATCATCCAGTTGTGTACCTGTGTTCTCATTCCAGCATCCGCACTGCTCTTTCTCTTCACTCTACTGAGTAATTTTTTAGCTTTCTATAACTTTACACTTATAAGAGCAATATAAACTCAGACTGAGCTCAAGCTCCAAATAAGAAAGGCTGGGAACTCTGTTCAGGTCTTTTCTGCACCCCAGCAGGTGTCCCAACCACCCCCAGAACTCATCAGTCTGGACACCAGGTGCTCACATGAATGATGCAGATGAATTCTGGGGCCCATCACCCTGTCAGGAGGATGCCGAGAGTCCAGCTCCAGAGAACACAGAAAAATCACTAGAACCAGGCTCTCATTTCCAGAGCAAATGTTGTGATATCAACACTATTCATTACAGACAAGGAGGAAGTAGATGTGGCTGTTCACCCAGGAAGAATCCTGGAATGAACTCTCCAGCGTGGCCTCCCTCACCTGCTTCCCTGACAGGAGATGAAAGCTGCAGGTGATTCTGTCCAGTGGAGATAGAGGGCGGGGTTGATTTTAGAAACCAGGTGTCATCTCAGCTTTGAACACCAGGGAACCCAAACACCCCTTCACCTACCTCAACTCAGGCACAAGAGTTCAGCAGGAATGCAGACCTGTGAAAAGTCATTCTGTTTCTCTTAAATTCCGTTAGGTCTGAGCAGGATGCCAGGATGAGTGAACTGGAGGGTTTGCAAAGAAGATTAACTAGTACAGGGAAGAGGGGATGTCAAGGCCCCTGTGTCATGTTGCCCAAAGTAACATTTTCCCACAAGCACTGAGCTCGCTGTCCTGAAGAAGACTATGTATCAGCCATGGCATCAGTTCACAGTCACAGACACGTGTAACCCTACAGTTTGCATGACTGACAAGTGTTTCCCACAAATCTGAGGACAAGTGTAGGGTGCAATTCCTCCCTGGCCCGGGCTGACAGCCCTGCTCCATGTTATTATTCAACCTATGTGAGACCTTCTAGTTGTGAATAACTTCTTAATGGCCTCTTGTTCAAGGTTTTAGTGCCTTTGATAGTAGCCAGCAAGCACTTTACAAACATCAACTCAAGAAATCTTCATGAGACCCCCAGAGACTAAGGGATTCAGAGCACTGACTGTGCAGGATTAACTATATTAACCCAACAAAGTGAGCAACCTGGGTGTGAGACACAACATTGTCTTATTCCCCAGGTTGTGCTTTTAATTAGCCACAGTGTCTCAGAGGGAGAATAACCAGGGTTAAGGACGCCTTTTTGTGACAATGAGCAATTTTTCTCTAGACCTTATTATTTATGTTCAGAAAACCCCCAGATCTTACTCAGCTAACACCCAACAGCATTAGCCACTACTGCACATCTTAATCACTTGGTGCTCAGTCGCTTCAGTCGTGCCTGACTCTTTGCAATCCCATGGACTGTAGTCCGCCAGGCTCCTCTGTCCATGGAATTCTCCATGCAAGAATACTGGAGTGGGTGTACATGTGTTCCCCATCTTGAAACCCCCTCCCACATCTCTCCCCATACCAATAAAGTAATTAGCCTCCAATTAAAATAAATAAACTTAAAAAAAAAAGAAAAAAAAGAATACTGGAGTGGGTTGCCATAACCTCCTCTAGGATATCTTTCTGACCCAGGGATCAAACACACATCTCTTACATCCCCTGCATGGCAGGTGCATTCTTTATTGCTAGCACCACCTGGGAAGCCCCATTAATCACCTTCCATTGAACAAAGTCCTGGGAATCCAGCATAAGAACCCCTTAAAACAGCAGACTTGATGATCCATGGTCCTAATACACCTGACACATGTGCTAACCCAGCCTTAACAATGACCATAGCAGACATTGTTAGTTGATCCCAGCACCTTTCAGACAGAATTTGGATATGGCTTCATCATTCAGGCACTGTCAAATGCAAAAAGCTGGTTACAGAAGCTAGAGAAAGGCAAGCAAAGGCCATCCTGGTTTTATGTACTTGTACATGATTGACCATTGCTATCATCACTTTTGCAAAAATGTGACCCTAAAGCCCTGTTAAAATCAGCTGCCAATATGCCATTAGATATAAATGTCCGCATAAGTTGCAAGGGCAGTTAGGTCATAGGACCTGAAAATAGATTTTTCAGTAGTCCTTCAGAGCACAAGAATGAAGCAGGCTTCTGTCTTCTGGCCACAGCAGTCAGGTGTCTTTCTTTTTGCTGTTGGCTCCAGCAGTGAACTTTAAGATATGCTCTCATTTGCTCAGTCATTCAATCATGTCTGACTCTTTGCGATTCCACGGACTGTAGCCCACCACATTCCTCTTTGCATCTAGGCAAGAATACTTGAGTGGGTTGCCATGTCCTCCTCTAGGGGATCTTTTCAACCCAGGGACTGAATCTGTGGATCCTGCATCTCCTGCATTGGCAGACAGATTCTTTACCACTGAGCCACCTGGGAAGCCCTAATATATACAATCAGTTCCTGTTTAGAGGAAGTGGCAGTGTTATTATTTATGGCATAGTCCCACCTCCCAAGGTCAGTAGGTGCCCAATATACTACTGGAGAAGAGCAGAGAAATAGCTACAGAAGAAATGAAAAGGCTGAGCTAAAGCAGAGACCCAGTTGTGGGTCTCTGGTGTGGATCCACCGGATCTCTGGGTGACAATCCACCCAGTTGTGGATGTGTCTGGTGGTGAAAATAAAGTCTGATGCTGGAAAGAACAATACTGCATAGGAACCTGGAATGTTAGGTCCATGAATCAAGGTCAAACAGGAGATGGCAAGAGTAGACATTGACATTTTAGGAACTCAGTGAACTAAAATGGAAGGGAATGGGCAAATTTAATTCAGATGGCCATTATATCTACTACTGAGGGCAAGAATCCCTTAGAAGAAATGGAGTAGCCCTCATAGTCAACAAAGGAGTCCAAAATGCAGTATTTGGATAGAATCTTAAACACAACAGAATCATCTCATTCGTTTCCAAGGCAAACCATTCAATATCACAATAATCCAAGTCTATGCCCCAACCACTAATGCAGAAGAAACTGAAGTTGAATGGTTCTATGAAGACCTACAAGACCTTCTAGAACTAACACCAAAAAAATCTCCTATTCATCGTAGGGGACTGGAGTGCAAAAGTAGGAAGTTAAGAGATACCTGGGGTAACAGGCAAGTTTGGCCTTGGAGTACAAAATGAAGCACTGAAAAGGCTAACAGAGTTTTGCCAAGAAAACAGACTGGCCATAGCAAACACTCTCTTCCAACAACACAAGAGATGACTCTACACATGGACACCATCAGATGGTCAATACCAAAATCAGAGGGATTATATTCTTTTGAGCTGAAGATGGAGTAGCTCTACACAGTCAGCAAAGACAAGCTAAGGAGCTGTGGCTCAGATCATGAACACCTTGTGGAAAATTCAGATTTAAATTGAAAAAAGTAGGAAAAACCACTAGGTCATTCAAATAAGACCTAAATCAAACCCCTTATGATGATACAGTGTAAGTGACAAATAGATTAAAGGGATTAGATCTGATAGCCAGAGTGACTGATGAACTATGAACCAAGGTTAATAACATTGTACAGAAGGCAGTGATCCAAACCATCCTGAAGAAAAAGAAATGAAACAAGGCAAAATTGTTGCTGGGGAGGCCTTACAAATAGCTGAGGAAAGAAGAAAAGTAAAAGGCAAAGGAGAAAAGGGAAAATACACCCATGTACAGAGTTCCAAAGAATATCAAGGAGAGATAAGAAAACCTTCCTCAGTGATCAGTGCGAAGCAGTAGAGGAAAACAATAGAATGGGAAAGACTAGAGATCTCTTCAAGAAAATTAGAGATACCAAGGGAACATTTCATGCAAAGATGGGCTCAATAAAGGACACAAATGGGATGGACCTAACAAAAGCAAACTATATTAAGAAGTGGTGGCAGCAATATACAGAAGAACTATACGAAAAGATCTTAATGACTTGGATAACCACGATGGTGTGATCACTCACCTAGAGCCAGACATTTTGGAGTTCGAAGTCAAGTGGGCCTTCGAAGTCAAGTAGGAAGCATCACTACAAAAAAGTCAAGTGAAGGTGACAGAATTCAGCTGAGCTATTTCAAATCCTAAAAGATGATGGCTGTTAAAGTGCTGCACTCAATATGCCAGCAAATAAGGAAAACTCAGCAGTGGCCACAGGACTGGAAAATATCAGTTTTCATACCATTCCCAAAGAAGGGCAATGCCAATGAGTGTTCAAACTACTACACAACTGCACTCATTTCATATGCTAACAAGGTAATGCTCAAATCCCTTTAAGCTAGGCTTCAACAGTACATGAACTGAGAACTTCCAGATGTACAAGCTGGATTTAGAAAATGCAGAAGAACTGGAGATCAAACTGTCAACATTCATTGGAACATAGAGAAAGCAAGAGAATTACAGAAAAAAAATATCTACTTCTGCTTCATTGACTATGCTAAAACCTTTGACTGTGTGGATCACAACAAACTGGAAAATTCTTAAAGTGATGGGGATACCAGACCACTGTACCTGCCTCCTGAGAAATCTGTATGCAGATCAAGAAGCAACAGTTAGAACCAGACATGGAACAACTGACTGGTCCCAAACTGGGAAAGGAGTATGTCAAGGCTACGTATTATCACCCTGCTATTGAACTTATGTGCAGAGTACATCATGAGAAATACTGGGCTGGATGAAGCACAACCTGGAATCAAGACTGCCAGAAGAAATATCAATAACCTCAGATAGGCAGATGACATTCTTATGGCAGAAAGTGAAGAAGAATAAAGAGCCTCCTGATGAAGGTGAAAGATGAAAGTGAAAAAACTGACTTAAAACAACATTCAGAAAATGAAGATCATGACATCCAGTCCCATGACTTCATGGCAAACAGATGGGGAAATAGGGACAGACATTATTTTCTTAGGCTCCAAAATCACTGTGGACAGTGACTGCAGCCATGAAATTAAAAGACACTTGCTCCTTGGAGGAAAAGCTGTGACAAACCTAGACAGCATATTAAAAAGCAGAGACATCACTTTGCTGACAAAGGTATGCATGTTCAAAGCTATGGTTTTTCCAGTAGTCACATATGAATATGAGAGTTGGACCATAAAGAAAGCAGAGCATGGAAGAATGAATACTTTTGATGTGGTGCTAGAGAAGATTCTTGGGAGTTACTTGGACAGCAAGGAGATCAAACCAGTTAATACTAAAGGAAATCAACCCTGTGTATTCACTGGAAGAACTGATGCTGAAGCTCCAATACTTAAGCCACTTAATGCAAAGAGTCGACTCATAGGAAAAGACCCTGATGCTGGGAAAGATTGAAAGAAGGAGGAAAAGGAGACAACAAAGGACGAGATGATTGAATGGCATCACCAACTTAGTGGACATGAGTTTGAGCAAACTTCGGGAAATGGTGAAGGACAGGGAAGCCTTGTGTGCTGCAGTCCGTGGGGTCAAAGAGTCAGACACGACTAACTGAACACCACCACTACCACCTAGAGAGAGAACATAAACATTCTAATCAACTGGCCACCACATGTCATTATCTGAAGTGTGCAGGATGTGGTACCTGGATTAAATTTATTGTCTAACTTGTTGCATCCTGTTGGCTGCAAAAAATACAAATATTCCACAGTGAGAGTGCCAAAGTTCTCAGACTCTCCAGATCAAATACTGAGAAAATCCTGTATTGCTGATTGACAAAAACCTCAGGAGAAGCCCTTCTCTCCACTTCATTATGAATGGGAAATGGCCCTTGCCCCAGGCAAAAATTCTGTCAAGTATTCTTTTTGGAACAACCCTTCTACCAATGTACTAGAGAGTTTCTTTACACCAAGACTGCTGAATTACTACATTTCATGAGTGGCCTCAAACCATAAAACATCTGAAGCATCTGAAACATCCAGAAGACTGGATGGACCTCATCACTTCCTCTTCTGCATTCCCAGGTCCTACCATCCTATTCAGTCATACAGGTAGAATGTCACACACACCTAGACTCTACTGCTCCCCATTCATTCCAACACATCGACCTCACAGGAGGTTAGCAGCTTCTCTTGATGAGTGAAGATGTCTTCCATAGACTTTATGAAATTGATGATCATTATCCTTTTTGCAGATAAAGATAAGTACCTCAAGTGTTTATTATTAAAAATAAAACATACAAATGTTATAATAAAAAACTCCTTTGATTGGATGAACTGAGATTTTTTTTCCACTTAGTAGATACAGAGAACCATGAGACTCAATATGCTTCTGTTCTTGGCTTGGTTTCTAGAAGGTTAAGTTGGTTTTACTTTGCAATAATTATTCATGGCTGAGGTCTCTGATACAAACATATTCTCTCCTTACTTTTGGGCTATTGTTTTTATAACTTTTAAAAAATATATAACAATCCATTTTCCTCCTTATTTTTGAAATTGATGAAATTGTGCATTAATAAGAGAGAGATTTGATTTCATCATCTGTGATTACCTGTAGAATAGACTAACTAATCATTAAATGTGTCCCCATTATTCTGTTTTTTGGCTGCACCTTGCAGGATCTGGTTCCCCAATCAGGGACTGAAGAGGTGGCCCCCACAGTGGAAGCACAGAGTCTTACCCACAGGACCAACAGAGACATCCCTGATCCCCATTATTCTAAAACTAGGAAATTGAATGGAGGAATCAACTAAATACATACTGAACAGATCCCCCTCCTGTGTCCTCCTAGGGGATTATTTTCAGCATCATTTATATGAATAGTTTTGAGAAAGGGATATTCAAACAGTGTGGTATCACCCAAATACTGACAATGACAAATAGCAAACCTGAAAATAACAGGGCTTATCTTTTCAGCAGGGCTTCCCTGGAGGCTTAAACATTAAAGAATCCACCAGCAATGCAGGAGACCTGGGTTCAATCCCTGGGTCAGGAAGATCCTCTGGAGAAGGGAATGGCTACCCACTCCAGTGTTCTTGCCTGGGGAATTCCATGGACAGAAAAGCCTAGTGGGCTACAGTCCATGTGGTCGCAAACAGTTGGACATGACTGAGTGACTAACAGATATCTTTTCAATACATTTAACAACTGCAACTTACTAGAACATGTGAAAGAATGTATTTTTCAAATATATCACTTCCGACATATATTTCCTGAGGTCGCCTTTCCTTTTCCTAAACTTTTCCCTTCCTTGTCGTTTCTGGTAACTTTAGGAGAAGAAAACTTTTCTATTTTCCTTCTATATTAGTTCCAACATGATGAAACATTTTTAAGAATATTATTAACAGAGTGGATACTCTGTGTAAGGAAGTATGCCATGAACAAGATAGAAATGGTCCCTGTCCTCATGGGGCTCACATCCATCCTCCTTGGGCTAAAATGCAAAGGCAGCTGACCCGTAGCCATCTCCATTTGCCTTAAGGGCCAACCTATTCTCAGGGGCCATAACTTTCAATCACCTAATGTTAACAGTGAGAAATTCCACAAGACAGTCTGCAGAATTTCAGGAGTCTGGTTAATTGCAGTATAAATGGAAGCCAGCCTGCACTGCCCTCCAGTGCAGGTGGAAAGCCCTGGTACTGAGAGCCCCGGCACTCACTTGTACATTCCAGGCGTTTCACATCTCGTGACGTCTCTAAGAAATACCGCCGAAGAACAAAGGAAATGATGCCAAGGGGAATCATAGGTATAGCACTCCAGGGAATTGCAGCCACCATCACGCCCACCACACCAATCACAAGCAGAAATGTCTGAAATAACAAAAATATAGAGGGCTTTGTGTCAAGGATGATTTTCAAAGATAAACTTCATTGATTTGTTAGGCTTAAACTCTTTTCCTTGAAACTTGTTGAAACAGCAGGGAATGCCTTCTATTCCAAAGAAATAAAATTATAGATGGTCCTCATGATGTTTATTGCAAGCACCAACTATTCTGATAAGAACTTTCTGGGTATCAGCTCTTGTGATACACTCGAGGCAGGCATTATTATTTTTTTAAGGCATTACTACTTTTAACAGATGAGAATATTTGAGGTTCAGAGAGTAGGAGTTGCATCTCAAAATATCAGGAGTCAGCAGGTGTTACTAGAGAGATGAATGAGCATGTATCATAGATGAATCCAGATGCCTCAGCTATACATGTAGGGATAAAGAACTGGTTAATTACAAATTCTGTGTAACATATCTAGTAACAGTATTATCTAATTTTACAAATGGATACAGTGAGGCACAGGGAGAGGAAAAGCAACTTGATGGAGATGGCAAAGCCTAAGTCACGGAGCTGGGAAGCCCATGTCATGAGCCATTATGACATATTTAAGCTTACTTTCAACTTACAGCCATCTTTCTATCATTATACTAAGTATTTAAAAGGCCCATTCCAAAGGTTAACTATTATAACAACACCAGATTCCATTTACAATGTGTGTACTCTGTGTAAGGCCCTGTGCTGAGTTCCATGAACATTCTCTAAATTATTATCCCGAGAGATGATTTTCTCTTGGGAAAGGATTTTGGTCTGAAAAGACAGCAGATAGAATAAAAAATGAAATTGTTGGTTGATGCTGATTTACACATCCATCCTTATCAGGAAAAGTATGATACCCTGGTGGATAGTATCAGGCCATAAGAATGCAACCAACATTTAGAGACTGCCTGCCATGAAAGTGGGGTGGGGTGGTAGGGACTTGCAGATTCACCCAGTCTGGGCCAAGGCCTCTGAAGTTTATGATCTCAGGTGGATACAAATCCACGGTTATATGAGCAGAGCACAGGGTGCTGGGGAAACACAGGGACGAATACCTGAATATTTTGAGACAATTCTAAGACTTATGACTGATTTTACAGGCATGTTTAACAAATAGAAAGAATGGCATGAATGACTTGCAGGCAGTAATCACAGTTGATCAAAATTTTGACCAAAAGGGAGCTGGGATGAGAAGGTTGAGATGCTTGTCTGAGTTAACACTGGCTGTTCTTTAAGATAAGAAATATGAGGTTGGCAGGGTGGTGGTCATCCTAAAGTTTCCCAGGAAGGTATTGCTTATCCTGGAGAAGGAGAGGAGCAGTTTGTGCTCAGGGAATCCCAGAGCCACAGCTGCAGGCAGGAGGAACAACCAACCAGAACTGTGACTCTGTGGCTAGGAGCCCTTGGGAACTGCATGATCTGGATGGAGACCCATGTGCTTTTCCTATTTCTCCCTGTCTCTGCCATGTAATAAAAATAAAACTCAAGAGTGAAGAGGATGAAATTCTGAAGAAATAAATTCTAATCATAAGTGGAAAAAAATAGGGCTGTCTGACCTCCCTCCTATTAAACCTACAGAAAACAATATCTTACAGCCACTGGCTTGACTGTGCATCCCACCAGGCTACAACCTTCATGTTCATTGGGAGGGGTCCTTTTAGCTCCTTCTATGTCTCGCTTTTAGGTCACTTGGCTTGCCATTATTGTTTGCAAAAAAAAAAAAAAAAACCTACTAAAATGTCAATTATAAAAAATCCAAATTACTGGTTTTTAGCAGACTTGCATAATTTGATAGACAACATTCATCCTTTTAAAAAATCTGGGTCTCCCCAGGAGGTTTCCCTGGTGGCTCAGTCAGTGAAAAATCTGACTGCTATGCAAGACACCCAGGTTCAGTCCCTGGGTCAGGAAATGTGCCTGGAGAAGGAAATAGCAACCCACTCCAGTGTTCTTGCCTGGAGAACCCAGGTACGGGGAAGCCTGGTGGGCTGCCATCTATGGGGTCACACAGAGTCAGACACAAATGAAATGACTTAGCAACAGCAGCAGCAGATTGGTCATAACTTTTCTCCCAAGGAGTAAGTGTCTTTTAATTTCATGGCTGCAATCACCATCTGCAGTGATTTTGGAGCCCAGAAAAATAAAGTCAGCCATTGTTTCCACTGTTTCCCCATCTATTTGCCATGAAGTGATGAGATCAGATGCCATGATCTTTGTTTTCTGAATGTTGAGCTTTAAGCCAACTTTCTCACTCTCCTCTTTCACCTTCATCAAGAGGCTTTTTAGTTCTTCTTCACTTTCTGCCATAAGGGTGGTGTCATCTGCATATCTGAGGTTATTGATACTTCTCCCAGAAATCTTGATTCCAGCTTGTGCTTCCTCCAGCCCAGCGTTTCTCATGATGTACTCTGCATATAAGTTAAATAAGCATGGTGAAAATATTCAGCCTTGATGTACTCCTTTTCCTATTTGGAACCAGGCTGTTGTTCCATGTCCAGTTCTAACTGTTGCTTCCTGACTTGCATACAGGTTTCTCAAGAGGCAGGTCAGTGGTCTGGTATTCCCATCTCTTTCAGAATTTTCCACAGTTTGTTGTGATCCACAGTGTCAAAGGCTTTGGCATAGTCAATAAAGCAGAAGCAGATATTTTTCTGGAACTCTCCTGCTTTTTCAATGATCTAGCAGATGCTGGCAATTTGATCTCTGCTTCCTCTGCCTTTTTTAAAACCAGCTTGAAGATCTGGAAGTTCATGGTTCATGTATTGCTGAAACCTGGCTTGGAGAATTTTAAGCATCACTTTACTAGCATGTGAGATGAGTGCAATTGTGCAGTAGTTTGAGCATTTTTTGGCATTGCCTTTCTTTGGGATTGGAATGAAAACTGACGTTTTCCAGTCCTGTGGCCACTGCTGAGTTTTCCAAATTTGTTGGAATATTGAGTGTAGCACTTACACAGCATCATCTTTCAGAATTTGAAATAGCTCAACTGGAATTCTATCACCTCCACTAGCTTTGTTTGTAGTGATGCCTCCTAAGGCCACTTGACTTTGCATTCCAGGATGTCTGGCTCTAGGTGAGTGATCACACCATCATTATTATCTGGGCCATGAAGATCTTCTTTGTTCAGTTCTGTGTATTCTTGCCACCTCTTCTTAATATCTTCTGTTTTTGTTAAGTCCCTACCATTTCTGTCCTTTATTGAGCCCATATTTGCATGAAATGTTCCCTAATGTAAAGGACACATGTCTTATAAAATGACATCTGAAACGAACATAATGACATAGAAAATCTGAATAACAGCATTTCGATTTAAGAATTTGAATTCTTTAATTTCACAGTTCAGTCATTCAGTCATGTCCGACTCTGCATCCCCATGGACTGCTGTACACCAGGATTCCCTGTCCATCACCAACTCCCAGAGCTTGCTCAAACTCATTTCCATCAAGTCGGTGATATCCAACCATCTCATTCTCTGTTGTCCCCTTCTCCTCCTGCCTTCAATCTTTCCCAGCATCAGGGTCTTTTCCAATGAGTTAGTTCTTCCCATCAGGCGGCCAAACTATTGGAGTTTCAGTATCAGTGCTTCCAATGAATATTCAGGTCTGATTTAGGATGGACTGGTGGAATCTCCTTGCAGTCCAAGGGACTCTCAAGAGTCTTCTCCAACACCACAGTTCAAAAGCATCAATTCTTTGGTGCTCAGGTTGCTTAATAGTCCAACTCTCACATCCATACATGACCACTGGAAAAACCATAGCTTTGACTAGACAGACCTTTGTTGGCAAAGTAACCTCTTTGATTTTTAATATACTGTCTACGTTGGTCATAGTTTTTCTTTCAAGGACCAAGTGTCTTTTCATTTCATGGCTGCATTCACCATCTGCAGTGATTTTGGAGCCCCCAAAAATAAAGTCTCTCACTGTTTTCATTGTTTCCCCAACTATTTGCCATAAAGTGATGGGGCCGGATGCCATGATCTTAGTTTTCTGAATGTTGAGCTTTAAGCCACCTTTTTCACTCTCCTCTTTCATCAAGAGACTCTTTAGTTCTTCTTCGTTTTCTGCCATAAGGGTGGTGTCATCTGCATATCTGAGGCTATTGGTATTTCTCCCAGCAATCTTGATTCCAGCTTTTACTTCATCCAGCCTGGCATTTCGATGATATACTCTGCATATAAGTTAAATAAGCAGAATGACAACATACAACAGTGAAGTCCTCTTTTACCTCTTTGGAACCAGTCTGTTGTTCCATGTCCAGTTCTAACTGTTGTTCTTGACCTGCATATAGATTTCTCAAGAGGCAGGTAAGGTGGTCTGGTATGCCCATTTCTTGAAGGATTTTCCACAGGTTAGTGTGATGCACACAGTCAAAGGCTTTGGCATTGTCAATAAAGCAGAAGTAGATGTTTTTCTGGAACTCTCTTGCTTTTTTGATGATCCAACAGATGTTGGCAATTTAATCTCTAGTTCTTCTGGCTTTTCTAAATCCAGTTTGAACATCTGGAGATTTATGGTCACAAACTGTTGAAGAGTGGCTTGGAGAATTTTGAGCATTACTTTGCTAACGTGTGAGATGAGCGCACTTGTGCGGTAGTTTGAACATTCTTTAGCGTTGCCTTTCTTTAGGATTGGAATGAAAACTGATCTTTTCCAGTCCTGTGGCCACTGCTGAGCTTTCTAAATTTGCTGGCATATTGAGTGCAGCACTTTCACAGCATCATCTCTTAGGATTTGAAGTAGCTCAACTGGAACTTCATCATCTTCACTAGCTTTTTCGTAGTGATGCTTCCTAAGCTCACTTGACTTTGCATTCCAGGGTGTCTGGCTCTAGATGAGTGATCACACCATCGTGGTTATCTGGGTCATGAAGATCTTTTTTCTTATAGTTCTTCTGTGCATTCTTGTCACTTCTTTTTAATATCTTCTGCTTCTGTTAGGTCCATGCCATTCTGTCCTTTATTGTGCCCATCTTTGCATGAAATGTTCCCTTGGTATCACTAATTTTCTTGATGACATCTCTGGTCTTTCCCATCCTATTGTTTTCCTCTATTTCTTTGCATTGCTCACTGAGGAAGGCTTTCTTATCTCTCCTTGCTATTCTTTGGAATCCTGCATTCAAATGGTTATATCTTTCCTTTTCTCCTTTGCCTTTAGCTTCTCTTCTTTTCCTCAACCAATTTGCCTTTTTGCATTTTTTTTACTTGGGGATGGTCTTGATCATTGCCTCCTGTAGAATATCACAAAGCTCTCTCCATAGTTCTCCAGGCACTCTGTCAATCAGATCTAATCTTTTGAATCTATTTGTCACTTCCACTGTATAATCCTAAGGGATTTGATTTAGGTCATACCTGAATGGTATAGTGGTTTTGCCTAGTTTCTTCAATTTAAGTCTGAATTTTGCAATAAAGGGTCCATGATCTGAGCCACAGTCAGCTCCCAGTCTTGTTTTTGCTGACTCTATAGAGCTTCTCAATCTTTGGCTGCAAAGTATATAATCAGTGTTATTTCGGTGTTGACCATCGGTGATGTCCATGTGTAGAGTATTCTCTTGTGTTATTGTGTTGTTTTATTTTATTGTTTTTGCCATACTGTGCAGCTTCTGGAATCTTAGTTTTCCTACCAGCAATCAAACTCAGGCCCACAGCAGTGAAAGCACCAAGTCCTGACCACTGGACCACGAGGGAATTCACTAAATACATAATTTTGAAATTTCCTACAGAAAAGACTTTAAGTCCAGAGGACTTCAAAAAACCATTGTGCAGAAAAGTTTTACCAAACTTTTCCAGGGTATATGAGTCCAGCATTATCATGATATAAAAACCAGAGAAAGACATTAAAAGAAAGAAAAATTACAAGTCAAACTGTCTTAGCATATTAAACATACCAATGAACGGAATCTAGCAATATAAAGAAAAATAATACTGCACAATCTAACTTGACTGGGCAAGTCCAAAATCCTCAGGGTTGGCTGTTACAAAGGACAGGCTAGAACCCTTGGTCAGCAGTTGATGCTGTTCTCCACAAGCAGAATTTCTTTTTACTTCAGGGAAGGCTTAGCTCTTAAAGCCCTACAACTGAGTTAACTGTGCCTATTGGACTATGTAGGATAATTAGCCCTGCTTAAAATCAACTGATAATGGACTTCAATCAAATCTACAAAATACCTACAGAGCAGCACACAGATCACTTTTTGATTGAATAACTGAGGAATGTAGTCTGGTCCAGCTGACACATTAAACTGATCATTAAAAATGGAAATATTTCCCATATATTTCATGAGGTTACATAATTCTGATACCAAAAGCTGACAAAATATTTTAAGAAAAACAAATTATAGACCAATATCCTTCATGAACAACAGATACAAAAATTCTTGACAAACTACATACAGAAATACATAAAAAAGATGCTACATTATGACGAAGTAAAATCTATTCCAGGAATGTTAAGTTTAACTTTCAAATACCAATCACTATAATTCACAGTAAAAGATTAAAGGTAAATAATCATATGACTATCTGAAGAGATATAGAAGAAATATTTGTTAAAATTCAATACTTTTCTTCATTTTTTAAAAAAGTAAAATTCTTGACAATTGAGGAATTAAAAGAAACATTTTAAACCTGATAACAGATACCTACCTAAAAAACTGTAATTAATATTATTTGTAATGAAAAAATATTGAAAATTTTGCCCTAAAGAGTACAAGATTATCTGATCTAACCAATTCTCTTCAACACTAACTGGAAACTCTAGCCATAACAAGTAAAGAAAAGGAAATAAAAGTCATAAATACTAGAAATGAAGATATAAAACTGTCATTATTTACAGCTGACATGATTGTATATGGACAAAATCGTACAGAATTTAAAAAATAAAAACATACCACCATCAACTCCAGGCAATGAAAAGTTAATTGACAAATAAATCGACTATATTTCTATAGACTAGCAACAAGCAAGTGAGTAATGGTATCAGAAACAAGACTTCTCCAGAAGTGGTCCAAATGGTTAAGAATCCACCTGCCAATGCAGGGAACACGTGTTTGATCCCTGGTTTGGGAAGAATCCACATGTGCAGAGCAGCTAAGTCCATGTGCCACAACTACCGAGCCCAGGCTCTAGAACCAGACTGCTACACATACTGTGCCCACGTGCCACAACTACTGAAACCCATGCGCCCTAGAGCCCACGCTCTGCAACAGGAAAAGCCACCAAAATGAGAAGTCCACCCACAGCAACCAGTCACCCCCTTTCACTGCAACTAGAGAAAGCCCACACATAGCAAAGAAGGCCCAGTGCATCCAAAATAAATAAATAAATAAATAAAAACAATCAAATAATACTATGAAAAAGTAAATATGCGTGAATAAATTTAACCAGAGAAGTGTAAGATGTCTATACTAAAAATTACAAAATATTTCTAAAATTAAAAAAGACCTAAATAAGCAGAGAGAGATACATATTCATAATTGCAGATCCAACATTGTTAAGACTCAGACTTCTCAAATAACCTATAGCTAAAAGGAAACAGTAATAAAATTTTCAGCAGGCTTTTATTTAAAAACAAATTGAAAGACTTCTAAAATTGACACACAAAAGTAAGGAATCCAGAATGATCAAAGCAACCCTGACAAAGAAGTACAAAGTTAGACAATTTAAACTATGGGTTTCATCTCTTATTAAAATGTACAGTAACTAAGAATGCAGTATTGGTATAAGGATCAAAATATTGGTATACACTGCAACTACTGAGGAAAAAAATAAATTATCAGATGCAGATTTCCTTAATTTAGTGCATAAAAGTCTTTAACAAATGTGTCCAGAATAATTGGAAAAAATAAACCTCAACCAGTAATTACTCTTTCACATACAAAAAATAGCACAAGATGCATCGATATCTAAAAAGGTAGAACATAGAAAAGTATCTTCACACTCCTAAGGATGTGCAAAGATTTCTTAGGATACAAAAACATCAACTACAAAAGAAAAAAAAAAAAAACAGTAAACATTAGATATTATCAAAATTAAACCTTGATCTCCACTAAGGATACAAATGGCAAGCCACTGACTGAAAGAAAATATCCATGAAGGACACGTATTAAATATATATTAAAAATAAACATGCCCAAGGCGGGTTTGAGGAAGGGGTTGGGGAAGGGATCAACACACCACAGAAATCTCAAAATGACAAACTCATTGTTCAGTGGGAGAGGCTGGGATACTCTCTACACAATTTCCCTGACATCTTCACACAATGAAATACAAGGGTCAGTGGTGCTGAGACAAGTAAAGACTGTAAAAGCAAGGGATCCGAAATAACCTATTATGCTGAACCTCAGGCTTCATTCTCAATATCCAGATGCAGTGGCCTGTTCTTTTGAGCTCCCCTCTCTGGAAAAAAAAAAAAAAATGACTGAGAACACCTAATTCACATCTTTTTCTTGGGCATTTTCACTTCATAAAACTGCAGTCAGTGCATTCTGTGTGTGCTGAGGAGGGAAAGACACGGTGCCTAGTAATCCCATCACGGCAGGCACTGGTGACTCAAGTGACCTCAGGATTAGCCCTTTGTGTCCATGGAAGGACGTGAAGAGTCAGTTGAGCTCTGCCAAACTGCTGATATATATATTTTTTTCCCTGAATGAGGGAGGGGTGTGTGGGGAATAAGCATTTTGCAACTTAGCTTTCCTCAATAAATTACAGTATTTTGCTGGGAGCAGCTGTGTGCAAGTTCACATGCTCAGAGCAGTCCCAAACTTTTTTTTTTTGGAAAATAAAATGCCTAAACCTAACTTCCACATCTCACCCTCATTTTCACTTGTTTTAGCAGTAGGAAGACTCCTTGGAGGTGATGATTTCAATAACAAGAATTGTAGATAATTGAGACTTCTTACTCAGTGTTATTTGGGACTTTGGCAAGTTGCATGAAAATTACATTAATTTCAAATATTTAATGCTCAATGGTCTATCTTGAAAACAACTGATTTTTATTCTGTGAGTCTACATAAGAAAGTATCCATTAAAATCTTGAAGGATCACAAACCTAGAAGCTCTGTGATACAAACTCATGAGATGATATTTATGGGCCTGGAAACTGTCTCTGACAATAACTTTAATGCAACATAATGCCACTTTGCCAAAGGCCAAAGAAGAGGGCGGCAGAGAATGAGATGGCTGCATGGCATCACCAACTCAATGGACATGAATTTGGGAAAACTCCGGGAGACAGTGAGGGAGAGGAAGGCATGGCATGCTGCAGTTCATGGGGTCACAAAGAGTTAAACATGACTTAGTGACTGAACAACAACATATGCCATTGTCATGAGACTATTTCACTTACCTAAAACACATCTGTGGTATTTTAAAAATAATTACTTGGTGCTCAACATGCATTTAGATGTTATACGATTAATAATATTAAAGTGAACTTCATTTTGTCTTCCTAACAAACCTTAGAAAGTGGGTATTGTTTTCTCCATTTTACAGAAAGGAGAGTGTGGCTTTGTTTGGCAGAGATGGTAAGAGGGAGAGCTCGGACAGGGGCTTGGAAAGGGAGACTGCGGGGCTCTGCACTGACATACTTTAAAGCTGTTGACATCATAAATGATTATCAGGTGCAATCACACCTCAAAAATTGATTTTGTATGTTGCTCTCCTTCATCCTTTGAAATGGTGAACAACTCCAATTTGCCCAACCACTTATATAAAGTGACTAAACAGGTTGGTAGCTGTAAGAGTCAGTGTACAGGATGGTGCACAAACTCATGATTGCCTCTCTGTTGGGATCTGGTCTCTGAATGACATCACCTGAGAGGATGGACTGTCCTGAAGTGTGGACCACTACTCAGAATTTAGGATTTTCCTTAGCCACTCTTGGCAAAAGTATCACAAAATATTAAATAACTAATCTGAAATTTCATTTAAGGGAGTGAGAAGGAATTAGTTGAGGGAAAGTATATGGAATAAATACTTTAGAAATAATAAAAATAACAATGATCAAGAATCTTCTAAGGTTTTGAGTTTGAACACAGATGTGCTAACACAGCTGGACAATGCCCTTCCAGACCCTTCCCTTCCCCATATCTTTCCTCAGGTCTCCACCATATCTCTTCCTCTTGTCCTTGCTGTTCATTATGTGTCTCCTGTATTATCATTATTCCCTTCTTTCTCAGCTGGTGATAGAAAAGAAGACTGGGTCCTACACAGGAACTCTGCTTCCAGCAGCACCTTCTGCCCCACCATCCACAGAGGCCTTTTCCTCTCATCCGGGATCAAAGATCACTTCCCAGAAGCTCCATCACCTCCTAGAAGCTCCGCCACCTCCTGGACCACCTCTGCCTCCAACCTCCACATCCAGTTTGCCTTCCAGGACTTCCTCCAAAGAGCTCCCACAATTAGGATTCCAAAGCCATCAAGGGGTGAATCTTCCCTGGGGCACTGGAGGAGACCCTTGAGAGAAGGGTTTCATGCCTGACTCACTCCTGTACCTCAGGGCCTCAATCCTTGTTTGTTGAAGGGAAAAAGGGAAGACAGGGAAAAACCACCCACCATCACTCATACTCCCCTCCCAGTAACTAAAATCTCAAAACAACAGGCAAGAGCTTCTCAGACCCTGCATCCCAGATTCATTCCTGATTCATTCAAACTCCTTCCAGCCTGTCTTAACCTCAACTCCCTCCACACCTCCTAGATTTGCAGCCCTTTGCTCTCTAACTCTCCCATCTGAAACCTGCTCCTCAGGTCACCAGATGCCTCCTGATTCCAAATCAACGAAAAAGTTTCCATGGATTTACCTTCTCGTTTGCACTGAACATACCTGTCCTTGCTCGGGTCTCCACTGCATCTCCTCCTCTCTTCCTTGCTGTTCATCATGTGTCTTCTGTACTTCCCTTCTCTCTCTGCTTTCTCTCTGAATATCAAGGCTTCCCTAAGCTTCTGATCTTGGCTCCTAAAATGCTTTCCTCTCTCTTGGAAATCTTATCTATCTACAGAGATTTAGCTACTTGCTCAGTGAAGAATACACAGGCTCCATGCTCATCCCAGGTCTCTCTCTCAAAGAGCAGACCCTTACTTCTGGTTAGTTTTTTTTTTTTTTTCTAATTTTATTTTATTTTTAAACTTTACATAATTGTATTAGTTTTGCCAAATATCAAAATGAATCCGCCACAGGTATACATGTGTTCCCCATCCTGAACCCTCCTCCCTCCTCCCTCCCCATACCATCCCTCTGGGCCGTCCCAGTGCACCAGCCCCAAGCATCCAGCATCGTGCATCGAACCTTACTTCTAATAAACTACAGGACGCCTCCACCAAACTTCAAGATAATTGAACTACAAGTGGTAGAGGAGGGACTGGAAATCAGCTAGACTAGAATTTTCTCTTGTCTTTAATGAGAGTATTTCCTACTGAAATCAGGTAGCATCTACCCCTGTCCCTCTATATGCCATCCAAAAATACGTGACAAATTCTGATTGACAAATAACTAACCATAGGCTAAGCACATGGCAGACACCCAACGTTGGACTAGCTTGCTGTAGCAAAGAAACAGAACCTTTCACAAAATCTTTTCAAAGTAATTCACAATCACTGTCAAAACATGGCACTGTTTTTAGGGAAAAAAATGTTTCCAGGGATAAATTATGTAGGTAAACACAGCAGGGCACATTAATAAAATAAGTTTGCAAAAGAGAGATTAAAACAACAACAACAACAACAACAACAACAACAAAAACAATCAGACATCTTTGTAGTAAAAGTACTCTGCCTCTGAGTCTCAGCTTAGTTCTCATTGGCAACAGTGGAAGCCTTGCCCTCAGGCTGCACTGTCTGTAGGACACTGTTGCACTGTTCATTGCTGCATCTCTGTGTGCAGCTTTTGATAAATGCATTTCATTTTCAAAATTAACACTTGGAAAGAAAAAGTAAATTCCCCACAGGCTTAATCACTGATAAGTAGACAGAATAACAACAACAAAAAAACCACTCCATAAGAGCATCAATACTGAATGTGAGGATGAGAGCTGAGATGACCTAAATTTATTTCTTAGAACCTCACATTCACAGACAAACTGAGGCTAGATAAAAGGTATTCCTGTAGGTCTCTCTCTCTCTTTTTTAAGACACCTTAAGACAGACCAATAAGTTTGTGAAAAGAAAAACTGCCTACATAAACAAAAGACATTTTCTGAGATGACTTTGATCCCATAATCGCATTACTGGCTTAAAAGTCTTTGTATCTTCAAAGGTGCTCTCTATTGTCCTTCTTGGATTTCCCAGGTGGCTCACTGGTAAAAATCTGCCTGCAATTCAGGAGACATGAGTTTGATCTCTGGGTCAGGAATATCCTCTGAACAGGGAAATGGCAACCCACTCCAGTATTCTTTCCTGAGAAATCCCATGGATGGAGGAGCCTGGCGGGCTGCAGCCCATGGGGTCACAAAAGAATCAGACACAACTTAGCAACTAAAAAACATTGTCCTCTTTAAAGCATTATTTTCACCTTATTTTTAGCCAGTCTTTTCTTTTTAAGTAACCATACCTGGCTTTATCCAAAACACAAAAAACAAAAAAACGGTGCAGCAAATATTTGTCCCCTGTGGGAATACAACGCATAGTGTGCGTGCTCAGTTGTCTAACTCTTGCAGCCACATGGACTATCACCCACCAGGCTCTTCTGTCCATGGAATTTTCTAGGCAAGAATACTGAAGTGGGTTGCTATTCTCTTTTCCAGGGCATCTTCCCAACCCAGGAATAAAATCCACGTCTCTTGCATCTCCTGCACTGGCAGGTGAATTCTTTACCACTGAGCCATGTGGGAGGCGCAATACAATGCATAATTTAGTTAATCTAGGCTATCCTTCCATGAGAGGTGATTATTTCTATATTATAAAATGTGCTCACAGTAAAGAGAATCCACACGAGACACCTGGAAGGCAGAGGGAGAACCACTTACCAGCATGTCGCTGCTTCAGACCAACCTTGACTGTGTAGCCACTCTTTCCCCAGGTGTTACTCATGCTAACTCAGCCACCCAATCACAACTGAACCTTTCTCTCACAAACACGGCCTTTACTGAAGATAACAGGATACACTGTCAGGCTGAAAGGACCACCCTCAGACCCTGTGAAAAGTCCTTGTGAAACAGGTTATCTGTCACTCCTTGTGAGAACTCTAACAGAACTGGTACATTACCTGGATGAAATCAAGAAATATCAGGGGCAGCAAGTCATCCATATGCCCAATGTCTTTGGAAAAACGATTCAAAATTCTTCCTGCAAAAACAGGATATGTGAAATTACTCATTTCCCCAGATAGAAGCTTTAAGAGAAACAATTCATGAACAAATCAAAACAATATTTTTGAAGCATATGTATTTAGGCACTTCCCTCATGGTACAGTGTCTCCAGTGCAGGGGACATGTGTTCAACCCCTGGTCTGGCAAGATTCCACATGTTGCAGAGCAACTAAGCCTGTGCACCACAACTAATGAAACTCATGTGCCTAAAGCCTGAGCTCTGCAACAGAAAAAGCCACCACAATGTGAAGCCCAGGAACTGCGATGAAAGGTAACCCTTGCTTGCTGTAACTAGAGAAAGCCCACATGCAGCAACAAAGACCCAATGCAACTAAAAACAAATAAATAAATCTTTAAAAAAATAAACTACATGTATTAAATATTTAATATATTAGGCTTCCCTAGGGACTCAGTGCTAAAGAATCTGCCTGCCAATGCAGGAGACATAAGAGACAGGGGTTCAATCCCTGGGTCTGGAAGATCCCCTGGAGGAGGAAATGGCAACCCACTCCAGTGTTCTTGTCTGGGAAATCCCATGGACAGAGGAGCCTGGCAGGCTACAGTCCATGGGACTACAAGAGAGTCAGACATGACTAGCAGTAAAACAACAACAAATTTAATATATTACAAATTCATATGAAATAAGTCAATGTCAGTGGTAAAAAGAAAGACAAAATAGGATGATACCTAAATAAAAACAAAAATACCACCAAATGGCAGTGGGTGGGGAATTGAAACTGAGCCTTGATTTTTAAAACAAGGGGAAATCATGTGGCAGTATCAGGAAGGGTTGGTGGATTTGAGAATGTGCCCTATCTTTAGATCCATCCCATCTAAGACTCACTCCAAGTGCTAAGTTTGTAAATAAACAGTTGCAAAATACCTAAGTTAATCCTAATTGTCATTCCAATTTTGCTTTAATTATCAAGATTAATTTTGCCAAGTGATACTTTTTAAATATAAGTATAACCTCTCTGTAATTTTTTCCCTCCAGATGGCTCACAGCACCTCACATTTTGGGTAATCTTGGATTGTGGCCATTTACAAGTTTTGAGTTTACTACTGGTGTAATAAGTCATTATTTTCAGAGGTAAACAAGGTGTGACAAGCACAGGCATATGAATAAGCATCTAAGAAGTCCACAGGGATATAGGCAGGAAAACAGAAATATTACTAAATGACTAGGAATCACTTACCATTGATTTTATTTCCCTTCTCAGAATCCACAATTATAGTATATCCTTAAGGCTGCAGGATAAAATATGGGAATTTCTGGTAAATATCTGGTGAAAACTAAAAATGTCACTGTCACTTCAGTAAATAAAGGATGCTTCAGCCATCAGGATACTGCAGCAACCCCTGCAAGGGTGGTGAACCCTGAGGAGACTCAGGATGAGAAAGAACAGGACACTGGCCCCAGACAGGGAAGGTTCAAATCAAAGGACGTGTAACAGGGAGGAGCCAATTGTGACTCCATGCTGGACCTGATTTTTGACCACTGCTATTCATTGCTTTGGTCAAGGAAACCTGCCCCTCTGCCTGAATGTTAAAGTGGTTTTTTTCAGCTCACAGTGAGACAATCTGACCCTCACAAAGTGTGAATGGCTGCAGAAAAGAAAATATGAACAATTACCATCTTATTGTGCAAGATAATGGCCTTTTGACTTTACTTCCTTGCCTCCTCTCCTCTCTGTTCTATAAAAGAACCAGGCATCCAGACCCCAATAAGATGGTTATTTTGAGACATCAGTCTGCCATCTTCTCAGTCTGCCAGGTTTCCAAATAAAGTCATTATTCTTTGCCTTAACATGTCATCTGTAAGATTTATCAGTGTTGTAAGGCGACCAGGGTGAGCTTGAATTTGCTTAGAAGTAACACCACTCTACGTGGTTCTCTCTTCATGCCATCACATACCAGAAACAAAGACACCATAAACAATCTATTACAAATTCTATTTTTAAAAATAAACACAAGGAAGAGTTCAATTTAATATACTACTAAAAGAGTAAATAACCGATGACCCTAAACCTTTGGGCCTATCTTTGCAGTCCTTATTTGGGCTTCTATTTTCTTGAAGGGATGAAGTTCTGATAACAGACACAGGAGGGGGAGACAAGATACACGCTGGTATGCCTGCCGCTCTCGGATTAGTGACCTTAAAGGTTTAAACTTGATTCTAAATCCTTGAATAATAAATCAGCATCTGGAGATGCATATAGGTCATCAAGAGCCTGGTTAACAAGCGGTCACAAACACTCAGAGGCTGTGATAACAGAAATTCAGTCCCACTTGATGCTCCCAAATTTACAACTGTAGTTTTCACATTAACAGGCAAAGTAGAGTGACTTCACAGCCATAATAGCAAAGACTCTTCCAATCACTTCCTCACTCTAGCTTCGTAATTAGATGAGATTGTGTGGGTCTCTGCACTTTATCATCCTGTGCTCCTTACAGTGACTGGACTACAAAACATGTGTTGAATAAATCTGCACAAGATGCTGCACCAAACAGCCTTATTTAATCCTCACAACAGTCTTGTGAAACAGGAAGGGCACTGGTTATTCCCATTTCACAGGAGAGAAGTTCCCAGACACCATGCCATCATCCTCACTGAGGTTCATTAGGCACTGACCCTGTGCTAAGTGCTGTGAATGTATTAACCTGCTTAATGTCCACAACGTCAAGATATTGCTAAGTGTGTGAGAAGTATACTCATTTTATAGGTAAGGAAACTGTGACACAGAGAAATTAAATAACTAGCATAGAAGTATTAACAACTATAACTGGCTACTACTATTAGTAACTATATCCAGGATTGAACCCAGGAAGTTGGCTCCAGACTCCATACTTATAACCATGACAACATCCTGCCTGGAGATTTGCCTGCCTAGTAGTATCTACCTACTTAGGCCTTGATTACACAGCTAGTTGATGACCAGGCCAAAGCTATTGCTGTCCTCTCTCCAGTCACATCCCTGCCTCAACAGGCCCTGTAAATCATGACCTGCAAAAACAAAGCCACCCTGGGCCTCAGCACAAGTCTAACCAACTGAGCAGAGTGGGCATGTATGCTGATGAACTAACTCTTCATAGAAACCCAGGTAGCTTTGGCTACCTTCCAGAGCAAGACAGGTTGAAGGCCTCAGGGTGGAGGATGAAACCACTGGGAAACCTTTAAGGACACTCTTACTTAATACTGAAGATCCACCTACTGGGTACCACAAGACATCTTTAATGTAACCAAAGGTCCATTGTAAAACTAGAGAGTTGATTTTATTGAAGAGGATGTTTACATTTCACTGATCTTGTATTTTAATTAATTTTATACTACCATTTAGGTAAAACTCAAAATATGAGCATAGGTCAGAGCACTGTGGTCCCAGAAATGGATGGGCAATGGAAGAAAGAAGCACACAGCCTGTCTTCTGTAGAGATGTTCCTGGAAGATGGTCCCCCTTAGTTAGCTTAACACTATGTAACACAGCCAACATTTTAACAACTAGTCAAAAACATTTTTTCATATGCCACATAGCAAATGGATTCCTAAATCATCCTGCAAAGTAAATATTTATGTATTTTTACAGACATGCATAAATTGGAATAAAAGCTTATATGCTCCTATATTCAGATTTTCTCTGGTAGGAAAAATTATCAGTGAAGCTTTTTGTAGAAAATGAATAAACATATACAGTGATTTTCTTCCAGGCATCTCTTCCATTTTCAAATATGAAAATGCAAATAGACACTTAATGTGTTAACAAGACACATTCATTTAGAAATTTCGTGTCTGACTTACCTATTGGATTTCTATGGAAGAACAATACTGGAGCTCTTAAAATGGACTCCAACATTTTGTTGTGCAAAGTTTGTGAAGAATTAACAAGGATGTAAAATATCAACAGAGACCTTGTGATACCAAAAAGGACAGTAGACACAGTTAACCCTGAAAAAAAGAAACATCACTCAGCACAAGATCTCTGTCTTATCCTCAACCATGCTAAAGTATGGCAGGCAGTTTAAAAAGATACTGTGCATTTTATTCTATAAATAAAATTTGTATAGAGCTTTACATATATACAGAATAAAAACCATATATATATATATATATATAAAGTAGGTTATATAAGAGTTTAATGAATTCAAAAATACATTTATAAAGAAAAATATAAAAATCACTGTTTTCCTCCCACTAAATACAAACAACATAGGGGAAAAAAATCATATGTAAACAACAGCTTCATTCTAGGCTTGCCTAATTCAATTACAAGTTCTAATAAAACTTATAAGACAGATAATTATACAAGTAGCTGATCTTCCTTTCTCTACCTTTCAAATCTCATTATTTATAACATGTCCCATAATCTAAAAGTAAGGTATGCTTTGGTGAAAGTGAACATGTTAGTTGCTCAGTCAAGTCATACTCTCTGCAACCCCATGGACTGTAGCCCCCGGGATCTTCTATCCATGGAATTCTCCAGGCAAGAATACTGGAGTGGGTTGTCATTCCCTTCTTCAATGCTTTGCTACCAGCACATGAATTAGCAGGGAAAGGAGAAATGATCTACCATTTCCTTGTAAATTACAAGGAAATTTACTTCCATGTAAAGTAGCTTTTTAAGAACCTATGGTATAACACAGAGAACTCTACTTAATGTTCTGTGGTGACCTAATTGGGAAGGAAATTGAAAGAGAAGATATATGTTCAACTGGTTCACTTGGCTGTACAACAGAAATTACACAACATTGGAAAGCAAAAATAACAAAAATTAATAAAAATTTAAAATATTAAAAATAAAGTAGCTACTTCTATGCCCAAGTAGCTATAAAGAACATGAAAAGATCATGTTAAATTGCAAATGGACAATCTCTTTCATAACTGAACTTCAAGAAACTACAAATAATATTTTGACATGAGATAACCTAAACAAGATAATCTAAACTAATCTTTCACAGATGGAAAAGGAGTACGTCAAGGCTGAATATTGACACCCTGCTTATTTAACTTATATGGAGAGTACATCATGAGAAACACTGGGCTGGAGGAAGCACAAGCTGGAATCAAGATTGCCGGGAGAAATATCAATAACCTCAGATATGCAGATGACACCATCCTTATGGCAGAAAGTGAAGAAGTAAAGAGCCTCTTGATGAAGGTGAAAGAGGAGAGTGAGAAAGTTGGCTTAAAGCTCAACATTCAGAAAACGAAGATCATGGCATCCGGTCTTATCACTTTATGGCAAATAGATGGAGAAACAGTGGAAACAACGGCTGACTTTATTTTTCTGGGCTCCAAAATCACTGAAGATGGTGATTGCAGCCATGAAATTAAAAGACATTTACTCCTTGGAAGGAAAGTTATGACCAACCTAGACAGCATATTAGAAAGCAGAGACATTACTTTGTCAACAAAGGTCCGTCTAGTCAAGGCTATGGTTTTTCCAGGGGTCATGTATGGACCTGAGAGTTGGACTATAAAGAAAGCTGAGTGCCGAAGAACTGATGCTTTTGAACTGTGGTGTTGGAGAAGACTCTTGTGAGTCCTTTGGACTGCAAGGATATCCAACAAGTCCATCCTAAAGGAGTTCAGTCCTGGGTGTTCATTGGAAGGACTGATGCTGAAGCTGAAACTCCAGTACTTTGGCCACCTCATGCGAAGAGTTGACTCATTGGAAAAGACCCTGATGCTGGGAAAGATTGAGGGCAGGAGGAGAAGGAGACAACAGAGGATGAGACAGTTGGATGGCATCACCAACTCTATGGACATGGGTTTGGGTGGACTCCGGGAGTTGGTGATGGACAGGGAGGCCTGGCGTGCTGCGGTTCAAGGGGTCAAAAAGAATCAGACACGACTGAGTGACTGAACTGAACTGAACTGAATCTCTTACTATTTTATAGATTCCCAAATCATTTGTAAATAAATATAATCATTTAAATTTATGTCTTATCAATGACATAAAGGAGCACTACTATGCATATAAAAATTAAAATATACCTCCAAACATCTCTTCAACTCACAATGCTATATAGATTGGGGATAACTTTGGCAACATATATCCATCAAGTACTTTTTTCCATTCAGCTGCCACATCAGTGTTATTTAAATTCTGAAAGCTGCTTAAATTCCTGAATTCCATCAACAGGTATTTGCCTTAGCCCACCATACTATATGAATGTGTAACAGAATTCATTCCTTCTTCTTTAAGCCTTCATTGTCCACCAATTCAGAAGGTAAATAGCTGGTAGATTCAAGTTTCTTACCAAGTGATCAATAAAATAAATACCAAATTACAATAAGTCGATTTTTATATAACTTACTCTTTGCAGAAAGTTTTTCCAAAAAAAAAAAAAGAGAGAGAGAGAGAGAAAGTTTTTCCAAGAATTTCCTGTGAGGATATTTAAATTTTTACTTATTAAAAAAAATTATTGGGGGTATAGTTGCTTTACAAAGTTGTGTTAGTTTCTTCTGCTCAACAAAGTAAACCAGCTATATGTATACATATATCCCCTCCTTCTTGGACCTCCCTTCCCCCATCCCTCCCCTCTAGGTCATCACAGAGCACTGAGCTGAGCACCTTGTATTATATAGCAGCTCCCCACTAGCTACCTGTTTTACACATGGTAGTGTATCTATGTCAATCCTAATCTTCCAATTCATCTCCCTCACATCCCCATTTCCACTCTGTGTCCAAATATCTATTCTCTACTGCTACAACTCTATTTATCCCCTGCAAATAGGTTCATATGTACCATTTTTCTCATTTCCATGTTGCTGTTGTTGTTGTTCAGTCGCCAAGTCTCATCCAACCCTTGGCAACCCCATTGACTGCAGCACGCCAGGCTTCCCTGTCCCTCTCCCGGAGTTAACCCAAGTTCATGAATTGGTGATGCCACCCAACCAGCTCATCCTCTATCACTCTCTTGTCCTTTTGCTTTCAGCCTTTCCCAGTATCAGGGTCTTTTCCAGTAAGTCAGCTGCTTTCATCAGGAGGCCAAAGTTTTGGAGCTTCAGCTTCAGTATCAGTACTTCCAATGAGTATTCAGGGTTGACTGGCTGATTTCCTCTAAGACTGACTGGTTTGATCTCCCTGCTGTCCAAGGGACTCTCAATCTCAAGTCTTCTCTAGCATCACAGTTCTAAAGCATCAATTCTTCAGTGCTCAGCCTTCTTTATTGTCCATTTCTCACATCCATACATGACTACTGGAAACAACATAGCCTTGAGTATATGGACCTTTGTTGGCAAAGTGATGTCTCTGCTTTTTAACACACTGTGTAGGTTTGTCATAGCTTTCCTGCCAATAAGCAACTGTCTTCTAATTCCATGGCTGCAGTCACCATCCACAGTGATTCTAGAGCCCAAGAAGAGGAAATCTGGCACTGCTCCCACATTTTCCCCTTCTGTTTGTATGAAGTGATGGGACTTGATGCCATGATGTTATTTTTTTTTTAATATTCAGTTTTAAGCTGGCTTTTTCACCCTCCTTCTTCACTCTCATCAAGAGGCTCTTTAGTTCCTTTTTGCTTTCTGCCATTTGAGTGGTATCATCCACATATCTGAGACTGATACTCTCCAGCAATCTTGATTCCAGCTTATAACCCATCCAGCCCAGCATTTCATATGATCCCTGCTCTGTGTATAAGTTAAATAAACAGGGTGACAATAAACAACCTTGTTGTACTCCTTTCTCAATCCTGAACCAATCAGTTGTTCCATACAGGGTGCTGACTGTTGCTTCTTGACCTGCATACAGGTTTCTCAGGAGACAGGTAAAATGGTCTAGTATTCCAATCTCTTTAAGAGTTTTCCATAGTTTGTTATGACATACACAGTCAAAGGCTTTAGCTTAGTTAGTGAAACAGAGGTACATTTTTTCTGGAATTCTCTTGTTTTCTCTATGATGCAGCAAATGTTGGCAATATGATCTCTGGTTCCTCTGCCTTTTCTAAATGCAGCTTGAACATCTGGAAGTTCTCAGTTCACATGATGCTAAAACACAGCTTGAAGGATTTTTGAGCATAACATTAGTAGCATGTGAGATAAGCAGAATTGTCTGGTGGATTGAACATACTTTAGTACTGCCCTTCTTGGGAATTGGGATGAGGATTGACCTTTTCCAGTCCTGTGGCCACTGCTGGATTTTCCAAATTTGCTGACATATTGACTGCAGCACTTTAATAGCACTGTAAATCTTTTAGGATTTTAAATAGCTCTGCTGGAATTCCGTCACCTCTACTAGCTTTACAGGGAGCTGTGCTTCCTAAGGCTCACTTGACTTCACACTCCAGAATGTCCGGCTCTGAGTGAGAGACTACATCATTGTGGGTATCCAGGTCATTAAGATTTTTATTGTACAGTTCTGTGTATTCTTTCCATCTCTTCTTGATATCTTCTGCTTCAATTAGGTCTTTACCATTTCTGTTCTTTATTGTGCCCATCTTTGGATGAAATGTTCCTTTGATATTTCCAATTTTCTTGAAGAGATCTCTGCTGTGGCTGCTGCTGCTAAGTCGCTTCAGTCATGTACAACCCCATAGATGGCAGCCCACCAGGCTGCCCCATCCCTGGGATTCTCCAGGCAAGAATACTGGAATGGGTTGCCATTTCCTTCTCCAAAGTACGAAAGTGTAAAGTGAAAGTGAAGTTGCTCAGTCATGTCCGACTCTTCGCGACCCCATGGACTGCAGCCAATCAGGCTCCTCCATCCATGGGATTTTCCATGCAAGAGTACTGGAGTGGGGTTCCATTGCCTTCTCTGAAAGAAATCTCTAGTCTTACCCTTTCTGTTGTTTTCCTCTATTTCTTTGTATTGTCCATTGAAGAAGGGCTTCTGATCTCTCCTTGCTATTCTCTGGGACTCTGCATGTTCTAGGAGGTCTTCTAGGTCTTCATAGAACTGGTCAACTTCATCTTCTTTGCCATCAGTGGTTGGGGAATAGACTTGGATTACTGACATGTTGAACGGTTTGCCTTGGAAATGAACCAAGATCATTCTGTCATTTTTAAGGTTGCACCCAAGAACTGCATTTTGGACTCTTGTTGATTATGAGGACTATTCCATTTCTTCTAAGCAATTCTTGCCCACAGTAGTAGATACAATGGTCAACTGAATTAAATTCACCCATTCCCATCCATTTTAGTTCACTGATTCTTAAGATGTCTATGTTTACTCTTAGCATCTCCTACTTGACCACGTCCAGTTTACCTTGATTCATGGACCTAACATTCCAGGTTCCTATGCAATACTGTTATTTACAGCATCATATTTTACTTTCCCCACCAGATACAACCACACCTGAATGCATTTCCACTGTGGCCCAGTCACTTCATCCTGTATGGAGCTATTTGTAGTTATCTTCCGTTCTTCCCCAGTAGCTTATTGGACACCTTCTGATCTGGGGGGCTAATCTTTTGGTGTCATATCTTTTTGCCTTTTTAACACCCAAAAAAGATGTCCTTTTAATTATAGGGGACTGGAATGCAAAAGTAGGAAGTCAAGAAACACCTGGAGTAACAGGCAAATTTGGCCTTGGAATACGGAATGAAGCACAACAAAGACTAATAGAGTTTTGCCAAGAAAATGCAATGGTCATAACAAACACCCACTTCCAACAACACAAGAGAAGACTCTACACATGGACATCACCAGATGGTCAACACCAAAATCAGATTGATTATGTTCTTTGCAGCCAAAGATGGAGAAGCTCTCTACAGTCAACAAAAACAAGACCAGGAGCTGACTGTGGCTCAGATCACTCCTTATTGCCAAATTCAGACTGAAATTGAAGAAAGCATGGAAAACCACTAGACCATTCTGGTATGACCTAAATCAAATCTCTTCTGATTATACAGTGGAAGTGAGAAATAGATTTAAGGGCCTAGATCTGATAGAGAGAGTGCCTGATGAACTACGGACGGAGGTTCATGACATTGTACAGGAGACAGGGATCAAGACCATACCCATGTAAAAGAAATGCAAAAAATACAAATGGCTGTCTGGGAAGGCCTTACAAATAGCAGTGAAAAGAAGAGAAGCTAAAAGCAAAGTAAAAAAGGAAAGATATAAACACCTGAATGCAGAGTTCCAAAGAATAGCAAGAAGAGATAAGAAATCCTTCTTCAGTGAGCAATGCAAAGAAATAGAGGAAACAACAGAATGGGAAAGACTAGGGATCTCTTCAAGAAAATCAGAGATACCAAAGGAACATTTCATGCAAAGATGGGCTCGATAAAGGATAGAAATGGTATGGACCTAAAAGAAGCAGAAGATATTAAGAAGAGATGGCAAGAATACACAGAAGAACTGTACAAAAAAGATCTTCATGATCCAGATAATCACGATAGTGTGATCACTGACCTAGAGCCAGACATCCTAGAATGTGAAGACAAGTGGGCCTTAGAAAGCATCACTATGAACAAAGCTAGTGGAGGTGATGGAATTCCAGTTGAGCTATTTCAAATCCTGAAAGATGATGCCGTGAAAGTGCTGCACTCAATATGCCAGCAAATTTGGAAAACTCAGCAGTGGCCACAGAACTGGAAAAGGTCAGTTTTCATTCCAATCCCAAAGAAAGGAAATGTCAAAGAATGCTCAAACTACGGCACAATAACACTCATCTCACACGCTAGTAAAGTAATGCTCAAAATTCTCCAAGCCAGGCTTCAGCAATATGTGAACTGTGAACTTCCTGATGTTCAAGCTGGTTTTAGAAAAGGCAGAAGAACCAGAGATCAAATTGCCAACATCTGCTGGATCATGGAAAAAGCAAGAGAGTTCCAGAAAAAACATCGATTTCTGCTTTATTGACTATGAAGCCTTTGACTGTGTGGGTCACAATAAACTGTGGAAAATTCTGAAAGAGATGGGAATACCAGACCACCCGATCTGCCTCTTGAGAAATTTGTATGCAGGTCAGGAAGCAACAGTTAGAACTGGACACTGAACAACAGACTGGTTCCAAATAGGAAAAGGAGTACGTCAAGGCTGTATATTGTCACCCTGTTTATTTAACTTATATGCAGAGTACATCATGAGAAATGCCAGACTGGAAGAAACACAAGCTGGAATCAAGATTGCCGGGAGAAATGTCAATATCCTCAGATATGCAGATGACACCACCCTTATGGCAGAAAGTGAAGAGGAACTAAAAAGCCTCTTGGTGATAGTGAAAGAGGAGAGTGAAAAAGTTGGCTTAAAGCTCAACATTCAGAAAATGAAGATCATGGCATCCAGTTCCATCACTTCATGGAAAATAGAATGGGGAAACAGTGTCAGACTTTATTTTTCTGGGCTCCAAAATCACTGCAGATGGTGAGTGCAGCCATGAAATTAAAAGACGCTTACTCCTTGGAAGGAAAGTTCTGACCAACCTAGATAGCATATTCAAAAGCAGAGACATTACTTTGCCAACAAAATTTCATCTAGTCAAGGCTATGGTTTTTCCTGTGGTCATGTATGGATGTGAGAGTTGGACTGTGAAGAAGGCTGAGTGCCAGAGAATTGATGCTTTTGAACTGTGGTTTGGAGAAAACTCTTGAGAGTCCCTTGGACTGCAAGGAGAACCAACCAGTCCATTCTGAAGGCAATCAGCCCTGGGATTTCTTTGGAAGGAATGATGCTAAAGCTTAAACTCCAGTACTGTGGCCACCTCATGCGAAGAGTTGACTAATTGGAAAAGACTCTGATGCTGGGAGGGATTGGGGTCAAGAGGAGAAGGGGATGACAGAGGATGAGATGGCAGGATGGTATCACTGACTTGATGGATGTGAGTCTCAGTGAACTCCGGGAGTTGGTGCTGGAAAGGGAGGCCTGGCGTACTGTGATTCATGGCGTCGCAAAGAGTCGGACACGACTGAGCGACTGATCTGATCTGATGCAGTTCACGGGTTTTATGCAGTTCATTGGTTTTTATAGCATGGGCGGCTGCAACCTGCGCATTTAGCTCCGGCAGCTGTGACCGGCACACTTAGCACGGTCAAGAGTAGCTACCCCACGTCCGAGGTCAGCGGCAGAAGCCAGGAGGACCCCATTCCCAAGGGGAGGCAGCCAAGAGTAGTTACCCCACGTCCGAGGTCAGGGGCGGCGGCTGGGAGGAGCAACCCCACCTCCAAAGAGCAGGGGCTGTGCGGGCACAGGAGGGCCTAGAGGAGCTATTCAATGTTCAAGGTCAGAAGGGGCGGCAGTGAGGAGATACCCCTCGTCCAAGGTAAGGAGCAGTGGCTGTGCTTTGCTGGAGCAGCTGTGAAGAGATACCCCATGTCCAAGGTAAGAGAAAACCAAGTAAGACGGAAGGTGTTGCAAGAGGGCATCAGAAGGCAGACACACTGAAACCATACTCACAGAAAACTAGTCAATCTAATCACACTAGGGCCACAGCCTTGTCTAACTCGATGAAACCAAGCCATGCCCATGGGGCCACCCAAGATGGGCAGGTCATGGTGGAGAGGTCTGACAGAATGTGGTCCACTGGAGAAGGGAATGGCAAACCCCTTCAGTATTCTTGCCTTGAGGACCCCATGAACAGTATGAAAAGGCAAAATGATAGGATACCGAAAGAGAAACTTCCCAGGTCTGTGGGTGCCCAATATGCTACTGGAGATCAGTGGAGAAATAACTCCAGAAAGAATGAAGGGATAGAGCCAAAGCAAAAACAATACCCAGCTGTGGATGTGACTGGTGATAGAAGCAAGGTCCAGTGCTGTAAAAAGCAATATTTCATAGGAACCTGGAATGTCAGGTCCATGAATCAAGGCAAATTGGAAGTGGTCAAACAAGAGATGGCAAGAGTGAACGTCGACATTCTAGGAATCAGCAAACTAAAATGGACGGGAATGGGTGAATTTAACTCAGATGACCATTATATCTACTACTGTGGGCAGGAATCCCTCAGAAGAAATGGAGTGGCCATCATGGTCAACAAAAGAGTCTGAAATGCAGTACTTGGATGCAATCTCAAAAATGACAGAATGATCTCTGTTCATTTCCAAGGCAAACCATTCAATATCACAGTAATCCAAGTCTATGCCCCAACCAGTAACGCTGAAGAAGCTGAAGTTGAACGGTTCTATGAAGACCTCCAAGACCTTTTAGAACTAATACCCAAAAAAGATGTCCTTTTCATTATAGAGGACTGGAATGCAAAAGTAGGAAGTCAAGAAACACCTGGAGTAACAGGCAAATTTGGCCTTGGAATACGGAATGAAGCAGGACAAAGACTAATAGAGTTTTGCCAAGAAAATGCACTGGTCATAGCAAACACCCTCTTCCAACAACACAAGAGAAGACTCTACACATGGACATCACCAGATGGTCAACACCAAAATCAGATTGATTATATTCTTTGCAGCCAAAGATGGAGAAGCTCTCTACAATCAACAAAAACAAGACCAGGAGCTGACTGTGGCTCAGATCATGAACTCCTTATTGCCAAATTCAGACTGAAATTGAAGAAAGTAGGGAAAACCACTAGACCATTCAGGTATGACCTAAATCAAATCCCTTATGATTATACAGTGGAAGTGAGAAATAGATTTAAGGGCCTAGATCTGATAGATAGAGTAGCCTGATGAACTATCGAATGAGGTTTGTGACATTGTACAGGAGACAGGGATCAAGACCATCCCCATGGAAAAGAAATGCAAAAAAGCAAAATGGCTATCTGGGGAGGCCCTACAAATAGCTGTGAAAAGAAGAGAAGCTAAAAGCAAAGTAAAAAAGGAAAGATATAAACATCTGAATACAGAGTTCCAAAGAATAGCAAGAAGACATAAGAAAGCCTTCCTCAGCAATCAATGCAAAGAAAGAGAGGAAAACAACAGAATATGAAAGACTAGAGATATCTTCAAGAAAATTACAGATACCACAGGAACACTTCATGCAAAGATGGGCTTGATAAAGGACAGAAATTGTATGGACTTAATAGAAGCAGAAGATATTAAGAAGAGTTGGGAAGAATACACAGAAGAACCGTACAAAAAAGATTTTCATGACCCAGATAACCACGATGGTGTGATCACTCACCTAGAGCCCGACATTCTGGAATGTGAAGTCAAATGGGCCTTAGAAAGCATAACTATGAACAAAGCTAGTGGAGGTGATGGAATTCCAGTTGAGCTATTTCAAATCCTGAAAGATGATGCTGTGAAAGTGCTGCACTCAATATGCCAGCAAATTTGGAAAACTCAGCAGTGGCAACAGGACTGGAAAACATCAGTTTTCATTCCAATCCCAAAGAAAGGCAATGCCAAAGAACGTTCAAACTACCTCACAATTGCACTCATCTCACATGCTAGTAAAGTCATGCTCAAAATTCTCCAAGCCAGGCTTCAGCAATATGTGAACCGTGAACTTCCTGATGTTCAAGCTGGTTTTAGAAAAGGCAGAGGAACAAGAGATCAAATTGCCAACATCCGCTGGATCATGGAAAAAGCAAGAGAGTTCCAGAAACACATCGATTTCTGCTTTATTGACTATGCCAAAGCCTTTGACTGTGTGGCTCACAATTAACTGTAGAAAATTCTGAAAGAGATGGGAATACCAGATCACCTGACCTGCCTCTTGAGAAATCTGTATGCAGGTCAGGAAGCAAGAGTTAGAACTGGACACTGAACAACAGACTGGTTCCAAATAGGAAAAAGGAGTATGTCAAGGCTGTATATTGTCACCCTGCTTATTTAACTTATATGCAGAGTACATCATGAGAAATGCTGGGCTGGAACAAGCACAAGTTGGAATCTAGATTGCAGGGAGAAATGTCAATAACTTCAGATATGCAGATGACACCACCCTTATGGCAGAAAGTGAAGAGGAACTAAAAAGCCTCTTGATGAAGGTGAAGGAGGAGAGTGAAAAAGTTGGCTTAAAACTCAACATTCAGAAAACGAAGATCATGGCATCTGGTCCCATCACTTCATGGGAAATAGATGGGGAAACAGTGGAAACAGTGTCAGACTTTATTTTTTTGGGCTCCAAAATCACAGCAGATGGTGACTGCAGCCATGAAATTAGAAGATGCTTACTCCTTCAAAGAAAAGTTATGACCAGCCTAGATAGCATATTGAAAAGCAGAGACTTTATTTTGCCAACAAAGTTCCATCTAGTCAAGGCTATTGTTTTTCCTGTGGTCATGTATGGATGTGAGAGTTGGACTGTGAAGAAGGCTGAGTGCCAGAGAATTGATGCTTTTGAACTGTGGTGTTGGAGAAAACTCTTTAGAGTCCCTTGGACTGCAAGGAGATCCAACCAGTCCATTCTAAAGGAGATCAGTCCTGGGATTTCTTTGCAAGGAATGATGCTAAAGCTGAAACTCCAGTAGTTTGGCCACCTCATGCGAAGAGTTGACTCATTGGAAAAGTCTCTGATGCTGGGAGGGATTGGGGGCAGGAGGAGAAGGGAAGGACAGAAGATGAGATGGCTGCATGGCATCACTGATTTGATGGACATGAGTCTGAGTGAACTCTGGGGGTTGGTGATGGACAGGGAGGCCTGGCGTACTGCGATTCATGGGGTTGCAAAGAGTCGGACATGACTGAGCGACTGAACTGAACTGAACTGAACTGATGGGTTTCTTGTGGCTAGTACACTGGAGTGGTTTGCCATTCTCTCCTCCAGTGGATTTGTCAGAACTCTCCCCTATGACCCGTCTGTCTTAGGTGGCCGTACATGGCATATATCATAGCTTCATTGAGTTATGCAAGTCTTTTCGCCATGATAAGGCATTGATCCATAAGGAGGCTAGATTCCATATATATGCATTAATTCAAGTATTTTTTTTCTGTTTTTCTCTTTATGACTTACTTTATTTTGTATGTCAGACTCTAGGTCCATCCACCTCTCAACAAATGATCCAATTTCATTCCTTTTTTTGAAAATGAAAGTTAAGTTGTTCATTCATGTCGGACTCTTGCGATCCCATGGACCGTAGCCTGCCTGGCTCCTCTGTCTATGGAATTCTCAAAGCATAATACTGGAATGGGTTGCCACTCCCTTATCCAGGGGTTCTTCCTGACCCAGGGATGAAACTCAGGTCTCCAGCATTGCAGGCAAATTCTTTACCATTTGAGTTATCTGGGGAGCCCCTCTCCCCTGATCCAGTGTATATATGTACCATAAATGAGATGAAAAGACAGCCCTGAGAATGGGAGATAATAATTACAAAATAAGTAACTGACCAGGGATTAATCTCCACAATATACAATCAGCTGATGCAGCGTAATATCAAAAAATCCAAACAACCCAATCAAAAAATGGGCAAAGACCTGTATAGACCTTTCTCCAAAGAAAACATACAGATGGTCAAGAGGCAAATGGGAAGATGCTCAGTATCATTATTTGAGAAATCCAGATCAAAACTATAATAAAGTATTACCTCACACCAGTCAGAATGGCCATCATCAAAAAATATACAAACAATAAATGCTAGAGAAGGTATGGAAGAGAACCTTCTTGCACTGTTAGTAGGAATGTAAATTGCTACAGTCACTATGGAGAAAAGTATGGAGGTTCCTTAAAAAATTGAAAGTAGAACTACCATGTGATCCAGCAATCCCACTACTGGGCATATACTCTGAGAAAACCATAATTCAAAAGACACTTGTACCCCAGTGTTCACAGTAACACTATTTACAAAATCTAGGACATGGCAGAAACCTAAATGTACATCAACAAATGAATAGATAAAGAAAGCATTTAAATTTTTTGTTAAAGTCATCCTTTAAATAGTATGCAATGCTATGCTATGTATATATCCTAAATACTCTTGTGAATAGAGAGAGTCACGTTAATAGTTAATATTAGTCTGGCAAGCCAAATTTTGAATTAATCACACAGTTGGGGAGGAGATAACACTGTGATCTCAGGGTAAGAAAGAGAAAGAATCCTAATTCCAGACACTGGGCTTCCCCTGCTTAACTTCTCAAGTTATTAGTGAAGCCCAGGAGATGAGCAGTGTGGAAAGGGGAGTTTTGCATATCTGGGAGGGAATAATGCTTTTATCTGGGGCCCAGGCTGCTAGAGGATTTCATCCAAGATCAATAAAAGCCAGGGTTTATTCAGACAGAATTGGAACAACCTGAACCACAGAGTGGGGATTCATTTCTATCCCCCTTGCCCATCTATATAAAGATATAAGATTTAGCTAAAGCACCTACTAGAATACACAATAGCTACATATTTCCAGTGGCTGATTTTCTCAATATGCAATCCTGGTTTAACTACCAAAATCTAGTATGGAACAAGTTAAGAGTCTTCATTCAGCCTTTTTTCTTCTAGTAGATCTTTAAAATAATTATTCTAATTAATTCACAGTGTAAACGCAAATCAGATACTTAATCTATTAGACATTACTGAATTACTTTGAAAGCCCTCTTGCTCATGCAGACTCATTGTAAGCACCTAAACTCTGGTATTATAGAGCAGATGACTCAACTTTACCTGAATAAACTCCTAAGTACCAGTTCAGGACGAATACTACCTCTTCATTTTCTTTTACATATCCCCCAAAATACAGGTCACTTTGTACATTCGCCCTATGGAACAGGAAATAAAAAATATTATATTATATACATAGAATTTTCACAAATATCACAAAAAAATTACCTCAATTCAAGAAATGTATATCATGCTGGAAAGTGTTTCCCAGCTCACAAGGCCCTCTGTGTGTCTTCCTTTTAAAAATCTGAATCATGACTTTCAGATTTCAAAATTATCTGTAGAGACAGACTTAGAAAATGAACTTATGGTTGCCAAGGGGAAGGATAGTTAGAAAATTAGGATGTTCATGCACACACTGATATATTTAAAACAGGTAACCAACAAGGTCTTATTGTATAGCACATGGAACTCTGCCCAGTGTTATGTGGCAGCCTGGATGGGAGGGAGGTCTCGGGGAGAATGGGTACATGTATATGTATGGTTGCATCCCTTCACTGTTCATATGAAACTATCACAACACTGTTGATTGGCTATATCCCAATAAAATATTAAAAGTTCAAAAAAAGAAAAGAAAAATTGTCTGTGAAGAAGCTGCTGAAGGGAGGGACATGGGGAGAGACCACCAGGGGATCACACACCACCCGCAGGAACTTTCATCTTTCTTCAGGGAAACTGTGTGAGGGTCAGAAGAGGAGGCTGAACAAGCCCCATCTCCCTTCCCTGACTCTGTGGGAAAGGCGGCTTTGTGTAGACTTCACAGCACTTTGGGTCAGACCAGGAATCACTCACCAGAATGCAAGCCACCAATCCTGCAGGATGTAGGTAACCTGGAGCAGGAAATAGCAGTCACTCACACTGACATCACTGAGCCTCACACCCTGCTCACTAGGATGGGGGATGGAAAGGCTCCAGAACATGGAGACAGTCCTTCTGGCTCAGGTCTGCGCCAAGCCCCTCACCCCAGATGACCACAGGTCAGGGGAGGGCATCTTACAAGTTAATATCTTTAAAAGAAATCCCCTTTTCCCTAGAAGACTTTGCTCTCCAAATATAATGTACTTCAATGTACATCCAAGTGGCCTGCAAAAGGCAGTAATAACAGTACAAATGTTGGGATTTTGCAAAGCAAAAAGTTTGACAGGTACAGTGATGGTCAGTTCCGGTGTCAGCTTGGCTGGGCCAGTCTCCAGTGATTCAACCAAACACTCATCTAGATGTTGCTGTGAAGGTATTTTGTGGATGTGGTTCACATCCATCATCAGAACTTCAGGAGAGGAGACCACCCTCAACATTGGTGGCTTCATCCAGTCAGACAAAGGCCCTAAGAGCAAAACCTGAGGCTTCCTGGAGGAGGAAGAAATTCTGTCTCAAGACAGCAGGGTCAGCTCCTGCCTGAGGTTCCAGCCTGCAGGCCTGCCTTTCTGATTTCAGATTCACCAAGCTAGGCCCACAGCTGCATGAGCCAAGTCTTTGAGATAAATCTCTTAATACAAATATTTAAAAATAATCATAAAATACAATATAAATAGTATGTAAATATCAAGCTGAGTGCACAAACCAAAATAAATGCCCTTATGTACCTGAGCTGCAATGTTTACTAGAATAAGGAAGATGATGACAGACCAGTCAGCACCAGCTGTGAAGTAATTTGCATAGGTCTTAAAACCAACTTTTCCTTCCAAATGGTCCTCCAGAGGTAGCGTAACCTGTATATTCTCACTCTAAAAGGGAAAAAAAATGGCAGTGAGAGATGAAATTTTAAAAAATGAACCCCAAATTTCAAGAGTTCAACAATGCCCTCCACTGCAAAGCTGTGGGAAACAGACATATCCCACACACTGGTAGAAATGCAGGATGGTCCATCTCCTACAGAAAAGGGTGTGGGAATATCTGGCCACCCACATATGTGTTTATCCCAGCCATTCCACTCATAGGAATCTATGAGAATTAATTAAATGTCATTCACATCAGGTTATTCACTGTTGGGGAGACTTGCTTAAAATAGAACATGACTCTCAACATACACACAACAAAATCAATTAATGTATAAATGTAGAAACTTCCTCTAAAACACACAAAATGATATGGAGCTAAGGTATTCCTCTAGATGACTGTGTTATTCAATGATATAAACATAAAACATACTTGGAGCTCAAAACACTAGCCAAATATAGCAAACTGAGTTCACAGAGAGAGTTAGAGTAAATAGGAGTTTAAGTAGCAGGTTGCAGGCATATAATCTGAATCTATTTGGTTCCTAAATTTCAGAGTGAATCCTGAGTCTAGAAAGTGAATAGCTAATCCGAATACTTAACAGAATTATTCCAGGTTCCTGGGTTTGTATATCAAGGAATATCTGAGTATATTTTTAAGGGAGACCTAGTGCATTTCTGTCTGGAGGACTTAGAATGCATTATATAGTCACAGGAGGCTACGATGTCCTTGGCTCTCTCCTGGCCACTGGGATTCAAGGTTGATAAGATGTGGTTCTCAGTCTTGAAGGGTAAGAAAGGAGGACGGGAACTAACGCTGAAGTGCCTACTATGTGTCAGGTCCTTCGCACACGTTACCTCTGCCTATCACAAACCATCTGACAGTGAGGTAAAATAATACCATCAGTCACATGAGTGCTAGAAGATTCCAACATAGAGGAAAAGCAGATGATTGAATGTGACAAGAGCAGGACTCAGTCTAAGGGGGTCTTCACATTAAGCCTCTGGATGCATCAGGGAAACCAGGGGCCACCAGCATGAGTAGGATGTAACTATGGTAAACTGAAGAATCCTCAATTAGTGTGAGCCACACTCATTCAGAAATTCATTGCAGTGCACCCACTGCTGATCTCCATAAGAGTCTCTATCCTACACCAAAGGCAAACACCAAGCAGACTTGCTCCCTTCATGCTCTTCTAACTCTACCAATTCCATGGAATAAGACTTTGGGAACCTTAGGGTCTACTTTGGGACAAATGAAAATGTCACGAGCAGAGCAGACTGAAGGTCCATGAGACCACCAAGAGCAGACAGACCCGGGCACACTGCAGGATGAGAAACTCACTTCTTGGTCTTCTGGAGCCGCATCTTTCAACGAGGGTCTGGGAGACTGGAGAGACTGAACCAAAGACTCAGAGATCACAGTGGGAGCTCCTGGAACTGGAGATGGTTCAGACTGCTCATTCCCCTTCTCAAAAATGGAAAAAATATCTACCCTGGATTTCAGGAACTCAGAGTAAGTTCCTCTTTCCACCACCATCCCCTAAAATAAAAAAATTGAGAGGAATTAATTTATATTTGATAATATTAAACAAACCTAAATACTAATCAAGAAAAGTTATCTGGTCTTAAATTATCATTGTTGAAAAAAAAATGATCCCTGGGTCTAGAATTCTTGTTGAGAAATCTAGTTCAGTCAGCTTACCACAGAACGGAACATCGGGTTCTCTGCCAAACCCCGTCTCTGTGTCAGGTGCTGGGGGATGTGAAAGAAAGTTGTGCTCATGTGTTAAAAAAGGAGGCCACTGACATGACTATCCTGGGCACTTAGGGAAGCAAGAAGCAGAGAGGTTGGTGGGAGGATCAGCACAGTCTTTTTAGACAACATGGGAATTGAGAGAAGCCTCATGTGACAAGTCCAGGAAAGAAATTTAAACTTAACCCAGAGGTGGGCACAAGCACATCTGCATATGGGTAAGAGTCACTCATTATATCTTCACTGACCACTGTCACTGTCACACTATCATGTGCCCGGCTGGGATAATAGGAACCAGCCCCAGACAGAAAATCCATGAGAGGCATCTCCATGGTCTCTACAATGGCCCCCACACACAGCAAGTTCCCAACTGAAAATTCAATATTCCACTTGATGAAGTAATTAAACAAAGAGGCCATGGGGCTGGGGTAGCTCTAAAGCCTTGGCAGTCTGTGCCCACAAACCCAAACTTAAGCCAGAATCAATGCACTCAGATCCAAGAAGAACCTTAGGAATGACCAACCACAAGCAGCCAGCTAGGCTTTCCCAAATCAGGCAACTGCTTAAGCTACAGCCAATCAAATCATTTTCTTTGAACACATGTGACACATCCTTGCACAGTTACCCTCCCTTACAAATGCGTAGATATCTCACTATTGTCTGACCCCATGAAACCAGACTCAGTTGATTCCCTCAGTAGCAAATAAAACATCAGGGGGAAAAAATGTCAGGATGCCAAACACATCAAATGAGCAGCTGTGGTTAAGGCAGCTCAGGTGGAAGGAGCTGGCCCAGGACCCTTGCTGGGACCCCCTCACCTTCTCCCCTGAGGGGGTCCACTGGGAGAAACGCAAGGAAGCCTTTGGGTACCATCAGATACTGCAGAACTAGAAAATTAAGCAGGATATATAGGGTCTTGCTCCACTTGGGAGGCAAAATTCACACACCTCTTTAAGGAAATCACCACTCACCACATCAAATCTGTAATGTGCACAATGAAATGACTGGTAGTACAAAGACAGCAATTTCACTCAACAGTCAAGCACTGACAATTCCAGGGCGATGAAAGGACAGCCATTCCCCATCTGCTATGAAGAGAGGGACCAAACAAACAGTAAAGATGAACCCCAACTCATGCAGGGGTGCTCACCAGGGGGCAAATAGCTGTTTTGTGAGTACTAAAATTGGGTGTACTGTCCTCAAAGGAAGCAATAAGGTGACCCCAAAACATCTAGGGACTGGCTAAATAGGTTATTCTCCTGCCACTGATCCTGTGCTCATAACACTGCCAACACTGGGGTTTACACACTAGAATCGCCCCCTTTGCACATGAAATCAACTGCTCTCAAGCTTGAGAAACCTTAGCCCCTCCCTCCATTCCTAGAGGAGTGAAGAGGAGTTGACACATGGAACTGCTTCCAGAAAGACAGGGGTTCTGTATTTTAATAATCTTTCTTGGAGCAGAGATTCATTTCAAAAGTCAGGGATCTGACCAAGAGCCTCTGGAACAGCCATGGGTTAACAACAAAGGTCCTGAGACCCAGAGGCAAACAAGCCAAGGAGTGAAGCATCGAACAACCACCAAGTCTGAACACTTCTCACTAATCTCCACCCCACCACCAACCATGCTAGGAGTTGTGGGTTGGATGGTGCCCCCTCCTCAGAAAGATGTGTTCAAACATGAAACCTGTGAACATGACCTTATTTGTATACAGAGTCTTTGCATGTAATGTAATAAAGTTAAGATGAGATCACAGTGGAGCAGGGTGACCCTAAAGCCAGTAAGACTGATGTTGCTCTGATAACAGAAGAGACCCAGACTTACACGGGGACAATGGACATGTGACATCACAGGCAGAGACCACAGCACTGCAGCTGGAAGCCAAGGAACACCAAGGAAGGCCAGTGAACACCAGAGGCTGGAGGAAAGGATTCTCCCCTGGAGCCTCCAGGGAGAGCACGGCCCTGCCAGCACCTGGATTTGGGATGTGAAGCCTCCAGAACAGGGAGACGATAAACTTATGCTGTTTTAAGTCACCCAGTTTGTGGTACTTGGTTATGGCAGCTCTAGAAACTGATACTCTAGCCTGAGCCCACACTTCTGTCTTCTCAGCTTTACTAAGACTCCTAACTACTTCTTCTGTTGCCCCTCCAGTGACCACCAGAGGAATCTCTTAACTCCCACATCAGACCACATCCCTCCTCTGCTCTGGACCATCCAAGGCTTCCATCCCAGTTCTAGGCTTGCAGCCCACTGCCTGGAGACCAGCTCCCTCCCATCCCCCTGCTCACTCTCCTCAGACATGCTGGTCTTCCTGCTGTTCCTCCAACCTGCCAGGTCAGCTCCTTCCTCAAGACCCCCTGCCTCAGACTCCCTCCCCCAGGTGACTATGTGACCCCCACCTTCATGTCACTCAGACCCCGTGAGGCACCAGCTCCTCAGGGAGGCCAGGATGTCACCTTCTTTGTCACATCCTCCCCCATAAGAACAGGAGCCCCATGAGGGCAGGGCCTTGTCCTCATGCTGCACAGGCTCCCACACATATCGGGCACATAGAAACCTGGGTAGGGAGACCAGCAACTGACGACACCACCAGAGAGGAGGTCTCTGACCCGGGTGCTCGGCTACCCAACCTCGCTTATGGTGCTAATGGAAGATGCTCTGTAGGAAAACTATGTATGACAATCACTTGGATACCAACAGATGTTAGAATCTCTAAGTAATACACTTTGACTTAAGTCATGGAAGAGGAAAATAAAAAGTTCTAAATAAAATGTATCATTATCTTTAACAAATTTCATTAGGACAGTGATGATTCAATAACCCTGTGGTTGCAGTTTTATACTTTGGGGTTTATATGGCTTACAGTGTAATAGTGACATTTCTAAAGGGCTTTAGATTCATCCTCCAAGGCATGAATACCAGCTCTGAGAAGGAAGGGGCAAAAAACTGAGGGAGAAGAGGGTGTTTACCATGAAGCCAGGAGAGTGACCTGCGGGGAGGTCTGTCCTTCAACACACCTGAGTGCTAGCAATTCCACAGACTTCTAGAAATTACTTACATCTTTCAATATCAGAATCTGACTTGCATCTTTTAGGTACTGCAACTGATGAGTGACTAAAATTGTGATCTTCTCCTTCAAGGCCTGATGAATACACCTACAAATGTAAAAGGCACAGTAAGCAAGAGCACATTAATGGAGTGTCTCAAACTGAAAACTTATATTTTGAAAACAGTGAGACAAAGACACACAGCAGTCAAAGATCTTTAGTTTAAATGCCAAATCAATAATAAAAATTAAGTAAAAAATCAATTAATCCAAAAAAATCAATTAATCCAAATAGATTTTTAAATTTATTAGCAGCAAATTTGAATCTAGTGCTACAAAAAATTTTTTAAACCAGTCCAGTGAAGTAGGCCCTAACAGCTAAGTCTTTTCCACTAAAACTCAATTATTTTCATGTTTCATAAAAGAAAACAAATGAGTAATAGTGAGATTTCCAAACTTGACTAAACTAAAACACTATTTTATCACTATCAAGGAATGGGAGAAGAGGGATCCATGTCATTTAAAAATGTTTACATTCTTTGACAGCTTTCTAGGTGATTATTTATAATTAATGATGTAAATATTACAACAAAAAATTAGTAGATTCTTAGGACTCTTTGCCAGAGAGCATTTGCTAGACACTTGCTCCCAAAGAATATTAGATAGAAAATGAATGTCAGTGTGGTGTCCACCAGTCTCTACAACAGTCCCAGTTCCATCCAAGAAGCAAGCCTTCTTTCATTAGGACTGAACACTTTCCAAACATAAAAGTAAAAGAACAGAATCCAAATGGCCCAAATCACAGCAGAAATCACCCAATGGCTCAGAGTACCCACCAGTTCTCTTAGTCAAGACATCACTCACTATTCAACCTTAAATTTTTCTCACAGTAAGAAAACTACTCCTCCATTTCACATGTAGACCCCTAGGGACTCAGCCCCAGCCTCATCACACAGGGTCCACAACCCCTCCAGGGAACCAAGTGGGTGAGTCTGGGGCCCAGTGACCACAGACAGGGCTCCAGGCAGGTACTCTGGGTGCCCCAGCCCCTCACAGGGCAAATTTCAGGAACCTGGACCAGAGCTCAGCCTGTGAGTGAATCAGATGGAAAGTCTGGAGGCAGCAGACTGCAGCTCAGTCCCTCTCACGAGCCTAACGTCAGATGAGCAACTCAACCTCAGTTTCTTCATCTCAAAACAAGGTCAATGACATCTCATCCCCATGTTCTGAGAAATCAAACCACCAATCTAGTCAATAAATGTCATCTCACTTCTCCACTCCTCCCTAACCACGAATGGTCATATGCTTTGGACTCAGGACAGAAAACTCTTAAGGGGACACTCTGGACACTGGGTCTGTGATCAGAAACAAGACCCTAGGATGTAAATACATACACCATTGCTTCATTAAGTCCAAAAGGATTCATTTTTACCTTTTGACATGTGTTAGCTCAGCTTTCATACCTAAGTTTCTTGATTAACACCTTTTCAAACTTAGTACTAAAGCTTTTAAACAGAATTTTTTCTCCTTAATTCATAATTGCCTGCCAATAGTCCTCCAGTGTTCTTGCCTGGGGAATCCTAGGGACGGGGGATTCTGGTGGGCTGCCATCTCTGGGGTTGCACAGAGTCGGACACGACTGAAGCAACTTAGCAGCAGCAATAGCAGTCCCTAAAGATGAATGTTAATCAAATCTGATGGGATGTTATGTCCAAGATGAATCAACCCAAAGTTTTAAGATGTGTTCTTCCTAACATCCCATCACAGATGCAGTAATACAAATAATTACAATGAAATGATCAGTTGATGGCTTTGAATTTTTCATAAATAATGCTTTTATCCAAATCACTAGAAAAATACACTATTTTCCAAGTTTTTAAAGATTTTCAAGTCATGCCATAGAAAGGATCAAGTCAGCAACCAGTTGTATAACAGTTATTCTTATATAAAGGCCATGCTAATTCTATAATCCCACATATAATCCTATATAAGGGCTGTATTAAGAGGGAACACATCCCTTGGTGGAGGCAATACAAGTAAGACAGACAGAGTCCCCACCTCCATTCATTCAATCAGCAGAGGTTTGTTGAGAAAGCCAGGCACTGTCCTAAGTGCCGAGGAACCATCCACATGTCAAGACAGAAGACAATACTCTGCACCATGTAGATGACACACTGAACAAGCATAAAAAATGCACTACTCAGCTGTGACCTGTGCTCTGTAGGTAAAACAAGGGTAGCTGATATCTTAGATGTGGAGACACGGGAGCCCTGAGACTATGTGGGGAAACATCCTGAAAGAAGGCACAGCGGGTACAGGGTTCCTGGGACAGAACATGCCAGATGGAGACAGCTTCCTGCATTCATAGTTTATGGGTGGCAGGGGGACTCATAAATGGTCAAGTGCACCCACTTAGGGCTGTGGGAAGACAGAGGGCATGGCCGACCCCTGGAAGAGCAGGAGGGGACAGCAGGTCCCGTCTTCCATCTTCCTTCTGTGCCCTGGCTCACTGTTCTCTTTCTCTGGACAGAGGGACCAGTATGTACAGAAAGACAGGGGTGTGAAAGGACCCCACAGAGCCAGCACAGCTGTACACCGAGTGGGTGTGGGGACAAGCTGGAAAGGCTGAGGGGGGCAGACAGCAAAGAATCCTGTTTGTCTGTGGACCTGGAGCTGCTTCCTGAATGTGTGTGTGTGTGGGCAGGGGGTGGTGGTGGGGTGTCTGTGAAGGGCTGGAGCAGAAGAGTGAGCTGTGTAGACAGGAGGGTGAGCTGTGTAGACAGCAGCATGGAAATCTGATCAGGACACATCCCAAGACCTGATGATGTGGAAGGCAGGGGTCTAGTGATGTGGGTGGGGCTGAACCAGGATGGGATCCATGGCTGGACACAGGTGAAGCTGCATCACTTCATCTAAGGCCCTCAACTTCTGTAGCTGATAGAATCCACTATGTTCACAGGATAAAGCTGTAAAAGTCATGAACCTCAATGACCTTGGATATAAATTCATGACTGAAGAAAACAGCAGCAGGTAGAAGTGTGGTTCATTCACTTTTAATACAAAACTCTCCCCATGGCTAAGCTTACACATGACCACCATATCTCACAGCATATTGTTCCATCCGATACTCTAACTTGAAAGCACTCTCCAGGATGCAGAGAAAAGGGAACCCTCTTACACTGTTTCTGGGAATGCAAACTAGTACAGCCACTATGGAGAACAGTGTGGAGATTCCTTAAAAAACTGGAAATAGAACTGCCATATGACCCAGCAATCCCACTGCTGGGCATACACCCTGAGGAAACCAGAATTGAAAGAGACACATGTACCCCAATGTTCATTGCAGCACTGTTTATAATAGCCAGGACATGGAAGCAACCTAGATGTCCATTGATAGATGAATAGATAAGAAAGCTGTGGTACATATACACAGTGGAGTATTACTCAGCCATTAAAAAGAATACATTTGAGTCAGTTCTAATGAGGTGGATAAAACTGGAGCCTATTATACAGAGTGAAGTAAGCCAGAAAGAAAAACACCAATACAGTATACTAATGCATATATATGGAATTTAGAAAAATGGTAACAATGACCCTATATGCAAGACAGCAAAAGAGACACAGATGTAAAGAACACTCTTTTGGACTCTGTGGGAGAAGATGAGGGTGGGATGATTTGAGAGAATAGCATTGAAACATGTATCTTATCATATGTGGAACAGATTGCCAGTCCAGGTTCAATGCATGAGACAGAGTGCTCAGGGCTGGTGCACTGGGATGACCCTGAGGGATGGGATGGGGAGGGAGGTGGGAGGGGGGTTCAGGATGGGAAACACATGTACACCCATGGCTGATTCATGTCAATGTATGGCAAAAAAAAAAAAAAAACACTACAATACTGTAAAGTAATTAGCCTCCAATTAAAATAAATTACTTTAAAAATAAAAAAATAAGCACTCTCCAGTTGCTTCTGAGTGGTTTCCTAAATTGTTTTCATGCTCTCTGCTTTAAGTTTCCCTAGAGAAGTGGTTCTGATTACAAACAACAGTGTTAAGCTTGCTTCTATCAAGTACATATCCAAAGTCGTGCACCCAAAATATTAAAGAGGATTTTACAAATATTGCCTGTGTTTGAAAAATAACTTAGGGGAACTTCTGTGATCAGCACTCTGTACTTGGCACCAAAATGCCTTACTCTCCCTTCCTTGTGACATGGATGCAATGACTGGCAGAATCTGTTCCTACCCTGATGGAGAACTTGTGCAGATGCTCACAGGATGTGAATACACATTTGTGAGTTCAGGGTGGGGTGCTGGGAACAGGGAGGCTAAGATACTCATGATGCCAGGCGGGTGGAGGTGGGGAATCCTTATCACAGCACAAGCTCCTGTCACTGAACTCTTGACAAGACACAAGGCACTTCTCTAAGGGAAAAATTCATCAAGCCATGAACAGGAGAGGGTTGGAAAGCGGGGTCAGAGCAGCGTTGGAGACCATGCCATGTGTCATCTGCGCTGTTCTCTCAAGCTCTCAAAGATTCAGTGCTACTATGCAGGTTTGTGTGTATGTGTGTTACAATATACCTAACATGAAATTTACTGTTCCTGCCATTTTAAGCACATAGCCCAGTGGTATTAAGTACATTCACATTATTGTGCAGCCATCACCACCTTCCATCTCCACAACTTTTTCATCACCCCAACACTAAGCATGCTTTATACATGGGCAGGTTCCACCAGTCTAACAACCCCTGCTTAGTGGACGTGCAATCCCAGCTCCTAGTGTCCAGAGCCCAGAGCTCCTCATAGGCCTTCCTCTTACACTTGCTGACTCTGCTGAAGTATCTACTTTGCTATTCTGGTCCTGCTGTAAATCAGTTGTGTTCCCTCAGATTCACATGTTGTCACCTTAGTAATCAGTACCTTAGAATTTGGTGTCATGGACTTTAAAGAGATAATCATTACCCTTAATTATACTGGACCTAATCTAACCTGACTGGTGTGCTTAGATGAAGAGGAGACTAAGATACAAGGACAGAGACAAAGGCATATAAATCAATGAAGTTAGAACACACTCCCCACCATGCACAAAAATAAACTCAAAATGGCGTAATGACTTAATCACAAGACATGATACTATGAAACTCCTAGTAGAGATTATAGGCAAGACATTTTCTGATATAAATTATACCAATTTTTTTTTAGGTCAGTCTCCTAAAACAATAGAAATACAAACAAAAATATAAAAATTGGGGCTTCCCTGGTGACTCAATGGCAAAGAATCCACCTGCCAGAGCAGGAGACACAGAATCCCTCCCTGGTCCAGGAAGCTCCCACATGCACAAAGCAACTCAGTCCATGCAGCACAACTACGGAGCCTGTGCTCTGGGGCCCAGAAGCCACAACAACTAAGCCCACACACCCTAGAGCCCCTGCTCTGCAACAAGAAAAGCCACAACCATGAGAAGTCCATGCATCACAGCTAGAGAGTAGCTCCTGCCCACTGTAACTAGAGAAGAGCCCTCACAGCGATGAAAATCTTCACAGCCATAAATAAATAATACTTTTTAATTAAAAAAATAAATAAACAATGGGACCTAATCAAACTTACAAGCATTTGCACAGCAAAGGGAACTATAAACACAATGAAGAGACAACCTACAGATGGGAGAAAATATTTGCAAATGATGTGACAACAAGGGTTTAATTTCTGAAATATAAAAAGAGCTCACATAATTCAACAACAACAACAAAAAAATCCAATCAAAAAATGGTTAAAAGAACTAAATAGACATTTCTCCAAAGGACACTTACAGATGGCCAACAGACACAAGAAAAGAAGTTCACCACTGTGAATTATTAGAGAAATGCAAATCAAAACTACAATGAGTTATCTCCTCACATAAGCTTCAATAGCCATCATTAAATTAACAATGGCTGAGAGGAGTAAAGGGAACCCTCCTACTCTGCTGGTGGGAATATAAATTGCTGCAGGTACTGTTGAAAATAGAAGAGAGGTTCCTCAGAAAACTAAAAATAGAATTACCTTATAGTCCAATAATCCCACTTCTGGGCATATATCTGGATTAAACTATAAATCAAAAAGAGACAGGCATTCCTATGTTCACAGCAGCACCAATCACAATAGCAAACCATGGGAACAAGCTAAACGTCCTTCGACAGATGAGTAGATAAAGAAGATGTGGTGCATATAGACGATGTAATACTACTCAGCCATAAGAAAGAAAGAAAGCCATTTGCAGAAACATGGATGGACCTGGAGATTCTCATACTAAGTGAAGTAACTCAGAAAGAGAAAGTCAAATATCATAATTATATCACATATATGTGGAATCTAAACTATGGAAAAATGAACATATTTACAAAAGAGAAACAGACTCAGATCTGGTGAACAGACCTGTGGTTGCATAGATGGAAGGAGGTGGTAGGGAGGGATGCGCTGGGACTTTGAGGTTAGCAGAGACAAACTGTTAAGTGTAGAATGGATAAACAACAAGGTCTTATGGTATAGCACAGGGAGCTGTATTCAATACCCTGAGATAAACCATTATGGAAAAGTATATATTTGTGCATAACTGAGTCACTTTGCTGTACAAATAAATTAACATAATGTAGTAAATCAACTGTATTTCAATAAAAATGTTTCAAAAAAAAAATAGGACAGAGACACAGGATGCATGTAGACAGAGGAAAGAACATGAGAGGAAATAGTGAGATGGTTGCGGTCAGAAGCCAAGGAGAAAGGTCTCAGGAGAAACCAAACCTGCCCATATCTTAAACCTGTAGTCTCAAGAAATGTGAGAAATTTAATTTCTATTCTTTAAGCACTCCCATCTATGATAATTTGATATAGACTGAATGTTTTTGTCCTCAAAAATCATCAGTTCAGTTCAGTTCAGTCGCTCAGTCGTGTCCGACTCTTTGCGACCCCATGAATCGCAGCATGCCAGGCCTCCCTGTCCATCACCAACTCCTGGAGTTCACTCAGACTCAAGTCCATAGAGTCAGTGATGCCATCCAGCCATCTCATCCTCTGTCGTCCCCTTCACCTTCTGCCCCCAGTCCCTCCCAGCATCAGAGTCCTTTCCAATGAGTCAACTCTTTTCATGAGGTGGCCAAAGTACTGGAGTTTCAGCTTTAGCATCATTCCTTCCAAAGAAATCCCAGGGCTGATCTCCTTCAGAATGCACTGGTTGGATCCCCTTGCAGTCCAAGGGACTCCCTAGAGTCTTCTCCAACACCACAGTTCAAAAGCATCAACCCTTCGGCGCTCAGCCTTCTTCACAGTCCAACTCTCCCATCCATACATGACTTTGGCAAAGTAACGTCTCTGCTTTTCAATATGCTATCTAGATTGGTCATAACTTTCCTTCCAAGGAGTAAGAGTCTTTTAATTTCATGGCTACAGTCACCATCTGCAGTGATTTTGGAGCCCCCAAAAATAAAGTCAGACACTGTTTCCACTGTTTCCCCATCTATTTTCCATGAAGTGATGGGACTAGATGCCATGATCTTCATTTTCTGAATGTTGAGCTTTAAGCCAACTTTTTCACTCTCAACTTTCACTTTCATCAAGAGGCTTTTTAGCTCCTCTTCACTTTCTGCCATAAGGGTGGTGTCATCTGCAAATCTGAGGTTATTGATATTTCTCCCAGCAATCTTGATTCCAGCTTGTGTTTCTTCCAGTCCAGTGTTTCTCATGATGTACTCTGCATATAAGTTAAATAAGCAGGGTGACAATATACAGCCTTGATGTGCTCCTTTTCCTATTTGGAACCAGTCTGTTGTTCCATGTCCAGTTCTAACTGTTGCTTCCTGACCTGCATACAGGTTTCTCAAGAGGCAGGTCAGGTGGTCTGGTATTCCCATCTCTTTCAGAATTTTCCACAGTTTATTGTGATCCACACAGTCAAAGGCTTTGGCATAGTCAATAAAGCAGAAATCGATGTTTTTCTTGAACTCTCTTGCTTTTTCCATGATCCAGCGGATGTTGGCAGTTTCATCTCTGGTTCCTCTGCCTTTTCTAAAACCAGCTTGAACATCAGGAAGTTCACGGTTCATGTATTGCTGAAGCCTGGCTTGGAGAATTTTGAGCATTACTTTACTAGCATGTGAGATGAGTGCAACTGTGTGGTAGTTTGAGCATTCTTTGGCATTGCCTTTCTTTGGGACTGGAATGAAAACTGACCTTTTCCAGTCCTGTGGCCACTGCCGAGTTTTCCAAATTTGTTGGCATATTGAGTGCAGCACTTTCACAGCATCATCTTTCAGGATTTGAAATAGCTCAACTGGAATTCCATCACCTCCACTAGCTTTGTTCATAGTGATGCTTTCTAAGGCCCACTTGACTTCACATTCCAGGATGTCTGGCTCTAGGTCAGTGATCACACCATTGTGATTATCTGGGTTGTGAAGATCTTTTTTGTACAGTTCTGTGTATTCTTGCCACCTCTTCTTAATATCTTCTGCTTCTGTTAGGTCCATACCATTTCTGTCCTTTATCGAGCCCATCTTTGCATGAAATGTCCCCTTGGTATCTCTAATTTTCTTGAAGAGATCTCTAGTCTTTCCCATTCTGTTGTTTTCCTCTATTTCTTTGCTTGATCGCTGAGGAAGGCTTTCTTATCTCTTCTTGCTATTCTTTGGAACTCTGCATTCAGATGCTTATATCTTTCCTTTGCTCCTTTGCTTTTCACTTCTTTTCTTTTCACAGCTATTTGTAAGGCCTCTTCAGACAGCCATTTTGCTTTTTTGCATTTCTTTTCCATGGGGATGGTCTTGATCCCTGTCTCCTGTACAATGTCACGGACCTCTTTCCATAGTCATCAGGCACTCTATCTATCAGATCTAGGACCTTAAATCTATTTCTCACTTCCAGTCACCACTGTGTTGGTATTAGGTGGTGTGTCCACTCGGAGTTGATCAGGTCATGAGAGTGGAGCCTGCATGAAAGGGATTAGTGCCCTTATGAAAGGACCCACATGGCTCCCTCACTGCCTCCCCACATGAGGACACAGGAGTCCGGCCCTCACCAGACACTGAATCTGCCAGTACATTCACCTTGAACTTTCCCAGCCTCCAGCACCATGAGAGACAAATTTGTGCTATTTATAAGCCATCCAGGCTCTAGTAACCTGTGAGAGCAGCTTGAATGGACACAATCATAGAAATTAACACAGGATGTGACAGAGACAATTTCCAAACAGCTTCTCTCTGCCAAACACCCCACCTCCTCCAGGTGAGGACATGCCTGCTGTTCTCCTCACAGTCCTGCTCCTCCTCCCTCCACACCTGTACTTCTACTCAGCAAAGGACTGGGTCCTCTTCTCAGCCTCCACACACCTCCCACACAGGCCCCAGGGTACTCTTCCCACCCAACCCCGGGCACAGGGAGCTTTCCAACTTCAGTGAAAGCCTCTAGGTGCCACTTCCACTTTCTTTAGCACTTCCTATCCTGTATCAAAACCTCTAAACTTTGATTCTGCTGATCTTTTTCCAGGCATCTGTTCTAACAAGCTCCATGTTGAGACAGGTTCCTCAGGGGCAGGAATGAGAGCTGAACATCATCAGTGCAGTTCAGTTCAGTTGCTCAGTTGTGTCCGACTCTGCAATCCCATGGACTGCAGCATGCCAGGCCACTCTATCCATCACCAACTCCTGGAGTTTACTCAAACTCATGTCCATTGAGTCAGTGATGCCATCCAACCATCTCATCCTCTGTCATCCCCTTCTTCTCCCACCTTCAATCTTTCCTAGCATCAGGGTCTTTTCAAATGAGTGGACGAAGTATGGAGTTTCAGCTTCAGCATCAGTCCTTCCAATGAATATTCAGGACTGATCTCCTTTAGGATGGACTGGTTGGATCTCCTTGCTGTCCAAGGGACTCTCAAGACTCTTCCCCAACACCACAATTCAAAAGCATCAATTCTTCAGTGCTCAGCTTTCTTTATAGTCTAACTCTAATATCCATACATGACTACTGGAAAAATCATACCCTTGACTGGATGGACCTTTGTTGGCAAAGTAATGTCTCTGCTTTTTAATATACTATCTAGGTTGGTCACAACTTTCCTTCCAAGGAGTAAGTGTTTTTTAATTTCATGGCCACAGTCACCATCTGCAGTGATTTAGGAGGCCAAATAAATAAATAAATAATGTTTATAACTGTTTCCACTATTTCCCCATCTATTTGCCATGAAATGGTAGGACCAGATGCCATCTTAGTCTTCTGAGTGTTGAGCTTTAAGCCAACTTTTTCACTCTCCTCTTTCACTTTCATCAAAAGGCTGTTTAGTTCTTCTTCACTTTCTGCCATAAGGGTGGTGTCATCTGCATATATGAGATTACTGATATTTCTCCCAGCAATCTGGATTCCACCTTGTGCTTCATCCAGTCCAGCGTTTCTCATGATGTACTCTGCATATAAGTTAAATAAGCAGGGTGACAATATACAGCCTTGACATACTCCTTTTTCCTATTTGGAACCAGTCTGTTGTTCCATGTCCAGTTCTAACTGTTGCTTCCCGATCTGCATACAGATTTTTCAAGAGGCAGGTCAGGTGGTCTGGTATTACCATCTCTTTCAGAATTTTCCACAGTTTGCAGTGATCCGCACAGTCAAAGGCTCTGGCATAGTTAATAAAGCAGAAAGAGATGTTTTTCTGGAACTCTCTTGCTTTTTCAATGATCTAGTGGATGTTGGCAGTTTGATCTCTGGTTCTTCTGCCTTTTCTAAAATCAACTTAAACATCCTGAAGTCCACGGTTCATATACTGTTGAAGTCTGGCTTGGAGAATTTTGAGCATTACTGTATTAACGTGTGAGATGAGTGCAATTGTGCAGTAGTTTGAGCATTCTTTGGCATTGCCTTTCTCTGGGGTTGGAGTGAAAACTGACTTTTTCCAGTCCTGTGGCCACTGCTTAGTTTTCCAAATTTGCTGGCATACTGAGTGCAGCACTTTCACAGCATCATTTTTTAGGATTTGAAATAGCTCAACAGGAATCCCATCACCTCCACTAGCTTTGTTGGTAGTAATGCTTCCTAAGGCCCACTTGACTTCACATTCCAGAATGTCTAGCTGTAGGTGAGTGATCACACCATCCTAGTCTTCTTTAATCTGCCCAATGTGGGTCCTTCCCCTCTCCTAGCTCACCGTCCTCCTTGTAAACTAATAAGTTTTGTGCAGTGACATCTGTAAGGGCATTGATCTCAGTGCACACAGCAGGGTTTTAATAAGTGCAGCTGGAAGGGATTGTTGCCTTTAACAAGGTGAACAACAGCAAGATAACTAACCATGGGGGAGATGTGGTGGATGTTTTAGGAAAACAACAAGTTCGCGAGGCATTCAAAAAGGTCACTTAGACTCCATAAGAGTCCTCAGTCAGTGTGTTAGGACAATTATACATAGAAAAGTATCAGAGTTGTTCTACTTTAGTCACTGTGTAGCCAACCAAGAGCCACTCACAAGCCATAAATTCTAGAAGCAGGAATGAGAGTCAAGACTTAAGTCAGATTATAGTTGACCCTACATGTAAGTCTAAGTATTAATTCCACTAAGCATCCATGAAGCAATGTGAAATGACTGAAATAGTACTCAGATGGGGAATAAATGAATCTCAAATTCTAGACTTTATGGGTTTCCCTGGTAACTCAGATGGTAAAGAATCTGCCTGCAATGCAAGAGACCAAAGTTTGATCCCTGTGTTGAGAAGATCCCCTGGAGAAAGGAATGGCAACCTATTCCAGTATTCTTACCTGGAGAATTCCTTGGAGAGAGGAGCCTGGTAGGCTACAGTCTATGGGGTTGCAAAGAATCGGAAATGACTGAACAACTAACATACACACAGACTTAAAAGACTTTATTTCAAAAGTGATAGAATAACAAGCATAAACCAACAAGGCCTTTCCATGGAAGCCCTATGACAACACCAAAAACGTCACTTCTAACGTGTCTTAAACAAATGATGGAGAAAAAGAGCTGGCAGCCAAGTAACAGGTTATGGAGTCTCACTCTCTGATTTAAAAACCCTACATCATCTTTCTTATCCCTGAGATCTGGATCCATCCACAGTGTCTGGATCTATCAACTCCAAGTAGCAGGGGGAAATCTACCATCGATCCCTCACTCCCTAAAGCACTGACTCCACTGTCCTCCACTCACTGGAAACACCTGCTGAACTGTCCTTTCTTGCCCTTATCATGATGCAAGATTTCTCTACGATGGATTTTCTGTGGAAGGAAGGGAGGGGAGAGAAGGACACCACGGCAGAGCGAGCTGCATGCATCTCCTGAAGTACAAAGGATTTCCTGAGTTCTTTTCCTGATTTCTACAGGGTTCCTGAAAAAAAGAGATGATAGAAAACAGGAGCAAACTCACTGTTCGAATAAGTGCCTGCTGATTCCTGCATCCACTGCACTGAGCGGATCATCGAGGAGGTAGATATCTGCGTCCTGATACACGGCTCTAGAAAACGTAGAGAGACATCAGGAAAAGACACTTCACACTCCTTGAGTCTCAGCCCTGAATCACAACAATGTGAAACAACTCCATGTTCATTCCAAGAGTCCATGGAAAGAGACAAGTCCCTGCTTCACACAGGCCCACCCGGTGAGTGGGGTCTGTGTGCCCACATCCACTACAAGCCATGGAGGAGGAGGGGCAGGATGGCAACTGAAACCCCATTTACCTTGCAAGGCTGATCCGAGCTTTCTGCCCTTCACTCAGCGGGGTTCCTCCATCTCCTAACTCAGTTAGATTTCCATCCTCCAAAAGCTGTAAATCCTATACAGAGATAGGAAAGGAGAAAGAGAAAAAGATATAAAATGTGTTCTACTACCATCTTACACTCCTAGCATTAGTTCCTCATACAAGTATTTGATCAACATGAATGCATGTTCAGCTGCTAAGTCATGTTTAACTCTTTGCAAGCCCATGGACTGTAGCCCATCAGGCTCCTCTGTTCATGGGATTCTCCAGGCAAGAATACTGGAGTGGGATGCCATTTCCTCCTGCAGATCTTCCCTAACCAGGGATTAAATCCGTGCCTCCTGCATTGGCAGGTGGAGTCTTTACCACGAGCCATCTGGGAAGCCACAGCAATGGGTAAATGTCAGATTTACTAAACTGTAAATCTGAACATTAAAAAAAAAAAAACTCAGGTTTTTTAATTTGTTTTCTTTCTGTAGTTTTTGACAGCATCTATGCATTTGACCATTTTAACAGATATTTGTTGAGGATCTGCTGTATATGAATTGATTGAAACTTGCTGTTAGTGACTGATCTCTATTTTCTCATTAAGCCAACAGTGGGACCCCATTCACAGTGTGAATCATAACATGCAAAGTATGTGACCACAGTAGAAGAGACTCCATCATAACCCTCCCTGACAGCCACAAAGACACGTAGACACACAGGTTCTCTGCTCACTCAAAGCTTAATGGAGGTGCATCAGATAAAAGGCAGCAATTGCTCTGTTGTGATAATTTATAATTACTTCACATTCTTTCTTTCTTGAGCTCAGAAATTAATACCATCTCTTGCCTTTGGTTGTCATTCAAAAAATGAGCTGTGTTAAGTTCTCAGCCTCACACAAGCACAGAATTACTTGGCCTCTCTTTCACTGTTGACAGTTCTTGCAAACTGTTCTACTTAGTTTTTATGCTTTGATTTGACATTGTTCAAATGGTTTTCTTCTTAAAATAGCACAATGATGTAACACAGCAATCTTAACCACATTCTAGAAAAGGCACTTACATCCTCTCTTTCCAGGACATAAGATACTATCTCTGAGTCTGTTAGTAATACGTTGGGTGTGTTGTTGACTCTGCAAATTATTTAAGAACAAGCCACCAATGGGAAAACCATTTTGGAAGATTTGAAGTAAAACCAAGTCAAGCTGATTTCTCAGCCACCATTTTCTGATCAGATTAAAGGGGGAAAGCCTGAGCTGAGCATATACTACAGTTCCTTTCACTAACAGGAAGGTGTTCTTATTCATGTTTATTATCTTTAAGTTAAATTTAACCAATTCTCACTGAATAGAAGGCACCCAACCTAGAGGTAAACTAGGAAATGGCACTGTTGGTTTGGTGCCATCCATCCAGAAGCACATCAAGGGCCCTTCAGCAATGGTGGAAACAACACTAGAAACACCACGGAGCAGACTGCTGAAATGGTTAATGTGGGCTGGACATGAGGCCCTGGCAGAGGAGGGCTGGATCCCAGAGTCAAGCAGCAGGAGGCCTGCCTTCCTTCACAGCTTTTCTTCCATGTGGAATTGCCCCTCCTCTCACAGCCTGGCAATATCCTGCCCATCATCCTTCTAGGCTCAGCCCACACACGCTCTCCCATGGAACCATCCTGGACTCATCGCTTCCTGCTGGGTTCCTAAGGCTCTGTTTACATCTCTCATCTCTCATGAAGGACCCGTCTTATTATGCTCCATAATTTGTTCACATGCCCATGGCTTCTCTCAGCTCCAGGCAGGTAAGATCTGTGCTGGACCCTGACGCTGATTATCTCTAAACCTCACAACAAGCTGCACAGCAAGCACTGGCCCCATTTCACAGGTAATGAAACTGAAACTAAGTGGGGTCACATCACTGGTCTGAGGACAGTCAGCTGTTAAACAGAAGAGATGGAATCTGAACCAAGCTCATCTCAGTTCAGAGCATTCTGCCTTTTCACATCATGCTGGCCAGATAGTGAAAGAAGAGTATATTTGAAATGAAGATAATATTAAAGTAACTCAAGACTTGAAGGCCTCTATACCTATTCATGTCAGTATCAATAAACTTATTATCCTTTGATTGTCAAGGCAATCTGAAAAAAATGACCAAGTAAGTGATTTACGTGGAAAAATATTAAACTAGAATTTATCAATTTGATACCTTTAAATATGTGTTTACTAAACATTTTCAAAAGCCTTAAAGATAATATGTAGACAAATGTTACATACTATATTGCTTTTATTATGGTAACAGAATATTGTCATTGTACATTTATATAATGTCCTATGTGTAGAGTACCTATAAAAATATAGAAATATTAACTCAAACAATGGAAGTTAAATACTCAGATACCTTCTTTCTTACATGTCACATTTTATGGATGTAATTTTACCAGAAGCTGGCTGAGCTTATAAATAAGAATTAATTTATTTTCAAAATCATTCTAATAATACTTACAGAGTACTTGCTATGTCCCTAGCAATCAGCTGCTTTAAAATCAAGACCACATTTCATCCTCAAAACAACCTCATGAGGTTGATGGTCTTATTATCTCCATTTTACAGTTGAAGTAACAGGCTTGTAAAGATCAATCAGCCAAAACCAAACACCTGGTCAATAGAGCCACTGGGACTCCATTCCTGAGCCTTCTGACTCCTGGACCTTGGAGTTGACGTCATCAGCCTGAATCAACACTGCCAGTGTGATTAGTTCGTGTCTCCCTGTTTTGTTACAGAAAAGCTTTCAGCTCAATGAACTTAAACAATTATTTCAATCAGATCTAGTGTAATACATCTAGTTGTTACTAACATATGTTTTATAAAAATGTTGCTTTTAGAAAGATGGTGATGACAATCCTACATGCAGGGCAGCAGAGGAGACACAGATATAAAGAACAGACTTTTGGACTCAGTGGGAGAAGGTGCAGGTGGGATGATTTGAGAGAACAGCAGGGAAACATGTACATTACCATATATAAAATAGATGACCAGTGCAAGTTTGATGCATGAAGCAGGGCACACAAAGCCAGTACTTTGGGACAACCCAGAGGGATAGGGTGGGTAGAGAGGTGGGAGGGGGTTCACGATTGGGGGACACATGTATACCATGGTCTATTCATGTTGATGTATGACAAAACCATCACAATATTGTAATTATCCTCCAATTTTAAAAATAAATTAATTAAAATATTTGTTGCTTTTTTATGGTTTTTCCTTCAGGATTTGCGGGAGGTGGGAGTAGGGAGAATAGTAAGTAGAAATCTTTATTATATTTATATGGATGGCTGGGTGGATGGAGAGAAAAAAGAATAGTAACAATAGCCACCACTTACTGAAACCCTGGTTTGTTTACATTTCACAGGTATTTTCTGTAGCCTTTACAGTAATCCCACCCCTCCCCATTTAATAAGAAAGAAAACTGAGACAAACACCTGGAGTCAGTACCTAGGACTGTTCTCTCCAAAGGCCAAGCCTTTTCTACCAGACATGCTGTCTCTGTGTCTACAGGTCAGACTAACTCCAGGACGCCACTATTTCCTGTGATTGTCTTACGTCCATCCACTGATATCTGGAATCCAAAAGGAGATAAGCAGAGGCTCTCTTAACTTACTAAGTAGTTCCAGGTGTCTTAAAGACGATGCTGACCTCTTGCTAATCAGAGTCATAGATGACATTTCAGAGCAACAACAAAACCTCCTGGAAACCCTCTGATCCAATGTCCTCATTTTGCTGCAGAAACATCAGAAGTCCAGGCAGGTAACAGGACATGTCCAGAGTGACAGCAGGCAAGTGATGAAGCTGGGGCCAGAACTCTCCTCCGTGCTACTTCTCCACGCTGGGCCTCCCTTCCTGCCAAGGAAGGAATGGATCCCAACTCCATGTCCCAAGTACACAGTCCATGTTCATAAACATCACATCATGTTAAGAAGAAGTGCTATGCAGCTCAGTCCTGCAGAGCCCCTTTCCACAGAGTCTATGTTGCACACAAGCCTAGGGTGGGTGAAGCCCCAGGACACTGCCCACATTATTGGCCCAGTCACTCCATGAGGCTCCAGCAGAGTATCAGCCCCCCGGATCTGATCTTGAGCTGTAAATGTAGAGATGAGGTGTCTCATCGCTCCAGGCCTCAGTTTTACTAATTATAAAATGAGGATAGGAACATCAAAGACACTCATAAAGAATGAATAACTCATAAATCTAATTTTTCTGTGTGCATGTGCACATGTGAGAGACAGAAAAATGATTTGCACATGGACTCTGAATAAATGGGAGCTACTGTTCTCATTTGCTTTCCCTTCTTTTCTTACATGGTATCTACACCATTTAACAAAAATCTATCTCATTCCTGCTAATTTGACATCATTTCCACAAACATACAATCACCCAGGAACAATAACTCAGAAGAAAGAAACAAGCCCATTAAACAAGCAATTCTGTTTGTCCACATCATTGTAAAATTCTGCTCACCTGATACAGCGCTTCCCAGGTGGCGCTAGTGGTAAATAACCCACCTGCCAATGCAGGAGACATAAGAGACGTGAGTTTAATCCCTGGTTTGGGAAGGTCCCCTGGAGAAGGGCAGGGCAACCCACTCCAGCATTCTTGCCAGTAGAATTCAATGCACAGATGAGCCTGGTGGGCTATAGTCCATGGGGCCGCAGAGCTGGACACGACTGAAGTGACTTAGCACACACACTTGTGCGCCTGATACAACCTATGATGCTCAAGCCATTGTTCCAGGAGAATTACTATTTCCTCGCAAAGCGGGTCTGGAGCCTTTGAAAATCTGTCTCTGTCTTTTCCTCTCAGTACAAAAGAACAGTCAGATGTCCAGACTGCACTGAACAGACCCCAGGGGAAGACCTTTAATGCTATTATTCACTAACTTTTACAACCTGAAAGAGTAACATAGTATTTAACATTATTTACCCTTTTTCTTTTCTTTTTGTCAAATTCTATTCTCCTATCAGTTTAGTTCTCATTAGTTACTCACTAATCTTATTTAAATCCCAAGGTATAGGTAAACCTTTCATCTTACCACTTTCTGTGAAATTCAATTCTGTTTCTGAAAATAATATCCCTCACTGAAATGATGCAGTATTAAAATGTGTGTCTGTGTGTGCGTGTGTGTGTGTAAGATTCTTTTTATCTTTTATTTTACTTTATTTTTCTTCTTTTGTTTGTTTTTTTAATATAAATTTATTTATTTTAATTGGAGGCTAATTATTTTACAATATTGTATTGGCTTTGCCATACATCAACATGAATCTGCCATGGGTTAGTATTCTGGTTTCCTTAAAAAATAAATTACAAGTCAAAAAGGAAGTGGAGAAACTCATAGACTGAAAGGGACCAAGGAGGCATTAACTAAGTGCAGAGAGCAGACCTTACGTGGATTCCAACAATGGTGCAGGAGATTTCTCAGTGAGATGATTAACAACATGTAAACACAGACTAGCAGGTGGGTGATATTAACGAATTTGAGGTATTTTTCAGGTGAAATAGTGATTTTTCCCCCCAAAGCTTTCCTATCTTTTAGAGAAAACTAATGAAATGTTTACAGATGAATTAATTTGAGGTCTAGGATCTGCTCCACAATACTCTGGGGTGGGGGTGGGGCTGGCAGAGGGCAGGGGGAGAGATGCAGCAAGACTGGCCACCAGTTGAATCTGGCTGAAGCTGAGGGTGGTAATGAGGGTTCATTATACCATGCTCTCTATTTTTGTAAATTTTTGTAACTTTCCATTAAAAATAGTTGAAAGTGAATGAAACTTCACAGAATGAAACAATCCACCCTGCAGATAATGTATTTTGAGAGGGTCATTATCCCATAAGCATTAAAATGGCAGCATATGTAAATATGTCTGCATTATTTAGCAAGAAGACCCAAATAAATATTAAGCAATATTGAAAAATCAATTTTTTATAAAGAACTTTTAACAAAACTTGTAGATTAAAATCAACACTATCATCATTTGAAATTCAAGTATATGCAACTCAGAAGTCATTACTCACCTCTTCCAAAGCACAAGCTTTTATTACTTCTTCATATCGGTTTTCTTCATATTTCTTCCCAAATAAAATGTTACTCCTCACAGTTCCTGGAAACACCCAGGGCTGCTGAGAAACATATGCGATCCTCCCATGCACGCTGATCTTCCCCTGGCCTGGGGGCAGCTCCCCCAGCAGAGCATGTAACAGTGAGGACTGAAACAGAAGGGAACCCACACATGTGAACAGGGTGCACTCAGGACGGAACACAACCCACAGCACAGCTGACCCCATCCTGGTGCTTGATACAGCATAAACACTTTCATTTAGAACAGGATAAAGTACAGCCCTTGCAGTTGACACAAAAAAAAAATGAAAATAACACTAATGGTCAATGAAAATAATGACTGACAAGGAATATATTAATAGTATAAACAATCTACTCTGCCCAAATATCCGCCAAATGAAATTCTACTCAGCAAAGAATAATTATGAATGTTTAACATCCGTTTCTAGCAGAGCCTGGCAAAATGTATATTTTCTGTATATGATGTTTAGTGCATCCTGATCTGGTATCCTTTACTTAACAAACACTTGTTTAAAAACTATGTGTGAAGAATATATCCAAAGATGATTAACTGAAAGAACTGTGAAGTGAGTTGTGTCTGCAGAGCAAAGTCCATCATAGAGGAAATCAGCACCCTTTCATATACACATCCCACATTTAAAAAAATAATTTTATTTATTTATTTTTAGTTCTTTTTTTTTTCATTTATTTTTTACAATGTTGTGTTAGTTTCTGCCATACCACAATTCTAATTTTATTTATTTTTGCTTGAGCTTGGTCTTCATTGCAGTGCATGGATTTTCCTGTTGAGGAGCACAGGCTCTAATGCACAGGCTTCAGCGGTTGCAGCCCATGGGCTCAGTAGTTGCAGCTCCCAGGCTCTAGACATAGGCCCAACAGTCATGGTGCACAGGCTTAGTTGCTCCACATATGGGATCTTCCTGGACCAAGGACCGAACCTGTGTCTCCTGCATTGGCAGGTGGATTCTTTTTACCACTGAACCACCAGGGAAGCCCACATCCCACATTAAATTTCTGTATTTTGTTGTTTCAGACCAAGCACACGTGCACCTTTCCTTTCAATCTTCAACATCACACAGATATGGTGTGTCTCCATGCTGTCAGAGCTCTCATCACACTGGGCTAAAATAACCTGCCTGCATATCTGTCTCACTCCAGAACCTGGTTGCCTCTGAAAGGCAGAGAGTCGGAGTCTTGCTCACATCTGTACCTTTAGCTCCAGCACGTGGAGAACATTCACTACACGTGCACTGACAGGATCAAGTCAAGTCACAGGAGGAAATGCTCAAAGCTTCCGGGAAGAGCCTTTACTACCTACAGACTTCTTGGAAAGGCCACTAAGATGAAAAAAAGTCCCCATTGTCTCTGTCTATCCTGAGCAGTTGTCACTTAAATAATTTCCTTCACTGAGATATCCAAATTCCCCACAAGCAGTTCCTAACTTGGCAAAGTGAAGCAAAAAGAAAAAGACAGTGTACATTTATCCAGATTTATTTGGCCATGGAACATTCTTGTAAAATGAATGTTCCATGGAACACACCTAGAGGAACACTGTTCTAGACACATTCGATTCAAACTGAGTCACACTCAGCTCTGGGTTCCACTCTGAGGATTTAACAGGAGCTGCGGTGTTGCATTAAAGCTGACAAAAGGCATCACAACTTACCTTTCCTGCGCCCACAGGTCCGACCACAGCTAACAGTTCACCGGGCCTGACAGAAAAGGAAAGGCCTTGTAGGGTTGGAGTCTCTGATGCCTACAAATTAAAGTTCATGAAAATGTACCCATTTCAATAAAGTAACACAAATTGTTTTACAAAGTGGAAAAGAGCAATAATAAACATAATTGATATGCAAAATATAACCCACATTTTTCTCTTTCCTATTTTAAGACACTGAGTCCTGGAGAGTCTTCATCTAATCTTATCTCTTTGGGGATTTGAGGCAGCTTTAGCTGACTTTAAAAAGGTTCCTTCTTTTACTAGATTCCCATATGGACAGAGGAATGTTTCATCTCCTACACCACTGGGCTCATTTCACATGCTAGCAAAGTAATGCTCAAAGTTCTTCAAGCTAGGCTTCATCAGTACATGAACTGAGAACTTCCAGATATACAAGCTAGAATTAGAAAAGGCAGAGGAACCAGAGATCGAATTGCTGGCACCTGTTGGATCACAGAAAAAGCAAGATAATTCCAGAAAGACAACTACTTTTGCTTCACTGACTAAAGCCTTTGACTGTGTGGATCACAACAAACTGTAGAAAATTCTTAAAGAGATGGGAAGACCAGACCACGTTACCTGATACCTGAGAAACCTGTATGTACGTCAAGAAGCAATAGCTAGAACTGGACATGTAACAATGTACTGGTTCAAAATCAGGAAAGGAGTATGTCAAAGCTGTATGCGGTCACCCTGCTTATTTAACTTTTTTTTTTTTTATTTAATTTAATTTTATTTTTTAACTTTACAATATTGTATTGGTTTTGCCATATATCAAAATGAATCCGTCACAGATATACATGTGTTCCCCATCCTGAACCCTCCTCCCATGATGCAAAATACCCAGCTAGATAAATCACAAAATGGAATCTAGAATTCTGACATAATATCAACAATCTCAAACACGCAGATGATACCACTCTAATGGCAGAAAGTGAAGAGGAACTAAAGAGCCTCTTGATGAAGGCTGAAAGAGGAGAGTGAAAAAGGTGGTTTAAAACTCAACTTTCGAAAATCTAAAATCATGGCATCTGGTCCCATCACTTCATGGCAAATAGAAAGGGAGAAAGTGGAAACAGTGGCAGATTTTATTTTCTTGTGCTCCAAAATCACTTCAGACAGCGATTGCAGCCATGAAATTTAAAGATGCTTGCTCCTTGGAAGAATAGCTATGACAAAACTATACTGTGTATTAAAAAGCAGAGATATTACTTTGCCTATAAAGGTCCACATAGTCAAAGCTATGGTTTTTCCAGTAGTCATATATGGATGTGAGAATTGGACCATTAAGAAGACTGAATGCTAAAGAATTGATGCTTTTGAACTGTGGTGTTGGAGAAGAGTCTTGAGAGACCCTTGGACAGCAAGGAGATCAAACAAATAAATCCTAAAAGAAATCAATCTTGCATAGTCATTGGAAGGACTGATACTGAAGCTGAAGCTCCAATACTTTAGCCATCTGATGCGAAGAGCCAACTCATTGGAAAAGACCCTGATGCTGGGAAAGATTGAAAGCAGGAGAAGAGGATGACAGAGGATGAGATGGTTGGATGGCATCACCGACTGGATGAACATGAGTTTGACCAAGTTCAGGAAATGGTGGAAGGACAGGGAAGTCTGGCGTGCTGCAGTCCATAGAGTCACAAAGAGTTGGACATGACTGAGCAACTGAACAAAAACAACAGAAATACTGGGGTGGGTATCCATCCCCATGGACAGAAGGGCCTGGTGGGCTACAGTCCATGGGGTCACAAAGACTCAGACACAACTGAAGCGACTGACACTTCACAATTAAGCCCAAAATATTAGATCTGGGTTTTCAAGAAAAGATGTATTTGTGCTCTATGTCTTTTGTTTAAGGTGATCCTATTGTATAGCACAGGAAATTATATTTTTGTAATTATTTTTATAACTTAATATAAAATTTATAACCATTTTATAATTGTTTTATACTTATTTTATAATTATATTTATATAGTCTATAATAAAACAATGAAAAATGAAAATTAAAAGAATAATTTACATACTTTAAGTTCAACATGTGCTAATACACTGAAAGCTCTCTTGAAAATGAAAAAAAGAGCAACATATCAAATGCCTCAGGCTGATTTTACACTTAATCTCCATTGATTGCAAACCTTATTCCTATTCTGAGAATTTTTATAACATATTCTCAGTAAATGAGAAAGTCACATTTTACAGTATGTGTAAAATCTCAAAATTTTCTAATAAATCTATGTCACAGTTGTCTTTTAGCAGGCACAATTTTGGAAAACAAAGTGTCTTACCTTTTCCCAAGAAGCTGAAAAAGCTTGCACATCCACGATTGTTTTACCATCCGATGGCAGCTGAGGGTAGCACTGTGATACCTCATCAAGTAACAGAAAGTTCTACAGAAAAAAGGCAAAACACAGATTTTTTTTTTACTTCAAAAACAAAGCACAAACAAAACAATTGCTTCCCTGGAATTTGCAATAAAAAGTTTGATACCTATCATTTATACCTACCTATCATTTTACAACTGTATTTTATTAGGTCTTGGTTCATAGAAGAAATATTAAATAGTATATAGTATGTAACATACTATTATTATAGTATATATACATCTAAATACATAATACATTATAGCATATATATAATATTGCATATACATACATATATATCGCATGTCTGCATGTGCATGTATGGGTTCATGTATAAAACAAATGGTTCCTAGCCATGAGGCTTCTTTGTACTTTCTTAACAAGTGCACTGGTTCCTCTCTGAGAAGAAAATATGGATTTAAACTCCAATACATTTAGAAGCTGGACATTTTTATTGCTTTACTAGCAACAATAAACAGGTGAGCTGGTAGGAAATTATTTCATAAATATTAACTGAATCCCACCATGTGCCAAGCACCATGTGACACTGTTAGGAACACAGACAGGAAGGCCCTTCCCAGGCCGTCAGGAATCAGGTGGCAGAAGACAGGCTGGGAACACAAAACCAATGACAGAGACTCTGAGTGCAAACCCTGTACTCAACGCTTTTCTCCTCGTGTGTGTCAAATCTATATCACTGCTTGTCATCATTCTAAAAAGAAAACACACTTAAGTTTCTATGCCTTAAAAAATATTTCACAAGCATCTTTTCACAAATGCTGTCTCTTGTCCTTACTTGGTGCCCCCTCTCCTCCGCAGCAGGAATGGCCACAGCTACCACTTGTTATCTTCTACACCACTTGGCAGTCAATCAATGCAAAGTAGCTGAATAAGACAAGGTCTTATAAACTGCTACAAAGCTGACAAACACATACAAGAAAACTCCCTCTTGCCTTGCAAATGCTAGACATAATTCAATGAGAAAAGCTAGAGGGGTAGAGATACTGAACACACAACTTAGACCATTCCCACTCCCCAAGGTCCCAGAACTGTGAACATGGGGCAGAAATGGCTGGCTGTCCTCAAAATCTGCTCTCATTCTTCTGAGGTAACAGACCCTGGATTTTAGGTGCACTTGGCAGCTAAAGTGCCCTCTGCTTCTAGACTCCCAAGCAGATAGAAGCAGCCATGCAACCAAATCCAGGTCAGTGGAGAGTGACAGCAACCAGGACCTTCCTCCACTCAAAGGCCTGGACCTTGGGGGCTGCCAGCTGGGTCGAGGTCACATGTGATGGGATAACAAGAGAGAAAGAGTCTGGGTCTCTAACAGCACGGAGATGGACTGGTTGGATCTCCTTGCAGTCCAAGGGACTCTCAAGAGTCTTCTCCAACACCACAGTTCAAAAGCATCAATTCTTAAGTGCTCAGCTTTCTTCATAGTCCAACTCTCACATTCATACATGACTATTGGAAAAACCCATAGCTTTGACTAGACAGACCTTTGCTGGTAAAGTAATGTCTCTGCTTTTTAATGGTTGCTGTAAATGTAATCAATTAAAGTGAGATCACAGTGGAGTAGGGTGAGCCCTGAATCCAGTAAGACTGGAGTCCTCATGAGAAATGTAGAGACAGATTTACACACAGAAAACAGCTTCCCTGATGGAGAGAAAGGCTGGAGTGATGGCAGTTACAAGCCAAGGAATGCCAAGTTTGGCCTGCAACCACTCAAAGCTAACAGAGGCAATAAAGGGTGCTCCCTTATCGGATTCAGAGGGATCCTGACCCTGCTGACACCTTGATTTTAGACTTCTGTCCTTCAGGACTGTGAAACAACACATTCCTGTGGTTTTAGGCCACGTGGTTTGTGGTACTTCATATCAGCAGCCCCAGGAAACCCATACAGAGCCTCACAAGGATTCTTGGATGAGAGAAAAACAAATGACCCCTGTAAGCAGCTTTACCATGGGTAACTCTGGGACCCACAGGCAAACCAAATTCTAACCTATATGGGTAAAAACTGAAACAAGCATGTGAGGATGTTTGAGAAAGAAAACAACACATAAACAATAATCTACTACCTTAAACACCTTGACACCCCATCTCTCATGCCTCAGAGTCATAAATGTGATTGCAACCTTCTACTTAAAATGAAGAACTGGTCAAAGGCAGTTCAGTTCAGTTGCTCAGTCATGTCCGACTCTTTGCAACCCCATGAACCGCAGCACGCCAGGCCTCCCTGTCCATCACCGACTCCCAGAGTCCACCCAAACCCATGTCCATTGTGTCAGTGATGCCATCCAACCATCTCATCCTCTGTCATCCCCTTCTCCTCCTGCCCTCAATCTTTCCCAGCATTTGGGTCTTTTCAAATGAGTCAGCACTGTGCATCAGGTGCATCAGGCCAAAGTATTGGAGTTTCAGCTTCAACATTGAACTGGTCAAAACTGAATGTGAAAAACGTTCTGCAGGAAAAGAAAGATGTGATCCGTGTATTTCTCTCAAAGCCCAGCTGGTGGGAGATGTGATTCATTCATGCCCTCCTCCTCTCATCCAGGCTCACTGAGAACCTAGCACCAGGCATGGTGACACCTACCCTCCCCGAGCCTGAGTTCAGAAGGAGGCAGGATGGACAGATGGTGGTCTGAGGACATGTTGGCAGGCTTTCAACCACCACAGCCTGAGTTCTCTCTCCACACCATCTCCCACATTGTCAGCCAGGTACCAGCTCTCACCTGTTCTGTAACAGTTCACCTCTCTCCCAATTCTCTTTTCCCCTTGAAACAACATAGTTTAGAATCTCATTCACCATTAGTCATCTCAATAATACAGCTTTTATTTTTCTGATTCCTTCTGCAACATCACTGACCTTACCCCAAGACAACTCCCTCCTGATCTTACAGCCCCTCTGAGAGAGTCCACAAGCTTAACACCCCCCAGTGACCCAAAGCACCTAAGTCCACACTCCACTGGTGGCCTCTGCCTGGACACCCTGAGTTCTGACTGCACCCATCCTTCCAGCCCTTCTTAAATACTAGCCATATTGAAATTAGCTCAGCACATCCCCAGCTGGCACTGCCCTTCCTACTTCTGAATCCCCAGAAGGATAGTAAGTCATGTACAGAGGAGACACTACATCATTTGTGCACTTTTACTGTCCCAACTCCAACTAAGACCGAGCCCTGCACAGTCAGCCCATTGAGGGCATCAGCTAAAAGAAGGAACAGACTGCACGGCTGTTCAAACCATCCAACCACTGACTGCATGGCTACAGCCTTACACAGTCTAAGCTGACAGAGCAACAAGCAAAAGGTGATGGGACAAGCTGGGACCTGGGACCCTTTATGGGAGCGTTTGCACCTGAACAAACATTTCTTTGAGCAACAAACTACAAAGAAACCATAAGGGACTAAATATAACTGCACACATACAAAGGCAATTTCAAACAGTAAGACATAAAAACACCACAAGCCAACTGCCATTTCTGAGCTGCTGGGAGCAAAGCAGGGAACTGCATATGATTTTGACACACGGCACCTACAAGATGGTGGGCAGACCACACAAGTCACCCCTGTGGCTCAAACGACCAAGCCTCCCCTACCCTCACCCCACTTAAGGAACCAGTCGGCCCATCTCAAATAATCAATGGGGCATCAGTTTCTTGTTTTCATATTTTGTGCTGTAGCACAAGCCTCAAAAAGCCTTGTCTGAATTTATCGTCTGGCCTATTATCAATTTCTATTGATTAAAAAGACCAAGGGCCCTGGAGAGTAATGTATATGTTATATATTCAGTCTGCTGCTGCTGCTAAGTCACTTCAGCCGTGGTCTGACTCTGTGTGACCTCATAGATGGCAGCCCACCAGGCTCCCCCGTCCCTGGGATTCTCCAGGCAAGAACACTGGAGTGGGTTGCCATTTCCTTCTCCAATGCATGAAAGTGAAAAGTGAAAGTGAAGTCACTCAGTCGTGTCTGACTCTTCGAGACCACATGGACTGCAGCCTACCAGGCTCCTCCGTCCATGGAATTTTCTAGGCAAGAGTACTGGAGTGGGGTGCCATTGCCTTCTCCAATATTCAGTCTAGACAGAATCAAATACAGTTTCAACTTGAGCATGTAACCAATATTGAGTGTGTGTATATTAGAATAGAAATCCCTCACTTTCAAAGAAAAAAGAAAGAAAAGGAAAATTATGCCCTAAGTGAATTCAATTTATTGAGCACTTGTCCACAAATAATAGTCCTGAGGGGAACAGATGTCAGTCTTCCAAGGGTTAAAATGAGACCCCATTCTATACATGATCAGCTCCTAAAAGCATCAGAAGTGCTGGCTGGATTTTTTTCCAGGACTCAGTCTGATGAAAGAGCTGAAATTAAATGGCCATTAGCCAGGAAGTGCAGACCCAGAACAGGTTATGCAGTAAAGTATAAAAGTCAGAACTGCAGCCACAAAGACTGACTTCCCAGTGGCTGGTAATGGAAAACCTAAAGCTGCTTTGTGAACAATATAACCTCAGAGGCACATTTGACTGGATGCAAAAGTCATTGAAGACTTTTAGTGCTTTGAAGTTGAGATCTTTTGCAATTCCATTGGAGTCATTCAGTGCCAAGAACATGGGTCCCCCTTCCTCTCTTCAATAAAAATAGAGCCTTCTTGGGCCTTTGAGGTCATAATAAATCATTCATTTTCACAGAGCCCATTTAATCTTCATTTTAAACAGAAATACTTGAGCACCTACTGTGTGCAAGGCCCTAGTCTTCATGATAAAAATTATTTACCCCTGACTAGAGACAGTTTTCAGAGAAGGCAATGGCACCCCACTCCAGTACTCTTGCCTGGAAAATTCCATGGACGGAGGAACCTGGTGGGCTGCAGTCCATGGGGTCACTAAGAGTCGGACACGACTTCACTTTCACTTTTCACTTTCATGCATTGTAGAAGGAAATGGCAACCCACTCCAGTGTTCTTGCCTGGAGAATCCCAGAGACGGTGGAGCCTGGTGGGCTGCCGTCCATGGGGTTGCTAAGAGTTGGACATGACTGAAGTGACTTAGCAGCAGCAGCACAGAGAGTTTATAAAAGAGACAGGAGGTATGGTGGGAATCACAGGTTTGAAAGGAAGGGGGCAGCTAGAGACAGGCTTAGACACTAAGCAAAATAAGGACAGGAACAAAAATGCAGAGATCAGACATCAGCAGGAAAACATCTATGGAGCAAAGAATCTAGTTTTAAACACAGAGAACTAAGTGAAGCTGAGGCCACTCTTCCTGCCCTGGGAATAGGAGTTCTCAGCAAGTTCCTCCCCTCCCGGCCCAGAGAGGAATCCTGTTCACCCTGGTACTGTGCACAGTTGCTGCCTAGTCATTCCAGGTAGCACAGGAGATGCAATCTGTTTGTGTCTCCTGCTTTCAGACATTTTAATTGTCCAGCAGTCATCCCAGAGACGGGGGAGCCTGGTGGGCTGCCATCTATGGGGTCGCACAGAGTCGGACACCACAGAAGCGACTTAGCAGCAGCAGCAGCAGCCATCACTGAACGTCAAGAGCCTGTGAGGCTTTATTTATGCTACTGTCCATAAAGGAGCATGGGTCTTATGATACTTTTAACACACTTTACCTAAGAAAAGAGGGAAATACATACATTTTGGAAAGACTGCCAACTTGGCACTGAAAGAGTTAAATCTCACCTAACTGGCACACAATGACACCACATAAAAAGAGGCATTTTAGGTAAAATCCACCTATAACTTTAAAAAGTTATTTTTCACTAAACCTTGATTCTTCGGATGCTGATGACAGCCTCTGACACCTTCTCAATGGCCAGGGGGAAGTAGAGGGTGCTCGAGAACCGCAGAGCCTCGAACAGCGTCACCACCACAAACACTTGGCTGGCTGTGATCAGGTTGTCAAGGAGCTCATTGGCAATGAAGGTAACGAAAATCATGATTTTGCTCACAGCAAAAAATGATGTCAAATTCATGCCCCTAAGGTAGGAACTTCTCAGAATCTTGGAAATTTCCTTCCTGTAAAAGAGAGTAGGATATAGGTTTTATAAGAAGCATCAACATACAAGACATGGATTCAGTGCCACGTGTGAGTGGCCCCTTTCTAGGGAGTGGACACACAGATAAAGATAAACCATCCCTCACCTCACTACACAGTGCACACTTGGGGTTCCCCAACACCAGTATCACACACTGCATCACCACTTCAATCTTTCAAGTGAAAAGAGGCTTAATGTCACACTTTCAAACATTCTGCATCAGTCAGACTGGGTTTGAACATTCATTCAACAAACATTCATAATCACAAGTCCTGGGCCAGGCTCCTCACAGAAAGACATAACCTGTCCCCTCCAGGGGCTCATGAATGTGTTGGAGAAGAGAATTAGCAACCAAAACACTTGGGAGACAATGGACAGAAACGGTCAGCACAGCCCCCAAGGGAGCCCAGAGCAGAGGTGTGCAACTCTGAGCAGTGGAGTCAGGGCAAGTCATACACACATGTGGACCCTGAGAAGATGAACTGGAGTCAGTCAGGCTTGGTGGAGGCCAGAGTAGAAGGAAGAAGGAAGTGTATTCCCAGCAGATGGAGGGGCCCCCACAAAGATGCAAAGTTAGAGGTGACAAGGTAGAGTCAGAGAAATGCTCATCAGATATTTAAATGAAAGATGGAGAAACATCCTACAAACATGAAGCAAAACAAAAGGAACAGCATTTTCATAGCTCCATTTGAAATTAATAATAGGGATTCATGAGCTTTCCTGGTGGTAAAGAATCTGCCTGCAATGCAGGAGACATGAGTTCAATCCCTGTGTTGGGCAGATCCCCTGGAGGAGGAAATGGCAACTCACTCTAGTATTCCTGCCTGGGAAATTCCAAGGACAGAGGAGCCTGGTGGGCTACAGTACATGGGGTTACAAAGAGTTGGACACGAACAAGCAACTATGCATGACAATGACAAAGAACAGTGATTCATATAGTTCGGCTCGATACAAGTACACCCAGTCTCTATAATCTCCCTGTTTGTACTCCATCAACATAAGTTACAATTTTAGTTTGCATGTCATTGTCTCAAATGCTAAATATCTTAAAAGCATTGCTCATTAGGATTTGAGGTATTAAAAACTACTTAGAATTTCATTTCTATACAGGTAAGAAGCATATATATTTTTTCCTTTGAGACGATAGTAAATGGAAGAGAAGGTTAAATGATGTCTCCACTATTCTACAGAACCCTCCTGCAACATGTAGAGGATGCAGTGAATAGTAAGTATTTAAGCTCACCTTAATGTGAAGGTGAACTTAAAAATGTATTTGGTAAGACATCGAAAGCATTTAGTAGACTAGGAAATAAACCATGAAAGTATGGAGTGAGATATATATGTATATACATACATATATACATACATATATATCTCACACTTACCTTCTCAATCTGGTAATAAGGTTTATGAATGACTGTTCCCAAACATTCATTTTTACTGTTCTGATGCCAGTTATGACTTCACTCATGGTCCTGATCCTGTCGTCTGTGAGAGCTGCGGTCCTACTCCTGAGGGGACAGACGTGAGACAAGCCTCAGTGACCACAGCCCAACTTCCCTCAGCAGCAGCAGCAGGAGTGGGCACGGAGGCGGGGCTAGGAATCAAAAGATTCTCTACAGCCCTTTTGCACTTAGAACGTAGGCAGGTCCTACTCAAAGTACAAATGGAGAAAAGGGTTTCAGTTAGGAAGTCAAACACTCAGCCCATTTCAAGAAGTAACTTGGAGAACGTGCAGCATCGGTTAAGGAAAACCTGAAATGAGTCAGATACAAACCACCTGTTCAAAGAGGTCACAGTCAGGTAGGGAAGGCAGAAAAGCACCCAAATCTACCAGGAAGACATGGTTGTGCTGTAATAAAACAGGAATAAAGTTCTGGGGAGCATAAAGATGGTGCTGTTAATTCCAGCAGGAAAGGAGAACAAGAAGAGCTTCACAGACCTGGTAGCACTGGAACAGGGCCTTGGAGGATAGGGAACCTCTCTCCATATCAATGGCAGGAAAGGGAATTCCAAATAGAGAAAGACACCAAGCATAGAACGGAACACAGACAACACACACAAGACTCAATGAGCTTCAAATAGCTCATCTCCATCACCTGACAACCACCCACTTCCAACCCTCTGGCTTCAGGTCTAACTCAGCAGCAGAAGGCTCTTCACCACCAGCCACTTTTCTATCACATGTGCTGCTGTGAATGTGGGGCTTCATAAAGACACAATGAAGATCAGCCTGGGCCTTGGGGTGCTTATAACTTATTGGAAACATGAACAGAATACCTGAAAAGGTTCCAACAGAAGCATAACAAAAATATATGTGGTGAGAAAAGGACCTACAAGATTATTACTATTTAAAAAGATTTAAATAACTTGGACATGGGTAAATTCTGCTGAAGAACACTCTACTTATTTAGATATGGTGCCAAGAGGACCCAGTGAATGCCTTCACTGTTCCTGTTCCGGGATCAGCCTTCAGTTTAAGGCTGGAGCCTTCACTGGCTATGCCTGAAGGGTCTACAACCTAACACAAAGAAGAGACTAGAGAAGGCATTTGTCTTGTTTTCCACAAAAGCATCAAGCAGACTGTGGATGTTACCAATTACATAGTGTCAATTTTTAAAAGAAATGTTTCTCTTACCGGAGTGATGAAAATGACATCCCAAAGCAGCTTTGCAAAAGCAGAAGAATAATGAGAACCGCCATCCCAGCAAGACACGACATTCCTATTTCCATCCAGAGCAGGGCGGTCACTGCGATAACCTGCAGTGGCCCCACCCACAGATAGTGCAAGAACGTTGTTACCTTAAAAGAGAGAGACAAAGCCTTCTTAGGACTGCATACAATACAACAAGTGAGGACACAGTGTAGAAACAATCTGCTCTGAAGGAACAGACAGGAACCTAAACAGCAATGATCTCACTGGGTTTTAAACCTGCTGAAGCAGAAATCCAAGTGTCCACTCAAGATGATGCCATTCAGGGGCAGCACAGAGCTGGCTTCAGGGATGTCCTTGGAGAATCAGAACAGCAGCACTGAAGGAAGATGTCCATTTTGTCCACAACACAGATGAGCTCAGGGCTTCCCCAAATGCTCTCTGTCCTAGAATTTAGACCCCATCTCCTCTGGGGAACCACGGCATCCCAGGAAAACCTATATTATGGTACCTACCACTTTCTCCAATAATTACTTGTGTATTTAGCTCCCTGATAGGCTGTGGCTTCTATAGGGCAAAAACTAAGCTTGGCTCATCTCTGAAAGTGAGCAGGGGCCTCACTTCATGTTTGATGAATGAATACTTGAAACAGAAGTATCTAGTGCAACACAGATCTGACCAACAGCTACAAGGCCCTGGGTAATGTGATCTATGCATAAGGTCAGTGGAAAAAAGACTGTGGAAGGGATGGTAGAGAGGAGGTTGTGTCTTGCTGGGGACCACACACTTGGCATTATTCTTCGCAGGTTCCCTATGCAGCAGGCACTGATCAGGGTGCAGGGGAAAGAACAATCCCTCCCACCAGACCTTCATCATCCAGAAGAGGAGGAAGATAGTTCAGCAACAGCCACACCACGTGCCAAGAAGGGCCGCTCCAGGAGGACCCCTAGGGACACTACCAAACCTGAGCAAGAACACTGCTGCCTATTTATTATTAGAAAAACAAAACTCCCATTTACAGAACAATACATATAATTACATCACAGTTGCACACAGAGAAATGAAAGTTGGATAAATACAACCTTTGTCTTACATCCTCAGTGGAATCCTGGCCGACAAACCCTGGCACTTCGCATCCAATAAGCTGAACCCAGTGAGAAGGATGGGAAATGGAAGAGGATCCCTCAGGGACAGCTCACCTGGTCAAACCTGTTCACATCGTTGGACAGCAGGTTGACCATCTGGCCTGTGGTGGTCTTCCCCATGGCCGAGCTACTCAGGCGAAGTGTCTGAAATGAGACAGGGAGACAGAAAACTGGATTCCTAAGGTGATACCAAGTCATCTTAGAACATAACACAATGGAGCATGTGTTCCAGGGGTCTTGAGTGGTGTCAGCAGGAGCAGGATGACCCCTGACAGCAGGATTCTAGGGACCCTTGTTCAGCCTCTAACTCCTGAGTGTGGCAGCAGCCCCTCCAGCAAGGACAGCAAAGGGAGGAGCAGGAGGTAGAAGCAAAATCCCCACCCTATTTCAGTGCACTTGGACCTGTCTGAAAGGTAAAGGGTGTAGGTTTACACTTAAGAGACAACTAAGTAATTTTGAGCCAAATTAGATGAGAGCAGAAAGGCTAATTTAAGGAAGGAAATTTGGAGACTTGGACTATAAATCTGGACTCAATCATTAATTCTATGGGTGACAATATTTAAACACTTCAGGCTTAGATTGTTCATTCTGAAATGAGCAAGTATAATATTCAAAACACTTCCTGTGAGGAAACTGTGTTCTTAACACCAGTCTGCTGACCTACAAAAACCACAACCCGTGTTACATAATCCCTTTATTTAGTAAGAAAAATGCCCTAGAGATCTGAGGAAACTGAAGACACACCAGGAGCTGCTTCAACAGACCACCACTGGAGCCACTGATCCAAACACAATTTTATACTTTATAAAAATGCTTTGTTTACTCTTCAAGTTAGAGAAAACCAATGATCAAGTGAGAATGTAAAATGATATAACCACAATGGAAGAGAATACGGAAGTTACTCAAAAATTAAACAAATTATCATACAATACAGAAATTATAATACTAAGGATATACTCAAGAAAAGCTAAAAACACAAACTTGAATGGACAATTTAAGTCATATTCAGAGCATCTATGTTCACAATAGCTAAAAGGTGGAAACAACTGTCCATTGACAGATGAGATAATACACAGAATGTTGTATAGACCTATAATGTAATATTATTCTGTCTTAAAAAGGAATTAAATTCTGACAACTGCTACAACATGGATGAACCTTGCAGATATTGTGCTACAGGACATAAGCCACACACACACAAAATGACAAACACTGTATGATTCCACTTAGCAGAGGTACCTACAATAGTCAAATTCACAGAGAAGAAGAACGGTGCTGGGTAAGGGGACAGGGGTCGGGGAGTTAGTGTTTAATGGGTGCAGAGGTTCGGTTTGGGAAAAACAAAAAGTTTCAGAGATGAATTATGGTGATGGCCACCAACAATGTGAATGTACCTAATGTCACTAAATGCTGCACTGAAAAGGAGTGAAAATAGGACACTTTATACAGTGTATATTTCCCCACAATAATAATAAAAAAAATGATCAATGATCAAAAGCCAAAAGTAACTTTACCAAATTTGTGACAATGTATTAATAAATAAATGGCAGGTCATTTGTATTTATGGAACCTCCCATAGGATCATTCAAAATTCAGCTGAAAAGAGCATGAAAATGCTGAATGGGCCATGTTAGGAGTGGCAGATGTGCAGCCTTAGAGATCCCCTGGAGACCTGCCCCAGCCTGGGATCCATGGTGTAGACAAACTACAGCTACGAGCTTAGCAGCCCCTCCATTTCTAACACCTGATCTGGTTTCTTCCCAGGACCAGGGATCAGGAGGTGGGGCCCAAGATGAACCACAAATGTTCAGAGGGGCCTTTCAGAGCTGCTTTGTCCCACCAGTTTTTGGGTCCTAGGGAATCAGTCCACCTGTAACCTGAAAAGGAGTGTCTTGTTTCTACAACAGGAGGAGTCTAGACGCAAGGCTGTGAACAAGGAAATCTGTCTTTCCCATGTTTCTGGAATTTCAGATTATGTCAATGGTGTAATCCCCACAGTTTCTGACTTCATACAGGAACCATCTTTTGGTTACATTCACATAAGCCAATGTGCCAGGTCAGGCCACATTTCCAAAAGGCAAGATTTCAAAGTGTTAGAGGGAAGAGGAAGAAAAACAAGTGGACAATGGCTCACCTATGCAGCAAAGAGTGAGCTTTGACTAAACCATCACCTCACACCTAACTTAAAGCTTTCACAATGCAGTTCTGGTAAAGTTTCATATTTATTATGAGAGTTATGGAGAAGGAAATGGCAACCCACTCTAGTGTTCTTGCCTGGAGAAACCCATGGACAGAGGAGCCTGGCAGGCTATGGTCCGTGGGGTCACAAAGTGTCGGATACAACTGAGCGACTATCACTCACACGAGAGTTAAGCATGATCTTAAATGACAAACATTTAGCCAATTGGTGGGAAAATCTTGAGTATCCACCTCCTAAATAGTTAAAGATGCAATAGAATAACAAAGATGATGTTGAACGGCAATGAAGACCCTGACTGGAATGTGTGGGCCCTGCTGAGATTTCCACATCACCTAGAAGGAAACCAACTCAGATGCTGCTGCCAAACAAGACAGTGAGGTCTCCAGGCTCACTCAGTCCCGGGATGTACAAGACTCTGATCAAGGAGAGATGAGATGACATCTCACTTTCTGCTGACAGAAGTATTCCGAAGAAATGGAAGTTCTAGATAAGTAGCAACCAGGTAAAAGAAGCAATATTTTAAATTTAAGCTGTTTGGGTTTATCTTTCAATGAGGGCTATATTTATTAATAAAAATTGCATATGTTTAAGGTTACCACATGATGCTTTTATATAAATACACATTGGGAAATGATTACTATATTAAAACCACTTAAAATATCCACTACCTAATATAGTTATCCTATTTTACATGTGAGAACATTTAAGATCTACTCTCTTGGAAAATGTCAAGGCTACAATACAGTCAAATAAGGATTTTTTTAAATTTTATTTTATTTTTAAACTTTACAATATTGTATTAGTTTTGCCAAATATCGAAATGAATCCGCCACAGGTATACCTGTGTTCCCCATCCTGAACCCTCCTCCCTCCTCCCTCCCCATACCCTCCCTCTGGGTCGTCCCAGTGCACCAGCCCCAAGCATCCAGTATTGTGCATCGAACCTGGACTGGCGACTCATTTCATACATGATATTATACATGTTTCAATGCCATTCTCCCAAATCTCCCCACCCTCTCCCTCTCCCACAGAGTCCATAAGACTGATCTATACATCAGTGTCTCTTTTGCTGTCTCGTACACAGGATTATTGTTTCCATCTTTCTAAATTCCATATATATGCATTAGTATACTGTATTGGTGTTTTTTTAAAGCAAACAGTCTGAGGCAAAGAGGTATCTAAGGTCAAATTTAAACTGAACCCTTCAGCTCTTGACACTTATATATCTGTGGCAATACCTTTGTAAAGATACCTGAAATCCTTATTCCTTTTATACTAGTTTAGACCAGGGAAAACTGTGAAATAATTTCCTGGCATTCCTCAGTACAAAATTGGTGAACACATTAAATCAGTTCTAATTAAAATTGCTATGATGCATACTAAAGATAAAAGGAAATATTGTATTAAAGTAGCTTAAATGAAGAGCAACAAATTCTCTCTGGAATGAATGAAACAGTGTAAAAGTTCAAGTTTTATCTCAAAATCCCTACTATTTTCTTTAATATCATTAACAACAACCACATCCATAGAATATAGTGAGTGAGTCTATATTTGGCATGAATTCTCTTTATATTTTCTCCAATTAACATAATTGTATTGAATATAATTAGAAGGGTCTTTTAAAATTATAATCATTCCCTTTCTCAAATACATTATCTGCTTCTAGATATAGTTTTATAGATCCAATCTCCTTAGTTCCCTTTTAAATAAATATCTGATGTAAATTAAGGTTTTAATGAACAACAAGAACAATTTTCTATAAACAGCACTATGTGATCTAAGCATGAAGACACTGAAAATCAGCTTGATACTTTTGATGCTTATTTTTAAATATTAATTTAATATTTTAAAAATATAATTTAATATTAATTTAATACTACAAATTTCGTGGGTATTATGCCACAGCCTATGGCTAAAAGTTATCAAGGGCAGCCCTCACGTGATCTCAAAAGAAATTTTTTCATTATTTATTGGTAAAGTTTACTTCAACAACAACAAACTTGGCTTGATGCAAATAGCAAGCTTCTCTAGGAAGGTGTAAATGATCCCAGTTATGTAATTTTTAGTTTACAGAGAACCTTCCCTAAATGTCCCTGATGCTCCAGGGGAGGTACACACCGTGGTACTGAGCGACACTCACCTTGCGGTAGATCATGTGGCACACGGCTACTCTCAGCCTCATCCCCACACGCTGCATGTGGTAGAAGTACAAGTGGTGCAGAACGGCCCACATGAGCACGCAGGTGCTCAGCCCCGCCGCGTAGCCGTAGGCTTTGTGCAAAGCGGCAGAATCGGTGGGATCGTAGTTTTCAACATAACTAATCATTTTCCCCAAAAATATAGGTTGGACTACTCTGGTGCCTTCCTAAAAGAAAAGAAAAGCCTTAATTAGAAATGTCAGTTTTTCTTAATACAAGATTTACTTTTAGCATTAACAGGTTAAAAATACATTTTGACAAAACACTACATTCATGGCTAATTTAAAAGAAAAATATGCAGATCCACTATCTCCTATAAGACAAGCAGGCAACAGTTTAACCTTATGGCAAAATTTTACATTTAAAGATAGTAAAGCATTAGTACCGTATGCCTAATACACTGTGGATACTCAGTGTAAATATCACAACCAGTGCTTTAGAAGTCATTTGGCACAATACAAGTGAGCCTTAAGATGAATAAAGAAAAAGGTGGCAGAAGAAGAGGAAGACATCTGCTTCCATATGAATTAGCCTGCTGGCAGCCTGCCCCTGTACCCTGTCCTCTCAATGTAAAGCCCAATAGAAAGTCAACCTGGTTCACATATGGGAGACATGCTATTATCACCTTCTTCAGGAATCTTTATGAGCTGATACCCTGGCACAAACACCCACTCCTTTCCATCCCAAACTCCACATGTCTGTAGATCAAGAGAAAGGAAACCAGCTTCAGTTGGAAGACCACAAAGAAATCAGGCTTGGCAGCTCTATAGGCTCTCAGCTCCTGAGAGCACTGCCTCACTATGTCTCTACCCTCTGGAAGTCAGAATGTTCCTTGGAGTAAAAAATTAAACATGGTGGAGACCAAGCTAAAAAACGATGTCTTCCGTGGTTCTCCATCCACCATCCACTGCAGTTGGTGGTTTGGAAGAAATGTTCCCATTCCTCCCTTCCCCAAGGCTAAATCAATTGACACAAGGTGCACTGAGGCTTCTACCCTGAATAAGACTTAGGGAAGCAAGTTTATTTCTCAGAGAAAAAGGCAAAGAAACAGCAACACCTACCTACCCTGCCAAACAGCCACTTCACCCCACAACTTACTTCCTCTGTCTAGTCACCCCTTGAAGGTCTCCTTTTCCCCAGGTTCCCTTCCTTCACCATCAAGGAAAACCACTCAATGAATGAAAACCACACACCTAAAGTAAACATCTCCACCCTCAACATCATTTCCTGCACAGACTTCATAAAAGACAAAATGTTAAAAGTTTGAAAGTCTTTCAGGAACAGGGCTTTTTCTTTTTGGCAATCCCACCTTACTAACACAGGATAAGCACCTGACAGGTTTGGTTTGATAGCTCTCTTCTATCTATCTGAAGCTGAGGAAGCCACATACAAGAGGAAGGGAAGGAGAATCCATAACACCAAACAACAAAAAATCTAAGCATTTTCTTAGCCAACTACTGCCTGGTCAGGATATTTATCAAAAGATGTCCCCATGCCTCATATGGGTGTCTCATTAAACCTCAGCATTCCTGTCTTGTTCTACACACACGCATGCACACACACACACGTTCACAGGCTGCACCAACTGCCTCTCCTTCCATGAAGTCAGGGACATTTTCATCTACTATAGAGAATAAAGAGAACACTACTTAGCTGAAGAAGTATAAGTAAGATGATCATACGGCAGCAAAACGATCAGTTCTGATACATTTCCACCGTGTCCTGTCATCCATCCCAAGAGGCACAGAGACCTCTTGGAAGAGTCCCTCATACAGCAGATTGTCAAACACAGTGTTTATAGAGTTTCCTGAGATGGAAATGTGGAGGCCACACAGAGAAGCAAAAATGTCAAACTGTACACATGGGCAGTCCCAGCCCAGGTGTCACCAAGGGCAGTCCAGTGCTGCAGCCACAAACCACCAGAAGCCCAGCAGGAATATCTGCCATCCCCAAATTTCCTGAAATTTATGATTCTTTTTGGGAATCACTGTTGCCTGTTACTTAGGTCTCCATTTGAGCCTAACATCCTTGTAATTACGGGAGAAATAAGAGTAACATCACTCACCAAAGAGAATATGGTTTAGTGCAACAAATCCAGCAAAAAAAAGTAAATAAAGGCAGATCACTACCACCTAAACATATCTGGTTTTTCTTCACTGAGAAACAATATTTAATAACCCAGTTGTGGGACTTCCCTGGTGGCCCAGTGGCTAAGATTCCACACTCCCAATGCAACGGACCTGGGTTAGATCCCTGGTCGGGGAACTAGATCCCACATGTGGCAACTAAGACCCAGCACAGACAAATAAATAAATACTAAAAAAAAAAAAAAAAAAACAGTTTATCAAAAAGCCTCATTAAAGTATAATGTCAGTTTAGGGCCCATACCTTTCACTCATCTGTCAAATCTTTTTTTTTTTTTTTTCTTGATAATGATTTTTCTTTCTTTGGAACAGAAATTTTCAAAAGATAATAAAGATTTTCAGTCATGACCTGTTACTTTGATCTGATGTAATTTGGGAGGAAAGTCATTTGTTATTCTTAAGCACTATTTTGGGACTTCCTCCATTGGCTCAATGATAAGGAATTTATCTCAATGCAGGAGACACAGGAGATGCAGGTTTGATCCCTAAGTTGGGAAGATCCTCTACAGGAGGAAATGGCAACCCACTCCAGTATTCTTGCCTGGAGAATCCCATGGAAAGAGGAGCCTGGTGGGCTACAGTCTTTGGGGTCACAAAGAATCAGACACAACTGAGTGACTGAGTACAAATGCACAAGTTTTCCTCAAACAAGGAGCAGTCATGGTAATTCAGAAAAGTGATGAAAAGTATAACATACAAGGAATTTCCATTCTGGCCTAAGTTGCAACCATTGAAAACAGAAAATTGATATTATACTCCATATGAAAAATAACAGCAAGCAAAGAACAATTTTCCAGTAATTTCTCTCTCAAAAAAAAAAAAAAAATAGAAAGCAAAATAGTGAATAGCACAAAATTGTGAAAACAAAACCCCAAAATACATATAGAGAATAAGAATACACATATTAAATATGATTTTTGCAAGCTTCCAGAACACATAGGACAGAAATGATTATGGCCCTCAAAGGTAGACTGAGGAAATCTGTCCCCTCCACACACAAGGAAAGGTTAGAGATGAAGAGTCATTTAACAGGACAGCTATCAGCACCATTTGTAATCTGTGAATATTTCCATTTCTGGCATTTGGTAAAACTGGCCGAGGCAGACCAGGCAAAAGATTTTCTGACTACCAGAAGATTAGCGCCTACATATGCTCGATGCTCTGTTCCAAGTGGTGTGAATCCCAAGGAAAGGTCCAATTTCAGAAGACTCTGTCTTGGAGAGTCTCTCAGAGAGGCAAGGAGTGGCTGTGGCTGGGGACACAGACACTGCTGGCAGCATTCCCAGGACCTAACCCCACCATGTGTACGCAAGTGTGAGCATGCACCACCAAGGAATTATCTCATCTGCACATTCCCGATTCTCACCTTCAACTAATAAGAGAGAAAACAACTGAGAAAATATTCATTATCAACCATGCTGCTGCTGCTGCTAAGTCGCTTCAGTCGGGTCCAACTCTGTGTGACCCCATAGATGGCAGCCCACCAGGCTCCTCCGTCCCTGGGACTCTCCAGGCAAGAACACTGGAGTGGGTTGCCATTTCCTTCTCCAATACACGAAAGTGAAAAGCGAAAATGAAGTCGCTCAGTCAAGTCTGATTCTTAGCGACCCCAAAGACTGCAGCCTGCCAGGCTCTTGTGTCCATGGGAGTGGCGTGCCATTGACTTATCCTATCAACCATGAAACTAACCAAATTAAAATATTCTTAATAAGCAGTTCAGTTCAGTTAGTTTAGTTGCTCAGTCATGTCCAACTCTTTGCGACCCCATGAATTGCAGCACACCAGGCCTCCCTATCCATCACCAACTCCCAGAGTTCACCCAGACACACGTCCATCAAGTCAGTGATGCCATCAAGCCATCTCATCCTCTGTCGTTCCCTTCTCCTCCTGCCCCCAATGCCTCCCAGCATCAGAGTCTTTTCAAATGAGTCAACTCTTCGCATGAGGTAGCCAAACTACTGGAGTTTCAGCTTTAGCATCATTCCTTCCAAAGAAACCCCAGGGCTGATCTCCTTCAGAATGGACTGGTTGGGTCTCCTTGCAGTCCACGGGACTCTCAAGAGTCTTATCCAACACCACAGTTCAAAAGCATCAATTCTTCAGCACTCTGATTTCTTCACAGTCCAACTCCCACATCCATACATGACCACGGGAAAAACCATAGCCTTGACTGGACAGACCTTTGTTGGCAAAGTAATGTCTCTGCTTTGGAATATTCTATCTAGGTTGGTCATAACTTTTCTTCCAAGGAGTAAGTGTCTTTTAATTTCATGGCTGCAGTCACCATCTGCAGTGATTTTGGAGCCTAAAAAAATAAAATCTGACACTATTTTCACTATTTCCCCATCTATTTCCCATGAAGTGATGGGACCAGATGCCATGACCTTCATTTTCTGAATGTTGAGCTTTAAGCCAACTTTTTCACTCTCCACTTTCACTTTCATCAAGAGGCTTTTTAGTTCCTCTTCACTTTCTGCCATAAGGGTAGTGTCATCTGCCTATCTGAGGTTATTGATATTTCTCCCGGCAACCTTGATTCTATCTCGTGCTTCTTCCAGCCCAGCGTTTTCTATGATGTACTCTGCATATAAGTTAAATAAGCAGGGTGACAATATCCAGCCTCGACATACTCCTTTTCCTATTTGGAACCAGTCTGTTGTTCCATGCCCAGTTCTAACTGTTGCTCCTGACCTGCATATAGGATTCTCGAGAGGTAGGTCAGATGGTCTGGTATTCCCATCTCTTTCAGAATTTTCCAAAGTTTATTGTGATCCACACAGTCAAAAGTTTGGCATAGGCAATAAAGCAGAAATCGATCTTTTTCCAGAACTCTCTTCCTTTTTCCATGATCCAGAGGGTGTTGGCAATTTGATCTCTGGTTCCTCTGCCTTTTCTAAAACCAGTTTGAACATCTGGAAGTTCATGGTTCACGTATTACTGAAGCCTGGCTTGGAGAATTTTAAGTATTACTTTACTAGCATGTGAGATGAGTGCAACTGTGTGGTAGTTTGAGCATTCTTTGGCATTGCCTTTCATTGGGATTGGAATGAAAACTGACCTTTTCCAGTCCTGTGGCCACTGCTGAGTTTTCCAAATTTGCTGGCATATTGAGTGCAGTACTTTCACAGCATTATCTTTCAGGATTTAAAATAGCTCGACTGGAATTCCATCACCTCCACTAGCTTTGTTTGTAGTGATGCTTTCTAAGACCCACTTGACTTCACATTCCAGGATGTCTGGCTCTAGGTCAGTGATCACACCATCGTGCTTACATTGGTCATGAAGATCTTTTTTGTACAGTTCTTCTGTGTATTCTTCCCATCTCTTCTTAATATCTTCTGCTTCTGTTAGATCCATATCATTTCTGCCCTTTATCGAGCTCATCTTTGCATGAAATGTTCCCTTGGTATCTCTAATTTTCTTGAAGAGATCTCTAGTCTTTCCCATTCTGTTGTTTTCCTCTATTTCTTTGCATTGATTGCTGAGGAAGGCTTTCTTAACTCTTCTTGCTAGTCTTTGGAACTCTGCATTCAGATGTTTATATCTTTCCTTTTCTCCTTTGGTTTTCGCTTGTCTTCTTTTCACAGCTATTTGTAAGGACTACCCAGGCAGCCATTTTGCTTTTTTGCATTTCTTTTCCATGGGGATGGTCTTGATCCCTGTCTCCTGTACAATGTCACAAACCTCTGTCCATATTTCATCAGGCACTCTGTCTATAAGATCTAGTCCCTTAAATCGATTTCTCACTTCCACTGTATAATCTTAAGGGATTTGACTTAGGTGATACCTGAATGGTCTAGTGGTGTTCCCTACTTTCTTCAATTTAAGTCTAAATTTGGCAATAAGGAGTTCATGATCTGAGCCACAGTCAGCTCCTGGTCTTATTTTTGTTGAGTGCATAGAGCTTCTCCATCTTTGGCTGCAAAGAATATAATCAATCTGATTTTGGTGTTGACCATCTGGTGATGTCCATGTGTAGAGTCTTCTCTTGTGTTGTTGGAAGAGGGTGTTTGCTATAACCAGTGCATTTTCTTGGCAAAACTCTCTTAGTCTTTGCCCTGCTTCTTTCCATATTCCAAGGCCACATCTGCCAGTTACTCCAGGTGTTTCTTGATTTTCTATTTTTGCATTCAAGACCCTATAATGAGAAGGACATCTTTTTTGGGCGTTAGTTTTAGAAGGCCTTGTAGGTCTTCATAGAACCATTCAGCTTCAGCTTCTTCAGCATTATGGTTGGGGCCTAGTCTTGGATTACTGTGATATTGAATGGTTTGCCTTGGAAACGAACAGAGATCATTCTGTCATTTTTGAGACTGTATCCAAGTACTGCATTTCGGACTCTTTTGTTGACCATGATGGCTACTCCATTTCTTCTAAGGGATTCCTGCCCGCAGTAGTAGCTATAATGGTCATCTGAGTTAAATTCACCCATTCCAGTCCATTTCAGTTCGCTGATTCCTAGAATGTTGACATTCACTCTTGACATCTCTTGTTTGACCACTTCCAATTTGCCTTGATTCATGGACCTGACATTCCAGGTTCCTATGAAATATTGGTCTTTACAACATCGGACCTTTCTTCTATCACCAGTCACATCCACAACTGGGTATTGTTTTTGCTTTGGCTCCATCCCTTCATTTTTTCTGTAGTTATTTCTCCACTGATTTCTAGTAGCATATTGGGCACCTACTGACCTGGGGAGTTCCTCTTGCAGTGTCCTATCATTTTGCCTTTTCATACTGTTCATGGGGTTCTCAAATGGTTTGCCATTCCCTTCTCCAGTGGACCACATTCTGTCAGACCTCTCCACCATGACCCGCCAGTTTTGGGTGGCCCCATGGGCATGGCTTAGTTTCATGGAGTTAGACAAGGCTGTGGTCCTAGTGTGATTAGATTGACTAGCTTTCTGCGATTATGGTTTCAGTGTATCTGCCTTCTGATGCCCTCTTGCAACACCTACTGTCTTACTTGGATTTCTCTTACCTTGGACGTGGGATATCTCTTCACGGCTGCTCCAGCAAAATGCAGCCGCTGCTCCTTACTTTGGACAAGGGGTATCTCCTGACTGCCACCCCTCTTGACCTTGAAAGTGGAATAGCTCCTCTAGGCCCTCCTATGCCCACACAGCCACCGCTCCTTGGACGTGGGGTTGCTTCTCCCAGCCGCCGCCCCTGGCCTCATGCATGAGGTAGCTCTTCTCAGCTGCTCCTGCACTGTCACAGCCTGGCACTCTCAGCTGCTGCCCCTGACCTCGGACGCGGGGTAGCATCCCCTTGATAAGCAGGAACAAGGTCAAACACTGCCCCTTTAAACCCTTCCTCTTCGACATCAATCTATGATCACATGTATATTCTTTCACAAACCAACTGAGCATATAATTTTATTCTTTCACAAGAATTCTTCACAAATCTGAAATCATAAAGGATCTTTTAAAGAACTGAATTTAATACCACCACATCCATTATTCAGGATTATCTGAGAGTCTGAGTCTCTGAGGCAGACTTTTTATTTTGGGCATACAATGTGGCATGCAGAATCTTAGTTCCCTGACCAGGGATAAAAACCTTGGCATCTACTATGGAGAACAGTGTGGAGATTCCTTAAAAAAAAAAAAAAAAAACTGGAAATAGAATTGCCATATGACCCACCAATACCACTGCTGCATATATACACTGAGGAAGCCAGAATTGAAAGAGACACATGTACCCCAATGTTCATTACAGCACTATTTACAATAGCTGGACATGGAAGCAACCTAGATGTCCATTGGCAGATCAATAGATAAGGAAGTTGTGGTATATATACACAACGGAATATTACTCAGCTATAAAAAAGAATGTGTTTGTGTCAGTTCCAATGAGGTAAATAAAACTGGAGCCTATTATACAGAATGAAGTAAGTCAGAAAGAGAAATACCAGTACAGTATATTAATGCATATATATGGAATTTAGAAAGACAGTAACGACAACCCTATATGCAAGACAGCAAAAAATATACAGATGTAAAGAAGAGACTTTTGGACTATGTAGGAGAAGGAGAGGGCAGGACAATATGAGAGCATAGCATTGAAACATATATATTACCATATGTAAAACAGATGACCAGTGCAAGTTTGATGCATGAAGTAGAGCACCCAAAGCTGGTGCTCTGGGACAACCAAGAAGGATGGGGTAGGAAGGAAGGTAGGAGGGATAGGAGGGGGGTTCTGGGTGGGGGAACACATGTACACCCATGGCTGATTCATGTCGATGTTTGGCAAAACCACCACAATATTGTAAAGCAATTAGTTTCCAATTAAAATAAATAAATTAGTTAAAAAAAAAAAAAAAACCCTGGCATCTGCACCAGGGACATGAAGTCTTAATCAGTAGACTGCCAGGGAAGCTCGAGGTAGACATTCATTGGTAGAGTCTTTAGTATTAAGCCTCATGAAAGCACCTGACATTGGGTCCCACCTTTTGCTTCTTAGGGTAACTTCTTACAGGGTTAGCTTAGATGCTAGAAATTCTGAGTGGATAGAATTCCTTCTCCATGTTAATGCACTTGAAACATTTCTCAGGCAACTTCCTCATATCTCATTCATGGGGGAAAAAAACACAAAAATAGAAACAAGCTATCAAAGTTTTACCAAACACTTGACTGAGACATATAAGCAGAAAAGAATGGGCCTGTAGGAAAAAACAAATAGACAGAATCTTTAGAACTGGGTGAAAGGTGACAAAATGTAGAGTTGAGAAAAATCCAAAGATAAGGAGGAAAAGCAGTGAAACTGCAGAAATCATAACCATCAGGATTCTAGACATATTAGCCTTCACTCATCTCTTACACACTGGTCTTCATCCTGACTACACCTTAGCATCACCTGGGAGGAGATAAGTGCACTCTGACACCCAAGACCCAGCCTCCAGAAACTGGTTTAGGTTCAGCTGATTAGGGTGGAGAAGATTCCTCTCCCTGTAGATTCTGGATGTGGAAACTAACCCCATGTAAGTGTCTGCTAACCTCCAATCTCGCATTGTCATGGCATCTGAGCCTGGAATGGCTGCAGACCTCATCTGCAGGAATTACAGGGAATTACAATGATCACAAAGACTTTTTACCAGAGTTCCATTGCACATTTCATGCTTCCAGAAAAGTCCAGAGATTACAGTATTGAAACTGAAAATGTTCATTCTGCACAGTCAGAAAAATAAAATGTTGAGAAAAAAAATTTATTTAAGAAACATTAATAAAAAGATGAGTCAAAATTAGCCTGGAAAGTTATCTATAAAAGGAGAAGGAGAATTAGAATAGAGCTAACAATGATATTAGACTTCTTTAAGTAGCCTTTTCTTGATTTTGGAATCATGAAAACATTACACAGAATTATAATTATAAAATAACTAAATTTTTAAAAAGCAATTCCTAAAATTTTAGAGTAAAATTACATAAAAGTACCTAAATATATAAACCCATTCTGTTTTGTTTTGCAGAGCCATACAAAAAAGAAGTATCAAAAGTGATTTGAAACAAAATAATTTGAAAACACATGCTCTGCATAATACACCCAAATGAACACAGTATGAACTGCAAAAGAAAATAAAAATATTAGATTGCTTTCAGAAGTCACTTTATAACATACAATAAATGAATAATTATGTTGATATCATTGAGAATTGGGCTTAGACATTGGACAAAGAGAATAGATGATGGGAGAAAAGAGACATGCAAGGACAATAACAATAAACTGTGGAAAATTCTGAAGATGGGAATACCAGACCACCTGACCTACCTCTTGAGAAACCTATATGCAGGTCAGGAAGCAACAGTTAGAACTGGACATGGAACAACAGACTGGTTCCAAATAGGAAAAGGAGTATGTCGAGGCTATATATTGTAACCCTGCTTATTTAACTTATATGCAGAGTACATCATGAGAAATTCTGGGCTGGATGAAGCATAAGCTGGAATCAAGATTCCTGGGAGAAATATCAATAACCTCAGATATGCAGATAATACCACCCTTACGGCAGAAAGTGAAGAACAACTGAAGAGCCTCTTGATCAAAGTGAAAGAGAAGAGTGAAAAAGTTGGCTTAAAGCTCAACATTCAGAAAACTAAGATCATGGCATCCGGTCCCATCACTTCATGACAAACAGATGGGGAAACAGTGGGAACAGTGGCTGACTTTATTTTTTTGGGTTCCAGAATCACTGATGATGGTAATTGCAACCATGAAATTAAAAGACACTTACTTGGAAGGAAAGTTATGACCAACCTAGACAGCAGATTAAAAAGCATAGACATTACTTTGTCAACAAAGGTCCATCTAGTCGAGGCTATGGTTTTTCCAGTGGTCATGTATGGATGTGAGAGTTGGAGTATAAAGAAAGCTGAGCACTGAAGAATTGATGCTTTTGAACTGTGGTGTTGGAGAAGACTCTTGAGAGTCCCTTGGACTGCGAGGAGATCCATCCAGTCCATCCTAAAGGAGATCAGTCCTGGCTGTTCCATGGAAGGACTGATGTTGAAGCTGAAACTCCAATATTTTGGCCACCTGATACAAAGAACTGACTCATTGGAAAAGCCCCTGATGCTGGGAAATATTGAGGGCAGGAGGAGAAGGGGATGACAGAGGATGAGATGGTTGAATGGCATCACTGACTCAATGGACATGATATTGAGTAAACTCCTGGAGTTGGTGATGGACAGGGAGGCCTGGCATGCTGCGGTTCATGGGGTCACAAAGAGTCAGACACTGCTGAGTGACTGAACTGAACTGAAGCACAATAAGATGAAGTAAAACACTAATGTCCTGTATCTGAATTGGATTGGAAACACCCATATAAAAATATTTGTTTACCTTAAAAAATGTATTCTAACTTTATCTAATGAAAAAGCCAAGAAAAACAATCAAGAGCAGTAAGCTCCTCTAGCAACCAGACTATCATCTATAAATACCATTTCACACTAAGAGAAGACAGGGCTGCTTGGAGAAATGGATGATTCCAGGGATGAGCAAATGCTGTACAAAATGAGATAAAAACATCCTGTCACACCAGAAACCAAAAAACAAAACAAAAAAAGATATTAAAGAAAAAAAAAGCAAAGACTTCTAGAGTATGTGCAAAATACTTAGGACCCAACCTGAATAGACTCGCATTGCCCAAAGGTGGCCAAATGTTTGCACAAGCATAACAAATGAAATGGACTGAAGCAGGTCAGAAATGCTGAAATCCATGAGCTCAAACTGACATATACAAAACCAAACCAAAAAACAATAAAAACTCAGTAGCCCCAGAGGAGAACCAATTTATCATTTTCAAAACAGGTTTTAAAAAGTGAAAACCGCCCACGGTGTTTGAGCGGCTCAGCGTGAATCTGCAGGTGAAGGGCAAACCCATCCACCTCCAAATCTGGGACACGGCAGGGCAAGTGGACTATGACCGCCTGCGGCCCCTGTTCTACCCTGATGCCAGCGTCCTGCTCCTCTGCTTTGATGTCACCAGTCCACACAGCTTCGACAACATCTCTAACCGGTGGTACCCAGAGGTGAATCACTTCTGCAAGGAGGTGCCCATCATCGTCGTGGGCTGCAAGACCGACCTGCGCAAGGACAAGATGCTGGTGAAGAAGCTGCGGAAAAACGGGTTGGAACCTGTGACCTACCACAGGGGCCAGGAGATGGCGCGGGCCGTGGGCACCGTGGCCTACCTCGAATGCTCGGCTCTGCTCCAGGAGAATGTGCACGCCGTCGCAACTTCTGGAGGCGGATCACCCGGAGCTTTTGTGTGGTGACCTGAGGGCCTGGGGCCCTCCCCGCCCGACTGCCCTGGCAGCACAGGAAGGAGCTGGTTGCTGACCTTCTGCCCAGTTGGCTGGGCCGGACCCAGTCCCCAGGCTGTGACCACCGAACTGTACCTCAAACAGATGGGCACCCCTGAGGCCAGCCCCCCTGACCCTGGGGCTGGGATCCTGGATTGCAGCAAAACCCCTCTGAGGCCTGAGGAAGGGGGGTCCCAGGCTCACCAGTCCTATGGAGGGCTGGTCCTGTAGACCCCTGACTCACTCCCATCTCCCAGCCCTGGACCACACATCCTGGAGCCGCCTGTGTGCCCTGGCGCCACCTTGTGGCTCTTCTTAGGGCTGTACCACCTCCCCCGCCCTTCACCCTGCCCATCCCAGCGGTAAACACGTTCAGATGACATCAAATAAATAAATAAATAAATAAAAAGTGAAAAAATCATTTTCTCCTACTCTCCCTATAAATACTACATTTCAGGGTTAATCAAAGAGCTTACCCATTTTGCAACCCTTAATGAATTAATGGACATTGAGAAAGGATCATGAATAGCTCCTAACATTACACACACACCCATACCACCACCCCTGCAACACACAAAAGATGGTATGTACCTTATAAGGGAGATATACAACCCTACCTCCTACATCGACAAAAGGGGTGAAGAAAATCCAAAGGAGTTACATCAAACTTCTAGACTTAAACACCAACCTAAGGTGCCATAGGAACATGTTCATTGACACAGGGGGAGAAGCGATCAGCCAAATCCAGGCTGTAGGAATCTCTACAGGACAAACAACCTAGAGGCTCGGGGTGGAGGGGAACAGAAAGGCAATCTGAATAACCTGTGTCAGCCAAGTGTACCTTATTTAATACTGCTTCCAACAGAAGAGGGGAAAAAGACAACTGTGAGCACTGGCTAGTTATTGATGACATTGAAGTAAATATTTATGCATAATAATAATAATGTTTATGCTACATATGTTTAGTGGAGAAGGCAATGGCAACCCACTCCAGTACTCTTGCTTGGAAACTCCCATGGATGTAGGAGCCTGGTAGGCGGCAGTCCATAAGGGTCGCTAAGAGTCGGACAGGACTGAGCGACTTCACTTTCACTTTTCACTTTTATGCATTGGAGAAGGAAATGGCAACCCACTCCAGTGTTCTTGCCTGGAGAATCCGAGAGACGGGGGAGCCTTGTGGGCTGCCATCTATGGGGTTGCACAGAGTCTGACACGACTGAAGCGACATAGCAGCAGCAGCAAATATGTTTAGTGGGGGGAGATTCCACATCTTTTAAAGATACATACTAAAATATTTATGGATAAAAATGATATGCTGTCTTGGAACTGCTTTAAATTAATCTTGGGAAGTGAGAGTGAGTTTCAGATGAATCAAGACTGCTCATTATAGCAATTATTGAAGCTGACTTAGAGTGACATAGGGGCTTATTTCCCTTTACCCTTCTGAGTTCTTAGCTGAGGATCTTTATAATAAATGACAGAATAACAGGAGAAAATCTGCGAGACAGCAAAAGAGACACAGATGTATAGAACAGTCTTTTGGACTCTGTGGGAGAGGGAAGAGGGGGATGATTGGGGAGAATGGCATTGAAACATATATAATATCATATAAGAAATGAATCGCCAGTCCAGGTTCGATGCAGGATACAGGATGCTTGGGGCTGGTGCACTGGGATGACCCAGAGTGATGGTATGGGGAGGGAGGAGGGAGGGGGGTTCAGGATTGGGAACATGTGTACACCTGTGGCGGATGCATGCTGATGTATGGCAAAACCAATACAATATTGTAAAGTAAAAATAATAATAATAATAATAATAAAAATAAATAAATAAATAAAATTTAAAAAATAAAATAAAAAAAAAGAAAATCAAACAGAGGTTTATTAACATGTATACTTCTGATACACATGCGAAATACCAAGAATTGAGGCTGTGGGAAGAGAGGAAGCCTCAGGACATGATGTAGAGAGCACTGGTCTAGGAATCAGAAAGCTGTGCTTCAGAAACCAGGTTAGCCATCTGCAAGTCACAAGATTCTAAGCCCATCAAGTATCCTCCTGCATCTCCAGGTCCTTATCTATGGAAATTCCTGCCTTGCCTCCCTCGGAGGTATCCTGGGACAACTAAATGAGCTGCAACAGCTCAAAGTGCTCTGAAATCATTTCAACATCTTTATTAACAGAAGTTCAGGGCAGAGACTTACTCTATTCATAATGGCAGAGGCTGGTTTCACAAAGGGCTTGGAAAACTCATTGCTGCTTACAGGTGATCGTAGTAGAACAAGAACTCTTGAGAAAAATCATGTGTAAAAGCCAAATTTTCTTGCCTGTAATTAAAGTTTCACTTCTAAGCAGATTGCTAAAATTTTTAACCATTATGAATGCAGTCTTTTAAAAATGAGACACCTACCACCCTGACTACTTAAAGAAAATGCACTGAGGGGAGTGAAGTGAACAAGTGAAATAGGTGAGGAAACTTAAGAGGTAAAAACACCAATTTATCAAATAAATAAAAGCGGATTGGAAGAAAAGATAAATAAACAAAATCTTTAAAAATATATCACAAGTTTGTAATATATAACATAGAAAATATACTCAATAATACTGGAATAACTTTTTATGGTGATAGTTGGTAACTAAAATTACTATGTACTGTATCAAATATTAAATCACTAATGATGTATACCAGAAACTAATAAAACATTATAAGCCAATCATACTTCAATTTAAAAAAAATTTTTTAATTTTGCAATAAAAACTTACATATACTTAGAAAAGTAAAGAAAATGGATTGAAAAGCATCAACCTCATTTATAACTCAAGGTCATCACGGTGAGTGTTACTAACACCTAATGGCTAACACGATGCTCTCAGGAACCAGCAGGGCGCACAGCAGGTCTGCTCTGCAGGTCCCCGTCCACTTGGCTCAGTGCCCCCTCCTCCTCTCCCTGTGTGGTCCTCAGTGGTAGCTCTCAGCCCACAGTATCTTTGCCATCATCAGCCAATCCTCAGCCTCCTGGGTTGAGCAGAAGTGAGGGACACATGGAAGAAAGGGTTGGGAAATAAAGGCAAGAGTCCACTGCAGCTCTCAGGGAACCAGCTGTGAGTCAAGGCACAAAGCCCACTGAGGGACTCTCAGAGGATTCTGTTTACTTCCTGGCCATCAGCTGAGCTCCAAAATGAAGATTTACACAAACATGTGCTTCCCAACCTCCACCTGGACCAGAGATCATCAGTAAAACCTCAGACAAAGGACAAGTGACCAGACAAGACCAGGCCACTTCTTAGGGTTCTGGGAAGAGGACATAATTCCCAGCCACTCCTCCCCTCTCAGAGGAAGGGACTGGGTGAACCCACTCTGGCTCTCTGAGGTCACCCCACTTACACACCAGCAGGTAGAGACCTCATCTCTCAGAGAGAAGCCCTGATGACCTGGAGAGGTGATCTCTGTGACTCAGGCCCAGGCAGAGACTTCAGGCTCCTCCTTTCCATGCTGAGGGGCCTGGGCAAGTGGGGACCTGTCCTCCCCACCTGTGGTCCCTGTGGAGGAGCACACAGGGGCCAGGGGTGCTGGGAACTTGCCGGCTGTTCTGTTCTAATTAGGGGTGACCTGTGCAGGCTCCACAGCCTAGTACTTGTTTCTCTGAGCAGTAGAGATACTCCTCACTTCTCATAGGACAGAGGTTTTCATATCTCAAAATCCTAAAACCTAAAAGCCTCCCCCTGGACTGGCGTCACCCTTTTTCCCACTGGTGCCACCAGGAGTACCTGGGAGGCCCTACTCGTGCTGTGGGTGGAAGGAGCACACTGCTTGGGATCACGGATGATCCACGGGGCATGCTGTGCACCCAAGGAATTGAAAGAGGGCTGGAGGTCACCAAGGAAACACGTTTGTGTTTTACAGACTTCTGGGTTGAGTTTACATTTTCCACTGTCTAAAATACAAAGACCAACAAGCAGTACAGATAGATCACAACATGGGAAGTTGCTTCATAAAATCAATTATTTAACTAACTAGCACTGCTAATAGATCTAGCAGTACTACCACACAGATGAGCCCCTACATTTACAGTCCTCTACTCCCCACTTCTCCACCATGACCACCCAACGACCAGACTCCTAAAAAGGGGTCAGGGCTTTACCAGTTGCACCTTATGCAGCCCCCAGGGGCCTTTCTGGACCCTCAGGTGGCTCAGATGGTAAACAGTCTGCCTCTAGGGCAAGAAACCTGGATTTGATCCCAGGGTCAGGAAGATCCCCTGGAGAAGGAAATAGCAACCAACTCCAGTATTCTCGCCTGGAGAATTCCATGGGCAGAGGAGCCTGGTGGGCTACAGTCCATGGGGTGGAAAAGAGTCGGACACAACTGAGCGACTAACACTTTCACTCTCGGCAGGATGTATTCCAGGGGCTGGACAACTTTGAAACCAACACTCCCAGCACCAGAGTGGGGCAGATTCGCTCTCAGGAAGAACTCCGGATCCTGTAGCCTCTCCCTCTATGTCTGCTTCTCCCATGAGCTGCCACAGCCAAGAACCAAAGCTCATATTAGGATGGAATCCATCCAAGGCTTAGCGACCCCACGCAAGGAGCCAACAGCCCAGGACAGCAAGAAAAACCAGCAGCTCAGTTCAAACCCAGCCACATGGGCTATGCTTTGAGACCCATTTGACTTTAAACTTCTTTAGCATCCAGTACCAAAGAGAAACTAGAGAACCAAGGACAGCAGAGAAAGACCTGCTCCTGATTTGATCCAACATTAAACCCAGAGGCCACTCATCCAACCCAGCACCTGGCATGAGCCACAGGCACACAGTGAGGCCCCAGGGTTTCTGGACAAGCGGAATTCATGAGAGCTCTGCTGTATGAGGTCAGTACATCCTGCACAAACAGGCCACACCAGCTTGACACCTGTGTATTTCAAACAGACACTTACTGTGACTATGTGGAAATACCATCATTGGGACAGCTGCATACAGGACAAAGAAGGGCTAGGGAAGCCTGAAGGGTTCCTGTCCCCTCTCCCACCCCTGTCCTTCACAAGGCACTGCAGTACCTGGGTGGTCAGTGCCCTCTCAAAACTGGCACTCTGCCCCACACATCTGTCCCACCCTCTGGCACAACGCCCAATCCACTTCTATCATCAACAAGAATTCCATCTCCCAGAACCATCCAGTCACCTGTGAGCTGACAGATTCTGTCTCTCCAGTTGTGTGGGTGGACTTCACCATCCCAGCTGCCCAATGCCTGCAGTGCCCTTCAGTCCAGCACAGCCTTTAAACGAGAGCCATGATGCCCACCTGTAAACCACCTGACCCACTCACCTCACCCCAACACAGTGGACTGAGGACAGCTCACAGCTTCTTCACCTAAAACAACCCTTTCACAGCAACTGCATCTTCTATCTCTCCTGCTCTCACACACTCACAGGCTGCCTGTGTCCCTTAGGCAGCACTAAAGGACCACGGAGAGCACGAGCCACCCAGGTGGTTCTGCAGCAAACCCCCAGCAGGCTCAGCCACAACATGGGGCTGAAGGCACTGTGTCCCCAGGTGGACTGTCCTCTGGGGGATCTTGACCCAGGATCTTCAGGGTCATGGAGGTTACTGACCTCACAACTTTCTGCCTTTAGTTTTCCCTGCACATTCCCTCCTCCACCCTCTGCCAATGCTAGGTTACCAAGATCCCCCTTCAACCAGCAAACCACCCCCACAGCCAGGATGGAAACCAGCATGGAGGGTGCACAGAATTCATGGTGAAGTTGAAGCTCCTCCCAAGTAGGGGTCTGGCCTGGATGACCTGGCCTATGGGGAGGGGGCACCCTAGGGAAGGGTATGTCAGGGACACCCCAGGGAAGAGCTCTTGGGTGCTCTGGCAGCTCCAGCCCAGATGCAAGGCCCCAAGTTCTGTTCCACAGGAACGGAATGATCCTTTCTTAGAAAGCATTTATCAGATGTGACCTTGAAAAGTCAACAATTACTTGCTGAGCATCTGTAAAATGTCTTACATTATTCTGGACTCGACTCCAAGTTTGAGTGAGTAACAGTTGCTCAGTCGTGTCCAACTCTTTGCAACCCCCTGGACTGGAGCATGCCAGGCTCCTCTGTTCATGGGATTCTCCAGGAAAGAATACTGGAATGGATTGCCATTTCCTTCTCCAGGGTATCTTCCTGACCCAGGGATTCAACATGGGTCTCCTGAATTGCAGGCAGATTCTTCTGAGCACCAGGGAAGCCTACTATTAAGAGATATTTCTAAGTATAAGGGCAGGTCAATTTAAAAAGTATCAGCAGATATGTGTTTGACTTTATCTTACAATCTATAGGCAATACATTAGAATATGTAATGAATCCATACACCTTTTCCAAAGGAATACCCAAGACAGAAGCAGCAATAAAGTTATAAATGACAGTTATCAATCAGATGAAATTATTTAGATGAAGCTTGTCTCTCTCGAAGAGATGGGGACTGGGCAAGTGGTCAGGAAGGAAATACAATCTGCTTTGAACTTTGTATGAAAAATAATGTTCAGTTCCACGTTGTTGAACATAGGTCTGTTGTTGCCACATAAATCCTCTACTTCAAATTACTGTCTAAATGCTTTATTAAAACTCTGCTTCTGGCCTTTGTTTTAGAATCTTTTACCTTTGTTGCCATTTCCTGATCGCTGTTCTCTGAATTTACTTCCTCCAAACCATAGGACACTATTTCCTGAGGTTGTAAGATCTTCTTTTGGTCAAGGATCACTCACTATTTATATTGAGCACCAAAAACATCCTAACATGGCATAAAATGTCTTTCCAGTGCTGCTATCCTTTCATTACTCATGTTTTAATCACTTAAAAGAAAAATAGTAGTCTCCAGAGGTCAAGTCCTTTAAGAATCTGTCTATTCTAAAGATAAATACAACTGCTGATCTACATCATGATTTCTAGATGAGATTTACCCTTAGACCTTAAACAACTGTCCTCTCCCCGCCTCAGTCCATCCATCTCAGGACTGACCCACATATACTCAAAATCAATGCACTGTATGGAAAAGCTTTTACCTCAAGACATGTTAACATTCCCAAAACTAAGTAGGATTTCCCATAGCACTTTACAATCGCTTTCATTAAAGAAGGCTCCCGAGCATCCTCCTGGGCTCTCAACATTTCTTGATCCCAGTACCTGCGAAGAGAGACAAAGCACAGTGAGGACCAGCCCTGCCGCAGGAAAACAGGGGAGGGGACAGAGCAGAGGACAAGCCTTCAATACAGGGCGCTCTGCGGCTGCCCATAGATGCTGGCTAACTGCTTGCAGGGCTCCCGAAAGATGAGCAGTGCAGACTCTGAAGCACCAGGAAAAGCACCAGACCAGGTCTTCAGAGAAAAGTCCCAGATTCTAGAAACAAGATCCTGCTAAGCTTTGCTGAACTCACAGGTCATGAGCAGCTCAGAAGGTCAGACACTGTCCTCCAGGGACCCACCTCTCGGGACAGAGCTAGGTCTCCAGGGCCATGGCTGTGGGCTCCCTGCACGTCCACTCACACAGGGAACACAGGCTCCCCCAGCCTCCAAAGTGGGCTGAGCCCGGGGTCAGCGTGAAGGGGTGAGGGTTCAGTGTCAAGGAAGGAGGCTCAGAAGACCCCGGAGGAAGCAAAGGCCCCTCCCCACAAGCCTTTAGCCCCATGGAGAAATTCTCAGTCTTCTAACCGTACTCCCTGCTGCCTGTGCTCACCCTTGCAGCTCTTCTCCAAGGCGCTGGGAGCGATCTTCCGGAAGCACTGAGTACATGTCATCTTCTTCTAATTTCCGTTTATGACCAATTTTAAACAAGGGGTTTAGCCACCTGTTAAACATTAAAAGGATAGTGACATATATTCCAATTACATATCTTTAATTAGAATCCTACATTCATGGACATTGTTTAAAAGAAGTCTACATTTTAACTATACAAAGATGTAGGGAGAAAATTAGACATATGCTTACAAACACATATATTAGGGTGTCGATAAGTCACTCTGGCTTACACAGAATAAAACTTAACTAAAATACCCTGTTTGTGGTCTACTGAACATACATTGCAAGTGAAGTGAAGTCGCTCAGTCATATCCGACTCTTTCCGACCCAGTGAACTGTAGCCCACTAGGCTCCTCTGTCCATGGGATTCTCCAGGCAAGGATACTGGAGTGGGTTGCCATTTCCTTCTCCAGGGGATCTTCTTGGCTCAGGGATCGAACCCATGTCTATTGCACTGGCAGATGGATTCTTTAGCACTGAGCCACCAGGGAAGCCCACCAAACTCAAGAATGCCTCAGTCACATTCACGTAAGACGCAACCTTGCGGTCTCATAACCTCCTTAGTTCAGCTAATAACACAAAGCAAATTTTACAGGGAATCACATTACAATACACCACCCTGAGTCCAACAGGCTCTGGACCCTGACCTGCTTACAGCCCTGTCAGACTCCCCTCACATGAGCCTCTTTCTGACCCCAACCGTCTGAAGATGTCCTAAAGATAAGTAGCATCTTTCCAACTAAAATGAATACATTGATTTTTCTTATAGTCCTCCCTATAATTGAAGCAGAAATTGCTAGACAGTGTAAGACTTTTTTAATTTCAATTTTTTTAATTCCTTTTTTAATTTCAATTTTTCTCTTCTCAAGTAAGCATATCACTCTGTGCTCCAATTTCCAGGCATTCAGAGAAATCCCTTCCTGGTCTGGAAGGTCATAAAACATTCAGACCCAGGACAAGACAATTATTAACTGCTGTCCAGTTTATCAAGAGAAACCTCCAAGAAGACCATTAGCACTTAAAACATACATTTGGTCCCTAAATAATGGTCTGGAGTCTTGAGAAAGGGTCGAGGGATGGCGTTGCAATGTCTAGAGAAACTGAGAAACTAGGCTTCCAAGAAAGCCATAAAATCGACAAATGGCATTGTGATGTTTACATTAATTGGTCAAAAATGACGTATACTGAAGTCATGAATCAACCCAAAATGTATAGATCAATACTAGAAAAGATATAAAACTGCTATAATCCTTGTCTTTTGGGGGCCCTTCACCCCCTCTCAGAGTCTATGCTGAGGATTTTGTATCTCTATCTTTTAAAATAAACTTTGCCTCTGTGTTCTTAGGCTTCCTGAACAGAACTCAGGTTTCACGTTTCATTATCACTTCCTGGCCAATTAATTTCTTTTCAAATGTAACAAAAGACTTTCATAAGGGCTGAAATTTTACTGACTGTGGGGTCTGCCACCTTCAGCCTCAATCAGGGAATAAATATAGCTCCCATACTTTCAGGGAACTCCACTAACAGCTGAGAACATCACCAAATTACCGTTCAATCCCTTCACACCAGGCTTCTGCCCAGGGACATCAAAATTACCCCCATTGCCACCCCACCCCAGCAAAGGAGTATGTGTTAGTCAAATCCCTATTTTCTTGGGACCCAACCAATATTTCTGATGAGCCCTCCACCTCCAGACATGACTGACTCTAGATACAGACCATGCCCAAGGGCTCTGGGAACAGGATCATACCAAGCCTGTGGGGGTCTGGTCTGTGGCAGCAGTATCCTGGATGGAAGGGCACCACCATTAGTCTAAACATGACTCAAGAAAACCCAAACACAGTGTGCCCCTGAGGGTCCTCGAGGCCCCTGGGGCAAGGACCACCCACATTGGGCCATCAACTGTCTCCAAGAAAACTCTACTAGTGGATACTGGGATATAAGAGGTGCACACCCCAGTCCAGGTCACATTCAGATTTCAATTACAATCACCCCACCTCCCATCCAAATGGAGCCATTCATCTAGTCAGGAGGGAGCTGGACTGGACTGGTAATGGAAGGAGTTGTCGCCCCTGTAGCATCCTTAGTGAGCCTAGCAACGAGGAACAATTTATAAAGCCAAAGCTACTAAAAAAACAAAAATAACAAAAAAGTGCACTCGAACATTGGCCTGGGCAACTAAAGAACCCAGCTCTAACTTTAGAAAGATGAAATTTTCACTGGGCCTCTGGTCCACATGACAACGACCACTGCATAGCTCCTGATTACCTTCTGGCTGATCAAGGAGGAGTTTGTGCCCTTGCAACTATTTCCTGTTGTTTCTATGTTAACATAAGTGGTCAAGTAGAAGACAGTGTAACCTGACTATTAGAGAAGGCTGCTTGCAGACAGAGACACTTTTATGTGGAATGCAAGTAAAGGGTATAAATGAACTCTTTAAAAAATAGACTTAGAGTCACAGATGCAGGAAAAAAAAGCTATGGTTACCAGAGGGTGACAGGAGGGACAAATTGGGGCACTGGGATTGACATACACACACTATAATATATAAAACAGATAACTAAGAAGGACCTACTGTATAGCACAGAGAACTCTATTCTATACTTTGTAATGGCCTACATAGGAAAAGAATCTAAAAAAGAGTGTGTATATGTATATGTGTAAGAGATTCACTTTGCTGTAGAGCAGAAACTAACACATTATTAATCAACTATACTCCAATAAAAATTCAAAGAGAAAGTCGCTTGATCCAATACTCAGAAGGGCCCTGACTGAACAAATCTGGGACAGTATCAAAAGGGTAATCTCAAAACTTCCTGGGCTTCTGCCATTCTTAGGACCCCTTACAATTAGTCTCCTCCTGCTTTTTGGTCTGTGTATCCCCAACTGTCTCATTAGTTTTATCTGGTCTTTATCTGGATGTGAGAATTGGAACTTTAGCCAGATGACAAACATATTTATTTTAGCTATCCACTCCACTCCAGTATTCTTGCTTGGAGAATCCCATGGAGAGAAGAGCCTGGCAGGCTACAGTCCGTGGGATCACGAAGAGTTGGATATGACTGAGTGACTAACTCTTTCACTTTCACTTCCTGATTTTGTCTGAGTCTCAGGCTCAAATGAGGAAGTTACAGAGAAAAATAAAAACTGGTTAGAACTAGCTCGGCCCAAAATTGGACAAGGACATGGCAACCCACTCCAGCACTCTTGCCTGGGGATTTCCACAGACAGAGGACCTGGAGGGCTACATTCCACGGGATCGCAAAGAGTTGGACACGACTGTGTGACTAACTTTCACTTTCAGGTCCAAAATGGTGAAAAACCTAACGTCCCCTAGACCCTGAGCCTCATTTATGCATTCACTGTAATATATTAGTATGCTAAATGTCATACTCACCAGTGCCGTGACAGCTGACCATGGTCATGACAACAACCCACACAAGGACTAAAAATGAGTGTTTCCTCAATTTTAGGTCCAAACCACACCCTTATTCTCAGATAAGTCATGAATATTCCTCCCTTTCTTGATTCAATTTCCTTGCTTTTACCTTGACCAAATTGGGTTGAGAAGTTGATTTGTGAACTAAGCTCTCGCTTCTCCATTCTTTGGTCATTGAATAAAACTTGTGCTGTTCCAGTCTCACCATCAATTTAGTTATTGGCTGCGGGAATCTGAGTGGAAAAGCAACCTCTTCAGCCAAGAAAAGGAGTCTTAGCCTAGGCTAGGAGCCCAGCACAAGGCGGGAGACATCAGTTACATATACAAGGAACACCGTCTTCAGAGCCAGACTGCTTGACTTGGGATCCTGCTCCATTACTTACTGGCTGTGTGGCGGTAAGCAACTTACTCAACCTCTCTGCTTCAGTGCCTTCAGGTATAAAATAAGCGGTAATAGTGCCTTTCCCTCCAGCAGGAAAACTGGAAATGAGTGCCTACCCAAATCAATGAAAAGTCCTCACCTTCTCATTTCCAGGCACATACACTTTGAAAATTCACAAACAGAAGGCGTTTGGAAAGTTCCTTGCCCTGCGTGAAGTTAAGGACAGTTTTTTTCTACTTTATTATTTACAGTAACTACACCCATATACCTTCTTCTAGGCCCCTCTTTCCTTAAGGGCCACCAAATGGCCAAGAGATGAAGCTACACACACTAAATACACCACCATCAAAACAAGCATAGGAGCTCCCAATCCCTGGAGATCCCCCAGGCTGTCCCATAAAAGAAGGAAATACTAGAAATTTGGGAAATATAAATGGGTTAGGGTCCAGAAATAAAACAACTAGTAATCATCCAAGTGTGATTAAAGCCCAAAGGTTCAGGACCACATAGTTAGTGGCCCCAGCTACCACATGGAACACTTCAGTTAAGAGCTGCAACTCTCTGAGCTGTTTTTCATCTGTGTGTTTCCTCTGGGCTCAGGGACCCTTCAGTGGTTTCAGGACCAAATGATTCCTGGGCAGGACCACCTGCATCAAGACCACGCACTGCTTCTCTGAAGTCTAGAGATTGGGAAAGACCTCACAGGCTTCAGGGACTCTATCTCCAGAGTGATTCTCAAAGGTGGAAGTGGAGATATCCACAATAAGGAAAGGGGCTGATCAAATAAATCCTCCAGTCCTGACTGTGTTCCAGGCAAAAGCAAAACGTGTTCAAGAACAGTGTTCCCAATCATTAAGTAAAAAACCTTTCATTTTTTTACCCACATGAAATTTGCCACAACTAGGAACCAGGTTATACAGTGAGAGCCACACAGGGAGAAAGGGAGAGGGAAAGAAATACATGGTCATAGACATGGGGGCAGAGGGAACCCAGTGGAGCTGGAACACCCTGTCGCACAGGGCATGTGGGAAAAGGTGGGGACATTACTGAAAGAAGCAAAGAAGCTGGAGCACTGAAGAACTGTGGTGCTGGAGAAGATTTCTGAGTCCCTTGGACAGCAAGGAGATCAAACCAGTCAATCTTAAAAGGAAATCAACCCTGAATGTTCTTTGGAAGGACTGATGCTGAAGCTGAAACTCCAGTATTTTGGTCATCTGATGCAAACAGATGACTCACTGGAAAAGGGTCTGATGCTGGGAAAGATTAAGGGCAAGAGAAGAGGGTGTCAGAGAATGAGATATATAGATGACATCACAGATGCAATGGACATGAACTTGGGCAAACTCCGGAGATGATGAGGGACAGAGACCGGCAGTGCTGCCATCACGGGGTTGCAAAGCCACAGGACTGAACGACTGAACAACAACAACGGTCCAGGGCACTATTCGATAAAGGAAGTTGTTCATAAGCTGCTTGCTTGGGGCTGGGGACGGGGGTAGGGGGTGGGGGTATGACGCTTCAGTTCAGAACTGGGAATTCCTGAGCAGTTCAGGGGAAGCCTGTAAGAGTAGAGGCGGGTGTTCAGTGCATTTCCCTCTGGTCTGTGATTCCCCCTAGGCAGCCTTCTAGCTTCCTGTTTTCTAGCTCTGGCGGGGCTGCCAGCGGCAAGGCACGGAGACCCTGTATCTCAGCCACCAGGTCACCGGGTCCCCTCTCCACCCCTGCTCCCCACTTCCTTGCCCAGTCGTGCTCCGCCTTCCCAGGGTGCAGGGTTGGGGCGGGGGGGTAGGGTGGGGGGGAGCAGGACAGCATTGGGAGGGTCCACACTTGTTTCCGAAAGGCGCGGCAGCAGAGGGCGCCGCGACTACCGCGTATCACGGCCGGGGAGCGCTCACCAGAAGAACAGGCGCGAGCAGAGGTTCGCTTTCTGCAGCGGGTTGGGCTTCACCTTCGGGTACAGCGGCGGCATCGTGCCGGCCGGCGCGGGCGTGGAGCGGCGCTGCGCTGCTCTGTGGGAGGTGAGGCTCCCGCTGCTCCTGGAGGAGACCAAGGGGATGTTGGAGACCAGTCCGCCTTCGGGGTCTGCTGGGCGGGCTCTGAGAACAACAGGCATCTGGGGGTGGAGCACCCACCGCCCTCCAGGTCTCCGCCTCCCGGGACTGCGCAACCTCCCGCGTCGCCTTCGGGTCACCGGCTCTGCGCTGCTGTCACGGCTCTGGGAGAAGTAGGGCCGTGTGTCGGGGGCTGAAGGACGAAGAGGCCGTCAGGCCAAAGCTTCCAAGAGCCACAAGCAAGTGGGAGGCAAGGGCCCCGGCTCTTTGATGGAGGAGGGTAGGCGGACCGGACAGCACAAACAAACCAGCTCCAAGGATCCCACCCGGCTGCAAACTCTGCTGAAACTCCTATTCTGAGCCCAGAGGCTCACCCAGAAGGTGAAGAGGGGAGGCTCAGGCTCTGCCCTCCTCTGCTGCTCCGAAGCTCCCCATGGGCTGCAGGGAAGGCCTGGAGAAAGCTGGCAGAAGGCATGATCAGCCCATATGAGATGTCCTGTGGCATCTCACACGTTGCATTATGAGGGAGCCTCTGTGAGCTTTTTGTTGCCCTCTTAGATTGGGAAAGGGGAGTCTGGGGGGAGAAAAACTGCCTCCTAATTTCTTTCATCATGCTTTCAAAACTTAGATAAGTAAGAGTGACATATGTCACAAAATACATTTCTGGGGACCTTGCCTGAGTTTCAACTCTAACAATGTCCTGGTCAGGAAGGTATTATCCCCATCCTACAGATGAGAAAGGTGAGGCTCAAGGACAGCCCTTGTCCAAGTTTGGGGTTCAGCATGGTTGTCTCACTGGTACATGGATAGTGTGTGTGAAAAGTGCCTAGAATATGCTGTGTGAATGAATGAATGACTGCAGGACTGAATGAACAAAATCTCGGGCTCCTACTCAGAAGTGTTTAGTTACCAGCTCAACAGGTTCTCTTCCCTTCTACTCTAAATGAAGAAATATCAAAATGTAGGCACTTTCAACAAGATCACCATATTATTCTTTAATAATTTCTTATATACCTTGGCTAAGATTGGTGTTATTAATGATGGCTTTTAGCTTCAGTTATGCAAGATGAAAAGGTAAGTTCTAGAACACCGGTGTACAGCAATGTGATAATATTGCTGTGTACCTTTAATTTGCTTAAAGAGTAGTAGTTCTCAACATAAAAAAAGAAAAAAAAAGACAGAAAAATGGAAAAAGTGTGAAGTAATGGACATGTTGATTGGCTTGGTTGTGATAGCTTATGGTGAATGGCGTCAAATTTGTGATCGCCAAAGTAGAAGATTTAGCTTCGGGCCAGGGACCAGGCTTGATCACTCAAGAGCTTTTGGGTAGCAGAGTTTTATTAAACTGTGAAAAAGGACAGAGAAATCTCCTGACATAGACATCAGAAGGGGGACGGGGGCGGGGGATGGAGAGTGCCCCACTAGGTAGTCTTACCAAGGCCTTATATATTTTACTAGACCCACTCCCACAACACACATTTGAAGATGACAGGATTAGTCAGAAAGTTCTCAAGAAGGAGAAACATGTCCTGGAGCAAGCCACATTGTTATATTGACTACCACAAAGTGATGTAGGAAAAAAAAGTTTGTCTTTTTCTCCTTGAGAGCCCCAGACCCCTTCCTTCTTCTTGAGGGCTCCAGACCCCTTTCTCCTCCTCAGGGACCCTGGACTTCTTAGCAACCTACCTAGGAGTTGACTCTCTCAGTTGTGATGAATATTTCACAATGTATATGTGAATCAAGTCAACATGTTGAACATCTAAATATATATACTATTTGTCAATTATACCTTAATGCCAGAGGGGAGATTGATTTTAAAGAAACCTTTAATGTATTCAGACTTTTTTTTATGAGTCAAACATATAAGAATGGCAAGGTGTTGATAATTTTGTATTGATGGGCATGATGAGAATTTATTACACCATTTTCTTGATATTTCATGCATGTTTGAAATTTTCTGTTGCAAAAAAGAAGAATGATTAGAGCTGAAAATTTTAATTTTTCAATTACCTACCTTTCTTGTGTTAGCTTTCTCTCATATAATGCAATCCACAATGTATGGTACCAGACTTGTCCTGATTTACAGTCCTCTTTTACATTCCCTACATTTTCCAGTGTTGTAAACACTCAGCAACTAGTTCTACTTCAAAAATAAAGGAATTGGTTGCTGCAGTTGGAAGTCTGTCAGACTGCCCTAGACTGTTCCATCTGGTCCCCACAACTATCTCAGGACCATAATTAGCCATCTCCAAACTGACAAATACATTCAGTCCCTTTAGCTTCTGCTGTCTTTTTATTTGTTTTTTTTTTTTTTTAACTAAGATCTTTTGAAACTTCTTAGTATCCTCTTCTGGACATAAAATCCTTGAATGTGATCTACTTCATGAAAAGAAATCATCCTCACATTTCAGAACTTTGTTACTAGTAATGAATTACTTCTGTCACTTCCCACTGGCTCTCAGACATACTTGCATTATGACACTTTTACAGAGAGTTCTGGTATAAAAACTTAAACAAAACTCCTTATTTTCTGCCAATATATTCTATGTGATCTCCCTTTAAGATGTTATAATAATAATGGAACCTTGAGTTATTTTGTTTTCAGTTCATCGGAAACACTAGTCCATTACTGAGATGAGTTGTCCAGAAACTGTTAAGAGTTGATAAAGATGTCCTGGGAAAAGAATATACCTAAAAAATTGAAATTCCTATTTTCATTAGGCTCACAATCTAGAAAAAGAATAGGTAAAAAGGAAATTTCAGCAAAAGAATAAAAAATAATAAAATAACACAAACACATTCATTCTTACCCTGATAAATTAAGGATGTTTTGTGATGCTGCTGGCGCTGACACATATTCACCCTGCAAATGTTTTTCAGCGAAATAAAGAGGCCTAATAGTCATTAAAAAAAAAAAAACAGAATACCCCATCCTAATGAAGGCAAAGTCTGATAGGCACTGTAGTATATTATTGGCAAAATATAAATTAGAATCGTTTTTTTCACAAAATAATCTAACAATATTTATTTTTAAGAGCCTTAAAAATGTTCATTTTTTGCGACTCAATAAGATTTCCACTTTGAAGATGAAAAAGATAAAAAGTCAGCTATAGCCAGCTATTTATGTACAAATACTCAAATAGTAAATAATCTTCCTGCAATGCAGGAGACCAGGATTCAATACCTGGATCAGGAAGGTCTCGTGGAGAAGGAAATGGCAACCAACTCCAGGAAGTACTCTTGCCTGGAGAATTCCATGGACAGAGGAACCTGGCAGGGTATAGTTCATGGGATCACAGAGTCGGACATGACTGAGCGACTAACTCTCACTTTCATGTTTCTCAGAGCAGTGCTTATTATAATATTAGAATTTAGAAACATCCTAACTTCTAAGTTCAGCAATAGCAAAATGATTGAATAAATCATGAATCATTTTTAGAGAAGTGCTTTAGCTTTCCCTGGCGGTAGAGTGGATAAGAATCCACATGCCAATGCAGGGGACACAGGTTCAACCCCTGGTCCAGGAAGATCCCATATGCCGCCAAGGGGCATCTAAGCCCAAGCACCACAACTACTGAAGCCTGTGTGCTTAGAGCCCATGCTCTGCAACAAGAGAAGTCACTGCAATGAAAAGCCTGTTCAGTTCAGTTCAATCACTCAGTCGTATCTGACTTTTTGTGACTTCATGGACTGCAACATGCCAGGCTTCCCTGTCTATCAACTCCCAGAGCTTGCTCAAACTCACAACCATTGACTCAGTGATGCCATCCAACCATCTCATCCACTGTCCCCCTTCTCCTCCCACCTTCAATCTTTCCCAGTATCAGGGTCTTTTCCAATGAGTCAGTTCTTCACATCAGGTGGCCAAAGTACTGGAGTTGCAGCTTCAGCATCAGTCCTTTCAGTGAATATTCAGGACTGATTTTCTTTAGGATTGGCTGGTTTGATCTTGCAGTCCTGGGGATTCTGAAGAGTCTTCTCCAACACCACAGTTTAAAAGCATCAGTTCTTTTGGTCTCAGCTTTCTTTATGGTCCAGTTCTCACATCCATACATGACTACTGGAAAAACCACAGCTTTGACTAGACAGACCTTTGTTGGCAGAGTAATGTCTCTGGTTTTTAATATGCTGTCTAGGTTGGTCTTGGCTTCCCTGGTAGCTCAGACGATAAAGCGTCTGCCTGCAATGCAGGAGACCTGGGTTCGATCCCTGGGTCAGGAAGATCCCCTGGAGAAGGAAATGGCAACCCACTCCAGTATTCTTGCCTGGAGAATTCCATGGATAGTGGAGGCTGGTAGGCTACAGTTCATGGGATCGCAAAGAGTCAGACACGACTGAGTGACTTCATTTCACTTCACTTCACTTCTAGGTTGGTCAGAGCTTTTCTACCAAGGAGCAAGCATCTCTTAATTTCATGGCTGCAGTCACCATCTGCAGTGATTTTGTAGCCTAAGAAAATAAACTCTGTCAGTGTTTCCTTTGTTTCCCCATCTATTTGCCATGATCTGATGGGATGGGATGCCATGATCTTATTTTTTTGAATGTTGAACTTTAAGCCAGCTTTTTCACTCTCCCCTTTCACTTTCATCAAAATGCTCCTTAGTTTCTCTTAACTTTATGCCAAAAGGGTGATATCATCTGCATATTTGAGGTTATTGATATTTTTCCTGGCAATCTTAATTCCAGCTTGTGCTTCATCCAGCCCAGCATTTCACATGATGTACTCTGCATATAAGTTAAATAAGCAGTGTGACAATATACAGCCTTGACAGACTCCTTTCCCAATTTGGAGCTAGTCCATTGTTCCATGTCTGGTTCTAACTCTTGCTTCTTGACCTGCATACAGACAAGAGGCAGGTCAGGTGGTCTGGTATTCCCATCTCTTAAAGAATTGTAAGTAGTATCTTGTAATCCACAAAATCAAAGGCTTTGGCATAGTCAAGAAAGCAGAAGTAGATGTTTTTCTGGTATTCCCTTGATTTTTCTTTGATCCAACAGATGTTGGCAATTTAGTCAGTGGTTCCTCTGCCTTTTTAAAATCTAGCTTGAACCTCTGTACGTTCTCAGTTCATGTACTGTTGAAGCCTAGCTTGGAGAATTTTGAGAATTACTTTGCTGAGTGAGGCCCCAGAGAAGCCTTCTGATGGCTGCAGCTCCAGCGTGCATCTGATTGCAGCCCCATGAGGGACCCTGAGCCAGGTCACCCAGCCAAGTTGCTCCCAGATTACTGACCCTCAGAAATTCTGCAAGATTTGGAGTATCCAGGAGTCTCCACAGAGGTGTGAGTCGGCAGTGGCCTGCTGCTGAGTTAGGGGCATTGAATTCAACATTGTGTCTACAAATCCTTTTGAAGGAGGTCTCCATTATCTTCATTACCCCCACCATAGTTTGGCCTTAGGCCAAACAACAGAGAGAGAACACAGCCTCACCCATCAACAGAAAATTATATTAAAGATTTACTGAGCATTGCCACCCATCAGAATAATACTCAGTTTCCCTCGCAATCAATTTCTCTCATCAGGAAGCTTCTATAAGCCTCTTATCCTTATCCATCAGAGGCCAGACAGAAGGAAAACCACAATCACAGAAAACTAACCACACTGATCACATGGATCACAGCCTTGTCTAACTCAATGAAACTATGAGCCATGCCATGTAGGGCCACCCAAGATGGACAGGTCATGGTGGAGAGTTCTGACAAAACATGGTCCACTGGAGAAGCAAATGGCAAACCACTTCAGTGTCCTTGCCTTGGGAACCCCATGAACAGTATGAATAGCTCATGTTCCACAACAAACAGTAGCCCCCACTCACCACAACTAGAGAAAACCCAGGCAGCAACAGCAAAAATGGTATTGAAAGCTTTGAAGAACGACCAAAATGGGAGAAGATCTTAAAAAATGCTGGATGCTGAGAGTGATGAAAGCAACAAGGAAGTTGTGAGGTATTCTGGCAAAGAAGCTATTAGGCTCTGCTGGCCATTCCCATTCCTTCATTTCTCTTTCATGGCAAAATATGTTGTGTATCACCTGTCAGCTCAGAATCAGCCCATTGCGTATTGACTTATCTCTACTGCACTGACAGCTAATACCTTTTTCTGACTCAACTGTAGGTTCTTTCTGGATTCTTACTTTGTAGTAGGTTTTGCTGTATTCTGCCTGGTGATGGTATTTTACTATTGACCAGAGTCTACCACATAAATGAATCGAGATCAAAGTGATAGGTTTTTTTTTGGGGGGGGGGCAGGGGAGGGGTTTGTTTGTTTTACTCTCTGCAGTGGGTTTCTCTGGATTCTGTGTGATGACAATATTTTATTTTACTATTGACAACAATCTACCAGATGAAGGATCCATGGTAAGGTGATAGCTTTAGAAAAGAAGCAACTGGGAAAGAGCAACTGGCTTTTGCTTCAAAGCTGTTAGTTTTGGTCCGAGAGCCTGAGGTGCTACCTCTTCAAATGAGCTGATCTGTAAGGATACATTTAACTCCATGTCATGTAGCCACACAAAGTTCAGAATCAAATTATGTGGTACATCTTGCTTGTATCCCATGAGAGACCCCACTCTGTCTAAATTGAGACCAAATTCTGGACTAAAAGTTTTGATACCTTTATGTGTATGTCACTTATTGTTCTGCAACAGCCAAGAGACTTAAGTTTCTATTCATTAATCAAAGCAGCCTGGAGGCTATTTCTAGCACACATTTAGATGTCCTGTTGGGTCATAACCTTTACTCTGCTAACTTCAAACCACTTTTCTTACTTCAAAACTTAGAATTTCACCCAGCAACTGATTACCAAGTATTGCCATCCATTTCTATCAGTCAACTTGTTCAGTTTCCATAAAACAATAACCTCTGTACCATAATGGCCCTTATTTGTAGATCCATTTAGGTGTTTTATTATATTTTCCTCCACTGTTTAAAAAAAATAGAAGATGGAAAGAATCGATATGCTAATATTAACAACAATTAATGTAAATATGGTCCGATGCTGTAAAGAGCAATATTGCATAGGAACCTGGAATGTCAGGTCCATGAATCAAGGCAAATTGGAAGTGGTCAAAGAAGAGATGGCAAAAGTGAATGTCGACATTCTACGAATCAGCGAACTCAAATGGACTGGAATGGGTGAATTTAATTCAGATGACCATTATATCTACTTCTGCAGACAAAATCCCTCAGAAGAAATGGAGTAGCCATCATGGTCAACAAAAGAGTCCGTAATGCAGTACTTGGATGCAATCTCAAAAGTAACAGAATGATTTCTGTTCGTTTCCAAGGCAAAACATTCAATATCACAGTAATCCAAGTCTATGCCCCAATGAGTAATGCTGAAGAAGCTGAAGTTGAATGGTTCTATGAAGACCTACAAGACCTTTTAGAACTAACACCCAAAAAAGATGTCCTTCTCATTATAGGGGACTGGAATGCAAAAGTAGGAAGTCAAGAAACACCTGGAGTAACAGGAAAATTTGGCCTTGGAATATGGAATGAAGCAGGGCAAAGACTAATAGAGTTTTGCCAAGAAAATGCACTGGTCATAGCAAACACCCTCTTCCAACATAAGAGAAGACTCTACACATGGACATCACCAGATGGGCAACACTGAAATCAGACTGATTATATTCTTTGCAGCCAAAGATGGAAAAACTCTATAAAGACAACAAAAACAAAACCAGGAGCTGACTGTGGCTCAGATCATGAAGTCCTTATTGCCAAATTCAGACTTAAATTGAAGAAAGTAGGGAAAACCACTAGACCATTCAGGTATGACCTAAAACAAATCCCTTATGATTATACAGTGAAAGTGAGAAATAGATTTAAGGGCCTAGATCTGATAGATAGAGTGCCTGATGAACTATGGAATGAGGTTCATGACATTGTACAGGAGAAAGGGATCAAGACCATCCCCATGGAAAAGAAATGCAAAAAAGCAAAATGGCTGCCTGGGGAGGCCTTACAAATAGCTGTGAAAAGAAGAGAAGTGAAAAGCAAAGGAGAAAAGGAAAGATATAAGCATCTGAATGCAGAGTTCCAAAGACTAGCAAGAAAAGATAAGAAAGCCTTCCTCAGCAATCAATGCAAAGAAATAGAGGAAAACAACAGAATGGGAAAGACTAGAGATCTCTTCAAGAAAATTAGAGATACCAAGGGAACATTTCATGGAAAGATAGGCTCGATAAAGGACAGAAATGGTATGGACCTAACAGAAGCAGAAGATGTTAAGAAGAGGTGGCAAGTATACACAGAAGAACTGTACAAAAAAGATCTTCAAGACTCAGATAATCACGATGGTGTGATGACTGACCTAGAGCCAGACATCCTGGAATGTGAAGTCAAGTGGGCCTTAGAAAGCATCACTACGAACAAAGCTAGTGGAGGTGATGGAATTCCAGTTGAGCTATTTTAAATCCTGAAAGATGATGCTGTGAAAGTACTGCACTCAATATGCCAGCAAATTTGGAAAACTCAGCAGTGGCCACAGGACTGGAAAAGGTCAGTTTTCATTCCAATCCCAAAGAAAGGCAATGCCAAAGAATGCTCAAACTACCACACAGTTGTACGCATCTCACACGCTAGTAAATTAATGCTCAAAATTCTCCAAGCCAGGCTTCAGCAATATGTGAACCGTGAACTTCCTGATATTCAAGCTGGTTTTAGAAAAGGCAGAGGAACCAGAGATCAAATTGCCAACATCTGCTGGATCATGGAAATAGCAAGAGAGTTCCAGAAAAACATCTATTTCTGTTTTATTGACTATGCCAAAGCCTTTGACTGTGTGGGTCACAATAAACTGGGGAAAATTCTGAAAGAGATGGGAATACCAGACCACCTGACCTGCCTCTTGAAAAATCTGTATGCAGGTCAGGAAGCAACAGTTAGAACTGGACATGGAACAACAGACTGGTTCCAAATAGGAAAAGGAGTACGTCAAGGCTGTATATTGTCACCCTGCTTATGTAACTTATATGCAGAATACATCATGAGAAACGCTGGGCTGGAAGAAGCACAAGCTGGAATCAAGATTGCCAGGAGAAATATTAATAACCTCAGATATGCAGATGACACCACCCTTATGGCAGAAAGTGAAGAGGAACTAAAAAGCCTCTTGATGAAAGTGAAAGTGGAGAGTGAAAAAGTTGGCTTAAAGCATTCAGAAAACAAAGATCATGGCATCCGGTCCCATCACTTCATGGGAAATAGATGCGGAAACAGTGGAAACAGTGTCAGACTTTATTTTTTTGGGTTCCAAAATCACTGCAGATGGTGACTGCATGAAATTAAAAGACGCTTGCTCCTTGGAAGGAAAGTTATGACCAACCTAGATAGCATATTGAAAAGCAGAGACATTACTTTGCCAACAAAGGTCTGTCTAGTCAAGGCTATGGTTTTTCCTGTGGTCATGTATGGATGTGAGAGTTGGACTGTGAAGAAGGCTGAGCGCTGAAGAATTTATGCTTTTGAACCGCGGTGTTGGAGAAGACTCTTGAGAGTCCCTTGGACTTCAAGGATATCCAACCAGTCCACCCTTAAGGAGATCAGCTCTGGGATTTCTTTGGAAAGAATGATGCTAAAGCTGAAACTCCAGTACTTTGGCCACCTCATGTGAAGAGTTGACTCATTGGAAAAGACTCTGATGGTGGGAGGGATTGGAGGCAGGAGGAGAAGGGGACGACAGAGGGTGAGATGGCTGGATGGCATCACTGACTCGATGGACGTGAGTCTGAGTGAACTCCAGGAGTTGGTGTGGACAGGGAGGCCTGGCGTGCTGCGATTCATGGGGTCGCAAAGAGTTGAACACTACTGAGCGACTGAACTGAACTGAATGTAAATATGGAGAAAGCATGAAATGAAAGAAAGGAGGTGACACTTCAGTCTGGAATGGATGCATATTTCAAGTAAGCTGGTTCATTATGTATTTAATTTTTAAGGAAGGGAAACCATTTTTTTTAACCTATGAAGTATCTAGGGCAGCTTTATTCAAAGTACCAAAATTTGGAAGCAATCACAATATCCCTCAACAAGTGAATGGACAAACTCTTTTATCCAGGCAATGAGGTACTGCTCAGCACTAAAAACAAATGAGCTACCAACACATGAAACAACACGAAGGAAACTTAAATGCTCATTACTAAGTGAAAGGAGTCAGTCTGAAAAGACTACATGCTGTATGATTCTAACTATATGACAACAAGGCAAACTATGGAGACAGTAAGGGATCAGTGTTGCCAGAGGGTGGAGGTGGGATGAGAGATGAGTAGATGGAGCACAGGGGATTTTTAGGGCAATGGAAATACTCTGTAATATACCACAATGATGGAAATGTTATCATACATTTGTCTAAACCCATGGAATGCACGACACCAAGAGTGAACCCTGATGTAAACTACGGATTTGGGGTGACTGATGTGTCTCTATAGATTCATCAGATGTAGCCAATCTTTCACTCTATGTTGATAGTGGGGAGGCTATGGGGTGTGGGGGCAGGGGAGAGGAGGAAATCTCTGTACCTTCCCCACCCCACCTCCCCCAGAAAGAAAAATCTATGAAATGCTTGTGAGACACTGAGGATTATACATTCAAACTTCCCTGGTTATCCAGGGGTTAAGAATCCGCCTGCCAACGCAGGAGACGTGGGTTCTATCCCTGCCCTTGGAAGATCCCACAGGCTGTGTAACCCGCACTCTAGAGCCTGTGCTCTGCAACTACTGAGCTCACAAACCATAACTCCTGAAGCATGTGTGCCCTAGGGCCTGTGCTCCACAACAGGAGAAGCCACGGCAATGAGAAGCCCATGCACCACAATGAAGAGCAGCCCTGCCCACCGCAGGTAGAGAAAGTCCACGCATAGCAACAAAGACCCAGCATGGCAAAAATTAAATAAGCAAATAAATAACAATTTTTAAAAATGAAGTGTTATAGTAGAGGAAATGAGATTTTTAAACTTATAGATTGAGATTCATATTAATAAAATTCCCCATTGATCCCTTATAGTATTTCTTAGACTTATACATCACTTGATAACTTTCTTCAATTTAATCAAGAAAATAAGAACAATTTACTTTTTCGCTTGTCAATTTTTGAAATAACTTATAAAACACTACCAGAGTTATAATCTCCTTCCCACCCTTTGCAAGTCAAGTCCATTTTGCTTCATTAAATTTTATGTTTATTAAATATAACTTCAGTGAAATTAAGAGAAATTGAGTTTGAGATAAGAAATACATCTACAAAATTAATATGTATTGCATATTATTATTTAATCTATATTTTAGATACTCTTATAAAATTTGAGGTTAAAAACCTGAAATATTCTTTCTAAACATAAAGAACTTTAGAATTCTTTCTTTGTTTTCTGAGAAGAGACTTCCCTTGCTTCCTTTCATCCAGTCTACTTTCAATTGCACTCTCAGGGAAGCTGTGGGTAGAAAAGTACCAAATTGCATTTGAATGAAATGTATTTCCTACCCTCACCAAGCACACAACTTATAATATGTGTACAATTCCCATTCTTAAGAGTCACACCTTTGCATGAAGGCTTTCATTATATGTGGACAACAGAAATGAAGTCCATCATGTGTCAATATTAAAACAAAAGTATTGACTTTTTATGGATGTTTTTTCTAACATGTATTGCTGATGTCCCTCCCTCGCAGTTTGCAGAACATAATGACAAACATTATTAACTATTTGATATCATTACCAGGAGTAGTAGTATGCCATTTGGTGCAATACACTTAGGGTCTAACAAACATAGGTACAGGGGTTTACAGATTCATTCATATACACTTACTAACAAAAAACTAACTTTTAAAAATTTCACATCTATTTTTTCTATATTTTTATTTCTTATATTTTCTAATAATACTTTACTTTTTACTACTTTTAAACTAGCTTGTAAAGTAAGATTTAATAGGCTTTAAAATAAGGACCTGAGGATCTCTGCTAGGAATAATTATGAGTTTGCAGATCTAATTTTGGCAACTTAGATGCCTCTTGGTATCAGATGTCTTCTGTGAGACGGAAATTACCCAAGGATGACATCTGGAAAAGTGAATGTTATCAGAAGGTGCTTTGGTTTACCAATGGCTTTATGAAAGTGAAGGTGAAAGTGAAAGTTGCTCAGTTGTGTCGGATTCTTTGCAACCCCAGGGACTATACAGTCCATGGGATTCACCAGACCAGAATAATGGAGTGGGTGGCCTTTCCCTTCTCTAGCAAATCTTCCCAACCCAAGGACTGAACCTAGATCTCCAGCATTGCAGGCAGATTCTTTATTAGCTGAGCCACCAGGGAAGCCCATGGCTTTATAAGTGTTCCTAAATGATTAGTAAATTTCCTCTCTTCTTTTGACATGAAATAGTTTAAGAATGCTAAAAATATTCCCCAATTTTATTTTTTAAATGTAAATAATTCCTAAATGGATTACATATAAAGTATTCACACTTTTCAATAGTTATTTAAGGATTTTCATTAAAAAATAAGATATACAGAAACAAATCAAAGAGAAAGAGGGAGAGAGAAGCCCAAGGCTGAGACCTGAGACCATCCAGCATTCACAGTTAGAGACTCACCCAAGGAGACTGAGGAGGGAGAGAATGTGCAGTCACCAGAGTGCAGGAGAACCTGGAGCCCATGCCTCTGAGAGGCTGGTAAGTTGAAGACAGAGAGTACCAAATGGATTTGGCAAAGACAGGGGTTTTGGTGACTTAGGTAAAACATTATTTTAAAGAGAAAGAGATTGAAATCTTTTAAAGATGTGCTGAGCAGAGAACGGTGTCTGAAAGTGTGGAAAAGTGGTTATGCACAACTCCTGTGAGAAATTTTGCTGTGAGGAGGAACAGAAAATGGAAAAAGTAACTGCCGGACTATAACCCTTGAGGAGGCATTCATCCACACTGTGAACTGTTCAATAGCCAGTCTAAAATAGACTGTTTGAGTAACATGGGTAAGCCGATGTTGTCAGTATCTGCCCTGGTGCCTTCCATGTCACCCTAGCCTGACTTCCTGCTACTCTGCCTGAGGGTTTTGTCTTCCACCTGAGTCAGCTCTGCTAAAGCACAAGGCAGCCAGGAGTGCTGGGGAATTTAACGTCTTCCTCTGCTCTCCCCCGGCAGCCTTCAGTCAACAGACAGACAGGAGCTGGTGTGTAAATACCCCTAATCCCTCACTCAGGGAAGCTAACCCTGAGGCTTGTGCTTCACACTGTCTCCTACAATTTCCCAGCAGGACTGTGTTCCAGTAACCCAGCCTGGAACATACCTGATAACACATCCTGTGCGGCCCTCTCTCCCTTTCTTGTCACACTTTCCCACTCCATTACCAGTGTTTCCTGGGATCCCTCTCCCAAATAACCTATTGCATTCAAATTCTCATCCTAGACTTTAGCTTCAGCACACCCAAACTAAGACAACCGAAAATATTCATGTAATGACTTGAAACCATTATACCAATTTTGCACAAGAATGCATGAAACAAGAAACATTAAAAGAAAATATTTCAAAATGATAACAATGATCATTTCTTTATTGTGGAATTATGGGTCATTAAAAAAAAAATCTTGTTTTTCCTCAAAAACATAAAATGGTTTTCTTTTGGTAAAGAAGTACTGTAATTACAACATACAGATTGATAGAGATTTTGTGAATTTCAGAAGGTGGTCTTAAAAGAACAAAGAAAGGGAAAGAAAGAAAGGGAAGCCCTTCAGTCACGTCCAACTCTTTGTGACCCAATGGACTGTAGCCCGCCAGGCTTCTCTGTCCATGGAATTTCCCAGGCAAGAAAACTGGAGTGGGTTGCCATTTCCTTCTCCAGGGGATCTTCCTGACCCAGGGATCAAACCCGGGTCTCCCGCATTGCAGGCAGACGCTCTACCAACTGAGCCACCAGGGAAGCCCTAAAAGAACAAAAAGTATTACCAAAGAAAATATGTCTGCTGCTAACTTTCTCAGCAGCACATAGCAAATGAAGTACCAATATTCATATGAAAAACACACCAATGGCTTTTGTTATAGTTACCATTTATCGAATGTGTAACAATACCCTTTTATCATCTCACAAATCCTTGCAATACTATTGTAAGGCACGTATTATTCTTATATTTTTACATAAAATATAGTTCAGACAACAGTGAATTCTCCAAAATGGGGGAAGATTTGAACCCAGATATTGGTCCCAAAGCCCATGAACTTCCTGCCACTTTGGGCTGCCTCTCTCTGTACCTTCAGGTATTATTTTAGAGTCACCAACAGAAAGTCAAAGAGTAATCACTGCATCAACATTTCTGATGTGCTTGATGCAATTTAGAACTAGGAGGAGAGATGTGTATAAAGACACTTTGCTGGGGCAAATGGCTTCTTCAGAGCAAGCTGAAGTGTGGTCACCATGGTCATGTTGGATAGAACAATTAGAACACTGTGCCGTCAAACCCTGGAAGCAAGAACAGTACATCACAAGGGTGGAAAAATCAAACTGTACCGCAGAGAGATGGATTTTTTAAACTACGAGGCCAAGAAAGCACAAGCCTAAAGTATACCTGAGCTTAAAGGACCAAAAACGGCACAGAGTACATAATAACATACTGTGGAATAAATTTTTGGTCACAGTTAGGTTCTTTGGTCACACTTTACACAAGAACAGCTCTTACTTATCTCCTAACTGTATTTGCTTGACTATCTACTAGATGCCAGTCACTCACTACTTTATACAAGGTAAAATGCAGATTAATCTTTAAGAAACAATGGAGAAATAAGCCTGTTATTTCTATTTTTAGCTTATTAAAAACGAGCTAAGAATTATAATTGCTAGATATGCACTGGTTCACAATGCCTGGACCATAGGCTTCTTAAAGCAGGAGAAGGTCCTCTCCCTACATTGACTCGAATAACCACTCAATGCCCTGTCCATAGGAAGTCTTAGAAAGCACATGCCCAGTGAATGACACGGATACTCACATCCCACAGAAAGAGGAGGGCGCTGCAATCTCTAAAAACATTTACTGTAACTCAAAAAGTTTATCTGTCTCTCAGGACCAAAGGGAGAACTATGCTTCCCCCACTGCCTGAGATATACAGAGATAATGGCCAATACCGATCAGTGGAGGTGAGCATAAATGACAGGGACAAAGACAGCCAGACTACTTAGATGACAGCCCCAAACTCCCTAGTGTCTGTTCTACTCCTAGGTTGCTCCTGGAGGAATCCTGTTTTGATAAGAGAGGGAAAGAGGAAAGACCAAAGCACATTCTTCTAGGGGCATGAAGGCAGTTACCCAGCAACTGATGCATAGAGAAAAGTATATAAGCAAGAAGTAAAATTCTGGTTTCTTTACCTCTCAAATAAATAAATAAATTTAAGTGAACTAATAAGTGCACATCAGTATAAGAGGAAAATAAGTAACTTCAGAATATTTCCCATATATGAAAACCATCTGAATAAAAAAATAGAAATATTTTTTAAAATATAAATAATAAAATATAAATAAAGTATATAATGCTGACTGTACTGTTTCTGCCTATAGTTTACAATGCTGACTGTATCCCTCTCTGTCTATAAAAAGCTCTTGTCCACTGATTGTCAAGGGAGGGGAAGTCAGCCTTTGGACAGGAGTCTACCCACCACCCAACACACACACCAGCATCCAAAATAAAACAAATGTTCCTTTCCATCAACCTGGCCTCTTTATTGGCTTTTGAGTGGTGAGCAGATGGAACCCCACCCCCCACCCTTCACTTTTTGGCTGTCTATGGTCAGCCTTGGAACTATCACAGCACCTGTCGTGGTGAGAGGGGAGTGAATTTTAGTGTTACAATGAAGGCATAATGAGCTAGAAGTCAGAGACCAGACCATCCTCAAAACCATCTTGATTTTAGCTGGTTCAAGTCAGTTTTTGTGGGATCCTGTTTATCTCAGTATCTGTACCCACCTACTTCCTTCCTGTCTCATAAGCATAGATGCACTGTTTCCATAGTGACGAGGGCATCTTAGCCTGTCACCTGAGAGCCCAGACCTGGTTCTCTGTGGACCCTGATGCCTAGGTCATTTCCTTTCCTATTTAAATAATACCCAGTTGTCTTCCTTAAATGAAGGGTGCCAGGGCCTCCCATTATTTCAGGAGCAACATCAAGCCCCAGACAATAGGGAGCTACCTTATGAGTTAAAAACAACAACAACAACAACAAAATAAAACTGATTATATCAATACCTTCCCTTTCAGACCTTCCAGAATAGAAGAGAAATTGCTCTCTTTTTCTTCATCAGGATTATCTCTACAGGTAACAAAGGAAACAGTCATTAAAGGTAAGTCGGGGCCCTTAATATTCCATGAGGCTGGGCTGTGATGAAACAGTCACCAACAAAGCCCATCAACAATTCCCTGGAAGTAATAGTAAAACCTTGGTAATAGAATAAAGTCTAACCTTTTGTTACTCCGTTTGCGCTGAGTCGAGTTTCACTTGCTCACAGGGTGCTTCATGAAGAGACCTCACACCCAGCCCATCAGACAAGACTCCCTGGTGTGAAACGGCTGCGTTGACACCTCAGCTCAGAGGGCCGAGTGCAGGATCATTGCCCCCAGCACTGCAATTCAAGATGGAATTGAGGTGTCGAATGCAGAGATGCTGAGCCTGGCACTACAATCTGGAGCCACCGGCAGCACAGCTGATCCGGTCCTATGAGAACACCCCCGGCCCCCAGTTGATAGGAATCACATTCAGCAGCCCCCTAGAGGGTTTTCAGAGGAAAGTGTCCTCTAGAGCAGATTCTACTGGCACGAGCCACACCCGGCAGAGGGACTTCCCAGGTGGCTCAGCAGTAAATATCCCACCTGCCAATGCAGGACACTCGTGTTGATCCCTGGGTCAGTAAGACCCCCTGGAGCAATCCATTCCAACATTCCTGTCTGGGAAATCCCATTGACAGAGGATCCTGGCAGGCTGTAGTCCATGGGGCCACAAAGAATCAGACATGACTGAGTGACTGAGCATGCGTATGCACACACACACATACGCACACCCCTGGCAGAAGGACACCCACCTCCTGTTGAGGGTGGGGGGTCTCACTTGGGAGAATCGGTAACAAAATAAGGAATCAAACTGTTTCTGTTTTTCCTGGTAGCTCAGATGGTAAAGAATCTGCCTGCAGTGCAGGAACCCGAGTTTGATCCCTGAGCTTCAAAGATTCCCTGGAGATGGGAATGGCTACCCACTCCAGTATTCTTGCCTGGAGAATTCCGTGGAATTCTTGTGGGCTATAGTTCATGAACTCACAAAGAGTCAGACACAACTAAACGACTTACGCTTCATCACACTTTCTAGCAAGGAAAGCAGCTGCCATTTGGGAAGAAATGAGATCTTCTGCCTCCAATAGTGGTTCTCACTTGGCTGCAGGGTGAGGTTTTAATAAGTGTTGATTTCTGCATCCCCTCCCCTGAGATTCTGATTTAACAGAGACGAGGCTTCAGCACTGGGATATACAGAGCTCCCCTGGTGATTCAAATTTGTAGCCAAGTTTACTGGTCATAACAAACAGCCTCTTCCAACAACACAAGAGAAGACTCTATACATGGACATCACCAGATGGTCAACACTGAAATCAGATTGGTTATATTCTTTGCAGCCAAAGATGGAGAAGCTCTATATGGTCAGCAAAAACAAGACCAGGAGCTGACTGTGGCTCAGATCATCAAGTCCTTATTGCCAAATTCAGACTTAAATTGAAGAAGGTAGGGAAAACCACTAGACCATTCAGGTATGACCTAAATCAAATCCCTTATGATTATACACTGGAAATGAGAAATAGACTTAAGGGCCTAGATCTGATAGATAGAGTGCCTGATGAACTATGGAATGAGGTTCGTGACATTGTACAGGAGACAGGGATCAAGAACATCCCCATGGAAAAGAAATGCAAAAGAGCAAAATGGCTGTCTGGGGAGGCCTTAAAAATAGCTGTGAAAAGAAAAGAAGAATAGCAAGAAGAGATAAGAAAGCCTTCTTCAGCAATCAAAGAAATAGAGGAAAACAACAGAATGGGAAAGACTAGGGATCTCTTCAAGAAAATTAGAGATACCAAGGGAATATTTCATGCACAGATGGGCTCGATAAATGACAGAATTGTTATGGACCTAACAGAAGCAGAAGATATTAAGAAGAGATGGCAAGAATACACAGAAGAACTGTACAAAAAAGATCTTCACGACCCAGATAATCACGATGGTGTGATCACTGACCTAGAGCCAGACATACTGGAATGTGAAGTCAAGTGGGCCTTAGAAAGCATTACTACGAACAAAGCTAGTGGAGGTGATGGAATTCCAGTTGAGCTATTTCAAATCCTGAAAGATGATGCTGTGAAAGTGCTGCACTCAATATGCCAGCAAATTTGGAAAACTCAGCAGTGGCCACAGGACTGGAAAAGGTCAGTTTTCATTCCAATCCCAAAGAAAGACAATGCCAAAGAATGCTCAAACTACCGCACAATTGCACTCATCTCACACGCTAGTAAAGTAATGCTCAAAATTCTCCAAGCCAGGCTTCAGCAAAATGTGAACCGTGAACTTCCTGATGTTCAAGCTGGTTTTAGAAAAGGCAGAGGAACCAGAGGTCAAATTGCCAACATGCGCTGGATCATGGAAAAAGCAAGAGAGTTCCAGAAAAACATCTATTTCTGTTTTATTGACTATTCCAAAGCCTTCGACTGTGTGGATCACAATAAACTGGAAAATTCTGAAAGAGATGGGAATACCAGACCACCTGACCTGCCTCTTGAGAAATTTGTATGCAGGTCAGGAAGCAACAGTTAGAACTGGGCATGGAACAATGGACTGGTTCCAAATAGGAAAAGGAGTATGTCAAGGCTGTATATTGTCACCTTGTTTATTTAACTTATATGCAGAGTACATCATGAGAAACGCTGGACTGGAAGAAGCACAAGCTGGAATCAAGATTGCCGAGAGAAATATCAATAACCTCAGATATGCAGATGACACCACCCTTATGGCAGAAAGTGAAGAGGAACTAAAAAGCCTCTTGATGAAAGTGAAAGTGGAGAGTGAACAAGTTGGCTTAAAGCTCAACATTCAGAAAACGAAGATCATGGCATCTGGTCCCATCACTTCATGGGAAATAGATGTGGAAACAGTGTCAGACTTTATTTTTTGGGGCTCCAAAATCACTGCAGATGGTGACTGTAGCCATGAAAGTAAAATACTCTTACTCCTTGGAAGGAATGTTATGACCAACCTAGATAGCATATTCAAAAGCAGAGTCATTACTTTGATAACAAAGAAAAGTTCGTCTAATCAAGGCTATGGTTTTTCCTGTGGTTATGTATGGATGTGAGAGTTGGACTGTGAAGAAGGCTGAGCACTGAAGAATTGATGCTTTTGAACTGTGATGTTGGAGAAGACTCTTGAGAGTCCCTTGGACTGCAAGGATATCCAACCAGTCCATTCTGAAGGAGATCAGCCCTGGGATTTCTTTGGAAGGAAAGAAATTTCAGCTGAAGCTGAAACTCCAGTACTTTGGCCACCTCATGTGAAGAGTTGACTCATTGGAAAAGACTCTGATGGTGGGAGGGATTGGGGGCAGGAGGAGAAGGGGACGACAGAGGGTGAGATGGCTGGATGGCATCACTGACTCGATGGACGTGAGTCTGAGTGAACTCCAGGAGTTGGTGATGGACAGGGAGGCTTGGCGTGCTGCGATTCATGGGGTCGAAAAGAGTCAGACACGACTGAGGGACTGAACTGAACTGAACTTACAAACCACTGGCCTTTGCCATACTGAGGATATAAAGAACTCTACCTGGACAAGGAAGCACAGTAAACAGACAGAGTGATTCCTCAGGAGCATGAGTGTATGTTTCTGTGTACAGGGTGTAGTTGGAGTGGGGCCTGTATCCCCTTTTGCCCACTCTGAGGCCTTCCTGGCCTCTCATTGCACAACCTTTCCACATTTCTCACCTGGATGCCTGGATTCTTCTGTGCCTTGGTGGTGATTTTCAGTATGGTACAGTTGTCTCAGGAGATTTCATACAAGCCCCGCCTTAGTTCATCACAAACCTATGAGCAGGATTCCCAAGGTGTGGCTTGCTGGGAGGGAAATCCTGAGAACTATACAGGATGAGCAGCTCAGCAGTAGCTTCAAGAATTGCTCCCGCACAGGGAAGTTCAGAGAGCTACAGGCCAATGGCCAAGCACGGGTGTGGCACACAGCTGTGACTGGAACCTTCCTGTGCCTGGGATCTGAGATGAGTGTGTGTGCTCAGCTGTGATGACTCTTTGGGACCCCATGGACACAGGATGGGATTTCCCAGGCAGGAATACTGGAGTAGGTTGCCATTTCCTCCTCCAGGGGATCTTCCCAACCCAGGGATCAAACCTGTTACTCTTGGATCTCCTGCACTGGCAGGTGGGTTCCTTACCACTAGCGCCCCCTGGGGGCTTGAGGGAACTGATCCTAAAGTCAGTGACAGGTAATTCCCAGATTCAGTGATAAAGAATGTGCCTGCCAATGCAGAAGACACAGGAGATGCACGTTCGATCCCTGGGTCAGGAAGAAGCCATGGGGGAGGAAATGACAACCCTCTCCAGTATTCTATTCTTGCCTGGAAAATCTCATGAACAGAAGAACCTGGTGGGCTACAGTCACAGGGTCACAAAGAGTTGGACATGATTGAACACAGGCAGTGACAAGTGCCTATGATGGCATCAAGAAGTGCAGAGGTATAATGTAATAAGCGTCCCAATAAACATCAGCTGCCCCTTATTCTGCTCTGTGCGACAAGGATGTGCTTTTTTGCTTAACTATCATATCACGTTTAATTTTTGTTTTGGTATATGAAAATTTATTACTACCATTCTTTCATCATCAAAATTTATGATCTTGATCTTTCCTTCTTGCCTTTATATAAGGCAAAAAAGAGACACTGGCTACTTTGACAGCCTTAAAGTGGACTCCAGGAATGTCACAAACAGCATGACCTTTGCAACCAAATCCAGCAACCAGAACTTCATCATTTTCCTCAATAAAATTCAAGCAACCATCTCTGGGTACAAAAGGCTATAACTTTTTGCCATTCTTGGTGAACTGAACCCTGACACATTTCCTGATGGCAGAATTTGGCTGTTTGGCTTCAACCCCTATTTTTTCAAGCACAATTCTCTTGGCACGAGAAGTGTATCTAAAAGGGTTGGACTTCAGGGCTGTGCCCAAATGGGCTTTCTTGTACTGTTACCATGCCGCTTCAGGGCTTGTTGGTGGCTACAGAGCTTCATGACAAAGACCACGATGCTTGCTCATCCTACCAGCACCATGGGCCTGAAAGAAAGACCATCATGTTTAATTTTAACACACGCTCGGATTTTACAGAGCTTAAGGATCTTGCTAGAGGTCATAAGACTCCTAACTGACAGCTACAGCCTCTGAGCCCCAGTGGAACCACAGAGTCTGTCCCCACTCCACCCATGTCCCGTGGGACCAGGAGGTCTCCCTGCCCAAAGACCTGCTCAGCCTGACTCCCTGGGTGGGTCTGTGTGGTCCCTCCAGGGGCCTGCAGCTCCTTTGCTCCTATTGCCCCTGAATCAGGTCCTTCCTTTTGCAGGGCAGCCCCAGAGAGCCCCATGGTCAACAGGAGGACACCCTTGCCCCATTCTAGCAGCTTCTCCCTGCAGCCAACTCCGGGGGTGGGGTCACGCCAGGTTGTGAGGAGAATCATGAGAGAAGCAGGAAGGGTGTGAGCTTGTAGTCAGCACCTTCCTCTGACCTGGGACTGCCCTCTCTTCTCCTGACACTTCCCGCCACTCAGGGCAGCTCCTCTCAACGCCCCACTCCCCTCCATTACAAGTGCTCCTGTAGCTCTGCTGTGGATCAGAGTCACCACGGGAGGGGTCAGAATGCAGAGTCCTAGGCTCCAGCCCCAAAGATCTGATCCAACATCCCAATCCCATGCAGGGGGTCCTCTGAGCACATTCTGAGAAGCATTTAACAGACCTGCCACTCACATATGTGGGCCCTGGGTCAAGAATATAAACGAAGCCTATTCTATATGTTTAAATATTTAAAAGTTATAAATCAAGCTAACACACTCTCAAGTACAACCTCATAACAACATGGCAGACTGGGATTCCTGGACCCTGGAGCTTGGAGCTAGAAGGCAGCACCTCAGAGGGCTGGGCTGACCCAGCCCCTAGCCCTCCCTCTGCTCTTTCCATCTCTGGCTCTGACCCTCTTTGTGCCCTGAGGAATCTGCTGCTCAAGCAAGAGCATTACAGCCTTCAAGTCCAAGCTCAGGCCATCCTCTTCCGCTCCATAAACAGTTGTATCTCGACTACCTGTCAGTTTGGGACATGGGTCCCAGGAGGGAGGCCTGCACTGGAGCTGGGAGCAAGGGTTCTAGGGACTAGGTGCTCAGAGCATGGCCTGGAGGGGGCGGGGCTTCAGGTGGCCACACCCCCTGGCCCACTCTGGCTGCCTGCACCTGGGGGAAGGTGCAACTGCAGGATGAACTGAGCAGGGCCTCTAAACCAGCGCTTCTCAAACTGTACTGTGAGCAGGACTCACCTGGTATCTGGAGATTTTGTCAGTAGGTCTGGGGTAGAGACCACAATCACATGTTCCTAACAGCCTCCCAAGCCAGCTGACACTGCTGGTACACAGGCCTCACTTAGAACAGGGAGGGAGGGAGCAGGGAGGGCAGAGATTTCCTGTAAAGGACCAGGAAGTACATTTCCAGGCTTTGGGGGCCTTATGGTCTATGCTCAGAAAAACATCTACTTCTGCTCCATTCACTACGCTAAAGCCTTTGACTGTTTGGATCACAACAAACTGTGGAAAATTCTTCAAAAGATGGGAATACCAGACCACCTTACCTACCTCCTAAGCAACCTGTATGGAGGTCAAGAAGCAACAGTTAGAACCCAACATGGATCGACTGTCTGGGTCAAAATTGGAAAAGGAGTATGACAAGGCTGTATATTGTCACCCTGTTTATTTAACTTACATGAAAAATAATGTGCATATATGTATAACTGAATCACTGTGGTATAGCAGAAATTAACACAACATTGCAAGTCAACTATACTTAAATACAATAAATTTTTCTAAAAACAAGAAAAAAAAAAACAAGGGTGTCATTAAGTTCTTTATTAGTGATGTGTACTCTGGTTACTTGCATGGCCTGTGTTTGCTGGATTTTCCCACTTTAGGCGAACAATTCTTCCTTAAAGAATGAAGCTGAGAAGATACTTTGAGTCCATGAAATGTCATGTTCCTCTCAACACCACGCCCCAGCATTTACCATGTAGTCAGCCAATGATGAATTTTGGCTGAATAATTTATGACAATGATTGCTGTCACATGGTACTTTTCTGTCAATCTGTCTACATTTGTGAGCTGGCGTTCTACTACAAAATAAGAGCTTTCCCTTCCTCATAGCAACTCTATGTCTTATCAGAATCAGTATAAACTCATGGATTTAAAAAAAAAATTATTGTTGTAAAATGTGGGGTATAAAACCCTCAATCCTCTGTTCACCATTACTTACCACATTTCTAATGTGATATAAACTCCATACCAGAGACACATTTTTTGCTAGGTAGTCTGCAAAATTTAATTTTAAAAATGTTTTTCATGTAATGTTCTCCAGAATTAAATATGATTAGCTTTTGGATCAAACATGGTTTGGAATACCCAAAACTTCCACCTATTGGGATGGATACTTATGAGCATGTTTACTGAGTGGAAAAGAGAATTTAGTCAGAAACATCCAATGTATACTTTGTGCAGAACATTCTTAGTGTGTTTGAGTCTTAACCTTGGTTCTTGTTCATTTTAATTTTACTTATTTTAATTGGAAGAAAATTATTTTACAATATTGTGGTGGTTTTTGCCATACATCAACATGAATCACCCTTGGGAGTACATGTGTCCCACCATCCTGAACCCCTCACCCATTCCCTCCTCAGCCCATCCCTCTGGGTTGTCCCAGAGCACTGGCTTTGAGTGCCCTGCTTCATGCATCAAACTTGCACTGGCCATCTATTTTATGAATGGTAATATACATACATGTTTCAATGCTATCCTCTAATACCACCCCACCCTAGCCTTCTCCCACATAGGCCAATAGTCTGCTATTTACATCTGTGTCTTTTTTGCTACCTTGCATATAGGATCATCATTACTGACTTTCTAAATTCCAAAAATATGCATTAATATACTATATTGATGTTTTTCTTTCTGGCTTACTTCACTCTGTATAATAGGCTCCAGTTTCATCCACCTCATTAGAACTGACTCAAATGTGTTATTTTTATAGCTGAGTAATATTCCATTGTGCATATGTACCATGACTGTCTTATCCATTCATCTGCTGGTGGACATCTAGATTTCTTCCATGTTTTAGCTATTGTAAACAGTGCTGCAATGAACACTGGGGTACATGTGTCTCTTTCAATGGTTTCCTCAGTGTGTATGCCCAGCAGTGGGATTGCTGGGTCATATGGCAGTTCTCTTTCCAGTTTTTTAAGGAATCTCCACACTGTTCTCCATAGTGGCTATACCAATTTGCATTCCCACCAACAGTGTAAGAGAGTTCTCATTTCTCCACACCCTCTCCAGTATTTGCTGTTTGTAGGCTTTTTGATGGCTGCCATTCTGATCAGCATAAAATGATACCTCATTGTGGTTTTGATTTGCATTTCTCTGATAATGAGTGATGTTGAACCTCTATTCAGGTATTTGTTAGCCCTCTGTATGTCTTCTTTGGAGAAATGTCTGTTTAATTCGTTGGCCCACTTTTTGATTGGGTTGTTTGTTTTCTGGTACTTAACTGCAGAAGCTGCTAAGCTGCTTGTATATTTTGGAGATTAATTCTTTGTCAGTTGTTTTGTTTGCTATTACTTTCTCCTATTCAGAAGGCTGACATTTCACCTTGTGTATAGTTTCATTTGTTGTGCAAAAGCTTTTAAGTTTAATTAAGTCACAATATGCCAGATAATTTGGAAAATTCAGCAGTGGCCACAGGACTGGAAAAAGTCAGTTTTTATTCCAATCCCAAAGAAAGACAATGCCAAAGAATGCTCAAACTATTGCACAGTTGCACTCATCTCACACGCTAGTAAAGTAATGCTCAAAATTCTCCAAGTCAGGCTTCAGCAATATGTGAACCGTGAACTTTCAGATGTTCAAGCTGGTTTTAGAAAAGGTAGAAGAGCCAGAGATCAAATTGCCAACATCTGCTGGATCATGAAAAAAGCAAGAGAGTTCCAGAAAAACATCTATTTCTGCTTTATTGACTATGCCAAAGTCTTTGACTGTGTGGATCACAATAAACTGAAAAATTCTGAAAGAGATGGGAATACCAGACCACCTGACCTGCCTCTTGAGAAATCTGTATGCAGGTCAGGAAGCAACAGTTCGAACTGGACATGGAACAACAGACTGGTTCCAAATAGGAAAAGGAGTACATCAAGGCTGCATATTGTCACTCTGCTTATTTAACTTATACGCAGAGTACATTATGAGAAACGCTGGGCTAGAAGAAGCAGAAGCTGGAATCAAGATTGCCGGAAGAAATATCAACAACCTCAGATATGCAGATGACACCACCCTTATGGCAGAAAGTGATGAGGAACTAAAAAGCCTCTTGATGAAAGTGCAAGTGGAGAGTGAAAAAGTTGGCTTACAGCTCAACATTCAGAAAATGAAGATCATGGCCTCTGGTCCCATCACTTCATGGGAAATAGATGGGGAAACAGTGTCAGACTTTATTTTTGGTGGCTCCAAAATCACTGTATATTGTGGTTGCAGCCATGAAATTAAAAGATGCTTACTCTTTGGAAGGAAAGTTATGACCAACCTAGATAGCATATTGAAAAGCAGAGACATTACTTTGCCAACAAAGGTCCATCTAGTCAAGGTTAAGGTTTTTCCAGTAGTCATGTATGGTTGTGAGATTTGGACTGTTAGGAAAGCTGAGCACAGAAGAATTGATGCTTTGAACTGTGGTGTTGGAGAAGAATCTTGAGAGTCCCTTGGACTGCAAGGAGATCCATCCAGTCCATTCTGAAGATCAGTTTTGAGTGTTCTTTGGAAGGAATGATGCTAAAGCTGAAACTCCAGTACTTTGGCCACCTCATGTGAAGGGTTGACTCATTGGAAAAGACTCTGATGCTGGGAGGGACTGGGGGCAAGAGCAGAAGGGGACGACAGAGGATGAGATAGCTGGATGGCATCACTGACTGGATGGACGTGAGTTTTGGTGAACTCCGGGAGTTGGTGATGGACAGGGAGGCCTGGCGTGCTGCAGTTCATGGGATCGTAAAAAGTCATACACGACTGAGCTGCTGAACTGAACTGAAATGAGATCACATTTGTTTATTTTTGCTTTTATTCCCATTACTCGGGAGGTGGATCATAGAGGATCCTGCTGTGATTTATGTCAGAGAGTGTTCAATGTTTTCCTCTAAGAGTTTTATAGTTTCTGTTCCTCCATTTAGATCTTTAATCCATTTTGAGTTTTTTTATGTTTATTGTGTTAGAAGTGTTCTAGGTTCATTCTGTTACAGGTAGTTGACCAGTTTTCCCAACACCACTTGTTAAAGAGATTATCTTTTCTCTATTGCATATTTCTGCCTCCTTTGTCAAAGATAAGGTGTCCATCAGTGTGTGGATTTATCTCTGGGCTACTTTGTGCCATTGATCTATATTGCTGTCTGTACCAGTACCATACTGTCTTGATGACTGTAGCTTTGTAGTGTCTGAAGTCAGGCAGGTTGATTCCCCCAGTTCCATTCTTCTTTCTCAAGATTGCTTTGGCTATTTGAGGTTTTTTGCATTTCCATACAAATTGTGAAATTATTTGTTCTAGTTCTCTGAAAAATACCATTGGTAGCTTGATAGGGATTGCATTGAATCAATCAATTGCTTTGGGTAGTATACTCATTTTCACTATATTAATTCTTCCAATCCATGATCATGGTATATTTCTTCATCTATTTGTGTTATCTTTGATTCTTTTCATCAGTGTCATATTTTCTATATATAGATATTTTGTTTTTAGGTAAATTTATTCCTAATATTTTACACTTTTCATTGCAACAATGAAAGGGATTGTTTCCTTAAGTTCTCTGTTTTCTCATTGTTAGTGTACAGGAATACAAGGGATTTCTGAGTATTAATTTTATATCCTGCAACCCTACTGTATTCATTGATTAGCTCTAGTAAATTTTTTGTGGTATTTTTAGGGTTTTCTATGTAGAGGATCATGTCATCTGCAAACAGTGAGAGTCTTACTTCTTTTTATCCAATCTGGATTCCTTTTATTTCTTTTCTGATTACTGTGGCTGGGACTTCCAAAACTATGTTGAACAGTAGTGGGGAGAGTGGGCACCCATGTTTTATTCCTGATTTTAGAGGAAATACTTTCAGTTTTTCGCCACTGAGGATAATGTTTGCTGTGGGTTTGTAACTCAAAAAAATCACACAACCCCAATTTGACTCCTAAGGCAAGTCAGATGGTCCTGGAGGATAGGTGGAGATCTCATAGGACTGGGGAAAGTTATTCCTTCTAATAACATTATTTTTAAGTAATAAATTAAAATAAATATATGTTTCTCCCAATTTTCAGCACACATTGCTGTTTTAGGTTTTGGAAAAAAATGTATTTTCCTTAGAATATTAGGTTTAAAAAACAAACCTTAGTTAATCCATATTCTTTCTGTTTTAAAAGGAAAATTAATAGCTTACACATAAAGCCTTGTGTTTCAAAAAACTCTGAAGGGTTTTAAAGTGGCCTTTTGTATTTCCAGGTATCTACGTCAACATTAGGACCATGTTGCTGACTCAAGAAAAGAATCAGTTTAAATATATGCACAGTATTGTTTTTAGACTTGGAAAAAACAAACCTTCTTGAACAGGAATTTATTTCTAACTTTTTAATCCTAATAAAAATAATGATAAATATAGGAGGGAATTTTGAAAGCCTGTATGGTCTCATTTTAAAAATAAACATGACAGTAACAATTAATAAAGATGTCCATCAGCAGATGAATGGATAAGAAGGCTGTGGTACATATACACAATGGAGTATTACTCAGCCATTAAAAAGAATACATTTGAATCAGTTCTAATGAGGTGGATGAAACTGGAGCCTATTATACAGAGTGAAGTAAGCCAGAAAGAAAAACACCAATACAGTATACTAACGCATATATATGGAATTTAGAAAGATGGTAACAATAACCCTGTATATGAGACAGCAAAAGAGACACTGACGTATAGAACAGTCTTATGGACTCTGTGGGAGAGGGAGAGGGTGGGAAGATTTAGGAGAATGGCATTGAAACATGTAAAATATCATGTATGAAACGAGATGCCAGTCCAGGTTCAATGCACGATACTGGATGCTTGGGGCTGGTGTACTGGGACGACCCAGAGGGATGGTATGGGGAGGGAGGAGGGAGGAGGGTTCAGGATGGGGAACACATGTATACCTGTGGTGGATTCATTTTGATATTTGGCAAAACTAATACAATATTGTAAAGTTTAAAAATAAAATAAAATTAATTTAAAAAAATTAAAAAAAAAAAAAAAAAAGAAGATAGCGCTGGAGAGGATAGTAATGATTGACAGCTAATCACATATCTGGCATTGTTCAAAAGTAGAGTTTCTCACCTGTTGGGATTAAGTATCAGTTTTATTTAATTTTATATTTTCAGCCCATTGCAGCCTAATCACCGATCCACTGTACATCACTAGTGCTCATCTCAACCATGTGTACCTCCCCCTGCAAGTGTAAAATCTGGGCTGTTCAAGATCCCACACATCCTAAGTGTGAATGTCATAGCAATAGCTGATGGCTCTGAGTTTCTAGCTTTCTTGAATTTCCTGTACTTACTTCTAACCTGGTTATAATCAGTTTGTGGACTGGCGGTGGTGCACAGACCACACTGTGAGACTCACTGCTATAGTTAATCTTTGCAACAGTCCTCTAAGAATCATACTAACTTTACCTCAACTTTCAGACAAAGACACTGAAGCACAATTGGCTTCCCAACCTTAATATCCCACAATTAATGGGAACAGAATTTATATCTAAACCCAGTCCGTGTCCAGAGGAGCCAGTATTTGTCCCTGGAAGGCTGACTCCAAAGCTTGTGCTCTTCCCTGTGTGCTTGTGTCATTTTAATGACATGTGAAGGAGGACCATTTCATTTAGGCCATCAGATGAGGACCTCCTCAATTACACCTTCTACAGTCTACAAACCTCCTTCATCCACGTCCATCTTCCTCTCCTCCCCTTGTAAGTAGGAATCACTAAGGTCAGTGATTCCATCTGTGTCTTTGGATGCTCTTGGTCCATCTATCATCCCAACCAAAGAACTCTGCAAGGGCAAGAACTATATCCATCTTCCAGATGAAGAAGCTGAGATTCAGAGATTAAGATAATTATACAAGCATGTAACTAACACTACACAGGTGTAGGGTCTCCATATTCCATTTTGTCAAGGATGGCGCCAGTTTACTTCCCTGGCCCCTTGGCTGGTTACTGCTTTCCTTTCACTCTCAGGTGTCCTACTCTGGACAGCACATTCTTTAGGTACCCACACTGCTGGTGAGGAGCAGAGAAAGAACTGACAGGCACATCAGTGTGACTGATTGCAAAATCAGGGCTTTCTGTTATCCCAGGCTACTTTAGAATTTCAAAATTGTAAAGTTGAGAAGGAAGGTTTGTTCTCAGTTATCATTTATACATACAGCAAACAGTTAATGAACACGCCCTGTATGACAGACACTTTGCTGGAAGATGTAATCAAAAAGCAAATAGGCACAGTTCCAAGTCTTTTTCTCACGTGGTTTAGTGAGAAAACAGACCACGTGTGAACATCCACAGTCAGGGCAGGCTACGTCATTTACAGAACCCAGTGAACAATGGAAAGAACAGGGCCCTTGTTTACAGATGAAGTATCTCAGGATGATGACAAAGGGACACTAAAAAAGTATGGCTCAGTTTAACACATGAGAGGTGCTCAGGGTATTACAGAAATACAAGTTACCTAGGATGATGACTGATCTTAAGGTGACTTCCTAGAAGAGGTGAAAACTGGAATGACCCTAGAGAACGAGGATATCTCCCCTACATGGACCTCCTCCTCTATTTTTTAGATCAGAGGGTATTAAGGACAATCACTAAGTCAAAATTTTGACTTGCACATCAGTCATCAAGAGTTTCCCCCCAGAGTACATCCTCATCCCCTACCTCTTGATCTGCGACACAAGCTGTGGGGACATGGAGACATGTTGTCCTGATCTCCCTTCAAGAACTCATTGTCCAGCTACAGTAAGCGGTGCAAGTGGGCAACCTTAAACCATCAGCCTTCTGAAGGCAGCTTCTATGCAATGACACATCCACGGGGAGGCATAAAGGCCTGGCCAATGGATTTGTCAGGACAACCCTGAAGGGCTGTCTTCACTCCAGACCCCTCAGGGGGTCAGCTCAGGTCGTCTGGCCAGTGATGCAGCTTGATCCTTCCCTCTGCCCTACCCTGTTTCTTCCCTCCTTGGGTTGATCCCAAGGGCAACCCTGATAAACATCCTAGCACTAAGCTCCATCTGAGTCTGCATCCCAGAGAACCAGCCTGCAACATGTATCAGAAAACATTCCAGCACTCAAAGAGGATTTTTATTTGAAAATTACTGGCTACCCATGTCCTTATAACATTTTATTGCTTTAATTTTATTTTATTTTTAAACTTTACAATATTGTATTGGTTTTGCCAAACATCGAAATGAATCCGCCACAGGTATACACGTGTTCCCCATCCTGAACCTTCCTCCCTCCTCCCTCCCCATACCATCCCTCTGGGTCGTCCCAGTGCACCAGCCCCAAGGATCCAGTATCGTGCATCAAACCTGGACTGGCAACTCATTTCATATATGATATTATACGTATTTCAATGCCATTCTCCCAAATCATCCAAACCTCTCCCTCTCCCACAGAGTCCAAAAGACTGTTCTATACATTAGTGTCTCTTTTGCTGTCTCGTATACAGGGTTATTGTTACCATCTTTCTAAATTCCATATATATGCGTTAGTATACTGTATTGGTGTTTTTCCTTCTGGCTTACTTCACTCTGTATAATAGGCTCCAGTTTCATCCACCTCATTAGAACTGATTCAAATGTATTCTTTTTAATGGCTGAGTAATACTCCATTGTGTATATGTACCACAGCCTTCTTATCCATTCATCTGCTGATGGACATCTAGGTTGCTTCCATGTCCTGGCTATTATAAACAGTGCTGTGATGAACATTGGAGTACACGTGTCTCTTTCCCTTCTGGTTTCCTCAGTGTGTATGCCCAGCAGTGGGATTGCTGGGTCATAAGGCAGTTCTATTTCCATTTTCTTAAGGAATCTACACAATGTTCTCCATAGTGGCTGCACTAGTTTGCATTCCCACCAACAGTGTAAGAGGGTTCCCTTTTCTCCACACCCTCTCCAGCATTTATTGCTTGTAGACTTTTGGATCACAGCCATTCTGACTGGCATAAAATGGTACCTCATAGTGGTTTTGATTTGCATTTATCTGATAATGAGTGATGTTGAGCATCTTTTCATGTGTTTGTTAGCCATCTGTATGTCTTCTTTGGAGAAATGTCTATTTAGTTCTTTGGTCCATTTTTTGATTGGGTCATTTATTTTTCTGGAATTGAGCTGTAGGTGTTGCTTGTATATTTTAGAGATTAGTTGTCTGTCTGTTGCTTCATTTGCTATTATTTTCTCCCATTCTGAAGGCTGTCTTTTCACCTTGCTTATGGTTTCCTTTGTTGTGCAGAAGCTTTTAAGTTTAATTAGGTCCAGTTTGTTTATTTTTGCTTTTATTTTCAATATTCTGGGAGGTGGGTCATAGAGGATCCTGCTGTGATGTATGTCGGAGAGTGTTTTGCCTATGTTCTCCTCTAGGAGTTTTATAGTTTCTGGTCTTACGTTGAGATCTTTAATCCATTTTGAATTTATTTTTGTGTATGGTGTTAGAAAGTGTTCTAGTTTCATTCTTTTACAAGTGGTTGACCAGTTTTCCCAGCATCACTTGTTAAAGAGATTGTCTGTAATCCATTGTATATTCTTGCCTCCTTTATCAAAGATAAGGTGTCCATATGTGCGTGGATTTATCTCTGGGCTTTCTATTTTGTTCCATTGATCTATATTTTTGTCTTTGTGCCAGTACCATACTGTCTTGATGACTGTCACTTTGTAGTAGAGCCTGAAGTCAGGCAGGTTGATTCCTCCAGTTCCATTCTTCTTTCTCAAGATAGCTTTGGCTATTCGAAGTTTTTTGTATTTCCACACAAATTGTGAAATTATTTGTTCTAGCTCTGTGAAGAATACCATTGGTAGCTTGATAGGGATTGCATTGAATCTATAAATTGCTTTGGGTAGTATACTCATTTTCACTATATTGATTCTTCCAATCCATGAACATGGTATATTTCTCCATCTATTCGTGTCCTCTTTGATTTCTTTCACCAGTGTTTTATAGTTTTCTATATATAGGTCTTTAGTTTCTTTAGGTAGATATATTCCTAAGTATTTTATTCTTTCCATTGCAATGGTGAATGGAATTGTTTCCTTAATTTCTCTTTCTGTTTTCACATCATTAGTGTATAACAATGCAAGGGATTTCTGTCTATTGATTTTATATCCTGCAACTTTACTATAATCATTGATTAGTTCTAGTAATTTTCTGGTATAGTCTTTAGGGTTTTCTATGTAGAGGATCATGTCATCTGCAAACAGTGAGAGTTTTACTTCTTCTTTTCCAATTTGGATTCCTTTTATTTCTTTTTCTGCTCTGATTGCTGTGGCCAAAACTTCCAAAACTATGTTGAATAGTAATGGTGAAAGTGGGCACCCTTGTCTTGTTCCTGACTTTAGAGGAAATGCTTTCCATTTTTCACCATTGAGGATAATGTTTGCTGTGGGTTTGTCATATATAGCTTTTATTATGTTGAGGTATGTTCCTTCTATTCCTGCTTTCTTTTTATCGTAAATGGATGTTGATTTTTATCAAAGGCTTTCTCTGCATCTATTGAGATAATCATATGGTTTTTATTTTTCAATTTGTTAATGTGGTGTATTACATTGACTGATTTGCAGATATTGAAGAATCCTTGCATCCCTGGGATAAAGCCCACTTGGTCATGGTGCATGATCTTTTTACTGTGTTGTTGGATTCTGTGTGCTAAAATCTTGTTAAGGATTTTTGCATCTATGTTCATCAGTGATATTGGCCTGTAGTTTTCTTTTTTTGTGGAATCTTTGTCAGGTTTTGGTATTAGGGTGATGGTGGCCTCATAGAATGAGTTTGGAAGTTTACCTTCCTCTGCAATTTTCTGGAAGAGTTTGAGTAGGATAGGTGTTAGCTCTTCTCTAAATTTTTGGTAGAATTCAGCTGTGAAGCCGTCTGGACCGGGGCTTTTGTTTGCTGGAAGATTTTTTATTACAGTTTCAATTTCCGTGCTTGTGATGGGTCTGTTAAGATTTTCTATTTCTTCCTGGTCCAGTTTTGGAAAGTTGTACTTTTCTAAGAATTTGTCCATTTCTTCCATGTTGTCCATTTTATTGGCATATAATTGTTGATAGTATTCTCTTATGATCCTTTGTATTTCTGTGTTGTCTGTTGTGACCTCTCCATTTTCATTTCTAATTTTATTGATTTCATTTTTGTCCCTTTGTTTCTTTATGAGTCTTGGTAATGGTTTGTCAATTTTATTTATCCTTTCAAAGAACCAGCTTTTGGCTTTATTGATTTTTGCTATGGTCTCTTTTGTTTCTTTTGCATTTATTTCTGCCTTAATTTTAAGATTTTTCCTTCTACTAACCCTGGGGTTCTCCATTTCTTCCTTTTCTAGTTGCTTTAGGTGTAGAGTTAGGTTATTTATTTGACTTTTTTCTTGTTTCTTGAGGTATGCCTGTATTGCTATGAACTTTCCCCTTAGGACTGCTTTTACAGTGTCCCACAGGTTTTGGGTTGTTGTGTTTTAATTTTCATTCATTTCTATGCAAATATTGATATCTTTTTTGATTTCTTCTGTGATTTGTTGGTTATTCAGCAGCGTGTTGTTCAGCCTCCATATGTTGGAATTTTTAATCATTTTTCTCCTGTAATTGAGACCTAATCTTACTGCATTGTGGTCAGAAAAGATGCTTGGAATGATTTCTATTTTTTTGAGTTTCCTAAGGCTAGATTTATGGCCCAGGATGTGATCTATCCTGGAGAAGGTTCCATGTGCGCTTAAGAAAATGGTGAAATTCATTGTTTGGGGATGAAATGTCCTATAGATACCAATTAGGTCTAACTGGTCTATTGTATCATTTAAAGTTTGTGTTTCCTTGTTAATTTTCTGCTTAGTTGATCTATCCATAGGTGTGAGTGGGTATTAAAGTCTCTCACTATTATTGTGTTATTGTTAATTTCTCCTTTCATCCTTGTTAGCATTTGTCTTACATATTGCGGTGCTCCCGTGTTGGGTACATATATATTTATAATTGTTATCTCTTCTTCTTGGATTGATCCTTTGAGCATTATGTAGTGACCGTCTTTGTCTCTTTTCACAGCCTTTGTTTTAAAGTCTATTTTATCTGATATGAGTATTGCTACTCCTGCTTTCTTTTGGTCCCTAATTGCATGGAAAATCTTTTTCCAGCCCTTCACTTTCAGTCTGTATGTGTCCCCTGTTTTGAGGTGGGTCTCTGTAGACAGCATATGTAGGGGTCTTGTTTTTGTATCCATTCAGCCAGTCTTTGTCTTTTGGTTGGGGCATTCAACCCATTTACGTTTAAGGTAATTATTGATAAGTATGATCCCGTTGCCATTTACTTTATTGTTTTGGGTTCAAATTTATACACCGTTTTTGTGTTTCCTGTCTAGAGAATATCCTTTAGTATTTGTTGGAGAGCTGGTTTGGTGGTGCTGAAATCTCTCAGCTTTTGCTTGTCTGAAAGCTTTTGATTTCTCCTTCATACTTGAATGAGATCCTTGCTGGGTACAATAATCTGGGCTGTAAGTTATTTTCTTTCATCATTTTAAGTATGTCTTGCCATTCCCTCCTGGCTTGAAGAGTTTCTATTGAAAGATCAGCTGTTATCCTTATGGGAATTCCCTTGTGTGTTTTTTGTTGTTTTTCTCTTGCTGCTTTTAATATTTGTTCTTTGTGTTTGATCTTTGTTAATTTGATTATATGTGTCTTGGGGTGTTTCACCTTGAGTTTATCCTGTTTGGGACTCTCTGGGTTTCTTGGACTTGAGTGATTATTTCCTTCCCCATTTTCGGGAAGTTTTCAACTATTATCTCCTCAAGTATTTTCTCATGGTCTTTCTTTTTGTCTTCTTCTGGAATCCCTATGATTCGAATGTTGTAATGTGTAATATTGTCCTGGAGGTCTCTGAGATTGTCCTCATTTCTTTTAATTCGTTTTTCTTTTTTCCTCTCTGATTCACTTATTTCTACCATTCTATCTTCTAATTCACCAATCCTGTCTTCTGCGTCTGTTATTCTACTATTCGTTGCCTCCAGAGTGTTTTTGATTTCATTTATTGCATTATTCATTTTATATTGACTCTTTTTTATTTCTTCTAGGTCCTTGTTAAACCTTTCTTGCAAGGACAAGATCTTCTCAATCCTTGTCTCCAAGCTATTTATCTGTGATTCCATTTTGATTTCAAGATTTTGGATCAATTTCACTATCATTATTTGGAATTCTTTATCAGGTAGATTCCCTACTCTTCCTCTTTTGTTTGGTTTGGTGGGCCTTTATCCTGTTCCTTCATCTGCTGGGAATTTCTCTGTCTCTTCATCTTGTTTAAATTGCTGAGTTTTGGGTGTCCTTTCTGTATTCTGGCAGTTTGTGGAGTTCTCTTTATTGTGGCATTTCCTGTCTGTGTGTGGGTTTGTACAGGTGGCTTGTCAAGGTTTCTTGGTTAGGGAAGCTTGTGTCGGTGTTCTGGTGAGTGGAGCTGTATTTCTTCTGTCTTCAGTACAATGAAGTGTCCAGTAATGAGTTATGAGATGTCTATGGTTTTGGGGTGACTTTGGGCAGCCTGTTTCTTGGAGCTCAGGGCTGTGTTCCTGTGTTGCTGGAGAGTTTGCTTGGTATGTCTTGCCCTGGAACTTTTTGGCCCTTGTGTGGTGCTTGGTTTCAGTGTAGGTATGGAGAGTTTGATGAGCTCCTGTCAATTAATGTTCCCTGGAGTCAGGAGTTCCCTGGAGTCAGGGTTTGGACTTAAGCCTCTTGCTTCCAGTTATCAGTCTTATTTTTACAGTAGTTTCAAAACCTCTCTTTCTATACAGCACCATTGGTAAAACATCTACATTAAAGATGAAAAGTTTCTGCATCATGAGGGTCACCCAGAGAGGTTCACAGCGTTACATGGAGAAGAGAAGAGGGAGGAGGGAGTTAGAGGTGACCTGAATGAGATGAGGTGGAATAAATAGAGGAGAGAGTGGGCTAGCCAGTAATCACTTCCTTATGTGCACTCCACAACTGGACCACTCAGAGATGTTCACAGAGTTATACAGAGAAGAGAAGAAGGAGGAAGGAAACAGAGGTGGCCAAGAGGATAAAAGGGGGGAATGAAAAGGAGGAAGACAGATCCAGCCGGTAATCAATTCCCTAAGTGTTCTCCACCATCTGGAACACTCAGAAATTCACAGAGTTGGGTAGAGCAGAGAGGGGTTAGGGAGGAGACACAAGCGACCTAGTGGAGAAAAAGGAGAGTCCAAAGGGAGAGAGAGCAGTCAAGCCAGTAATCTCACTTCCTAGTGAAAAATGGGTACTTAAGATTGGGTTCTTAAAGGTACAAAATTGGTGATAAATACATAAAAGCAAAAATTAAAATTCTAGAGTAGAGTTTGGAATTAAAAAATACAGTGTTAAAGAAAAGAAGAAGGAAAAGAAAGAGAGAAAAAACAAACAAACAAAAACAAAGTCGTGAAAATTATAAAGAAAATATAGGTACAAAATTGATAACAAATACCAAAAAGCAAAAGTTAAAAATCTAGAGTAGAGTTTGGAATTTCAAAAACACAATGTTAAAAAAAAGAAGAAGAAAAAGAAAGAGAGAAAAAACAAACAAAAACAAAAAAAGTTGCAAAGAGTATAAAGAAGATATAGGTACAAAATTGATAACAAATACCAAAAAGCATAAAATAAAAAATCTAGAGTAGAGTTTGGAATTTCAGATATGCAATGTTATATAAAAGAAGAAGAGAAAGAGAGAGAAAAAGAAGTCACAAAAATTAAAAAAAAAATATAGGTACAAAATTGATAACAAATACCAAAAAGCTAAAATTAAAAATCTAGAGTAGGGTTTGGAATTTCAAAAATACAATGTTAAAGAAAAGAAGAAAAAAAAAAAAAAAAACAAGGTCACAAAAATTATAAAAAATATATATATATGAAGTTTGCTTTAAAAAAAAATAGGGTCTTTTTTTTTTTTGCAAAGTAATAGTAGGTTATAAAAGTGAAAATTAAAGAAATAACAGAGGACTTAAAATTATTTAAAAATTAAAAAAAAGAAAAGAAAGAAAGAGTGATTGTAAAAATAGTAAAAATATATCTAGGACTTTCTTTGGTTTTGTTGTGGGTATTGTGGGGTCAGTTCATTTTCGGCTAGTTCCTTGGTCCGACTTATATTTCTCAAGATCTATAGGCCCCTTCCTATGTAGTCAGTACTAACCACAGGGTTTTAATCTATTGCCTGTAGCTTCGGGGCGGTTCCCTCTGTTATAGCTTCTTCTGTTTGCTGGTCTCTTCAGTGTTTGATTTCCACCCTGACACAAAGGGGATGGTGGTGGACACTTTTTTTTTTTTTAAGGCTCACTTGTTCAGTCGCACTGTGGGGAGGGAGGGACGCTGCAAAGAAATAACACTGGCGTGTGCTCGCAGTGCCTCAGCCACACTGGGTCTGCCCATGCTCATGGCGAGTGTAGCTGCCCTGCCCACACTGCTCAGGCACTAGTTTGCTCCACCGGGAAACATCCGAGGCCAGCTGTGGGCTGCTTGCACCTCCCAGGTCCAAGATGCTCAGGTTCAGGCACTCAGGTAGTCCTCAGAGGCACAGACTCGGTTGGGTCTGCGTTTTGTGCCCTTCCCAGGTCCCAGCAGCTCAGGTGATGAGGTGTTTGGCTAGCGCAATTGTTGAGACTTATCACCTCCCCACCGCTCGGTTATCTAGATGTACAACCAGCACACCTTCTTAGGCGGATGTTGACCATCCATACCCCCAAGAAGTTTTAGTTAGCAAAGAAGCCTGCTTACAGTTTTACAGATAATGTCTCTCTGGGGCTGCGATTGGCCCCTTCCGGCTCTGGCTGCCTGTCACCGGAGGGGGATGGTCTGCAGCCAGCTATTTCTGTTCAGTCCTTTGTTCCATGCGCGGGCCTGGTGGTGTCTTAGGTTAGGGCTGGCTTTTTGAGTGGTAGATATCCACAGTCTGGTTTGCTAGCCCAAATTATTTTGCTCAGATAGTGCTCGGGGTATTCAGGCCAGATCCTTACTCTAAGTGAGGCAGCCCACGACGTGCCTACCTGCCCAGCCCCCGCTTGCTAGTGGCGTGTGCAGGCATCTGCACTGTTTCTCCAGTGGGAGAGTTACTGTAGGGCTCATAATCTGTGGGTTTTAATTGTTTATTTATTTTTCCTCCTGGTTATGTTGCCCTCTGTGCTTCCAAGGCTCCGCACAGATTCAGCAGTGAGAAGGTTTCCTGGTGTTTGGAAACCTCTCTTTTTGACTCCCTTCCTGGGACGGAACTCCGTCCCTCCCTATTTTGTCTCTTTTTTTGTCTTTTATATTTTTTCCTCCCTCCTTTCCAAGACTTGGCTTGCTTTTCTGGGTGCCTAATGTCCTCTGCCGGCATTCAGAAGTTGTTTTGTGGAATTTACTCAGCGTATAAATGTTCTTTTGATGAATTTGTGGGGGAGAAAGTGTTCTCCCCGTCCTAATCCTCCGCCATCTTAGCTCCTCCCCATCTCCTTATAACATTTTAAAACCCCCAAATAAAATACAAATTTGTGGAAACGAGGACTTTTGTGCGAATGTGGTTACCCTTGGCTTAAAATCTATAATCTAATGCTGTCTGGCCAAAATCAAATTAAGTTATATGTTAACCACAAAAGAAAAGTATTATGTTAAGCCATATGGAAGTGCCATTTTATAGCTTATAAAAGGTTGAATGTTAGCAGTTCCCCATGGTTCAATCTCATAGAAAAAATCCATTAGCATGTGAAATTTAGAGAACATTATGCTTACGAATTACTCATGGGTAAAGATATAGTTAATGAATTGAAATAGAACATACATAATACTATGGCTGTTGATTGGTGGTAAGTACCAAAACGTGTAGGTTGCAGCCAAAGGGGGCCTTAGAAAAAAATTTAGGCTTAATATACTTATATTAGAAAAATAATGACATTATTAACCTGTTTCCAATTTAAGAATTTTGAGGAAATATCTTCAAAGGAAAACTTGAAGGAAAGAATGAATGATATGATGAACTAGAAAAAAAAAAATACAAGGCATAAATCAAGCAAAAAGTTAATTCTTTGAAAATAGGAAAAAGTTATGCAAGATTATTCATAAAAAAGAGAAGACTCAAAGAAAATTTAAAAAGCCAAGAGCGCAGTTAGAGATGCTGTAGAGATTCAACATATAAGATACTGTGAATAAATTTGTGCCAATCTAGTGCAAAACTTATAGGAAACAGATCTACTTCTAGAAAAGTGAAACTTACCAAAATGACTCTGCAGAAATAACACACTGAATAGGAACCACGTAATTACCAAAAGTTACCCAGACAATGACGGCTGCACAACACGGTGAATGTGATTAATGCCACTGAATTGTGTGATCAAAAATGGACAATTTTTATGTTATATATACTTTACCACAATTTTTTTAATGTAAAAACATTAAGTCCTTTACCTAGAAGACAGTCTAGCACATGTCTGTCCTTCATTAGCAAATCCCCTAGAAGGGTTCTTTTTTTGAGAAAGCATATTTTTTCTTCCTTCTCTTTTAGAGGGCTTCCCCAACTGCTCAGCTTTAAAGAATCTGCCTGCAATACAGGGGATACAGGAGATGAAAATATAATATTGTCTTTCTGTATTTTTAACATGTTGTTTTTTTGAGTGGGACATCTCTCTCTCCTATAATGTCACTTAAACTAAATGTATGTTTTTCCTATTAGTTTTCTCTGTAGTATTTTAACTAGGTATCTTTGAGTGGAAAAATGGATCGTAATTCTACTAAAGGAAGTGGTGATAGAAAAGAGCAACTTGACACAGTCCTCAAGTAAACAGAATCCCTAATATAATTGGAAAGTAATATGTAATTCTGAGAACAGTAAAACAAAACAAAACAAAACAAAACTGTGACAATTTTGTCTCATATCTTAGAAAATGAGTTTGACTCTGGAGTCTCTCAAGATACAAAACCTGGAAGACAGCTATCATTAGTGTCCTGCACCTCTGATTTGGATAAGAAGGAAAATAGTACAACATATAAATAAACATAAGAAATCCTTTTGCAAGAACTTGAAATCACTGAGTGAAGCTGGAGAAAAAAAAATTACAGAGTAACATCTTGCAATGTGTAAATAATTGTTTTGTTTTGTGCCCTTCCCAGGTCCCAGCAGCTCAGGTGATGAGGTGTTTGGCTAGTGCAATTGCTGAGACTTATCGCCTCCCCATCGCTCAGCGCACCTTCTTAGGCAGATGTTGACCATCCATACCCGCGAGAAGTTTAAGTTAGCATAGAAGCCTGCTTACAGTTTTATAGATAATGTCTCTCTGGGGCTGCGATTGCCCCCTTCCAGCTCTGGCTGCCTGTCACCAGAGGGGCATGGTCTGCAGCCGGCTATCTCTGTTCAGTCCTTTGTTCCATGCACGGGCCTGGCGGTGTCTTAGGTTAGGGCTGGCTTTTAGCGTGGTAGATATCCCACAGTCTGGTTTGCTAGCCCAAATTATTTCGCCCAGATAGCGCTCGGGGTATTCAGGCCAGATCCTTACTCTAAGTGATGGAGCCCGAGCTGCGCCTCGCTGCCCAACCCCTGCTTGCTAGTGGCGTGTGCAGGCATCTGCACTGCTTCTCCGCTGGGAGAGTTACCATAGGGCTCGTGATCTAAGGGTTTTAATTATTTATTTACCCCCACCCCCACCCCCGTTATGTTGCCATCTCTGCTTCCAAGACTCCACACAGATTCAGCAGTGAGAAGGTTTCCTGGTGTTTGGAAACTTCTCTCTTTTTAAGACTCCCTTCCCGGGACGGCTCCTTCCCTCCCTCTTTTGTCTCTTTTTTTGTCTTTTATATTTTTTCCTCCCTCCTTTCCAAGACTTGGCTTGCTTTTCTTGGTGCCTGATGTCCTCTGCTGGCATTCAAAAGTTGTTTTGTGGAATTTACTCAGCGTTTAAATGTTCTTTTGATGAATTTGTGGGGGAGAAAGTGTTCTCCGTGACCTACTCCTCTGCCATCTTAACTCCTCCCCATCTCTTTATAACATTTTAAAACCCCCAAATAAAATACAAATTTGTGGAAACAAGGACTTTTGTGTGAACGTGGTTACCCTTGGTTTAAAATCTATAATCTAATGCTGTCTGGCCAAAGTCAATTTAAGTTATATGTTAACCACAAAAGAAAAGTATTATGTTAAGCCATATGGAAGTGCCATTTTATAGCTTATAAAAGGTTGAATGTTAGCAGTTCCCCATGGTTCAATCTCATAGAAAAAATCCATTAGCATGTGAAATTTAGAGAACATTATGCTTACGAATTACTCATGGGTAAAGATATAGTTAATGAATTAAAATAGAACATACATAATACTGTGGCTGTTGATTGGTGTAAGTACCAAAACGTGTAGGTTGCAGCCAAAGGGGGCCTTAGAAAAAAATTTAGGCTTAATATACTTATATTAGAAAAATAATGACATTATTAACCTGTTTCCAATTTAAGAATTTTGAGGAAATATCTTCAAAGGAAAACTTGAAGGAAAGAATGAATGATATGATGAACTAGAAAAAAAAAATAGAGAGCATAAATCAAGCAAAAAGTTAATTCTTTGAAAATAGGAAAAAGTTATGCAAGATTATTCATAAAAAAGAGAAGACTCAAAGAAAATTTAAAAAGCCAAGAGCGCAGTTAGAGATGCTGTAGAGATTCAACATATAAGATACTGTGAATAAATTTGCACCAATCTAGCTCAAAACTTACAGGAAACAGATCTACTTCTAGAAAAATGAAACTTACCAAAATGACTCTGCAGAAATAACACACTGAATAGGAACCACGTAATTACCAAAAGTTACACAGACAATGATGGCTCCACAACACGGTGAATGTGATTAATGCCACTGAATTGTGTGATCAAAAATGGTCAAGTGACAAATTTTATGTTATATATACTTTACCACAATTTTTTAAATGTAAAAACATAAAATCCTTTACCTAGAAGACAGTCTAGCACATGTCTGTCCTTCATTAGCAAATCCCCTAGAAGGGTTCTTTTTTTGAGAAAGCATATTTTTTCTTCCTTCTCTTTTAGAGGGCTTCCCCAACTGCTCAGCTTTAAAGAATCTGCCTGCAATACAGGGGATACAGGAGATGAAAATATAATATTGTCCTTCTGTATTTTTAACATGTTGTTTTTTTGAGTGGGACATCTCTCTCTCCTATAATGTCACTTAAACTAAATGTATGTTTTTCCTATTAGTTTTCTCTGTAGTATTTTAACTAGGTATCTTTGAGTGGAAAAATGGATCGTAATTCTATTAAAGGAAGTGGTGATACAAAAGAGCAACTTGACACAGTCTTCAAGTAAACAGAATCCCTAATATAATTGGAAAGTAATATGTAATTCTGAGAACAGTAAAACAAAACAAAACAAAACAAAACTGTGACAATTTTGTCTCATATCTTAGAAAATGAGTTTGACTCTGGAGTCTCTCAAGATACAAAACCTGGAAGACAGCTATCATTGGTGTCCTGCACCTCTGATTTGGATAAGAAGGAAAATAGTACAACATATAAATAAACATAAGAAATCCTTTTGCAAGAACTTGAAATCACTGAGTGAAGTTGGAGAAAAAAAATTACAGAGTAACATCTTGCAATGTGTAAATATTTCTTGCAGATGTAAAAAACTGTATAGTAATATTTATACATTGCAAAAACCTACTGGAAAAATGCCTTTTTAATAGACATGCACTCATGGTAGAATCAGAGTTGACACAAAAATTGTGAAGGCTAAGGGCTGTCCACTGGAAACACACAGTCACTGTGAGTAATATCTGACTATTTCTTTTTGAAGTGCACCTGAATTGGGGGGTGGGGGGGGCGCTTCCTAAGTGGTGATAGTGGTAAAGAACCCATCTGCCAAGGCAGGAGATGTAGGAGACGCAGATTGGATCCCTGGTTCAGAAAGATCCCTTGGAGAAGGGCATGGAAACCCACTCCAGTATTCTTGCCTGGAGAATCCTACGGATAGAGAAGCCTGGTGGGCTACAGTCCAGAGGGTCGCAAAGAGTCGGACACGACTGAGCGACTTAATACACACACACACATGGGGGGCGGGGACAACATGCTTAAGAGTTTTAAAGTCCTTCTCCTAAGGCAACACCTTTCTAGGTCCACTTCTTCACGTGAAGCAATCGTATTACTGCTGCTGCTGCTGCTAAGCCACTTCAGTTGTGTCCGACTTTGTGCAACCCCATAGACGGCAGCCCACCAGGCTCCCCCATCCCTGGGATTTTCCAGGCAAGGTCACTGGAGTGGGTTGCAATTTCCTTCTCCAATACATGAAAGTGAAAAGTGAAAGTGAAGTCGTTCAGTCCAGGCTCCTCCCTCCCTGGTATTTTCCAAGCAAGAATACTGGAGTGTGTGGCCATTGCCTTCTCCAATCATATCACTAGTGGAGACACAATTAAAAAAAAAAACAGGGATGTATTAGGAGAAGGTACTGGCACCCGACTCCAGTACTCTTGCCTGGAGGATCCCATGGACAAAGGAGCCTGGTAGGCTGCAGTCCATGGGGTCCCAAAGAGTCAGACACGACTGAGCGACTTCACTTTCACTTTTCACTTTCATGCATTGGAGAAGGAAATGACAACCCACACCAGTGTTCTTGCCTGGAGAATCCCTGGGTTCGGTGAGCCTGTGGGGCTGAGCTTAATGTCAAACAACCTGTAGATCCAGGAGAGCTCTGATCATCCTGACTCACAGACGTGTTTTATCACTAAAGCAAATTGATAAGTAAAATCATTTTACTAACTAAAAACCTCGAGATACATTAAAAACAGGGTGACAAAGAGGCTAGGAAATCTATTAATAGCATCTGCCCAAGGGTTTCTCATTTTGTCCATATGTGTTCATTTTATGAACATATGAACCTATGTGTTCATATGTGTTCATGTATTCACATTTTATGAGCATATGTGTTCGTCCATATGTGTTCATTTTGTCCATAAAATGTCCACATAAAATGAACACAGGAAATTTAAATGTTAATATCGGGTTGTAATCCCTATATTTTATAAACTCTGATTGACAAGCATTGAAAATAAGAAATAGGAAATGGAGAAAGCATAATGTAGCCACTAAAAAGAATGAGAACTATATGCATTGATATAATCTGAGATACAATATTAAATGAAAAAAGGAAAGAACAGCTATCATTTGTGCTTAAAAACAGAAAGATCACATATTCACAAGTTCTTCTCAATGCACAGACAGTCAGTAGTGGTGCTGGGGCTCCACCTGGGGAGGGGTTGTGTGATAACAGGGAGGAAAGTGATTTACTTTTTGTTGATAAATTTTTTAAGAGATTTTTAAATAGTTTTTAAATTTTGCAGCAGTAGATGTATCAATTCTTTTAAAACTCATTATTAAAACTATATTTTAGTTATTTAGAGCAGCAGTACCCAAAATTTTTGGCACCAGGAACCCAGTTTCATGGAAGACAAATTTTCCCAGATAGGGGTATGGGGAGGTTCGGGTGTAATGTGAGTGATGGGGAGTGATGGGGAGCAGCAGATGGAACTTTGCACACCCGCCCACCACTCACCTCCTGCTGTGTGGCCAAGTTCCAAACAGCCCGTGGATGGTACCAGTCTGGGGCCCAGAGGTTGGGGACTCCTGATTGAAGAGTCTCTAAAGCTATCTAGAAGAACTATGGACATATTTTTTATTACTGGAAGGCAAGGTTTCTGACTACTGACTTTTAAAAAAATGATCCCACTTTCATACTATAAAATGCTCTATATTCACAGAATGCTTAAGCATCTGCTCCCTCATTTGATCCCTGTAATAAGTGTGAAGAATCTGCCAGGGCTGTAACCCTGCTCTATACACAGGTGAGGACCTGAGGCTCAGAGACCCTGGGGAACACAAGACCACGTGGATGCTAAGTGGTTCCTCCATCTATCCAACTGGACCAGGATCCTAGAGCTAGGATATGTGAATTTTATAACTTCTGGGCTATATTAGGAAATTCATTAGTAGGCCAAATGACACCTCTGTTACACACTGGGAACAAAGAAACTTCAACTAGATCTGCTGCTTCACAAAACAGAATGGATTACAGGCATTTACTCTTTGAGCTGAACTGTGTCCCCTCCAATTTTACATGTTGAAGCCCTAAACCCCCAGTACCTCAGAATGTGACTGTATTTGGACACAGGGTCTTTAAAGAGGGGATAAAGTTAAAATGAAGTCATACAGGTGGATCCTAATTAATAGATTGGAGTTCTTATAAGAAGAGGAGAGCAGGACACAGGCTCACACAGAGGGAAGACCATGTGAGACTCAGAGAAAAGACAGCATCTCCAAGCTAAGGGGAGAGACCTCAGAGGAAACCAACCCTACCGACATCTTGACCTCAGACTTCCAACCTCCAGGGCTGTGAGTAAATGAGTTTCTGTTATTTAAGTCGCCTACTCTGTGGCCTTTGTATGGCAGCCCTAGCAAACTACTGCCCCCTTCAGCTTTATGTATCTAAAAGGTACCTTCTCTACTACTTCATGGATCAGGGTCAAACAGACAGTGATCAGCTCACCTGAGCTACCAGTTCAAGAAAATATGATGTATTTTAAAAAGGAAGTACCTTTTTCCAGGTGTTGGGTTTTCTTTTCAGATGAATGACCCCTGCTTTATTAGAGTGATAAGCTTGTGATTTTCGCTAATCATCCTGGTGTTATAGCTCTGAACAATGCATTGATATCTCATGCTTGCAAATTCAAAAACCTGATAATCTGAGAGTTTATCTTCCTAAAATGATGCAGAGTATGCCGAAATAATGTCAAGATGGGATGAAGATCAAGAAATGCATCTCTTTCTGCAGCGGTGACATGAGCCAGTGGCAGAACTGAAATTCAACAGTGAGGTTCTTGGACCTCTAGTTCCACTCTGTGAACTTGGGTAATGGCCTACCTAGGCTAGCATGTGAAAGAAGCAGTATTCTCAGACTCAACACAGAATACAGTACCTAGGACAGCATTCAGCCTCCCTCAGCAATTCCCCCTCTGTGCTCCCTGGACCAGCTCTGTGACCTTAAGTGAGCTCTGGACCCAGTCTCCTCATCCAGACATGGGATAAAAAATATGAGTTAAATCATACATGTGAAAGCTACGTAAAATAAATTATAAAGAATTACACAAATGTAACTTACCATTAATAATGTTAGATTAGGTGCAGAATTACTAGACCAGGAATCAAAAGATTTCTAATTCTATGATGTATGCCAGCTTCTGAACATATCATATGTGACACATGATTTAAAATATTTACTTAAAGCAGAGATTTCTAATTCTGTGTCTGCCACAAACTAGCTTAACACCAGTTATATACATAGGACCATATTCCTTCTGAGAGGACTTAGTTTCCTTACCTGTAAAGTGAGGATATTGAACCCTATTATCTTATCTGGACATATCTAAAATTCTGAGATCAGTTTCTCATTACTCAATGTCTTGATCATACATAAGGATAATATAGTTTTTAAATGAACACTGACACATAGGTAGGGACACCTCTCTTTGATGTGTAATGCCTAAGTTCAAAAGAACAAAAGGGTTTGTAAGAGTCCTGACTGCTATGTGACTAGGTTATATGGAAATCATAAACGATTGTCAGATGTCTCAGGAAGGAAACTCTGACTGGAAGACATCTAGTAGATGAAAGCACTCTGTGAATTTTAGGCACAAAAAATACAGAGCTCCAGGTTCAGTTTCTCAACATTTGCATACAGTACAGTACTTACAAAAAGCTATCTCCTACCCTATGAACAGTGGAAGGTACTGCTGTGCATTTCCTCATTTCTAAGGAGGATTGAGATGAAACAGTGATAGAGGGAATTTAGGCCACATTTTAGATAAATCTTTCATATAGAAATACTGTTAGATACTGGGGCATGCTTTCTTTAACAGATATTTTAAATATTACATGAATAATTTTATTCTACTCAACAAGTGATAATCTGGGAAAGGCAGAAAAGTATGAAGAAGGTAAAATGCATACATCATTTTATACTCAGAGATAAATTTTCAATGGGAAACCTCACTGCAGGAAGCTGGAAACCTCACACTACCCTGAACCACACATCTCAAGTGGCAAGAAAACCACTCCTTCCCTCCCTCCCTCTATCTTCCCATCAGTGTCAATCCCACCTTGTTCCAGAATGAATTACAGGTGGCTGCATGACAATGGCTAAGTCCCTCAAACTAGACCTCAGTTGTCACATCTGTCCAAGATACTACCACCTCACCTTTGTTAGAAAAACACCACGTGACTGAAGGTCACTCATCGAGGGCCTTCCTCACACCATGTTCAGTGCTTAGTGCTTTCACACACTATTCAGAGTAATGTTAAGGTATTGTGAATTCCTGATTTATCCTGATGACAATCTACCTTCTTTTGGAAGGAAGAGGGAGCATGGGTGGGGAGGGGGTAACTGAATAAAATTCTAAACAACAAAGAATTAGGGATTAAGTGACAGCATCATGTAGGAGTTTACAGGTTAGAAACAGAAGCAACTTATACCTTTCCCTGGTAAATCTTCCTAGACTCAAAATATTCTAATTTGTTTTCCTTAAACTCTTAAATTTTGTGGATATTCCTTGACAGCACTCGCATCGCAAATGTTCTGAGCCCCAGTCAGAAAGAAACATAAAGAGTCTGCAAAATGAGAGTGTTCCATGCTCTAAGGGAATCTGAACCTAAGGTCCAAGTATGTGGTGAGTCGTATCCGAAATCTGTCTCTTAGGCACAGGTGTGCATGCACAGAAGTGCACACTCATCCTACACCCAACCCTCACCACTGCTGCAAATTCTCAGCAGGCCTGCCTTCAACCTGCCACATGCTGTTAAGACCCAGTCATGAAGCTTAGTCTCTGGAGGTTTAAGATTGAAAAGGACACAGAGACCCCTGGTGGAGATTCTGAAGAGTGAACCTGGAGACAAACTGTAATTACAACACCCTGCAGCAGGCTCACCTGTTTTGCCCTTTCAGGGAGGGCAGAGGCCTCTGCCTCACCATTTTTGCACCATCTTGCAAAACAGGATATCTGCATTTTGCAGGAAATCATATGGCCGGTTATATAGTTTCCATCTCTCTGAATTCAAAACCTATCAATCAGCATAAAGAAACCAATAAGCTGAATGTTTCACAATAACATATTATGTGTGCGTGTGTTAAGTCATTTCAGTCATGTCCAACTCTTTGTAACCCTTTGGACTGTAGTCCACCTGGGTCCTCTGTCCATGGGATTCTCCAGGCAAGAACACTGAGTGGATTGCCATTTCCTTCTCCAAGGGATCTTTCCAACCCAGGGATTGAATTCATGTTTCTTATAAGTCTCCTGCATTGGCAGGTGGGTTCTTCACCATGTAATAACATATTAAACTTGGACAATATTTTAGAAAACAGCAGGACAGGGAGAATAGGGAGAATCTGTTTGTGTGGTAGGTCTGGCTGGTGTTTAAACAGTTTGATTCCCCTGTTTTACTAGGCAGACAAAGGCCTAACCTGAACTTTTATTATAAGGTTATAGGAAAGGAAGAAAAAAGAAGTTTTAGAGTACGATTACTGACACTCAGCAGTAGGTAGCATCTTATATTCTGCCCAGGGTATTTGGGGTTGTTATCATTAGTTAGTGCTTTTAGCTCTCGGACTCTGAGCTTTGAAAGATATTTATACAGATAAACAATGTTGGCAAATACCTTGATTCAAGAAAATCAAAGTCAATTATTCTAAAAAGCAGGTTGATATCAGACAAACCAGATGGCAGTGACCTGACAGCAAATTGTCAAGTTGGTTTGATAGAATCTGACCAATATTTGAATGCAGAGTTCCAAAGAATAGCAAGGAGAGATAGAAAAGCCTTCCTCAGCAATCAATGCAGAGAAATAGAAGAAAACAATAGAATGGTAAAGTCTAGAGATCTCGTCAAGAAAATTAGAGATACCAAGGGAATATTTCATGCAAAGATGGGCACAATAAAGGACAGAAATGGTATAACAGAAACAGAAGATATTAAGAAGAGGTGGCAAGAATACACAGATTAAATATACAAAAAAGATCTTCACGACCCAGATAATCATGAAGGTGTGATCACCAACCTAGAGCCAGATATCCTGGAATGCAAAATCAAGAGGGCCTTAGGAAGCATCTCTATGAACAAAGCTAGTGGAGGTGATGGAATTTCAGTTGAGCTATTTCACATCCTAAAAGATGATGCTGTGAAAGTGCTGTACTCACTATGTCAGTAAATTTGGAAAACTGAGCAGTGGCCACAGGACTGGAAAAAGTCAGTTTTCATTCCAATCCCAAAGAAAGGCAATGCCAAAGAATGCTCAAACTACTGCACAATTGCCCTCATCTCACATGCTAGTAAAGTAATGCTCAAAATTCTCCAAGCCAGGCTTCAACAGTACATGAACTGTGACTTCCAGAGGTTCAAGCTGGATTTAGAAAAGACAGAGGAACCAGAAATCAAATTGCAACATCTGTTGGATCATAGAAAAAGCAAGAAAGTTCCAGAAAAATATCTACTTCTGCTTTATTGACTATGCCAAAGCCTTTGACTGTGTGGACCATAACACACTCTAGAAAATTCCTAAAGAGATTGGAATACCAGGCCACCTGACCTGTCTCTTGAAAATCTGTATCCAGGTCAGGAAGCAACAGTTAGAACAGGACATGAAACAACAGACTTGTTCGGAATAGGGAAAGGAGTATGTCAAGCCTGCATATTGTCGTTCTGCTTATTTAACTTATATGCAAAGTACATCATGAGAAACACTTGGCTGGATGCAGCACAAACTGGAATCAAGATTGCTGGGAGAAATATCAATAACCTCAGACATGCGAATGAAACCATCCTAATGGCAGAAAGCGAAGAAGAGCTAAAGAGCCTCTTGATGAAAATGAAAGAGGAGAGGGAAAAAGTTGCTTAAAACTCAACATTCAGAAAACTAAGATCATAACATCTGGTCCCATCACTTCATGCAAAATAGTTGGGGAAACAATGGAAACTGTGACAGGCTTTCTTTTTTGGGCTCCATAATCACTGAAGATGGTGACTGCAGACATGAAATTAAAAAACACTTACTCCTTGGAAGAAAAGCTATGACCAACCTAGACGGCATATTAAAAAGCAAAGACATTAGTTTGCCAACAAAGGTCCATCTAGTCAAAGATATCATTTTCCAGTAGTCATGTATGGATGTGAGAGTTGGACCATAAAGAAAACTGAGTGCTGAAGAATTGATGCTTTTGAACTGTGGTGTTGGAGAAGACTCTTTAGAGTCCCTTGGACTGCAAGGAGATCCAACTACTCAACCCTAAAGGAAATTAGTCCTAAATATTCATTGGAAGCACTGATGCTGAAGCTGAACTCTAATACTTTGGCCACCTGATGTGAAGAACTGACTCACTGGAAAAGACCCTGATGCTCTGAATGACTGAAAGCAGGAGGAGAATGGGGCGTCAGAAGATAAGATTGTTGGATGGCATCACTGACTCGATGGACATGAGTTTGAGCAAGATTTGGAAGTTGGTGACAGATAGGGAAGCCCAGAGTGCTACAGTCCATGGGGTCACAAAGAGTTGAACAAGACCTAGCAACTGAACTGAACTGACTCATCTTTATATCCACATTAAAGCTTTCAGAACAGACAATCAGCTGCTTTCCAGAAAGGGAAGAGGTACAGGGGTCCCTTAGAGATATTGGGTGTTCAATTCCAGAACACCGGAATGTAGTGAATTTTACAACAATGTCAATTATACAAAATATATGGTTTCCCAGGGTGTACAAAAGTTATGTTTAGACTACACTGTAGCCTAGCAAGTGTGCAGTAGCATTATGCCTGTGAAGACAATGTACAGATCTTAATTTAAAAAATAATTTATTGTTCATGGCTGTACCTAAGTCTGATTCTTGTTGATGTTTCACAAAAAACAAAATTCTGTAAAGTAGTTGTCCTTCAATTAAAAAATAAATTAATTAATAATAAGAATTTATTGCTAAAAAATAACCAATGTCAGAGATATCAGCAAGTAACACAGAAGATCACTGTGGATCACAGATCATCACAAGAAATGTAATTACAGTGAAGGACTGATGCTGAAGCTGAAACTCCAATACTTTGGCCACCTGATGCAAAGAACTGACTCATTGGAAAAGACCCTGATGCTGTGAAAGATTGAAAGCAGGAGGAGAAGGGGAAGACAGAGGATAAGATGATTGGATGGCATCACGGACTCAATGGACATGAGTCTGAGCAAGCTCTGAGAGTTGGTGATGGACAGGGAGGCCTTGGCATGCTGCACCCCTTGGGATTGCAAAGAGTTGAATATGACTGAGTGACTGAACTGAACTGAATTGCCATTAGATGCAAAACTAGTTAAGAGCTTCACCTCTCTGAAGCTCATATGTGTTTCCTCCCAGCTCAGGGACACTTCAGTGTCTTCAGAACCATAGGTGGCCCCATTCATTAAATAAAAAATAAGTATTCTTTACTGATGTGAAATTTGTCATGACCAGGTACCAGGTTAAACAATGAGAGGCACACAGGGAGAAAGGGAGGGAGAGAGAGACATCATAAACACAGGGACAGAGGGAGTTATGTGGAGTGGCAGTAACCTAGGTGTCCATCAACAGAATAATGGGTAAAGAAGCTGGGGTACATATACACAATGGACTATTACTGTCATAAAAAGAAACAAATTTGAATCAGCTGAATGGAAGTGGATGAACCTAGAGCTTGTTATACAGAGTGAAGTACATCCAAAAGAGAAAAATAAATATTGTATACAATGCATGTATATGGAATCTGGATAAATGGTACTGATGAACCCATTTGCAGGGAGGAATAGACACACAGACAGAGAACAGACTTGTGGACAGCTGGGGAAGGAGAGGGTGGGATGAACTGAGAAAGTAGCACTGAAACATATACATTATCATATGCAAAATAGATGGCTGGAGGGAAGTTGCTACTTAGCACAGGGAGCTCAGCCTGGTGCTCTATGACAACCCGGGATGGGGGGGATGGGAGGAGGAGAGGGAGGGAGGTTCAAGAAGGAGGGGACATGTGTATACTTATGGCTGATTCACTATGGTGGTATGCTAGAAACCAACACAACATTGTAAAGCCATTATCGTCCAATTAAAAATAAATTTTAAAGAAAGGGGAAAAGATGGCATTGTTCCAGGGCACTAGTTAGATAAAGAAGTTGTTAATAAGATGCTTGTTTCCAGGGGAAAAGGTACAGATTTAGTTCAAAACTGCGAATTCCTGAGCAATATGGAGGCTGCCAGATAAGGATTAAGTGGTGGTGGTGGGGGGGGGGGGGGTGCGGAGAGCTGGTTCTCCCTCTGGGTGGGGATTCCTCCTGGGCAGCCTCTGTTCTCAGCCACCCCACACCTCGCTCCTGCTGCTCCCACTAGTCCTCCTTTTCCTAGGCACTGAAGGCTGGCGGGAGGGCAAGTAGCAATGTAGGGAGACCCTGGATCCCTGCTACTAGACCCCCCCCCCCCGGGTCCCGTCCCCTGCCATGCCCTCTCAAGCCCCCACACCCAGGGCAGGCAGGAACCACTGGGCAAGCAGAAAGCACTTCCTTTCAGTGGACTGAGCCCTTGGCCGAGGAAAGGTGCCCGCGACTCTAGGCAAGGGCCTGGCAGGGGAATGTCACAGCTCAGGCGGAGCCATTACCAGAACAGGCGCAAGCAGAAGCTCGCCACCTGCAGTGGGTTGGTTTTCACCTTCGATGATACTGGCTGCATCTTGCCAGCCAGGGCGAGCTCTGGAAGCGCCGGAGGGGCGGCTGGAGTCCCGGCCGCCACATAGGTCAGCTCCGTAGAAGCCAGAGAGCCACCTGCGTCCAGGAGTGGGGGCGCCATCTAAGGGCCATGGCCTGAACCGTGGGAGACAGAAGCTGCACTCCAGGTGCTGGGCTGCTTGATTAGGAAAGTAAAAACATCATTGGCTCTGTTGTCTGACTCTTTGCTACCCTACACACTATAACCGACCAGGGTCCTCTGTCCATGGAATTCTCTAGGGAAGAATACTAGAGTAGGTTGCCATGCATGATGAAGACGGGGCAAGCAAAGCTACCAGGAGCCACAGGCAGGTGTAAGGCAAGGCCTCCAGTGCAGTTGATGGAGGCAAGTAGGCAGACTGCCCAGCACACTGGGTCCAGCACCCAATCGCACACATACTGGCACCTGGTTGCAAATTCTGCCAAGTGCTTCCTCTGAGCCCAGACATCCACCCAGAAGATGGGGAGGGAACTGAGACATCAACTGCCACTGCTACTCAGAAATGCCCTCAGGCCTGCAAGGAAGACTAGGAAAAAGCTGGTGGAAGGCAACCTGCCCTCTGTTCACCCTGCCCTTATCAGCATCAAACAGGGGTGCTATGAGAGGTTCCTCAACTGTGACCGGAAGGACCCTACGGAGCCTTCGGAGAACGGATTCTGCAATACACTCCCCTCCGCTCCCCCCAACCTCATCTTCTCTCACATAAGCACTCTTTATCTAATGTCTTCTGCCTTTTGTTTGTATTGATGAAAAAGTGTTAGTCTCCCAGGGCACAAAGGCTAGCTTAGAAATTAATGATTCAAATAATGTGAACATGCAGTAACAAAAAATTACAGATAACAGTGTCTAATCCACATTTCTGAGTTTTTTTGCACGTACTGAACACCCCACTAAATGAAATAAGTTAACTGCATGTTGTCCATGAACACATAGCTCCCAGACCCTCTGGAACCTAAGGATTGATTACCTTAACTCCTGCAGTCCCTTTGTTACCTCAACAACAACCGCTCAGAGAATTGTACAGGAGTTAATCATGGACACTAAAACCTTGTCCCTCTTCTTGCCTTTAAACACCCTCCCCTGAATTTTATCAAGGAGTTGAAGTTCTTGGAGCATGAGCTGTCTGTACTCCTTATTTGGACCTTGTAATAAATCTTTCTCTGCCTCAGTCTCCAAAGTTTCAGTTTGTTAGGCCTCACTGTGTACAGGTCAGGCTCAAAAACTTCAGTTGGACAACACACTCTGTGGCAAGCATTTGATCCTGTACAACAGCAGGATTCAGCACAGATAATGTTTGTAGTGTTTAAGACATCATGTGTGCTAAGTCACTTCAGTTGTATCCAACCTTTTGCAGCCCTATGGACTGCAGCCTGCCGGGCTCCTCTGTCCCTGGGATTCTCCAGGTGAAAATACTGGAGTGGGTTGCCATTTCATTCTCCAGGGCATCTTCCCAGTCCTGGGATGAAACCTGTCTGTTATGTCTCCTGCATTGGCACAAAGGTTCTTTATCAGAACCTGGCTTTACTAGAGCCACCTGGGAAGCCCATTTAAGACATAAAAAAAAAGGTGATAAAAAATTAGAGCTCAATTAGTTTTGGAAGATGAATAGATACTGTCACTGGTAACAGGTTTTTGGCATCTCATATGCTAACGAAACCTCTGTGAGCCTTTTACTGCCCTCTTAGACTGGGAAAGGGGAATATGGGGAAAGAGAAACTGCCTTTGATTTCTTTCATCATATGCTCAGAGCCTAGATAAATAACAGTGACATATGTTGCAGAACACAGGTTGCACATATTTCTTCAGAACTTTCTTTTCTTTTAACAAAACCCTATTCAAGAAGGTATTATCCTATTTTATGGATGAGAAAAATGAGGCTCAAGGACAGCACTTCTCCAAGGTCTTTGAATCAGTAAATGATGAATCCTGATTTGTACTCAAGTCCAAGTCCAATTCCAGCATGATCTGTCTCACTGGTGGATAGACATTGTGTTTGAAAACTGCTTTGAATACACTGCTTGAATGAATGAATGGCTGTAAGACTGAATGAACAAAATCTTGAACTACTGCTCATCTTTAGTTAGTTGTGTGGCCATCTTACCCACTCAATAGCTTCTCTTTCCTTACTCACTAGTTGAAGAAAGATCAACAGCTCGTGGTGCTTGTAAGAGGAACACTTTATTACTCTGATAATTTCTCATGTAGCTTGGCTAAAATGGTATTAATAATGGCTTTAGCTTCAGCTATTCAAGATGAATAACTGTTGCACTGGTGTACAGCAATGTGGCTGCAGTTGACAATATTGTACTGCTAAGTCGCTTCAGTCATGTCCGATTCTGTGCAATCCCATAGACAGCAGCCCACCAGGCTCCCCCGTCCCTGGGATTCTCCAGGCAAGAACACTGGAGTGGGTTGCCATTTTCTCCTCCAATGCATGAAAGTGAAAAGTGAAAGTGAAGTCGTTCAGTCGTGTCCAACCCTCAGCGACCCCATGGATTGTGACTCCATCCATGGGATTTTCCAGGGGTGCCATTGCCTTCTCCGACAATATTGTACTATGTACTTTTAATTTGCCAGAAACATAAATCTTGGGTGTTCTCAATATAAAGGAGAAGAAAGAAAAAATGGCTAAGGTGGAAAATGATGTCTGTGTTTATTGGCTTGGCTGTGGTGAATGATTCACAGGGTCTATCAAGTAATCTGGTTGTACATCTTAAACCATAAATTTTTGTTTGCCAATTATACCACAGTAAGGTTGGAGGGGAAATGGATTTTAAAGAAATCCATAATATATTCAAATATTTTTTCATAAATCAAACCTATACAAATGGCAAAATTTAGTAATTTTCAATTGATGGCCATGATGAGGGGTTTAATATGCCATTTTATTGATATTCCATGCATGTTTGAATTTTCTGTGGCAAAAGAAAGACAATTAGAACTGAAATTGTTTTTTCTTTTTTTCTTTGTTTTACTTATCTGCCTTTCTGGTATTAGATCTTTCTCAGATAATGCAGTGTACAAACTACATAATCAGTCCTCAGCTGATTTCAGTTTTCTTTAACATTCCGTACATTTTCTAGGCCTGTAAATTCTCAGCTACTAGTTTTACTTCAAAGATGAAGAAATTTCTTGCTGAAGTTGGAAGTCTACTGACTTTCCTTGTCAGGCTACCCCAGACTGTACTCTCCAGTCCCCACGACTATCTCAAGACCATGATTAGCCATCTCCAAACTGCCAAATATGTTCTTTCCCTTCAACTTCATCTCTCTCTTTTTTTTTTTTCTAACTAAGATGTTTTCAAACTTAGCATTTTTTATTCACATTAACTAATATGATATTTCAAAGAGATATTGAGAACCAGTATTGAATTGTACAGAGAAGACTAAATATGAAGTTGGGGAACCAGAGACCTAGATGCTTTGCTCATTAGCGAACCTATCTCAAATCAGCAACAAGAAATCCCCACTCTTTCTACTTCCTGCAGGGTTACTGTGAACCACAAAACTTGTGAATGCATTTTGTGAAAACTAAAACCTTAGGCAACATATTAATACAAATAAAAGTTTTCTTTTGTTTTTTTTTCCATTCATTGAACAGATGCTTAGTGAATGTCTTCTAAGTGCATGACTACTAGGCCATGCACAGAGCTTACAAACATGAGGGAAGTGTCATAACAGCTTTATCTGCACATGTTTACTGATCTTAAATGGTTGAGTACTATAACTAAAAAGACAATAGCAAGTGCTGGAGAAGATGTAGAAAAATTAGAATCCTCATACTAGCTGGTGGGACTGGTATGTGGTACAGTTCCAAAGTTCCAATATAACCCAACTATTCTACTCCTAAGTAGATAAATGGAACACATGTCTACATGAAAACTTACACACAAATGTCATAGTAGCACTATTTGCAAAAGTCAAAGTGTGTTTGGGTGAGGGGAAACAAGTTACATCAACTGATGAATGAATAAATAAAAAGTGGTGTTTTGTGCAATGGAATATTACTTTTCAAGATAGATATACTGGCTTACTTCACTCTGTATAAGAGGCTCCAGGCAAAACCAATACAATATTGTAAAGTTAAAGAATAAAATAAAATAAAATTCAAAAAAATTAAAAAGAAAAATATAGATATATTGATTCCTACTAAAACATGGAAGAACACTGAATACATTATGCTGAACTAATGAATCCAGTCATTGACTCTAGTGAGGGTGATGAGACAAAATCTAAGCAGAGATTCAGTCTTGTTGGACTTGATGATTCATTCCCAGACAAATCTCAGGGACACATGATGCAAATTTGTAACTGTGCAAACTATTCAGTATGTCAAAATTTTGTTCATATTTTTCCCCATGAGATGGCTCTAATAGTGCTTAATTGTCTTTAATTCCATTCAAAACAATTTTCTTAAATTGTATTATTTCTGCTTTATTGACTATGCCAAAGCCTTTGACTGTGAGGATCACAATAAACTGTAGAAAATTCTGAAAGAGATGGGAATACCAGACCACCTGACCTGCCTCTTGAGAAATCTGTATGCAGGTCAGGAAGCAACAGTTAGAAATGGACATGGAATAACAGACTTGTTCCAAATAGGAAAAGGAGTATGTCAAGGCTGTACATGGTCACCCTGCTTATTTAACTTCTATGCAGAGTACATCATGAGAAACACTGGACTGGAAGAAACACAAGCTGGAATCAAGATTGCCAGGAGAAATATCAGTAACCTCAGATATGCAGATGACACCACCCTTATGGCAGAAAGTGAAGAGGAATTAAAAAGCCTCTTGATGAAAGTGAAAGTAGAGAGTGAAAAAGTTGGCTTAAAGCTCAACATTCAGAAAACAAAGATCATGGCATCTGGTCCCATCACTTCATGGAAATAGATGGGGAAACAGTGGAAACAGTGTCAGACTTTATTTCTGAGGGCTCCAAAATCACTTCAGATGGTAACTGCAGCCATGAAAATAAAAGACACTTACTCCTTGGAGGGAAAGTTATGTCCAACCTAGATAGCATATTCAAAAGCAGAGACATTACTTTGCCAACAAAGGTTCGTCTAGTCAAGGCTATGGTTTTTCCTGTGGTCGTGTATGGATGTGAGAGTTGGACTGTGAAGAAGACTGAGCGCTGAAGAATTGATGCTTTTGAACTGTGATGTTGGAGAAGACTCTTGCGAGTCCCTTGGACTGCAAGGAGATCCAACCAGTCCATTCTGAAGGAGATCAGCCCTGGGATTTCTTTGGAAGGAATGATGCTAAGGCTGAAACTCCAGTACTTTGGCCACCTCATGCGAAGAGTTGACTCATTGGAAAAGACTCTGATGCCGGGAGGGATTGGGGGCAGGAGGAGAAGGGGACGACAGAGGATGAGATGGCTGGATGGCATCACTGACTCAATGGGCGTGAGTCTGAGTGAACTCTGGGAGTTGGTGATGGACAGGGAGGCCTGGTGTGCTGCGATTCATGGGGTTGCAAAGAGTCGGACACGACTGGGAGACTGAACTGAACTGAACTGAATATCATCATGCATTTAAAAATCCTTATCAAAATTGCTGAATTTCTGTGTAGCCATTTTAATATTGAAGGTGGAGTAAAAAGCAACATTTTCAGCACGTTATGCTTTACCATTTCAGGAAAGATAAAAACATAACTGAAATTCAATAAAAAATTTTGTGCAGTGTATGGAGAAGGTCCTGTGACTAACCCAACATGTCAAAGTGATTTGAAAAGTGTCATGCAAAGATTTCTCACTGGACTATGCTCCACAGTGGGTAGACCAGTTCAAACTGATAGAAATCAAATCAAGATATTAAGAACAATCAATGTTATACTACACAGGAGATAGCTAATATGCTTAAAATATCTAAATCAAGAATTGAAAATCATTTGCACCAGCTTTGTTATATTCATCTCTTTGATGTTTGGATTCCACATAAGTGAAAAAATTTCTTGACTATGTTTCTGCATGCAATTCTCTACTTAAACATAATGAAAATGTTCCATTTTTTAAAACAAATTTTGACAAATGATGAAAAGTGGATTCTGTATAAAAATGTGAAATGAAAGAAATCATGGGGCAAGTGAAATGAACCAATACCTACAACACCAAAGGCCAGTCTTCATCCAAAGAATGTGATGTTGTGTATATGGTGGGATTGGAGGGCAGTCCTCTAGTATGGGTTCCTTCTGCAAAACTAAATGATTATTTCCAACAAGCACTGCTCCCAGTTAGACTACTTGAAAGCAGCACTCGACAATAAGTGTCCAGAATTAGTCAAAAGAAAATGTGTGATCTTCCATCAGGGTACCACTAGACTGCATGTTTCTTTGATGACCAGGCAAAAGCTGTTAGAGCTTGGCTAGGAAGTTCTGATTCATTTGCTGTATTTACCAGGAATTGCATCTTTGGATTTCCATTTATTTTGTTCTTTACAAAATTCTCTTAATGGAAAAAATTTCAAATCCATGGAAGACTGCAAAAGGCACCTAGAACAGATCTTTGCTCAAAAAGGTACGTTTTGGGAGGATGGAATTATGAAGTTGCCTTAAAAATGGCAGAAAGTAATGAGCATCATGCACTGTCATCCATCTCTGCCTCTCACTCAACTGAACTGCCTATGGTTTCATTTCCATAAAAAAATAACATCTTTTTATTGTAATGGTACTTGTTTGTTTTCCATTTTCCTGCATTATTTAAAATAAATAGAAGAAATAAAAATTAATATGTTAATATTTAAAAAGCAATTAATGCAAAGATGGAGTGAGCATGAAATAAACCAAAGGAGATACCTCTTTAGTACATATATTCCAAACAGATTATATAAAGTGCTGATATTTTGAATAGTTATGTAAGAATTTTCATTAGAGAAGTAAGATATATAGAAACAAACCAAAAGGAGAGAGGGAAAGAGAAGCCAAAGACTGAGCCCTGGGACCCTCCATCATTTGCAGGTAGAGACCCACTTGAGGAGACTGAAATGGGAGAGAAGGGCTTCCCAGGTGGCTCAATGGTAAAGAACCCATCTACCAATGCTGAAGACATGGGTTCAGTCCCTGAGTTGGGAGGATCCCATGGAAACAGGAATGGCTACCCATTCCAGTTGTCTTGCCTGGAGAATTCTCATGGACAGAGGAGCCTGGCAGGCTGCAGTCCACGGGGTCACAAACAGTCAGACACAACCGAGTGACTGAACATGCATGCACATGCAGTCACAGAATTGCAGAAAAAGCTGGAGCCTAGGCTTCTGTGATACTGTTAAGACAGAAAAGTAACAATTGGATTTGTCCAAGTGGAGGGTTTGGGGACTGATTTTTTTTTTTTTAACTGGAGGCTAATTACTTTACAATATTGTAGTGGTTTTTGCCATACATTGACATAAATCAGCCATGGATGTACAGGTGTTCCCCATCCTGAGCCCCCTCCCACCTCCCTCCTCATCCCATCCCTCAGGGTCATCCCAGAGCACCAGCCCTGAGTGCCCTGTCTCATGCATCCAACCTGGACTGGCAATCCATTTCACATATGGTAATATACATGTTTCAATGCTATTCTCTTCAATCATCCATCCTCACCTTCTCCCATAGAGTCCAAAAGCCTGCTCTTTACATCTGTGTCTCTTATTAAAAGCAGTATTTTAGAGAGAGAGAGAAACCCTGTAAAACATGTTGAGCAGAGAACTGTGTATGAAGGCTTGAAGACATTGGTTGAACACAACTCCTGTGAGAAATTTTGCTGTGAGGAGGAATGGATACTAGAAAAAGAAGTAACTGCAGAAGTGTAACCCTTGGAGAGGCACTCATTACACTGTAGACTGTTCTATAGCCAACTTTTAATAACATGGGTGAGTTGCTGTTGTCAGTGTCTTCCCATAAGCCCTGCTCTCTTCCATTTCACACTAGACTGACATCATGCAACTCTGCCTGAGTGCTTTGTCTGCCACCAGAGTCAATTTTGCTGAAGTACAAGGCAGGCCAGGAGTGCCAGGAAATTTAATGTCTACCTCTGCTTTCCTCCCTCAACAGCCTTCAGTCAACAGACAGGCAGGAGCTGATGTATGCCAACTCACTCATCCAGGGAAGTTAATCTTGAGGTTTGTGCTCCACAGTCTCCTAAGTATCCCTACGGGATAATGCTCCAGCAGCCCATCCTGGCAACATGCTTGATAATACACCCTTTACTGCCTTCATTAGCTTTCTTGTCTCAACTCCATTCGGACTGTTTCCTGAGACCACCTCTCAAATAATCTATTGCATTCAAATTCTTAAAGTTTAGTTTTAGGAGACCCAAACTAAGACAACAGAAAATATTCATATAATGACATGAAACCATTATTCCAATTTCGTACAAGAATACATGGAAAAAGAAGTATTGGAAAAATGTATTCCAAAATGATAACAATGATTATTTCAGCATTGTGAGATTATGGGTGATTAAAAATCAAAACAAATTTTACTTTTCTCCAAGAAAAGAAGGACTTTGGGTTTGTTTTCTAGTTTTTGTAAAGAAGTGCCATAAGTACAACATGCAGATTAATAGAGGTTTTGTGAATTTCAAAAGGTGACCTTACAAGAACAAAAACTGTTATTAAACACTAAATAAAATCATGGCTGCTGCTAGTTTTCTCAGCTGCTGCTATTTTCTCAGAAGCACATATCAAATGAAGTGTTTATGTTCATATGAAAAACACACTAAAAATCCAACTTTCCAAGGAATTTAGAATTAGTCTAGAAGTATGCTTCAGACTGAAGGTCATGTCACATAAGGTAATCATTTGACAAAACAATATTTTTCATTCAATAACAATAGCTACCATTTATTGAATGTGTAACCATAACTTTTTATCATCTCACTAAATCCTTGCCAGACTATCGTACAGTATGTGTTATTATTACCTTTTTACATATAATAAAGTTTGGAGAAAATAAAGTGAATTCTCCAAAATAAGGAAAAGACCCACACGATTTGAACCCAGATATTGGTCCCATGAATCAAGGAAAATTGGAAGTGGTCAAACAAGAGATGGCAAGAGTGAACATCAACACTCTAGGAATCAGAGAACTAAAATGGACTGGAATGGGTGAATTTAACTCAGATGACCATTATATCTACTACTGCAGGCGAGAATCCCTTAGAAGAAATGGAGCAACCATCATGGTCAACAAAAGAGTCCGAAATGCAGTACTTGGATGCAATCTCAAAAATGACAGAATGATCTCTGTTCATTTCCAAAGCAAACCATTCACTATCACGGTAATCCAAGTCTATGTCCCAACCAGTAACGCTGAAGAAGCTGAAGTTGAATGGTTCTATAAAGACCTACAAGACTTTTAAGAGCTAACACCCCAAAGATATCCTTTTCATTATAGGGGACTGGAATGAAAGTAGGAAGTCAAGAAACACCTGGAGTAACAGGCAAATTTGGCTTGGAATATGGAATGAAGCACGGCAAAGACAATAGAGTTTTGTCAGGAAAATGCACTGGTCAAAGCAAACACCCTCTTCCAACAACACAAGAGAAGACTCTACACATGGACATCACCAGATAGGCAACATCAAAATCAGATTGATTATATTCTTTGCAGCCAAAAATTGAGACGCTATAGACAGTCAACAAAAACAAGAGCAGGAGCTGACTGTTGCTCAGATCATGAACTCATTATTGCCAAATTCAGACTTAAATTGAAGAAAGTAGGGAAAACCACTAGACTATTCAGGTATGACTTACATCCAATCCCTTATGATTATACAGTGGATGTGAGAAACAGATTTAAGGGACTAGATCTGATAGAATGCCTGATGAACTATGGACGGAGATTCATGACATTGTACAGGAGACAGGGATCAAGACCATCCCCATGGAAAAGAAATGCAAAAAAGCAAAATGGCTGTCTGGGGAGGCCTTACAAATAGCTGTGAAAAGAAGAGAAGGGAAAAGCAAAGGAGAAAAGGAAAGATATAAGCATCTGAATGCAGACTTCCAAAGAATAGCAAGAAGAGATAAGAAAGCCTTCTTCAGCTATCAATACAAAGAAATAGAGGAAAACAAAGGAATGGGAAAGACTAGAGATCTCTTCAAGAAAATTAGAGATACCAAGGGAACATTTCATGTAAAGATGGGCTCGATAAAGGATAGAAATGGTATGGACCTAACAGAAGCAGAAGATATTAAGAAGAGGTGGCGAGAATACACAGAAGAACTGTACAAAGAAGATCTTCATGACCAATATAAGCACGATGCTGTGATCACTCACCTAGAGCTAGACATCTTGGAATGTGAAGTTAAGTGGGCCTTAGGAAGCATCACTACAAACAAAGCTAGTGGAAGTGATGGAATTCCAGTGGAGCTATTTCAAATCCTGAAAAATGATGTTGTGAAAGTGCTACACTCAATATGCCAGCAAATTTGGAAAACTCAGCAGTGGCCATAGGAAAAGGTCAGTTTTAATTCCAATCCCAAAGAAACGCAATACCAAAGAATGCTCAAACTATCACACAATTACACTCATCTCACACGCTAGTACAGTAATGCTCAAAACTCTCCAAGCCAGGCTTCAGCAGTATGTGAAGCGTGAACTTACTGATGTTCAAGCTGATTTTAGAAAAGGCAGACAAACCAGAGATCAAATTGCCAACATCTGCCAGATCATGGAAAAAGCAAGAGAGTTCCAGAAAAACATCTATTTTTGTTTTATTGACTATGCCAAAACCTTTGACTGTGTGGATCATAATAAACTGGAAAATTCTGAAAGAGATGGGAATACCAGACCACCTGACCTGCCTCTTGAGAAACCTATATGCAGGTCAGGAATCAACAGTTGGAACTGGACATGGAACAAGAGACTGGTTCCAAATAGGAAAAGGAGTACGTCAAGGCTGTATATTGTCACCCTGCTTATTTAACTTCTATGAAGAGTACATCATGAGAAATGCTGGGCTGGAAGAAACACAAGCTGGAATCAAGATTGCCGGGAGAAATATCAATAACCTTAGATATGCAGATGACACCACCCTTATGGCAGACAGTAAAGAGGAACAAAAAAGCCTCTTGATGAAGGTGAAAGAGGAGAGTGAAAAAGTTGGCTTAAAGCTCAACATTCAGAAAACGAAGATCATGCCATCTGGTCCCATCGCTTCATGGCAAATAGATGGGGAAACAGTGGAAACAATGTCAGACTTTATTTTGGGGGACTCCAAAATCACTGTAGATGATGATTGCAGCCATGAAATTAAAAGACGCTTACTCCTTGGAAGGAAAGTTATGACCAACCTAGATAGCATATTGAAAAGCAGAGACATTACTTTGCCAACAAAGGTCCATCTAGTCAAGGCTATGATTTTTCCAGTAGTCATATATGGTTATGAGAGTTGGACTGTGAAGAAAGCTGAGCGCTCAAGAATTGATGCTTTTGAACTGTGGTGTTGGAGAAGACTCTTGAGAGCCCCTTGGACTGCAAGGAGATCCAACCAGGCCATTCTAAAGGAGATCAGTCTTGGATATTCTTTCGAAGGACTGATTCTAAAGCTGAAACTCCAGTACTTTGGCCACCTCATGCGAAGAGTTGACTCATTGGAAAAGACTCTGATGCTGGGAGGGATTGGGGGAAGGAGGAGAAGGGGATGACAGAGGATGAGATGGCTGGATGGCATCACCGACTCGATGGACGTGAGTTTGAGTGAACTCCAGGAGTTGGTGATGGACAGGGAGGCCTGGCGTGCTGCAGTTCATGGGGTCGCCAAGGGTTGGACACAACTGAGCGACTGAACTGAACTGAACTGATTGGTCTCAAAGACCATAATCTTTCTGATGCTTAGTGCTGTCGACTTCAGTTATTATTTTAGAGCCACCAACAATAAGTAAAGAAGTAATCATTGTATCAATATGTCTGATGTACTTGGTGCAATTTAGAATCAGGAGCACAGATGTATATAAGGACACTTTGATGGGGCAAATGGTTGCACCAGAGCAAGTTGAAGTGGCATCACCAGAGTCATGTTGGGTAGAATAATTGGAACTCTGCACTCTCCAAACCATCGAACCACGGTCAATATGATCACAACAGCAGAGAAGTCAGCATTTACAGCAGAGACATGGATTTTTTTTTAATTGTCCAGGTCAAGAAAACACAGTGTAAAGTATATTAAAGCTTAAAGGGCTAAAAATGGCACAGATTACATAATAACATGCTGTAGAATAAATTTTTGATCAGAGTTATATTCTTCAATCACATTTTACATGAGAACAGCTCTTACTTACCCACCTACCAGCAGTATTTGCTGAGTACCTACTAGATGTCAGTCACTGACTACCTTATCTACAGGTAAAATGTAAACTAACTATTAGCAGAAACAGAAGAAAGAATCCTGTTAGTTCTATTTTCAGCTTTCAAAAAAAAAAAAAAAAGGAGCTAAGAGTTGTAACTGTCTGTTCTGCACTGGTTCACCACACCTGGACCACAGGCTTTTTAAAGAGGTGGAGAAGGACCATTTCCTGGGACTCAAGTGTCTATTCAACAGCCTGCCCACAGGAGTCATCAAAAGCACATGCCTGGTGAATGATGAGGGTATCACACTTCACCAGAAATAAGAGGGTGCTGGAACCTTTGAAAACATTTAATGTGACTTTAAAAATTTATCTTTCTGGACCAAAGCAGAGAATGCTTCTTCCATTGCCTGAGATACCTGGAGCTAGTTGTGCACACTGGTCAGTGGCTGCTGCTACTGCTAAGTCGCTTCAATCGTGTCCGATTCTGTGCCACCCCATAGACAGCAGCCCACTAAGCTCATTTGTTCCTGGGATTCTCCAGGCAAGAATACTGGATTGGGTTGCCATTTCCTTCTCCAATACATGAAAGTGAAAAGTGAAAGTGAAGTCGTTTAGTCGTGTCCGACTCTTAGCGACCCCATGGACTGGAGTCTACAAGGCTCCTCTGTCCATGGGATTTTCCAGGCAAGAGTACTGGAGTGGGGTGCCATTGGTCAGTGGAGGTGAGCACAAATGACAGAGACAAAGACAGCCAAGCAATTTAGATCAGGGGTCCCCAAACTCTTGGTCTGGGACTGGTGCCGTCTGTCAGATCAGTTGTAGCATTAGATTAGAAATAAAGTGCACAATAAATTTAATGTGCTGGAATGATCCCCAAACAATCCTCCCACCGACCCTCAGTGTGTGGAAAAGCTGTCTTCTATGAAATTGGCCCCTGGTGCCAAAAATGTTGAGGACTTCTAATTTAGATGACAACCCTAGACTCCCTAGTGTCTGTTCTATTGCTAGGTTGGTCCTGGAGGAATCCTGTTGTGATAAGAGAGGGAAAGAGGAAAGACCACAGTACATTCTTTTCCTTGCATGAAGGCAGTTGCTTAGCAACTGATGCACAGAGAAAACTGCCCAAGTAAGAAGTAAAATTTTAGTTCAGTTATTCCTCAAATAAATTTAAATATACTAATAAGTGAATATCAGTACAAGAGGGAAATAAGTAACTTCAGCCTCTTTTTTCTCATATATGATAAACATCTGAACATATATGAAGAAAATAAATGCATCAAAAGTGTTATTTCTGTAATGAATAAACAAAATGTGGTATAAATATGTAATAGAGTATCTTTCCACCTTAAAAAGGAAAGAAATTCTGACACATGCAGCAGCATGAATGAACTATGAAGGCTGTGATATTGTGATTATAAATAGAAATATATCTGGCCTTTTGGAACTTCCCTGCTTGTCTGATGGCTAAGGCTCTGTGTTCCCAATACAGGGGATGCAGGTTCAATCCCTGATCAGGGACACAGAACCCACAAGCTGCAGTTAAGAGTTTACATGCCACAAGTAAAGACCCTGCATCACACAAAAAAGATCTAAGATCCCACATGACACAACTAGGACCCAGTGCAGCCAAATAAATAAGCAAACTTTTTTTTTTTTTTAAAGAAATACATTTGGTCTTCATGATGTTCTAGCACAGAGCTTCTAAAACCCTTAGGAGTCCTGAGAGTGACAAGTTATCTTTTGTTGGTTATAACAAGCCCCTTTCAACCACACCTGAGATTTTGTGAATGACTCTGCTTGTCAGGGAAAACAAACACTTGATTAAAGGATGGAACTTTCAACCCCACCCTACTCTACACATACAGAGAGGGGAGGGACTGGAAACAGTTCAGTCACCAATGGTCAATGGCCTTTAATTATCCTTGTTTAAGTATGCTTCTACAAAGCCTCAATTAAGAAATAAAAACAAAAAGCCACTAGGATGGGGTTCAGAGAAATTCCAGGTTGGTGGATATATGAAGGTGCTGGGAGGGTGACTCAACTAGAGAGAGCTTGGAAGCCCCATACCCTTTCCCCCATACTTTGCTCTCTCCATCTCTTCCATCTGGCTTTTCCGAAGTTGAATCCTTTTATAACAGAAAGAGAGAGAGAGTGAGTGTGTGTGTGTGTGTGTTTGTCTGTGTGTGTTTTCCATCATGTTCAACTCTTTTGACCCTATAGACTGTAGCCCTCTAGGCTCCTCTGTCCATGGAATTTTTCCAGGCAAGAATGCTGGATTGGATTGCTACTTCCTACTCCAGGGGATCTTCCCAACCCAGGAATCAAACCCGTGTCTTTTGCAGCTCGTGCATGGCAAGCAGGTTCTTTACCCCTGCACCACCTGGGAAGACCTTATAGTAAACTAATATCCTACTAAGCAAACTGTTTTCCTGAGTTATAAGTGCATAAATGGTGAGAGACAGGTTCTATCCCTGGGTTGGGAAGATCCCCTGGAGAAGGGAAATGCTACCCACACCAGTATTCTGGCCTGGAGAATTCCATGGACTGTATAGTCTATGGGGTCACAGAGTCAGACACAACTGGGTGACTTTCACTATTTTTTCTGTGAATCTAGAGAATTACCAAGCCCAAGGAGGGGTTTTTATGACCAGTTGGTAAGAAGCACAGGTAGCCACTTGGACTCACAGTTGCTTCTGAAGTTGGGAAAGAGGGGCAGTATTCTGGGACTGAATCCTTAACCTACAAGGTCTGACATTAACTCCAAATATGTTGTGCTAGAATTGACTTAAATGGTAGGATACAGTTATATCTGGAGAATCAGAGAACTGGTTATTATGGGGGGGAAAGCCCACACATTTGGTGTCCAGAAGTACTGAGTCACTGAAAGACAAATATTGTGGGAGCCCAAGGCAGGTGGGCACAGCCCCTCTCTCACTCCCAGGAGCACAGGCCTTGAGTAAATTTTCTGGCTGGCTCTGGGCTCCACACCACTTCATTGTCCGTGTCAGCCTCCCTCTTCCCCACGACTAAGCCCTCAGGTTGAGAGATCCTTGAATCTTCCTAGACCAAATGCTGGTACACAACAAACCCCTCAATGGGTTGGTTCAAGATGGCAGAGTTGAAGGACGTGTACTCTGCTCATCTTCTGTGATAGCACCAAAGTCGCAACTAGCTATTTGAACAATCATCTACAGGAGGACATTGGGACACACCAAAAAAAAAAAAAAAGATATCCCACATCCAAGGACAAAGAGAAGCTGCAGCAAGCTGGTAGGAGGGGAGCAATCACAATAAAATAAAATCTTATACCTCTTGGGTAATCCACAAACTGGAGAAAAATGATACCAAAAAGAAGTTCTTGCACTATTGTGAAGGTTCTAGGTCTCACATTAGGTTCCCCAACCTGAGGTTCTGACCAAGGGACTCACAGTCCTCAGGGAATCTGTCCGTGAAGACCAGTAGGATTTGATTACAAAACTTCCACAGGACTGGGGGAAACAGACTCTTGGAAGGCACAAACAAAACCTTGTGTGCACCAGGATCCAGGGGAAAGGATCAGTGACCCCAAAGGAGACGAGTAAGACCTACCTGTGAGTGTTTGATGGTCTCCTACAGAGGCATGGGTCAGCAGTGGTCCACTGTGGAGATGGAGGCACTGTCAGCAGGAGTCCTGAAAAATGTGTCTTGGCCTAAGTCTTCTTGGATGTCACCATTAGCCCCACTATAGAGCTTCCCTGGTAGGTCAGATGGTAAATAATCTGCCTATGATGCAGGAGACCTGGGTTCAATCCTTGGGTCAGGAAGGCCCCCTGGAGAAGAGAACAGCTATCCACTCCAGTATTCTTGCCTGGAGAGTTCCATGGACAGGGAAGCCTGGTAGGCTACAGCCCATGGAGTCACAAAAAGTTGGACACCACTGAACAACTAACACTTTCACTACTTTGGGACTTCTCTGGTGGCTCAGACAGTAAAGAATATGCCTGCAATGCAGGAGACCCAGGTTCAATCCCTGGGTTGAGAAGATCCTCTGGAGAAGGGAATGGCTAACCACACCAGTACTTGCCTGGAGAATCCCATGGACAGAGAAGCCTGGTAGGCTACAGTCCATGGGGCCACAAAGAGTTAGACATGACTAAATGAGTAACACTTCACTTTTGGAGCTTGTAGACTCCAGGACTGGGTCACCTCAGGCCAAACAACTAACAGGGAGGGAGTGCAGTCCCACATATCAGCAGACAGTTGGATTAAAGTTTTACTAAGCATGGCCTGAAACACCAGAGCAAGATTTCGTTTTCCCCCACAATCAGTCCTTTCCATGAGGAAGCTTGCACAACAGCCTCTTTTCCTCATACACCAGAGGGCAGACAGAAGAAACAAGAGCTGCAATTCCACAGCCTTCAGAAGGAATATCACAATCACAGAAAGCTAACCCAAATGAAAAGAAATAGGATTATGTCCCAGATGAAGGAAAAAGAAAAATCCCCAGAAAACAAAACAAAACTAAATGAAGTAGAAATAGGCAACCTTCTGGGAAAAGAATTCAGAATAATGATAGTGACGATAATCCAGGATCTCAGAAAAGGAATGCAGAAGAGGCAAGAAATGTTTACCAAAGACATAGAAGAACGAAAAAACAAACAGAGATGAACAATACACTATAATGAATCAATAGCAAATAATTTAGGCAGAAGAACAGATAAGTGACCTGAAAGACAGAATGGTGGAAGACAAATACTGTGATTCCAGTTCTATGAGGTGCCTAGAGTAGTCAAATTCATAGAGACACTAAGTAGAATGGTATTTGTTAAAGGGAAAGAGGGTGAGGAGTTGTTTAACAGATGTATATGAATCTAAGTCACTTCAGTCGTGTCCAATTCTATGCAACCCCATAGACTGTAACCCACCAGGCTACAGTGCATACCAAGTTTCAGGTGGAAGATGAAAAAGTTCTGGAGATGGATGGTGGTGATGGTTGCACAACAAGGTGAATATAATTAACACCACAGAAGAGGACATTTAAAAATGGTTAAAATCATTCATTTCATGTTAAGCATATACTACCATGTAGGAGAGGGGGCATCACCGACTCGATGGATGTGAGTTGAGTGAACTCCAGGAGTTGGTGATGGACAGGGAGGCCTGGCGTGCTGCAATTCATGGGGTTGCAAAGGGTCGGGCATGACCGAACGACTGAACTGAACTGAGGAGAGGGGGAAATTTTCTTTATCTTTTACTCTTCTGTGCTCTCCGGATGGGACCTTGAACATGCAATTGATTTAAGACTGATAAACAAGAGAAAAATAGTTTACCAACATATGCAGCATGCACACATATGGGGAAAATCTTTTATCATCTTTTATAGTTATTGTCCTATTTAGATGTTCTTGCAAAAGTACTTCATCTTCAAGTAGATTCAAAGGAAGAAATTAGAGTCCTAACAGAAAACCCAATGTCTTCATAAAAGTGTTAACAAACAGTATTATTGCTGAGTGAACTATGGATGTGGTTATAATTTTTTTATCTATTTATCTAAAATATCACTAGTTTTAGTTTATCTTTAGCAAGATAAATACTCGCTCCTTGGAAGAAAAGCTATGACCAACCTAGACAGCATATTAAAAAGCAGAGGCATTGCCAACAAAGGTCCATCTAGTCAAAGGTATGGTTTTTCCAGTAGTCATGTATGGATGTGAGAGTTGGACCATAAAGAAAGCTGAATATTGAAGAATTGATGCTATTGAACTGTGGTGTTGGAGAAGGCTCTTGAGAGTCCCTTGGCCTGCAAGGAGATCCAACCAGTCCATTCTAAAGGGAATCAGTCCTGAATATTCATTGGAAGGACTGATGCTGAAGCTGAAACTCCAATACTTTGGCCACCTAATGCAAAGAACTGACTTATTTGAAAAGACCTTGATGCTGGGAAATATTGAAGGCAGGAGGAGAAGGGGATGATAGAGGATGAGATGGTTGGATGGCATAACTAACTCAACGGACACGAGTTTGAGTAAGCTCCGGGAGTTGGTGATGGACAGGGAGGCTTGGCATGCTGCAGTCCATGGGGTCACAAAGAGTCGGACACAACTGAGTAACTGAACTGAACTTTAATTTTAATGCAAGCTTGGAAGGTATTAGGATCCCCATCTTACAGACAATGAAAGAAACCTACAGAGCTTAAGGACCTTGATCAATGTCATTCGACTCCTAACTGATGGATGATTCTGAGCCCCGGTTGGGTTACACAGTCTGTCCCAGCTCCTCCTGTGTCCAGGCAGGACCAGGGGGTCTCCCTGCCCAAAGATCTGCTCAGCAGCTTTAGCCTAACTTCCCAGGTGGGTCCATGTGGTCCCTCCAAGTTCCCACAACTCCTTTGTTCCTATTGTCCCTGATTTGGATCCTTCCTTCTGTAGGGAAACCACCCCACCCACTCAAGCGCTTTATGGTCGGCAGAAGGACACCCTTGCCCTATTCTGGTAGCTTCTCCCTCCAGCCAGCTCCTGGGGGTGGGGTCAGGCCAGGTTGTGAGGAGAATCATTAGAGAAGAAGGAAGGTGTGAGCTCGTGGTCAGCACCTTCCTCTGACCTGGGACTTCGTTCTCTTCTCTTGATGCTTCCCACCACTCAGATCAGCTCCTCTCCACACCTCCCCCACCCCCCCATTACAAGTGCTCCTGAAGCTCTGTTGTGGATCAGAGTCACCAGGGGAGGGGTTATAATGCAGATTCCTAGGCTCCAGCCCTGAACATTCTGATCCAGGGTGTCACACAAGTGGGGCATGGGAATTTAAATTTTTTTTCAAATAGCCCAGTGGATTGGGATGCAGGGGGTCCTCTGAATACACTTTGAGAAGCATTTAACAGACTTGCCACTCACATCTGTGTGCCCAGGTCAAGAATGAAGCCCATTCTATATCTTTAAAAGTTGTAAATCAAGCTAACACACTGTCAAGTACACTTGTGCAACCACCTGGAAGACTGGGATTCCTGAACCCTGGAGTTTGCAGCCAGAAGATAGGACAGCAGAGTGAGAGCCAGTCGCGGCCCCCAGCCCTTCCCCTGCTTTTCCCACCTCTGGCTCTGACCCTCTTTGTGCCCTGAGGAACTGTTGCTCAAGCAAGAGTATCACAGCCTTCAAATCCAAGCTCAGACTATCCTCTTCTGCCCCATAGACAGCTGTATCTCGACTACCTGTCAGGTTGGGACATGGTCCACAGGAGGGAGGCCTGCACTGGGGCTGGGAGCAGGGGTTCTACGTCCAGGTGCTCAGAGCACGGCCTGGATGGGACAGAGCTACAGGTGACCACACCCCCTGATCCTCTCTGGCTGCCTGCACCTGAGGGAGGGTGCAACCACAGGATAAACTGAGCAGGGCCTCTAAACCAGCACTTCTCAAACTGTACTCACCTGGATTCTGGTAGGTGAATCCAGTAGAACTCACCTGGATTCTGGAGATTCTGAATCGGTAGGTCTGGGGTAGAGACAAGATTCCGTGTTCATAACAACCTCCCAGGGCAAGGCAATGCTACTGGTCCACAGGACGCATTTAGAACAGCAGAGCCCTATGGCAGGGTGGCCAGACTTTTCCTGTAAAGGACCAGGAAGTCCATTTTAAGGCTTTGCAGGCCTTATGGTTTCTGCTCAGAAAGACATCTACTTGTGCTTCGTTGACTATGCTAAAGCTTTGACTGTGTCAGATCAGATCAGATCAGTTGCTCAGTCATGTCTGACTCTTTGCGACCCCATGAATCACAGCATGCCAGGCCTCCCTGTCCATCACCAACTCCCAGAGTTCAGAGACTCACATCCATCGAGTCAGTGATGCCATCCAGCCATCTCATCCTCTGTCGTCCCCTTCTCCTCCTGCCCCCAATCCCTCCTGGCATCAGAGTCTTTTCCAATGAGTCAACTCTTCGCATGAGGTGGCCAAAGTACTGGAGTTTCAGCTTTAGCATCATTCCTTCCACAGAAATCCCAGGGCTGATCTCCTTCAGAATGGACTGGTTGGATCTCCTTGCAGTCCAAGGGACTCTCAGGAGTCTTCTCCAACACTGCAGTTCAAAAGCATCAATTCTTCAGCACTCAGCCTTCTTCACAGTCCAACTCTCACATCCATACATGACCACAGGAAAAACCATAGCCTTGACTAGACGAACCTTTCTTGGCAAAGTAATGTCTCTGCTTTTGAATATGCTATCTAGCTTGGCCATAACTTTCCTTCCAAGGAGTAAGCGTCTTTGAATTTTATGGCTGCAGCCATCATCTGCAGTGATTTTGGAGCCCAGAAAAATAAAGTCTGTCACTGTTTCCACTGTTTCCCCATCTATTTCCCATGAAGTGATGGGACCAGATGGCATGATCTTCGTTTTCTGAATGTTGAGCTTTAAGCCAACTTTTTCACTCTCTACTTTCACTTTCATCAAGAGGCTTTGTAGTTCCTCTTCACTTTCTGCCATAAGGGTGGTGTCATCTGTATATCTGAGGTTATTGATATTTCTCCCCGCAATCTTGATTCCAGCTTGTGTTTCTTCCAGTCCAGCGTTTCTCATGATGTATTCTGCATAGAAGTTAAATAAACAGGTTGACAATATACAGCCTTGAAGTACTCCTTTTACTATTTGGAATCAGTCTGTTGTTCCATGCCCAGTTCTAACTGTTGCTTCCTGACCTGCATACAAATTTCTCAAAAGGCAGATCAGGTGGTCTGGTATTCCCATCTCGTTCAGAATTTTCCACAGTTTATTGTGATCCACACAGTCAAAGGCTTTGGCATAGTCAATAAAGCATAAATAGATGTTTTTCTGGAACTCTCTTGCTTTTTCCATCATCCAGCAGATGTTGGCAATTTGATCTCTGGTTCCTCTGCCTTTTCTAAAACCAGCTTGCACATCAGGAAGTTCACGGTTCACATATTGCTGAAGCCTGGCTTGGAGAATTTTGAGCATTACTTCACTAGCGTGTGAGATGACTGCAATTGTGTGGTAGATCACAACAAACTGGAAAACTTAAAGAGATGGGAGTACCAGACCACCTTACCTGGTCTCCTGAGAAGCCTGTATGCAGGTCAAGAAGCAACAGTTAGAACCAGACATGGAACAACTGCCTGGGTCAAAATTGGTAAAGGAGTATGACGAGGCTGTGTATTGTCACCCTGCCTGTTAAACTTACATGAAAAAGAATGTGTGTATATGTATAACTGAATCACTGCTATACAGCAGAAATTAACACAACATTGTAAGTCAGCTATATTTATAGACATTTTTAGAGAAACAAGAAAAAAAAACCCAAGGGTGTCAGTAGGTTCACTATTAATATATACTCTGGTTACTTGCTTAGCCTGGTGTTTGCCAGATTTTTCCACTTTAAAAATATAATTCTTCCCTAAAGAATTAATCTGAGAAGATATGAAAATGCTGTGTCTCTCCTGACCCCCAAACATTCATCGTATGTTCAGTCAGTGATGAATTTTGTCTGAATTATTTATGACAATGGATGCCATATGTTAATATTCTGTCAATCTGTCTACATTTGTAAGTTGCCTTTCTACTGGAAAAAAAGAGCTTTCGCTTCCTCCTATTTTATATCTTATTGGAATCAGTAGAAACTCATGGATTTTTAAAATTTTTTATTGTTGTAAAATGTAGGGTTTAAAAATCCTCAACCTACTGTTTATCATTATTTACTTACAAAAGTTCAAATGTGATATAAACTCCTTAAAAGAGACTCATTTTTTTTGTCTAGGTAGCCTGCAAATGTAATTTTAAAGATTTTTTCACATAATGTCCTCTAGAATTAAATGTGATTAACTATTAGATCAAACACTGGTTTGGAATACACAAAGCCTCCACCTATTTGGGTGGATAATTGTGAGCATTGCTGCTGAGAGAAAGAATGAAGTTATTCAGAAGCCTTCAATGCAAGAATGCAAACTTCGTGTAGAACATTCTTAGTGTGTCTAAGTCTTAAACTTGTTCTTCTTAAAAACATCACACAATCCCAATCTGAACCTTATGGCAACTCACTTGGTGTATAGATGGACGTCTAATAGGGCTGGGGCATGTTATTCCTTCAAGTAATGTTATTTTTTAGGTCTAAACTCAAATAAATATGTATTTCTCCCAGTACTGAACAAACTGCTGGTTTAGTTTTTGAAAAAAAAAAAAAAAAATTTTCCCCTTAGAACATTAGGTTTAAAAAGCAAAAGCTCAGTTAATCCATATTCTGTTTTAAAATGAAAATTAATAGCTTATACATGAAACCTTGATTTTTAAAAAACTCTCAAGGGGTTTAAAGTGACCTGTTGTGTTTCTGTGTACCTTCTTCAACAGTAGGACCATGCTGCTGATTCAAGAGTAGAATATTTATAAATACATATACAGAATTGTATTTAGACTTGGAAAATTAAAACCCTCTAAACTTGAAGCATCACTGTGAACAAAGCTAGTGGGGGTGATGGAATTCCAGTTGAGCTATTTCCAGTCCTAAAAGATGATGCTCTTAAAGTGAAGCACTCAATATCCCAGCAAATTTGGAAAACTCAGCAGCTGCCACAGGACTGGAAAAGGTCATTTTCATGCCAATCCCAAAAAAGGGCAACGCCAAAGAATGTTCAACCTACCACACAATTGCACTCATCTCACACGGTAGCAAACTAATACTCAAAAGTCTCCAAGCAAGGCTACAAATGTATGTGAACTGTGAACTTCCAGATGATCAAGCTGGACTTAGAAAAGGGAGACGAACCAGAGGTCAAATTGCCAACATCTGTTGGACCACAGGAAAAGCAAGATAATTCTAGAAAAACACCTACTTCTGCTTCATTGACTACACTAAAGCCTTTGACTGTGTAGATCACAACACACTGTGGAAATTTTTTAGAGATGGGAATACCAGATCACGTTACCTGCCTCCTGAGAAATCTGTATGCAGGTCAAGAAGCAACAGTTAGAACTGGACATGGAACAAGTCTTGTTTCAAACTGGGAAGGCAGTACACCAAGGCTGTATATTGTCACCCTGTCATCTTTAACTTATATGCAGAGTACATTATGCAAAATGCTGGGCTGGATGAAGCACAAGCTGGAATCAAGATTGCTAGGAGAAATATCAATAACCTCAGATACACAGATGACAACACACTTACGGCAGAAAGTGTAGAAGAACTAAAGAACATCTTGATGAAAGTGAAAGAGGAGAGTGAAATAGCTGGCTTAAAACTCAACATTCAGATACAAAGATCATGGCATCCAGTCCCATCACTTCATGGCAAATAGATGGGAAACAATAGAAACAGTGACAGACTTTATTTTGGGGGGCTCCAAAATCACTTCAGATGGTGACTGCAGCCATGAAATTAAAAGACACCTGCTCCTTGGAAGAAAAGCTATGACCAACCTAGATAGCATATTAAAAAGCAGAGACATTACTTTGCCAACAAAAGTCCATCTACTCAAACCTATGGTTTTTCCAGTAGTCATGTATGGATGTGAGAGTTGGACTATAAAGAAAGCTGAATACCAAAGAATTGATGCTTCTGAACTGTGCTGTTCGAGAAGACTCTTGAGAGTCCCTTGGACTGGAAGGAGATCAAACCAGTCCATCCTAAAGGAAATCAGTTCTGACTATCCGTTGGAAGGACTGATGCTGAAGCTGAAACTCTAATACTTTGGCCACCTGATGCGACGAATTGACTCATTTGAAAAGACCCTGATGCTGGGAAATATTGAAGGCAGGAGGAGAGGGGACGACAGAGGATGAGGTGGTAGATGGCATCACTGAGTCGATAAGACATGAGTTTGAGCAAGCTCTGGGAGTGGTGATGGACAGGGAAGCCTGGCATGCTACAGTCAATAGGGTCACAGAGAGTCAGACATGACTGAGCGACTGAACTGAACTGAAACTTTTACAGGAATTTAACTATTTCTAACTCTTAAATGCTATTAGAAACATTGATAATGTATAGTACTGCCTTTTGAAAGCCTGTATGGTCTCATTTTAAACATAGATATGATGGTAACAATTAATAAGAAGGCAGTGCTGGAGAGGGTAGTAGTGATTGACAGCTAATCACATGTCTAACATTGTTCAAAAGCAGTTTTTCTCAAATGTCTGAGATTAAATATTAGTTTAATTTAAAATTTTCAGGCCACTGCAACTTAGTCACTGATCCACTGTGCATGGCTAGTGTGCAGCTGAAACCACACGTACCTCCCCCTTTAAGTGCAACACTCCACGGGTCTCTGTACTGTTCAGGATCCCACACATCCTGAGTGTGGATGTCACGGCAATAGCTGATGGCTCTCAGTTTCTTGAGTTTCCTGTACTTAATTCTAACCTAGTTATAAACAGTTCATGGACTGGCACTAGTACACAGACCACACAGCGAGTGTCACTGTCATAGTCAATCTTTGCAATAACCCTCTGTGAATCATAGTACCCCTATGTCAACTTTCAGACAAAGACACTGAAGCACAGTGGACTTCCCAACCTAAAGAGCCCATGGTAAACAGTAGCAGAATTTGTATCCAAACCCAGTCATCAGTGCCCAGAGTCAGTATTTGTCCCTGGAAGGCTGACTCCAGAGCTTGTGCTCCTCCCTGGAGGCTTGTGTCATTTTAACTACATGCGGAGGAAGGACAGTCTGATTTAGGCCATCAGATGAGGACCTCCTCAAATACACCTTCTGCAGTCTACAAACCTCCTTCATCCACACTCGTCTTGCTCTCCTCTCCTGGTGATTAGGAATCATCAAGGTCAGTGATTTCACCCTGTGTCTCTGGATGCTCTTGGTCCATCCATCATCCCAATCAAAGAACTCCAGGAGCAGGAATCATAGCCATCTTCTAGATAAAGATGCTGAGATTCAGAGGTTAAGATACTTACCGAGCATGTAACTAAGACTACATGGCTGTAGGGTGTCCATTGTCCAGTTTTTCAAGGATGGTGCCAGTTTATTTCCCTGGCACTCTTGCTGGTTACTGCTCTCCTTTTACTCTCAAGTGTCCCACTCTGGACAGTACATTCTTTGGACACCCACACTACTGGTGAGGAGCAAAGAAAGACCTGAATGGCAAATCAGTGTGACTGATTGCAAAACCAGGGCTTTCTGTCATCCCAGGCTACTTCTTAGAATTCCAAAATTATAAAGTTGACAAGGAAGGTTTGTTCTCAGTCATCATTTATTCATTCAGCAAATATTTACTGAGTGCCCCCATGTGACAAACACTGACTGTGCTGAAAGATGTAATTTTTTAAAATGAATAGGGCACAGTTTCAAATCTTATTATCACTTGGTTTAGTGAGAAAATAGACCATGTATGAATACTCATAGTCAGGGCAGGCTACATAATTTACATAACCTGTGTAAAATGGAAAGAACAGGGCCTCTTGTTTAAAAATCATCATACCAGACAATAGGACACTAACCAAGTATGGTTCAGTTTAACACATGAGAGGTGCTCAGGGTATTACAGAAATATGAGTTACCTAGGATGATGGCATCTTTTTTTTTTTTTTTGGTGTGGGGGGGTGGGTGTTAGTTCTAAAAGGTCTTGTAGGTCTTCATAGAACCGTTCAACTTCAGCTTCTTCAGCGTTACTGGTTGGGGCATAGACTTGGATTACTGTGATATTGAATGGTTTGCCTTGGAAATGAACAGAGATCATTCTGTCGTTTTTGAGATTGCATCCAAGTACTGCATTTTGGACTCTTTTGTTGACCATGATGGCCACTCCATTTCTTCTGAGGGATTCCTGCCCGCAGTAGTAGATATAATGGTCTTATGAGTTAAATTCACCCTTTCCAGTCCATTTTAGTTCGCTGATTCCTAGAATGTCAACATTCACTCTTGCCATCTCTTGTTTGACCACTTCCAGTTTGCCTTGATTCATGGACCTGACATTCCAGGTTCCTATGCAATATTGCTCTTTACAGCATTGGACCTTGCTTCTATCACCAGTCACATCCACAGCTGGGTATTGTTTTTGCTTTTGCTCCATCCCTTAATTCTTTGTGGAGTTATTTCTCCACTGATCTCCAGTAGCATATTAGGCACCTACTGACCTGGGGAGTTTCTCTTTCAGTATCCTATCATTTTGCCTTTTCATACTGTTCATGGGGTTCTCAAGGCAAGAATACTGAAGTGGTTTGCCATTCCCTTCCCCAGTGGACCACATTCTGTCAGATCTCTCCACCATGACCCGCCTGTCTTGGGTTGCCCCATGGGCATGGCTTAGTTTCATTGAGTTAGACAAGGCTGTGGTTCTAGTGTGACTAGACTGACTAGTTTTCTGTGAGTATGGTTTCAGTGCGTTTGCCCTCTGATGCCCACTTGCAACACCTGTCTTACTTGGGTTTCTCTTACCTTGGGCGTGGGGTATCTCTTCACATCTGCTCCAGCAAAGCGCAGCCATTGCTCCTTACCTTGAACGAGGGGTATCTCCTCAGGGCCGCCTTTCCTGACCTTCAATGTGGGATAGCTCCTCTAGGCCCTCCTGCGCCCTTGCAGCCAGGGCTCCTTGGATGTGGGATTGGTCCTCCCGGCCACTGCCCCTGGCCTCAGTCAGTTTCTCCTCCCCGCCGCCGCCCTTGACCTCGGCCTTAGGTGCGTGGGGTAGCTCCTCCCGCCCGTCGCCCCTGGCCTCAGGCTTGGGGCGTGGGGTATCTCCTCCTGGCTGTGGCCCCTGACCTTGGACGCGGGGTAACTCCTCTCGTCGCGCCCCTGGCCTCGGGTGTGGGTTGCTCCTCCCAGCCACCGCCCCTGTCCTTGGGCTTAGGGGTATGGGGTAGCTCCTCCAGCTGTTCCTGCACCGTCGCAGTCTGGTACTCTCAACCGCTGCCCCTGACTTCGGACGTGGGGTAACTCCTCTTGGCCACTGCCCTTCGGGCATGGGGTCCTCCCGGCTTCTGCCCCGGACCTCGGATGTGGGGTGGCTCCTCTCGGCCGCGCTATGGAGCGCCGGTCGCAGCTGCCTGCGCTAAGGCGCGCCCGAGGGGACTGGAATGCAAAAGCAGGAAGTCAAGAAACACCTGGAGTAACAGGCAAATTTGGCCTTAGAATACGGAATGAAGCAGGGCAAAGACTAATAGAGTTTTGCCAAGAAAATGCACTGGTCATAGCAGACATCCTCTTCCAAAAACACAAGAGAAGACTCTACACATGGACATCACCAGATGGTCAACACCAAAATCAGATTGATTATATTCTTTGCAGCCAAAGATGGAGAAGCTCTATACAGTCAGCAAAAACAAGACCAGAAGCTGACTGTGGCTCAGACCATGAACTCCTTATTGCCAAATACAGACTTAAATATAAGAAAGTAGGGAAAACCACTAGACCATTCAGGTATGACCTAAATCAAATCCCTTATGATTATACAGTGGAAGTAAGAAATAGATTTAAGGGCCTAGATCTGATAGATAGAGTGCCTGATGAACTATGGAATGAGGTTCGTGACATTGTACAGTAGACAGGGATCAAGACCATTCCCATAGAAAAGAAATGCAAAAAAGCAAAATGTCTGTCTGGTGAGGCCTTAAAAATAGCTCTGAAAAGAAGAAAAGTGAAAAGCAAAGGAGAAAAGGAAAGCTATAAACATCTGAATGCAGACTTCCAAGAATAGCAAGGAGAGATAAGAAAGCCTTCCTCAGCAATCAATGCAAAGAAATAGAGGAAAACAACAGAATGGGAAAGACTAGGGATCTCTTCAGGAAAATCAGAGATACCAAAGGAACATTTCATGCAAAGATGAGCTTGATAAAGGACAGAAATGTTATGGACCTAACAGAAGCAGAAGATATTAAGAAGAGATGGAAAGAATACACAGAATGTACAAAAAAGATCTTCATGACCCAGATAATCACGATGGTGTGATCACTGACCTAGAGCCAGACATCCTGGAATGTGAAGTCAAGTGGGCCTTAGAAAGCATCACTACGAACAAAGCTAGTGGAGGTGATGGAATTCCAGTTGAGCTATTTTAAATCCTGAAAGATGATGCTGTGAAAGTACTGCACTCAATATGCCAGCAAATTTGGAAAACTCAGCAGTGGCCACAGGACTGGAAAAGGTCAGTTTTCATTCCAATCCCAAAGAAAGGCAATGCAAAAGAATGCTCAAACTACCACACAATTGTACTCATCTCACATGCTAGTAAAGTAATGCTCAAAATTCTCCAAGCCAGGCTTCAGCAATATGTGAATCGTGAACTTCCTGATGTTCAAGCTGGTTTTAGAAAAGGCAGAGGAACCAGAGATCAAATTGCCAACACCCACTGGATCATGGAAAAAGCAAGAGAGTTCCAGAAAAACATGCATTTCTGCTTTATTGACTATGCCAAAGCCTTTGACTGTGTGGATCACAATAAACTGGGGAAAATTCTTCAAGAGATGGGAATACCAGACCACCTGATATGCCTCTTGAGAAATTTGTATGCAGGTCAGGAAGCAACAGTTAGAACTGGGCATGAAACAACAGACTGGTTTGAAATAGGAAAAGGAGTTCGTCAAGGCTGTATATTGTCACCCTGTTTATTTAACTTATATGCAGAGTACATCATGAGAAATGCTGGACTGGAAGAAACACAAACTGGAATCAAGATTGCCGGGAGAAACGTCAATAACCTCAGATATGCAGATGACACCACCCTTATGGCAGAAAGTGAAGAGGAACTCAAAAGCCTCGATGAAAGTGAAAGTAGAGAGTGAAAAAGTTGGCTTAAAGCTCAACATTCAGAAAACGAAGATCATGGCATCCGGTCCCATCACTTCATGGGAAATAGATGGGGAAACAGTGGAAACAGTGACAGAATTTATTTTTCTGGGCTCCAAAATCACTGCAGATGGTGACCGCAGCCATGAAATTAAAAGAGGTTTACTCCTTGGAAGGAAAGTTACGACCAACCTTGATAGCATGTTCAAAAGCAGAGACGTTACTTTGCCAAGAAATGTTCATCTAGTCAGGGCTATGGTTCTTCCTGTGGTCATGTATTGATGTGAGAGTTGGACTGTGAAGAAGGCTGAGCGCCAAAGAATTGATGCTTTTGAACTGTGGTGTTGGAGAAGACTCTTGAGAGTCCCTTGGACTGCAAGGAGATCCAACCAGTCCATTCTGAAGGAGATCAGCCCTGGGATTTCTTTGGAAGGAATGATGTTAAAGCTGAAACTCCAGTACTTTGGCCACCTCATGCGAAGAGTTGACTCATTTGAAAAGACTCTAATGCTGGGAGGGATTGGGGGCAGGAGTAGAAGGGGACGACAGAGGATGAGATGGCTGGATGGCATCACTGACTCATTGGACGTGAGTCTCAGTGAAGTCCGCGAGTTGGTGAAGGAAAGGGAGGCCTGGCGTGCTGGGATTCATGGGATCGCAAAGAGTCAGACAGGACTGAGCGACTGATCCGATCTGATCTGAAGATGATGACTGATCTAAAGATAACTTCCTAGAAGAGGTGACTTCTGGGTTGACCCTAGAAAATGATATTTCTCCCCTTCGTGGAACTTCTCCTCTATTTTTTAAACCAGAGGGTATTGAGGATAGTCACTAAGTCATCATTTTGACTTACCCATGAGTCATCAAAAGTTTCCTCCACAATACATCTTTATCACCTACCTCTGGAGCTATGATACAGGATGTGGTGGGACATGGAGATCTGCTGTTCAGACCTCCCTTCAAGGACTTGTTGCCTAGCTGCTGGAGGTGCTGCCAGTGGGCAACCTTAAGCACCAGGCTGCATGCAGTGACCCTTCCAGGTGGAGGTATAAAGACCTGGCCATTGGATGTGTCAGGACAACCCTGAAGGGCCGTCTTCACTCCAGATGCCCCATAGGATCAGCTAAGGTCATCTGGCTATTGTTCCAGCTTGATCTTTCCTTCTGCCCTATCCTGTTTCTTCCCTCTTGATTCCACAGTGTTGATTCCAAGAGTACCCCTGATAAACATCCCAGCACTAAACTCCATCTGAGTCTGCATTCCAGAGAATCAACCTGAAACATGTATCAGAAAACATTCCAGTACTCAGGGAGGACTTTTATTTGAAAATTACTAGTTACATATGCTCTTAAAACATTTTAAAATCCCCAAATAAAATACAAAACGGTGGACACAAGGGCTTTTGTGTGAGTATCATTACCTTTGATTTAAAATCTACAACCTAATGTTGTCTGGCCAAAATGAAATTAAGTTATATATTAATAATAAAAGAAAACTATTATGTTGAAACACATGAAAGTGCCGTTTTATACAAAAGGCTGAATGTTAGCAGTTCCACATGTTCAATCTAATAGAAAAAATCTATTGCCATTTGAAATTCAGAGAACATTATTCTTATAAATAACTCATGGGTAAAAGATATAATGAATTAAATTAGTAAAGAATACATTTGAATCAGTTCTAATGAGGTGGATGAAACTGGAGCCTATTATACAGATTGAAGTAAGCCAGAAAGAAAAACACCAATACAGTATACTAACACATATATATGGAATTTAGAAAGATGGTAACAATAACCCTGTGTATGAGACAGCAAAAGAGACACTGATGTATAGAACAGTCTTATGGACTATGTGGGAGAGGGAGAGGGTGGGAAGATTTGGGAGAATGGCATTGAAACATGTAAAATATCATGTATGAAACGAGTTGCCAGTCCAGTTTCAATGCACGATACTGGATGCTTGGGGCTAGTGCACTGGGACGACCCAGAGGGATGGTATGGGGAGGGAGGAGGGAGGAGGGTTCAGGATGGGGAACACATGTATACCTGTGGCAGATTCATTTTGATATTTGGTAAAACTAATACAATTATGTAAAGTTTAAAAATAAAATAAAATTAAAAAAAAAAAGAAAATACATAATACTTTGGCTATTGACTGGTGTAAGTATCAAAAGTTGTAGGCTGTAGCTAAAGCAGATCTCAGAAAAAATGTCATGTTTATATACTTAGGTTAGAAAAATAATGATGTTATTAATCTGTTTGCAATGAAAGAAAGAAAGAATGATATGATGAACTAGAAAGAAAAACAGAGCATCAATCAAGCAAAAAGTTGATTCTTTGAAAATAGGAAAAAGTTATACAAGATTACTCATAAAAAAGAGAAGCCTCAAAGAAAATTAAAAAGCCAAAAGAACACAGAGATGCTGCAGAGATTAAACACATAAGATATTGTGAATAAATTTATGCCATTCAAGCTCAAAAATCACAGGAAACAGATCCACTTCTAGAAAAATGAAACTCACCAGAGTGATTCTGCAGAAATAACACACTGAATAGGAGTACATAATTATCAAGTTACCCAGACAATGATAGCTGCACAACACTGTTCATGTGATTAATGCCACTGAACTGTATGATTAAAAATGGTTCTATGGCAAATTTTGTTATATATTTCACAATTTTTTTAAATGTAAAAAATAAAGTCCTCAATCTAGAAGACATTCTAGCACATGTCTGTCCTTCATTAGCAAATCCTCTAGAAGGGCTCCTATTTTGAGAAAGTGTATTTTCTCTTCCTTCTCTTTTAGAGGGCTTCCCTGATAGCTCAGCAGTAAAGAATCTGTCTGCAATGCAGGAGACACAGGAGATGAACATTTAATGTTGTCGTTTTGTATTTTAACTATATTTTTTGGAGGGAGACACCTCTGTCTCCTATAATGTCACTTAAATCATACATATTGTACATTTTTCTATTAGTTATTACATTAGTAATACCTATTAGTACATTTTCCTACTATTATTAGTTTTCTCTATAGTAATTTAACCAGAGGTCTTTGAGAGGAAAAATTGATCCTAGTTATGTTAAAAGAAGTGGTGACACAAAACGGCAACTTCACACAGTCTTCAAGTAAGCAGATTCCCTGATATAATTGGAAAGTAATATGTAATTCTGGAAAGAGTAAAAAAAAAAAAATCTGTGACAACTTTGTCTCAAATCTTCGCAAATGGGTTTGACTCTGGAGTCTCTCAAGACACAAAACCTGAGAGACAGCTTTTATTGGTGGCCTGTACCTCTGATTTGGATAAGAAGGAAAATAATATAACATAAATGAACATAATAAATCCTTTTGCAAGACCTTGAAATCATTGAATGAAGTTGGAGAAAAATATTACAGGCTAACACTTTATGATCTGTAAGTGTTTGTTGCTGGTATGAAAAATGTAAGTACAATATACTTTATGCAAAAACTTATTGGAAAAGTGCCTTTGGAATAGATATGACCTCACAGTAGAATCACATTGTTGACTCAAAAATTGTTAAAGCTGAGGGCTGTCCACTGGAAACATTCATAACCACACGGTCACTGTAAGTAATATCTGGCTATTTCTTTCCAAAGTGCACCTGAGGGAGGAAAAAGACAAAAACAACATATTTAACAGTTTTAAAATCCTTCTCCTAAAGCATCACATTTATAGGTTCACGTCTTCATGTGAAGCAATCATATCACTAGTGGACACACAATTAAAAAAAAAAAAAAAACAGGGGTGTATTTATTCAGCGGAGGAAGTAGTCTCATTAAAACCCTCAATGGGGCTGGACTTAATGCCAAACAACCTGTAGATTTACTATAGTTCTGATCATTCTGATTCTCAGATATGTTTTATCACTACAGGAAATTGATAAGTAAAATCACTTTACTAACTGGAGATAAATTAAAAATAGGGTGACAAAGAGGCTAGGAAATCTATAAATAGTGTCTACCCAAGGGTTTCTCGTTTTCACAGGTAAAATGAACACAACAAATTCAGATGTTAATATTACGCTGTAATCACTATATTTTATAAACTCTGCTTGATAAGCATTGAAAATAAGGAATAGAAATGGAGAAAGCATAATACGATGAATGAGATAAAAAGAATGAGATAACTATATGCATTGATATAATCTGAGATACAATATGAACTGAAAAAAAAGGAGAGAACAACTATTATTTGTGCTTAAAAACAGGAAGACCACATGTTCACAAGTTCTTCCTGATACACAGAAGTCAACAGGACAGTCAACAGTGGTGCTGGGGCTCGACCTAGGGGGGGGAGCTGTGTGATGACAGGAGTGGACAGTGATTTACCTTTTGTTCATAAATTTTAAAAAGTATTTTAAAAAACTGTTAAAATTTTATAACATTAAATGTATCATTTGTTTTAAAACTTACTATTAAAAATATATTTAGAGCAGGGGTCCCCAGCTGTTTGGGCACCAGGGACCCAGTGTCATGGAAATCAAGATTTCCACAGATGCAGCGAGGAGGGTGTAGCTGGGGGAGGTCCAGATGTAATTTGAGCAACAGGGAGCAGCAGATGAAGCTTCACTCACTCGCCCACCATTCACCTCCTAATATCCCAGTGGGGCCCAGTTCCTAACAGCCTGCAGACAGGTACCAGTCTGCAGCCCAGGGTTTGGGGACCTCTGACTGAGAGTCTCTAAAGCTACTTATAAGAACTAGGGGTATATTTGCTTAATTATTGCGAGGCAAGGCTTCTGACTACAGCCTCAAAAAAAAAAAAAAAAAAATGATCCCACTTTTCTACTGTAAAACACTCTATATTATCAAAGCGCTTAAGCATCTGCTCTCTCATCTGATCCTTGTAATAAGTGTGAAGAATCTGGCAGGGCTGTAATCTCTGATCTATACACTGGTGAGGACCTGAGGCTCAGGGACCTTGGGGAACACAAGGCCACGTGGAGGCTAAGTGCCTCCTCCATCTGCTCAAACTGGTCAAATTGGCTTCAAGATCCAGAATATGAGGATTTCATAACTTTTGGAGCTGTATTAGGTGATTTCATGAATAGACAAAACGACACCTCTGTGACACACTGGGAACAAAGAAACTTCAAAAAACCTCAATCAGGTCTGCTTCATCACAGAAGAGAATGAATGGCAGGCATGTATCCTTTGTTATGGGCTGAATTGTGTCCCCTCCAATTTTACATATTGAAGTCCTAAACCTTCCAGTATGTCAGAATGCAACTGTGTTTTGAGACAGGGTCTTTAAAGAGGCAATAAAGTTAAAATGAAGTCATACAGGTGTGTCCTAATCTAAAAGACTGGAGTTATAAGAGGCAATCAGGACACAGGCACACAGAGGGAAGACCATGTGAGACACAGAGAGAACACGGCATCTCCAAGCCAAGGAGAGAGACCTCAGAGGAAACCAGCCCTGCTGACAACTTGACCTCAGACTTCTAGTCTCCATTCAGCGCTAAGAGAAAATTAGTTTCTGTTGTTTAAGTCATCTACTCTGTGGTACTTTACATGGCAGCCCTATCAAACTAATTCCCCTTTCAGCTTTATATATTTAACAGGTACTTTCTCTGCTATTTCAGGAGTCATCTAAAAAGGTCAATGAGACAGTGATTCAGCTTGCTTGAACTATTTGTTCGGGAAAATGTGACTTGGAAGCACCTTTTTCCAGATGTTTAAGTGCACCTTTTTCAGATGAATAAATCCTGCTCTATTAGAGAAAAAGCTTGTTGACTTAAGCTAATCATCCTGGTGTTACAGCTCTGAACAAGGCATTGCCATCTGATGTTGCACATTCAAAAATCAGATAATCTGACAGCTCATCCTGCTAAGAAGATGCAGAGTATACAGAAATAAAGTCAGGAAGGTATTCAACTGGGATGAGAACCAGTATACATATTTCTTTCCATAGATGTGACCTGACCAGTGACAGAACTGAAACCCACCAGTGATTTTCTGTCACCCTGTGAGCATCAGTGATTGGTCCCCACCTTGAGAACCACATGAAAGGAGCAGTGTTCTCAGACTCAATACAGAACACAGCACCTGGAGCAGCTTCCCCCAGCAATTCCCTCTCTGTGCTCTCTGGACCAGCTCTGTGACCTTAAATGAGCCCTTGAACAAATCTCCTCATCCATGACAAATGATAAAAAAGAACCATCATGAGATTGAGATTATGCATATGAGAACTGTGTAAAATAAATTATAAAGAACTACACAAGTGTAACTTACCATCAATATTGTTAAAGTAGGTGCAGGGTTACTAGACCATGAATCACAAGCTTTCTAATTCTATGACCAGTGTCTGCTTCTATATGTATGTTATACTTGATTTAATACATTTATTGAAAGAAAAGATTCCAAATTCTGTGTCTGCTGCAAACTAACTTAACACATGGGCCCACCTTCCGTCTAAGGGGCCTTGGTTTCCTCACCTGTAAAATGAGGGTGTGTGCACACATGCTCAGTTGTGTCTATTTCCAACCCCATGGACTATAGCCCACCATGGGACCCTATGTCCATGCAATTTTCCAGGCAAGAATACTAGAGTGGGTTGCCATTTCCTTCTCCAGGAGATCCTCCCAACTCACAGATTGAACCCACATCTCATATCTCCTGCATTGGCAGGCCATTTCCTTACAACCTAGTGCCACCTAGGAGGCCCAAATGAGGGTGTTGATCCTATTACCTTATGTTATCTGTACCTAGCTAAAATTCTGCGATCTATTTCTCATTACTCAGTGCCTTGACTATATAATGATCGCATAAGTTTTTTTTTTTAATTATTATTATTTTTTACTTTACAATATTGGTTTTGCCATACAATCTGACACATAAGTGGGGACAACTCTCTTTGATGTGAAATTGTTATTCAGTCACTAAGTCATATCCAACTCTTTGGAACCCCATGAACTGCAGGATGCCAGGCTTCCCTGTCCTTTACTATCTCCCTGAGTTTGCTCAAACTCATGTCCATTGAGTTAGTGATGCCATCCAACAATTGATGTGAAATGCATAAGGTCAAAAGAGCAAAAGAGTTTGGGAGATTCCTGGCTCTCTAGGTTATGCAGGGAATCACAAATGATTCTCAGGTTGTAGGAGGGAAACTCTGGCTGTAAGACACTTTAGTGCAGACACTTTTACCATCTGAGCCACCAGGGAAGCTCTTAATAGTTACAAGTGCTGTGTAAAGCTCAGTCATTAAAAAATACAGAATTCCTGAAGTCAGGTAGGTTGATTCCTCCAGTTCCATTCTTCTTTCTCAAGATAGCTTTGGCTATTCGAGGTTTTTTGTATTTCCATACAAATCGTCAAATTATTTGTTCTAGCTCTGTGAAGAATACTGTTGGTAGCTCGATGGGGATTGCATTGAATCTATAAATTGCTTTGGGTAGTATACTCATTTTCACTATATTGATTCTTCCAATCCATGAACATGATATATTTCTCCATCTATTAGTGTCTTCTTTGATTTCTTTCACCAGTGTTTTATAGTTTTCTGTATATAGGTCTTTAGTTTCTTTAGGTAGATATATTCCTAAGCATTTTATTCTTTCCGTTGCAATGGTGAATGGAATTGTTTCCTTAATTTCTCTGTTTTCTCATTGTTAGTGTATAGGAATGCAAGGGATTTCTCTGTGTTTATTTTATATCCTGCAACTTTACTATAGTCATTGATTAGTTCTAGTAATTTTCTGGTGGAGTCTTTAGGGTTTTCTATGTAGAGGATCATGTCATCTGCAAACAGTGAGAGTTTTACTTCTTCTTTTCCAATTTGGATTCCTTTTATTTCTTTTTCTGCTCTGATTGCTGTGGCCAAAACTTCCAAAACTATGTTGAGTAGTAAAGGTGAAAGTGGGCACCCTTGTCTTGTTCCTGATTTTAGAGGAAATGCTTTCAATTTTTCACCATTGAGGATAATGTTTGCTGTGGGTTTGTCATATATAGCTTTTATTATGTTGAGGTATGTTCCTTCTATTCCTGCTTTCTGGAGAGTTTTTATCATAAATGGATGTTGAATTTTGTCAAAGGCTTTCTCTGCATCTATTGAGATAATCATATGGCTTTTATTTTTCAATTTGATAATGTGGTGTATTACATTGATTGATTTGTGGATATTGAACAATCCTTGCATCCCTGGGATAAAGCCCACTTGGTCATGATATATGATCTTTATAATGTGTTGTTGGATTCTGATTGCTACAATTTTGTTAAGGATTTTTGCGTCTATGTTCATCAGTGATATTGGCCTGTAGTTTTCTTTTATTGTGGCATCTTTGTCAGGTTTTGGTATTAGGGTGATGGTGGCCTCATAGAATGAGTTTGGAAGTTTCCCTTCCTCTGCAATTTCCTGGAAGAATTTAAGTAAGATAAGTGTTAGCTCTTCTCTAAATTTTTGGCAGAATTCAGCTGTGAAGCCATCTGGACCTGGGCTTTTGTTTGCTGGAAGATTTCTGATTATAATTTCAATTTCCGTGCTTGTGATGGATCTGTTAAGATTTTCTATTTCTTCCTGGTCCAGTTTTGGAAAGTTGTGCTTTTCTAAGAATTTGTCCATTTCTTCCATGTTGTCCATTTTATTGGCATATAATTGATGATAGTAGACTCTTATGATCTTGTGTATTTATGTGTTGTCTGTTGTGATCTACCATTTTCATTTCTAATTTTATTGATTTGATTTTTCTCCCTTTGTTTCTTGATGAGTCTGGCTAATGGTTTGTCAATTTTATTTATCCTCTAAAATAACCTGTTTTTGACTTTGTTGAGTTTTACTATGGTCTATTTTGTTTCTTTTGCATTTACTTCTGCCCTAATTTTTAAGATTTATTTCCTTCTACTAACCCTGGGGTTCTTCATTTCTTCCATTTCTCGTTGCTTTAGGTGTAGAGTTAGGTTATTTATTTGACTTTTTTGTTGTTTCTTGAGGTATGCCTGATTGCTATGAACCTTCTCCTTAGCACTGCATTTACAGTGTTCCACATGTTTTGGGTTGTTGTGTTTTCAGTTTCATTCGTTTCATTGCATATTTTGATTTCTTTTTTGATTTCTTCTGTGATATGTTGGTTATTCAGCAGCATGTTGTTCAGCCTCCATATGTTGGAATTTTTTAATAGTTTTCTCCTGTAATTGAGATCTAATCTTACTGCATTGTGGTTAGAAAAGATGCTTGGAATGATTTCAATTTTTTTTTAGTTTACCAAGGCTAGATTTATGGCCCAGGATGTGATCTATCCTGGAGAAAGTTCCGTGTGCACTTGAGAAAAAGGTGAAATTCATTGTGTTGGGGTGAAATGTCCTATAGATATCAATTAGGTCTAACTGGTCTGTTGTATCATTTAAAGTTTGTGTTTCCTTGTTAATTTTCTGTTTAGTTGATTTTTCCACAGGTGTGAGTTGGGAATTAAAGTCTCCCACTATTATTGTGTTATTGTTAATTTCCCCTTTCATACTTGTTAACATTTGTCTTACACATTGCAGTGCTCTTACGTTGGGTGCATATATATTTATAATTGTTACATCTTCTTCTTGAATTGATCTTTTGATCCTTATGTAGTGTCCTTCTTTATCTCTTTTCACAGTATTTGTTTTAAAGTCTATTTTATCTGATATAAGTATTGCTCTCCTGCTTTCTTTTGGTCTCTATTTGCATGGAATATCTTTTTCCAGCCCTTCAGTTTCAGTCTGTATGTGTCCCTTATTTTGAGATGGGTCTCTTGTAGACAACATATATAGGGGTCTTATTTTTGTATCCACTCAGCAACTCTTTGTCTTTTGATTGGGGCATTCAACTCATTTATGTTTAAGGTAATTATTGATAAGTATGAACCCATTATGAAGGAGATCAGTCCTGGGTGTTCTTTGGAAGGAATGATGCTAAAGCTGAAACTCCAGTACTTTGGCCACCTCATGCGAAGAGTTGACTCATTGGAAAAGACTCTGATGCTGGGAGGGATTGGGGGCAGGAGGAGAAGGGGACGACAGAGGATGAGATGGGTGGATGGCATCACTGACTCGATGGACGTGAATCTGGGTGAACTCCAGGAGTTGGTGATGGATAGGGAGGCCTGGCGTGCTGTGATTCATGGGGTCACAAAGAGTCGGACATGACTGAGTGACTGATCTGATCTGATCTGATCTGATGAACCCGTTGCCATTTACTTTATTGTTTTGGGTTTGAGTTTATACACCCTTTTTGTGTTTCCTGTCTAAACAAGATCCTTTAGCATTTGTTGGAGAGCTGGTTTGGTGGTGCTGAATTCTCTCAGCTTTTGCTTGTCTGTAAAGCTTTTGACAGAGTGCCTGATGAACTATGGATGGAGGTTCATGACACTGTACAGGAGACAGGGATCAAGACCATCCCCATGGTAAAGAAATGCAAAAAAGCAAAATGGCTGTCTAAGGAGGCCTTATAAAAAGCTGTGAAAAGAAGAGAAGCGAAAAGCTAAGCAGAAAAGGAAACAAGATATAAGCATCTAAATGCAGAGTTCCAAAGAAGAGCAAGGAGAGATAAGAAAGCCTTCCTCAGCAATCAATGCAAAGAAATAGAGGAAAACAACAGAATGGGAAAGACTAGAGATCTCTTCAAGAAAATTAGAGATACCAAGGGAACATTTCATGCAAAGTTGGGCTCAATAATGTTGATGTATGACAAAACCAATACAATATTGTAAAGTAAAAAATAAATACATAAATAAAATAAAAAAAATTTTTTAATGGCACAAAGGAAAAAAAATAAAAACAAAACAGTTCTTTCTAAAATAAATAAATAAAAGACAGAAATGGTATGGTCCTAACAGAAGCAGAAGATATTAAGAAAAGGTGGCAAGAATACACAGAAGAACTGTACAAAAAAGAGCTTCACTATCCAGATAATCACTATGGTGTGATCACTTATCTAGAGCCAGACATCCTGGTATGTGAAGTCAAGCAGGCCTTAGAAAGCATCACTACGAACAAAGCTAGTGGAGGTGATGCAACTCCAGTTGAGCTATTTCAAATCCTGAAAGATGATGCTGTGAAAGTGCTGCACTAAATATGCCAGCAAATTTGGAAATCTCACCAGGGGCCATAGTATTGGAAAAGTTCAGTTTTCATTTCAATCCCGCAATCCCAAAGAATGCTCAAACTACCGCACAATTGCACTCATCTCACATGGCTAGTAAAGTAATACTTAAAGTTCTCCAAGCCAGGCTTCAGGAATATGTGAACCATGAACTTCCAGATGTTCAAGCTGGTTTTAGAAAAGGCAGAGGAACCAGAGATCAAATTGCCAACACCTGCTGGATCACAGAAAAAGCAAGAGAGTTTCAGAAAAACATGTATTTCTGCTTTATTGACTATGCCAAAGCCTTTGACTGCGTGGATCACAATAAACTGTGGAAAGTTCTGAAAGAGATGGGAATACCAGACCACCTGACCTGCCTCTTGAGAAACCTATATGCAGGTCAGGAATCAACAGTTAGAACTGGACATGGAACAACAGACTGGTTCCAAATAGGAAAAGGAGTACGTCAAGGCTGTATATTGTCACCTTGCTTATTTAACTTATATGCAGAGTACATCATGAGAAAACCCTGGATTGGAAGAAGCACAAGCTGGAATCAAGATTGCCAGGAGAAATATCAATAACCTCAGATATGCAGATGATACCACCCTTATGGCAGAAAGTGAAGAGGAACTAAAAAGCCTCTTGATGAAAGTGAAAGAGGAGAGTGAAAAAGTTGGCTTAAAGCTCAACATTCAGAAAACAAAGATCATGGCATCTGGTCCCATCACTTCGTGGAAAATAGATGGGGAAACAGTGGAAACAGTGTCAGACTTTATTTTGGGGGGCTCCAAAATCACTGCAGATGGTGATTGCAACCATGAAATTAAAAGACGCTTACTCATTGGAAGGAGCATTATGATCAACCTAGATAACATATTCAAAAGCAGAGACATTACTTTGCCAACAAAGGTCTGTCTAGTCAATACTATGTTTTTTCCAGTAGTCATGTATGGATGTGAGAGTTGAACTGTGAAGAAAGCTGAGCAGCAAAGAATTGATGCTTTTGAACTGTGGTGTTGGAGAAGACTCTTGAGAGTCCCTTGGACTGCAAGGAGATCCAACCAGTCCATTCTAAAGGAGATCAGTCCTGGGTGTTCTTTGGAAGGACTGATTCTAAAGCTGAAACTCCAGTACTTTGGCCACCTCATGCGAAGAGTTGACTCATTGGAAAAGACTCTGATGCTGGGAGGAATTGGGGGTAGGAGAAGGGGACTACAGAGGATGAGATGGCTGGATGGCATCACCGATGGACATGAGTTTGAGTGAACTCTGGGAATTGGTGATGGACAGGGAGGCCTGGCATGCTGCAATTCATGAGGTCGCAATGAGTCTGACATGGCTGAGTGACTGAATTGAACTGAACTGAACTGAGCATTACTTCCCAACCACAAAAGACTCTTGAACTGGGAAGGAATGGATCTGCGACCCATCTGTGAATAAGCCAGGTGAATCGAGTTTGTTTGTGCTAGAAAGGGAATCAACTTGTTGAGATTGTAAATTATGATGACCTAAAAAGTATGTTTGAGACAACTTCAAATTTCTATATGTTCTGGATTAAAGTCAAGGCAGAATATCCTGAGATTGCCACAAAGCACTGAAAATCCTGCTTCCACTTCCAATAAGCTATCTTTGTAAAGCAGAGTTTTCTGCAGTGACAGCAACCAAAAGAAGATCACAGAGTAGATTAGACATAAGCAACACACTTCGGGTGTCACTCTCTCCCATCAAACCCTGGATGAGACCATCTAGTTGTAGAAAAACAAGCTCAGGGCTCCCTGATTCTTCAGTATGGTGAGTTGTATAATTATTTCATTATATATCAAAGTGTATAATAATAGAAATAAAGTGCACAATAAATAAAGTGATTGAATCATCTCAAAATCATCCCACTCTCCCTGGTCCGTGGAAAAATTGTCTTCCATGAAACTGGTCCATGGTTCCAAAAAGGTTGAACGCGACTGATCTACAGGATCTCTTTCAAATAGTCAAAGCTTTAAGTTTTAAATCTGCAGCAGGTATAAGAGCAGTACTAAAATGTTTCAGCTGAAATAATGCTGGTCCTCAAGCGTTTTCAACCAAGACATATAGGAAAATGGGATTCACAATTTAAACATAATCCTGTGGCTATCCATAGTTCTGAATATAGTGAAAATTTCTCTATCACTCCTCCTAGTAATATATCCACCTCTGTAAACTCAGGAGTGGGCACCTAACTGAAATCTAGCCAATCATATGCCATGTCTTGTCCAAAGGGCTTGGCTGACAGATAACCTCATGGCTAACCAAGCCAACTGGATTTCTTCCTTGAGAATGTTGAGCGGTGGTGGTAGGGGATGGGGGAGGTGGGGTGATTTTTGTTGTGTTTTGTTTTGTTTTGCTGGAGCTAGAAAGGGAAAACCTCTCTTTCCTTTCTGATGAGGGAGTTTCAAGGACATGACCCATGATTGTAACCATGTGCCCCATTTACATGGAGAGCCTGAAATAATAAAGCAGGCACTCAGGGAAAGTCATACAGTCAACAACTATTTATTAAATATCTACTCTTCCAGGAGCTAGGGAAACATGAGTGAACAGGATGAGTGCTATAAAGTAGAGTTTAGTAAAATCAAGTCCCTAGGGCTCCTGAGGCTAACAGGATCCCTCCTTGTGAAAGGTTGTTGTTGAATCACGCGAATACACAGGGATTCTTGGCCCCTGGAGGAGAAGAATTCAATCCAGGGCCAGAGTCGAGGCTTGATCGCTCAGAGCTTTTGTGTAATAAAGTTTTATTGAAGTATAAAGGAGATAGAGAAAGCTTCTGACATAGGCATCAGAAGGGGGCAGAAAGAGTACCTGCCTGCTAGTCTCCAGCTGGATGTTAAGTAATCACTAGCAGTCTGTTAATGAAAGAAAGGAATGTCTTAAAATTCAGAACGGCACCAGGCCCCTCAGCCATAAGATGCATTTTGGGATAGTCTTGGCGCCAAATGGTTTATCCTGGGCCATAAAATGATTAACTTGAATCTTGAAGAAGGACAGATCACCATACAAATAGTTTCATTTACATGGATTAGGAGAACAATATCCATACTGGTTTGTCAAGTAGGTTCTGGGCCAAGAGGCGGAACCAACTTGGAGACAGAGTTTGGGGTAAAGGCATAGTACATTAGCATAGCTTAAGACAAACATTTCCATAAGAAAAAGGCATTGGTTATCTCTAGGCTCAAGAATAGCTAACTTCAGGCGCAACCAGGTGTCATTATGGCCACACAGTATTTTAAGAGAAACCTCCCTTTAAATTTGTATAGAGAAGGAAAAAAATATTGCTAGTTTGTTTCCTCCTGCCGCTTAAGAGAGATAAAAATGTCTGACACTTGCAGGCTATTTCCTCCATTTGGAGAACCCTGGCCTTCCTGCCTGTTACCCTCTCATTCCCCTCTTTTCTTTTAGGAGAATTATGTTGCCTAGGGAAAAGGGGCATCGTTCTCATTCCATAACTACTTCTGAGCTGACAAGGGGCGTTGTCCCTAAATTGGTGAGGCAACATATTCTCCTAATCCTCATATTGAGGATATCTGATCCAGGGGCCCCAAATAGTAGTTGGAGGAAGCTACAGCAGTAGCAGGATTTTGAGCAACCATTTGTAACTTAAAAGCTTTCATGCGGCTAGAAACAAATCCAGTTATACAATTACAGATGCAGGGAGCAAACAGCAAGAACAAAACAACCAGAATTATTGTAATTAAGATAGTTGTCCACCATGGGGAACTAGTTAACGTTTCCCAAAGTGAAGCAATTGAGGCTTCAGGAGTATCCATGGCCCTAATCATCTTGTTCATGTGGTTAGTAAAATAAGTAACATTCGTGCTCATATCAGGTATATATGTACAGCATTGGGTATGAATAATGGCACAAGTTCCTTCTTGTGCAGCTGTCAGAATATCTAGAGCCAATCTGTTTTGTAAAACCACCTTTCTAATTTGTGCTTGTTCAGCATTAAGAGCTGAAAAAGCCTTTTGAGAATCTTGTAATGCCTGTTGAGTAAAATTAGTCAAAGCATCCACTCGTAACATAACATCTGTAGTTCCCAAAGAGGGAACAAACGCTGTAGCCAAATAATCATACCAATAAAATACAGACCTTGCCCACCGAGTTTTAAGGTGGGGTAAATTAGCAGGCTTTTCTGGAAGCTCTGAAAATATAAAGCCATGAGTAAAGGCTAGACCCAGGGTGCATCTCCTTATCCAACCAGGGGGAAGCCATGCCCATAGGTAAGAGCCACATATCCAGTAAGTCCCGTTTGGAGCAAGCCAGCGCGACTGAGATATCCAGTCCCAATTCGTGCCTTGCCAGACAAAGAGAGAACCTGAACTGGGATTGGAAAACACGGGAATGATTACATTGCATGTTTCCTGAGACAAATACCCCACTTGTTTCCAATCATTGTAATTAAGTTGTTGGCTAACTTTTGGGGACGGCTCTGTTTGTTCCCAGCATATAGAGGCAGTAGATATTAAACGTCCTTTTTCAGGAGTTAGCCATGTAACCTCATCCCATATTTGATAAACGTCAGGTAAAAAACCATTAGATCTAGACCTATTTACCTTATATGTGGCAAAATAGTCATTGAACCGAGACAATGTATAAGCAAAATTAAAAGTCACATTATGTCCATAGTTAGAGTACAAAGTGTTTCACCAGTCCATTTTAGGGTTGGTAGATGTCATCAGATGAAGAAGAGGCATCGCATGTGATTGTTGTCAAAGGTATTCGCAGACTTGGAGAAAGTCTTTTCCTTGAAGTGGGGATGTCCACCACGGGAAGCCTTCCACTGACGAAGAGGGGAGTGCTCCACAGACCCAGCAGTTAGACCGATTGTGGAATGCAGCATAAGAGTGAGCCCAGGACAGGATGACATTGTCTTGAGGATCCAACGGCAGACTCAGGATATTTGGAGTCAGCAGAAGTAAGCTCACATAGGTTATCAGGCCCATCTAAAAGGTACAAAGTCAGAGCATAGAAAGTAAAGACATAAAATGAAGTCACTTAATTTTGGTCAGGGTGCCACCTCTTAACTCGAGTATGATGTACCCACGAATCAATTCCTGGCACTTTGACAGCTGTGGGAGAAGAAAGAATAACCTGGTAAGGACCTTCCCAGAGAGGCTCGAGGGATGGGCCCCCAGATCCCAATGTTTTTATGAGGACCTCGGTTCCTGGCTCAAATAGAGGCTTGCTTGTCTGGGAGGCTGGGTCAGAAGTAGTCTCCCGGAGTTCTGTTAATGCCTGCTGAAAAGCTGAGAGCTGAGTTACGTAATTAGTTAATTCCAAGGCTTCAGGGTCTATAACAATGTCTGTGCGTAAGAAAGGCCTTCCATAAATACATTCAAAGGGGGACAGTCCCTTCTTTTTGGGGGTAGTTCGAGCCCTCATTAAAGCTATGGGTAGGACTTTAATCCATTTGTCCTGCGTCTCTTGAGTTAATTTGCGCAGATGTCTTTTGATAATGTCATTAGCTTTTTCAACTTTTCCGGAGGATTGGGGTCTCCAGGAACAGTATAAGTGATATTCTACTCCTAGAGCTTTAGATACCCCCTGAGTTACAGCAGCTTTAAAGGAGGAGCCATTGTCACTCTGAAGGCTCCGTGGCAGCCCAAACCTGGGGATAATTTCATGGATTAAAATCTTTATAACCCCCTTAGCCTGTTCACTATGACAGAGAAAAGCCTCAATCCATCCAGTAAAGGTATCTACCCAAACTTGTAAGCAAGAATATCCATTAGCTTTTGGCATATGAGTAAAATCAATTTCCCAATCCTCTCCAGGATACTTCCCACTTCGTTGTAATCCAGATTTTGCTAGCTTTTCAGTCTTTGGGTTATTTATTTGACAAATCTCACACCTTTTGATAATATTCTTTAAAGTTTTCATTACATTTTTACCTTCAAACAAACGAGAAACCATTTGGTAAGTACTCTCGGCACCCAAATGAAAACTCTGATGTAAACCCTTAAGAATTTTCCACTGAGCATTTTCAGGAATTATTAATCGTCCATCTTCAGACTGTAACCATCCTTTATCAGTAATCTTTGCTCCTCATTTCTCACATCTTTCTAATTCTTCCTCAGTATATTGTGGTCTTTCCTGTTCCACAGGACCCGTCCAGATCAAAGGCGTCTGTAGTGAAGGGGTTTCGTAAAGTGCCGCTTTCCTAGCTTGACAGTCAGCCAGATGATTACCTTCGGCTATTTTACTCCCATCCCTGCTGTGCCCTTTGCAGTGCATAACAGCTACTTCTTTAGGACAATATATAGCAGTTAAAAGTCTCTCGATTTCTCTGAAATGCTTAATAGGTTCTCCTGTTGCTGTTTTAAAGTGTCTCTGTTTCCATATTGCAGCATGAGCATGTAAAGTCAAATAAGCATACTTAGAATCTGTGTAGATATTTACCCGCTGCCCTTTGCTTAACTCTAGAGCTCGGGTCAGGGCCACAAGCTCCGCTAACTGAGCACTGGTTCCCTGGGGGAGAGATTTTGCTTCCAAAACCTGTTCAGCAGTCACCACGGCGTAACCTGCTTTACGCTTTCCATCCTGAACAAAAGAACTGCCATCTGTAAATATTTCCATGTCAGGATTGTCTAATGGGGTATCCTTTAGATCCTCCCGAGCTGCATAGTTCAAAGTTAGGAATTGAGAACAATCGTGATCAGGTGTTTCATTTTCCTTCTCAGGAAGGAAAGTGGCAGGATTTAAATTTCCACAAACTTTAAGCTTAGTTACTGGTCCTTCTAACAACAATGACTGATACTTAAGAAGCCTACTGTCTGTCATCCAAATATTAACCTTAGAATTTAAGATTCCACTCACATCATGAGAAGTCAGTACAGTAAGGTTTCGTCCATTAATTATTTTTAAAGCTTCAGGTGCTAATAAAGCCGCTGCCCCAATTACTCTTAGGCAGTGGGGCCACCCACATGAAACTACATCTAATTCTCTGCTTAGATAAGCAATAGGTTGCTGGTGAGGCCCTCGGGGTTGTGTCAAAACTCCCAATGTCACACCTTTTCTTTTTCTTTTTTTTTTAATTTATTTTTTTTTAAATTTTATTTAATTTTTAAACTTTACATAATTGTATTGGTTTTGCCAAATATCAAAATGAATCCACCACAGGTATACATGTGTTCCCCATCCACACCTTTTCTTTCAGTGACAAACAAATTAAATTCTGACCCTGTGGGCAAGCTCAGAGCTGGAGCTTGCAGGAGAGCAGTCTGAAGAACCTTAAAAGCCTTTTGAGTTTCTGGAGACCAAACCAGTTTGTCGGTTTGGGCCTGCTGAGTTTCAGCTATAAGTTTATATAAAGGTCAGGCAAGTTCCCCGTAACCTGGAATCCAAATGTGACAGTAACCTGTGATTCCCAAAAATCCTCTCAATTGTCTTAAAGTCATAGGTAGGGGGTGATTTAGTATAGGTTTAATTCTCTCAGGGCCTATGGCCCTAGTCCCTTCTGATATGATTAGGCCCAGATATCTAACCGATTGTTGACAAAGCTGAGCCTTTTCTCTTGATGCCTTGTAACCACAGTCTGCCAGAAAGTTTAAGAAATCTTCTGAGGCTCGCAAACAAGCTTCCTCTGTCTCAGCACAGAGCAAAATATCATCTACATATTGTAACACCACTGCTTCAGAGCTATTAAAGTTTAGTAGATCCCGTGACAAACTGTCCGAATAAGTGAGGACTGTCACGAAATCCCTGGGGCAAAACTGTCCAGGTTAACTGAGAAGCTGCCTGCGTAGGGTCTTCAAAGGCAAATAGGAATTGACTTTCTTCCGCCAAAGGCACTGAATAGAAGGCATCCTTTAAATCAATTACTGAGAAATATTTGGCCCGTTCAGGAATTTCAGATAATAGAGTATAAGGATTAGGCACCACGGGGTGTAAAGGAACTACAGCTTCATTTATTATCCGTAAATCTTGAACTAGTCTCCATTTACCATTCGATTTCTTTATACCCAAAATAGGAGTGTTGCAAGGACTGTTACAGGGAATTAATAGTCCCTGCTCCTTTAAATTTTCCATGATGGGTTTTAACCCTTCCTTAACTTCAGGTTTCAGTGGATACTGCTTTTTATGTGGAAATACGTGTGGGTCTTTGAGCTTAACAACTACAGGAATAGCATTTTGTGCTCGACCCACAGATTTTCCATCAGCCCCTACTCTAGGATTTACATTTTGTTCAACTAAAGGGAGAGAAAGGGAAGGCTCCATATTCATGAAAACAGAGGCATGGACCTTGCTCAGTATATCCCTTCCCAAAAGGGGTGAGGGAGATTCTGGCACAATCAGAAACTCGTGTGAAAACAGCACAGAATCCCGGTTGCAAGATAAAGAATAACTGAAATAATACCTTTTGGCTCGTCCATACAGTCCCATTATGGAAGCGGATCGGGAAGAAAGTGGGCCAGGGGCTTCAGTAAGCACAGAATAAGTTGCCCCAGTATCTAAAAGGAAATCGACGGATTGGCTCCCCACAACTATTAATACCCAGGGTTCCTCAGGTGTAATTAGGACGGGAGCTTGTGTGGGCACCCCCGGGCACCTTCAGTCCTGATTGTCTTGAGAGTCCGACCCGGGAGACCTACGCCTCTGGGGGCAGTCTCTCTTCCAGTGTGGTCCTTTGCAGACCGGACATGGAGCCGGGGGCGGCTTAAATGCCTGAGGGCAATCCCGCTTGAGGTGCCCCTCCTTTCCACAGTACTAGCAAGCCCATCCCTTTTCACCTGGGCCCCTCTGGGTATTTTTCTCAGGCTGTTTAAGAACGTTTTTCATAGCCATGGCGAAGGCTTCCACCTTTTCCTTTGTCTTTTTTTGCCTTTCTTTCTTTTCCTCATATTCCCTACCATAATAGACTGTCTGAGCCAGTTGTAACAGAGTATCTAAAGACTGATTTGGTCCATACGCCTGTTTTAATAGCTTATGGCAGATATCTGGAGCCAACTGAGTGAGAAATCTATCCTTTAAGATCACTTTTCCCTCTTCACTTTCGGGATCAATCTCAGTGAATCTGCGAAGGCCTTCTCTCAGTCTATCTAGGAATTTACCAGGAGCTTCTTTCTCCTCCTGTTCTATATCTGCCAATTTGCCATAGTTTAAAGGCTTAGAACGCGCCTGCCTAAGTCCCTCAAGAATACATCTAACAAAATGACTCTGATCCCATCTTCCTTTAGCTGTGTTGTAGTCCCAGTCTGGTTCTATAGTTGGGACCACCTGATTCCCAGTGGGGAGGGCCGCTATCTCATTCTCCCTCTTCCCTACTGATTCATTACCAAGCCACTCATCTCCATAAGCAACCGCTTTTCCCAAAACTCGAGTCTTTGACTCAGGAGTCAGCTTTTGTCCCAAGATATACATCACATCCTTCCAAGTGAGGTCATAAAGCAGAGTAACACCTTTAAAAGCTCTAATATATTTTTCTGGGTCCTCTAAATAGTCTCCCAGATCCTCCTTGATTCTTTGTATTTCTTGATAAGAAAAAGGCTTATTAACTCTCACAGACTGATTATTTCTCCTGGTGGGTGTTTCATAAAGAGGCAACAGCTTGTGTGGCTGTTCCTCAGTCTCTCTGGCTGCTCTGCGCATATGATCCCAGGGATAGATTGGAGAAACCTGTTTTTCCTCTTCTCTTTGTCTCCTGTCCTCCATCTCCTCTCTTACTTCGATGGTCTGAGTTTCTACTGAAACCAGAGTAGTCTGAGGTTGTACTGAGACAGGAGTTGTTTGGACCTCCATGTGGGCAGTTTGAATCCCAGTTTGGAGTCCCAGGTACAGGGGCAAAGTAAGAGGACAGGAGGGAGCTGAAGGTTTCACGCCCAAATCTATACCCTTAGGACATAAGTCTGGCATATTTCGCAGAGAGAAAAAGGGCAACACATATGCTACTTCTACCCATTTCCCTTGTTCCTTACAGAACCGGTCTAATTGTAGAACAGTATTATACTTAAGAGACCCTCCAACTGGCCACTGTTCGCCATCCTCCAATGGATACCGTGGCCATGCAGTATCACATAGGAAGACCAGGTGTGTCTTCTTTAAGCCCTGGGGATCAAATCTATCCCAGTTTTTCAGGATACAGTTCAAAGGGGTGAGGCTGGAATTGTTAGCTCCTATCTGTAAGAGAGAAAAAAAGCGACCAGCGCCATTTTTTCTACCAGAGGCGTCCCTCCCTGCTCTAGATGGGGGTGTAGACAGACGTTACACCAAAAGCTTTTCCTTCCTGGTCGGACTTAGTCTGTCCCTTACTGACACAGGCGCCGTACTCGTCCCCCCCGGTTCTACCACCAAGATGGGGTGGGGATGTACCAGGGGTAGACTTGATAGCATCCCTACTTGACGTCCAGCTCTTCACCCTTAACCTTGCTTGCCTCTGATGTCACCCAGGGTGAATCAGAGTAACCTTCCGGGATGCCTCCCAAACTAAGACTTCCGGGGGAAACATTCGTCACCTGAGTACCTGTGCACGACCCTGAGTATTTCCTGACCACAATAAGACCGACGCGAACATAAAACTGAGATGTTCTTTCCAAGCATCACCACACCAGTATAACAGCCTCCTCTGATCCACTAAGAGCCGGCGTTACCAAAGAAAAAAAAAACCCATTGCAGTCCCAATCTGAGTAACCTTTAACCTCAGAGATGTTCTGGGAGCTAGAGCTCCATCTAGCTTCCGAACTTTTGATTCCTAGTGAGGCTAGACACTTTCTTGACTACCAATCCAAGTTTGGGACCTAAGCCACAGTACACAATAACAGTATAGATCACAAGTCCCTTGAAAGTCTATGATCCGATAGATTAGGTTAGTACTTCTAATTCCCAAGGAGTTATGAAATGGTCAAAGAGACAGAAAAGTTTGACGGAGAAAGGAGAGTTCGGTCCACACGCTTTGCCCATTTCTGGTCTGTTCCTGAAGGAGACATTGGGTGCCTCTTGGCATTGGCAGGTCGGTATAACACCCCGACAGGTTTCTGCCATAAGCCGTATGAGATCACCGTGGAACCGCAGAGCAGGGCCCCTTACTTGCTTCACGCAGGGCATGCCATTCATTCACACAAGCACACTGTAGAGTTAGTAAAGCATGGCAGAAAACGTGTTCGCTAAAAGAACAAAGAACTAAAGCTCCAAGCATCCTTACCTTGTCCTGAAGGATCCTGGACGAGCCCCCAAGATGAAAGGTTGTTGTTGAATCACGCGAATACACAGGGATTCTTGGCCCCCGTAGGAGAAGAATTCAATCCAGGGCCAGAGACGAGGCTTGATCGCTCAGAGCTTTTGTGTAATAAAGTTTTATTGAAGTATAAAGGAGATAGAGAAAGCTTCTGACATAGGCATCAGAAGGGGGCAGAAAGAGTACCCTCCTGCTAGTCTTCAGCTGGATGTTATATAGTCACTAACAGTCTGTTAATGAAAGAAAGGAATGTCTTAAAATTCAGAATGGCACCAGGCCCCTCACCCATAAGATGCATTTTGGGATAGTCTTGGCGCCAAATGGTTTATCCTGGGCCATAAAATGATTAACTTGAATCTTGAAGAAGGACAGATCACCATACAAATAGTTTCATTTACATGGATTAGGAGAACAATATCCATACTGGTTTGTCAAGTAGGTTCTGGGCCAAGAGGCGGAACCAACTTGGAGACAGAGTTTGGGGTAAAGGCATAGTACATTAGCATAGCTTAAGACAAACATTTCCATAAGAAAAAGGCATTGGTTATCTCTAGGCTCAAGAATAGCTAACTTCAGGCGCAACCAGGTGTCATTATGGCCACACAGTATTTTAAGAGAAACCTCCCTTTAAATTTGTATAGAGAAGGAAAAAAATATTGCTAGTTTGTTTCCTCCTGCCGCTTAAGAGAGATAAAAATGTCTGACACTTGCAGGCTATTTCCTCCATTTGGAGAACCCTGGCCTTCCTGCCTGTTACCCTCTTACTTGGACGGTGTGACCTGCTGGAGCAGAAGCTGTCATTTTCCAGCTCGTGTCCTCTGACTCTTGTCCAGGACTAGGGAGTTCACGGCTTATCACCAACTCTCCACTTAGGGCCTCTTTCTAGCTATGGAAGCATACTGGGGCCATATGAAAAGCAAGCCAAAAACCTTGGATTCAACCCTTAACCACTAATGGATGAGGAATGGGTAGATAAATGACCCAGTGCCCTTGCCTGTGAGTTGGAATAATTCTGTCTCCCAAGGTGACTCCGAGAGAAGGAGCCCAGTTGCAAAAGCAGTAACTTTCTTGCTAACACACTTTTTATTGGTTTCTTTCCTATTTTTGTCTCACTTCACTCCCTACATGTGTTTTCCTAGGATCTCTTCTAGAATAAACCAATTTCACTCAAATGTTTGCCTCAGGGTCTGCAACTGGGGAACCCAAACTATGAAACCTATGAGGAACATCCTCCCAATTATTGAAAACACATTGACTCCCTTGGCCCATGAAAATCCATATTAATATTATAAACCCTGGGTTTCTAAATACAGTAGCACTATTCACATGATGATTTTGAGAACTTTAAATGTATCTGATCCAAATTGAGGTGTGCTTTAACTGTACAATACACCACAGATTTCAAAGATAGAATAAAACTTTTGTCTCAAAGATTTTTTTACATTTATTACATGTTGATAGAGTATTTTTGACACACTGGTTTAAAAATGTCTTACTAATTAATATTATTTTTCCCTATTAACTTTTTCACATGGCTACTACAAATTCATATTTATAGATGTGGGTCACTATATATTTCTATGGACAGTACTGCTGTAACCAGTGGAAAGGCTTTAGCACCAAAAATTTCTCTCCCACTCAAGAAAGCAAATAAGTAAGAATCATGTTAGTATACAAATCTTGCTGCTGCTGCTGCTGCTTTGCTTTAGTCGTGTTCCACTCTGTGCGACCCCATAGACAGCAGCCCACCAGGCTCCCATCCCTGGGATTTTCCAGGCAAGAACACTGGAGTGGGTTGCCATTTCATGGAAAGAAGTCACACTCACATTTCAGAACTTTGTTATTAGTGATGAGTTCCCATGTCACTTTCCACTGGCCCTCAGTCATATTTGCATTATTTCTCTATCATATAGAGCCCTGATGTAAAAAATTAAGCAAATCTTCTCAATTTGGGCCAATGGCTTCCCTGGGGGCTCAGTGATAAAGAACCTGCTTGCCAATCAGGAGACCCGGGTTTGATCCCTGGATCAGGAAGATACCCTGGAGAAGGAAATGGCAACCCACTCCAGTATACTTGCCTGGGAAATCCCATGGATAGAGGGGCCTGGCAGGCTACTGTCCACAAGGTTGCAAAAGAGGATGACTAAGTGACTAAGCAATAACATTAAGATATTATAATAATACTGGGAGCTTCAGTTATTTTGCTTCAGCCTTTTGGAAAACTAGTCCATTACTGAGATAAGTTGTCCAGAAACTGCTGAGTTAATAAGGGTATGCTCAGAAAAGAATACACCTAAAAAAGATGAAAACCCTGCTTTCATTAGGCTCATAATCTAGAAAAAGAATAGGTAAAAAGAAAATTACAGCAAAATAATATAAACATATGAATGTATTCATTCTCACCTGTAAAATTAACAACACTCTTTAAAAACCAGAATACCCCATGCTAATTAAAAGTGTGCTAGGCACTGTAATTTATTATTGGTAAATTATAAATTAGAAAAGCCTTTTCAGAATATAATCTGCAATATTTATTAAGAGCTTTAAAAATGTTCATCTTCTTTGACTAAATAGGAGTTTTACTTATAAGATAATCAAGGCAAAAAAAAAATTCATTTATAGAAAACTGTTTATGTACAACTTTATTTATATACAAATGTTCCTCAGAGCAGTGGTTATTATTAAATTGTAATAACATTTAGAAATATCCTAACTTCTAAGTTTAGCAATAGCAACATGATTAAACAACTTATAAATTATTTTTAAACAAGTGCTTTTGAATGTCTACCATACATCTACCCTTCAAAGAAATGAGAATCAATGGCCACAAGATATGTAAGGTTTATCTTCTCATGGTGTTTACATTGAAGTAGTGGGAGATAGATGGTAAAAAACTAAATGGATAAACAAGATAACACCAAGTTGATGAGGAATATGAAGAATAGGAAGTGAGAGTGGCTGGAGATGGCTGGCAAGCCCTGATTAAAATTGGGTAGTCAAGAAGGCTGCTCAGAGGAGAAACTTAGCCAAAACCAGGGAGTCAGTCTTCTGTAAACCTGGGAGAAAAAAAAAAACAAACCATGGTATTGGATAAGACAGCTTAGATGAGTGTAGATTAAAAAAAAAAAAAGGAAAGGGAGACCTCCTCTTGCATCTGTAAGTGGAGACAAACTGCCACCGACAAGACTGGCAAGGCTCACAGGTGAACAGAGGAAGTTGAGGCTTCTTTATGGTGAAAACCACCATGGGAACCTGAGCTTGGGGAGAAAACCAGAGCCATAACTGACAGACTGCTGGAGGCTCAATGTGAACAATCTGAGAGTAAAAACTCTGGGGGATGCAGTCATGCGGGGACTCACAATATAGTGAGGTTTACCTCCAGAAACTTCACCAGGATCCTACAGGAAATACCATGGAAAATCCCCTCAGCCTTCCTGCTGGGAGTGGGGCAATGAGGGAATAGCCAATTTGAAATAGATCAGAACACCCTCTTAAGAAGTCCTCTTGAAATGTGACTCCTGCAAATGGAGATGTGCTCAAAGTACAAATTACACACCAGATCGCGAAGGCTTTGTGTGAAAGAAAAGGAATGCAAAATCTCAATTTTGTATATTGATTATATGTTGACATAATAATATTTGAATAATTGGGTTAAATGAAATCTATTCATAAAATTAAAAAAAAAAAAAAAAAAAAAGAAGTCCTCTTAAGAAGGCCTCCCCTAGAGGAAAACTAGTACTCTAACCCTCTAGCATATTCAGTTCAGTTCAGTCGTTCAGTTGTGTCTGACTCTTTGGGACCCCATGAATCACAGCACACCAGGCCTCCCTGTCCATCACTAACTTCCAGAGTTCAACCAAACTCATGTGCATCGAGTTGGTGATGCCATCCAGCCATCTCATCTTCTGTCATCCCCTTCTCCTCCTGCCCTCAATCCCTCTCAGCATCACGGTCTTTTCCAGTGAGTCAACTCTTCGCATGAGGTGGCCAAAGTACTGGAGTTTCAGCCTCAGCATCAGTCCTTCCAATGAACACTGAGGACTGATCCCCTTTAGAATGGACTGGTTGGATCTCCTTGCAGTCCAAGGGACTCTCAAGAGTCTTCTCCAGTACCACAGTTCAGAAGAACCAATTCTTCGACACTCAGCTTTCTTCACAGTCCAACTCTCACATCCATACATGACCACAGGAAAAACCATAGCCTTGACTAGACAAACCTTTGTTGGCAAAGTAATATCTTTGCTTTTGAATATGCTATCTAGGTTGGTCATAACTTTCCTTCCAAGGAGTAAGCATCTTTTAATTTCATGGCTGCAATCATCATCTGCATATTAACTGAGCCCAAATGACCTAGGAGAAGGAAAATACACAGCTCCAGCTGGCTCAGGCCATTATATCCAACATAAGGGATGGGGTAGGGGAGAGAAAAATTAGAAACAATTGTGTGATTCACAGTCCAGAGGAAGATGCTCACTGAGGGGCCGAGACCTAATCATGGGAATCTGCCTGCCTTCACACCTCACCTCATCATTACTAAAGCCCTCGTACAGTAGTGCCTTTAATCCAGGACATCATGTCTGAATTTCAAGAGAAATTTACAAGGCACACCAAAAGGCAAAAGAAAAATGTTTTTGAAGAGACAAAGCGTCATCAGAATGAGGCATGTCAGCAATGTTGGAAATATCAGATGAAGATTCAAAAGCAACTATGGCTTCCCTGGTGGCTCAGTGGTAAAGAATCTGCCTGCCAATGCAAGAGACCTGGGTTTGATCCCTGGGTCAGGAAGATCCCCTGGAGAAGAAAATGGCAATCCACTCCAGTATTCTTGCTTGGGAAATCCTATGGAGAGAGGAGCCTGGCAGGTTACAGTCTATGGGGTCGCAAAAGAGTTAAACACTATGGAAAGACTAAACAACAATGACAATAACATGATTAATATGGCAAGGGCTCTAATGGATAAAGTATACAGCATATAAAAATAGATGGGCAATAGAAGCAGAAAGACGGAGATTCTAAGAAAGAACCAAGAGTAAAAGCTAGAGATGAAAAGCAGTGTAACAGAAATGAAGAAAAAGAACCCTTACAGCTGGGCTTATTATTTTCTTTTTTTAAATATAAATTTATTTATATTAATTGGAGGCTAATTACTTTACAATATTGTAGTGGTTTTGCCATACATTAAAATGAATCTGCCACAGGTGTACATGTGTTCCCCGTCCTGAAACTTTCTCCCAACTCCTTCCCCATCCTATCCCTCTGAGTCATCCCAGTGCACCAGCCCAAAGCACCCTGTCTCATGCATCGAACCTGGACTGGTGATTCATTTCACATATGATAATATACATGTTTCAATGCCATTTTCCCAAATCATCCCACCTCGCCCTCTCCCACAGAGTCCAAAAGACTGTTCTATACATCTGTGTCTCTTTTGCTGTCTTGCATATAGGGTTATCATTACCATATTTCTAAACTCCATATATATGCTTTAGCATACTGTATTGATATTTTTCTTTCTGGCTTACTTCAGTCTATATAATAGGCTCCAGTTTCATCCACCTCAGTAGAACTGATTCAAATGTGTTCTTTTTAATGGCTGAGTAATACTCCATTGTGTATATGTACCACTGCTTTCTTATCCATTCATCTGCTGATGGACATCTAGGTTGCTTCCATGTCCTGGCTATTATAAACAGTGCTGCGATGAACATTCGGGTACACGTGTCTCTTTCAATTCTGGTTTCCTCGGTGTGTATGTCCAGCAGCGGGATTGCTGGGTCATACGACAGTTCTATATCCAGCCTTTTAAGGAATCTCCACACTGTTCTCCATAGTGGCTGTACTAGTTTGCATTCCCACCAACAGTGTAAGAGGGTTCCCTTTTCTCCACACCCTCTCCAGCATTTATTGCTTGTAGACTTTTGGATAGCAGCCATTCTGACTGGCGTGAAATGGTACCTCATAGTGGTTTTGATTTGCATTTCTCTGATAATGAATGATGTTGAGCATCTTTTCATGTGTTTGTTAGCCATCTGTATGTCTTCTTTGGAAAAATCTATGTTTAGTTCTTTGGCCCATTTTTGATTGGGTCGTTTATTTTTCTGGAATTGAGCTGTAGGAGCTGCTTATATATTTTTGAGATTAATTCTTTGTCAGTTGCTTCATTTGCTATTATTTTCTCCCATTCTGAAGGCTGTCTTTTCACCTTGCTTATAGTTTCCTTTGTTGTGCAGGAGCTTTAAAGTTTCAGTTCAGTTCAGTTCAGTTCAGTAGCTCAGTCGTGTCCGACTCCTCGTGACCCCATGAATCACAGCACGCCAGGCCTCCCTGTCCATCACCAACTCCCGGAGTTCACTCAAACTCACGTCCATTGAGTTGGTGATGCCATCCAGCCATCTCATTCTCTGTTGTCCCCTTTTCCTCCTGCCCCCAATCCCTCCCAGCATCAGAGTCTTTTCCAATGAGTCAACTCTTCGCATAAGGTGGCCAAAGTACTGGAGTTTCAGCTTTAGCATGGTCCTATTTGTTTATTTTTGCTTTTATTTCCAATACTCTGGGAGGTGGCTCATAGAGGGTTATGCTGGAGAGTGTTTTGCCTATGTTTTCCTCTAGGAGTTTTATAGTTTCTGGTCTTATATTTAGATCTTTAATCCATTTTGAGTTTATTTTTGTGTATTGTGCCAGAAAGTGTTCTAGTTTCTTTCTTTTACAAGTAGTTGACCAGATTTCCCAGGACCATTTGTAAAAGAGATTTTCTTTTCTCCATTGTATATTCTGGCCTCCTTTGTCAAAGATAAGGTGTCCATAAGTGTGTGGATTTATCTCTGGGATTTCTATTTTGTTCCATTGATCTGTGTTTCTGTCTTTGTGCCAGTACCATACTGTCTTGATGACTGTGGCTTTGTAGTAGAGCCTGAAGTCAGGCAGGTTGATTCCTCTACTGCCATTATTCTTTCTCAAGATTTCTTTGGCTATTCGAGGTTTTTTGTATTTCCATACAAATTATGAAATTATTTGTTCTAGTTCTCTGAAAAATATGGTTGGTTGCTTGATAAGGTTTGCATTGAATCTATAGATTGCTTTGGGTAGGATACTCATTTACACCATATCGATTCTTCTGATCCATGAACATGGTGTATTTCTCCATCTGTTTGTGTCCTCTTTGACTTCTTTCACCAGTGTTTTATGCAGACTTCCCTGGTGGCTCAGAGGATAAAGCATCTGCCTGCAATGCGGGGGACCTGGGTTTGATCCCTGGGTGGGAAAGATTCCCCTGGAGAAGGAAACAGCAACCCACTCCAGTATTCTTGCCTGGAAAACCCCACGGATGGAGAAGCCAGTATTTTATAGTTTTCTATATATAGGTCTTTTGTTTCTTTAGGTAGATTTATTCCTAAGTATTTTATTCTATTCATTGCAATGGTGAATGGAATTTTTTCCTTAATTTCTATTTTCTCATTGTTAGTGTATAGGAATGCAAGGGATTTCTGTGTGTTAATTTTATATACTGCAACTTTACTATAGTCATTGATTAGTTATAGTAATTTTCTGGTGGAGTCTTTAGAGTTTTCTATGTAGAGGATCATGTCATCTGCAAATGGTGAGAGTTTTAGTTCTTCTTTTCCAATTTGGATTCCTTTTATTTCTTTTTCTGTTATAATTGCTGTGGCCAAAACTTTCAAAATTATTTTGAATAGTAGTAGTGAGAGTGAGCACCCTAGTCTTGTTCCTGACTTTAGGGGGATTGCTTGCAATTTTTCACCATATAGGTTAATGTTTGCTGTGGGTTCATCATATATGCCTTTTATTATGTCGAGTTATGTTCCTTCCATGCCTGCTTTCTGGAGGGTTTTTTAATCATAAATATATGTTGAATTTTGTCAAAGGCTTTCTCTGCATCTATTGAGATAATCATATGTTTTTTTATCTTTCAATTTGTTAATGTGATGTATAACATTGATTGATTTGAAGATATTGAAGAAATCTTGCATCCCTGGGATAAAGCCCACTTGGTCAAAATGTATGAGCTTTTTAATATGTTGTTGTATTCTGTTTGCTAGAATTTTGTTGAGGATTTTTGCATCTATATACATTATTAATATTGGCCTGTAATTTTCTTTTTTTGTGACATCTTCGTCTGGTTTATGTATTAGGGTGATGGTAGCCTCATAGAATGAGTTTAGAACTCTACCTTCCTCTGCAATTTTCTGGAAGAGTTTGAGTAGGATAGGCATTAGCTCTTCTCTAAATTTTTGGTAGAATTCAGCTGTGAAGCTGTCTGGCACTGGGCTTTTGTTTGCTGGAAGATTTCTGATTACAATTTCAATTTCCGTGCTTGTGATGGGTCTGTTAAGATTTTCTATTTCTTCCTGGTCCAGTTTTGGATAGTTGTACTTTTCTAAGAATTTGTCCATTTCTTCCAAGCTGTCCATTTTATTGGCATATAGTTGCTAATAGTAGTCTCTAATGATCTCTTGTATTTCTGTGTTGTCTGTTGTGATCTCTCCATTTTCATTTCTAATTTTGTTGTTTTGATTCTTCTCCTTTGTTTCTTGATGAGTCTGGCTAATGGTTTGTCAATTTTATTTATCTTCTCAAAGAACCAGGTTTTGGCTTTGTTGATTTTTGCTATGGTCTCTTTTGTTCTTTTTTTTTTTTTTTTGCATTTCTTTCTGCCCTAATTTTTAAGATTTCTTTCCTTCTACTAACCCTGGGTTTCTTCATTTCTTCCTTTTCTAGTTGCTTTAAGTGTAGAGTTAGGTTATTTATTTGACTTTTTTCTTGTTTCTTGAGGCAAGCTCATATTGCTATGAACCTTCTCCTTAGCACTACTTTTACAGTGCCCCATAGGTTTTGAGTTGTTGTGTATTCATTTTCATTCATTTCTATGCACATTTTTATTTCTTTTTTGATTTCTTCTGTGATTTCTTTGTTATTCAGCAGCATGTTGTTCAGCCTCCATATGTTGGAATTTTTAATAGTTTTTGTCCTGTAATTGAGATCTAATCTTACTGCATTGTGGTTAGAAAAGATGCTTGGAATGATTTCAATTTTTTTGAATTTGCCAAGGCTAGATTTATGGTCCAGGATGTGATCTATCCTGGAGAAGGTTCCGTGTGCACTTGAGAAAAAGGTGAAATTCATTGTGTTGGGGTGAAATGTCCTATAGATATCAATTAAGTCTAACTGGTCTGTTGTATCATTTAAAGTTTGTGTTTCCTTGTTAATTTTCTCTTTGGTTGACCTATCCATAGATGTGAGTTGGGTATTAAAGTCTCCCACTATTATTGTGTTATTGTTAATTTCCCCTTTCATCCTTGTTAGCATTTGTCTTACATATTGTGGTGCTCCTATGTTGGGTGCATATATATTTATCATTGTTATATCTTCTTCTTGACTTGATCCTTTGATCAGTATGTAATATCCTTCTTTGTCTCTTTTCACAGCCTTTATTTTAAAGTCTACTTTATCTGATATGAGTATTGCTACTCCTGCTTTCTTTTGGTCTCTATTTTTGTGGAATATCTTTTTCCAGCACTTCATTTTCAGTGTGTATGTGTCCCTTGTTTTGAGGTGGGTCTCTTGTAGACAATATAAATAGGGGTCTTGTTTTTGTATCCATGCAGCCAGACTTTGTCTTTTGGTTGGGGCATTCGACCCATTTACATTTAAGGTAATTATTGATGAGTATGATCTCATTGCCATTTACTTGGTTGTTTTGGGTTCGAGTTTATACACTCTTTCTGTGTTTTCTGTCTAGAGAAGATCCTTTAGCATTTGTGGGAGAGCTGGTTTGGTGGTGCTGAATTCTCTCAACTTTTGCTTGTCTGTAAAGCTTTTGATTTCTCCTTTCATATTTGAATGAGATCCTTGCTGGGTACAGTAATCTGGGCTGTAGGTTTTTCTCTTTCATCACTTTAAGTATGTCCTTCCATTCCCTCCTGGCCTGAAGAGTTTCTATTGATAGATAAGCTCTTATCCTTATGGGAATCCCCTTGTGTGCTATTTGTTGTTTTTCCCTTGCTGCTTTTAGTATTTGTTCTTTGTGTTTGATCTTTGTTAATTTGATTAATATGTGTCTTGTGGTGTATCACCGTGGGTTTATCCTGTTTGGGACCCTCTAGGTTTCTTGGACTTGGGTGGCTATTTTCTTCCCCATTTTAGGGAAGTTTTCAACTATTATCTCCTCAAGTATTTTCTCACGGTCTTTCTTTTTGTCTTCTTCTGGTACTTTTATGATTCGAATGTTGGGGTATTTAACATTATCCCAGAGGTCTCTGAGGTTGTCCTCATTTCTTTCTAATCTTTTTTCTTTTTTCCTCTTTGCTTCATTTATTTCTACCATTCTATCTTCTACCTTACTTATCCTATCATCTACCTCCTTTATTCTACTGCTGATTCCCTCCAGAGTGTTTTTTTTATCTCATTTATTGCATCATTCATTATTGATTGACTCTTTTTTATTTCTTCTAGATCCTTGTTAAACATTGCTTGCATCTTCTCAATCCTTGTCTCCAGGCTATTTATATGTAACTCCATTTTGTTTTCAAGATTTTGGATCATTTTCGCTATCATTATTCTGAATTTTTTATCAGGTAGATTCTGTATCTCTTACTCTTTTGTTTGGTTAGGTGGGCATTTATCCTGTTCCTTTGCCTGCTGAGTATTTCTCTGCCTTTTCATCTTGTTTATATTGCTGTGTTTGGGGTGGCCTTTCTGGCAGTTTGTAGTTCCTCTTTATTGTGGAGGTTCCTCACTGTGGGTGGGGTTGGATGGGTGGCTTGTCAAGGTTTCCTGGTTAGGGAAGCTCGTGTTGGTGTTCTGGTGGGTAGAGCTGGATTTCTTCTCTCTGGAGTGCAATGAAGTGTCCAGTAGTGAGTTTTGAAATGTCAGTGGGTTTGGTGTGAATTTGGGAAGCCTGTATATTGAAGCTTAGGACTATGTTCCTGCATTGCTGGAGAATTTGCATGGTGTGTCTTGCTCTGGAACTTCTTGGCCCTTGGGTGGTGCTTGATTTCAATATATGTATGGAGGCTTTTGATGAGCGCTTATCGATTGATGTTCCCTGGAGTCAGGAGTTCTCTGGTGTTCTCAGATTTGGGACTTAAGCCTCCTGCCTCTGGTTTCCAGTCTTATTCTTACAATAGCCTCAAGACTTCTCCATCTATACAGCACCTATGATAAAACATCTAGGTTAATGACGAAAAGTTCCTCCACAGTGAGGGACACCTGGAGAGATACACTGATTTACATGGAGAAGAGAAAAGCAGGGAGAGAGATAGAGGTGACCAGGAGGAGAAGAGGGGGAATCAAGAGGGAAGAGAGCAAGCTAGCCAGTAATCATTTCCCTATGTGCTGTCCACATCTGGACCCCTCAGAGATGTTCACAGAATTACACAGAGAAGAGAAGAGAGAGGAAAGAGACAGAGGTGGCCAGGAGGATCAAAGCCAGAATCAAAAGGAGAGAGACAGATCCAGCCAGTAATCAGGCACTGATGAAGCATTCACAAGCAAAGCCCATCAACAATTCCCTGGAGTAGAAGTAGAATCTGAGACTTCCCAGGTGGCTCAGTGGTAAAGCTCCCACCTATATTCAGGAGACACAGGAGATGAGGGTTTGATCCCTGGTTGGGAAGATACCCAGGAGAAGGAAATGGCAACCCACTCCAGTATTCTTGCCTGGAAAATCTCAGAGACAGAGAAGCATGGTGGGCAACAGTCACAAAAGAGTTGGACTTGACTGAACAACTAAACAACAAAAAGTAGAATCTGGGTCATAAAATAAAAAATCTTTTTTCTTTCTTTCCCTTCCTTCTTTCTTCCTTCCTTCCTCTTTCTTTCTTCTCTTACCTTTTTTTTTCCCCCTTGTGCTGAGTCAACATTCACTTGCTCACAGGTCACCTCCTGCAGAGGCCTCGCATCCCTGACCCTTCAGTCCAGACTCCCTGGGGAGAAATCACTCCACTGACACCTCAGTTCTGAGGGCCGTGTGCAGAGATGCTGCTCCCGGGGCTGTGATTCAAGATGACGGCCAGGGGGCCTTGGGAAGAGATGATGCACCTGGCACTGTGATCTAGGTACACAGCTACACAGCTGAGCCCCGCCATCTCAGCTCACATGAGCCACAAGCAGCAGCCCTGCAGAGGGCTTTTAGGGAAGAGCATGTGGTCCAGAGCAAGTTCTATTGAAACAAGCCACACCTGGCAAAGAATGCTTGTGGTGTCTGACGTGGCAGGGGCATAACAGAATAGGAAGAAATCAAACCCTCTTCTGCTCAATAACAGAATGTGATTCTCCTAGAGACCTAGATAAGGGAAAAGCAGAAGACTAGTTAAGAAAATTATTTAATACCAGTGTAGTCTGCATCGTTCCCTTTAAAAATGATGTTTACTCTTGGAAATCTGTACCTCCGCTCCTGATAGAAGCCAGGTGAGACTTGTAGATCTTTCTGTTCCATCAGGTCAAAGACTTAAAGAACCAGAAACTCAGAAACCTATCAGAGTGGGATTCTTGAGGGAAATCCATTGTCCAAGAGACCCAGAGACACACTAGACCCAGAAGTCAACAGCATCAGAGCATTTTCTCCTTCAGACACCACACCCTTCCTGACCTGAGCCCCAGGAAAAGCCCTGTCATGCTAAACTGAGGATTTAAACTCGAGATTTGGTGACTGGCCAGGGAATGTAGCCTGATTCAAGTGATGAGACCTTCATGGGGATGAGGTTTTCCTATGAGGATGAGTCTCCTGAAGGAGGCAGGTAGAGGTTCATGTGAAGAGAGAGGAAGGGGGCCCTCAATAAAGAAACAGGTTCAAGAGGGATGGTGTTGCCATGGGGAGTTATCCCAAAAGAAATGAAGAAAGTGTAGTCTCTCAGTCGCATCCAATTCTTTGCAATCCCATGAAATATAGCCTTCCAGGCTCCTCTGACCCTGGAATTCTCTAGTCAGGAGTACTAGAGTGGGTTGCCATTCCCTCTCCAGGGGATCTTCCCAACTCTGGGATAGAACCTGGGTCTCCAGCATTGCTCGCAGATTCTTTACCATCTGAGCCACAAGGGAAGCCAAAAGACTCACTTGTTTTAAGTGATTTCCCCTTTAGAATATGGGAAAAGACAAGCTGTGAAAAATTTTAGCTATTTCTCTGCCTACTGAAATGGATACCTACATTTTTTAACTTATTCTGGGGAACATCTCTGCCCAGTGCAGGGCTGCAGTTCCATGGAGGCTGATGGGACAAGAAGGTGAGATGGAAATGGGACCAGTCTCCCCACCTCCACTCACTGACATACTGTAGAGAGAGCATCATCCTGTCAAGTAGACCATGATTCAGAAACTCAGGTCCTGAGAGCAGTTCTGGGAAAGGGACAGAGCAGGAGGTGAGGGGGGAATTCCCTACAGTAGCAGGGAGTTCTCTTTATTGCACAGTCAGAAACACCAGGGAGAATGAATCTGCTGTCTGTCACTACATCAGCCACCTGATACGTAAGTGGCTTAAAACAGTGGTTACTTATTACTCAGTACAGTTGTGAGGACAGACTCTTCTGTCCTTCACTGTCTCCCAGAGTTTGCTCAAATTCATATCCATTTAGTCGATGAAGCTATCTAACCATCTCATCCTGTGCCACCGCCTTCTCCTTTGCCAGCATCAGTCGTTTCCAATGAGTTGGCTCTACGCATTAGGTGGCCAGAGTATTGGAGTTTCATCAACAGTCCGTCCAATGAATATTCAGGGTTGCTTTCCTTTAGGATTGACTGGTTTGATATCTTTGCTATTCAAGGGATTTGCAAGAGTCTCCTCCAGACCACAATTCGAAAACATCTGTTCTTTGGCCCTCAGCCTTCCATACCCGGCTATGGGAAAAACCCTAGCTCTGACTATACAGAACTTTGTCAGCAACGTAATATCTGCTTTTTACTACACTATCTAGTTTGTCATAGCTTCCCTTCCAAGGAGCAAATTTCTTTTAATTTCAAAACTGCAGTCATTGTCTGCAGTGATTTTGGAGCCTAAGAAAATAAAATCTGTTACTGCTTTCAATTTGCCTTTTCTGTTTGTCATGAAGTGATGGGATCATATACCACAATCTTAATTTTTTGCATGTTCAGTTGCAAGCCAGCTTTTTCACTCTCCTCTTTTACCCTCATCATGAGGCTCCTTATTTCCTCTTCACTTTCTGCCATTAGAGTGGTATTATCCACATGTCTGAGCTTGTTGATTTTCCTTCTGGAAATCTTGATTCCAACTTGTGTTTCATCCAGCCAGGCATTTTGCATGATGTACTCTGCATAGAAGTTAAATAAGCAGGGTGACAATATATAGCCTTGACGTACTCCTTTCCCAAATTTGAACCAATCCGTTGTTCCACATCTGGTTCTAACTTTTGCTTCTTGACCCTCATACAGGTTTATCTTTACATAATGAATAGTAATTCTCTATCCTGTGCCTGACGGTTAAGGAAGTATCATGAGGAATTATGAGTTCCCAACCCTAAAACACTGGGAGTTCATCTGATCAAAGACCCTGACCTTAGTTCTTATTTGTTCATATCCTATCATGGGAAGTAGGTGTTTAAACTTTTTATTATGGAAATTTTCAAACATATAGAAAAGTAGAATACCACATTGAACTTCCACAAAACAAGCTTCAACAATTATCTACATGTTGTCCATCTCATTTCATTAAACTCTGCTTTTTTTGCAGCAGAGCCACCAGTATTTAGCATGATTCCCAGATTCATATATTTTCACCCACTGATACCCCAGTACACATTTCTAAAAGTTAAAAACTAGGATCTCGGAAGATGGCGGAGGAGTAGGACGGGGAGAACACTTTCTCCCCCACAAATTCATCAAAAGAGCATTTAAACGTCGAGTAAATTCCACAAAACAACTTCTGAATGCCGGCAGAAGACATCAGGCACCCAGAAAAGCAATCCAACTCTTCGAAAGGAGCGCGACTGAACAAAGAGAAGAAATACAGCTTCACCCATCAGAACACCGACACAAGCTTCCCTAACCAGGAAACCTTGACAAGTCACCTGTACAAACCCATACACAGCGAGGAAAAGCCACAATAAAGAGAACTCCACAAACTGCCAGAATACAGAAAGGACACCCCAAACTCAGCAATTTAAACAAGATGAAGAGACAGAGGAATAGCCAGCAGATAAAGGAACAGGATAAATGCCCACCAAACCAAACAAAAGAGGAAGAGATAGGGAATCTACCTGATAAAGAATTCCGAATAATGATAGTGAAATTGACCCAAAATCTTGAAATTAAAATGGAATCACAGATAAATAGCTTGGAGACAAGGATTGAGAAGATGCAAGAAAGGTTTAACAAGGACCTAGAAGAAATAAAAAAGAGTCAATATATAATGAATAATGCAATAAATGAAATTAAAAACACTCTGGAGGCAACAAATAGTAGAATAACAGAGGCAGAAGATAGGATTAGTGAATTAGAAGATAGAATGGTAGAAATAAATGAATCAGAGAGAATAAAAGAAAAACGAATTAAAAGAAATGAGGACAATCTCAGAGACCTCCAGGACAATATTAAACGCTACAACATTCGAATCATAGGGGTTCCAGAAGAAGAAGACAAAAAGAAAGACCATGAGAAAATACTTGAGGAGATAATAGTTGAAAACTTCCCTAAACTGGGGAAGGAAATAATCACCCAAGTCCAAGAAACCCAGAGAATCCCAAACAGGATAAACCCAAGGCGAAACACCCCAAGACACATATTAATCAAATTAACAAAGATCAAACACAAAGAACAAATATTAAAAGCAGCAAGGGAAAAACAACAAATAACACACAAGGGAATTCCCATAAGGATAACAGCTGATCTTTCAATAGAAACTCTTCAAGCCAGGAGGGAATGGCAAGACATACTTAAAATGATGAAAGAAAATAACCTACAGCCCAGATTATTGTACCCAGCAAGGATTTCATTCAAGTATGAAGGAGAAATCAAAAGCTTCTCAGACAAACAAAAGCTGAGAGAATTCTGCACCACCAAACCAGCTCTCCAACAAATACTAAAGGATATTCTCTAGACAGGAAACACAAAAATGGTGTATAAATTCGAACCCCAAACAATAAAGTAAATGGCAACGGGATCATACTTATCAGTAATTACCTTAAACGTAAATGGGTTGAATGCCCCAACCAAAAGACAAAGACTGGCTGAATGGATACAAAAACAAGACCCCTACATATGTTGTCTACAGGAGACCCACCTCAAAACAGGGGACACATACAGACTGAAAGTGAAGGGCTGGAAAAAGATTTTCCATGCAAATAGGGACGAAAAGAAAGCAGGAGTAGCAATACTCATATCAGATAAAATAGACTTTAAAACAAAGGCTGTGAAAAGAGACAAAGAAGGTCACTACATAATGATCAAAGGATCAATCCAAGAAGAAGATATAACAATTATAAATATATATGCACCCAACACGGGAGCACCGCAGTATGTAAGACAAATGCTAACAAGTATGAAAGGAGAAATTAACAATAACACAATAATAGTGGGAGACTTTAATACCCCACTCACACCTATGGATAGATCAACTAAACAGAAAATTAACAAGGAAACACAAACTTTAAATGATACAATAGACCAGTTAGACCTAATTGATATCTATAGGACATTTCATCCCAAAACAATGAATTTCACCTTTTTCTCAAGCGCACATGGAACCTTCTCCAGGATAGATCACATCCTGGGCCATAAAGCTAGCCTTGGTAAATTCAAAAAAAAAAAAAAAAAATAGAAATCATTCCAAGCATCTTTTCTGACCACAATGCAGTAAGATTAGATCTCAATAACAGGAGAAAAACTATTAAAAATTCCAACATATGGAGGATGAACAACACCCTGCTGAATAACCAACAAATCACAGAAGAAATCAAAAAAGAAATCAAAATTTGCATAGAAACGAATGAAAATGAAAACACAACAACCCAAAACCTGTGGGACACGGTAAAAGCAGTCCTAAGGGGAAAGTTCATAGCAATACAGGCACACCTCAAGAAACAAGAAAAAAGCCAAATAAATAACCTAACTCTACACCTAAAGCAACTAGAAAAGGAAGAAATGAAGAACCCCAGGGTTAGTAGAAGGAAAGAAATCTTAAAAATTAGAGCAGAAATAAATGCAAAAGAAACAAAAGAGACCATAGCAAAAATCAACAAAGCCAAAAGCTGGTTCTTTGAAAGGATAAATAAAATTGATAAACCATTAGCCAGACTCATCAAGAAACAAAGGGAGAAAAATCAAATCAATAAAATTAGAAACGAAAATGGAGAGATCACAACAGACAACACAGAAATACAAAGGATCATAAGAGACTATTATCAACAATTATATGCCAATAAAATGGACAACGAGGAAGAAAAGGACAAATTCTTAGAAAAGTACAACTTTCCAAAACTCGACCAGGAAGAAATAGAAAATCTTAACAGACCCATCACAAGCACGGAAATTGAAACTGTAATCAAAAATCTTCCAGCAAACAAAAGCCCAGGTCCAGACGGCTTCACAGCTGAATTCTACCAAAAATTTAGAGAAGAGCTAACACCTATCCTGCTCAAACTCTTCCAGAAAATTGCAGAGGAAGGTAAACTTCCAAAATCATTCTATGAGGCCACCATCACCCTAATACCAAAACCTGACAAAGATCCCACAAAAAAAGAAAACTACAGGCCAATATCACTGATGAATATAGATGCAAAAATCCTAAACAAAATTCTAGCAATCAGAATCCAACAACACATTAAAAAGATCATACACCATGACCAAGTGGGCTTTATCCCAGGGATGCAAGGATTCTTCAATATCCGCAAATCAACCAATGTAATACACCACATTAACAAATTGAAAAACAAAAACCATATGATTATCTCAATAGATGCAGAGAAAGCCTTTGACAAAATTCAACATCCATTTATGATAAAAACTCTCCAGAAAGCAGGAATAGAAGGAACATACCTCAACATAATAAAAGCTATATATGACAAACCCACAGCAAACATTATCCTCAATGGTGAAAAATTGAAAGCATTTCCTCTAAAGTCAGGAACAAGACAAGGGTGCCCACTTTCACCATTACTATTCAACATAGTTTTGGAAGTTTTGGCCACAGCAATCAGAGCAGAAAAAGAAATAAAAGGAATCCAAATTGGAAAAGAAGAAGTAAAACTCTCACTATTTGCAGATGACATGATCCTCTACATAGAAAACCCTAAAGACTCCACCAGAAAATTACTAGAACTAATCAATGAATATAATAAAGTTGCAGGGTATAAAATCAACACACAGAAATCCCTTGCATTCCTATACACTAATAATGAGAAAACAGAAAGAGAAATTAAGGAAATAATTCCATTCACCATTGCAACGGAAAGAATAAAATGCTTAGGAATATATCTACCTAAAGAAACTAAAGACCTATATATAGAAAACTATAAAACACTGGTGAAAGAAATCAAAGAGGACACTAATAGATGGAGAAATATACCATGTTCATGGATTGGAAGAATCAATATAGTGAAAATGAGTATACTACCCAAAGCAATTTATAGATTCAATGCAATCCCTATCAAGCTACCAACAGTATTCTTCACAGAGCTAGAACAAATAATTTCACAATTTGTATGGAAATACAAAAAACCTCGAATAGCCAAAGCGATCTTGAGAAAGAAAAATGGAACTGGAGGAATCAACCTACCTGACTTCAGGCTCTACTACAAAGCCACAGTTATCAAGACAGTATGGTACTGGCACAAAGACAGAAATATAGATCAATGGAACAAAATAGAAAGCCCAGAGATAAACCCACGCACATATGGACACCTTATCTTTGACAAAGGAGGCAAGAATATACAATGGATTAAAGACAATCTCTTTAACAAGTGGTGCTGGGAAATCTGGTCAACCACTTGTAAAAGAATGAAACTAGAACACTTTCTAACACCATATACAAAAATAAACTCAAAATGGATTAAAGATCTCAACGTAAGACCAGAAACTATAAAACTCCTAGAGGAGAACATAGGCAAAACACTCTCTGACATACATCACAGCAGGATCCTCTATGACCCACCTCCCAGAATATTGGAAATAAAAGCAAAAATAAACAAATGGGACCTAATTAAACTTAAAAGCTTCTGCACATCAAAGGAAACTATTAGCAAGGTGAAAAGACAGCCTTCAGAATGGGAGAAAATAATAGCAAATGAAGCAACCGACAAACAACTAATCTCAAAAATATACAAGCAACTCCTACAGCTCAACTCCAGAAAAATAAATGACCCAATCAAAAAATGGGCCAAAGATCTAAATAGACATTTCTCCAAAGAAGACATACAGATGGCTAACAAACACATGAAAAGATGCTCAACATCACTCATTATCAGAGAAATGCAAATCAAAACCACTATGAGATACCATCTCACACCAGTCAGAATGGCTGCGATCCAAAAGTCTACAAATAATAAATGCTGGAGAGCGTGTGGAGAAAAGGGAACCCTCTTACACTGTTGGTGGGAATGCAAACTAGTACAGCCACTATGGAGAACAGTGTGGAGATTCCTTAAAAAACTGGAAATAGAACTGCCTTATGATCCAGCAATCCCACTGCTGGGCATACACACTGAGGAAACCAGAAGGGAAAGAGACACGTGTACCCCAATGTTCATCGCAGCACTGTTTATAATAGCCAGGACATGGAAGCAACCTAGATGTCCATCAGCAGATGAATGGATAAGAAAGCCATGGTACATATACACAATGGAGTATTACTCAGCCATTAAAAAGAATACATTTGAATCAGTTCTAATGAGGTGGATGAAACTGGAGCCTATTATACAGAGTGAAGTAAGCCAGAAGGACAAACACCAATACAGTATACTAACGCATATATATGGAATTTAGAAAGATGGTAACGATAACCCTGTATACGAGACAGCAAAAGAGACACTGATGTATAGAACAGGCTTATGGACTCTGTGGGAGAGGGAGAGGGTGGGAAGATTTGGGAGAATGGCATTGAAACATGTGAAATGTCATGTATGAAACGAGATGCCAGTCCAGGTTCAATGCACGATACTGGATGCTTGGGGCTGGTGCACTGGGACGACCCAGAGGGATGGTATGGGGAGGGAGGAGGGAGGAGGCTTCAGGATGGGGAACACATGAGAAATAAAGGAATATTAAAAAAAAAAATAAAATAAAACTTTCGCTAGAAAAAAAAAATAAATAAAAGTTAAAAACTAGAGAAAGAGAAGCACAGTACCATCATTCCTTTAATAATCACCTTAACATTAATGTGGGCTTCCCTGGTGGTACAGTGGTAAGGAATCTGCCTGCAATGTGGGACACCCAGGTTCGATTCGTGGGTTGGGAAGATCCCCTGGAGAAGGAAATGGCAACCCACTTCAGTATTCTTACCTGGAGAATCCCATGGACTGAGGAGTCTGGCAGGCTGCAATCAATGGGGTCAAAAAGAGTGACTAATCCTTACCCTAACCCTAATATTAATATATGTGTGTGTGTATATAATACAGATACATAATACACTCACACTCAGTACTGTATCTCAAGAAACTGACATCTTAAGATGCATGCCAATATCTTAATGCTATGGTTTCACTAAAGTTTCCTTCAGATCTATCAGCCTTTATAAGTATATGCATTTAATTCAGCACTACAATCCTTTATTTACGGAACCCAAGAGGTTGTTCTAATGATCCCTGCTTCCTTTTCTAAACCATCACAAGCCATTGATTTATTACTGCACTTTGGAATTTTACTTGAAGGCAGTTTCTGGAATGGTTTATTTCTTCCCATTGAAACACTGAATAAGCAGCTTCAGTCTTTATACCACTCTGTTTCTTTTGTCATTATTATGCAATAAGCTAAAGACATAATTTTCCACCCAACAACTGTAATCAGATATTAAACATGAGTTTGAGGGCTTCCCTGGTGGCTCAGATGGTAAAGAATTTGCCTGTAATGTGGAAGACCTGGATGTGATCCCTGAGATTCGGAAGACCCCTTGGAAAAGGGAATGAATATCCACTCCAGTATTCTTTCCTGGAGAATCCATGGGCAGAGGAACCTGGAAGGCTACACTGCATGGGGTCACAAAGAGTCGGACATGACTGAGCAGCTAATACTTTTACTTTCACTTTGAGGAGAAGTAGGAACAGACTAAAGACCTGGAGTGTTGGGAGGGGCTGCTGGTGACATGGAGGTCACGAGCCAACAAAGGTAACTTTTCTGTCACACTTGTAGGGGATCTGGTTCTGGTGAAAATGCTGTGATGTTTGCCTTTGCAACATGTTATGTGCCTCACCCTCTAGTTTAAAAGCTGAGAGAAGAACCCAATCAATACCTAGACCCTCTTGCCTTTTCCATCCTTCCGCCTCCCACCTTGTCCTTCTGAGTGAAGTCACTCAAATATCAAGGGCTAAGCTTTTAAACAACAGAGAAGATGGTTTAAGAAATATTTCAGCTCTGAGTCAGAACTCTGGGGAGCCCTGAATGCATGTGAGGGGAAGTCCAATGGCAGAGGGAACAGAAGGGTGGAGGTGGGGGGTTTGTGGGGGGGGACTGGCTGTGGGGTCAGAGGATGCTCATTCATCTCACCCTCCTCCCCACCTCTCAGTCACGGGCTCACTCGCAGTCAGGGGGCTGGGGATGGAGACACAACAAGCCTTCTCTTGGCCTCAGCCCTACTTTTCTGAGGAAGATGAGGAAAGAATTTGCAGAGGCTGAAGGACAGGACTTAGTGATATCCATGTCCTTCCTACCCTGGGAGGGGATGCTCGATCTGGACACTATAAAATGTGTGATGTCCATACTAAAGTGGCTTCTTTGGGGGGTGGAGAGTAGCAACTATTTATGTAAGGAGACATGTGTTTCACTCAAGTTCAGTTTTCATTCACAGCTTTGACCTCAGAGCCTCAACATATCAGAGAACCAGCCAGAGTGATCCTTTAGGGAATGTCTGCATGGCATGTTCATCCTGAGAGCCCCCTTCACACACACAGGACAGTCTTTGTACAAATCACAGCAAATGGCAAGCAAGTTGCTTCCTGAACTCACAAGTTCTTTTTTCCCTTCCCTTTCCAACTGTCTTTTATTTAAATGAAACATGTGTCCTTACTCTGATGCCCTCCCCCCACCACACCTGAAATGTATTAGCCACTAAGTCCCTAGTTCAAGGGGAAAGAGAAGCGTTTGGGACTGGAAAGTTATTCACCTACAGCCTGGGCGCTTTCAAAGTCTAGCTGAACTAGCTGAGCCCTCCTGTGCTCCAGGTTCCCAGTTAGGTGCTGGGGTCAGTGGAAGAGACACAGCTGTTGCTCTTCCAGGCTGAAGGAGGAAGAAGATAAGAAAGGAGAGGATACAAGAGAGTCAGGAGAGGGGACAGGGAAGTGGGGGTCTCATCTCATGGAGGAGAAGTCCTGCTTGGTAGACCCATGTTTCACGTGTGACCTGAGAGTAAGAGTCAGTCAATAAAAGACAGAGGGGAGTTTCCAGGCAGTGGAAAGATGGGCCCAAAGATCCAGAACAAAGGAGAGGTTGGTGAATTCGAGGAACTGAAAAGGATTAAGACACATTGGAGCTCAGGCTGGAGAGAAGAGAGAAAGTCTGGAGATGCCGACCTAGGGATCAAACCCAGGTCCCCTGCGTTGCAGGCAGATTCTTTAATGTCTGAACCACCAGGGAAGCCCTAAAGAACTGTACCTGGACAAAGAAACAGTAAACGTGATCAGGTGATTCTGCAGGAGCAGGAGTGTGTGTTTCCGTGTGTGGAGGCTGGGGTAGATGGGGAGGGTGAGGCTAGGGCCCCCCCACCCTTCTAGTTGCCTATGTGGCCTATGGGGCCCACATTCCATGGCCTTTCCCCTTTGTTCACCTGGATGCCTGGATTCTGCTGCTCACTGGTGGTAGTTTTCAGTATGGCATAGTTATCCCTGGAAAGAAAAGTGAAAGTGAGTCACTTAGTCCTGTCTGACTCTTTGGGACCCCATGGACTATAGCATCCATGGAATTCTCCAGGCCAGAATACTGGAGTGGGTAGCCTTTCCCTTCTCCAGGTTATCTTCCCAACCCAGGGATTGAACCCAGGTCTCCCACATTGCAGGTGGATTGTTTGCCAGCTGAGCCACAAGGGAAGAGTTTTCATAAAACCCTGGTCTTAGTTCAGCACAACCCTAAGAGCATGAGTCCCAAGCTGTGGCTTGCTGGGAGGGAAATCCTGGGAACTATATGTGATGATCATCTTGGCAGTAACTTCAGGAATCACTACTGAGCAGAAAAGCTCAGGAAGCCTTAGGTCACTGGCCAAGCACGTGTCTGGCACATGCCTGTGATTGGAGCCTTCTGTGCCTGCAGTTTGAGGAAATAGGTCTTATGATCCAGTGACAAGTGCCTAAGATATCAAGCATCAGGAAGTGCAGAGGTGTAAGGTGACAAGCTTCACAATAAATAGCAACAGCCCCTATTCTGCTCTGTGTAGCAGGATGTGCTTTAACTTATCACATTTAATTTTAACACAAGCTTAGAGGGTACTAGGATCCCCATCTCAGAGACAAGGAAACAAGCCTATAGAGCTTAAGTACCTTGATCAATGTCATAGACTCTTAACTGACAGATGCAGCTTCTGAGCCCCCGTAGGACCACACAGGTCTCCCTGCCCAAAGATCTGCTCAGCAGCTTCAGCCTGACCCTGTGGGTGGGTCCGTGTGGTCTCTCCAGGCGCCCACAGCCCCTTTGCTCCTATTGCCCCGATTTGGATCCTTCCTTCTGCAGGGCAGCCCCCGAGAGCCCCACGGTCAGCAGGAAGACACCTTTGCCCCGTTCTGGCAGTTCCTCCTGCAGTCAGCTCCCAAGGGTGGGGTCAGGCCAGGTTTCAGGCCAGGTTGTGAGGAGAATCAGGAGAGAAGCAGGAAGGTGTGAGCTGGTGGTCGGCACCTTCCTTTGACCTGAGACCTCCTTCTCTTTCTCCTGATGCTTCCTGCCCCTTGGGGGAGCTCCTCTCCACACACACCCCCATTACAAGTGCTCTTGTAGCTCTGTTGCAGATCAAAAGTCAAAAGGAAAGGGGTCAGAATGCAGAGTCCTAGGCACCAGCCCCAAAGATCTGATCAAGGGGGCCTGGGAATTTAAATTTTTGATAAACAACCCAGTGGATTCCAGCAGGGGTTCCGGCAGGAATTCTAAGGTCTAGGTGCTCAGAGCACGGCCTGGAGGGGGTGGGGCTCCAGGTGACCACACCCCCTGGTCCTCTCTGGCTGCCTGCATCTGGGGGAGGATGCAACCACAGGATGACCCGAGCAGGGCCTCTAAACCAGCGCTTCTCAAACTGTAATGTGAGCAGAACTCACCTGGGATTTGGAGATTCTGAGTCAGTGGGTCTGCGGTAGAGACAAGATTCCATGTTCCCAATAGCCTCCCAGGGCAAGCTGATTCTGCTGGTCCACAGGCCATGCTTAGAACAGCAGAGCCCTAGGGCAGGGTGGGCAGAATTTTCCTATAAAGTGCCAGGAAGTCCATTAGGTCTCTACTCAGAAAAAAACATCTACTTCTGCTTTATTGACTACACTAAAGCCTTTGAATGGGTGCATCACAACAAACTGGAAAATTCTTCAAGAGATGGGAATACCAGACCATCTTACCTGACTTCTGAGAAACCTGTATGCAGGTCAAGGAGCAACATTAAGAAGCAGATGTGGAACAACTGACTGGGTCAAAATTGCAACAAGAGTATGACAAGGCTGTACATTGTCTTGCTTATTTAACTTATATGTAGAATACATCATGTAAATGACAGGCTGGATGAATCACAAGTGGGAATCAAAATCTCTAGGAGAAATATCAACAGCCTCATATAGGCAGATGATACCACTCTAATAGCAGAAAATGAAGAGGAACTAAAGAACCTCTTGATGAGGATGAAAGAGGAGAGTGAAAAAGCTGCCTTGAAACTCATCATTAAAAAATCTAAGATCATGGCATCAGATTCCATCACTTCATGGCAAATACAAAAGGAAAAAGTGGAAGCAGTGATAGACTTTATTTTTTTGGGCTCCTAAATCACTGCAGATGGTGACTGCAGCTGTAAAATTAAAAAGACACTTGCTCCTTGGAAGGAAAACTATGACAAACCTGCTGCTTCAACTGCTAAGTCGCTTCAGTTGTGTCCGACTCTGTGCGACCCCATAGATGGCAGCCCACCAGGCTGCCCCATCCCTGGGATTCTCCAGGAAAGAACACTGGAGTGGGTTGCCATTTCCTTCTCCAATGCATGGAAGTGAAAAGTGAAAGTGAAGTCGTTCGTTGTGTCTGACCCTCAGCGGCCCCATGGACTGCAGCCTACCAGGCTCTTCCATCCATGGGATTTTCCAGGCAAGAGTACTAGAGTGGGGTGCCATTGCCTTCTCCGATGACAAACCTAGATAGCATATTAAAAAACAGAGACATCACTTTTCCGACAAAGGTCTGTATAGTCAAAGCTATGGTTTTTCCAGTAGATATGAACGGATGTGTGAGCTGGACCACAAAAAGGGCTTATCACCAAAGAATTGATGCTTTTGAACTATGGTGTTGGAGAAGACTCTTGAGAGTCCCTTGGACTGCAAGGAGATCCAACTAGTCAATCCTAAAGGAAATCAACCCTGAATATTCATTGGAAGAACTGATCTTGAAGCTGAAGCTCCAATACTTTGGCCACCTGATGCAAGGAGCTGACTCATTAGAAATGACCCCAGTGCTGGGAAAGATGGAAGGAGAAAGGATAAGGGAGTAACAGAAGATGAAATGGCTATATAGTATCACCAACTCAATGGACATGTATTTGAGGAGATAACAGAGGACAGAGGAGCCTGGCATGCTACAATGCAGGGGGAGTGACTGAACAAGAATTCATTGGAAGGACTGAGGCTGAAGCTGAAGGTCTGATACTTTGGCCACCTCATGCAAAGAGCCAACTCATTGGAAAAGACTCTGATGCTGGAAAAGACTGAAGGCCAAGAGAAAAAAAAAAAAAGGTGGCAGAGGATGAGATAGCATCACCACCACAATGGACATGAATCTGAGCAAACTCCAGAAGATAGTGAAGGACAGAGGAGTCTGGCTTACTGCAGTCCACGGGGTCGCAAAGAGTTGGACATGACAGTGACTGAACAACAACAAATTCTTTCTTCTTCTTCATGGGGCCTGGGAGATGGGTGGCAGGCAAGAAAACAAGAAACAATATACTGTTGTCATTATCTCACACATCAAAATCCATGAGGATCAGCAATGAACTTATCAAAGAAACAGAAACAGACTCACAGACGTAGAAACAGATTTGTGGTTGCCAAGGGGGAGGACATATAGGAGAGAGATAGATTGGGAGTTTTGGATTAGCAGACACAAACTATTTATATCTAGAATTGGTAAACAATAAGGTCCTACATTATAGCACAGGGAACTATATTCAATATCCTGTGATACATCATAACAGAAAAAAATGAAAAAGAACCTATGTATGCAGATGGTGATTGCAGCCATGAAATTAAAAGACGCTTACCCCTTGGAAAAAAAAAGTTATGACCAAACTAGATAGCATATTCAAAAGCAGAGACGTTACTTTGCCAACAAAGGTCCGTCTAGTCAAGGCTATGGTTTTTCCGGTGGTCATGTATGGATGTGAAAGTTGGATTGTGAAGAAAGCTAAGCGCCAAAGAATTGATGCTTTTGAACTGTGGTGTTGGAGAAGACTCTTGAGAGTCCCTTGGACTGCAAGGAGATCCAAACAATCCATTCTAAAGATCAGTCCTGGGTGTTCTCTGGAAAGATTGATGCTAAAGCTGAAACTCCAATACTTTGGCCACCTCATGTGAAGAGTTGACTTATTGGAAAAGACTCTGATGCTGGGAGGGATTGAGGGCAGGAGGAAAAGGGGACAACAGAGGATGCGATGGCTGGATGGCATCACCGACTCAATGGACATGAATTTGGGTGAACTCCGGAAGTTGGTGATGGACAGGGAGGATTGGTGTTCTGGAATTCATGGGGTCGCAAAGAGTCAGACATGACTGAGCGACTGAACTGAACTGATATGTAAACTGAATCACAGCAGAAATTACCACAACATTGTAAATCAACTATAGTTCAATGAAATAAATTTTTAAAGAAACAAGAAAAAAAAAAAAAAAAAGCCAAGGTGTCAGTAGGTTCATTATTAGTAACATTAACTCTGGTCATTTGCTTAGCCTGGAGTCTACCAGATTTTTCCAGTTTAAAAATGCAATCCTTCTCTAAAGAATTAATCTGGGAAGATACTTTGAGTCTATGAAAATTCCATGTCTTCCCCAACTCACCAAATATTCACCATTCATTCAGTTCAGCTAATGATGAATTTTTTCTTAATTATTTATAACAACGATGGCTGCTATATGGTGCTATTCTGTCAATAGTTCTACATTTGTGAGTTGGCATTCTATTGCAAAAAAGAACTTTCCCTTTCAATTTTACATCTTATCAGAATCAGTATAAACTCATGGATCTTTAAAAATTTTATTGTTGTAAAATTTAGGGTTTAAAAACCCTCAATCCTCTTTTGCTACTTACTTAAAACACATCTAATGTGATATGAATGGATAAGAAAGCTGTGGTACATATACACAATGGAGTATTACTCAGCCATTAAAAAGAATATATTTGAATCAGTTCTAATGAGATGGATGAAACTGGAACCTATTATACAGAGTGAAGTAAGCCAGAAAGAAAAACACCAATACAGTATACTAACGCATATATATGGAATTGAGAAAGATGGTAACAATAACCCTGTGTACGAGACAGCAAAAGAGACACCGATGTATAGATCAGTCTTATGGACTCTGTGGGAGAGGGAGAGGGTGGGGAGATTTGGGAGAATAGCATTGAAACATGTATAATATCATGTATGAAACGAGTCGTCAGTCCAGGTTCGATGCACGGTACTGGATGCTTGGGGCTGGTGCACTGGGACGACCCAGAGGGAGGGGAGGGGAGGGAGGAGGGTGGAGGGTTCAGGATGGGGAACGCGGGTATACCTGTGGCGGATTCATTTCGATATTTGGCAAAACTAATACAATATTGTAAAGTTTAAAAATAAAATTAAATTAAAAAAAAATAAACTCCATCTTAGAGACTCATTGCTTTTCTAGGTAGTCTGCAAAATTTAATTAAAAAAATATTTTTCCAGTAATGCCATCCAAATTTAAATATGATTAACCATTGGATCAAACACTGGTTTGGAATACCCAAAGCCTTCAACTATTGGGATGGATAATTGTGAGCATGATTACTGAATGAAAGAGTGTATTTAGTCAGAACCATCCAATGTAAGCTTTGTGTAAAACATTCTTAGTGTGTCTAAGTCTTAACCTTGGTTTTTAAAATATCACACAATCCCAATTTGACTCCTAAGGCAAGTCAGATGGGCCTGGTGTATAGATCGAGGTCTCATAGGGCTGGGGCATCTTATTCCTTCTGGTAATGTTATTTTTTTAGTTCTAAGTTTGAATATATATATATATATATATATATATATATATATATATATATTTCTCCCATCTTTCAACCCATTGTTGTTTTAGTTTTTGAAAAAAAAAATTCCTTTGGAACATTAGGTTTAAAAAGCAAAATTTCAATTAATCCATATTCTTTCTATCTTTAAAGGAAAATTAACAGCTTCCACATAAAACCTTGTGCATTAAAAAAAAAAACAACAACAACCTCTGGAGCGTTTTAAAGTGGCCAGTTGTGTTTCCAGAGACCTTCCTCAACATTAAGCCCATGCTGCTGATTAAAGAGTAGAATCAGTATAAATATATGCATAGTATTGTTTTTAGACTTGAAAAAAAAAAAAAAAACTCTAAACTTGAATAGTAATCTAATTATTTCTAACTTTTAAATTCTATTAAAAATATTGATAATGTATAATAGAGCCTTTTGAAAGCCTATATGTTCCTATTTTAAACATAAATATAATGGTAACAATTAATAAAGAAGGTAGCGCTAGAGAGGGTAGTACTGACTGACAGCTAATCACACATTAAGCATTGTTCAAAAGCAGTGTTTCTCACCTATCTAGAGAGGGTAGTACTGACTGACAGCTAATCACACATTAAGCATTGTTCAAAAGCAGTGTTTCTCACCTATCTGGGGTTAAGAATCAGTTTTATTTAATTTTACATTTTCAGCCCACTGCCATCTAATCACTGATCCACTGAGCATGGCTATGTGCAGCTATCTGCCCCTCTCCCTGCAAGTGCAACACACACACTGGTTTCTGGGCTGTTCAGGATTCCACCCATCCTGAGTGTGGCTGTCATAGCAATAGCTGATGGCTCTGAGTTTCCAGCTTTCTTAAATTTCCTGTACTTCTTTAAGACCTAGTTGCAGAGTTCATGGCACTAGTGCACAGACCCCACTGTGAGCGTCACTGTCATAGTTAATCTTTGCCACAGGGCTCTGAGAATTGTACTATCCCCACCACAACCTTCAGATAAAGACCCTGAAGCATGGTGCACTTCCCAACCTTAAGAGCCCATGATTAGCAGGTAGCAGAATATGTATCCAAACCCAGTCAGTGCCCAGAGGAGCCAGTATTTGTCCCTGGAAGGCTGACTCCAGAACTTGTGCTCCTTCCTGTGTGCTTGTGTCATTTTAACTACATGTGAAGGAAGAGCAGTTTGGTTTAGGCCATCAGATGAGGACCTTCTCAAATACACCTTCTACAGTCTACAAACCTCCTTCATCCATGCCCATCCTGCTCTCCTCTCCTGGTGATTAGGAATCACCAAGGTCAATGATTCCACCCTGTGTCTTTGGATGCTCTTGGCCCATCCATCATCCCAACCAAAGCCACTGTTCAAGAGCAGGAATTAGATTAATTTCTCAAAGAAGCTGAGACTTCAAGGGTAAGACACTTACCCAAGCATGTAACTATGGTTACATGACTGTAGGGTGTGTCCAGAGCCCATTTTGTTAAGGATGGTGCCAGTTTATTGTCTTGGAACCTTGGCTGATTATCACTTTCCTTTCACTCGCAAGTGTCCCACTCTAGACAGTACATTCTCTGGGTACCCACACTACTAGTGAGGAGTAGAGAAAGACCTGACAGGCATATCAGTGTGGCTGACTACAAAACCAGGGCTTTCTGTTATCCCAGGCTACTTCTTAAAATTTCAAAATTATAATGTTTAGAAGGAAAGTTTGTTCTTGGTCATCATTTATTCATTCAGTAAACATTTACTGAGCAACCCCTGTGTGACAGACACTATGCTGGAAGATATAATTAAAAAGTGACTAGGGCACAATTCCAAGTCTTTTTCTCACTTGGTTTAGTGAGGAAACAGATCATGTGTGAACACTCACAGTCAGGGCAGACTCCATGATTTAGATGGCCCAGTACACAATGGAAAGAACAGGGCCCTTGTTTACAAATGAAGTATCTCAGGATGGTGACAATGGGACACTAACCAAGAATGGTTCAGTTTAACAAATTAGAGGTGCTCAGGGTATTACAGAAATATGAGTTACCTAGGATGATGACTGATCTTAAGATGACTTCTTAGAAGAGGTGACAACTGGGCTAACCCTTGAAAATGAGGATTTCTGTCCTATATGGACCTTCTCCCTTGTTTTTTGACCATAAGATAGTGAGGAGAATCACTAAGTCACCATTTTTACTTACACATCAGTCAAGAGTTTTCCCCACAGTACACCCTCATCACCTACCTCTGGAGCTGTGATACATGCTGTGGGGGGAACATGGAGACGTGCTGTCCTGACCTCCCTTCAAGGACTTTTTGTCCAACTGCTGTAAGTGCTACCAGTGGGCAACATTAAACCACCAGCCCCTCTGGGGTCAGCCTATGTGCAATGGTCCATCCAGGGAGAGGTATAAAGTCCTGGCCAGTGGATGTGTCAGGAAACCCTGAAGGGCCATCATCACTCCAGATCCACACAGGGTCAGCTCAGGTCATCTGGCCAGTGATGCAGATTGATCCTTCCCTCTGCCCTACCCTATTTCTTCCCTCCTGATTTCACAGTGTTGACCCCAAGGGCACCCCTGATACACATCCCAGCACTAAACTCCATCCAAGTCCGCAGCCCAGAGAGCCAGCCTGCAACACGTATCAGAAAGCATTCCAGTACTCAGGGAGGATTTTTATTTGAAAATTACTAATTACACACATATTTATAACATTTTAAAACCCCCAAATAAAACACAAAATGGTAGAAATAAAGACTTTTTGTGTGAATGTGGTTACCTTTGGTTTAAAATCCACAATCTAACATTGTCTGATCAAAATGAAATTAAGTTATGTGGTAATAAAAGAAAACTATTATGTTAGAATATATGAAAGTGCCATTTTATAGCTTATAAAAAGACTGAATGTTAGCAGTTTGACATAATTCATTCTAATAGAAAAAATCCATTAGCATTTAAAATTTAGAGAACATTATACTTCTGAATAACTCATAGGTAAAAGATATAGTTAATTAATCAGGAATTAGGAATTAGAAAATACATAATACTATGGCTAGTGATTGGTGGTAAGTATCAAAACTTGCAGGTTGCAGCTAAAGTGGATCTCAGAAAAATATGTCGGCTTTATATACTTATATTAGAAAAATAATGATGTTATTAATATGTTTCCAATTTAAGAATTTAGAGAAAAAATTATGAAAGTAAAGGAAAAGTTTAAGGAAAGAATGATATGATGAGCTAGGGAAAGAAAAACAAAATAGAAAGCATCCATCAAGCAAAAAGCTAATTCTTTGAAAAAAGGAAAAAAGTTATGCAAGATTATTAATAAAAAATAGAAGGCTCAAAGAAAATTAAAAAGCCCAAAGAACACAGAGATGCTGTAGTTTAAATATATAAGGTATTGTGAATACATTTATGCCAATCAAGCTCAAAACACAGGAAACAAATCCACTCCTACAAAAATGAAACTTACCAAAATGACTCTGCAGAAATAACGCACTTAATAGGAAGCACATAATTACCAAAAGTTACCCAGACAATGTGGCTGCACAACACTGTGAATGTGATTAATGCCACTGAACTGTATGATCAAAAATGGCTATATGGCAAATTTTATACTATATATACTTTACCACAATTTTTTAAAAATGTAAAAAAATAAAATCTTCTATCTAGAAGACAGTCTAGAACATGGCTGTCCTTCATTAGCAAATACCCTGGAAGAGTTCCTACTTTGATAAAACATATTTTCCCTTCCTTCTCTTTTAGAGGACTTCCCCAATGGCTCAGCGGTAAAGCATCTGCCTGCAATGCAGGAGACACAGGAGAAGAACACATAATATTGTCCCTCTGTATTTTAAACATATTTCTTTTTGGAGGGTGATACCTCTCTCTTCTATAATGTCATTTAAACTACAGGTATGTTTTTCCTATTAGTTTTTTCTGTAGTATTTTAACTAGAGGTCTTTGAGTGGAAAAATGGACAGTAGGTCTGTTAAAGGAAGTGGTTACACAAAACGGCAACTTCACACAGTCTTCAAGTAAACAGAATCCCTGATGCAATTGGAAATAACATGTAATTCTGGGAATATTAAAAAAATAATCTGTGACAACTTTGTCTCAAATCTTAGAAAATCAATTTGGCTCTGGAGTCTCTCAAGACACAAAACCTGGGAGACAGCTTTTATTGATGACCTGCAACTTCTGATTTGGATAAGAAAGAAAATAGTTTAACATATAAATAAACATAACAAATCATTTTGCAAGAGCTTGAAATCACTGAGTGAAGTTGGAGGAAAAAATTATAGATTAACATCTTGGAATATGTAAATATTTGTTGCTAGTGTAAAAAATGTATAATATAATTTATGCAGTGCAAAAACCTATTGGAAAAATGCCTTTGGAATAGACATGAACTCATGGTAGAAACAGAACATTGACTCAAAAATTGTTGAGGTTGAGGGCTGTCCACTGGAAATATTCATAATCACACGGTCACTGTAATATCTGGCTATTTCCTTTCAGTGTGCACCTAAGGGGGGAAAAAGACAAAAACAACATTGTTAAGAGTTTTAAAGTCCTTCTAAGGCAACACATTTCTAGGTTAACTTCTTCATGTGAAGCAAATCATACTGAAGGAGGAGTCAGAACAGGCTGTCTTGAAAGCAGGACTCCATCTTGGGCCGAACTGTGGACTTTGAGCTATATGCCCAGTATCTATGGAAACGACATACCAACCGGAAAATCAGGTCCTCAGAAGGAAGAGCCCCAGGGCTCTCCATCACCTAAAAGAATACCCTAATTATCTGTGTGACCGAATAGAATCATAAATTCTATTATGCTTATTGGGGTATGACCACAAGCCTATTGATAATTGTTCACTGTTTAACTACCTAGGCTTAAGGCTTATGAATCACGGGTTAACTTTGATTGTATCTTTCTTTTTATTTTGTTCAGGGAATTTTGGGGAGGTGGGTTTGGGTGAGAATGCTTAGGATATATAAGGTTTTCACAAAAACTGGTCGGGGTTCTTGGCTAAGAGAAGACTCTGCCTTGGGCCCGCCAGTTTAATAAACAGCACTCCTCTATCTGCATTGTCTTTCTGAGTGAGTTTGTTTCCCGGAAGGCATGGCTACAACAATATCACTAGTGGAGGCACAATTTAAAAAACCAGGGGTATATTTATTCTATGGAGAAACTAGCCTCACTAAAATATAATCCCTCAGTGGGACTAGACTTAATGCCAAACAACCTGTAGATAAACTTGAGTTCTGATCATTCAGTTTTGTCACTAGGGTAAACTGATAAGTAAAATCTTACTGACTCAAAGCCTGGAGATAAATTAAAAACAAGGTGACAAAGAGGCTGGGAAATCTATTAATAGTGCCTGCCAAGGGTTTCTCATCTTCACACATAAAATGAGCACAACAAATTTGGATGTTAATATCAGGTTGTAATCTCTACATTTTATAAACTCTGATTGACAAGCACTGAAAATAAGGAGTAGAAAATGGAAAAAGCATAACACTTTTTCATGTAGCCATGAAAAAGAATGAGACAACTGTATGAACTAATATAATGAGATACAATATGGAAAGAACAACTATCATTTGTGCTTAAAAATCAAAAGACCACATATTCACAAGTTCTTCCTGATACACAGAACAGTCAGCAGTGGTGCAGGGGCTCCACCTGGGGGAGGAACTTGTGATGACAGGAATGTAAAGTGATTTACTTTTTGCTCATAATTTTTTTTTAAGTATTTTTAAAAGTGTTTACATTTTCTAGCAGTAGATGTATCATTTGTTTTAAAACTTATTAATAATAATACATTTTAATTATTTAGAGCAGTGGCCCCCAACCTTTTTGGCACCAGGGACCCAGTTTCATGGAAGACAAGTTGTCCACAGTGAGGACAGGGGTGGGAGGGGAGTGGGGGAGGTTCAGGTGTAATGTGAGTGATGGGGCAGCAGATGAAGCTTTGCTCCTTTGCCCACCACTCACCTCCTGCTGTGTGCTCGTGGACCAGTACCAGACTGCAGTCCAGAGGTTGGGGACCCCTGATTTAGAGTCTCTAAAGTTACTTAGAAGAACTGTGGGTATATTTTTTATTATTGAGATGCAAGGCTTCTGTCTATGGCCTTTTAAAAAATGATCACACTTTTACACTGTAAAATGCTCTACAGTCTCAAAGTACGTAAGCATGTGCTCTATCATCTGATCCCCATAATAAACTGAAGAAGCCCGCAGGACTGTAATCCCTGCTTTACACACAGGTGAGGACCTGAGGTTCAGAGACCTGGGGGACACAAGGCCACATGGATGCTAAGTGCCTCCTCCATCAATTCAAACTGGTCCAGGCTCCTCGAGCTAGGATATGAGGATTATATAACTTCTGCGCTCTATTAGGTGATTTCATGAATAGAAAAATTGACACCTCTGTTACACACTGGGAACAAAGAAACTTCAGAAAACCTCAACCAGATTTGCTTCATCATAGAACAGAATGGACAACAGGCATTCATACTTTGAGGTGAACTGTGTCCCCTCCAATTTTACATGTTGAAGTCCTAAACCCCCTAGTACCTCAGAATGTGACTGTATTTGGAGACAGGGTATTTAAAGAGGAAATAAAGTTAAGATGAAGTTATACAGGTGAGTCCTAACCTAACAGACTGGAGCTCTTATAAGAAGAGGAGATCAGGACACATACACACAGAGGGAAGACCATGTGAGACAGAGAGAAGATGGTGTCTCCAAGCCAAGTAGAGAGACCTCAGAGGAAACCAACCCTATTGACACCTTGACCTCAGACTTCCAGCCCCCAGAGCTGCGAGGAAAAACATTTCTGCTGTTTAAGTCACCTACTCTGTGGTCTTTGTATGGCAGCCCTAGCAAACTAATGCCCCCTTCAGCTTTATGTATCTTAAAAGTACTTTCTCTACTATTTCATAGACCATCAGATCATCTGAAAGGGTCAATTAAACAGTGATCAGCTCAGCTGATCTATGCATTTAAAAAAAATGTGACTTGGAAGCACCTTTTCCCAGATGTTGAGTTTTCTTTTCAAATGAATGAATCTTGTTCTATTAGAGTGAAAAGCTTGCTGATTTAGGCTAATGCTTCTAGTGTTATAACTCTGAAAAATGCATTGGTATCTGATGCTTGCACATTCAAAAAATTGATAATCTGACAGCTTACCTAAGAGGATGCAGAGTATGCAGAAATAATGCCAAGAAAATATTCCACTGGAATGGGAATCAAGAAACGCCTTTCTGTATAGGTGACCTGACCCAGGTGTAGGACTGAAATCCAAGATTGAGGTTCTGCCACTCTGTGAACTTGGGTGATGGCCCCACCTTGGCTACTATGTGAAAGGAGCAGTGTTCTCAGACTCAACCCAGAACATAGTACCTAAGGTGGCACTCAGTCTCCCCCAGCAATTCCCCCTTTGTGCACCCCGAATCAGCTCTGTGACCTTAGGTCAGCCCTGGACCCAATCTCCTCATCCATGACATGAATAAAAATGGACCATCATGAGATTAAGTGAAATCTTATATGTGAGAACAATGTAAAAGAAATGATAAAGAACTTTACAAATGTAACTTACCATTAATATCGTTAGAGTAGGTGCAGGATTACTAGACCAGGAATCGCAAGATTTCTAATTCTGTGACCTATGTCTGCTTCCATATATATGTTAAACTTGATTTAAAACATTCACTGAAAGAACAGATTTCTAATTCTGTACCTGCTGCAAACCAGCTTAACAGTAGTTATATACATAGGGAAACTGTGGAAAATTCTTCAAGAGATGGGAATACCAGACCACCTGATCTGCCTCTTGAGAAACCTATATGCAGGTCAGGAAGCAACAGTTAGAACTGGACATGGAACAACAGACTGGTTCCAAATAGGAAAAGGAGTATTTCAAGGCTGTATATTGTCACCCTGCTTATTTAACTTATATGCAGTACATCATGAGAAACGCTGGGCTGAAAGAGGCACAAGCTGGGATCAAGATTGTCGGGAGAAATATCAATAACCTCAGATATGCATATGACACTGCCCTTATGGCAGAAAGTGAAAAGGAACTAAAAAGCCTCTTGATGAAGGTGAAAGAAGAGAGTGAAAAATTTGGCTTAACACTCAACATTCAGAAAACGAAGATCATGGCATCTGGTCCCATCACTTCATGGGAAATAGATGGGGAAACAGTGGAAACAGTGTCAGACTTTACTTTTTGGAGGGGGGGGCTCTAAAATCACTGCAGATGGTGACTGCAGCCATGAAATTAAAAGACGCTTACTCCTTGGAAGAAAAGTTATGACCAACCTAGATAGCGTATTGAGCAGCAGAGACATTACTTTGCCAACAAAGGTCCATCTAGTCAAGGCTACGGTTTTCCCAGTGGTCATGTATGGATGTGAGAGTTGGACTGTGAAGAAAGCTGAGTGCTGAAGAATTGATGCTTTTGAACTGTGGTGTTGGAGAAGACTCTTGAGAGTCCCTTGGACTGCAAGGAGATCCAGCCAGTCCATTCTAAAGGAGATCAGTCCTTGGTGTTCTTTGGAAGGACTGATGCTAAAGCTGAAACTCCAGTACTTTGGCCACCTCATGTGAAAAGTTGACTCGTTGGAAAAGACTCTGATGCTGGGAGGGATTGGGGGCAGGAGGAGAAGGGGATGACAGAGGATGAGATGGCTGGATGGCATCACCAGCTCAATGGACGTGAGTTTGAGTGAACTCCGGGAGATGGTGATGGACAGGGAGGCCTGGCGTGCTGCGATTCATGGGATCGCAAAGAGTTGCACATGACTGAGTGACTAAACTGAACTGAACCTTCTTTCTAAAGGGCCTTAGTTTCCGCACCTTAAAATGAGGGTGTTGAATCCTATTATCTTATGATATCTGGACCTATCTAAAGTTCTGTGATCTATTTCTCATTACTCAATGGCTTAATAATATATAATGATAATATAGTTTCTAAATGAAGACTTTGACACATAGGTGGGTACAACTCTTTTTGGTGTGAAATGCATGAGGTCAAAAGCACAAAAGGGTTTGGGAGGTTCCTGGGTCTCTTGATCTCAGAAGGGAAGCTCTGACTGGGAGATACTCTAGTAGATGAAAGCACTTTGTGAATTTCAGGCAGAAAAATACAGAGTTCTTTGTTCAGCTTCTCAACATTTGCACACAATATAAGTACTTATGAAAAGTTCAGAACACAGAATTCCTTGTACCTAAGTCTAAGTATGAACTCCAATTCCGCCACCTCTTCAGCCAGCTCTGCGAACCAGGCAATTTCCTACCTGTGAACAGTGGAAGGTCCTGCTTGGCATTTCCTCATTTCTAAGGAGGACTGAGATGAGACAGTGATAGAGGGAACTTAGACAACATTTCATATAAAGCTTTCATATAGAAGTACTTAAGATATTGGGACATGTTTTCTTTAAGAAATATTTTAGTAAACTTCTTTTACTTACAAATGAAAATCTAGGAAATGCAGAAAAGTATGAAAAAGGGAAAATATATCCATAATTTAACAGCGATAAATTTTCAATGGAAAACCTCACCACAGGCAGCTGGAAGTCTCATCCCATCCCAAGCCACGCATGATAAGGGTCAAGAAGACCAGACCTTCCTTCTCTCCCTCCATCTTCTCATCAACCCTATTCCCACTCCCACCTTGTTTCAAGTTACAGATGGCTGTATGACAATGGCTAAGTCTCCTAAACCAGACCCCAGTTACCATCTCACCATTGTTAGGAAGATGTCATGTGACCTGAATGTTACCCATGCACAGAGCTTAGTGCTTCATACACCTCATCTCTGTGAAAGTGCTTTGTAAACCTTCAAGCATCATTCAGACTACAGTGTGAAGCTATTGTAAGTTCTTGATTTGTCCTGATGACAATTACATCTTCTAGAAGGTAAAGGAAGCATGGGAGGCAAATGGACCTAATTCTAAACAACAAAGAATTAGGGAGAAAGTGACAGTATTGGGTTGGCATTTTCTTTACAGATTAGAAAACAGAACAGGCCTACACCTTTCCCTGGAAGATCTTCTTAGAACCAAAATATTCCAAAATTTTCCTTAAACTCTCAAATTTCCTGGATATTCTTTGACAGCAATCAGAATGAACGTAAAGGGTCTGCAAAATGAGTGTTCTGTTCTCTATGAGAATCTGAATCCAGGGTCCAAAATATGGAAAGTCCAATTTGACATCTCTCTCTCAGGCACAGGTGTGGTCACACAGAACAGCACACATCCTGACCCCACTCACAGCACTGCTGCAGATTCTCAGCAGACCTGCCTTCTATTTGCCATGTGTTGTTAAGACCAAGTCATGAAGCTTCCTCTCTGGAGTCTTATAAGGGCACAGAGTGCTTGTTATCAGACCCCTGGTGGAACTCATGTGAAGGATGAACCCTGGAGATGAACTTTAACTATAACTTCCTGCAGCAGGCTCACCTGTTTTGCCCTTTCAGTGAGGGCAGCAGCCTCCGCCTTGCCCAGTTGTTGCACCTTCTTGTAAAACAGACTGTCTCTATTTTGCAGCAAAACAAATGGTTCATCATGTTCTTCCAGTCTCCCTGAATCCAAAACCTGTTAATCAGCAGAAACAAACCCATTAATGCACAAGGTTTCTCAGTAACATATTATAACTCAGACAGTATTTTAAAAAGAGGCAACACAAGGAGAATAGAGAGAATCTGTTTAGATGGTAGGACTGGCTGGTGTTTAAATGGCTTGATTATCTTGTTTGACTAGGCAAAGGCCTAAGCCGACCTTTTAATATTATAATGTTATAGGAAAGGAAGAAAACAGAAGTTTTAGAATAGGATTACTGGCACTCAGTAGCATCTTATATTCTGCCCAGGGCATTTGGTGTTATCATCTTTACCTAGTGCTCTTAGCTCTCAGGCTCTGAGCTTTCAAGCAATTTATACAGATACACAGAGTTGGAAAATAACTTGATTCAAGAAAATCAAAGTCCATTTATCTAAAAAGTAGGTTGATGTCATACAAATGAAAGGGCAGTGCCCTGACATTTTAATGGCCAAGTTGATTTGGAAATTCAAGCAATATTTGAGGAAAAGAGTAAGTGCTTCTGGGATTTCTTTAGGGTCCTGGATTATGTCAGCTGCTAAGAGGAGCAGAATCCCTTGTTTGAGAGGTTGAGATGCTTCTTGAAGTTGGATGTGGTGTAGTTTATTTTTCCAAGTGAAAGCCTCGAAAAAAGATCTGGTACATAAGCAGCTTTTGCAGGACTGCTCTGCACAGAAGAAATTTCTAAAAACCATTTTTCTCTTTGGATAAGACTAAAGAAGCAAGTAAGAAATTGAGCTTCAAATTCCTGTGATTATGGCCTGCAGAGCACACAGGGCCAGCCCAACATGAACTGCCTAGGATCTGAATCTGTTTTCACAAACTATCTTTCTTCCCCTTTCTTTCCTCAGCTGCCTGCCTTTTACCCCTTTTATTGCTCATTAGTAAGTCTGCTAATTTGAAACTGAAAGAGAGAAGAAGGGGCTTTCAACTCTTCCTGCTTACTAGTGACTTTGGTTAATGGTTCTGGAGGGGAAAAAGTTGTCTGAAACAACCGACCCAAATGATACAACTTTAAAAATAGTTTTGATGTTCAGTGGTATTTAATTCATTTAGGTCATATTTAGAGTAAATGTATCTTAAGAGAATATGCTGGATGGGCTTCCCTGGTGGCTCAGTGGTAAAAAGAATCTGCCTGCCATTGCAGGAGTCATGAATTTGATCCATGGTCCAAGAAGATCCCACGTGTCACAGAGCAACAAAGACCATGCTCCATAACTATAGACCCTATGCTCTAGAGCCTGGGAGCCACAACTACTGAGCCCACATACATAGAGCCTGTGTTCTGCAGCAAGATAAGCCATACAATGAGAAGACTGCATACTGCAATGAAGAGTAGCTCCCACTCCCTGCAACTAGAGAAAAGACCACACAGCAAGGAAGACCCAGCACAGGGAAAAAATAATAAATAAGATTAATTTTTTAAAAAAGAAGAGAATATGCTGGAACGCTAAACAAGACATGGGTTGTTTTTCCACATCTAGATACTGCAGCTAATTTCATCCTTTGTATTTAATTGGAAACATTTATTAAGTGGCATAAAGGCCATTTTCCTGTTAATCTTTTGTTTACTACTGTGAATCATTGCTAAGGGCAGCTTTCACTAAAGAGTTCAAAAATACCTGAATCTGTCTCAGTTCAGTCACTCAGTTGTGTCCAACTCTTTTCAACCCATGGACTGCAGCACACCAGCCCTCCCTGACTATCACCAACTCCCAGAGTTTACTCAAACTCATGTCCAGCAACTCGGTGATGCCATCCAATCATGTCATCCTCTGCTATCCCCTTCTTCTCCCGCCTTCAATCTTTCCCAACATCATGGTCTTTTCCAATGAGTCAGTTCTTCACATCAGGTGGCCAAAGTATTGGAGTTTCAGCTTCAGCATCAGTCCTTCCAACTAATATTCAGGACTGATCTCCTTTAGAATGGACTGGCTGGATCTCCTTGAAGTCATGGGGACTCTCAACAGTCTTCTCCAACACCATAGTTCAAAAGCATCCATTCTTCAGCATTCTGCTTTCTTTATAGTCCAACTTTCACATCCGTACATGACTACTGGAAAAACCATAACTTTGACTAGGCGGACCTTTGTTGGTAAAGTAATGTCTCTGCTTTTTAATATGCTGTCTAGGTTGGTCATAACTTTTCTTCCAAGGAGCAAGCGTCTTTTAATTTCATGGCTGCAATCACCATCTGCAGTGATTTTGGAGCCCAAAAATTCTGTTACTGTTTCCACTGTTCCCTATCTATTTGCCATGAAGTGATGGGATCAGATGCCATGATTTTAATTTTCTGAATGTTGAGTTTTAAGCCAACTTTTTCACTCTCCTCTTTCACTTTCATCAAGAGGCTTTTTAGTTCTTCACTTTCTGCCATAAGTGTGGTGTCATATGCATATCTGAGGTTATGGATATTTCTCCCTGCAATCTTGATTCCAGCTTGTGCTTCTTCCAGCCCAGCGTTTCTCATGATGTACTCTGCATATAAGTTAAATAAGCAGGGTGACAATATACAGCCTGAAATACTCCTTTTCCTATTTGGAACCAGTCTGTTGTTCCATGTCCAGTTCTAACTGTTGCTTTTTGATCTGCATACAGATTTCTCATGAGGCAGGTAAGGTGGTCTAGTATTCCTATCTCTTTAAGAGTTTTCCATAGTTTGTGAAATTATAGAGTAACTAGAATTATAGAGCAGCTATAACGATTGTGGAAAAGTTTGACATATAGTGAGAATTACCAAAAGGTGAGACAGAGACATGGAATGAGCAAACACTGTTGGGAAAATGATGCCCATAGACTTCAATGCAGGGTCATGATAAGCTCTCAAATTGTAAAAAATGCAGTTCTGGGAAGTGCAATAAAACAAGGTACATCTGTATTTCTAAAGCAAACAATACTAATAAGGTTCAAAATTGGGAAAGGAGCATGTCAAGGCTGTATATTGTCACCCTACTTAATTAACTTATATGCAGAGTACATCATGCAAAATGCTGGGCTGCATGAAGCACAAGCTGGAATCAAGATTGCTGGGAGAAATATCAATAACCACAGATATGACACAGATGACACCACCCTTATATCAGAAAGCAAAGAGGAACTAAAAATCTCTTAATGAAGGTGAAAGAGAAGAGTGAAAAAGCTGGCTTAAAACTCAACATTCCAAAGACTAAGATCATGGCATCTAATCCTACACATCATAGCAAATAGATGGAGAAGCAATGGACATAGTGACAGCTTTTATTTTCTTGGGCTCCAAAATCACTGCAGACCATGACTGCAGTCATGAAATTAAAAGACGCTTGCTCCTTGGAAGAAGAGCTATGACCAACCTAGACAGCATATTAAAAAGCAGAGATATTACTTTACTGACAAAGGTCCACATAGTCAAATATATGGTTTTACCAGTAGTCAAATACGGATGTGAGAATTGGACCATAAAACAGAGTGCTGAAGAATTGATGCTTTTGAACTGTGATGTTAGAGAAGACTCTTAAGAGTCCCTTGGACTTCAAGAAGATAAAACCAGTAAATCCTAAAGGAAATTAACCCTGAATATTCATTGGAATGACTGCTGCTGAAGTTTAAGCTCCAATAGATTGACCACCTGATGTGAGGAGCCTACTCATTGGAAAAGGCACTGATGCTGGGAAAGTTTGAAGGCAGGAGGAGGAGGGGATGACAGAGGACGAGATGTTTGGATGGAATTACTGACTCAATAGACATGAATTTGAACAAACTGTGGGACATAGTGAAGGAAAGAGAGGCCTGGCATGCCAAAGTCCAGGGGGTCGCAGAGAGTCGGACACAACTGAGAGACTGAACAGCAACAATTTTCAGGAATGAGAGGAGAAACTAAGAGAAAATTAAATTACTGGAGGTTCCTATCAAGTTTTACAAGGATGGATATGCTGAAAAACTTAACATAAATGAAAAAAGCTAAAATGGTGAGGGTCTTACCATTATCTGTGTACAGTCAATGACGTTGCTCAAACTGTGTGTGATGGTTAGCACAGTGCACTGGGCAAATTTCTCGTGAATTGTTTTTTGTATTAACTCATCAGTTCTATATTTAAAAAAGTTAATTTAGTTCAGTAAAGACATGACAAGCAGATTTGACTTAAAAATATATGATATTTTTATAATGTTTCTAAAAATCAGTATGTTAACATATAATCTTGTTCCTAAAAAACTAAGTATAAAAATCTATTTAGAAATTTACTCTTTTTCATAAAATGATGGAAAATAATATTCCCTCAAAATTGCTTGAAACTATAAGGAGCTGGATTTAGGAATATAGCTCTCTCAGGATGCCTCATAACAACATTAATGCCATACAAAATGTCTTGGTTTTTCCTTTGTTTTCTGGAATTGATATTATCAAAAGATATCCATTGGACTAAGAGAGCACTTAGAAACATTTCTAAGCATCACTAAATGTTTTCCATTTACCACACTGACAAGTCAGATTCAAGGTTTCCTGGTCTCAGCTCCATACCTTGGATCCACATTCGATGTAGCTTTGTCAATAATCAATATTCGATTTTCTCTGAGGATAGCCCTAGCAAGACACACCAATTGTCTCTGTCCAGAACTCAAGTTCAACCCAGATTCTGCTAATTCAGCATTCATTTTACCAGGAAAACCTTCAATGGCTTCTTTAAGTTGCACCTGTAGGTACAGAAAGAATGATTTTTTCCTAAGCAAACTATTACTAAAGTAGACAAACCTCTTAGACATTAGAGCTTTGATGTCCTCAGGACTTCTTACACATATTGCATGTACAGCCAGGGTGATAGGAAGAGCTCTTTCCAATGAGCATTCGCTGAGAAAGATGGTGGAGTCAACTAAGGACAGAAAGATCTCAGTGTCCTCCATCCCTGCTACAGGATATACACCAGAAACCCTGCCTAGGGATTAGTTAAGTAAGTCTCTCAAAAAATGAAGCCATTTCTCCCAGTGTGGTTTCAACAGAAAAGTTAAAATTATCTTTATGGTTGAGTCAAGTTTCCCAAAGTTCACTTTGCATAGGAGTTGGTACACTAAAGAAAAACTTTAAAAATATTTACAGTAAGTCTTTTTCTCTGAAGATATAATCTTACCAACACTTTACCATTTGGTGAAGTTTACAATATGCAAATTCAAACAATGGCAACTTGAGCCTATTTTGATAACAGCTCTTTCCCAAGTTTAATTCTATAAATAGTGGACCAATCAAATGCATTTTCCTCAGTGTCATAAATGTCTTACAGTGAATGAAAACTCATTCACGGAGTTTCATATGAAAACTCATTATATGAAAATAAGACACAACACCTTATTTCCCCCAGAATATGGATATAGGTGGTGTTTTTATTAATCTATCTTCATAAAATTGTACTTATTAGAGGAAAAACAAATTTTTGACTACCACAGATACTTGAAAAGTACGTTTGGTGGTAGGGGTCAATTAAATAAATATTTACTTTGGAAAAATATTATACAGCATGAACCAAACTCAGGCTATACTTGAAGGACAAAGACAAAATACACTTCAAATTAAGAGACCAACAGATTGATGAGTGATGGCCGATAAGTTATCTGACACATTATAATGTCAGATAATAACACACCAAGGGTTAGTGAGGAGTATTTTCATTTTTTTATTTTCAGGTATCCTAAATGATGGAACACATCTATGAATGCAAACCTGAATTGTGCTATTGATGGAGTCCAATCCCAAGAAAGGGGAATTCTGAGTTAGAATTAAATATGGTATTGTTATGCAGCATTATCCTGAGAAGTACACACAATCTAAAGGGTAAGACTTGGACTGTGGTACAAGTGGTTGGACTTTCTTAAGACACATCCTGACTCACACTTGCCCCTGACTTGGATGACATCTCATCACTAATTTGGTTTTCTACTTTCCTTTGATTTTGTCCATATCCACTTTATGAGGAAAAAGGGTTGTTAGAGGAAATGTTTTCAGAAAATGATGTTTTCTGAGACTCTGTTTTCATTTATAAATCAGGGATGGCTATGAGAATATATGAATATAAAGGTTTTCTGTAGTGTAATCATAAAATAAAGTTATAATTAAGTATTAAAATGGGAAAAAGGACAGTAGAAGGGGTAAACAAAAATAACTAGGAATTATAACTAGTGAATCTGAAAATATTCTGGATAACAGTGTAATATTACTATTAAATTTATTGATTGAGATAACTGTATTAGGACGTATAAGAGAATGTCCTGTTCTCACAAGGTATATATTTATATGTTTAAAGCCAGAAAGAAAAACACCAATACAGTATACTAACACATATATATGGAATTCAGAAAGACGGTAACAATAACCCTGTATATGAGACAGCAAAAGAGACACTGATGTATAGAACAGTCTTGTGGACTCTGTGGGAGAGGGAGAGGGTGGGATGATTTGGGAGAATGGCATTGAAACATGAATAATATCATATATGAAACGAGTCGCCAGTCCAGGTTTGATGAAGGATACTGGATGCTTGGGGTTGGTGCACTGGGACAACTCAGAGGGATGGTACAGGGAGGGAGGAGGGAGGAGGGTTCAGGATGGGGAACATGTGTATACCTGTGGTGGATTCATATTGATATATGGCAAAACCAATACAATATTATAAAGTTAAAAAATAAAATTAAATTTTAAAAAGTGATTCTAACTTTTAAATAAACATTTCTTCAACTTACAAACAATTCATCAAAATATAGATTTTTAAAAGAGAGGAAGAAAAAACAGGAAGACATAATAGCTGATGAATCCAGGTGAAGGTGTATATGTGTTCATCATATTATTCCTTTCATGTTCCTGTAATTTGAAATTTTTAAAACAAAAAATTGGAGGCTTGGTACTTCCCTGGTGGTCCAGTGGTTAAGAATCCACCTGCCAATGCAGGGAACATGGGTTTGATCCCTGGCTCAGGAAGATCCCACATGGAATGAAGTAAACCCATGTGCCACAACTACTGAGGCCACATTCTAAAGCCCACAAGCCTCAACTACAGAGCCTGCATGTCGCAACTACTGAAGTCTGTGTCTCTAGAGCTAAAGAGCCACAACAAGGGAAGCCATGGCAATGAGAAACCCATGCACTGCAATAAAGAGATAGTCTGCCAGGGTCAAGCCCCGGCTGATCCAGGGTATTCGAAGGAGAGACGGCATAGGCGAGGTATCAGGAAATAACTGCTTAATTAAACGTTAATTAAGGATATAAAGAGTAATAGAATGAGGATAGCTCAGTAGGAAAATTCAGTGGAGAAAAGAGGCTGAGTAGCTTGGTTTACGCGGGAGACCAATAAAACTTCAAGACAAGAAGTTTGCACCACTTACGTAGGCCGCAGGCGTCCTTCCGTTCTCCCGAAGGAGAGGAGACACTGAGGCCTCCCCGGTCGGATCTTAGAAGCCCAGGCATAATTATCAAGCATGGCGGGTTCTGCGCTCCAGATGGAGACTCAGCCAGAATTTGAGAGAGAGAGTGACATGGGGAGACCAAGTTTCGGTGAACAAGGCCCGCACTTTATTTTCCAAAGTAGTTTTTATACCTTAAGTTGTGCATAGAGGATAAGGGGGAAGGGGTGGAGTCACGCAAGGACAACAGTTCCTGGTCCTAATCGAAGCCAGGCTTTCAAACTTATCATATGCAAAAGTTCAGGTGAATTACATCATCTTCTGGCCAGAAGGCCTGTTAACATTTTAAGAAACTTATTTTTCTCTAAAGGTGATTATTCCAAAGTCAGGCGCCAGCCTCCAAAAAAGCATTGGACAGAGTTGCATTCCTATAGAGCAAAGGTGAAGTGGGCTCAATCAAGAAAAGAATTAACTCAAGGGTCCAAGGTTACAAACATTGAGGCTACTACTTACATTTCTATACACCCATTATATCAATCAATACACTGCCAAGGACACAGTAGGTAAGGAGTATGGAGACTTAGCAGCAAACATTGGCCCAATAAGTGAAAAACCCTTCACCAATACAATTTCTAATCAATCTTTTAACTACTCAAAGGAATCTGTGTTTAGACCGTTTAGAACATCTCCTGCCTCTCACAGTTGGGAAGCTCTGAACAATCACATGTGGCCGGAAAAACCTATTCAGGCAGGCTAGAGGATATCCAAAGGAGTTTGTAGGTTAAACACTGTCACACCCAGGAATTATTAACTGGAGCTGTAAGCTAACTCTTTTTTCAGAGAGAGGTAGTGGGGGACAGCCCCCCATAAAGTCAGAGGTGTAGGTGAAAGCACAAAGCAGAAAGTAGGCAGACTCTGGTTTTGGGGGTAGATGCTTGAGAATTTCCAGGGGGACTCCTGAGGCTCGATCCCACCTTTGCGTATGCCAAGCCTCCTTCCTCATGACCTTTGCCATGGGCGGAGCTCCTGTTCCCGGCAGTGATAGAATTCTAGTTGAGCTATTCCAGATCCTGAAAGATGATGCTGTGGAAAGTGCTGCACTCAATATGCAATATGCAATATGCACTCAATATGCAATATGCTGGCTCCCAGCAATAGTCCATTTGCTGCAACTAGAGAAAGTCTGGGAGAAGGCAATGTCACCCCACTCCAGTACTGTTGCCTGGAGAATCCCATGGATGGAGGAGCCTGGTAGGCTGCAGTCCATGGGGTCACACAGAGTCAGACACGACTGAAGTGACTAAGCAGCAGCAGCAGCAGAGAAAGTCTGCAAGCAGCAATGAAGAACTAGCACAGCAAAAAAAAAAAAAAAAAAAAATGGAGGATTAAAGACAGGCAGCCTGGGCATAAGTCCTACCTAGCTCTGCCAACTGGGCAAGTTACTAAACTTACTCTGCCTTAGCTTCCTAAATTCTCAGACTATAATACCATAATTATAAAGGTGGGTACCTCATAACATTGATAGAGTACAAAATAAATCAGTACATGTAGAATTTACAGCAGATCAATAGATATTACCCATTATTACTAATGCTTACAGTATGCTACTGGGGAAGAGTGGAGAAGAATTACCAATAGCCCCAGAATGAATGAAGCAGCTTGGCCAAAGCAAATATGATGCTCAGTTGTTGATATGTCTATTGATGAAAGTAAAATAAAATGGTGCAAAGAACAGTATTGTATAGGAACCTGAAATGTTAGGTCCATGAATCAAGGAAAATCAGACATGGTCAAGCAGGAGATGGTAAGAATAAACAATGACATCCTAGGAATCAGCAAACTAAAATGGTTGAGAATGGGCGAATTGAATTCAAATAGCCATTATATTTACTACTGTGGGCAAGAATCCCATAGAAGACACAAAGTAACCCTCATAATCAACAAAAGTCTGAAACACAGTACTTGGGTGCAACCTCAAAAATGAGAGAATGATCTCAGTTTGTTTTCAAGGCAAGCCATTCAACATCACAGTAATCAAAGTCTATGTCCCTACTACCAAAGTTGAAAAAGCTGAAGTTGATCAGTTCTGTGAAGACCTAGAAGACCTCCTAGCAGCTAAGTTGCTTCAGTCGTGTCCAACTCTGTGCAACCCCATAGACGGCACCCTACCAGGCTCCCCTGTCCCTGAGATTCTCCAGGCAAGAACACTGGAGTGGGTTGCCATTTCCTTCTCCAATGCATGAAAGTGAAAAGTGAAAGTGAAGTCGCTCAGTCATGCCCAACTCTTAGCGACCCCATGGACTGCAGCCTACCAGGCTCCTCTGCCCATGAGATTTTCCAGGCAAGAGTACTGGAGTGGGGTGCCATTGCCTTCTCCAAGACCTCCTAGAACTAACACCTAAAAAAGATATTCTATTCATCATCAGAGATTGGAATGCAGAAGTAGGAAGTCAAAATATACCTTGAGTAACAGGCAAGTTTGGCCTGGGAGAACAAAATGAAGCAGGCAAAGGTTGACTGAATTCTGCCAAGAGAATGCACTAGTCATAAAAAAAAAATACTCTTTTTCAACAACACAACAGACAACTTTACACATGGGCATCACCAAATGGTCAATACTGAAATCAAAACGATTACATTCTTTGTAGCGGAAGATGGAGAAGCTATATACAATGAGCAAAAACAAGACTGGGAGCTGACTGTGGCTCAGATCACCAACCTCCCATAGCAAAATTCAGGCTTAAACTAAAGAAAACCATGAAAAACACTAGACAGACATTTATGACTTAAATCAAATCCTGTACGAATTTGCAGTAGAGATAACAAATAGATTCAAGGGACTAGATCTAGATAACAGTGTGCCTGAAGAACTATTGACAGAGGTACATAATATTGTGCAGGAGGTGGCAAACAAACCATCCCAAAGAAAAAGAAAAGCAAGAAGGCAAAGTGGTTATCTGAGGAGGCTTTCTGAATAGCAGAAGAACGAAAAGAGGTGAAAAACAAGGGAGAGAGGGAAAGGTACATCAGATTAAACACAGAGCTTTGAAGAATAGGTAGGAGAGATAAGAAGGCCTTCTTCAATGAACAAAGCTTAATAACACAAGAAAACAACAAAAGGGGAAAGACTAGAGATGTCTTCAGGAAAACTGGAAACATCAAGGGAGCATTCTGCCCAAAGATGATCACAATAAAGGATAAAAATGGCAGAGACCTAGTAAATGCTAAAGAGATCAAGAAGAGGTGGAAAGAATACACCAAAGAACTATAAAAAAAAAAAAAAAAAAAATCTTAGTGAACTGGATTACTACGATGGCGTGGTTAGTCACCCAGATCCAGACATTCTGGAGTGCAAAGTCAAGTGGGCCTTAAGAAGCACTGCTGTTAATAAAGCTAATGGACGCAATGGAATTCCAGAAGAACTATTCAAATCTCTAAAGGACGATGCCATCAAGATTTTGCATTCATTATGTTGGCAAATCTGTAAGACTCAGCAGTGGCCACAGGACTGAAAAAGGTCAATCCTCATCCTAATTCCCAAGAAGGGTAGTACCAAGAATGTGCCAGCCATCAATTGTACTCATTTCCCAAGCTGGTAAGGTCATGTTTAAAATCATCCATGCTAGGCTTCATCATTATGTGAATCAAGAACTTCCAGATGTCTAAGATGGATTTAGAAAAGGAAGAGGAACTAGAGATCAAATTGCCAACATTCACTGGATTATAGAGGAAGCAAGGGAATTTCACAGAAACATTTATCTTTGTTTAATCAACTATGTTAAAGTCTTTGACGTGTAGATTATGACAAACTGTGGAAAGCTTTTAGAGAGATGGGACTATCAAACCATCTTACCTGTCTCCTGAGAAGCCTGTATGTGGGTCAAGAAGCAACAGTTAGAACCCTGTATGGAATAACTGATTGGTTCAAGATAGAGAAAGGAGTACGACAGGGCTGTCTGTTGTCACCCTGTTTGCTTAACCTACATGCTGAGCAAATCATGAAGAATGCCGGGCTGGATAAGTTACAAGCCTGAATCAAGACAGGCTAGAGAAACATCAATAACCTCAGATATGCAGATAATACCACTCTAATGGCAGAAAGCGAAGAACTAAAGAGCCTCTTGATGAGGGTGAAGGAAGAGAGTGAAAGAGCAGGCTTAACACTAAATACTAAAAAAAGAAAAAAGAAAAAAAACAAAACTAAGATCATGGCATCACATCCCATTACTGCATGGTAAATAGAAGGGGAAAAAGTGGAAGTAGTGACAGATTTCCCCTTCTTTGGCTCCAAAATCACTACAGATGGTGACTACACCCATGAAATCAGAAGATGATTGCTTCTTGGCTGGAAAATGATGACAAACCTAGACAGTGTGTTGAAAAGCAGAGACATTACTGTGCCAACCAAGATCCATATAGTGAAGGCTATGGTCTTCCCAGTGGTCACATATGGTTGTGAGAACTGGACCACAAAGAAGGCAGAATGCGAAAGAATTGATTCCTTCAGTGTGGTGCTGGAGAAGATTTCTGAAAGTCCCTTGGATAGCAAGGAGATCAAACCAGTCAATCTTAAGGGAGATCAAGTCTGAATATTTACTGGAAGAACTGACGCCGAAGATGAAGCTCCAGTCTTCTGGCCATCAGACAACTCACTGGAAAAGTCCCTGATGCTGGGAAAGATTGAGGGCAGAAGAAGAAGAGAGTGTCAGAGGATGACAAGGCTGAATGGCTTCACTGATGCAATGAACATGAACTTGGGCAAACTCCAGGAGATGGTGAGGGCCAGGAAGGCCTGGCATGCTGCAGTCCATGGGGTAGCAAAGAGTCAGACACAACTGGGCAACTGAACAACAGTAACAACCTCCTAACATTGATAGAGTATAAAATGAATCAGTACATGTAGAATTTATAACAGATCAATAGATATTGTCCAATATTAGTAATGCCCTCAGCTAGCACCTCTTCCAGAGAAGGCAATGGCAACCCACTCCAGTATTCTTGCCTGGAAAATCCTATGGACGGAGGAGCCTGGTGGGCTGCAGTCCATGGGGTTGCGAAGAGTCAGACACGACTGAGCGACTTCACTTTCACATTTCACTTTCAGACACTGGAGAAGGAAATGGCAACCCACTCCAGTGTTCTTGCCTGGAGAATCCCAGGGATGGCAGAGCCTGGTGGGCTGCCATCTATGGGGTCGCACAGAGTCGGATACGACTGAAGCGAATTAGCAGCAGCAGCAGCAGTACCTCTTCACGTTCTGCTCCATTTTCTTCCTTTGCATGTATCAGCATTGAGACCTTGTTACATATGCACAGGCTTGTTTTCCATCTTCTCCAAGAGAAGCTCCAACAGGGCAGAGACTTTGTCTCTTGATGACTGTGATAGCCCCAGAATCTGTAACACTGCCTGTCTAACAAGCTCTCAGAAGATATTTGTTGGCTGTATGAATGAAGGCATAAGTGAATCTCCTTGTGTGACATGTCCGTTCCTATAAATTAGAAAATAAATCCATATAGATAAATAATTTTATATAACACTATTTTCTTATTAAGAATAAGTGTAAAAGGAATGTATTGTTATAACAATTAACTGGCTCCAAGATATCATAACATCACACTTTAAACAGTGGAAAGCACTGAAAAAGTTATTATTTAAGGAAAATGGATCAAATAATATTATGACTCAGGGAATTAAAACAGGGGCTCTATAACAATCTAGAAGGATGGGATGGGGAAGGAGATGGGAATGAGGTCCAGGAGGGATAGGACATGGGTGTGCCTATGGTTAATTCTTGTTGATGTTTGACAGAAAACAACAAAATTCTGTACAGCAATTTTCCTTCAATTAAAAAAATAAATAAATTAAAAAAACTATAATCTCAGTACAGAATACTTCAGATTGTTTTTGAACTTGGGAAAAAATAGAATATAGCAAAATTGAAAAATAATAAACTGAAATGTAAGGCACTCTATCACCTTAAACATTTTCAAAATAATCTACTAAATGTACTGTATATACCAACCAGGCACCAGCACCCCTCACAGGCAGTCAACATAGATGTCAGATAGTTTCTATATTTTGTGGAACCTTCTTACTTTTCAAAAAGAAAGGCTGGTGTGGGCTAGAATGAGACAGGGAAATGCAATAAACAGACAGGGAAGAGGTTTTACTAGAGCAGGACCAGCAGTAAAAGAAATTGAGGGAGAGCCCCTTCACCAAAACATAAGGCCCCAGGAAATGGACATATAAACTGTCCCACAGCAAGGACTGATCCACGTGATTCCTAATGCACGTGCTGCTGATGCCCAGATTTCTGTATCTTGGTTTTCCTCTGTGATGAGACATTTTGTTGTTCAGTCGCTCAGTCATGTCTGACTATTTGTCAGACTGTAGCACACCAGGCTTCCCTGTCCTTCACCATCTCCTTACTGGATGCTTGGGGCTGGTGCACTGGGACGACCCAGAGGGATGGTATGGGGAGGGAGGAGGGAGGAGGGTTCAGGATGGGGAACACATGTATACCTGTGGCGGATTCATTTTGATATTTGGCAAAACTAATACAATATTGTAAAGTTTAAAAATAAAATTAAAAAAAAAAAAAACTAATGCCCATTGAGCTGATGATATCATCGAACCATCTCATCCTCTGTCTCCCTCTCCTCCTCCTGCCCTCAATATTTCCCAGCATCAGGGTATTTTCCAATGAGTCAGCTCTTTGCATCAGGTGGCCAAAGTATTGCAGCTTTAGCTTCAGCAGCAGTCCTTCCAATATATATTGAGTTGATTTCCTTTAGGATTGACTGGTTTGATCTCCTTGCTCTCCATGGGACTCTCAAGAGTCTTCTCCAGCACCACAGTTCAAAAGCATCAATTCAGCCTTCCTTATGGTCCAACTTTCACATCCATCCATGACTACTGGAAACACCATAGTTTTGACTATATGGACATATGAGACATACTTCTGTCCTAATAAAGATACTATCAATGTTGACCATTCGACTGTATGCTTTCTTCCCAGTTTTGATGTAATAGCCCATATACTTAATTCCATATCCTAGAATCTAAGCTGTTTTGTTTTTGTTTTTAGAAGCAAGACTTCAATGATTCATTTTGAGAGTTTTATCTACTGTGATCTTTTAACCTTTGATAAAGTGCTTCATTTTCAGGTACAGTCCTGTTACATTTGTGGAGTTGCCTTTGCACCCCAATCAGCACTAATTTCTGATGAATTTTTGTCAGTTTATAGTAAGTTATTTAGTTTTCAGTATATGAAAAATGTATTTTCAGCATATTTTGAAAAGTAACCAAGATGAGACAGGCAGCATCCACAGGACTGTTTCCCTTCTGAATGTCCACCTCTCCCAAGGAAGAAGGAAGAAATAGAACTAGAGGACTTTAAAAGAGGAAACATAGTGGTTTCCTCCTACTCACTCTCAGGCCAACTCTGTGAGTTTGGGTTCACATGTCCAGTTTGGCATCATTTATAAACTAGTAACTAGGGTTTTGATTTCACTTAAAAATTGATCTCACTGATTTAGTGATACCTCTTAGAGTGATGGGCTTCCCAGGTGGTGCAGGGATAAAGAATCCTCCTGCCAGTGCAGGAGATGCAAGATACGTGAATTTGATTCCTGGTTTGGGAAGATTCTCTGGAATAGGAAATGGCCATCCACTCCAGTATTTCTTGTCTGGAAAACTCCATGGACAGATGTTTCTGGCGGAGTATAGTTACATAGGGGGTCGCAAAGAGTCAGACATGACTGAGCATGCACATGCATGCACTTAGAGTGATTAATCATCCCATTATTCTTTTTCTCTAGGAATGATTTATCACATTTGTATGTTTTTCAATGAAAGATCTGGTAGGTTTTCTTTAAAACAGTCATAAAGAAGCAATTCCTAGAGAAACACAATGATGGGATGATTTCTCCAAGCATTATCACTAAAGCTAACATGGTCAATCCCAGAAGCAATACATCTAAACCACACACTTCACTTTTGAAATAAACTCATATTTATTTCTTTTTATAGAAACCTCCAAATGTACTTTAAATAAGGGTAGATCTTAGTATTATCTACCACTTGTACCACCTCATCATTTTTAGAATTTAGACTAGCATTGACCCTTTGTCCATGGAACAATATGTTCTGAAATTCTAGACTAATTTTGCTACCTGAGAATCCATGAAAAAAAGATCTCAAACTTGGAAACAAATAGGAAAATAATTAACTAGTACTTCCTTTTTTTTTAAGATGTCATAATTTCACCATTAAATAGTCCTGTGAGTTCAAGATCAGCAGATCATCCTCTCTTTTTTTTCACATTTGATGGTTAACTAATCTCCCCACCTCTTCTCTTTAGAATTGCACTGTAAAAGACTCACAAACTTAAATGAAATCAGAGGTGTAATTCTTTTCAGGCAGGAAAAAGTGAAGCAATTGGCCCAACTTAGGAAAATAAAATCCCCACAGTTGCTGGAAAGCAGGGTGGGTGTGTAAAGACTGTGTGCTTACATCCTTCAGAAACCAGAATTACTGGATGGAAATTGTCAGACTTCCAAATCTGCCTGCTCATAGTCAAGGCTCGCCTACATATTACAGGTTTCAGAGCTTCCCTGGAAGGGTGACTCTAAATGGCACACACAACAACTCAAAACATCACGAACAATTGGTCACTCAGATTTGCACAATAGAAATGTTTTTAAAAGAAATACACCGCACTTCTCTGAAATGAAAAGATCAATAAAACATCTAGCAGTTATTTTTTCATGTCAAAAAGTATTTTTCCTATTTTCCTCTAAGAGTAGTATAGTGTCTGGTCTTACATTCAGTCTTTAAATCATTTTGAGTTTATTTCTGTATATGGTATTAGGGAGTGTTCTCATTTCATTCTTTTACATGTAGCTGTCCAGTTTTCCCAGCAGCTGGGAAGAGGCTGTCTTTTTGAAGAGACTGTCTTTTCTCCATTGAAAAGAGAAGAGACCGTCTTTTCTCCATTGCATATTCTTGCCTCCTTTGTTATAGATTTGGTGACTATCTGTGAGTTCATCTCTGGGCTCTCTAGCCTGTTCCATTGATTTATGTTTCTATCTTTGTGCCAGTGCCATACATCTAGAGTACTGCAGCTCTGAAGTGAGTTGACCAAAAAATTCATTTAGGTTTCCCCATAACATTTTATGTAACAAACTTTTTGGCCAACTCAGTATCTTAAATCAGGGAACCTGATTTCTCCAGCTTAATTTTTCTTTCTCAAGAGTGCTTTGACTATTTGAGGTTTTTTGTGTTTCCATACAAATTGTAAAATTTTGGGCTCTAATTCTATGAAAAATGTCATTGGATTTTTCTGATAGGGATTGTACTGAACCTGTAGATTGCTTTGGGTAGTATAGTCATTTTCACAATATTGATTCTTCCAGCCCAAGAACATGGTATATCCCTCCATCTGGTTGTGTCGTATTTGGTTTCCCTTGTCAATATCTTATAGTGTTCTGAGTACAGGTCTTTTGCCTCCTTAGGTGGGTTTATTCTTAGGTATTTTATTCTTTTTGTTGCAATAGTAAATGGGATTATTTTCTTAATCTCTCAGACCTTTCATTGTTAGTGTATAAGAATGCACATGCTTATTTTTTAAAAGCACAAGACTGAGCTAGGTTCTATGAGAAATTAGAAGTCTGTCTACTGTTTAGATATCTAGACTTTCTGCCATCAGTAGAACTGATTTGTAAAACAAGGGAAAATATACAAAGTACTTTGTATTAAAATACACAAGGCAATGGAAACTTAATAGTCAATTTTTTTTTTCATTCAATGGTAAGGAAATTCAAAGAAGTGGGGAAAGGGGGAACATGATACAAATAACAGAAAATTCTCTAGAAATGAACCTGTCCATGTAAAAAGTAAGCAAACACTCTAGGGTTCTGTTAGCTGCATTCATGCTACAGCATTAAAATGGCATAATCACCAATAAATAATCATTAGCACATTCCAGTTATATATTCTATCTTTATAAACACTTTCCTGTGAAACTGCATAGCATTTTATTGGTATAATCTGTCACATTTTTAAGTTAATAATGAAAAACTACTATTGTCTCCACATCATGGATGTTTCCTAAGACCAGAGGAATAAAATGAACACTGGAGGGTAATTAGGGTAATTAATTCACCAGGTCACTAGTGGAATTTGATCCCACAGCTTTAACATCTAATTTAGTGTTCTGCTAAGGACAAGATAATGTATCTAGTTGCTCACAGTATTAGGAAAAAAGCAAAAATAGAAACATGAAGCATTATATTGTTGGTTTTCATCACCATCATCAATACACACATTTTAAGTGCACTCATGTCATCAGAATTTTCCTAGGAGGTAAACAAAGTCAGTTAAACTGATAAGCTCCCTTTAATTACCTGCAATGTTAAAAATGTATATACACATATACTCATACTTACACATTACATTTAATAAATTACCTCTTCTAAGACTTTCCACAGTTCCACATCCATATGCTCATTAAAGGGATCCAGATTTTTCCTCATTGTTCCAGTAAATAAAACAGGTTCCTAAATGCAACAAAATAGTGAATGTTTTTACTTTAACCTCTTTTCATTTTATTCCAGTGCTTACAGGACAGAAATAAAATATAAAATATCAAAATTCACTGTGATCATTAATAATAAGGTTTCAAATGTATATTTACAAAATAGTATCTCTAAAATAATTTTCCATTGTACAAAGCATGCTACAAAATATCCTCTGGACTATTGAACACTAACAGAAGGTAGTGTTGAAGAAGCTTTTTCATATTAAGAAAGAAACTGAAGAATAGAAAGGAAGATCTGTTTGTTTGTTTGTTTTAAATACCTTCCTGGTAATGAATATCTACTTAAACACACACACACAATGATGATATAATTATTTGAGAAACTTTACATCAAGATCTACATAAATTAACTGTCAATCCTGCTGTGATGCTGGGAAACATCAAAAGCATGATTAGTTGAGGTTTGTGCCTCAAAGCAAAATTGTGAACTATTTTCACATTGCAATGAAGAATAAACTAGGCTATTTTCTCCATTTGGTAAAACAGTATTCTGGGATGGGGACTCTCTCAATAGGTGTGAATGAACATCCCCACACATGCAAAGAGAAGTCAGCTCCTGGGGCCTGTGGCTCCTCTGTCCATGGAGAGAGATTCTGTGATCCTGCACCAGCTGGTCCCACATTCTCTCACCTGTACATCAGCACAGAACACCTCAGAGAGCCTCGTTACTAACTTCAAAGCCAGGAGGACCTAAAACCCACTGTGACCTGTGTCATAATAATATTATTTTAATTTAATAGCTCCTTTTATTCATCTATTTTAGGAGGAGCCACAGGTAAATTACTCTGGAAATGCATCCCTCTTCTTGTGGCTCAGATGTTAAGAGTCTGCCTGCAATATGGGAGATCTGGGTTCAATTCCTGGGTTGGGTAGATCCCCTGGAGAAGGAAATGGCAGCCCACTCCAATGTTTTTGCTTGGAAAATCCCATGGATGGAGAAGCCTGGCAGGCTATAGTCCATGGGGTCACAAAGAGTTGGACATGACTGAGTGACTTGTTTTCTTTCTTTTCTTTCATTCTGTGTTTAAGAGAGAATCTTGTACATAAGCTCATGTAGGCCATTTAAGTTTCTTATGGAAGGCTCTAGTAAGTGAGGACATAAAATATGAGCAGCAGAGAAGAGCCCAACTGGCTCTTTTCAACGAAGGGGGCAGAACAAGGGGATGCACATGTGTAGGAATAAGAGGAGACTTGATTCTTCCACAAGTGCCTGGGAACTGGTCAGAATCACCATGTTCAATTCCTGCCTGGACTTAGAGCTGTTCTGTTCCTCATCATTTCACAAAAGCCTGAGAAGGAAAATGAATATAGATATTTCTTCACTCCAGCCATGAAGAAGAATGTCACTTGGAGCGCCTCCCACATCGTCTTTCCCTATTGTCTTAGTTTTAAGTCTTGTAAGAGAGAAATGGATGCAGAAAACACATGGTAGGCCATCAAAAAAAGACGTACCCCTAAGTAGAATCCAAAATTAAAAAGACATTATAAGGGGAGCTACATTTGCACATTGTTGAGCAAACAGCCAATATGCTTCTAAAGCACTGAAAATCACTGGTCACAGGCTGTTTCAAAATGGTTACTGAATTGAACTGAAAAATCACAAGAACCACATTTAAGGCCTCCTTTAAAACTCTGGAATTTAGGATCAAAGACTAAATAACCATCTAAGCAATGGTAAGAGTTCCTTGTCAGGGAATAATCATCATTCTACTTCAGATTTTTAGAAAACATTTTATTCTTTGTAAGATTGCAACATGCAGGCAATTTCTCTTCCTTTAGCTGTTTCCATTAGATTTACACAAATGACGTCACCAGGAGAGAGGAGACTGGTCTGTGATATTCCTCCCTTTCCTCTGACTCTCTTCCACCTTCCCTCCAAGGCTCTAAACTATGGCAGGATTTTACTCTGGGACCCAAAACAAGAGACTCTTCAAGCATTTGTGTCTGAGGAGATAAAGGGCTTGAAAAAGGCCAGCTTACGTAACCAGCTTTGAGCTCAATTGGGAAAAGTGAGATGGGGTCTCTCTGCTTACAATGATGACAAGAATGCTTCTTTGCTCATCCTGGCTTACACGACCTGAACACTTTTTCTCTCAGGTTCCTCTCATAAAGCAAATTCACATCGTGTTAAGACGTCTAAGGTATGAAGCATCCACCTGGTTTTCAAAATATAGTCTATTAAAGTGCTATCTAAGATAGTCTATGAAAAAAATCAGCTTATTATTTTTTTAAGTTCTTATTATTTATCATTTTTATTTTTATATATTTTATTTTTTTTTACTTTACAATGTTGTATTGGTTTTGCCATACATCAACATGCATCCGCCACGGGTATACACATGTTCCCCATCCTGAACCACCCTCCCACCTCAGCTTATTTTTTAAAGACCTTTCTTCCTTCCTCAAACAATGAAAAGTGTCACAGTATTAGCACATTTGTGGAGGGCAGTTTTGGTGATTCAGGAGAACAGGCACAGTGTCCTCATTTAAAATTCAGTCACCAATTACATAATTAGAGCCTCTTTTTATTGTCACCTCCCTCATCTTCTTCTCTTGGGAACACTCTTTGAAGGGGATGAAGTTCTTTAAAGACTAGGGGACTAAAGCAGGATTCTTTGCAGAAAGAGGAGTCCCTCACTTCTGAGCCCCTGACCAGCGCCTGTAGCTGCTTCAGACTGAGCTTTTATCAGAGCCCTCAGACACTACGTAGGCCTTAAGGAGGTTCTGCTAATTATCACCAAACCACTGCTGAATGTCATACAAAAAACAGAAATTAAGCATTTCCCATTGTAATAAGGGTCCCCACTCAAGTCTATACCATCAATCTAAAAGGATATATTGAGAATTATGAATGTTTATTTTGCAGTATTAAATGGAAGATATAGTTTAGTAAATAAGACTATTTCTCTTTGCTAAGACATTTCAAAATCAGTAAAGTTTTAATCGAAACTTGCTGAATAAAAAGAATGACTAATTAAAAGTTTAACTGATTGAAGTTATATTTTTCTTTAAAGCTGGCAGGCAATTTTTGATCAATCTGTTTTAATATGTCAGTGTTTTATGCATAGTGTTCATTTCAGTTTCTACTCATTCTACTTCCAATATGTGCCAAATAAGAAACCATTATCTTCAAAAGGTAATAAATGTGCCCACAGTAAACATATACCACAAGGGCAAATAAGGGTCAAATGAATGATCATTTCTGATAGATATTATTAAATTACCCACCTCTAAGCAATAAAGTTAAGAAATTAATCTTATAAATAAGTGCAGGCGGAACAGTGTAGAGATTTATGGTAGGACACACAACCTACATGTAAATATACACTATTTATTGTCTCTTGCATTTTTTCTGAAGGTACACAATTAAACCTCATATAATAAGAGTAAGCAGCTCAACAGGTAAAGAATCCACAATGTAGGAGACGTGGATTGGAACCTTGAGTCAGGAAAATCCCCTGGAGAAGGGAACAGCTATCCAGTACTCTTGCCTGGAGAATCCCATAGACAGAGGAGCCTGACAGGGTACAGTCCACGGGGTCACAAAGAGTTGGACACAACTGAGCACACTCTTGCACAACTGGCACCACAGAGTCAGGAAAACAGACACTTATTCAATGTAATATTTTAAGTGGAGCATTAGATTCAAAACTGTTTTTCATCATGGTTTAAAGTTTACACTATTTAAATTTATCATTTGTGCTATATTCCGTAGTAATTGTTTCCTTTGTTACTAATATAATACAAGTTCATATTGGATGTGCGTAGAGAAATTAACTGACAACACGGCATCACTCAGGCTCTCCTGCCCCACTCTCTCCCCACCTCTTACCTTGTGCTCTGTAAAAAAACCATACTACTGACATTGGTAGTACTGGGCCTGAGCACCCACTTGGTGATGGGCCACTTTTGTCTGTTTTAGTATATCAGTAGACTTTGAAGACTCCTGGCTGCTGCTGCCCAGAGAGAACAAAACTTTCTGTAGTCCCCACAGCTCCTCAAATCTTCTTCTAGCTTCCCCAGTGGCACCTTATCTACCCTGGGTCTAGTGAACCATATGAGTGGAAAGACAGTGTGTGACCCAAAAATGGCCACTCTGAATCAGAACATTTAATGTAGTACAGTGATCATACTAGACCCTTTGTAGAGGGTGCTAGAAGACGAACCTCTCATTATCTTACAAAGAAACCTAACCACTAGCCTTCACAGGCTTAAAAAGACCTGGGATGAAGGCAAAAAACATACAAGTGGTTACAAACAAAGCAGATGAAGCACAGCACTGTACCCTGATCATGTCAGTCCCAAATCAGGAAACTGCATTCCACTGAAGTATATTTTCAAGTGTATCTACCACTGTGGCTTCCTTTGTGAAATGTATAAAGGCTATGTTCTCATTTTTAATCTGAGTAGAAAGGCTACATTTTCATTTCTAATCTGAGCACCTTATTTAAGGGGTAGAGTGAAAAAGTTGGCTTAAAGCTCAACATTCAGAAAACGAAGATCATGGCATCTGGTCCCATCCCTTCATGGGAAATAGATGGGGAAACAGTGGAAACAGTGTCAGACTTTATTTTTTTGGGCTCCAAAATCACTGCAGATGGTGACTGAAGCCATGAAATTAAAAGACGCTTACTCCTTGGAAGGAAAGTTATGACCAACTAGATAGCATATTCAAAAGCAGAGATATTACTTTGCCAACAAAGGTTTATCTAGTTAGATCAGATCAGATCAGTCGCTCAGTCATGTCCGACTCTTTGTGACCCCATGAATCCCAGCACGCCAGGCCTCCCTGTCCATCACCAACTCCCGGAGTTCACCCAGACTCATGTCCATCGAGTCAGCGATGCCATCCAGCCATCTCATCTTCTGTCATCCCCTTCTCCTCCTGCCCCCAATCCCTCCCAGCATCAGAGTCTTTTCCAATGAGTCAACTCTTCACATGAAGTGGCCAAAGTACTGGAGTTTCAGCTTTAGCATCATTCCTTCCAAAGAAATCCGAGGGCTGATCTCCTTCAGAATGGACTGGTTGGATCTCCTTGCAGTCCAAGGGACTCTCAAGAGTCTTCTCCAACACCACAGTTCAAAAGCATCAATTCTTTGGCGCTCAGCCTTCTTCACAGTCCAACTCTCACATCCATACATGACCACAGGAAAAACCATAGCCTTGACTAGACGAACCTTTGTTGGCAAAGTAATGTCTCTGCTTTTGAACATGCTATCTAGGTTGGTCACAACTTCCCATCCAAGGAGTAAGCGTCTTTTAATTTCATGACTGCAGTCACCATCTGCAGTGATTTTGAAGCCCAGAAAAATAAAGTCTGACAGTGTTTGCACTGTTTCCCCATCTATTTCCCATGAAGTGGTGGGACCGGATGCCAGGATCTTTGTTTTCTGAATGTTGAGCTTTAAGCCAACTTTTTCACTCTCCACTTTCACTTTCATCAAGAGGCTTTTGAGTTCCTCTTCACATTCTGCCATAAGGGTGGTGTCATCTGCATATCTGAGGTTATTGATATTTCTCCCGGCAATCTTGATTCCAGTTTGTATTTCTTCCAGTCCAGCGTTTGTCATGATGTACTCTGCATATAAGTTAAATAAACAGGGTGACAATATACAGCCTTGACAAACTCCTTTTCCTATTTGAAACCAGTCTGTTGTTCCATGTCCAGTTCTAATTGTTGCTTCCTGACCTGCATACAAATTTCTCAAGAGGCAGATCAGGTGGTCTGGTATTCCCATCTCTTGAAGAATTTTCCACAGTTTACTGTGATTCACACAGTCAAAGGCTTTGGTATAGTCAATAAAGCAGAAACAGATGTTTTTTTGGAACTCTCTTGCTTTTTCCATGATCCAGCGGATGTTGACATTTGATCTCTGGTTCCTCTGCCTTTTCTAAAACCAGCTTGAACATCTGGAAGTTCACAGTTCACATATTGTTGAAGCCTGGCTTGGAGAATTTTGAGCATTACTTTACTAGCCTGTGAGATGAATGCAATTGTGTGGTAGTTTGAGCATTCTTTCGAATTGCCTTTCTTTGGGATTGGAATGAAAACTGACCTTTTCCAGTCCTGTGGCCACTGCTGAGTTTTCCAAATTTGCTGGCATATTGAGTGCAGCACTTTCACAACATCATGTTTCAGGATTTGGAATAGTTCAACTGGAATTCCATCACCTCCACTAGCTTTGTTCGTAGTGATGCTTTATAAGGCCCATTTGACTTCACATTCCAGGATGTCTGGCTCTAGGTCAGTGATCACATCATCGTGATTATCTTGGTCATGAAGATCTTTTTTGTACAGTTCTTCTGTGTATTCTTTCCATCTCTTCTTAATATCTTCTGCTTCTGTTAGGTCCATACCATTTCTGTCCTTTATTGAGCTCATCTTTGCATGAAATGTTCCTTTGGTATCTCTGATTTTCTTGAAGAGATCCCTAGTCTTTCCCATTCTGTTGTTTCCTCTATTTCTTGTCTAGTCAAGGCTATGGTTTTTCCTGTGGTCATGTATGGATGTGAGAATTAGACTGTGAAGAAGGCTGAGTGCTGAAGAATTGATGCTTTTGAACTGTGGTGTTGGAAAAGACTCTTGAGAGTCCCTTGGACTGCAAGGAGATCCAACCAGTCCATTATGAAGGAGATCAGCCCTGGGATTTCTTTGGAAGGAATGATGCTAAAGCTGAAATTCCAGTACTTTGGTGACCTCATGCGAAGTGTTGACTCATTGGAAAAGACTCTGATGCTGGGAGGGATTGGGGGCAGGAGGAGAAGGGGATGACAGAGGATGAGATGGCTGGATGGTATCACTGACTCGATGGACGTGAGTCTGGGTGTACTCCAGGAGTTGGTGATGGACAGGGAGGCCTGGCGTGCTGTGATTCATGGGGTCGCAAAGAGTCAGACACTACTGAGCGACTGAACTGAACTGAAATGAGTGTCTCTCTTTCAAGAATGTGGGAATCACATGAAGTTGCTTTAATCTTGTTTTCTTTTTCTTCTTTTTTAATCGTAAACCCTCTGAATGAACTTATCATCACCCATAAAGTGAGTGAAGGTCACTCAGTCATGTCTGACTCTTTGCGACCCCATGGACTATACAGTCCATGGAATTCTTTAGGCCAGAATACTGACTGGAGTGGGTACCCTTTCCCTTCTCCAGGGGATCTTCCCAACCCAGGGATCTAACTCAGGTCTCCCACAATGCAGGTGGATTCTTTACCAGCTAAGCCATAGGGAAGCCCAAGAATCCTGGATTGGGTAGCCTATCCCTTCTCCAGTGGATCTTCCTGACCCAGGAAGCAAACCGGGGTCTCCTCCATTGCAGGTGGATTCTCTACCAACTGAGCTATGAGGTAAGCAGCTATAATCATCACCCATATTCAGACAAAAACATTCTTTTCCAAGAAATGAAAAAGAATTTAAGTCCCTAAGGTCCTCCTTCAGGGGTTCCAGGAAGCAGTTCCATGGGATTTAATGGAGTCTTCAGTGTCAGGAACAAAGGGCCAACCGCATTAGGCTAGATTCCAGCGTATATCTTAACAACAGTAAAGAAATGTATAGTACATCCACCTATTTTCTTTTTCTTTTTCTCTTTTTCTCAACAAGAAACAATGGAAATAAAGCCAGGTAATCACAGAGAAGTCAGAGAGACAGCTCTACCTTCACCTTCGACCTACTGCAGAAAACTCACAGAATGGAAATAAGAAAGAGCAGAGAGGGCTGTTTAAAAACTACCAAGTTTTTGCTTTGATTTTTAAAAAAACTATTAAATATAAAAATGAATCTGATTAATCAGGATAAAGATGATAGCTGCTGATCTGTGCCAACACTTGCAGTGCAAACATAAATACTGATTGTGTATGGAATCCCTCTTAAACTGCAAATATTTCCTTTGTGCCAACAGCATAACGGGCTCTTGGTGCAGAGAATCATCTGAAGAGGGTCTGAAATCCATTTTCCACATCCTTTCAGATAAGCAGCTAATCCAGAATATAATCTCCCCTTGATATTCTTTATGGGGAGCATACTTAACTAAATACTTCAGGTTGTGAGCACAAAGGATACATACACTTCATCTACCTGTTATGTTTAAGGAAATTATTTAGGAAAAAGTTTCATTTTTGCTTTTCCTGAAACTGTGAACACAAAGTGAGGAGTACTTTCTTGAGAATACAGTATTTGTCTCTGAAAGTTCCCTACCAGACTCCAGGACTGATGGTCTATATCACCACTACCCTGCCTCTGGTTCCTATGCAGGTCCTTGATGATGTCACACCTCCCTCACTTCTGACCTGCTCATGGTGGAGTCAACAGTGATGGGGGTGAGCCTGGGGGAGAGAGAGATGACACTGGAAGCTCACTGCTACTCCCAGGATCACAGGGAGTGGGGAACCAAGTAGGATGATGCAGGCCTGGATCACCTAAGTGGGGCAACTCACAGAAACAGCTCCCCCTCTACAGAGTCTGCTCTCAGCTTCCCAGGTTCCCTAAATCAGGATATTGAGACACAGGCATCATTGCTTCCTATTGGTACTTAAACAAGTAGCTTAATTAACCAAAGCAACAGATTTTCTTCACTTCCACAGCCAGCTAGACATTGTAAAGAGAAAGGGCTCTTGGCTGGGGAGGAGTGAGATTTTGAGTATCTTTCCCTGACACTTATTAGTCCATGGTGTATAAGTGAATAAATCTGTTTCTAAACAGATACTGTCCAAATAACAGACATAACATTAGAAGTAGTATCTTCCAGTTTTGCTTTATACATATTCATGTTTGTTATGGTTAGGGGAATCCTTTTTAGTGGGTTGGTAGGAAAAAATGGGAAAATATCTGATGAGAATATCATTCAACAAACATATTTTTTAAAAAAGACAATTCTTTTTTTTTATTTTATTTTTAAACCTCAAACACTGTATTAGTTTTGCCAAACATCAAAATGAATCCACCACAGGTATACATGTTACTGTTTATTAGCTATTTGGTTCAGAGTACGTTACAAATCTCCCTGAGCCCTAATTCCATTACTGGAAAATAGGCTCTGCTGTGAGAACCTGAAACACCAATGAAGCTCCTAAAGTGATGCTAACACAGACCAGTGAAGCCCAGCCCAACGGGATGACAATGAGGAGCCATGTTTGGAAACTGCAGGTGCAGTCAGTGGATCATGATATCAATTTGGGGCTTGTGACCATCATTTTGTCTTTTGTATGAACTAAAATATAACATATATAATAGAAAATATTGGAGCACAGTGCAAGAATAACATTGTTTCATAAAATTTTTGTTTCTCGTGTGTGTGTCTGTATGTGTGTGTATGTGTGTGTGTGTGTGTGAGAGAGAGACGTTTGCACAAGCATGAAATCATAATACGAAGCAGTTTTACTGTGGATCACAGTCAACAGCATGTTGAAGTCACTAATAGAACAGTTAGCTACTCAGGTTCTGGAGTTGGGAATCTCCTCAAATTTGAACAATGCTTATGTATTTTGTAAATTGATTCCTTGTTGGTCACATCGTTTGTAAGTATTTTCTGCCTTTCCATAGGTTGTTTTTTGTTCTGTTTATGGTTTCCTTTGCTGTGCAAAAGCTTTTAAATTTCATTAGGCCTCATTTGTCTATTTTTGCTTTTGTTTCTTTTACTGTAGGAGATGGAACCAAGAAAATATCACTGTGATTTATGTCAAATAGTATTCTGCCTGCATTTTCCTCTAGGAGTTTTGTAGTACCTGGTCTTACATTTAGGTCTTTAATTCATTTTAAGTTTATTTTTGTATATGGTGTTATAGAATGTTCTAATTTCATTCTTCTACATGTTGTGTCCAGATTTCCCAGCATCACTTATTAGAGAGACTGTCATTTATCCATTGTATTATATAGTCTCAACTTCTTTGTCTTAGATGAATTGACCATAAGTGTGGGGTTTATTTCTGAACTTTCTATGTTATTTCACTAATCTATATGTCTGATTTCTGTGCCATTATCATACTGTTTTTATTAAAGTAGCTTTTGTAGTATGGTATGAAGTCACAGCATGTGATTCCTCCAGGTCTGTTCTTCTTTCTAAAGACTGTTTCTAGTATTCAAGGTTTTCTGTGTTTCCATAAAAATTTTAATTTTTTTTGTTCTTGTTTTATGAAAAATATTATTGTTAACTTGATAGGAATTGCACTCAATTTTTAGGGTACCTTAACTAGTGTGGTCATTTTAACAATATTGAAACTTCCAATTAAGAACATGGTATATCTTTCCATGGACTTCCCTGGTGGCTCAGATGGTAAAGCGTCTGTCTACAATGCAGGAGACCTGGGTTCCATCCCTGGGTCAGGAAGATCCACTGGAGAAGGAAATGGCAACCCACTCCAGTACTATTGCCTGGAAAATCCCATGGACAGAGGAGCCTGGTAGGCTACAGTCCATGGGGTTGCAAAGAGTCGGACACGACTGAGCGACTTTTTCATTAAAGTAGCTTTTGTAGTATGGTATGAAGTCACAGCGTGTGATTCCACCAGGTCTGTTCTTCTTTCTAAAGACTGTTTCTAGTATTCAAGATTTTCTGTGTTTCCATAAAAATTTTAATTTTTTTTGTTCTTGTTTTATGAAAAATATTATTATTAACTTGATAGGAATTGCACTCAATTTGTAGGGTACCTTGACTAGTATGGTCATTTTAACAATATTGAAACTTCCAATTTAAGAACATGGTATATCTTTCCATCTGTTCACGTTGTCTTTAATTTCTTTAATCAGTGTCTTACAGTTTCCTTTTGCCTCCTTAAATAGGTTTATTCTCAGATTTTTTGTTCATTTTCTCATGCAATGATAAATGGGTATTTCCCTTAATTTCTCTTTCTGTTTTCTTGATGATAATGCATAGAAGTGCAACAGATGTCTGTATATATAATAGCTTATAAATCTCAATATCAAAAGAACAAACTACTCAATCAAAAAATAGACAGAATGCCTAAGAAGAAATTTCTCCAAATAAATACATATGCCAAGAGGGACATGAAAAGATGCTCAATATCACTAATTATTAGATAAATGCAAATCCAAACTACAATGAGGTATTGCCTCACATCAGACAGAATGGCCATCATTAAAAAGCCTACAAAAAATAAATAGTGAAGGAGGTATGGAGAAAAGAGGACCCTTATACACTGTTGGTAAATTGGGAATGTAAGTTGGTACATTATGGAAAACAGTATGGAAGTTTCTTTTAAAAAAAAACAAAAAAACAAAAAAAACAAGAGTTATCATATGACCCAGAAAACCCACTTCTGTCCACGTATCCAGAAAAGACAAAAACTCTAATTCAAAAGATACATGCTCCCCGATGTTCACAGCAGCACTACTTACAAGACATGGAAGCAACCTAATTGTCCATTGACAGATGAACTGATAAATCAGTTGCTTCCATGTCTTGTTAAGTAGTGCTTATAAGACATTAAGCATCTCTTTATCTGTTCAACTGATATAAGCACCTCTTTATCAGTTCATCTGTCAATGTATATTTAGGTTGCTTCCATGTCTTGTTAAGTAGTGTTTACAAGTAGTATGCATATATATATATATATATATATATATATACACACACACACACACATATATATATACATATAGCACTATATATATATATATATACACACACTATATTTATATATACATACACAGTATATACACACAAAGACATACACATAGAATATTACTCAGTCATAAAGAAGAATGAAATAATGCAATTTGTAGTAACATGGATGGACCTAGAGATTATCATACCAAGTAGGTCAGAGAAAGACAAATGTAGTATGATATCACTTATATGTAGAATCTAAAAAAGATGATATAAATGAACTTATTTATAAAACAGAAATAATCTCACCAACATAGAAAACAAACTAGATTAACAAAGGGCAAAGCAGGAGGAAGGGATAAATCAGGAATTTGTGATTAACAGATACACACTGCTGTATATTAAAAAAAAAAAAGAACAAGGATCTATTGTATAGCACAGGTAACTATACTCAGTATTTTGTAATAACCTATAATGGAAAAGAGAATGAAAAAGAATATACTTGTTCACACACATACATACACACACACACACACAAAATTGAATCACTTTGTTGAACATTTGAAACAGTGTAAAGAACCATACTTCAACTTAAAAAAAAAATAAACAGACATACACAGAATTCAAACCCTGACTTCACTGCTTGCTGCTTACCTGGGCAGTGGGTTAAGCTCACAGTTGTTGTTGTTTAATCACTAAGTCATGTATGACTCTTTTGCAACCCCATGGACTGTAGCTGTCAGGCTCCTCTGTCCATGGGATTTCTCAGGCAAGAATACTGGAGTGGGGTGCCATTTCCTTCTCCAGGGAATCTTCCCAACCCAGGGATCAAACCCACATCTGTGCACTGGCAGGAAGATTCTTTACTGCTGAGCCACCAAGGATGCCCTAAACTCACATGTTGTGGTTTTTAAATCTGTCAGATAAGGAAAACAGGAGAATTGTGAGGATTAGCTAGGACATGGTAGGGATAAAGGCTAAAACCTGTTAGGGATTCCACAAACTTTTGAAAATATTACTAATACCTGTGTAGCTTGTAAGAGTCTGCAACAAGCACTGGAACAACAGAAATGAGAGACACAGGCCCTGTCCTCAAGGACAGGGAGACAACAGTTAAGAATATGGGGACAGCTGAGAAAAAGGCCAGAGGTCTTGGTGGGGGACTGGAAAGTAAGAGTGTACAGGGTGGTAGTCAGGAAAGAAGCTGGTGGAAAGGGAATATGAAATCAAAATGAAATTAAAAGTGATATTCTCTCCTTTTGTTCCTCATAGAAAAGAGGTTAGACATATTTTTCTGGTTTACTTTTCCCCAAAACTCCTATTGTGTATGTTGGGTTGGTGGGGGGTGTTTTTCTGGTTTTTATTTTTTGCTTTACTGTTTAAACTTATATAAATAATTTGGTTTATAACCAATAAATATAAATAAAATCATACAAAAAAACATAAATAGAAATTGAAAAGCAAAATTGTTTCAGAATGTATTACTCTTTTTATTTAAGTAGAAACAATCTCTGAAAGTCCAGTGCCCCAATCCTTAAGAATAAAGATAATTACTACTGACTGAGCATTCTCAAGAACCAGACATGGAACACAAACATTTTCTCACCCAGCTACATCTTCACAACACATCTGTGCAGCAGTAATTCCTAGATCTAGTTTAAGGATAAGGAGTCTGAAGTTTGGAAACCGAGTGACTTCATCAAGTCTCAACAGTTGTAAGAGGCACAGCAGGAATTAAAATGTGGGTCTTGGTAACACTTGGTCTAAATTCTTAAATATTCTATCCCTGGCTGCCTTCTGTATGATTTCCTGAGACCTTTCACATTGCAGGGTACCAGGGTCTAGTCCCGGTTGGATCCAGGAATATCTTCAGGAGGACGGCTTTGGTGAAAGAGTAGCAAAAGGGGAGAGACAGAAGCTTGATCTGACTGGTTTACACGGGAAACCAATAAAGTTCGTGACACCGAACTTGCTCTGACCACGGAGGCCGCAGGCGCCCTCTCGAATAGCTGAAGATACCCCACCTTAGGTACCTTCTCAAGTGGGTCTTAGAAGCCCAGGCAGGTAAGTGGTCTCAGAGAGCCCCCACGCTCTGATCAGTCATCCTGAAGGAAGAACAGAGAAGGAGAGAAAAGGAAGCAAGAACGACACGGGGAGACCAAGCCTGATGAGCAAGGCCCATAGCTTTATTTTTAAAGGGAGCTTATATACCTTAATTTGTGCATAGAGGATAATAGGGGGTGTAAAGTCAAGCGAAGTCGGCAGTTCTTGATCCTTATCGAGACCAGCCTTTCTTTTCTGTAAACTTATCGTATACAAATGCTTTAGGTGATTTACATCATCTTCTGGCCAGGAGGCCTATTAACATTTTATGACTCTTTGTTCTGATAAAGGTTAGTTAACCAGAAAACTTGTTTTTTCTAAGAGTAATTATTTTAAAGTTTGGCGCCATCCTCCGAAAGTGTTAGATAAATTTGCATTCCTATAGGGCTTGCAACAAGGAAAGAATTTATTACCTTAAGGATCTAAACTTGCTAACACCAAGGCCACTACTTATTTTTTTCTATATATCAACTATATTAATTATACTCCCAAAGACACAATACAGGGAATGTGGAAACTTGGCAGCAAGCATTGGCTCAACAATGAAATCCTCCACCAGTTCTATTCTAATAATTTCTAACTCTCTGAGAGGCTGTATATTATTTGAATATCTTAAGCTTCCCATGCCTCTCGCAGTTAGGAGGCTGTAAACAATCGTATGCGTAGCTGTAGGAGTCCAGATAAACCTGTCAGGCAAGTTAGAGAGCCATCTGAGGGGTTTGGATTGAAACACTCCTACTATGCCCAGGAGGCTAATTAACTAGAGCTCTAAGTTGATTTTCTTCAGAGAAAGGTGGTCGGGGATAGCCCCCCATTAATGTCAGAGGAGTTGGTGAAAGTCGTAAAATAGCAAAACAGACAGATTCTGGTTCTGGGGGTAGATGCTCAAGCAGATCCAGGGGCCCCCTTGAGTCCTGGCTTGCCTTTGCATATCAGGCCTCTCCACATGACCTTTGTCATGGGTGGGAACTCCTGTGCTGGCTCCCAGCAGTAGGGTCTCTGTAGAAGCTCTCTCTTTAATCAACCAACATTGTGCCTTGGAGACAAAGGCATATAAAGTGGAATTATAAGTTCTGTAGTTATAATGGTTGGTGATCATTATTTACCTGAATACAAAGTTTAGCACTGCTTTGTAATCATGTTCTCCTCCTCCTCCAGAGTGTGTACACAGAGCATGATCAAAAGTAGGGTAGAGACTGATAGAACAGAACCAAAACCTGGTGATGCCAAGGGATGTTTAGTCTTCGCTCAGATGTGATTCCAAATATTACCAGCAGGGCCAAGAATCATCCCATGTTTTTTTTTATTGATAAAGTTCTCTTATATACACAAGCGTACAACCTTTTTTTTAAATTAAGAGATATTAAAATTAATGCAGGGCACATTTATAGATTCTTTCATCTGAGGATATAAAAGGACTTAGACACATCCACTATTTCTGCTAACTAGTCTCATTTGATTCATTTCAGAGATTGGTATAATCAAAACTTGGGAGTCTAAACTCCTTGCATTCTATTGAAACTACTAAGTCATGAATCTGGTAGCCAGAGGAAATCTTTAAATATAAGGGTTACAGGTGCTGAAAATTTCTTCCCATTTTTCCTGAAAGGGATATCTTTTAAAAAAAATTGTTTTTAAACTGTGGCAAAATAGTGTGGCTCAGCAGTAAAGAATCTGCCTGCCAATGCCTGCAATGCAGGAGATGTGGATTTGATCACTGGGTTGAGGAGCTCTGGAGAAGGAAATGGCAATGCACTCCAGTATTCTTGATTGGAAAATCCAATGGACAGAGGAGCCTGGTAGTTTATAGTCCATGTGGTGCAAAAAGTCAGACATGACTTAGTCACTCAACAAGACATAATATTTACCATCTTAATGACTTTTAAGTGTACATTTCAGTAGTATTAAATACACTCCCATTATTGTACAGCCATCACCACCATCCAGCCACAGACTCCTTCCATTTTGCACAAGTGAAACTCTATAGCCATTAAACAACTTCCCTCCCTGCAACTCTAGGTACCACCATTCTTCCTGTCTCTATGAACTGACTAACCTGGGTACTTCATATTAATAGAATTATACAGCAATTATCATCTGTGACTGGCTTATTTCACTTAATATAGTTTCCTCAAGGTTCACCTGTATTGTAGCATGTATCAGAATTGGCTTCCTTTATAAGGCTGAACTATATTCCATTGTGTATGTGTGTATAAACACACACACAGACACACACACACACACACACACACACACATATATATATATATAAAACAGAGTCGGACATGGCTGAAGTGACTTAGCAGCAGCAGCAGCAACCATTTTTTGTTTTTCCAGTTATCTATCAATGGGACCTTGCTGCTGCTAAGTCACTTCAGTTGTGTCCAACTCTGTGCGACCCCATGGACTGCAGCCCACTAGGCTTCCCTGTCCCTGGGATTCTCCAGGCAAGAACTCTGGAGTGGGTTGCCATTTCCTTCTCCAATGAATGAAAGTGAAAAGTGAAAGTGAATTTGCTCAGTCATGTCCGACTCTGTGCGACCCCATGGACTGCAGCCCACCAGGCTCCTCCGTCCATGGGATTTTCCAGGCAAGAGTACTGGAGTGGGGTGCCATTGCCTTCTCCAAATGGGACCTTAGGTGACTCCATATTTTTGCTATTGTGAATAATGTTGCTATGAACACACATATATAGAGATCTACTCATAAAGCTGCTTTCAATATTTGGGGTTTATACCCTAAAATAGAACTGCAGTATCATATGATAATTCTGGTTCCAAATTGGGAAAGGAGTATGTCAAGGCTGTATATTGTCACTTTGCTTATTTAACTTATATGCAGAGTATACAGGACTGCAAAAGGTCAGTTTTCATTCCAATCCCAAAGAAAGGCAATGCCAAAGAAAGTTCAAACTACTGCACAATTGCACTCATCTCACACACTAGTAAAGTAATGCTCAAAATTCTCCAAGCTAGGCTTCAACAGTATGTGAACCATGAATTTCCAGATGTTCAAGCTGGATTTAGAAAAGGCAGAGGAACCAGAGATCAAATTGCCAACATATGCTGGATCATCTGAAAAGCAAGAGAGTTGCAGAAAAATATCTACTTATGCTTTACTGACTATGCCAAAGCCTTGGACTTTGGACAACAAACTGTGGAAAATTCTTACAGAGATGAGAATACCAGACCACCTGATCTGCCTCCTGAGAAATCTGTATGCAGGTCAAGAAGCAATGGTTAGTACTGTACCTGGAACAACAGACTGGTTCTAAATCAGGAAAAAAGCACATCAAGGTAGTTTATTGTCACCTTGATTATTTAACTTATATGCACAGTACATCATGCAAAATGCTGGCCAGGATGAAGCACAAGCTGGAATCAAGATTTCTGGGAGAAATAACAATAACCTCAGATATGCAGATAACTCCACCCTTATGGCAGAAAGGGAAGAAGAAATAAAGAGCCTCTTGATGAAAGTAAAAATGGTGAGTGAAAAAGTTGGCTTAAAACTCAACATTCAGAAAACTAAGATCATGGCATCTGGTCCCATCACTTCATGGCAAATAGATAGGCGAAACAATGGAAACAGTGAGAGACTTTGTATCCTTGGGCTCCAAAATCACTGCAGATTGTGATTGCGGCCATGAAATTAAAAGACGCTTGCTCCTTGGAAGAAAAGTTATGACCAACTTAGATAGCATATTAAAAAGTAGAAACATTACTTTGCCAACAAAGGTCCATCTAATCAAAGCTGTGGCTTTTCCAGTAGTTATGTATGGATGTGAGAGTTGGACTATAAAGAAAGCTGAGCACCAAAGAATGTATGCTTTTGAACTGTGGTGTTGGAGAAGACTCTTGAGAGTCTCTTGGACTGCAAGGAGATTGAATCAGCCCATCCTAAAGGAAATCAGTCCTGAATATTCATTGGAAGGACTGATGTTGAAGCTGAAACTCCAATACTTTGGCCACCTGATGCAAAGAACTGACTCACTTGAAAAGACCCTGATGCTGGGAAAGATTGAAAGCAGGAGGAGAAGGAGATGACAGAGGTTAAGATGGTTGTATGGCATCACTGACTTGATGAACATGAGTTTGAGCAAGCTCCAGATATTGGTGATGGACGGGAAAGCCTGGCGTGCTGCAGTCCCTGGGGTCTCAAAGAGTTGTACACAACTGAGCAACTGTACTGAACTTAACTGATGATAATACTATTTTTAACTTTCAGGAGTTTCTATTGTGCATATTTATATAATCCAGCCTCTAAAACACTCCCTAAAAATCATATTTCTTTAGCAAGAAGAACAAAAACAACAAACCAAAAACAAACCCACACGAAACAAACAAAAATAAAGAATCAGAACAAAGGAAAACAGAATCAGAGCCCAGGAAGAGATCAATTCAAAGCTTCACCATCACAACCAGCACATAAGGGGTCTACATGAAGCACCGCACATGCACTGGCCCGTTTAGCCCTCACAACAGCTCAATGAGTTGGACTGTTAGCTGCCTTATAAGGGAGAAAAAACTGAGGTACACAAAGAGGGAATTCCAAGTCCCCTGTTCTAAGTCATTATTCTGTACTGCCTCCCTGGTTAAAATAATTTACTAATAGCTGAATTCTAAAAGGCTCCCCCAAGCACCTATATACCCTATAATTTTCAAAGCCCCACAGTTTCACAGAAAGTCCTCCAGGAGGTAATCACCCTTGAAAAGGTGGTTTTATTTCCTACAACAAAATTCCATCATTAAAACACAAAATTCAGGTTTCCCTATAGGAATCTCTCCAGTGCTGCACAAACCAGTTATCATTTTGTCTTAGAATTATGTGGTTATTAATAGACAAAATCATGACACCTAAAAAAGTCTAAGTCCAGAAATCTGTCCGAGTCAGTTATTAAATAACACGCACACAAAAGAAACAAATGAATGAATAAACAAACAGAGTCTGGTATCTGATAAAATGCCCATTGAAAATACCTGCTGCCAAATATATTCTCTACTGGGAGAAAAAAGATCAACCTTTCATGCAATTTGGAAAAAAAAAAATCAAATTAAAAGCAATTAAATCAAGTGCCTCATAAAAAGAACACGTGAGAATAGTCTGATATGCATACCTGAGGTGCAACTGTCATTTTCTTCCTTAAATCGTGAAGTCCAATTTCAGTTGTCCAGATGTCATCAATTAGAATTCTACCTCCAGGCTCTGACAGTCTAAGAAGGGCAGCGATGAGGGAACTTTTTCCAGCTCCCGTTCTTCCCACGATGCCAACCTGTGAAGCGATCCAGGAAGAATTAAGAATTAACAGTATGCAACCAACCTAGCAGAAAATCTGATTGCTGAAGATGATTTTAGAAAGTTCTATATAAAGAGTAGTCTCTAAGTTTCTCAAACATGGATGGCACTATTGATGTTTTGTTGAGGGGATGGGGGATTACCCTGTGTATTTCTGAAGGGTTAACAGTAGCCATGGACTCTATCCACTGCATACCAGAAGCACCCCACAAACTATAGCAACCAAAAATTTCAGACATTGACAACTGTCCCCTGGTTGGGACCCCATGGTCACAAGACAAGTTGAAACTAATAGAATCAATACACTAGCAGTGAAAAGCCAGCAGTCTTCTAAGTGGTCCATAAGAAGTCAGCTTATAAATTAGCTTTATCCCTACTTGTCCAGGTATTTTGACTTTTAGAATTATATGGGTAATTGTACAGAGACGTCAAGTCTAATCAGAAGTGTGATACATAACCAAATACTCACTTTTTCAGGGATCTGTTATTTAATAGGAATTATTCTTTGGTAGAGAAAATAAATCACTTATGTTAAATATTTTGATTATATTCTATCTTGAAAGGAAACACCTTAAAATTATAAAATGCAGTTCTCAGTGTCTTAAAAGACAATGGCCAATAGACAGAATACACATAATGAGTCAACAACACAAACAACTTTTGCTATTTATATGGGGCCTTTAATTTGAGCAGTTCAAAAGGCATTTTATAACAAATTAATACTTACAACTGAATCTTGGAAAGATACATGTCAAGTGTCAGTCTAGTTATTAAAACCAAAACAGAGATAGGGAGTTTGGGATTGACATATACACACTGCTATATTTAAAATGGATAACGAACAAGAACCTACTGTATAGCACAGGCAGCTCTGCTCAATGCTATGTAATAATCTAAATGGAAAAGAATTTGAAAAAGAATACACACATGTATACGTATAACTGAATCACTCTGTTGTACACGTTAAGCTAACACACCACTGTTAATCAACTATAATATAAAATTTAAAGATTTTTTTAAAAAGCAGAGAAAAATTAAGTGTACTAACAGTAAGATTAAAGAATCTGTATAATACAGGTAAAAATGTTGGGGGGGAATAAAACTATACTGTAAAGACTGGCTTTTAACTGTGTGCATTCAATATGTATGCAGAGACATTTTTTTTTTCCCCTGACCAATGAGCTTGCTCAACTGCAAATTCCCTGGTGAGAACTTCCCAAGAGATGATTTCAATTTCTCTATTTAAGGATTTGGAATTGATGAGGGGTGTAAGATATGCATTCAATCATTTGTAAATTAACTCAGTAAATTTTTAAAACTCTTGGATTTGAACAGAGAACTAAATTTTTCTGAGCACTGTTATCAGAATGCCCATGCTCAGAATCTTTCATATTTTCTCACTTGAATATCTCCAAAGTATCGAATCTTAGTCTGCAAAATCAGTCATGGCATTTCAAAAAATAATTTATCATTACAGAGGTTAAATGTAAGAAAAGAGGGTTTACCTAATTTTATTATCTTTGAGGCCATTTTGTACCTTATATTATACCCTAATTTATATAATATAGATGGACCAGTCTCTGTACATAGGCAGGTCTAGGGTATGTATGGATGTGTGTGTGTGTGTGTGTGTATAAAACTCATGTATTCTGTGTACAGACAGACCTCAAAGATATTGCAGAGTTGGTTCCAGACTACCTCAATAATATAAATATCACAATATTGACACTATTTTATAGTCTACATTATGTCTACAATGTACATACCTTAATTTTCAAATATTTTATTTCTATAAAAACACTAACCACTATCTGAGCTTTTATTGGGTTATAGTAACATTAAATTTCAGATCACCACAACAAAAGCAAAACAAAAAAGTTTGAAATTTTGCAAGAATCACCAAAATGTGAGAGATACAAACTGAGCAAATGCTGTAGGAAAAATGGTGCTGATCCATTTCCTCGATGCAGGGCTGCCATGAATGCTCAATTTTTTTTTTTTTTAAAGCACTATCTGTGAGGCACAATCAAACAAGGTATGCCTGTATTTCTGGCTGTTCCCATATATAAATTAACACAAATCAGGACACAGGTGAGAACTGTGTCTATGAGAATGTTACTCTCAGTTCCACTAAAACTGATCTACCTGTTCAAACAGGAACAAACTCTTGGTAAATGGCCAAGATTCTCAGGGGCACCATAGGCTGCTCACAACAGGACTGTGAGCTCCAAACCCCAGTGAGGAGAGTAAGAAAAAGGCTACTCAAAGAAAACCAGGCTCTGGCTATTTCTACCATTCAGCAATCAAAGCTATAGTCTCAGGTCTTTCCCAGGTCATCAATGTGTTTTACCAATTGGCCATGCAGAGTGTCACCAGCATGAATAAGTTTGCATTCCTAACAAAAAGATATTTGGAGACAATCTTATTTTAGCTGCTTTGTGATGGCCCCTTGCTGTTTTCCCAGACCGCAGAGGTGTTGGTTTCTGATGATCACACCAAATTGTTAGATATTTGCATCTAGATCTCTCTTCATATACCAAACCTAACATGATCAACACCCAATGGCCCACACAAAACAGCTGCTTCCTCTGACTTCCCCACTCTAATCTCATTACTTCTTTCCCAGGCTCATAGGCTCAAAATGTCTACCTTACTTCCAGTTTTCCCAAAGTCCAGTGTAGTGCCAAGCCCTGAAGATTCTTCCCCTGCAATGCTTCATGACTCAATTCCTCATTTTAAGGACCACATTCAGTACCCGAATGCCAGCTGTGCTACTTTTGAAAAACAGAATAAACTCTTTCCTTAATTATGTTGTTGATGTTGTTTAGTTGCTAAGTCGTATCTGACTCTTTTGTGATCCCATGGACTGTAGTCTGCCAGGCTCCTCTGTCCATGAGATTTCCCAGGCAAGAATATCAGAGTGGGTAGCCATTTCCTTCTCCAGGAGATCTTTCTGACCCACAGACTGAACCCATGTCTCCTGCATTGCAGGTGAATTCTTTACCACTGAGACACCTGGGAAGCCTGCATAAGATTACTTCAGTCAGTCAGTTCAGTTGCTCAGTCGTGTCTGACTCTGTGATCCCATGGACTGCAGCATGCCAGGCTTCCCTGTCCATTACCAACTCCTGGAATTTGCTCAAACTCATGACAGCTAGCCCATCTGACCTCAGGTACCCTCTTTGCTCAGTGAAGTCATCCCTCTTGTTCCACCCATGACACTTTATGCATTTATGTTCATGTTATGTTTCAACTCTCCCATCATAAGATCTCTGTTAGACATGTTCCTTTAACTGCAGCTACACCTCTCCCCACTTTCTCTGTTTTAGCTACACAGAGGGATAAGATAAAAGTATCAGGCCATCTAAGTAGCCTGGCAACTAAGGCCATGCCTATAGTGTCAGGCAACTAAGTCTACCTGAAATAATAGAGCCTAAAAGTCACAAGATAGGACTCAAGTCCACATATGTTGGCCTCTTTTCCATCTGCTGATGGTTTTCTTATCACCTAGATGGCCTGACACTTTATTATGTCCCTCTGTGTAGGTAAAACAGAGAAAGTGAGGTCAGGTGGGCTGGCTGTCTGCAGGAAGAACCTGCACCCACAGTTGGTCTGGGAGAGAAACCTGCAGCTAAGTTGGGTACATTGTTCCTGGGGAACAGGCCAAACAGACCTCTTGCCCTGCTTGGGGAGCAAGACTCATTTTGGATCCCATCAGGTGGTGAAAGAGCCACACATATATGCTGCTGGGTGGGGCTGTCTCTGACTCCAGGTCCAGGCAGGGCTAAGCCTGTGGGAAATCCCTCTAGTCCCTGCAAGAGGCTGATATGGGGAAGGCGGGAGCAGGATGAAAACTGCCCATGATGAAGACAGACTCCATGGAAAGGATCAAACAAATGCAGTGGGATCACACAGAATTGGATTATAATGTAAGGGTGTGATTTGCAGAATATGAAAGTAAATAAATCTATAGGGTATTAAGTGCCGTAGAATGTTCCAGAGCCTCACGCTCAAACACAGCAGGCATTTCGGTGATTCATGAGTTTGGTTGCAAACTGTCAAAGGACATTTCTTGGAAATCATGGGTTATGTGTCATCAAAAACTGTCTATGGGAGAGAAAGGACTTTCTTGGAAGGTCCTGTTCAAATGCAATGCTGAGAAAGTGGTCTGGATGAGCCTGAGATTCTGTATAAGAAGATAGAAGATATGCAGGTGATACTGACCCTGGCAACACAGTCTGAGTCACAAGGAATCAGGAAACTTAGAGAGAAAGTGGGACAAACTGGAAGTGAGGGGGGGAGTTACTGAGGAAATATGTAAAAAAAGGAGAAAATGTAGGAAACCAATATTTTTACACATTATAGCAAGCATCTGTTAAATTTCAATTAATACCTCTGAGCAAGAAAAAAATAACAAGCAAAGTCAATCTACCTCTAGAGATGGAAAATGCTTTAAAATTGCCCAAGACTCTTTAAAATTATCAAATCAACCAAAAATCATCTAAATGAGAAATGCAGCCCAAGTTCAAAATCTACCCAGGAAGCCTAGGGTTGCATTTATCTCATTCTGGATCTTTAGATTTACTTGGTGTTTCTTCCATGAAAAAAAACCAGCATAGCACCAACTACACTTTCCTATTAACTTTAACTTCCATGAATCAGGACAGCAGAGGACATGGCAGAAAGACAATAGAGCACCCCTTCTACTGGGTGGGCTCACTCCCAAGTCCTCCCCTCTCCTGCAGCAGCCTTTCTTAATCAAAGCCAACACCAAAGGGGTGTCCTGGAGTGACAGGGCTGGGACAGGTGAGTAGGAAAGGAAAACTGGGTTGTACACTGCTGCTGCTGCTGCTGCTGCTAAGTTGCTTCAGTAGGGTCTGACTCTGTGCGACCCCATAGACAGCAGCCCACCGGACTTCCCTACCCCCGGGATTCTCCAGGCAAGAACACTGGAGTGGGTTGCCATTTCCTTCTCCAATGCATGAAAGTGAAAAGTCAAAGTGAAGTCGCTCAGTCATGCCCAACTCTTGGCGACCGCATGGACTGCAGCCTACCAGGCTCCTCTGTCCATGGATTTTCCAGGCAAGAGTACTGGAGTGGGATGCCATTGCCTTCTCCGTGGGTTGTACACAGGTGGAGGGAAATCATTTCGAGAACACACTGCCTGGGTATCTTCTCACAACACAGAAGTGAAGCTAATGGTGATGCTGAGTGGACCAAGACACAGATCAAAAGTCAGATTGTCATATTTATTAATTGAGTCTCCAAATCAAATGTTTCCTCAAACATTTTAGAATCTCAGATAGTCCTATGATTTTGGGAGATGGAAGAATACAAAACTGTTATGTTCTTAAGTTATATATGAAGTTTCTAAGATAATTCATATTTATGGCTTTGGAAGAAACACACACAAATTAGTGGAGTTATACTGACAAGGTGAAATCTGATGGACACAGAGCTATGAGTAATCAAACATTGATTTGCCTACAGTACTCTCAGGGACAGGGCTGTGTCAAGAGCTGTGGTTAATGTTTCCAAACACAGAAGTCCTCACCTTCTTCCTGACCTACAGTGAGACTAGAAATAATTAGGAGCCAACTTTTGTTCAGTGACTAACTGAAGCTGCTCCCTGAGTCTCTTTGGGGCATTAAGTTGAATGTTTATTCTTTCATGTTACAAGGCTATCATTCATTATATCACAGCTATAGTCTTCTAGGTATGTCTGTGGTGGAGAGTTTTAAAGAGTGGTTATTTAAATGTAATCTATTGCTTACCCAGTTGTCTTGTGAGTATGTTTTGGTTACTGGTTGTTCACATGTGTGTGTTACTCTCCTATCCAGCAGTCCCCAGCACCCTCTATGTACCTGTAATGCCACTCTCTAGGGAACGAGGATGAAAATAAGATGCTCCCTGAACTTAAACCTCAGGGTTCTGTGAGATACAGACTCAAAATTACAAAGGATAGCACAGGTGCTATATCTTTTATGTTAATTGTGGCAAAATACATGTAGAAACCTGTATACTGGTCAAGAAGCAACAGTTAGAACCAGACATGGAACAACAGACTGGTTCAAATTTGGGAAAGGAGTATGTCAAGGCTGTATATTGTAACTCTGTTTTTTTTACTTACATGCAAAGTACTTCATTCAAAATGCCAAATGGATGAAGCACAAGCTGGAATCAAGATTGCTGGGAGAAATATTAATAACTTCAGATATGCAGATGACACAACCCTTATGGCAGAAAGTGAAGAGGAACTAAAGAGCCTCTTGATGAAAGTGAAAGAGGAGAGTGAAAAAGCTGCTAAAATTCAACATTCAAAAAACTAAGGTCATGGCATCTGACCCCCTCATTTCATACCAAATAGATGAGGAAACAATGGAAACAGTGAGAGACTTTATTTTCTTGGGCTCCAAAATCACTGCAGATAGTGACTACAGCCATGGAATTAAAAGACACTTGCTACTTCGAAGAAAATTTATGACCAACCTAGGCAGCATACTAAAAAGCAGAGATATTACTTTGCTGACAAAGGTCCATATATTTAAAGCTATGGTTTTTCCAGTAGTCATGTATGGATGTGAGAGTTGGACCATAAAGACAGCTGAGCACCAAAGAACTGATGCTTTTGAACTGTGGTGTCGGAGAAGACTGTCAAGAATCTTGAACTCCTTGGACTGCAAGGACATCAAACTGGTCAATCCTAAAGGAAATCACTCCTGAATATTCATTAGAAGGACTAATGCTGAAGCTGAAGCTTCAATACTTTGGCACCTGATGGGAAGAGCTGACTCATTAGAAAAGACTCTGATGTTGGGAAATATTGAAGGCAGGAGGAGAAGGGGATGACAGAGGATGAGATGGTTGAATGGCATCACAGACCCAATGGACATAAGTTTGAGCAAGCTCCAGAAGTGGTGATGGACAGGGAAGCCTGGCGTGCTGCAGTCCATGTGAGTTATAGAGAGTCAGACATGACTGAGTGACTGAACACCACCACCAACATGTAACATGAAATTTACTAATTTAACTATATTAAGTGATTATAGTGTCAAGTATATTTACATTGTTGTATAACCAAACCTCAGAACATATATTCCCTTGTAAAACTGAAATTCTGTACCTATTAAACAACAATAGCCCATTCTCCTCCCTCCGTTACTGGGGACCATCATTCTACTTTCTGTCTTTGATTTCTCCAGGAACCTCATAAAAAGTGAATCATATGGTATTGGATCTGTTTGTGTCTGGTTTATTTCATATGTCATGATAACCTCAAGTTTCATCACTGGTCATTTTTTCCTTTTTTAAAGCTACATATCATTTAATGGTAAGCGTATACCATATTTGTTTATCCATTCATCTGTCACTTTCATCATGGACATCATCATCTTGGGTTGCTTCCAACTTTTGTCTGCTGTGAACACAGGTCTACCATAAGCCCTATCTTAAAAGAATATATAAGATGCTATGGAAGCAGAGAGGGGCCTGAAGAGGCAGATGCATTAGAGTTGACTGTGAAAATCAGGAGACTTTCTCCATCCAGACGACAGAAGGGAAGTGTCTCTGAGGTGGAGCGGCAGTGTATGCACACCGGAAGCAGGCAGGACATGGTGCTTTGGGAGAATCTACACATGACCTGAGTGTAGAGGGTGTGAGCATGTTAGGACTCAGTGCTGGACAGGTAGGTGGGGAAGAGCTTCCTACCACCTTGTGTGTCATGGTTTATTCTCTTCTTCAAGATCCTGCCCTGGTCCCAGTCGAGGGCCCCAAACTGAGTGTAAATAGGAACATCACCTGCAGACATGGACGCTGACAGGACCAGATCATAAACCTCTCTGCCGTCTCCCAAGTGCATCTTCCTCTGCTCCCTTCAATTAGCTCTCATCTACTCTGAGTGAATCTCTGGGCCCTGACTCCATCTGGGAGCTCTGGTTCCTCACCCCTGACTGAGTCATGCTTCTGGGCTCCTCAATTTTCACTACAAGCTCATCCCATGGCCCCTGCTGAAGTGGACTTAGGGCTGCACTATGCTTCTAGCAACACGTCAACTAGGCCGGTAAGGATTAGATCTGTGCTAAAGAAAGAAGTCTTTTGCTGTCTTGCATACAGGGTTATCATTACTATCTTTCTAAATTCCATATATATGCTCACTGGGATGACCCAGAGGGATGGTATTGGGAGGGAGGTGGGAGGGGGTTTCAGGATGGGGAAGACGTGTACACCCGTGGCGGATTCATGTTGATGTATGGCAAAATCAATACAATATTGTTAAGTAATTAGCCTCCAATTAAAATAAATTAAAAAAACAAAAGAAAGAAACAAGTAGTCTGTGGGAGGGAAGGCAGGGAGATGACAGCTCAGTGTAGGTGAGTGGAGGACAAGTTTACGGCAAGGGCCATGGGAGAGAGGAGGAGGCTGCAACTAGCGAGTAACATAGGAATAAGAGAATATTTCAGAAATACAAAAAAGAAAAGATGGAAAGGAAGAAAGTGGAGAGATATTGGGAGAGTTCATGACAGGGAGATAGGGCTCACTTCCCAAACTATGAATAATCAGGTGTCATATATAGTGTCCTGGGTCAGGTTAAACTCCAGCTCCAGATCCCAGGGCCAATAACCACCATGAGTGAGCTCATGACCCAGGGAAAGAAACGCTGGGATCCCCATCCCATGGTCAGTTTCCAAGAAGGATTCTCATGTAATGTCATTGATCTAATCTGCATCCAAGAGAATCCTCTGGACTCACTGACAAGGAAACCAATAGTGGATATAGCACTAAATCTTTAGCTCGATTTTAAAGAGGCAAATGGCTTAAACAAACCTTTTCACTTGAGAATATGCATGGTATCAGGTCCTTCAATATCAGAGGCTCATCTAAGCTGTATCTGAAGTTCACATTGTAAGAGTCAATCACTCCTCTATGGGGCCAGGCTGGTGGTGGTCGAAACTTGTATTCCCAGAGCGCTTCTTTCTCACACTCTGTATATTCAATCCCCCTTTCTACTGAAATCATCTGAAATACATAAGACATCACAGGAGTTAGGAAAGGAGGGTGTTGCTTATGGATGTTCAGAGACTATAAATGAAACCTTCTGCTTTTATATCTTTACATCAGCTTTTCCATGGTTCAGAAGATCTCAGGTCTTAGCATCCACAAAGGAGAGAAGTAGGAGTTTTATGAGGCCTTTGACGATTTGCAAACTTGTTCATGGTCTTATAACATTGTCATTTACAGATACTTTCTTCAATATTATATGAAAACTAAAAGAATTAGAGAAATGAATGCAAAGCTTTTATTGATCCAGTTTTCACACCTGAATTAAAAAAATAAGGGAATTTTGTTTAAGAAAAGAATACTTATGGACACCAATCAGTAATGTGCAGCTACAGAAGGGCCATCTGCTATAGATGAGCAGAACTGGAAGGTTATCAAACCTCATTTTAATAATTAGTCACTCTCTGCTTTATTAAAAGCAAGAAGTGGAAAGTTTTCATTTTCATTTGTTTTTCTCCCTTTGGGAGAAGGTGCAAATATTCAAAAGAGATTACAATTTACATATTGACTAAGGTCTCTTAAGGTGGCAAAACTCTACAACTCTGATAGTGCATTCTGAGTGGGAGCTTATTTGACCAGAAAGAAGAGACACCAGCAAATTCAGGTGTTCAGTACACATAAGAACAGATGCTAAAATGGGAGTGGAGGAATCTACTAATTAAATAAACAAATCTCAAAATGCTGAATCCTTTATCTTAACCAACCATGAGGAATTATCTATTAAGAAACAAAGATAAAAAAGCCACTAAGAAATTAGCTTTTATTCTCTCCAGGATTTCAGAACATTTCTCCTGCAGAGATATTTATTATATTTGAAGACAGTTTGTGATGAATATAAAACTTGCTGACACAGCACACAAAAGACTGAGAAAAACACATATATATTTTATTTTATATTAACTTTAAATAGATGGAAGAGGATGCAAAAAAAAAAGAAAGAAAGAAAACTCTGTTAATCATGATGTAAAAGCAAGAATTTTATGGTTCAACCTAAGAATTGCTTTTATGCCAGCTAATGGCCAGGAGATTTGAAAAGGCTAAGAAAAATAAGGTAAACATCACCATATTCTCAGCTTCGATGCTTTGCCTGACACAACACTGGAACATCCCCGTGAGTGTGAGCGTGAGGGCGAGAGAGAGCACCAGGCCAATCTTCCCGGGGTTCAAAGCTAAACATGGAAGAAGAGGAATGAAGTCAGAATGGTTCTTAAACCCTTGTTCAGCTCCTTCTGTAACTTTACAAAGGAGATTCCTTTATCATATTTCAATTATTCATATGTCATGATCGTATTATTCACACTTTTACTATGTGGATTGAGATCATAATACAGTGGGGAAAATGACTATGAAATACTGTGAGATGTGTTTATTAATCCCATCAGGACTTACATATATGTGACAATATCATATAGGTGAAGAATCAAGTCATTATTCAGACTTCCATCTTTATGTCTGCAAGAACCATTAGGTAATATAACTTTCTACATATCCAATGCAGCTGCAGTTGAAACCACAAAAAAAAAAAAAAAAAAAGGCAATAGGTTTTAAGAGCAAGTGCTTTTAAATGTAAAATACTACTCTCATTGTTCCATATTAAAGATTCAATGCAGTTAGTATGGAATCATTAGGGACGGTGAATTCATGCCACACACACCAACAATAGCTCATCTGGTACCCACACAGTTGGACAATGTTCTTCGCTGCAGAAAATCTTTCTCAACCCAGTGTACCAGGCATCTACAACCAAGAGATTTGAATAGCCCTAAAGCTAAAACCTAACCTCTAAGCTGAAGGAAAAGCTTAATAGTAAACTTGGTTCTCTCCTCCCAACTACAGGATACTACCAAGAATGTTCAGCCTGCTACAGTTGTGTAGACTTCAACCATTCAACAAAAGATGAAATGATTAAAAGTCTCATATTAAGACACAAATGACTTCATATAGACCACACTGTGGAATCATATGCTGCAAACACTTTAATATAGTTCATTAGAACCAAACAGTATATGATATTAGATGAGGTGGCAGTAATTTAATAACTGTAAACAAGACTATAAACTGTAAGCATACCACAAACCATTATTCACATCTGTACTTACTTTCTGCCAGAGTCAGGGCCCCAAAGGCAACAACAGTGACAAAGATGGCACAGATGACATCTAGATACACAGCGAGCCATCGGGACGTCATCTGCGGGGAGCGAGCTCCGCCCCTGGCAAAGGTCATGAGGAAGGAGGCTTGGCATACGCAAAGGCGGGATCAAGCCTCAGGAGTCTCCCTGGAAATTCTCGAGCAATCTACCCCCAAAACCAGAGTCTGCCTACTTTCTGCTTTGCACTCTCACCTACACCTCTGACTTTACGGGGGGCTGTCCCCCACTACCTCTCTCTGAAAAAAGAGTTAGCTTACAGCTCCAGTTAATAATTCCTGGGTGTGACAGTGTTTCAACCTACAAACTCCTTTGGAAGTCCTCTAGCCTGCCTGAATAGGTTTTTTCCGGCAACATGTGATTGTTCAGAGCCTCCCAACTGTGAGAGGCAGGAGGTGTTCTAAACTGTCTAAACACAGATTCCTTTGAGTAGTTAAAAGATTGATTAGAAATTGTAGTGGTGAAGGGATTTTCACTTGTTGGGCCAATGTTTGCTGCTAAGTTTCCATATCCCTTACCTGCTGTGTCCCTGGAAGTGTATTGATTAATATAATTGGTGTAAGTAGTAGCTTTAATGTTTGTAACCTGGGACCCTTGAGTTAATTCTTTTTCTTGTTATAGCCCACCACACCTTTGCTCTGTAGGAATGCAACTTTATCTAATGCTTTTTGGAGGCTGGCGCCTGACTTTGGAATAATCACCTTTAGAGAAAAATAAGTTTCTTAAAATGTTAACAGGCCTCTGGGCCAGAAGATGACGCAAATCACCTAAACTTTTGCTTATGATAAGTTTGCAGGAAGAAAGCCTGGTTTACTGCATGACTCTACCCCTTCCCCCATTATCCTCTATGCATAACTTAAGGTATAAAAACTACTTTGGAAAATAAAGTGCGGGCCTTGTTCACCAAAACTTGGTCTCCCCATGTCGTTATTTCTTTCACCTTCAGGCTGAATTATTCAGCCTCTTTTCTTCACTGAATTTTCCTGCTGAGTTATCCTTATTCTATTACTCTTTAACGTTTAATTAAGCAATTGTTTCCTGATCCTCGCTGATGCCATCCCTGCTTTGAATTCCCTGGATCCACCGGGGCTGGACCCCGGCATACTACCCAAAGCAATCCACAGATTCAGCACAATCCCTATTAAACTACCAATGGTATTTTTCACAGAACTAGGACAAATCATTTCAGAATATGTATGGAAACACAAAAGACCTCAAATAGCCAAATTAATCTTGAGAAAGAAGAATGGAACTGGAGGAAACAACCTGCCTGACTTCATACTACACTACAAAGCTACAGTCATCAAGACAGTATGGTACTGGCACAAAGACAGAAATATAGATCAATGGAACAAAAGAGAAAGCCCAGAGATAAATCCATGCATCCATGGACACTTTATTTTTGATAAATGAGGAAGAATTATACAATAGAGAAAAGACAGTCTCTTCAAGAAGTGGTGCTAGGAAAACTGGTAAACTGTAAAAGAATGCAACCAGAACACTATCAAACACCATACATAAAAATAAACTCAAAATGAATTAAAGACCTAAATGCAAGACCAGAAAGTATAAAATTCTTAGAGGAAAACATAGACAGACTCTCTTTGACAAATTACAGTAATATCCTCTATGACCCACCTCCCAGAGTAACAACAATAAACAAAAAGGACCTAATTAAACTTTAAAAATTTTGCACAACAAAGTAAACTATAAGCAAGGTGAAATGACAGCCTTCAGAATAGGAGAACAGCAAACAAAACAACTAACAAAGAATTAATCTTCACCATATACAAGCAGCTCATGCAGCTCAATATCAGAAAAACTAACCCAATCAAAAAGTGACCAAAAGACCTAAACAGACTTTTCTCGAAAGAAGACATACAGATGGTTAATAAACACATGAAAATATGTTCAACATTACTCACTGTTAGAAAAAGGCAAATCAAAACCACAATGAGGTATCATCTCACACTGGTCAGAATGGCCATCATCAAAAAATTCTACAAACAATAAATGCTGGAGAGGGTGTGGAGAAAAAGGAACCTTCTTATACTGTTGGTGGGAATGCAAACTGGTACAGCCACTAATTTTGGAGAACAGTGTGGAGATTCCTTTAAAAACTGGAAATAGAACTGCCATTTTGAGTGAGTTAAATTGAGTGAAGTCTCTTAGTCATGTCCAACTCTTTGTGACCCCATGGACTGTAGCCCACCAGGCTCCTCCATCCATGGGATTCTCCAGGCAAGAATACTGGAGTGGGTTGCCATTTCCTTCTCCAGGGGATCTTCCCGACCCAGGGATCAAACCCAGGTCTCCCACATTGCAGGCAGACACTTTAAACTCTGAGCCTCCAGGGAAGCTGAGCAAACTGCCATACGACCCAGCATATCCCACTGCTGGGCATACACCTCAAGGAAACCAGAATTGAAAGAGATACATGTACCCCAATGTTCATTGCAGAACTGTTTACAATAGCTAGGACATGGAAGCAACCCAGATCTCCATCAGCAGATGAATGATAAGGAAGTTATGGTACATATATACAGTGGAATATTACTCAGGTATAAAAAGGAACACATTTAAGTCAGTTCTAATGAGGTAGATAAAGCTGGAGCCTATTATACAGAGTGAAGTAAGTCAGAAACAGAAAGCCAAATCCTGTGTATTAACACATATATATGGAATTTAGAAAGATGGTACCAATGATCCTACATGCTGGGCAGCAAGGGAAACACAGATGTAAAGAACAGACTTCTGGACTCAGAGGGAAAAGGCAAGGATGGGATGACTTGAGAGAATAGCATTGAAACATGTATACTATCGTATGTAAAACAGATGGCCAGTGCAAATTCGATGTATGAAACAGGGCACCCAAAGCCAGTGCTCTGGGACAACCCAGAGGGATAGGGTGGGGAAAAAAAGTGGGAGGTGGATTTAGGATCAGGGGGACACACGTGTACCTGTGGCCAATTCATGTTGATATATGGCAAAAACCATTATAATATTGTAAAGTAATTATCCTAAAATAAATTTAAAAAATAATTACATACGTGTTTACACACACACACACACTCATATGTATACACCCTAATTCTATACAATGAGAGACCCTGGAGTAATGACATATTGGTAGCAAAGAGCATTCCAGTCCTTAGATCTTGGGGTTCTGTTTTTTCAACATACACAATTACATTTCCTTTCTTGTGCTGAGAGTCTTTAAGGTCTAATTTCTTAGCAGCTTTCAAATATGCATAGAGTATTACTAACTATAGTCACCACATCAGACATTATATCTCCATAGCTTATTTATTTTATAACTGGAAGTCTATGCCTTTTAGGACCCTTCACCCAGATCTTAACTTTCTGATACCCTTCTTCTCTACAAGGAGCCAAGGCTCCTTTAAGAAATAGCTGGTTCCAAGGTTAGGGCAGTTTATGTAAGCACCTGATAATTAGCTTTTTTGATTATAATATAAATGCCAGACATTAAACTCTGGAGACATCCTTGTCCAAGAGAGCCACATCCAATGAACATGTGCCACCTACACAACTAGATAAAGAGCCAGGCCACCCCACCCATGAAGTTCCCGCTTGGAAAAAGCTCTGGTTGACTTGATAACAGACTATCTTGCTGACTGCTTGGTTCTCCCTTCTCACACTTTATTTCCCAGTCTTGTGTTTTAAATTCACCAATAAAGAGTGACAGAGAAGGCAATGGCACCCCACTCCAGTACTCTAGCCTGGAAAATCCCATGGATGGAGGAGCCTGGAAGGCTGCAATCCATGGGGTCGCTGAGGGTTGGACACGACTGAGCGACTTCACTTTCACTTTTCACTTTCATGCATTGGAAAAGGAAATGGCAACTCACCCCAGTGTTCTTGCCTGGAGAATCCCAGGGACGACGAAGCCTGGTGGGCTGCCGTCTATGGGGTCGCACAGAGTTGGACACGACTGAAGTGACTTAGCATACTTAGCAATAAAAAGTGAACCATCAAAATCCTAGACACCCCACCCTCAACCCCCAAAAGGCAGAATCTCAAGTCCAGACTTACTCACCTGCCCTCTCTCTATTCAGGACCTGCCTGTGTCACCCCAGGTGTGTCTGTTACCCTCCACAACACGTGAATGAGTGATACACCTCATCATTTCAAAGTCCCCTGATGGTTGTTGCTGACACGTGTCTCACAATCGTAAGAACCACAAGAGCCAGTCAAGCCACAACACTGGCTCCAAAAGGAGAATTTCTGTGAGGGCTGCTCATAACTAGTACGAGCCCTGGTAAGCAGAGCCCCAGGCAATCCCGGCAAAAGCCTCACTGTCTACAGCCTAAGACCTACAGGCAGAGAAAGTCCAAGAAGGAACAACTTGCACCATAAAATAAGGAAGCCCTGAAAGAGTCATGAGGTTGTATGGAAAGCACAGAGAAGCCAGCTTGAATGACTTTTGCTAGACAAATCTGGGATACATTGAGAATCAAAACAAATAAGTGGCAATGAATAACAACAAATTAAATAAAGAAAGGATGTCTGAATCCATGTTGTTACATTAACAGGAAAGAAAGGAATGCTCTTGCAAACAGAGGCAAACAAACACAAAAGGAGTGATGGAGTCAGAAAATTATCAATGGAAGTTAAAACCAGTGGGTGAAAGTTTGATGTGGAAGACGGTATCCATATAATCTCAAATTCTCTCTGCAAATTACTTATTATAAAAAGGAAAAAAAAAAACAGTTAACTATACACAAGATACCCCTCAAACCCTGTTCAAATCCATTAGGCATTATTTAAATGATAATAAAATGTAGAGATAGCCCAAAGATTAACACTATTTTCCTGACCTTGCCACGGTAAGGAAAATTTCAAGGCAAGACAATAATAACCAGTGAAAGCAGAGATCAAACTTTTTATTCCATTATTCCAAGGACAGTATGTATACAGAATTGATGCTCAAGAATTATTTATTGAATGCATGAATGTCCATGAATCATTAAAGAAGCAATAAGAGAAACTGGGCTTCAGCTTTTACAAACTCTGGTAGGTTGGCACCTCCAAAGAACCCCATTCCAGGAGACAGAAGACTGGATCCTAATCCCAACAGCGGCCCTGAGGACCCAGGGCCTCAATTGTGCCCCCTCCTCCACTTCTCCTCTCCAGGTCAGCATCCCAGTGACCCTTACTATGTCTTACTATGTCTCAATTTCCTTCCAAAACAAAAGTATAAGTCTGTGAGCTTTACCACTAAACAGGTTTGAAACATGTTAGGCCATTTTCCCTACAGTCGTTCCCCACAGAAAACACTCAGAATTAGCACTGGGATGTGCCCAGATGATGACACTTTCCCCCACACTAGTGCAGGAAGAAAAGAGTTCTGGAAATTGTTTGCAAAATTACATGAATGTCCTTAACAATGCTAAACCATATGTTTAAATATGGTCAAGATGGTAAATTTTATGTTTTGTGCATTTTTCCACAATTTAAAATAATGTAATGAGAAAAAAATTGCACATGATGTGCCTCAGCTAGAAATCTTCCTGTGTTAGAGTCTAGACTTTGTCACTTTCTGGTTGAATGACCACAAACTAGCCACATAACATCTCAGTATTGGCCTCTGGAAACTGAGGAGAACATGTGGAGATAACAACCTCCCAAGGCTGCTGAGGGGATCACCTGAGAAGACAGTGTTGCTCTAAACAGGAAAACATCTCACCAGAAAAAGAGCAGCTGTCACCATGACAGAGATCCTGAGTAATCCCACTGGGCCCCAGTAGAAAATCTCTGATAACTTTGACAGATGCAGTTACAATGACAGAGCCCAACAGGAAGAACAAAGACTCTGCTTCTTTCCTGGCAAACAGTCAGTGAAACGCCATGGAATCTTTGTTTAACAGACCTGCCAACTTTCTTTCCCCTCTATAATAGTGATCTCTTTCCCTGGCCCTTTGAAGACTTGCATGTAGCTCTCCATAGTTGTAAACCTCGAACTGTAATTCTCTGCTGATCCCATAAGCCTATCTTTGCCAGAGAAATATCTGATACCCTCTTTGTTTCATGTCAACAGAGAGAAAGGGGGTCAATATGTTTGGGGGACCCCTGGAAGACTCAGGCAACTTATTCCCTTGACACATCTGAACGGACTCTAATTGACACCTCTCAGGATGATGAGGTAGGATGATCAAGATCCCAAAAAATCAAGAAAAAACTACAAGAGATAAAAATTTTTAGGCAGATTAGTTTTCTACAAGGACACACCACACCTATGGAATGTTCTACACCTTGCTTGAGACTGTAGTTATTGTATAAAATTACCAAAACTCAACAAACTAAATGCTTACAGGAAACAGGTCAAGGCCAGAAAAGCACCTGGCAGAGCTCACCCAGCCTCCATCTACAACATGTGGATCTCTCACTGTTAATGAGGAACAAGTGGTATTCTGGAAATGGTGCAAAGAATCCTAGCTTGAAATTAAACATTTCTATGTATTCACAATCAGTAGTTACTGAGGGCCTAACAGCCCCAACCTCCCTAAACCATCTCAGCACTAGGCCAGTTCACATCCCCCCTCATGTCATCAGCTTCTTTGACAAGAGTCTCTGGAGAGTCTGACTTGACGCTAGTGGCAGTTTCCACACCCACACTCCCTTTGCAAGGGGACAGTTTACTGACTGAGACGTGGCCAGTGTCAGTGCAGTGAGGATGCAACCATTCCCTGAAGGCCAAATGCATCAGGTCCAAGACCCAGCTCCACCTTCATCTCTGGGGATAGGTCCTGCACTAACCCCCAACCTGCTGCTTCTGGGATGGGGGGATGGGGGGAGAAATGCAGAGCACAACCCCAAGGCTACAGTGCAGGACAGCAGGGACATTGCCAGGGAGAGTCTCAACAGACTGGGCATGGTTCAAAAATTGTGCCACTGATTTTCAATAATGGGAAAAAGGAAGAATCATTCAACAAATCATGATAGGAATATGGGCTGTTTGGGAAAATGAGGTCTATCTTATACCAAATACTAATATATATATAGTTGTTTTATATATATATATAATATATATAAATACATATGTATAGTTTATTGTTAGAAATTAAATAAGAAAGGAGAGCCAAAATAGAATGCTTACAGAGATACAGAGGATGCTAGGATTTTAAAAAAGACATATTACAAAAGCAATAGGAGAAGCTAAAAGGAAAGTTCAATATAATTAATTATATCTAATTTAAAACCTCTAAAGGACAAAGGACAATCTGAAAAAGTATTATATGTGCTATTGCAAATTATTCAAATATAAAAATGCCTCATAGGAAAAAATGTCTATGAAGAGACAATTCCAAGAAAGAGACAATTCAAAGAAAGACAAATAGTCAATAAAGTTCCAACTCTAAAAATCAAATAAATTCTTATTAAAACTGATACTGGACTTCCCTGATGGTCCAGTAGTTAAGAATCCATCTGCTAATGCAGGGAACACAGGTTTGATTCCTGGTCCAGGAAGATTCCATGTGGCATGGAGCAACTAAGCCCATGAGCCACAACTACTGATGCCCACTCGCCCTGGAGCCTGTGCTCCATAAGAAGAGAAGCCCGTGCACCACAACTAGGGAGGAGCCCCCCGTCACCACACAACTAGAGAAAAGCACGAGAGCAGCAATGATGACCCAGCATGGACAACAATAAATAAGTAACTGTTTGACATTTTTAACCTCAGTCCCATTAGAAATGTAATTCAGGTACTCACAAATAGCAGTGAAATAAACACACAAGCAGTTTTTAAGAGGGCAAACCTGATGGAACAAAATTCGGCTTTCACCAGTTATTCTAAGAAACAGCCAAATTATCAGTGAGTGTACGTGGCTAATAGAAATAAACTTTTATTCACTTCTTCTTCTATAGTTTTAATTTTATTGCAGAAATTTCTAAAATCCACAATAATTACCTATAGCCATAACGTATGCCTTCTCTTTGACTCTAAGTCCCACCCGTGCTGTGAAAACACTAAAACTCCAGTGAGGTCATTTGTATAAAGACAATAAGCTAGTTACTGGCATCATTTGCAAGTTTAGAAAGCAGGTGAAATATGAGAAGAAAAGCAAACACCCAATGAGAAGATGAAAACTCAGTTTTTCTCTACAAGGCGGACTTTGTCTCTGGGCAGTACTTCTTGCCTGGGCTCATGTCAGCTTTCCCCAGGGCAGCGAGTGGGGAACACAAGAAAATCACGAGGGTACCTCAGAATTTACATACAGGCTGGAAATTGTGTTCAACAACTAACTTCACAAAGTCTGGACCCCTTTTAAAAGTTAACATTGAAGTAGTAATGCCAGTGGGAGGGGTGGCTGAAAGCAGAAGCCAGTCTCAACCTTCCATCAGAATCACCTGGAGCTTATTTAACTCCCACCCCCAGAATTTCTAACTTTACACAATTGATCTAGAAAGAGTGCGGGGGTGGGGTGGGGTGGGGTGGGGGGGTGGGGTGGGGGGGGTGGGGGTGGGGGGCGATTTGCATTTCTAACAAACTCCCAGGTGATGAGGATGAGCAGGTCTGAAAGCTCTGAGAAGAGCTGCCCTAAAGCTTGATTATAGAGACGTTTCAAATGCATCATCTCCAACAGCAAGAACTTTAAGAACTTGCCTTGAGAGACTCGTGCCAATAAGACCAAAGGTGTGTTTGGAATCAGCTTCTCTGTGCATTTACAAACAAGTACACAAATAGAACCTACTCGATACACCAGTTACATACACAGGGAGCCAGATTGCCTGATTTGGGGTCCAACTCTTTCACTTTCTAGCTGTGTGTTGATAGACAACTCACTCAACCTCTCTTCTTCAGCAACTTCAAGTGTGAAATAAGAGGTAATAGCTTCTCTCCTTCCAGCAGGAAAACTGGAAATGGGTGTCTACCAAGATCAATGAGAAGTCTTTATCTTCCCATTTCCACACACACATTTTGAAAATCCACAGACAGAAGGTGCCTGGAGAGTTTCTTGCCCTGCCTTAAGCAGATGTTTGACTATTTCAGTATTATTTAGAGTAACCACACCCACATTCCTTCTTCTAAGCCCCCCTTTCCTTAAGGGCCACCAAATGACCAAGAGACGTAACTACACACTGAATACACCACCATCAGAACAAGTATAGGAGCTCCCATTCCCTGGAGCTAGGTTCCAGAAACAAAAGACCTAATAATCACCAAAGAGTGATTAAAATCCAGCAGTTCAGGCCTGCGTAGTTAGTTCAGTTCAGTTCAGTTGCTCAGTCGTGTCCGACTCTTTGCAACCCTATGAATCGCAGCACGCCAGGCCTCCCTGTCCATCACCAACTCCCAGAGTTTATTCAAACTCATGCCCATCGAGTTGGTGATGCCATCCAGCCATCTCATCCTCTGTCGTCCCCTTCTCCCCTTGCTCCCAATCCCTCCCAGCATCAGGGTCTTTTCCAATGAGTCAACGCTTCTCATGCGGTGGCCAGAATAAAGTATTGGAGTTTCAGCTTTAGCATTAGTCCTTCCAATGAACACCCAGGACTGATCTCCTTTAGGATGGACTGGTTGGATCTCCTTGCAGTCCAAGGGACTCTCAAGAGTCTTCTCCAACACCACAGTTCAAAAGCATCAATTCTTCAGTGCTCAGCTTTCTTCACAGTCCAACTCTCACCTCCATACATGACCACTGGAAAAACCATAGCCTTAACTAGATGGACCTTTGTTGGCAAAGTAATGTCTCTGCTTTTGAATATGCTATCTAGGTTGGTCATAACTTTCCTTCCAAGGAATAAGCGTCTTTTAATTTCATGGCTGCAATCACCATCTTCAGTGATTTTGGAGCCCCAAAAAATAAAGGTCCCAGCTATTAGATGAAGACTTCAGGTAAGAGCTTCAGCTCTCTGCAGCATTTTTCATTGGTGTTTCCTCACAGTTCAGGGACCCTTCAGTGGTTTCAGGACCACATGACTCCTGGGCAGGACCACCTGCATCAAGACCATGCACTGCTTCTCTGAAGGCTAAAGATCTGCATAAGATCCCACAGGTTTCAGGGACCACATCTCCAGGGTTTGGTCCTTAAATGTGGAAGTGGAGATATTCACAGTAGAGAAAGGGGCCGTTCGAATACATATTCCAGTCCTGGCTGTGTGTCCCAGGCAAAAGCAAAACGTGTTCAAGAATAGTATCCCCATTCATTTCATTAAAAACAAGTGTTTTTACACACATGAAACTTGTCACAAATAGATACCAGGAAATGCAGTGAGAGATGTACAGGGAGAGAGGGAGGGAGGAAGGGAGACATTGTCATAGGCACAGTGACGAGGGAGCCCGGTGCAGGCGGAACTCAGCTGTCACCTAAGGAATATGGGGAAAATGGGGACGTTCTTGGACGATGAGAACAGTGCAGGGCACTAACTGGATAAAGGAAGCTGTTCATAAACTGCTTGCTTAGGGGAAAAATAAGGATGCCGCTTTAGTTCAGAACTGCGAATTCCTGAGCAGTACTGGGGAAGTCGGCTAAGAATGGAGTGTGGCTGTGTGGTATTGGGTGTGTGGGCGGCAGGGGTTGGAGAGGGTGGTCCAGTCCTTCTCCCGCTTGTCGGCTTGTCGGGAGACTCCCCTTGGGCAGCCTGGGTTCTCAGCTTCCCTGCCTCCTGCTTCACTCGCCGCCCCACCTACTTTACCCGTTTCCCCGTCCTACTAGGGCCTACGGAGTTTGCTGGTGGAGCAGCGAGCTACAAGTCAGGGAGCCTCACCACGATTTCCCTCTCCCGGGCTCCCCAGATGCCAGGGACCACGTGGCCCCAGGGGCTACAAGCAGCCAGGTGCCCAGGGCGCCCTCGGAAAGCTCTCCCTCGCCCCGACCACCCCCCTCCTCGGTCCCCAAAAGCGCAGCGGCGGCGTCAAGCACCCGCCCCACGACGGCGGAGGTGTCACAGCCCAGGCGGGCTCTCACCAGAAGAACAGGCGCGAGCAGAAGTTCGCGTCCTGCAGCGGGTTGGGCTTCCGCATCTTGCAGGTGGAGGCGGCCGCGGGCCGGGGTCGCGCTGCTCTGGTGATGGAGCTGCTCCTGGAGGCGCCGGCGGGGAGGCTGGAGGCTCAGACACAGCGCGGTCCTCTCTTGGGGAGACAGAACTACCTGCTTCAAGGAGTGGAGCACCGGGGGGCCGCCCGCGCCTCTGCCCCTGGGGCCTGGAGTCGGGAGCGGTGGGGGCAGCAGGACCAAGGGGCAGCCAGCCGGGCTCTGCCGGGGGCCGCGCAGGTGTGAGGCGAGGCTGCAGGCGCGCTTGATGGAGCCACTTAGGGAAACTGCGGCACCCAAGGCACGGGACAGAGGCGCCTACGTTTGGGCACCGGGCTGCAAATTCTACCAAAGGGCGCGCTCTGAGCCCAGGCCCCCACCCAGAAGACGGAGAGGGAGGGGCAGGCTGCATCAGAAACGTTCCCTCAGCTGTGATGAAGACCCGGAGAAAGCTGGTACAAGGAGATAGCAGCCCTTGCTCTGGGCACTCTGCCCTCATCAAGACCAAATAAGGGTGCTATAGGAGGGTGTCCAGCTGTAATGGGGCAGGGACCTTCCTGAGATAGACCCCACCCCACCCCATGCCCTCTGCCTGCCTATTGTTTGTGCATGTGGTGCTCAGTCACTCAGTCCTGTCCGACTGTTTGCGGCCCCATGGACTGTAGCCCACCAGACTCCTCTGTCCATGGGATTATCTAGGCAAGAATACTGGAGTGGGATGCCATTTCCTCCTCCAGGGGATCTTCCTGAACCATGAATCTAGCCTGCATCCTGCTTCTCCTTGGATTGGCAGGTGGATTCTTTACCACTGAACCACCTGGGAAGCCCCTCTTGCTTGGAGAAAAGCTTTAATCTCCCAGGCCTCCTCTGAACCACAGAAGGCTGGCTCAAGAATTAATGATTGAAAGAATGTAAATGTGTAGTAACAACAACAAAATATTAAACAATAAATCAGCCATATAGCAATCACAAAATCTTTAGTCCTTCCCTGAAGGATTTAGATCATATAGATGACAGTGTCTGATGCACATTCCTGAGTTGTTCTGCAGATACTAAAACCCTCACCAGATGGAAGAAGTTAACTGCATGACGACCACGAGCAGGGAGCCCCCACACCAGCTGGAGCCTGAGGACTGAAGATGTTAAACCCCATGACATGACCCTGTTACCTCATCATCAACCAATCAGAGAATAATGATGGAGGTGATCACCTACACTGCACTTTCTCCCTCACCTTCCCTATAAAAACTCTCCCCTGAAATCCATCACGGAGTTTGGATTTTTTTGAGCATGAACTCCTTGCTTGACTCTTTCAATAAACCTTTGTTTCCTCCAAATTCCAACAGATTTTTTGACCTCGGACAACAACAGGGTTTAGCACAGATTATGTTTGTAGAGCTGCAAGACCTAATGAAAAGTAAAAGAAAGTTAGAGGAACTCAGATGATTTTGGAAGATGAATGCATGGTGTTAATGGGGGCAGCTTTCTGGCATTGTGCAGGGAACTTCTGTGAGCTTGTTGCTGCCCTCTTAGACTGGGAAAGGGAAATCTGAGGAGAGAGATACTGTCTCATGATTTCTTTCATCATGAGCTCAGGGTCTAGACAAGTAACAGTGGCATATGTTACAGAACACAGGTCATGCATATTTCTGGGGAACTCCCCTTACTTTTAACTGTAACAACACCCTATTCAACAATGTATTATCCCTATTTTATGGATGAGAAAGATGAGGCTCAAGGACAGCACTTATCCAGAGTCTTCAAAGATGTATTAAATGATGACTCCTGATTTGGACTCAAGTCCAAGTCCAGCATGACGGTCTCACTGGTGGATGGACAGTGAGCATCAAAACTGCCTAGAATGTGTTATTTGAGTGAATGAATGACTGCAGGACTGAATGAACAAAATGTTGGGCTCCCACCCATAAGTATGTAGCTATTTGTGTGGCCATCTTACCAGCTCGGCAGTTTTCTTCCCTTCCACCCTAAATGAAGAAAGGTCAAAATTTGTGGAGCTTATCACAAGATCATGTTGCTATTCTTTGATAATTTCCCTTTTTAATAATGACTTTAGGCTTCAATTACAAAATACAAGTAAGTTCTGGAGAACTGGTATACAGAAATGTGGCTCCAGTCAACAATTATGTACTGTGAAATTTCAATTTTCTACAAGAAGAGATCTTGGAAGTTCTCAACATTAAAAACAAAAAAGGAAAATGGTTAAGGTGGGAATTGACTGCTATGTTGATTGCCTTGGCTGTGGTGAGTAGTTTCTATAGTCCATAGGTTGCAAAGAGTCGGACGCGACTTAGCAACTGAGCATATATGTGTATCAAGTCATTAGGTTGTATCTTCAATATTTACATTTTTAATTGTCATTTATACCTCAATAAAGCTGGAGGGAAAATGATTTTAAGGAAAGCCTTAATGTATTCAAATATTTTTATAAGTCAACTTGTAAGAATGATAGAATGTTGATTATGTTCTATCAATGGGCATTGTGAGGATTTATTATACATTTTTTGATATTCCATGCATGTTTAAAATCTTCTGTTGCAAAAAAATGAAAACAGAGCTGAAATTTGTAACAATTACCTACTTTCTGGCATTAGGTCTTTCTGAGATAATGCAATCTACAGTTTACATAACCCAACTTCACCTGATTTACAGTCCTCTTAAATCTCTTGCTGAAGTTGGAAGCCTAGTGACTTCCCTTATCAGGCTTCCCCAGACTATTCTCTCCAGTCCCCACAACTATCTCAGAACCATAATTAGCATCTCCAAACTGTCAAATACACTCTGTCCCTTCAGCTTCTGCTGTCTTTTTTGCTTTTAACTAAGATCTTTTGAAACTTCTCAGCATTCTTTTCTGAACATTAATATGATACTTAGAAGAGATGTTAAAATCCAGCATTGAACTGTGTAGAGAAGACTCAACATGAAGCCAGGGGACCAGAGCTTTAGATGCTTCACTTATTACTTAACCTTTCCGACCTAGCCCATCTAAGGTCTAAAATGGGAAATTGCCACTCTTTGTACTCCCTGTAGGTTTATTGTGAGTCTCATAATGCGTAAATGTACTTTTTAAAACCTAAAGCAACATACAAACAAAAAGATTTCCATTCACTGGAATGGAAATTCCATTCATTCCATTCATGTTTAGCTACATGACCACAAAGCCATGTGTGGAGCTTACAAACAGAGAAGATGTATTAAGGTCTATATCTGCATGTCTTTTCTGATCTTAAATGTTCAGTACTATAACTAAAGGCAATAATAACAAGTGTTGGAAAGGATGTCGAGAAATTGGAACTCTCATACATTGCTAGTGGGAACTTAAGGGGGTACAGCCACAAAGTTACCACATAATCCAGCAATCCTACTCCTAGGCAGATAAATGAAGCCCATGTACACATGAAAACTTACATATGAATGTCATAGTGGCACTATTCATAAAAGGAAAAAATGTATTGGAGGCAGGGCGATCCAAGGGTACATAAACTGATAAATGGACAAATAAAACATGGTATTATGGGCTATGGAATATTATTTGGCATTTTATAAAATACTGATACATGCTATAACATGGATGAACACTGAATACATTATGCTGAGTTAATGCAGCCAGCCATTGATTCTAGTGGAAATGATGAGACAGCATCCAACAAGGGATTCAATCTTGTCAGACTTGATTCATTCCCAAACCTCAGGGACATATGATGCAAATTTATAACTGTGTGAAAACTGATGTTGAAGCTGAAACTCTAATACATTGGCCACCTCATGCGAAGAGTTGACTCATTGGAAAAGGCCCTAATGCTGGGAAGGATTGGGGGCAGGAGGAGAAGGGGACAACAGAGGATGAGATGGCTGGATGGCATCACCGACTCGGTGGACATGGGTTTGGGTAGACTCCAGGAGTTGGTGATCGACAGGCAGGCCTGGCATGCTGTGATTCATGGGGTTGCAAAGAGTCGAACACGACTGAGCGACTGAACTGAACGGAACTATAAATTATTAAATGATCTATAGTATCTCTGTCAAATAGTCAAAGCATCAAGCATTAAATCTGCAGCAGATATAAGAGCAGTACTAAAATGGTTCAGCTGAGACAGTGCTGGTCTTCAAGCATTTTTCTATCAAGACAAAAGGGATTCACAATATAAACACACTCCAGTGAGTAGCCATAGTCTGTATGGTTAAAATTTCATTGTCACTCCACTCTCCCATAATATATCCACCTTCATAACCTCAGGAATGGACATCTCATTCAAATCTAGCCAATAATAGTATGCTACGTCTCTGTTCAAAGGGTTTGGCCCAGAGATAAAGTGAAGACCCATGTTAGGCCAATTGGCTTTCTTTCTTGAGGATATTTTTGTTGCTGTTCTTTTTTGTTTTTGTTTTTCCTGGAGTTAGAAAGGGGAAAACTTCACTTTCCTTTCTAGTGAGGGAGTTATAAGGACATGACCCATGATTGTTGGTAGCTATGTGCCCCATTTACATGGAGAGGCCTGAAAGAATAAAGAAGCTTCCCAGTGGCGCTGGTGTTAAACAAACCACCTGCCAATGCAGGAGACATAAGAGATGGAGGTTCAGTCCCTGGCTTGAGCAGATCCCCTGGAGGAGGGTATGGCAACCCACTTCAGTATTCTTGCCTGGAGAATCCCATGGACAGAGGAGCCTGGCAGGCAACTGTCCATAGGGTCGTAAAGAGTCGGACATGACTGAAGTGACTTAGCATGATCACACATGCCTAAAAGAATAAAGCTGGTACCCAAAGGAAAGTGAACAGCTATTTACTAAACACCTACTGTGTGGCAAGACTGATCCAGAAGCCAGGGATAGGATACATAAGTAGGATGAGTGATGTAAAGGACAGTCTTGGCATCAGGCCTCCAGGGCTCCTGAGACTAGCAGGATCCCTCCTTGGACAATGTGACTGCTGGGGCAGAAACTGCCATTTCCAGCTCCTATCCTCTGACATTCCTCCAGAATTAAGGCAGCTCACTGTTTTGGGAGCTCTATGCTTGTAGAGCACATTGGGGCCACATGCAAGACAAGCCAAAACCCCTGGATTCAACCCTCAGCCACCGATCAATGGGGAGTTGGTAAATAAATGCCCCAGTGCGTTGCCCATCAGTTGAAGCAATTCTCTCTCCCACGGTGACCCAGCAAGAAGAAATCCAGTAGCCCAAGCTGTAACTTGTTTGTTAACACACTCTTTATTGACTTCCTTCCTTCTGTATATCACTTTTCCACTCCCTAAATGTGTTTTCCTGGGATCACTTCCAAAATAAACTACTTCCACTCAAATCCTTGTCTCAGAGTCTGCTACTGGGGAACCCAAACCAAGACACCTACCAAAACCGTCCTTCTAATTACTGAGAAATGTATTCACTCCCTTGCATCCATAGAAGTCCTAACTAATAACACTGTAAACCTTGGGTTGTCCAACACATTAGAGGACTTCAAATGCATCTGGTCAAAACTGAGGTATGCTATACGTATACAAAACACAATAAATGTCAAAGACAGTGTAAAAATATTTTTCTCTCATTAATGATTTATCACATTGATTACATGTTGAAACAATATTATTGTGAACATACTGGTTTAAAAATATCTTACTAATATCCATTTCACCTGTTCCTTTTTACTTTTTAACATGACTATTACAAAAATTTTAAGTTATAGTTCATGTCATATTTCTGTGGCTGCAAGATAAGGCAGTAGCTTTGGATAAGAAGCAAATGAGAAAGGGCAGCTGGCCTTTGGCCCAAAGCTGGGAGTTTCGGTCAGAAAACCCGAGGTGCTTCCTCTTCAAATGAGCTTGTCTGCAAGCTCATTTAACCCCATGTCGTGTATCCATGCAAAGTTCAGAATTAAACTACATGGTAAAACTTGCTTGTATCCTGTGAGAAATGCCTCTCTGTAAACAAAGACCAAATTCTGGGCCAAACGTTTTCTCCCTTTTACCAATGGTGAGTATGTGTGTGTCAGTTATCATTTTTCAATGTCCAGGTGACAAGGTTTTACTGTTTAAACAAACAGCCAGACTATTTCTAGTACACATCTGTGTGTCCTATAGGATTGCAACTTTTCTTCAGCTACCATCAAATCACTATTCTTATTTCAAATTTAGACTTTCATCCAGCAACTGAATATCAAGCATTGCCATCCATCTCTGCCTATCAGTCAACTTGTTCAGTTTCCATAGAACAACCATCTCTGTATTGTGATGGCACTTCTTTGTAGATCTATTTGTGTGTTTTATTACACTTCCCTGAATTGTTCAAAGTAAATGGAAGATGGAAAAACTGAATATGTTAATATTAAAAATAATGTAACTAATGTAAATATAGAGAAAGCATGAAGTAAATGAAAGGAGGTAACTATTCAGTCTGGTTTGCATGCATATTAGAAGTAATGGTTCATTATATGTTTAACTTTGAAGGAAGAGAAACAAAAATTTTAAATCTGTAAAATACATATAGCAGGTTTAATCATAATTACCAAAACTTGGAAGCAACCAAGATGTCCTGCAATAGGTGAATGAATAATTAACCTAGTTCATCCAGACTATGGATAATTATTCAGCACACACACACACACACACACACACACACACACACAAAATGTGCTACCAACCCATGAAACAACGTGGAAGAATCATAAATGTTCATTACTAAGTGAAAGAAGTCAGTATGAAAAGGTTATATGCTGTAAAATGCTAATTGTATGACAAAAAGGCAAACTATGGAGACAGTAAAATGATCAGTGGTTGCCAGAGAGTGGAGATGGGCGTAAGGGATGAATAGGTGGAGCATAGATGATTTTTAGGACAATGGAAGTACTCTGTATGATACATGATAATGAAAATGTCATACATTTGTCTAAACTCATAGAATGCACACCAGGAGTGTATCCTAATGTAAACTATGGACTGTGGGTGACTATGATGTGTCAGTCTAGATCTGTCAGTTGTAGCAAAGGAAGGGATGTTGGTCGTGGGGAGGCTCTGGAGTGTGAGGGCAGGGGGTATATGAGACACCTCTGCAATTGCTACCCCCCATAAAAGAAATGAGCTCGATAAAGGACAGAAATGGTATGGCCCTAACAGAAGCAGAAGATATTAAGAAGAGATGACAAGAATACATGGAAGAACTGTACAAAAAAGATCTTCACAACCCAGATAATCACGATGGTGTGATCACTGACCTAGAACCAGACATCCTGGAATGTGAAGACAAGTGGGCCTTAGAAAGCATCACTAAGAACAAAGCTAGTGGAGGTGATGGAATTCCAGTTGAGCTATGCCAAATCCTGAAAGATGATGCTGTGAAAGTGCTGCACTCAATATGCCAGCAAATTTGGAAAACTCAGCAGTGGCCACAGGACTGGAAAAGGTCAGTTTTCACTCCAATCCCAAAGAAAGGCAATGCCAAAGAATGCTCAAACTACTGCACAATTGCACTCATCTCACACACTAGTAAAGTAATGCTCAAAATTCTCCAAGCCAGGCTTCAGCAATATGTGAACTGTGAACTTCCTGATGTTCAAGCTGGTTTTAGAAAAGGCAGAGGAACCAGAGATCAAATTGCCAACATCCACTGGATCATAGAAAAAGCAAGAGAGTTCCAGAAAAACATCTATTTCTGCTCTATTTACTATGTCAAAGCCTTTGACTACTTTATCCCAATAAACTGTGGAAAATTCTTCAAGAGATGGGAATACCAGACCACCTGATCTGCCTCTTGAGAAATTTGTATGTAGCTCAGGAAGCAACAGTTAGAACTGGACATGGAACAACAGACTGGTTCCAAATAGGAAAAGGAGTTCATCAAGGCTGTATATTGTCACCCTATTTATTTAACTTATATGCAGAGTACATCATGAGAAACGCTGGGCTGGAAGAAACACAAGCTAGAATCAAGATTGCCGGGAGAAATATCAATAACCTCAGATATACAGATGACACCACCCTTATGGCAGAAAGTGAAGAGGAACTCAAAAGCCTCTTGATGAAAGTGAAAGTGGAGAGTGAAAAAGTTGGCTTAAAGCTCAACATTCAGAAAATGAAGATCATGGCATCCGGTCCCACCACTTCATGGGAAATAGATAGGTAAACAGTGGAAACAGTGTCAGACTTTATTTTTCCGGGCTCCAAAATCACTACAGATGGTGACTGCAGCCATGAAATTAAAAGATTCTTACTCCTTGGAAGCAAAGTTATGACCAACCTAGATAGCATGTTCAAAAGCAGAGACATTACTTTGCCAACAAAGGTTCATCTAGTCAAGGCTATGGTTCTTCCTGTGGTCATGTATGGATGTGAGAGTTGGACTGTGAAGAAGGCTGAGCGCCAAAGAATTGATGCTTTTGAACTGTGGTGTTGGAGAAGACTCTTGAGAGTCCCTTGGACTGCAAGGAGATCCAACCAGTCCATTCTGAAGGAGATCAGCCCTCGGATTTCTTTGGAAGGAATGATGCTAAAGCTGAAACTCCAGTACTTTGGCCACCTCATGCGAAGAGTTGACTCATTGGAAAAGACTCTGATGCTGGGAGGGATTGGGGGCAGGAGGAGAAGGGGACGCCAGAAGATGAGATGGCTGGATGGCATCACTGACTCTATGGACGTGAGTCTGAGTGAACTCTGGGAGTTGGTGATGGACAGGGAGGCCTGGCGTGCTGCGATTCATTTTCATTGGGTCGCAAAGAGTCAGACATGACTGAGTGACTGATCTGATAAAAGAAAAAAAGTCATTGAAATACTGACAAGATATTGATGAAAATGATGGAGACCCAGGTTCAATTCCTGGATTGGCAAGATCCCCTGGAGAAGTAAATGGCAACCTACTCTAGTACCCTTGCCTGGAAAATCCCATGGACAGAGGAGCCTGGTAGGCTACCATCCATGGGGTCGCAAAGAGTCAGATATGACAGAGAACTTTACTTGCTTATATATCTAAATGGTGAAATGTTATAAGAAATATAGAGGTTTTAAGTTATAGACCTAATAGTTATAGATTCTATAGTACTAGTATATCCTATTGATATCATAGAGGATTTCACAGGCTTAGTCATTATCTGATACAGATACAGCTTTCTTCAACTCAATCAAGAAACTTAGAAGGCCAGACTTGGCCTTTCTGTTGTCATTTTTTTTAAGTAATTTATAAAACACTACCAGAGTTATCATCATAACTTTCCTTCCATCCCCTGCAAATCACCATCAAGAGAATCCAGTTTTTCTTCATTAAGATATTTTTTTGTTTATTAAATGGCTTCCATTTAATTAAGAGAAACAGAATTTAAGAAATAAATTTATAAAATTAAGTTGCATTGCATATTTTTCACATTTAATCTCAGTTTTGAATATTCATAGGTATGTTATATGATATTCAGGGTTAAAACTGAAGTGCTATTCCTGAACATAAAGAACTTCAGGCATTTTTTTGTTTTCTGAGAAGAAACTTCCCTTCATTCCTTTTAGATGGTCTCCTTTCAACTGCACTCTCAGGGAAGCTGCAGGTATAAAAGTAGCAAACTGAATCTCAATGAAATGCATGTTTCCTACCCTCACAGAACTTACAACAGATACTGAGTGTGCAATTCCCATCCTTAGAGTCACACCGTCTCATGAAGGCTTTTATTATAATGTGGACAACAGAAATGAAGTCCATTATGTTTCAATACTAAAACAAAAAATGTTAACGCTTTTGATGGGCATTTTCCTAAAATGTGTTGCTGATGTCCCTCCACTCTTAAGAGTTTGCAGAACATAATGACAAATATTATTTGGTATCATTGCCAACATGCAGTGTTATGCTATTTAGTACAATAGTTTTCCCTTTAGTACAAAAGGTTTCCCTGTGGCTCAGCTGGTACAGAATCTTCCTGCAATGCAGGAGACCTGAGTTCAATCTCTGGGTTGGAAAGATCCCCTGGAGAAGGGAAAGACTACCCACTGCATATTCTGGCCTGGAGAATTCCATGGACTTGATAGTCCATGGGGTAGCAAAGACTCAGACACTACTGAGCGACTTTCACTTTCAATAGTCTTAGAGCCTAACAAAACATGGATATAGGGATTTATGGATTTACTAACACACTTTTAATAGTTATGATTTAACTTTTAAATTTTCATGTCTGTTTTTAAAATAATATATTTTCTTCTCCTCATGTTTCTAATAATATTTTACTTTTACTACTTTTAAACTTGTTTGTAAAGTAAGATTTAAAAGGCTTTAAAGTAAGCATCTGAGGGTCTCCACTAGGAATAATAATGATGACTTTAGACATATAATTTTGTCAACTTCATTGACAAATGAAGACCTAGATGCCTCTTGGTCTCAGTTGTCTTCTATGAGACTGAAACTGTCCAGAGAATGACAGCTGGAGAAGTGACTGTTATCGGATGCTCTGGTTTGCTAATGGTTTTATAGTGTTCCCAAATGGTTAGTAAATTTCTATTTTCTTTAATATGAAATATATCAAGATTTCTAAAAATACCAAATTTTATATTTTAGCAGAATATACATCCCAAGAAGATTACATAAAATACTGATATTTGCCTACTTATTTAAGAATTTTTGTTAAAGAAATAAGACTTATGGAAATGAAAAAGAGGAAGTAACATCAAGAGTGAGAGAAGTCAGACTGAGCCCTGAAGCCCTCCAACATTCACAGGTAAAGACTCACCCAAGGAGACTGAGGTGGGAGAGAATGAGCAGTCACAGAAGTGAAGAGAGTGTCTCTAGAAGGAGAAGCTGGAGACCATGCTTCTGAGAGGCAGGTAAGATGAAGACGAAACAGTAATGATTGGATCTGGCAAAGCAGAGGTTTTTGATGACTTAGTAAATGCAGCATTTTAAAGAGAGAGAGAGAAACCCAAATGGTCCAGGACCTCAGGGCAGTCAACAAAATCAAGGACACACATACAGTTGTCCCTAATTCCTACACCTTACCTGTAATTCCTACAGAGTTTATTTAAGCAAGAATACCCTCCCAGAGGAAGAGCAGGCACACAGGTGAGGAGCTGCTGTCCTGGGTTTCTTTGGCAACCTGTCTATGCCAAGATTGCTCAGTTATGTCCAACTCTTTATAACCCCATGGACTGTAGCCTGCCAGGCTTTTCTGTCCATGGGATTCTCCAGGCAAGAATACTGGAGTGGGTAGCCTTTCCCTTCTCCAGGGGATCTTCCCAACCCAGGGATTGAACCCAGATCTCCTGCATTGCAGACAGATTCTTTACCAGCTCAACCACAAGGGAAGCCCAAGAATACTGGAGTAGGTAGCCTATCCCTTCTCCAGTGGATCTTCCTGACCCAGGAATTGAACCAAGGCTTCCTGCATTGCAGGTGGATTCTTTACCAGCTGAGCTATCAGGGAAGATCAACATGAGAGGGTAAGCTGACCTTAAGTCAGTTTGGTAGCAGACAGACACCTAGGAGGCCATGTGTGGGTGCATGAATGCTCAACTGAGTTGTGACTGAGTGACCCCATGGACAATAGTTGTAACTCTGTGACTCCACATCCATCAGGCTCCTCTGTTCCTTGGAATTCTACAGGCAAGAATATTGCAGTGGGTTGCCATTTCCTACTCCAAGGAGGCCATGGAAGGCTAGTTAATGAACATGAGCAATAATTTTTCTCCAAACTTCAGCTTGTCAAGCTACTAGGCAGACTTATAGGAACTCACTACAGGAGGGAAGCTCTGTATAATTGGTTAGTTGAGCTCAGAATAACCTGTGGCATGAAAGTATAGCCAGTCCAATAGTGGAGACATGTACCATCTACATAGTGAACACCCCCAACACCAGACCCCCAAGTCCTCCAGACAAAACCCATTCAGACCAGAGGGATATATCCTGGAGAAGACTGGTAGATAGACTTTACTGTCATGCCAACAGCACAGGGCAACTTCAAGTATTTCTAGGTACTAGTGGTCATATTTTCAAGGTGGGTAGAAAGGCTGCCCACTAGAACTAAAATGGCAGACAAAGTGGCTAGAGAGACATAATTCCCAGGTTTGGGCTCCCAGGATCCTTATAAAGTGATAATGGCATAGCATTAGCATCTCAAGTGACAAAGGGGATAACAAGTGCCCTGGGCATAAAGTGGACTTTTCACTAAGCCTGGAGACCCAATCATGAGGGAAAGATGAGAGATCCAATCACACCTTCAAAGACACCTTAGCCAAGCTATGCCAGGAGAAAATGTTACACTACTCACACTGGCCCTGATCTGCATGCTGTTAGCCCCAAGGGTAAGTTAGAGTCAAATGTGTTTGAGCTCATGGTAGACCCACTCCCTAAGCCAAGAGAAGGGACCCTTTAGTTCCCTTGAAGTGGGACAGCTCAAGTGTGCCCTCCCTGTAGGAGAAACCCAGGTAACTAGTTGATGCCTGTACCTACTGACTTGTCTGCCACTCCTTCCAGCCAGAGGCCCAGGTGGCTCTGAAAACCTGGAAAAGAGAAGCCCTCAATCCCAGTCACTCCTGAGAGGGATGGACCCCACTTGGTGATTCCAACCACCCATCTGCCCCGAAGTTGCAGGGGGTCACTCCGTGGGGACATCACACTCAAGTGAAGGGGCCCTTGAGCCCCATCCTTTGGAAAGACAACCTAGGTCAACAGATCCCCTTGAGCACTCATGTGAACCTCTCTCTGACCTGAAGTTTCTCTTCCAAAAAACAACAAAAGTGTGTCCCCAAAGAGCTAATGACTAATTTTGGGAATCACTGTGTTCAGAGGAGAGCTAGTGACCTTGGTTGGGGGAACAAATACAACCCTGTCACCATAAAAAAGGGAACAGTCACCCTTGCAACAGTGACCAACCAGAACAGCCGGGGCTTCCAACAGTGATGCAAGCCCACTGCCTCCCAGACCGGGATGATCCTGGGGCACCAAGTTAACCTTGAACACCCGTTCACGCCCAGGGAGGGGTCTATGCACCAGGTGGCATGTGGAGATGTTTTCACATGGATGCATGTGGCCTCATAGAAGAAGGAGTGGCATTGAAACATGTATAATATCATATATGAAACGAGTCACCAGTCCAGGTTCGATGCACGATACTGGATGCTTGGGGCTGGTGCACTGGGATGACCCAGAGGGATGGTACGGGGAGGGAGGAGGGAGGGGGGTTCATGATGGGGAACACGTGTATACCTGTGGTGGATTCATGTTGATATATGGCAAAACCAATACAATATTGTAAATTAAAAAATAAAATAAAAAAGAAGAAGACGCAGACGGACCACTGAGAGCTGGTGGGCTGCATACACCAGGCCACCTGATCCAGGAAACAATTTGAGGCCGGGGTGATGGGGCCACTGGAGCACCCCTGGGTTTGTGCTTTCCTGGGCCCCTTCATGACCCTCAGAATCTGGAAAACTCCAGACCGTGGTGGCTCAGAGGCAGAGCAGTTAGGGCTGATGCCCAGGAGCACCAGACATGTCCACAGGCAGCAGGAGAAGTCCTGCTCCTCCCCAGGGCCTGAGGACCCCACACTCAGCAGAAAGCAGCTCCAGGAGTTGAGCCTATGCCCTCAGCACCCTCAGGATGAGGAGCAGGACAGGGATAGGGGAGGGGTGTGTCACCCACAAAGCCCATCAACAGTTCCTGGGGAGGAAACATCGAATCTGCTCATAAAGTCTAAGCTTCTTTTTCCTTTGTGTTGGGTTGAGTTTCATTTGCTCATAGTGTTTGTTGTGCAGAGGTCTGGTATTCAGCCCTTCAGACCAGAGTCCCTGGTGCAAAATGGCCACACTTCAGTTCAAAGGGCCGTGTGCAGAGACACGGCACCCAGCACTGTGATCTGGAGCTACAAGCAGCACAGCTAAGACCTCCCATGAGAATCTCTCCCCTCCCAGATGACAGCCCTGCTGTCATATAAATCATATAAATTTATATCATATAAATCATATAAAACAGCCCTGCTGGTGTGGGGGAGAGCATGTGCTCTAGCCCACAAGCTTCTACCACTCATGTTTTAATGGGAATAAAGCTCTCCTCTCATTCTGAATCAAATTTCTCCTTCTATGGGTGCAAGGGACACCTGGCAGAAGGACCCTTGCTGGAGTCTGACTCGGGACTCTAGGTAACAGAACAGGAAGAAATCAAACCCTCTTCTGCCCAATAATGGAGTATGATTCTCCTAGAAACCTAGAGAAGGGAGAAGCACTGGACTAGCCAAGGAAACTATTTGATTCTTAAATACTAGTGTGGTCTGCATCACTACTTTGAAAAGTGATGTTTAGCCTAGGAAATTCATTGTCCCTCCCACCCCCCACCCCACCCAGGTGAGGTTTGTAGGCCTTCTTGTTCTCTCAGGTCAAAGACTTAACCTCTCAGAGTGGGATTCTTGAAGAAAATCCATTGTCTGGGAAACCCAGGCTCACACTAGAGCCAGAAGCCAATAATACTGAGCATTTTCTCCTTTAGTCACACCCACCCTTCTGACCAGAGCCCCAAGTGAGTGAGTGAAGTTGCTCAGTCTTGTCCGACTCTTTGTGACTCCATGAACTGTAGACCACCAGGCTCCTCTGTCCATGGGATTCTCCAGGCAAGAATACTGGAGTGAGTTGCCATTTCCTTCTCCAGGGGATCTTCCCAACCCAGGGATTGAACCCAGGTCTCCTGCATTGCAGGCAGATGCTTTAACCTCTGAGCCACCAGGGAAGCAAGAAAATATATAAATAGAAAATATATAAATACTCACTATAAATCAAGTGAGTGATTTATTTATCTTTTTATTCTATATTTGAGTATAGCCAATCAACAATGTTGTGATAATTGCGGTGCATGGCAAAGGGACGTAGCCATACATATACAGGTATCCATTCTCCCCCAAATTCCTCTCCCATCCAGGCTGCCACATAACATTGAGAAGAGTTCCCTGTGCTATACCATAGGTCCTTGTTCAACAGAATGATTTAGACTTGAGACTTGGAGACTGGTTTTAAGCATGGATATGTATTTAAGGAGCTAGCTGCAGGGGGACTGGAAGCAGGCTTTCTCAACCTCAGGCCTACTGACATTTAGGACTAGATAATTCTTTGTTGGTGGGGTGATCCACACAATTATTAACATGTTGTACATCTTGGTTCATTAAGCTGGGGTGCTTCCAGCATTTAACACAACTCCTAAATACATACAATTTCACCCATAGATACTCCAGCACACACCTCTGAGAGATAAAGACTTGAGAAAGATAAAAACAGTCCATTTCCATTTAATAATCACCGTTAACATTAATATATATATATATGTGTGTGTGTGTGTGTGTGTGTGTGTATATATATATATATATATATATGCTCACGTTCAGTACTATGTCTCAAGAGCATCTTGAGAAACTTTGTCAGATGACTGCTAAAATTTTAATATTAGGATTTCACTAGAGATTTCTTCTGTTCCCTCAGTCATTATAAGTATATGCATTTAATTCGGCATTACATTTCTTTACTTAACAATCCAAGAGGTTGTGCCAGTGACCACTGCTCCCTTTTCTAAATCATTATAAACCATCAGTTTAATACTGCACTTTGGAATTTTACATGGAAGCAGTTTCTGGAATGATTCATTTCTTCCCTTTGAAATATTTGGATAAAAAGATTCAACCTTATCTTGATACCACTCCTTCTCTTTCATCATTATTGTGTATTAACCTAATGAGATAATTTTCCACCCAAGAACTGGAGTCAGGAATTAAAAATTATTCTGAGGAGAGGTAGGAATTTACCAAAGGCCTGGAGTGGCGGGAGGCGCTGCCACATAGAGGTCACGGCTGACAAAGATAACTTTTCCTCCCTGTCACAGTTGTTAAGGGACCTGGTTTTGGTGAAAATGATGTGATGTTTGCCTTGGCTGCCTTTTACATGCCCACACCCTAGTTTAAAAGCCGAGAGAAGAAACCAATCAACACCTCAGACCCTCTCGCCTTTTCTACCCTCACTCTCCCACTTTGTCCTTCTGAGTGAAGCCACTCAAATATCAAGAGATAAGCTTTTAAACAGCTGGGAAGTTAGCTGGAGAAAGATTTCAGTTCTGAGACAGAACTCTGGGGAGTCCTGAATAGAGGTGAGGGGAAGTCCAAGGGCTTCTCTTGGCCTCAGACCTTATTAACAGGAAGTTTGTACCTTTCCACCACCCTCTTCAGTTTCACCCACCACCCACCCCCTGCCTCTGGACCCACCAATCTGGTCTTTGTATCTATGAATTCGGTTTTGCTGAGGTTTTTCGTTTGTTTGTTTTCAATAAAATGTTTTAGTCTTTAGACTTGGGTACCACAACCACAGTGTGGAGCCTGACCGCACACGGTGCTTGGAACCCAGGGCTCCCTGGACATTGAGTTTCTCCTACCGACCTTCCTAAGACCTTCATGTATGTTAACAACATCATAGAGGTTCTCACCACATTTATTCACTCATTGGGGAGCTTTCTGCGTGTATAGGTCTGTGTGCACATCGTGGGCAGTGTAGTGAGGAACGAGTGGGATGAGAGCCAGGACAGGAAAGAGCTGCAGACCAGCAGCCCTCCCCACTTGTGCAGGAGAGGCAGTAAAGGAGCCTGAACAGCCCCAGAACAATCACAAATGCGCCTGCGCAAACAGATAAGCCTCTCTTGCAGACCCTGCACGTGGGGCCCCCACCAGCAGGGGGCAGCACCTGGGAGCTTCCTAGTGATGCGGGACTTCCGCCCACATGGACCTCCTGAGTCTGAATCTGCAGGTTAACAGTGTCCCCAGGTGACCTGCGGAGAAAGCAATGGCAAGCCACTCCAGTACTCTTGTCTAAAAAATCCCTGGACGGAGAAGCCTGGTAGGCTGCAGTCCATGAGGTCCCTAAGAGTCAGAAAGGACTGAACGATTTCACTTTCACTTTTCACTTTGACACATTGGAGAAGGAAATGGCAACCCACTCCAGTGTTCTTGCCTGGAGAATCCCAGGGTCTGGGGAGCCTGGTGGGCTGCCGTCTATGGGGTTGCACAGAGTGGGACACGACTGAAGCGATTTAGCAGCAGCAGGTGACCTGTAGGCACGATCAAATATGGAAAGTGCCGACCCCAGCTACAGATAGACCTATGGACAGATGGAAGAGAAGAATATGTAATTAGTTAGGAGGGCTTCTTGGAGGAAGCCTCTAGCAATGAAAGAAGCTGAAACTTATGAAGAAATGAGATCCTTTGCCTCTAAGAGTGGTTCTCACTTGGCTGCAGGGTGGAATCATCTGTGGGGTCTTAAAAAGTGTTGGCTCCTGCTTCCCCTTCACCAAGGTTCTGATTTAACTGAGATAAGCAACCATGCTCATAATTATCTACCTCAATAGGTGGAAGCTAAGATATAAAATCTGTTTCATTAAGTCTTTTTTTTTTTTTTTGTCTAGTCTGAAAAATTTAATTTTAAAAATGTTTTTCATGTAGCATCTTCCAAAATTAAATATGATCAGTTTTGGGATCAAGCAGTGTTTTGGAGTACCCAAAGCTTCTACCTATCAGGGTAGATAATTCTGAGTTGGTTTATGAGCATTGTTGCTGAGTGAAAGAGTAATTTTACTTAGAACTGTCCTATGTAAGCTTTCTGGAGAAGGAGGTGGCAACCCACTCCAGTGTTCTTGCCTGGAGAATCCCAGGGATGGCGGAGCCTGGTGGGCTGCCGTCTATGGGGTTGCACAGAGTTGGACACGACTGAAGCGACTTAGCAGCAGCAGCAGCATGTAAGCTTTCTGTAAAACATTCTACATGTATCAAAGTCTTCAGCTTGGTTCTTCCAGAGCTTGAACTCCTCCCTCTATGCTTGTGTCATTTTAACCACATGTGAAGGAAGAACAGTTTAGACCATTGGATGAGGACCTTCTCAAAAACACCTTCTACAGTTTCCAACCTACCTTTGTTGTTGTTGCTGTTGTTGTTCAGTTGCTCAGTTGTGTCCCACTCTTTGTGACACCATGGACTGAAGAACTACAGGCTTCCCTGTTCTTCACCATTTCCTGGAGTTTGCTCAAAGTCATGTCCACTAAGTCGGTGATGCCATCCAACCATCTCCTCATCTGTCGTCCCCTTCTCCTCCTGCCTTCAATCTTTCCCAGCATCAGAGTCTTTTCTAATGAGTCAGCTCTTCGTGTCAGGTGGCCAACCTACCTTTATCCATGCCTATCCTGCTTTCCTCTCCTGGTGTTTAAGAATCACCAAGATCAATGATTCCACCCTGGGTCTTTGGGTGGAAAGACACTCAAAGTCCATCCATCATCCCAACCAAAGCAATGGTTCAAGGGCAGGAATTATATTCATTTTCCAGATGAAGAAGCTAAGATTCAGAGGTTGAGACACAAAGGCAAGTAACTAAGAGGACCGTAGCCCATTTTGTCAAGGACAATACCAGTGTATTGTTCTGGCATCTTGATGGTTATTGCTTTCCTTTCACTCTCAAGTGTCCCACTCTGGACAGTACATTCTTTGGGCACTCACATTTCTAGCACGTGGCACAGAAAGAACTGGCATGCAGATCAGTGTGACTGACTCCAAAAGCGGGGTTTTGTGTTATCCTAGGCTACCTCTTAACATTTCAGAATTATAATGTTTAGAAAGGTTTTTTCTTTGTCATTATTCATGCAGAAAACATTTACTGAGCATCTCTATGTGACAGACACCGTGCTGGAGGATGTAACTAAAAAGTGAATAGGATCAAGTTGCAAGTCGTGAGAAGCTCATGATTTGCTATGAAATCAGACCACCTATGAGAGGGTATTAGAGAAATACGAGTTACCTAGGATGAGGACTGATCTTTCCAGAGAAATAACAACTGGTTTGATCCCAGAGAATGAAGTATCTCCCTTACATGGGGCTCCTGCTCTTTTTCACACCACAGGGTACTAAGGAGAATCACCAAGTCATCATTCTGACTTACATGTCAGTCACCAAGAGTTTTGCCCACAGTACATCCTCATCACCTACCTCTGAAGCTGTGACACAGGCCGTGAAGACCTGGAGATGTGCTATTCTGACCTCCCTTCAAGGACTCTCCCCCTAGTTGCTGGAAGTGCTTCCAGTGAGCAATCTTCAGCCTCCAGAGCCTCTGGGGGGCAGCCTGTGTGCAATGACCCATCCATGTGGAGGCATAAAGGCCTGGCCAGTGGACATGTCAGGACAACCCTGAAGGGCCATCGTCACTCCAGAGCCCTCAAGGGTCAGCTAAGGTCATCTGGCCCATGATCCAGCTTGGTTTTTCCCTCTGCTCTATCCAGTTTCTTCACTCTTAATTCCATGAGAGCTAATTCCAACAACACCCCTAATAAATATCCCAACACTAAACTCCATCTGAGTCTATATCCCAAAGAACCAATCTGTAACATACATCAAAAACATTCTAGAATTTGAGAAGGATTTTTATTTGAAAATTTCTGGTTATACACATAACATTTTAAAATCCCACAAATAGAAAACAAAAATGGTGGAAACAAGGACTTTGTGTGTCAATATTTTAAACCTTTCATTTAAAATCCTCACTCTAATGTTCTCTGACCAAAATGAAGTTGTTATATATTAATATCAAAAGAAAACTATTACATCGAATCGTAAGAAACTGCTATTTTTATGAGCTAATAAAGGTTGACTGTTAGCAATTTACATGGCTAATATAAGAGAAAAGTAGCTATTAGTATTTGGAGTTTAGAGAACATTACACTGATGAATAACTCATGAGTGAAATATATAATAATGAATCAAATTAATAATTGAAAATACATAACACTATGATTATTGATCAGTGCTCAGTACCAAAACTTGTGGGCTACAGCTAAAGTGGGCCTTTAAATGGAATAAAAAAGTAGGTTTTATGTACTTGCATAGGGGAAAAAAAAGTTTAAAAATTAATATGTTTCCAATTGAAGAATTTAGAAGAAAAAACTCAAATGAAGAAAAGTTGAAGGAATGGAAGAATATAATGAGCTAGAAAACATAAAATCAGAAAGAATCAATCAAGCACAGAATTTGATTCTTTGAAAATTAATAGGAAAAAATCAAGCAAGATTATTCAAGAAAAAAAGCAAGGCTCAAAGAAAATTAAAAAGCAAAATAGAACCCAATTATAGCTACTTAGATATTAAACATTTAAGATTTTATGAATAATTTTAAGTCAATCAAGCTGAAAACTCACATTAAATAGATTAATTCATAAAAAATGAAAATTACCAAAAATGACTGTAGAAATAATAGTGGTCTAATACTGAGTGGTCTAAAATAATCACTAAAAATAAACTAGATGGTGATGGTTTCATGACACTGTGAATGTGGCTAATGCAGTGCTGCTACTGCTGCTGCTAGGTCACTTCAGTCGTGTCTGACTCTGTATGACCCCATAGATGGCAGCCCATCAGGCTCCCCCGTCTCTGGGATTCTCCAGGCAAGAACACTAGAGTGGGTTGCCATTTCCTTCTCCAATGTAAGAAAGTGAAAAAGTGAAAGTGAAGTCGCTCAGTCTATCAGACTCCCAGCGACCCCATGGACTGCAGCCCACCAGGCTCCTCCATCCATGGGATTTTCCAGGCAAGAGTACTGGAGTGGGGTGCCATTGCCTTCTCCAGCTAATGCAGTGAATTGTATATTAAAATGGTTATCATAGAAAATTTTATGTTATAAATTTAAAAAGTGTAAAATATAGAATACAATACAATTCTCCATCTAGAAGACATGATCACCTAGAAGGGCTCCTATTTTCAGAAAGCATATTTTCTCTTCCTTCTGTTTTAGAACATATAATCAAATATTATATTTACATATTTTAAATTAAGTGTCTTTTAAATTTGGGCAGAGGATACCTCTCTTTCCTATCTCACATAAACTATATTTTTTTGTTTTTCTTTTGTATATCTCTACTTTAATCAGAGATATTTATGTGCAATAATGGATGCTAGCACTGTTAAAGAAAGTGGTAAAACAAATGGTGACTTCACATGGTCTTCAAGTAAATAGAAGCCCTGATAAAATTGGAAAGTAATATGTAATGTTAGGAACAGTAAAAGACATCTGTGACAACTTTCTTTATACCTCATAAAATGAGTTTTGGTTCTGGAGTCTCTCAAGGCACTAAACCTGGTAGACAGCTTTCACTGGTGGACTTCACCTCTGATTTGGATAAGAAAAAAATAGTATAATATATAAATAAAAATAATAAATCATTTTGTTAGAGCTTGAAACCATTGGGTAAAATTGGAGAAAAGAAGTCCAAATAACTAATATCTATGAGTAAATATTTGGGACTAGTGTAAAAAAAAGTATAATATAGTTTTTACAGTGCATAAACTATTGGAAAAACACCTTTGGAATAGACTTGACATCATGGTAGAATCACAGTGCTGACTCAACAATCATTAAGGCTGAGGGCTGTCCATTGGAATCATTCATAACCACACGGCCACTGTGAGTAACATCTGGTTATTTCTTTTTGGTATGTGCCTGAAGGGGAAAAAGAACAGATTAAAAAACAAAATGTTAAGCATTTTAAAGTCTTCCTTTCTAAGGCAACACATTTGGAATACATGTGGAAGATGTCCACATCTTCATATTAAACAATCACATAGCTACTGGAGGCAAAATTTTAAAAACCAGGGATGTGCTTATTCTATGGAGGAAGTAGTCCCATTAGAATCCTCAGTGGGGCTGGGCTTAATGCCAAATAACCTGTAGATTCACTAGAGTTCTTATCATTCTAATTCACAGATATGCTTTTTTACTATAGTAAATTAAAAAGCAAAATCATTTTACTGACTCAAAATCTGAAGATAAATTAAAAACAGACTGACAAAGAGTCTAGGAAATCCAGCTTCTGCACGAGGGTTTCTCATTTTCACACATAAAATGAGCTCAATAAATCTGCAGGTTAGCATCCAGTTGTAATCCCTATATTTTATAAATTCTGAATGACATATATATGAAATATGCTGCTGCTGCTGCTGAGTTGCTTCAGTCGTGTCCAACTCTCCGCAATGCCATAGACGGCAGCCCACCAGGCTCCCCCATCCCTGGGATTCTCCAGGCAAGAACACTGGAGTGGGTTGCCATTTCCTTCTCCAGTGCATGAAAGTGAAAAGTGAAAGTGAAGTCACTCAGTTGTGTCCGACTCAGCGACCCCATGGACTGCAGCCTATCAGGCTCCTCCGTCCATGGGATTTTCCAGGCAAGAGCACTGGAGTTGGGTCGCCATTGCCTTCTATGATATATGAAATATATTGATATATATATATGAAATATATTGACATATATATATGAAATATATTTCATAATATCCTGGCATTTAATTTGTGTGGCAAAAGCTATTAGACGGCCTATAGAAATGTGATCTGTGAATAATTGGTCCCAAGAATGAAAGAAGAATCTGAAGCTTTAACAATGACTCAACCAAGCAACTTCTCTAAAATGTAAGATGATACCCAAAATAGGACAGTTCTTTGCTAGCTTGATTTTTTGAATTCTATCAATTTCTAGCTGAACTGGAAGAGACAGGCTTTCTGATGAATGTATAATCAGAACACAAAGGAAATGAAATGCTGTCAAGTTTCACTGTTTCACAACCATCACTTTTGAGTAGCTGTATCCTATCTCAGTTTCTTGACAGATGCACATAACAAAATGAAATAATGTCAAGACTTGTGAGCTCTTATCTCTAAAAGTGTCTGGGTGAAGAAAAGACTTCAAAAGTAATTTTTCCCCAAAGAAGAATGTGAAAACTTTTGTCTTTAAACCAGAAAATGTACCATCTATGTGAGACTCATTCTTGTCATATGATTCCAGATCTATTTTACAAAAGATGACTCCAAGTTCATTTGTGGAGGTTGTTAACAAAGTTATCATGAGAGATAATGGACTTCATACATGAATACCAAAGTTCTGAGACCCCTACCTTCATATTAGGTGTACTTTCTTTTCCTCTTCTTGCTTGCATACTTGCTACCCTCAAAACAGCACTGCATATGAAATTATATACTAAAAGACCACTATATATAGACCCCTTAAGTGGTCTATATATTAAAAGACCACTTAAGGAGAAAAATAAAATTCTCCAAAAATACCTGGATTCCACTGGGTGAAATCTGAGACTATTTTGATTCAAAATGCAAGGATTTAAAAGTCAGGCTTTTGGGAGCTAATTGCGTATCATCTCTCTCCTCCATTTTTTTAAGCTAGCCATGCTTGTATGGTTATATATTTATGTACTCTCTTTGTGAAACTAAAAACAGCCAAAAGAACACATGAAAAAAAAAAAAAAAAACACATGGAAATATAATTCTTTTTCTTCTGGTTGACAGTCCTCCCAAAACTAGCTGGCTCCTTCCCCTGTAGCCCTTCTCAAAATAATTTTTTTATTTTAAAAAATGTTATTAGCAGCAACTTTTAACCAAAATGATTTTCACTTCATAGTCTAAAATACTTGAAACTAAATAATGAAACAAGCTTCCTGTGTATAAAATCCTTGATTTGACCTTCCTCTCTCCCATCTGTTGTCCTGGTGTAGACCACACTCTGGCTGACAGCAGGAGTGAGAGAAGGCATCTTTTTCAAGAGTAGGTTACGAAGGGCGTTGAGGTGACTGAACACTTGTTAGCAGAGACCTCATGGTCTCTGCTGAGCCTGGCATGGAGAAGCCCAGTCTCACATCTCTCTCTTGGGACCACTGCTGACCCTGGAAAGATCATTTAAGCTCACTCTGCACCAGCTGCCTCATTGGTGAAACAAGACAGTGACCTACCTCATAGGAACTAAGAGATGGCTACAAACTGCAGGTTGAAAACAGGCTGAACTAAGTGTTGGGTGTGATTACAATGCTGCTCAGAGATGTGGCCCCTTAGTCCACAGAAAGTAGCAATATCACATGATTTATGGGATGAAAGCAAAACATCTGGGAAGCCCTTTTGTTAATCATTTGATTTTATCTTTACAGAAGCCCAGAGTAGAAGTTAAGACACAATTAATTCACTTAATATGATAAAGGATTACTAACACTTTCTAACCTGGGACTTTAAGAAGTCATTTAGGTTCTCCTAACTCAGTTTCTCCATCTAAAGGATAATACTGGCAGCTCAGCATGGTTATGAAGATTAAAAAAGATGATGTCAAAAAAGTTGAAATTCAAGGCAAGCAGAACAAAGGACCCAATACTGGGTTTCTTGAATCATTTTCGGTTCTTCTCTTGGGTTTAGCTCATTATAGTTCCTCCAGTATAGGTTGAAATTTAGTATTTACACTCCACCTTGTAAACAAAGCTACTATCATGGAATTAGATATCACTAAAAGCAATAGAGCAATAAAAGCTTTCCTGCATGGATAAAGGAATCAATATATTGAATATACTGAATCAATGGTTCAATATATAGAGAATTATGGCTCAAGACTCTGACCATTCATTCTTACTGAGCTACATGGCCCTACTTCAATCCCAATAATCCTCAAACTCCTCTCTTTTTAATTAATTGGCTAAATAATTATTTCATTGAAGTATATAGCTGATTTACAGTGTTTTAGTTTCTAGTGTACAGCAAAGTGGTTCACTTATACACACACATTCTTTTTCAGATTCTTTTTCCATTGTAGGTTATTACAACATATTGAATATAGTTCCTGATGTTATACAGTAGGTCATTGTCTATTTTATATGTGAAAGTATGTATCTGATAATCCTAAACTTCTAATTTATCCCTCTCTCTCCTTTCCCTTTTATTAACCTTAAGTTCATTTTCTATTTCTGTGAGTTTTATAAATAAGTTCATTTTTTTTAATTAATTCCACATATAAGTGCTATATGATTTTTGTCTTTCTCTGCTTCACACAGTATGATAATCTCTAGGTCCATCCATGTTACTGCAAGTGGCATTATTTCATTCTCTTTCGTGGCTGAATAATATTCCATTGTATGTGTATATACCGTATATGCATGTGTCTATATATGTATGTATCACAAACCTAGATGAATGAATAGATAAAGAAGATGTATGTATATGTATATACACATACTGTAATACTGTATCTTCTTCACCCGTTCATCTGCCAGCAGGCATTTAGGTTGCTTTCACATCTTGGTTATTCTTAGTACTGCTGCTATGAACACAAGGATGCATGTATCTTTTTGAATTATAGTTTTGTCTGGGGATATTCCCAGGAGTGGGATTGCTGGATAAAATGGCAACTCTATTTTTAGTTTTTTTGAGGAATTTCCAGACTGTTCTGCAATCTGGAATTTCCATACTGTTCTGCAATTCCATACTGTGACTGTACCAATTTGTAATCACATCAACAATATAAGAAGGTACCTTTTTTTATACCCTCTTCATCATTTATTATTTGTAGACTTCTAAATGATGTCCATTCTGACCAGTGTGAGGTGATACCTCATTATAGTTTTGAACTGGATTTCCTAATCATTAATGATGTTGAGCATCTTTTCATGTGGCTGTTGACCATCTGTACATCTTCTTTGAAGAAATGTCTGTTTAGTTCTTATGCCCGTTTTTCTATTGAGTTGTATTTTTTTGTTGTTTATGAGTTGTAAGAACTTTTCATATATTTTGGAAATTAAGCTGTTGTCAGTCTCATAGTTTACAACTATTTTCTCCCACTCCATAGACTGTCTTTTCACTCTGTTTACGGTTTCCTTTGCTCTGCAAAAGCTTTTAAGTTGCTTAGGTCCCACTTTTTTACTTTTGCTTTTGCTTCCATTACTCTAGGTTAAATTTCTCATCTTTATTTTTTTTTCTTTCTTTCTTTATTTTTTTTAAATTTTATTTTCTTTTTAAACTTTACAATATTGTATTAGTTTTGCCAAATACCGAAATGAATCAGCCACAGGTATACCTGTGTTCCCCATCCTGAAGCCTCCTCCCTCCTCCCTCCCCATACCATCCCTCTGGGTCATCCCAGTGCACCAGCCCTAAGCATCCAGTATCATGCATTGAACCTGGACTGGCAACTCGTTTCATACATGATATTATACATGTTTCATTGCCATTCTCCCAAATCTCCCCACCCTCTCCCTCTCCCACAGAGTCCATAAGACTGATCTATACATTAGTGTCTCTTTTGCTGTCTCGTACACAGGGTTATTGTTACCATCTTTCTAAATTCCATATATATGTGTTAGTATACTGTATTGGTGTTTTTCTTTCTGGCTTACTTCACTCTGTATAATAGGCTCCAGTTTCATCCACCTCATTAGAACTGATTCAAATGTATTCTTTTCAATGGCTGAGTAATACTCCATTGTTATATGTACCACAGCTTTCTTATCCATTCATCTGCTGATGGACACCTAGGTTGCTTCCATGTCCTGGCTATTATAAACAGGGCTGCGATGAACATTGGGGTACATGTGTCTTTTTCCCTTCTGGTTTCCTCAGTATGTATGCCCAGCAGTGGGATTGCTGGATCATAAGGCAGTTCTATTTCCAGTTTTTTAAGGAATCTCCACACTGTTCTCCATAGTGGCTGGACTAGTTTGCATTCCCACCAACAGTGTAAGAGGGTTCCCTTTTCTCCACACCCTCTCCAGCATTTATTGCTTGTAGACTTTTGGATCACAGCCATTCTGACTGGCGTGAAATGGTACCTCATAGTGGTTTTGATTTGCATTTCTCTGATAATGAGTGATGTTGAGCATCTTTTCATGTGTTTGTTAGCCATCTGTATGTCTTCTTTGGAGAAATGTCTATTTAGTTCTTTGGCCCATTTTTTGATTGGGTCATTTATTTTTCTGGAGTTGAGCTATAGGAGTTGCTTGTATATTTTTGAGATTAGTTGTTTGTCAGTTGCTTCATTTGCTATTATTTTCTCCCATTCTGAAGGCTGCCTTTTCACCTTCCTAATAGTTTCCTTTGATGTGCAGAAGCTTTTAAGTTTAATTAGGTCCCATTTGTTTATTTTTGCTTTTATTTCCAATATTCTGGGAGATGGGTCATAGAGGATCCTGCTGTGATGTATGTTGGAGAGTGTTTTGCCTATGTTCTCCTCTAAAATTTCTCATCTTTAAAGCAAGTCTAACTTTGTGTACAGTCTTCCCAGCTAGCGCTAATGATAAAGAATCTGCTGCCAATGCAGGAGCCTCAGGAGATGTGGGTTCAATCCTTGAGCCTGGAAAATTCCCCTGTAGAAGGAAATGGCAATCCACTCCAGTAGTCTTGCCTGGAAAATCCCATAGACAGAAGAGCCTGGCCGATTATAGTCCATGGCATCACAAAGAGTTGGACACAACTGAAGCAACTTAATATGCATGCAACTTTGTATACATATTGGCAGGTATATTATCAAAGTTAAAGAGTATTAGAGAGTTAAGATTTCTGCTTTTTGATTAACTGAATAGTGAATTTTCTCTCCCCTTATCCTCTCAGAAATCACCCTAAACAGCAAAGATATTGGTAGATAAAAAATAAGGGTAATCCTTGATGAAATCAGGAGTCATTTGAAACTTCAAAAGACAAAAAGATCTCAACAGGCTGCCTTAGACAACAGGATACAATCAGCTGTGGCAAGACAAACAGAGGCTACCTAAGAGAAACAGATCTCAGCTATCATGAGTGGGCAGTTCTCCAACTAACTGGTGAATTCTAAGGTATTTCAATGAGGTATCATAAAAAAAAAAAAAAACCACTGTGTTTGTGTGAAACATATACACTGTGAAGGACCTTGGAGAAGAGAAATTCTGAAACGCAAGCATGATTGTAAACCACCCAGGTCTGCAGGCTAGGGAATATTCATTCTCAATTTCTCTCTAGCTGGCTTATCCTCTCTGTCTCTCTCTCTCTCTTTTGGTTATAAGAAGATTCTGTACTAAATAGAGAGAATCCCCTCTAGCTTGAAGTGATGCCCTGCAAATATTAATATATGACCTAGAAAAAATCACTTAATCCAAAGGAAAGCAGAAGGAATAACAATAATAATAAAGTAGTATAGGATCTATAAAATACATAAATAATGTGCTCCCTGGACCAGCTCTCTGACCTTCAGTGAACCCTTGACCCAGTCACCTCATCCGTGGTGTGGGACTAAAAATAAAAGACCATCATGAGAATAAAGTGAAGTCATTCATGTAAGAACTATGTAAAATAAATTATAAAGAACTACACAAATAGTTGGACATGACTGACTGAACAACAACAACAACACACAAATGTAGTTTGTGTATATTTCCTGGAGAAGGAAATGGCAACCCACTCCAGTATTCTTGCCTGGAGAACCCCATGAACAGTATGAAAAGGCAAAAAGTATGACACCAGAAGATGAGCCCCTCGGGTTGGAAGCTGTCCAATAAGCTACTGAGGAAGAGGGGACAACAATTGCTAATAGCTCCAGGATGAATTAAGTACTGGGCCAAAGTGGAAACGATGCTCAGTAGTGGATGCATCTGCTGGGGAAAGTGAAGTTTGATGCTATAAAGAACAATATTGCATAAGAACCTGGCATGTTAGGTCCAAAAATCAAGGTAAATTCAAAGTGGTCAAACAGGAGATGGCAAGAGTGAACATCAACATTTTAGAAGTCAGTGAACTAAACTGGAAAGGAACAGGTGAATCTAACTCAGATGACCATCATATGTACAACTGTGGACAAGAATCCCTTAAGAGAAATATAGTAGCCCTCGTGGTCAACAAAAGAGTCCAAAATGTAGTACTTGGGTGCAATCTCAAAAATAACAATGATCTTGGTTCGTTTCCAAAACAAACCATTCAACATGTAATCCAAGTCTATGACCCAACCACTGATGCCAAAGAAGCTAAAGCTGACTGGTTCTATGAAGACCTACAAGACCTAGAACCAACATTAAAAAAAAAAAAAAAAAAGACATCCTTTTCATCATAGGGGATTGGAACGCAAAGATAGGAAGTCAAGAGATACCTAATGTAATAGGCAAGTTTGGCCTTGGAGTACAAAATGAAGCAGGACAAAGGCTAACAAAGTTTTGCCAAAAGAACATATTAGTCAAGCAAACACCCTTTTCCAACAGCCCAGCAGATGACTGTGCACATGGACATCACCAGCTGGTCAAAATTGAAATCAGATGATTATGTTCTTTGCAGTCAAAGATGGAGAAACTCTACACGGTCAGCAAAACAAGAACTGGAGCTGACTGTGACTCAGGTCATCAGCTGCTTATTGCAAAATTCAAACGTAAATAGAAGGAAGTAGAGAAAATCACTAGGCAATTCAGCTATGACCTAAATCAAATCTCTTATAATTATACAGTGGAGGTGATGAATAGATTCGAAGGATAAGATCTGGTAGACAGAGCATCTGAAGAACTATGAACGGAGGTCTGTAACAGTGTATGGGAGGTAGTGATCAAAACCATCCCAAAGAAAAAGAAATGCAAGAAGGCAAAGTGGTTGTCTGAGGAGCCTTCACAAATAGCCAGGGAAAGAAGAGAAGCAAAAGGCAAAGGAGAAAGAGAAAGATATATATAACTGAATGCAGAGTTTCCACAGAATAACAAGGAGAGAAAAGAAGGTCTTCTTAAATGAACAATGCAAAGAAAGGGAGGAAAAGAATGGGAAAGACTAGAGATCTCTTTCAAGAAAATTGGAGCTATCAAGGAAACATTTCATGCAAGGATGGGCATGATAAGGGACAGAAAACTCAAGGACCTAACAGAAGCAGAAGAGATTAAGAAGTGGCAAGAATACACAGAAGAACTATACAAGAAAGGTCTTAACCATCCAGATAATCACAATGGTGTGGTCACTCACCTAGAACTGGATATCCTGGAGTGTGAAGTCGGTGGGTTTTAGGAAGCATTCCTATGACCAAAACCAGTGAAGGTGTTGGAATTCTAGCTGAGCTATTTAAAATCTTAAAAGATACTGCTGCTAAAGTACTGCACTCAATAGGGCAAATTTGGAAAACAGCAGCTGCCACAGGACTGGGAAAGGTCAATTTTTATTCTAATTCCAAAGTAGAGCAATGCCAAAGAATGTTCAAATCACTGCACAGCTGCACTCATTTCCCATGCTAGCAAGGTTATGTTCAAAATCCTTTAAGCTAGGCTTCTGCAGTACATAAACCAAGAACTTACAGACATACAAGATAAGTTTAGAAAAGGCAGAGGAACTATAGATCAAATTGCCAACATTTGTTGGATCATGGAGAAAGCAAGGGGTCCCAGTAAAACATCTACTTCTGCTTCTTTGACTACACTAAAGCCTTTGACTGTGTGGACGACAACAAACTGTAGAAAATTCTTTAAGAGATGGAAGTACCAGTCCACTTTACCTGCCTCCTGAGAAACCTGTAGGCAGGTCCAGAAGAAACAGTTAGAACCAGACATGGAAAAATGGACTGGTTCAAAACTGGGAAAGGAGTACATCAAGGCTATATATTGTCACTCTGTTTATTTAACTTAAATGCAGGGTAGATCATGTGAAATGCCAGGTTGGGTGAGTCACGAGTTGGAATCAAGAATGCCGGGAGAAATAACAACAATCTCAGATAGGCAGATGATACCATTCTAATGGTAGTAAGTGGAGAGAAGCTAAAAGAGCCTCTTGATGAGGGTGAAAAAGGAGAGTGAAAAGCTGGCTTGCCACTCAACATTAAAAACAGTAAGATAATCACATCCTGTCCCATCACTTCATTGCAAATAGACAGGGTAACAGTGGAAGCAGTGACAGATTTTCTTGGGTTTCAAATTCACTGTGGACAATGACTACAGTCAAGAAATTAAAAGACGCTTGCTCCTTGGAAGGAAAGCTATGAAATATGAGAGTTGGAGGGAAGAAAGGTGGAATATTGTTCATTGGATCTAGAAAGATCTACTGGGAAAAAGTGTAGGTCACCTGTGTTTTCTAATTTGTGAAGAAAAATCATACATGATACTAATATCATTTTCTCCATAAGTCTTTGTTGTTTAGTATTACGTCCAGTTAGAGAGTTGGTCTGTTTGCTCTACCAAAACCTCAATTTAGCACTCTAGAAATCTCCTTTCCTGTGATGATACCATCTGCTTGCTCAGTCTTTGCTTTATTACTTTCTATGTGTGAAATGCCTCTACAATTGCATTTCTACTCTTTAATATTGTATGCAGTGACTTGTTCCTCAAATGTGCTGCTCTGATTTTAAATTTGGGTCCCACCAGTAAAGTTCAGATTCAACTCCCAAAACAAACCAGAAGAATTAGTTCCAGTTACCCCCTTATGCTTCCTATATCTTCTGGAAGATGGAAGTTGTCACCAGAATAAGTTATGAATTCACAATACCTTAATTCTATAGTCTGGATGGTGTTTAAAGGTATGCAAAGCATTTTCTCAGAGATGAGGTGTGTGAGAGCACTAAGCACTGTATATGATGTGAGAAAGGTGCTCAAAGAGTAACATTCAGGTCACGTAGAATCTTTCTAGCATAGGTGAGGTGATAGTAATTGACTGTACAAATGTGATAACTGAGGTCTCATTGAAAAAATGTGATAACTGAGGTGACAGCCTAAAAACATAAAAATAAATAGAAAATAGCTTTTATTCCCTCTGTCAATGTTTCTTCTTATTCTTTCTCCTTAGAAGAAGATCTGTACTTTCCACTGTTCAGAGGGTAGGAAATTGTCCATGATCACAGAGCTGTTGGAAGAGTTGACAAATTTGGCTTGTTCAAGCCTAGATTGGGGACAACAAAGATTGTGTTCTGAGCTTTTCAGAAGTACTTACATTTTATGCAAATATAGGGAAACTGCACTTGGAGCCCTATATTTTTTATGCCTGAAATTCACAGAGCACTTTCCTCCACTATAGTGTCTCCCATTTAGAGCTTCCCTCCTAAGTTATGACAAATATTTGTGAGTCCCTGTAAACCTAACCACAAAACAGCCAGAAATCCCACAAACCCTTTTGTTCTTTTGACCTTAGGCATTTCACATCAGAGGGATATATCCCCAACTATGTATCAAAATCCTCAATTTAAAAATGTGTTTTCATTACATATAATCAAACATTGAGTAGTGAGAAATAGATTACTGAATTCTAGATGGGTCCAGATAACATAAGATATTGGCTTCAACACCTGTATTTAAGATGAGGAAGTGCCTTAAGAGGAAGGTGGCCCTATATACATAACCATATACCTTGCCACTCATCATTAAAACACTAAGATCATGGCATCCTGTTCCATCACTTCATTGCAAATAGGAAGAGTAAAAGTGGAAGCAGTGACAGACTTTATTTTCTTAGGCTCCAAAATCACTGTGGACAGTGACTACACCCAGGAAGTTAAAAGATGCTTGCTCCTTGGAAGGAAAGATATGACAAACCTAGACAGCATATGGAAAAACAGAGACATCACTTTGCCCACAAAAGTCACATATATAGTGGCTCTATACACATAATTAATGTTATGCTAGTTTGTAGCAGACACAGAATTAGAAATCTGTTCTTTCAGTGTTTCAAATCAACTGTAATATTTGTATAAAAAGAGGCATAGGTCATAGAATTAAAAAGCTTGTTGATTCCTGGCCTAACAATCTTGCAACTAATTTAACAATATTTATTGGTAAGCTACATTTGTGTGTTTTTGTTGTTCAGTTGCTAGGTTATGTCTGATTCTTTGTGACCACATGGACTATAGCATGCCAGGCTCCTCTGTCCTCCATTGTCTCCTGGAGTTTGCTCAATCCATTGTGTCCGTGATGCTATCTAACCATCATGTAATCTGCCTCTCTTCTCCTTTTGCATTCAATCTTTCCCAGCATCAGTCTTTTCGAAAGAGTTGGATTTTCACATCAGGTGGCCAAATTATTGGAGCTTCAGCTTCAATATCAGTCTTTCCAATGAATATTCAGGATTGATCTCCTTTAGGATTGACTGGTTTAATCTCTTTGCAGGCCAAGGAGCTCTCTAAAGTCTTCTCCAGCACCACAATTCAAAAGCATTAATTCTTTAGGGCTCAGCCTTCTTTATGGACTAACTCTCACATCCATACATAACAATTGGAAAAGCTATAATTTGACTATATGGACTTTTGTGGGCAAAATGATGTCTCTGCTTTTCCATATGCTGTCTAGACTTGTCAACTAGCTGTTCCTTGATGGCACTTACATCCAAAATGTACTGAGAGCCAAAACAATCTTGAGAAAGAAGAATGGAACTGGAGGGATCAACCTTCCTGACTTCAGTCTATAAAGCTAAAGTCATCAGACAGCAGAGTACTGGCACAAAAACAGAAACGCAGACCAGTGGAAGAGGATGGAAAGCTCAGAGATAAACCCAGGCACCTGTGGGCACTTTATCTTTAACAAAGGAGGCAAGAACATACAATGGAGAAAAGACAGTTTCTTCAATAAGTGGTGCTGGGAAAACTGGACATCTACATATAAAAGAATGAAATTAGAACACTCCCTAACACCATACATTAAAAAGAAACTCAAATTGGATTAAAGACCTAAATGTAGGACCAGAAACTATAAAAACTCTTAGAGAAAAACATAGGCAGAACACTCTTTGACAAGAGCCTCTTCGAGTAATGGAAATAAAAGCAAAAGAAAACAAATGGCACCTACTTAAAAGCTTTTGCACTGTGACGGAAACTATAAGCAAGGTGAAAAGACAACCCTCAGAATGGGAGAAAATAATAACAAAAGAAACAACTAACAAAGGATTATCCTCCAAAATATATAAGCAGCTCATTCAGCTCAATAACAAAAAAATAAACTACCCAATCAAAAATTGGGCAGAAAACCTAAACAGAGACTTTTCTAAAGAAGACATACAAATTGCTAATAAACATATGAAGAGATGCTTAACATCTCTCATTATTAGAGAAATGCAAATCAAAAGTACAGTCAGGTATCACACCACATTGTTCAGAATGGCCAGCATCAGAAAATCTACAAACAAATGCTGGAGAGGGTGTGAACCAAAGGGAACTCTCTTGCACTCTTGGTGGGAATGTAAACTGATATGGCCACTATGGAGAACAGTATGGAGATTCCTCAAAAACTAGGAATAAACTACCGTATGACCCAACAATCCCACTACTGGGTATACACCCTGAGGTACGGTTTCATCATTGAAAAAGACACAAGTACCACAATGTTCTCTGCAGCATATTTACAATAGCTAGGACATGAAGGCAACCTAGATGTCCATCAACAGATGAATAAATACAGGGGTTGTGGTACATACACACAATATTCAGTTCAGTTCAGTCGCTCAGTTGTGTCTGACTCTTTGCGACCCCATGAACCACAGCATGCCAGGCCTCCCTGTCCATCACCAACTCCAGGAGTTTACCCAAACTCATGTCCATCGAGTCGGTGATGCCATCCAGCCATCTCATCCTCTGTCATCTGCTTCACCTCCTGCCCTCAATCCCTCCCAGCATCAGGGTCTTTTCCAATGAGTCAACTCTTTGCATGACGTGGCCAAAGTATTGGAGTTTCAACTTCAACATTAGTCCTTCCAATGAACACCCAGGACTGATCTCCTTTAGGATGGACTGGTTGGATCTCCTTGCAGTCCAAGGGACTCTCAAGAGTCTTCTCCAACACCACAGTTCAAAAGCATCAATTCTTCAGCACTTAGCTTTCTTCACAGTCCAACTCTCAAATCCATACATGACTACTGGAAAAACCATATCCTTGACTAGACGGAACTTTTTGACAAAGTAATGTCTCTGCTTTTAATATGCTGTCTAGGTTGGTCATAACTTTCCTTTCAAGAAGTAAGTGTCTTTTAATTTCATGGCTGCAATCACCATCTTCAGTGATTTTGGAGCCCCCAAAAATAAAGTCTTACACTGTTTCCTCTGTTTCCCCATCTATTTACCATGAAGTGATGGGACCAGATGCCATGATCTTAGTTTTCTGAATGTTGAGCTTTAAGCCAGCTTTTTCACTCTCCTCTTTCACTTTCATCAAGAGGCTTTTTAGTTCTTCTTCACTTTCTGCCATAAAGGTGGTGTCATCTGTATATCTGAGGTTATTGATATTTCTCCCGGCAATCTTGATTCCAGCTTGTGCTTCTTCCAGCCCAGTTTTTCTCATGATGTACTCTCATGATGTGTGAGTAATACACAATATTACTCAGCCATAAAAAGGAATGCATTTGACTCAATTCTAATGAGGTGGATGAACCAAGAACACATTAAACAGAGTGAAGTCAGTCAGAAAGAGAAAAACAAATATATATTTGTGCATATATATGGACTCTAGAAAGATGGTATTGATAAACCTATCTGAAGAGCAGCAATGGAGATGCAGACATAGCCAGTGGAAATTTGCAGTATCATGCAGGGAGCTCTGGAGAAGGAAATGGCAACCCACTCCAGTGTTCTTGCCTGGAGAATCCCAGGGATGGCTGAGCCTGGCGGGCGGCCGTCTATGGGGTCGCACAGAGTCAGACACGACTGAAGCGACTTAGCAGCAGCAGCAGCAGCAGGGAGCTCAAATCCACTGCTCTGTGACAACTTAGCAGGATGGAATGTGGTGGCAGGGAGACTCAAGAGAGAGGGGACTTATGCATACCATGGGTGATTCATGTTGATATACAGCAGAAATCAACACAATATTGTAAAGCAATTATCATCCAATTAATAATAAATTTAAATTTGAAAAAAATGTACTGAGCACCTATCAGAATGAAATGTAAAGGATCTGCAAAGTGTTCTGTAAGAATCTAAAGCCAGAGTTCAACCACCTGGACTCTGCAATACAAAATCTCTCTCATGCACACATGACTGCACACATTCTGACCCCACCCCCAGCACTGCCGCAGATTCTCAGGAGACCTGCCTTCAGCCTGAAAAGTATTATTAAGACTCAGTCATGATGCTTAGTCTCCAGAGGCTTCTGATTGAAAAGGGCACAGAGTGCTTGTTACCAGATGCCTGTTGGAGATCAGGTGAAGAGTGTGAACCCTGGAGACAAACTTCAATTACAACTCCCTGCAGCAGCCTCACCTGTTTGGCTCTTTCAGTGAGGGCAGTGGCCTCAGCCCCACCCAGTTGTTGCACCATCTTGTAAAATAGGCTCTTACTGTTTTGCAGCAAATCATGTGGTGGACTGTATTCTTTCACTGTCCCTGAATCCAAAACCTGTTAATCAGCAGAAAGAAACCCATTAGCAGCATGCAATGTATCCCAGTAACATACTGTAGTAACTCAGACAATATTTTAGAAAGAGGCAGGAGGAGAAAAATGGAGAGAATCTATTTAGGTGGTAGGCCTTGTGGTGTGTAAATGGTTTGATCACCTTGTTTTACCAGGCAAAATCCTAATGAAACTGTGCAACCTCCGACTGGGACTTGAACCCACGGTCTTTTAATTAGAATCACTCACCTGGTGTCTGGACGTACTGAAGTTCAGGTGCTTTATGTCTCAGCTCAGAAAGAATTCAGTGAGAGACAAAGTGATAGTGAAGAAGTGGATTTATTTATAGAGATAAAGATTCTGTTGTATCTCTATTGTATACTTGATAAGAATGTGTTCCAAAAAAAGTTATTAGTCAAAAACTTCACTCTCAGTACTTATATGATATGGAAGCCCTAAGAATATGTTCTAGAATATTGGTCCACAGATTTCTTCTTTACCTTACTGTAGCAAGAATCACAAAATCTTAGGAAAACTATCTTCTTACAGTGTTTTCATGACATATTCTTCTATTTCAGCTAAATTTTATTGAGTCCTCATTTTCAAAGAATTCACTGATTTAGCTATTACTATGTTTTGTTTCCCTGGAGAAGGAAATGACAACCCACTCCAGTATTCTTGCCTGGAAAATCCCATGGACAGAGGAGCCTGGCAGGCCACAGTCCTTGGGGTCACAAAGAGTTGGACATGACTGAGTGACTGAACACATACATACAGATTCTATAGACAGACTGCAGGCCATCTCAAAAGGCAAGAGTGGCTATAGCAGAAACACACTCAAGGGACAGAGTGTGGATCATCTCAGAAGGCGAGAGGCCTCTGATTATTTAACTTATATGCAGTATACATCATGAGAAATGCTGGGATGGATGAAGCACAAGCTGTTGTCAAGATTGCTGAGAGAAATATCAATAACCTCAGATATGCAGATGACACCACCCTTATGGCAGTAAGTGAAGACCTAAAGAGCTTCTTGATGAAAGTGAATGAAAAGAGTGAAAAAGTTGGCTTAAAACCCAACATTCATAAAACTAAGATCATAGCATCAGGTCCCATCACTTCATGGTAAATAGATGGGGAAACAATGGAAACTGTGACAGACTTAATTTTGGGGAGCTCCAAAATCACTGCAGATGGTGACTGCAGCCATGAAATTAAAAGACACTTGCTCCTTGGAATAAAAGTTATGGGCAATCTTTACAGCATATTTAAAAGCAGAGACATTACTTTGCAACTAAGGTCTATCTAGTCAAAGATACTGTTTTCCCGGTAGTCATGTATGGATATGAGAGTTGGACTATAAAGAAAGCTGAGCACTGAAGAATCTATGCTTTTGAACTGTGGTGTTGGAGGAGACTTTTGAGAGTTCCTTGGAACTGCAAGGAGCTCCAACCAGTCCAACCTAAAGGAAATAAGCCCTGAATATTCATTGGAAGGACTGATGCTAAAGCTGAACTTTGGCTATCTGATGTGAAGAACTGACTCATTTGAAAAGACCCTGATGCTGGGAAAGATTGAAAGTGGAATTAGAAGGGGATGACAGAGGATGGGATGGTTGGATGGCATCACTGACCCAATGGACAAGAGTTTGAGTAAACTCCAGGAACTGGTGATGGACAGGGAGGCCTGCGTGCTGCAGTCCATGGTATCGCAAAGAGTCGGACTGAACTGAACTGAAAACAGCACTAAATCTCTTGTCAGAGAGGTTAAGATACTTCTTGAATTTGGCTGTGGTTGTAGTATATTATTCTGAGAGTGAAAGGCTGGCAAAAAGAGCTCCTACTTAAGCAGCTGTAGCAGAGCTGCTTTGCATAGAATAAGTCTGTAGAAATCCAGTTTTCTCTTTGGATAAGACTAAAGAAGCAAGAAAGAAATTGGGCTCCAAATTCCAGTGATCACAGCCTGGCATAGCACACAGGGAAGCCCAGTCTGGATTGCTGAGGCTCTAAATCTCTTTTGTCACAAATTATCTTTCCTTGCTTCTTTCCTTTTTCCAACTGCCTACTTTTCAGCCACTTTATTGCTCATTAATATGTCCACTAATTGGATGCTGAAAGGGAGAGGAGGGGGCTCTTAACTCTGTCTTTCTACCTGTTGGTGGCTTTGCTTAATAGTTTCAGAGGGAAGGAAGAGTCTGAAACAATTGACCTACATGATGTACCCAGGAAAACAGTTTTGATGTGAAGTGGTTTCCTGGTAGCTTAGACAGTAAAGAAAATGCTTCCAACGTAGGAGACCCAGGTTCCATTCCTGGGTTGTGAAGATCCCCCAGAGAAGAGAATACCTACCCACTCCAGTATTCTTGCCTGGAGAAATCCCATGGACAGAGGAACCTGGCGAGCTACAGTCCATGTGGTTGCAAAGAATCAGGCATGACTGAGTGACTACTACCACTACCACTACTAGAGTAAATGTATCTTAAGAAAATACCCTGAAACTCTAAGCAAGACACAGGTTGTGTTTCACATCTAGGTATTGTACTTAATCCATCCTATGTCATTTAGTGGGAATTGTTCATCCAGTCTCATAAAGGCCATTTTCCCACTAACCTTTTTTAACTACTGTGCATCACTGCTAAAGGCATCTTTCTCAAAAGAATTGAAGAATAATTGAATCTGTCACATCCACCTAATTATTAAAATGTCCTATAATTTGGCATGCCAATTTAGATGCCCTCAATGTGCAATTTTACTTAAACATAGAATATATAACTACTCCCTTTGACATTGAAGAAGAAAAAAAAAACAAACACAATTTTAAAACACAGGTCTATCTCATGCCAAAGACTAAGTAAATAAGTATGAAATTGGGGCAGCAGACAGATGGGCCCCAGGCTGCCCAGCTGGAGTTTGTCCTCTCTGGACAGATACTCCAAGAAGAAGACAATAGCAGGAGGGAGGAGAAGCTGAGCTCTGCCCAGATAAAAGATAAACAGGCCACATTTTCTCATTCTCAAGGTTAAGAAGACCTTCCTACCTATACATGTGCAGAAATGTTCCTTGAGGGTCAAAAAGGGAGGGGTCACCACGCCACTGTAGGTGATGTCAACCTACCCATAAGCCTCTTCTCCAGGATCCATCTTACCTAAGGGATGTATGCACACACATGGGAGGACCTTGAGATAAACCAAGTACAGACTCCGAGTCAGATAAAACAAGATGATTGTCCAAAGGAAACCCAGAAAAAATGCCCCATATAAGTGATTTTACCTATCACAAGTGTACCACTCTTTTTCTGAGCTTGCCCATGTGACTATCTACATGTTATCATTTTCCCTCCTACTGAGCACTTTGTTTCACTACTGTCCATCTGCTTGTGTAAATTCATTTATACAAAGTCAGAAGTCCAGGGCATTGTCACTGGCTACTGGCCCTTGAGGCCTGGTGCCTGGGATTCAGAGCTTTCTCTGCCTCAGCCTGACTTCAATCTCTGTCCAGGGAACCAAAATCCTTCTTCAAGCTGCTGCAGGCTGAGTCGCCTGAGACCAAAAGATTCATTACTTCATACAATGAACAACTTTACATTCCGCAAAAGCAACAACTTTAAGAATCACCACTTCAGAGTTGGTGAAAATGAGTTCTCTGACTATAAAGACTTTACATATTTTAATGAAAATATTATTAATATTTTGTCCTTGTCCAACTTTCTACTTTATTCAAATTTGAATGAATAGTAAATTTTCCAATTTCTCTCACATTGTCTAAAACACATAAATGCCACTGAGATGAGTAGTTATTAGAATTGGCTAATATCTAAAATACTCAAAGCCAAAAAAAAAATTAGTGCTCTCAAGAAACAATTGGATTAATAATATAAATGGTAGAAAGATCATTTTGGTCAAAACACTTTGAGCCATTTCAGTACTAGTGCCTACTAAAAATTGGCACTTGCCTTCTACTTCTATGAGAACTAGGTCACAAATCACTTCAGCCACTGACCTTCAACACATCCTAAAAGGAGTACAGGGTGAAGACTCAGAATGAGACACTATGTGCCCTGGGAAAAATTGGCAGAATACATCTTCAGATACTTAGATACTTTTAGGAGAAGATTTTTGTGAGCCTGATTCTTGTATCTTCTCATATCTAGCCCAATACTTGCATCTCCTCATATCTAGAAAAGCACTAAAACCATTAACAGCAATATCTGTTCTTCATGATTAGCAACAAGCTTCTGCCAAAAGGTGTACTTGACTGCACATATCCCGCTTTACAATCACATCTAACACTGACCCTCTACTCTTTGGAATAGTTTCTCAGAGCGATCTGAAATGCTGTCTTGTGGGCCACAGTCCTCATTTTGCCCCATATGAAACAACTCACAATTCTCACATTGTGAGTTTTTTTGTTGTTGACATTACTAACTCATTGTATTTTATAAGGGGAATTTTCAGTTTTAGGTGGGGGAATGACAGAAGTGTGATAGTTTGTTGCAATGCTTGATAATTTATAAGAACTTAAAATTTAATTTTTAAACACTTTAAAAATGCAAATACAATACACTTCATTAATCTTTTAATAGGCATTAAACAAAGTACAGTATCTTAAAGTGAACTGCATTATGAATACAGCCTCAAGTGGACAGATTCACAAGGTTTGAGAGATGGGATGCCCTCCCATATAAATGGAGTGTAACAAAGGCTACAGTAACCATCAGATCCGTGAAAGCATCCCATAACTAAAATAGCAGTCTTTGGATTTGGAATGGAAAATAAAAATAGCTGTGAGTTGAGGATTTACTGTTTCATATACTTTATAATCATCATTGTTAATTCTCAAGAATGTCTCTCAAGAGTAGACAAACAAGGCTCATGATTTCTATCAATCTACTCTTCCATTCCTTCCTTTTTCCCTTCCATCTTCCCTATCCATTCATCCATCCTGTAAGCACTGAATGTCTATCACCAAAGCACTGTTCTAGGAATGGGAGATTCAAAGATGAGCAAGACAGTCTATCAAGTTCATGACCAGACACAGATGAAGACTGATGTGCAGTTAAATACTTTGGCCAAAGCAGTAGAATCAGCAGATGGCAGAACTGGGATTTGAATCTAGGACTGAACTTTCATTACTTCCTCTGCATGTGAGTTACAAGTAAAAGACACTGTTAAATTATTTACCATAAGTAAAATAAGAGACATGAGAAGTTTAATATTCAGTAGTCTAAAATATCTTTCCATATGGATAATACCTAATATTAACTTTGTTTATAATTTAAGAAAATATGCATGTAAACATAAACATTTATCCTGTCTACTTTTCAACTGTAATTTTATTATACTCAGGCACAAATTATTTACTGTGTGCCTGGGATATATTCACACACAAAAAAAGAAAACTAGTTTTAACTTTCATGAACAATAAATATGAAATGGCCCACAGTCAAAACATATTTGAGGAAAACTTAAGTTAATTTTCATTAGTTTCTAAATTTATTCAGCAAACATTTACCATATTTAACTGCATTGATAGCACTATGCCAGATGCTCTAGAAGAGGAAAACACATATATAAGGAAGCCTATACTGAAAGGAGAGAGAGAAGAAAATCCTTAAGTGCGGGGAGCGAGCTCCGCCTCTGGCAAAGGTCATGAGGAAGGAGGCTTGGCATACGCAAAGGCGGGATCAAGCCTCAGGAGTCTCCCTGGAAATTCTCGAGCAATCTACCCCCAAAACCAGAGTCTGCCTACTTTCTGCTTTGCACTCTCACCTACACCTCTGACTTTACGGGGGGCTGTCCCCCACGACCTCTCTGAAAAAAGAGTTAGCTTACAGCTCCAGTTAATAATTCCTGGGTGTGACAGTGTTTAACCTACAAACTCCTTTGGAAATCCTCTAGCCTGCCTGAATAGGTTTTTCCGGCCACATGTGATTGTTCAGAGCCTCTCAACTGTGAGAGGCAGGAGATGTTCTAAACTGTCTAAACACAGATTCTTTTGAGTAGTTAAAAGATTGATTAGAAATTGTATTGGTAAAGGGATTTTCACTTGTTGGGCCAATGTTTGCTGCTAAGTTTCCATATCCCTTACCTGCTGTGTCCCTGGCAGTGTATTGATTAATATAGTTGGTGTAAGTAGTAGCTTTAATGTTTGTAACCTGGGACCCTTGAGTTAATTCTTTTTCTTGTTATAGCCCACCACACCTTTGCTCTGTAGGAATGCAACTTTATCTAATGCTTTTTAGAGGCTGGCGCCTGACTTGAGAATAATCACCTTTAGAGAAAAAGGCCTCTGGGCCAGAAGATGATGCAAATCACCTAAACTTTTGCATATGATAAGTTTGCAGGAAGAAAGCCTGGTTTGCTGCAAGACTCTACCCCTTCCTCCATTATCCTCTGTGCATAACTTAAGGTATAAAAACTACTTTGAAAAATAAAGTGCGGGCCTTGTTCACCGAAACTTGGTCTCACCATGTCGTTCTTTCTCTTACCTTCTGGCTGAATTATTCAGCCTCTTTGCTACACTGAATTTCCTCACTGAGCTATCCTTATTTCAGCCTCTTTTCTCCACTGAATTTTCCTACTGAGCTATCCTCATTCTATTACTCTTTATATCCTTAATTAACGTTTAATTAAGCAATTGTTTCCTGATCCTCGCCGACGCCGTCCCCGCTTCGAATTCCCTGGATCAGCCGGGGCTGGTCCCCGGCACTTAAGTGTCTATAATGCAAGAAAAAAAACACATGACAAGGAGGAGTTGAGTAACAGAATAAATGACTTCTGGCCAGAGGCTTGGAGGACACGTTTCAGGGAGGACAGAGAGCAGAGAGCTGGGCCTTGAAGAATGAATAGCCTTGAACATGCAGAATTGGAGGTGGGTCCCAGACACAGGCAACCAAATGGACCAAGAGGGTTGATCGCTAGCTTGGGATCTCCTCCAGAGCAGGTTTATATGGTTTTCTATGTTCACTTTGCATCTCAGGACTCTGACATTGTACATGACAGGAATCAGGCACACAATACATGCTGATTAAAAGTTAAAAACAAAGGAAACTAAATTCAGGGTATGACAGGGTGACTGCCCAGTGGTGTAATTTGGCAAGACTGTAGGATAAGACCAAGGAGGGAACGGATATAGCTGGCAAGGGAAGCCGCTGAGGCAGTGGGATACAGGGGTGACAGGATTAGAGATGTGGACATGGAGGACCACATGCCTGATGGCTGTGGGCAAGAGGAAGTGTGAAAGGGAAAATGAAAGACAAACAAGCCAGTGTTGAAGATAAAGGCTTGAAACTTATTGTCAAATGTTGGACATGAAGAAAAAGAAAAGGGGTAGTCAGAGAGGAGGGGGCACTGACAGGAACAGAGTGCAGTGTGGTCAATGCTTATGTCAGGAGCTACAAGAGTTACATTGGAACACAGACTGAAAAAAGGCCAGGAATAGAATTTTACCAACGTAGCCTCTATGCTTACCAGTTTTGTCAAAGATTCTAGGTATTTCAGAACACATAAACATAAAGCAACTCTAAATTTTATATACAGAAAAATAGGTACAATTTTGAATTATTTTTTAATATTTTATATCTATAAGAAAATGTTCCTATAATCTCTCACTCTTTCCCCATTCTTCCTGTAACCCAAGTTGAACTAAACTGAACCACACATTTAAGTTAGTGTGATAACAATCCCTTGATCTGAGAAACTCTCCAGGAATGCCAATCTCAAATCATTTGCCACTCTCCACTGGTTAAGGACAAATGCATTAAGTGAGATAAGTCAGTCAGTTACATAAGCTCAATGAAGATGTGTTTATCTAGGTAGCTGTCTTAGACATAAAAATTAAATGGACCTATTGCAAAATAATTTGATTCATTTTCTTTTTTTAATTTTTACTTTATATGGGAGTATATTTACTTTTAACTTTTTATTAAATTGGAATATAGTTGATTAACAATGTTGTGGTAGTTTCAGGTTTACAGCAAAGTGAATCAAATACATGTTTCCATTCTTTTTCAAAATTTTTTCCCAATCAAGTCATCATAGAACATTAAACAGAGTTTCCTATGCTATACAGGAGGTCCTTGTTGGCCATCTATTTTAAATAGAGCAGTATGTGCATGTCAGTCCCAAACTCTCAATCTATCCCTCCCTGCACAATTCCCCTGGGTAACCATAAATTTGGTCTCTGGTCTCAATGTTAGTAAGTTTGTTTCTGTTTTATAAATAAGTTCATTTGTATCATTTTTTTATTTTATTTTTTTTAAATTCTGCATGTAAGCGATATCATATGACATTTGTGTTTCTCTGTCTGAATTACTTCATTTAATATGATCATCTCCTGGTCCATCCATGTTGCTGCAGATGGCATTATTTCTTTTTTATATCTAAGTAATATTCCATCGTGGGCTTCTCTGGTAGCTCAGACGGTAAAGAATCTAGCTGCAATTCGGGAGACCAGGGTTTGATCCCTGGGTTGGGAATATCCCCTGAACGAGGGCATGGAAATCCACTGCTGTATTCTTGCCTGGAAAATCCCCCTGGACAGAGGAGACTGGCAGGCTACAGTCCATGAGGTCACAAAGAGTCAGATACAATTGAGCAACTAAGCACAGCACAGCACAATATTCCATTGTGTGTATATATCACATCTTCTTTATCCATTCATATGTCAATTGACATTTGGGTGCTTCCATGTCTTGAGTATTGTAAACAGTGTTTCAGTGATCACTGGGGTGCAGGTATCCATGTTTTTCTCTGGGTATATGTCCAGGAGTGGAATTGTTGGATCACACAGGGGCTGTTTTTAGCTTCTTATGGAACCTTCATAGTTTCTCTTCATTTGTTTGTTTGTTGCTGTGCTGGGTCTTAGCTGTGGCATGAGGGATCTTCATTGTGATGCACGAGCTCAGTAGTTGTGGTGTGTGGGCTTAGTCATCTGGAGCATGTGGGACTTTAGGTCCCCAACTAGGGATTGAATCCAAGTCCTCTACATTGGAAGGCAGTTTCTTTACCACTGGGCCACCAGGAAAATCCCTCCAGTTTTTCAATAGTGTCTACACAAATTTACATTCTACCCACAACGTAGGAGGGCTCCCTTTTCTATACACCCTCTCTAGCATTTATTTGTAGATTTTTTTGATGATCATCATTCTGACTGGTACGAGATCTCACTGTAGTTTTGATTTGCATGTCTCAACTTGGCAGTGTCCACCAGACTGGAAAAGGTCAGTTTTCATTCCAATTTCAAAGAAGGGCAATGCCAAAGAATGTTCAAACTAACACACAATTGCACTCATTTAACATCCCAGCAAGGTCATGCCTTGTTGTTACATGTAGTAGTGTGTATCTATTAATCCCAAATTCCTAATTTATCCATTCCCCATATTCCTGTATTTCTAAATCAATCAAGAAAAACAGGTGCCTCAAAAGTCAAAGTTTTGAGAAAGAACAATATTTATGGTGTTTTTGCTGATTGAAAGTTGACTGGTAATCCAAAGCTCTAGAAAATAATACAAGGTTTACACCTGGGGTGGGTGTAGAACAGAGGACGATTCTCCAGCCCTGAAGCTAGAGGATTGTTTCTACTCCTACCAGAGGAGTCATCAGCTGCAACCAGGTCAGACCAAGATGTAAACAAGTGGCCAGATTTACATCTCCTACTGGGATCTCCTTGTGACATCACTGATGACCTTGACCAGAGAGCCTTAAACTGAAGGTCTCCTAAAACAGAAGCAGGAAGGTCACCTCCACAGTGAAGGTCAAGGTCACCATGGAAAACCAAGGTCATCATCACAGGCTCCAAAGAGAACCCTTGTATTTCCCTTCTCTTCCCTCAGATCCCAAGTTCAGTCCATCACTTGGCTCCACTTCAGTGTCTATCCCAAATCCAGCCATCTCACCATTTCCACTGCAGGGACATTAGTCTAAGCCACCAACAGTTGAGAAAGGACACACTGTAAGAGACTGCATTTGGAGACCTGAAACACCATCAGTGTGGTTTTAGCTGTAAAGGAAGGAGGGGGAGCAGAGAGGGACAAAACTAGAAAGGTGGGGAAGGGCCGGGCTGTAAACTGTTTTGTAAAACTAGGTTAAGGACTTGTTGAACATATTGACAAAGAGGGAAAAATCTGAGGTTACATTACCGACTCAATGGACATGAGTTTGAGTAAACTCTGGGAGTTGGTGATGGACAGGGAGGCTTGGCATGCTGCAGTCCATGGGGTCGCAAAGAGTCGGACATGACTGAGTGAACTGAACTGAACTGAACTGACTGGTAAGTAAAACATTAAACAAATGGATGTATTTTGATAATGGCAACAAAGATGATTGATTAAGGAGGTACTTGTGAACTAGACATTTACAACTATGGATCAAGTACTGATAGATAAAGACTCAGAACTAAGCAACTGACACGTCTGCCAAATGCTGTCATTTTTGACTGTTTCCTTAACCAATCATACATTCCAAAGTGAAAGTATTAGTTGCTCAGTTGTGTCCAACTCCTTGTGACCCCATGGACTCTAGCCCATCAGGCTCTTCTGTCCATGGGATTTTCCAGGCAAGAACACTGGAGTGGGTTGCCATTTCCTTCTTTAGGGAATCTTCCTCACCCAGGGATCAAACCCAGGTCTCTTGCTTTGCAGGAAGATTCTTTACCATCTGAGCTACCACAGAGGCTACATTCCAAAGTGACAGCATGTATAAGAATTAGGTAGTAACAGGAAGCTGCTTCCATGAATGCTGTAATACCAAACCCCAAAAATACATCTCCAGGGTACATTTAGAAGCAAAGAATTTATTCGCACCAGAGATCAAGTCATCTTTCTGTTGCTGCCTCTAAAGCTTGACAAAGGGTTTCAAAAGTGAAATTTCACAGCATCAATCATTCCTTGTGTAAGAAGTATGCCTTTGGAGGGCAGTCTGCAAAATACAGTGCTGAGACATAAGAATAACAAAGTGACAGGTAAAGAGTAGAAATAAAAGGTTACTTTTCCAATTAGCACTCAAGAACAAAAACAAACGACTAAGGATGCTTGATGCTAAACAAAGTTGTTGGCATTTCAAAGTCACTGTCCTAAAATCTTGGAATGTCACCAGGTCCCTCATAAAACTCTGCAGGAGAGGCCTGCTTCTAACTGAGATGTTTCAGTTCAGGTGACCAGACACACCGCTTTGAGCCTAGAGCATCCCTTTGGTTGCAGATGCCCCACTTTTGTCATTTGCTTCTCCAGAACTCACTCCTAAGTATGGCCAGCTCACAAGAGTGAGGCCACAGGCACAGCCTTGAGGCTGACAGTCTGGTATCTACTCAGCGTCCCCACTGGTGATCCCACCTGACAATGCATGGGGAATAGGGAGGGAGGTGATATTCCAGGAACTGCTCAAGAAGTCAAAAGAGGCAACTCCATTATCCCTGAACATAAGGAAGTTTGAGTATTACTGACCATTTATTACTGATTATTACCTGTTTCAGAGAAGGTGATGGCACCCCACTCCAGTACTCTTGCCTAGAAAATCCCATGGATGGAGGAGCCTGGTAGGCTGCAGTCCATGGGGTCGCTAAGAGTTGGACATGACTGAGCGACTTCACTTTCACTTTTCACTTTCATGCATTGGAGAAGGAAATGGCAACCCACTCTAGTGTTCTTGCCTGGAGAATCCAAGGGACAGGGGAGCCTGGTGGGCTGCTGTCTATGGGGTCACACAGAGTCGGACACGACTGAAGCGACTTAGCAGCAGCAGCATTACCTGTTTAGTATATACTGACTGACCTATTTAGTATAGACCATTGAAATAAAAGTTGACTCTGCTGCCTTTTAAGCACTGTGCAGGCTTTCCTTATCTATTTACTTCATCTCTAATCAGCAACACTGGATACTGCAGGATCTTGTGATAGTAGTTAGCATCTGTAAAATGAGTAATATTAGCTTGTTCCACAGGCTGGGAACTAGCTTGAAAACAACTTGAATTCCTTAGGGCTTATTTGCAGCCAAAGATTTCTCTTCGAGGAATGGTTTTCCTTGTCATTTTATAAATCCACATCCTAAGATTTATGGAAATTCAGCAACAGAGGGAAAAGAAAAAGAGAGAGAGAAGTCGACAAAAGAGAGAAAAGGGGAAGGGAGGGAGGAAGGAGGAAAACAAAGCTAAGCAAGGAAATACTAATTTCTGAGGAAGAAAGAGCAAATCAAAATTACAGGAAAGATACTAGACAGATATCCAAACACCAAAGCTTAGAGCCTGCTTTGTGTGCTGAGTCCAGATCTACTATGTAAGAGACTTGCTAGTTGTTTATCTACAGTCTCTCAGCACTGACATAACTTTCTTTCTATACTCTTCTGTGATGCAGAGGCTGGCTCTTTGCAAATCACATTTCAGAAACACTTTGCCCTGACAGCTTATTTGGTAAAGAATCCACCTGCAATGCAGGAGACATCGGTTCGATTCCTGGGTCGGGAAGATCCCCTGAAGAAGGGATAGGCTACCCATTCCAGGATTCTTGGGCTTCCCTTGTGGTTCATCTGGAAAGAATCGGCCTGCAATGCAGAAGACCTAGGTTCAATCCTGGGTTGGGAAAATACCCTGGAGAAGGGAAAGGCTACCCCCTCCAGTATTCTGACCTAGAGACATCTATAGACTGTACAGTCCATGGGGTCACAAAGAGTCAGACATGACCCAGTGACTTTCACTTTCACTTTTGGCCAACAGGCTCTTTGTTAGATCCTCCCAGTAGGGAGCACTAGAGGGACTCACAGAGCAAACAGACTGTCTGCTGCTGCTGCTGCTGTATCGCTTCAGTCGTGTCTGACTCTGTGCGACCCCACAGACGGCAGCCCACCAGGCCTCCTGTCCCTGGGATTCTCCAGGCAAGAACACTGGAGTGGGTTGCCATTTCCTTCTCCAATGCATGAAAGTGAAAAGTGAAAGTAAAGTCGCTCAGTCGTGTCTGACCCTCAACGACCCCATGGACTGCAGCCTACCAGGCTCATTCGTCCATGGGATTTTCTAGGCAAAAGTACTGGAGTGGGGTGACATTGCCTTCTCCGAACAGACTGTCTAGTTTCTGCTAATCCTGCAGCATCACCTCAGCAGTGGGACCTGACTCCAGATTGCAGGTTTCATTAGCATGTGCAGAACCAGCCCCATCCTGCTCCCTCACAAATATCACCAGCACCTGGGTAGTGACTGCTGCATGGAGGTCTGAGCACCGACTCTTTAGGGCCTCTCCTCTTGAGTTCTTGGGTCTGGAGATTTGTCCTAGGACACAGTAGCTGCCTGCTAAAATTATTAACTCAGTGTTTCTAACATTTCTAGCCCTCCAATTGCTATGTGACATATTTCCTTTATTAAGTGCTTTCTGTGAAAATACTTTGTTTTTTTCACCAGGCCCTTTCTTCTCATGGAATTCACTCTGACAGCAACAGCTAAGAAATCCTTCAACTTTAGTCAACAGCCTCCTGGTAATCTAAATAAAAGGCTATTTTTTTTTTAATCTGCAATGCCATGTGGCTTGTGGGATCTTAGTTCTCCAACCAGGGATCCTTGGCCCTTGGCAGTGAGAGCATGAAGTCCCAATCACTGGACACCCAGGGAATTCCCAAAGGTCTCAGTTTTTGATTCTGGGAATCTAAAAATAATGAAACAACTGTGGCATAGTAAAAATGACCATGTTCTACTACTCTGAAATATGGAGACTTATCTTAGATTTGGAATATTTTCATGGTTGGCCATCTTTAAGAAAAATGACAGTGTAAATAAATTTTTAATGTGAAAATATGAAATTATTGGATATATTATTTAATAGCACATTCTGAAGGTATAATTAAGTATACAAGTTATTGTCAGGAATGGAGAAAAATTGAGAGAAAGTTAACTATTTAGAGGTTCCTATAAAGTTTTACAAGGAAGGATATTTTGCAAAATTGAATGAAAATGGAAATAACTGAAATTCCACAGGTAAGGCTCTTACCATTATCTTGTCACTGTCAGTAATGGTGCTCAATCTGTGTGTGATGGTTACCACAGTGCACTGGGCAAATTTCTCATGGATTGCTTTTTTTATTAACTCATCAGTTCTGGAATCAAAGAAGTTCAGTTTAGTTAGTAAAGACAGGAAAAGCAGACTTAAGACTTAAAAATATCATATACAATAATGATTTTTTTAAAATCCATGCTTTATGACTTAATCTTGTTTCTGAAAAACTAAGTATAAAATGTCTACTTACAAATTTACCATTTTTCATAAAGCAAGGGGAAATATTCTTCCCTTGAAATTATCAGAAGCTACATTTAGGAATTCTGCTCTCATAGGAAGTCTCATAACAATATTAATACCATATAACATGCTTTAGTTTCTTTCTTTGTTTTCTAGAATTAACTTTATCAAGATATTTCTTTGGGACAAAGAGAACACTTGAAAACATCTTTAAGCATCATCAAACATTTTCCATTTACCACATTTAAAATTCAGATTCCAGGTTTCATAGACCTCAGCCCTTTACCTTGGATCCGCATTTGATGTGGCTTTGTCAATAATCAATATCTGATTTGTCTTGAGAATAACCCTGGCAAGACACACCAGTTGTCTCTGTCCAACACTCAAATTTGCTCCTGTTTCTGCTAAGGCGGTATCCATTTTACCAGGAAGACCTTCAATGGTTTCTTTAAGTTGTACCTGTGGATACAGAAAGAAGAACATTTTCCTACACAAATTTCTGCTGAAGGAGATAAGCCTCATATGTTAGAGTTTTGACATCCTCAGGACTTCTTGTGTATCTTACGTGTACAGCCACCTGATGGGGAGAGCTCCTTCCAAGGAGCGTTCACTGAGAAAGATGGTAGAGTCAACTCAGGACAGAAAGATCTCAGTGTCCCCTATCCCTGCCATAGGACATCCACCAGAAACCCCACCAGGGATTAGTTAAGGAAGTCTTTTAAGAAATGAAGCTATTTCTCCCAATCTGATCTAAACAGAAAAGTTAAAAGGATCTTTACAGTTTTCCCAAAGTTTATTTTCCCTAGATCTTAGTACACTAAGGGAAATTTTTTTTAACAAAATTATTTTAGGAAGTATGATTGTCTAAAGATATAATCTTATCAGTACTTTACCATTTTGGAAGATCTTAGGTTTAAAAAAATACAAATTCAAACACTGGCAAACTGTACCTCATATATTATTAAACCTGGAGCCTACTTTGGCTTTGGTTCCTTCCAAAACTTAACCCCATATCTGTTTTTCCAGTCAAATGGATTTTCTTCAATATCATAAATGTTTTGCAGTGAGAAAACTCAGGAAAAACTGGACACAACATAACATCTTATTTCCCCCAGACCATGGCTATGGGTGGTGTTTATATTAATATACTCTGAAAAAAACTGCAATCATTGTGTATAATAGGCTCCAGTTTCAGAGAAACAGACATAGAGAACAGACCTATGCACATGGCGGGAGGAGAAGGAGGAGAAGGGGAGTTGTATGGAGAGAGTAACATGGAAATTTTCAATACCATATGTAAAATAGATAACCAATGGGAATTTGCTGTATGACTCAGGGAACTCAAACAGGGGCTCTGTAATAGGCTGAAGGGTGGGTTGGGGAGAGAGATGGGAGAGAGGTTTGGGAGGGAGGGGACATGAGTGTACCTATGGCTGATTCTTGTTGATGTATAACAGAAAACCACAAAATTCTGTAAAGCAATTATCCTTCAATAAAAAAAAATTAAAAATTGTAATCATAAGATTAAATAAAATAAACTTTTAACTGCCGGAGATAATCTGAAAGTCACTGGTTGTTAGGAGTCATTTCAACGAATATTTGTTTTGGAGAAATATTATGGAATAAGAATCAAACCCATACTATGCTTGAAGTTAAAGAACAAAAAGTAAATATACTTCAGATTAAGAGACCAACAGATTGATGAGTGATGGCCAGTGAGCAGGGACCCAGAATTACGGTGTCAAATAACAAAACACTAGGGGTGAAATGACAACATTTTCATGGTATCCTAAATGCTGGAGTGGTTCTATGAATATGATCCTGAATTATGCTCCTGATGGAGTTCAAGCTCAGCAAGAGGGAATTCTGATTTAGGATTAAGTATGGTATTGATATTTACAGAAACTAAAGGGTAAGATTTGGATTGTGATGCAAGTGCTTGTAGTGAAAATTATAAAACGGAAGATGTCAGCTTAGTCACCCCCTTTCCTCCATTACAAAGAAGAGGACTTAGTATTCTATCTATGAAACAAATTCATACATCTGCACCCAATGATGGGACTAATCAAAGGTGTGACAGCGGCAAAGCTTTTATCACTTTTCCTTTGAGCTGACATTAGTGATCTTTGTACATCAAATTGGTCTTTCATAAGACTGATGTCTTAACTTTAAAGAAATGATCTCACACTTGCTCTCAATTTGGATGATATCTCATCACTAAGCTGTTTTGTTTGTTTGTTGTTTTTTTACTTTCCTTCAGGTTTTCCACTTTGGCCTACAAGGACTGAGGCTTTTGTAAGGTGAAAATGTTTTCCAGTTAACACTGCTTTCTGAGACTGTAAGAATGAGACTAACATGAAGATGAAATAATAAAGGTATGCACTTGCTAACATCGTCAGAGTATAAAATGAATCAGTATGTGTAGAGTTTGTAGTGGTTGATAAAAAGAAATCAACAGATATTGCCCATTATTAATAATGCTGTCAGCTGGCCTCTCTTCATGTTCTGCTTTATTTTCTTCTTCACATGTATCAGCACTGAGAATTTATTACACATGCATTGACTGGTTTTCCATCTTCTCCACAAGAGTTTAAGCTAAATAGTAGAGACTTTATCAATTTTGATGACTGTGATGATCCTAGAATCTGCAACTATGCTTGTCTAAAGGTTCTCAATAAATCTTTGTTGGATGTATGAATGAAGCTATAAGTGTATCTTATCTTGTGACACCTGTTCCTATAAATTAGGAAACAAATCCATACAGAAAATTTATATATAATACTATTTTCTTACTAAAAGGAAGCATAAAAAAATATATTCTTCTAACAATTAACTGGCTCCAAGATACCATAACATCATAATGCAATTGTGGAAGGCATTTTAAAAGGTATAATTTAAGGAAAACAGAGAGAATAATACTATTGAAAACTATATATCTCAGTATAAAATGCTTGAGATTGTTTTTGAGCTTGGGAAAGTAATAAGCTACAGCAAAACTGAAAGTAATAATCTGAATTTATAAGACAACCATTTCTAGTATCATGATTTCAGTAACCTACTATATATACTGTATCTACTAGCCAGGTGCCAATGCCCCTCACAGGAGATCGTGAGATGTCAGATGGTCTCCACATTTTGTAGAACCTTCTTACTTTTCAAAAAGAAAGGTTGGTGTGGGCTGGAAGAGACACCGAAATGCAATCAACAGATGGAGAAGAGCTTTTACTAGAGCAGGACCAGCAGTAAAGGAAGTAAGCGGGGAGCCCGTTCACCTAAATACAAGGTCCTGGGAAATGGACATGTGAGCTGTCTCCACAGCCAGGATTGAATCACATGATTCCTGATGCACAGGCTGCTGACACCCAGACTTCTGAATCTTGGTTTCCTGTGTGATGAGACACACTTGTGTCCTAACAGAGATACTATCAACATCTAACATACTGGGTTATTTCTTCACAGTTTTCATAAGGCATGCCATCCTTAGTTGTCTATTCCAGGATCAAAGCTGTTTTCTTTTTTTAACAGAAGCAACATACTGCTGATTATTTTCAAGAGTTCTTGGTTGTTTTTTTGTTTTGTGTTTTTTTTTTTTTTTAACTAGAGGACAATTGTTTTATAATGTTGCAGTGGTCTCTTTGGTACATCAATGTGAATCAGTCACTATTTTAAATATATATGTATGTATATTAAATATATATATATATATATTCCTTTCTTTTCCAGAGTTTTATTTAACATGATTCCTTAACCTTTAAGAGATAAAGTGCTTCATCTTCAGGCACTACTCATGTTATATTGGTAGAGCTGCCCTTGCTTTTTAGGTGTCCCAATCAGCATTAATTTCTGATGAATTTTCCTCAATTTACAGTAAGCTATTTATCATTACATGAAAAAATGTATTTTCAGAATACCTTGAAAAAAATAACTAAGATGAGATGGGCAGCATTCATAAAACTGTCTCCCTTCTGAGTGTCCAAATTAGTCAAAGGAGAAAGAGTAGACAGAACTAAGGATTTAAAAATAAATTTAAAAATCTTCTTTTACTTTTAACTGAAGTTCTTAAAGAAGAAAATGTAGTGGTGCCTTCCTACTCTCAGGAAGACTCTGAGTTAGGGTTCACATTTTCCATTTGTTTGGCATCACTTATAAACCAATAGCTGGGGGGTGTTAATCCACCTAAATATTGATCTCTTTGCTTGAGTTATACTTAGACTGACAAATCATCTCATCACTCTGTTACTATAGGAAGTATTTCTTTATGACATTTGCATGTTTATCAGTGAAAGATTTAGTAGATATTCTAACAATTAGAATATCACATACAAGTCATAAAGGAACAATTCCTAGAGAAATACAATGATGGGATGATTCCTCCCTAGGAGATACCACTAAAGTAACAGGACCACTTCTGGAAGTGGCATATGGAAACCACACACTTCACTTTGTGAAATAAACTCATGTTTATTTCTATTTACAGAAATTTCCAAATGTACTTTATTTAAAGGTAGATCTTAGTATTGTCTACCACTTCCAGTGCTTCATCATTATTAGAATTCAGAGGCCACTACATTTTATTTTGATTTTGACTCCTACAGATGAATTAAATATGTTAGAGCCAAGTTTTAAGATAGCTTTTCAAAGGATTTATCTCCCAATTAATGTTTCTTCACTGTCCATGGAACAATGTGTTCTAAAATTCTACAGTAATTTTACTACTGGAGGATCTGTGAAGAGAGATCTCAGGCTTGGAAACAAATTGGAAAATAAGTTACCAATACTTCTAGTATTTTGAAAGGTGTGTACTAATTTCATCATTAAATCTTTCCTCCGAGTCCAGTAGAAGTGGATCCTTCCATCTTTCTTTACATTTGATGGTTAACTTCTCTACCTCTTCTCTTCTAGAATTTCACTGTAGAAAAGCTCACTGACTTAAATGAAATCAGAGGTCCACTGCTTCTCAAGTAGAAGGTGAAGCAATCGACCTGATATAAGAGCATAAAATCCTCACAGTTGCTAGAAAGCAGGGGGGGTGTGTGAGATTCAGTGCTGACATCCTTCAGAAACCAGAAATATTGGCAGGAGATTGCCAGGCCTTCAAGTCGGCTTGCTCACAGTCAAATTCATCTGTGTACTACAGATTTGAGAGCTACCCCAGAAAGGGTGACACTAAATGACAAGAAGTACCAATTCAAAACAACAACACTGTGTCATTGGGATTTGTGGGAATAAAACAAAAAATATTTTTGTTTTGAGAGAAATAGCCATGCTTCTTTGAACTGAAGAGATCAATCAAACATTAAGTATTTATTAAGTGCTTACTTTTTAAAAGCAGAAGACTGAGCTAAGTCCTATGAGGGTTTAAAATCTGTCTATAGTTTAGGGGTGGAGATACATTTTCTGCCATAAGTAGCTTAGAATCAATTTACAAAACTGAGGGAAACGCATAAAATAATTTATATTAAAATATGCCAACTAACAACATTTAACACTCAAAATCCATTTCATGAAATGGTGAGGAGATTCAAAGAAGTAGTCCAAAGGGAAACACTACACAAGTAGAAGAACATCTTCTAGAAATGAACTTAAAACTATAAAAAATGTCACAAAATCTCCAGGATTCTGTTACTGGCATTTACTTTAATCCTGCAAGTAACATTTCTGTTACTTGCAGGATTAAAATAGCAGTCAATATATAATTATTATCACATTCCAACTGTATAATTTACCCTTATAAACACTTATGAAACATCACACTATTTTAGTAGTATGATCTCATTTATCTCTCAGTTAATAATGAAAAGCTATTATTGTCTTTACTTAGTAGATGTTCCCTAATACCTGAGGAATAAAATGAATATTACAGGGTATTTGGGGTAATAAATTCACTAGGTAACCAATAGAATTTAAACCCATAATTTAAAAATCTAGTTTAGTGCTCTGCTATAGTCAAAGCTATGGTCCTCCCAGTGGTCACATATGGTTACGAGAGCTGGACTATAAGGAAAGTAGAGCACCAAAGAGTCGATGTCTTCAAACTGTGGTACTAGAGAAGACTCCTTGGACAGCAAGGAGATCAAACCAGTCAATCTTAAGGGAAATCAACCCTGAATATTCATTTCCAAGGACTGATGCTGAAGATGAAGCTCCAGTATTTTGGGCACTTGATGCGAACAGCCAACTCATTGGAAAAGTCCCTGATGCTGGGAAAGATTGAGAGCAGAAGAGGGCATCAGAGGATGAGATGGCTGGATGGCATCATTGATGCAATGGACATGAACTTGGACGAACTTTGGAAGATAGTGAAGGACAGGGAGGCCTAGCATGTTGGAGTCCATGAAGTCCCAAAGAGTCAAACACGGCTTTGGAACTGAACACAACACAACACAAAGACAAGGTAATGTGTCTAGTTGCTTTGGATTCTAGGGGGAAAGCTACAGTGGAAATATGAGGCATTGTATTCTTGCTTTTCATCAAAATCAATACACAGGTCATCGATGTTCTGCTAGGAGGTAAACAAAGTTTACCAGTTACATGGATAAGCTCCCCTTTAATTGCCTGCAGTGTTATAAATGTACACACACATATACTGATGCTAACGAATTAATAAATTTAATAAATTACCTCTTCTAAGACATTCCACAGTTCCTTATCTGTATGTTCATTGAAAGGATCCAGATTTTTCCTCATTGTTCCCGTGAATAAAACAGGTTCCTAAATAACCCAAAATAGTAAATGTTATCAGTCAACTTTATCCATTTTATTCCAATACTTACAGAATTAAAATGAACAAAATCAAAATTCACTGTAATCTTTAATAATAAGGTTGTAAATGCCCATTTACAAAAACAGTATCTCTAAAGTAATTTTCAGTTGTATAAACTGTACTGCAAAATACCCTCTGGACCATTGAACACTAACAAAAGAAAGTTCTGAAGTGTGTCACCTTAAGAAAAACCTGAAGAACAGAAAGGAAGATTTGACTTTTTCAATTCCTCACTGGTAATGCCTACTTAATTTAAAAAAAAATGAGGATATAATTATTTGAGAAATTTTATACCAACAGCACTAGATAAATTGTCAATTCTGGTGTGATACTAGGACATACCAAGAGCATGATTAGTTGAGGTTTGAAAGGGTTAATAGTCAGGCAGGTATGGAGGTTAGGGTCTCCAAAGATGGGGAGAAGGCAAAAAGGCACATTCCTTGGCATAGCAGGAGGTTTCTCAAATCCTGTGTTGCTATGGGGACTATCTGAAACTAACTTTCTCAAACCTCCAGCTAATATCTGCTCAGCAAAACAGTATATCTTGCTCAAGGAAATATCCTCTCTTAAGCTATGTTAATGAAAAAATCTATCTTTCTTAGAAACCTGCTTTTCTTTAAAAACTAATGTCAGCTGCTTTATGGATACAATTTATCTCACCCAGAGATACTTCAGTGGGAGACTGCTCCCCTCCTGCAGATGCTATCTCAGAATGTATGTTATGGGAGAGGAGCCTGGTGCAGTTCTATCAGCCAGCCTTGTGTTTCTTTTATCTATGATTAGCATCTCACTAACAATATATAAAGCCTTGCTAAAGATTAGCAAGTTGGTACTTATTCTCCTAGGCCCGCCCTTCCAGTGCCTTTTGCTGGAAGCTTTCTCTATCCCTGTTATGTTAAAAAAAAAACTTTGCTACACAAAAGCTCTGAGTGGTCAAAAGTGGTTGTCTTTGGTCCTGGATTAAAATTCTCTCCCCTGGAGACAAAGAATACTGGCTCCATTCATAGTCATAACCTTTCAGGTTTGTGCCTCAAAGCAGAACTATTAAATAGTTTCACATTGGCACTGAAGAATAAAGATTAGGCTATTTTCTCTACTGGTAAAACAGTCTTCCCATGATCTGGAATCTTTCCACATCTGTGAATGAAACATCTCCACACATGCAAAGAGAATGTCAATGACCGGGGCCTAAGGCTTCTCTTCGGAGAAGGCAATGGCACCCCACTCCAGTGTTCTTGCCTGGAAAATCCCATGGACGGGGGAGCCTGGTGGGCTGCCATTTATGGGGTCGCACAGAGTCAGACACGACTGAGTGCCTTCACTTTCACTTTTCACTTTCATGCTTTGGAGAAGGAAATGGCAACACATTCCAGTGTTCTTGCCTGGAGAATCTCAGGGACAGGGGAGCCTGGTGGGCTGCCATCTATGGGGTTGCACAGAGTCAGACACAACTGAAGCGACTTAGCAGCAGCAGCAGCAATTCTTAGGGCCAAAGAATTGGTGCTTTTGAACTGTGGTGTTGGAGAAGACTCTTGAGAGTCCTTTGGACTGCAAGGAGATCAAACCAGTCCATCCTAAGGGAAATCAGTCCTGAATGTTCATTAGAAGTACCAATGCTGAAGCTGAAACCAATACTTTGGCCGCCTGATGCGAAGAACTTCTTGGAAAAGATCTGGGAAAAGAGCTGGGAAAGATTGAAGGCAAGAGGAGAAGGAGATGACAGAGGATGAGATGGTTGGATGGCATCACCAGCTCGATGGACATGAGTTTGAGCAAGCTTCTGGAGTTGGTGATGGACAGGGAAGCCTGGTGTGCTGCAGTCCATGGGGTCTCAAAGAGGCAGACACAACTGAGCAACTGAACTGAACTGAAGGCTCCTCAGTCCATGTAGAGATTACCTTTGAGTCTGCATCAGCTGGTCCCCACTTCTCTCACCTATGTACCAGATGACCTGCCTCACAGAACCTCATTACTAACTGCAAGGTCAGGATGACCTGAAATCTATTGTGACCTGTGTCATAATAAAATTATTTTAATGTAAAGAGTTCTTCCTATTCATCTACTTTAGGAGGAGCCAGAAGCAATTTACTCTGGAAATAAAATATCTTTCTGGGTTTCAGGAGAGAATCTTATACATAAGCTCATGTAAGCCATTTAAGTTTTCTTCTGGAAGGCTCTAATAAGCCAGGCCATAGAATATGAGCAACAGAGAAGAGTGCAATTGGCTCCTTTCAGTGGATGGCACAGAACAAGGAGGTGTGAGAACAAGAGGAAATCTGACTCTTCCACAAATGCCTGGAACTGCTCAGAATCACCAGCCTCAAACTGCACTGTTCCTCCTCACTTCATAAAAGCCTGAGGAGAAACATGAAGAAGACAGACTTCTTTTCCCCCACCATGAAGAAGAATGACACTCAGCCTCCTCTACCTTCCTTCCCTGTTGTCTTTGTTTCGAGTCTGGTGAGAGAGAAATGGATGCAGAAAACATACGGTGTGCCGCCAAAAAAAAGATGCATCCCTAAGCAAAATCTAAAATAAAATTTATAAAAAAATAAAAAGGACAAAAAAATATTAATAAACTAGTGAGAATTCAAAAAAAAAAAAAAGACATTTAACTTTAACCTTCATTTGCAGAAGGTTGATTAAGTGACTGATATATCCTCAAAAGCAATGAAAGTCACTGGTCATATGACATGTCAAAATTAGTGACTTGAACTGCAAAATCCTGAGACCCAAATTTAAGGTCTCCTTAAAACTTGAATTTAGGGTCAAAGAGTAAACAACCATGTAAGTGTGGTAAGAGTTCCTGATCAGAGGAATACCATTCTGCCTCAGATTTAAAAACAAGAAGTTGTTACTCTTTCTAATTTTCAACTCTAAGATTCTAACAAGCCAGATGATTTCTTTTCTTTTAGCTATTTCCATGAGGCTTACACAAATGACATGGCCAAGCAAGGAGAAGCTGGTGCCCAGTATTCACCCCCCTCCTCTGACTCTGCTCTACTTTCCCCCAGGAACCTAAACTATGGACAGGATTCTGCTCTGAGCTCAAGATGAGAGACTCTTTGAGAACTAGTGTTTGAGGAGATAAAGAGACTGAAAGAGGCCACCTAAAGGAACCAGCTTTAAGCCTAACCAGGAGAAGAGAGACCAGGCCTCTTTGCTTATAACTACAACAAGAATGTTTCTTTGCCCATCATAGCTTATGTGACCTGAACATTTTTTCCTTCAGGCTCCTTTCAAAGGGCAAATTCACATCCCATAAGAGGTATAGGGTTTGATAAAGTGCCATATGGTTTTCAAAGTACACTCTAGAGAGGTGTTACCTAAGCTAATTTGTGAAAAATATTAAATTGCTTTGTTTTTAAAAGGTTGGTTGCTCAGTGGTAAAGAATCCACCTGCCAGTGCAGGAGAGCATTTGATCCCTGGGTTGGGAAGATCCCCTGGAGAAGGAAATGACAGTATTCTTGCTTGGGAAATCTCATGGACAGAGGAGTCTGGCCCACTACAGCCCGTGGGGTTACAAAGAGCTGGACATGACTGAATGACTGAACAACAACACATGAACACATTTGCTGGTTCAAGAGAACAGGCATAAAGTTAAACCCCACTTAAAGTTAAATCAAAGCAACTTCCCTGGCAATCTAGTGGTTAAGACTTCACCTTCCAATGCAGGGGTGGCAGGTTTGATCCCTGGTGAGGGAGCTAAGATCTCATCTGCCTTGTGGCCAAAAACAGGAACATAAAACAGAAACAATATAGCAACAAATTTAATAAAGACTTAAAAAAAAGTTCAATCAGGGTCTATTTTATAATCAGGGTCTATTTTGTAATCTGGGCCTCACTGTCATCTCCCTCACCTTCTCTTTAGGAAACTCCTTGAAGCAGACAAAGCTCATCAAAGACTAGGAGACTAAAATTGGATTCTTTGCAGCAGAGGGAGTCCCTCACTTCTGAGCCCCTGACCAACATCTGCAGCTGCTTCATGCTGAGCTTTAAACAGAGCCCCTAGACACTCTGTAGGACTTCAAAAGATTCTGCTAATTATCACCAAACCACTGCTGATTGTCACACACATTAAAAAAAAAAAAAAAAAACTGTTTCAGCATTTTCCCATTGCAATACATGTTCTCACTTAGGTCTACACTGTCAGTCTAAAGGATATATTAGGCAATTATGCATGCTTACTTAGCATTATTAGATGCTAAGCAAACTATGGAAGAACACAGTTTAGTAAAGAAGAATATTTCTTTTTGTTATGACACGCCAAATGTATATCCCCAAAATCAGCAAAATTTTAATGAAAAAGTGAATGAAAAGAATGATTTATAAAAATGTTAACTGATTGAAACTCTATTTTGCTTGAAATAAGCAGGCCATTTGCAAACAATATTTGAATGTGTGAATGTGTTTTATAGTGTGGCATTCACTTCGGTTTCTACTTATTGTTCTTTCATCACTTGCCAAATAAAAGCTAATAAAACTGCTCACAGTAGACACATACTGGAAGGGCAGATAAAGATCAAATTAATGATCTTTTATTTTTTTGGCAGCACCATGCAGCTTGTGGGATCCTAGTTTCCCAATGAGGAATTGAACCAGGGCCACAGCAGTGAGAGCAGAGTTCTAATCACTGGAGCACCTGGGAATTGCCAGTGATCAGTTCTCAGTAGATATTATTTAAAGTACCTAACTCTAAGTAATCATGTAAATAAACTAATTTTATAAATAAATGTACAAATATTTACACTGAAAGATACAACAGTGTAGAGATTTATGTTAGTGTTAGGGGAAGCACACTGACTGAAACCGCCTACCCTGGCCAGGCACCATAGTAACATTTGCATGAGGTCCTGGTAAGGAACATGGAACTAATAAACCGTCACCAACTGGAAGAGTTCGGGAAAGGTCAAAAGGAGACACCACATGTCTGATCACCTCCCAGAATCCTTCTCTCTGGCATCCATCTTGGCCGAAAGAAGCATGCACCACCAGGAAGGACTTTGAGTTAGAATGATATGCTAAAGACAATTCCAGGTTGTCTGGAAACTAATCCCATCAAATAAAACTGGAGACTGTGAACCACGTGGCAGAGTTGTTCTTCTGGGTTCCCTTACCCTACTGCTCTCCACCTGGGTGCTCTTTCCCAATAAAATCTCTTGTTTTGTCAGCACATGTGTCTCCTCATTTCTGAGTGTTAGACAAGAGCCCAGTTTCAGGTCCTGGAAGGGGTCCCCCTTCCTGCAACAGTAGGACACCCAACCTTCATGTAAATATACATTACATTTATTGGCCCATGTATATTTTTTTTCCTGAAAGTACAAATAAACCTCATTGAATAAGAGTTGGCTGGCACAACAGTCAGGAAAATATTCTTATTCAATGTAACAATTTAAATAAAACATTAGTTTCTAAACTATTTTTTCATTATGGTTCATACTTCTTAAAATGTAATTCATTATGTCATACTCAGTACTGATTTTTTCCTTTGTTACAAACATAACACAAGGTCATTTTAGGTGTGTGACCCAAAAATAGCCACTCTGAATCAGAGCATTTAGTGCAATAAATTGATAAACCTTCAACACAACTGCAGACTGAAAACTGCAGTCTTACTGGACCTTTGCATATGCTGCTGGAAGAAAGACTATAAACTATGTTGAAAAGAAACCCTACCCACTAACTGAAACTTAAAATGACCTAAGACGAAGACAAAAACCATTGAAGTGGTTACAAACAAAGCAGATAAAGGACAATCTTTATCCTCATCATGTCAGTCACAAAGCAAGAACCTGCCCTCCACTAAAGTATATCAAGAATATATCAGAGAAGTCAGAGCAGCTCTGATTCACCTTCTTCAACTTACTAAAGAAAACTCAGGGAATAAAAACACCAAAGAGCAGAATGGGCTGTGTAAAAAATACTTAGATTTTGCTTTGATTTAAAAGAAAAAAAAAAGGAACTATCAAATATAATAATGAATCTATTTAACCATGATAAAGATGCTGTTGATCTGTGCCAACCTTTAAGCTACAATCATAAATATTGAATTCACAGGCAATCTCTCAATTGAAAACATCTTTGTGTTCAAAGGGGTTCTATGTGTAGAGTATCACCCAAAAGAAGTTTTGAAATCCATTTTCCAGATCCTTTCAGATAAGCAGCTACTTCCTGAATATAATCTTACTTTGGTGTTCTTTTTGGGGAATATACTTAACTACTTCATATTCTGAGCACAAAGCATGCACAGACTTCAGCTACTGTTCCATTTAAGGAAATTATCTAGGAAGTACTTTCATATTTTGAAATTTTGAACACAAATTGAGTAGAACTTTCCTAAAATTACACAGTATCATATAAATGTATGACAAAACCAATACAATATTTTAAAGTAATTAGCCTCCAATTAATATAAATAAATTTATATTAAAAAATAAATAAAGATATAAGACAACAATTCAAAAGGAAAAAAAAAAAGAAAGTTCCCCCTAAGACTCCAGGACTGATGGTATATATCACCACTTCCTTGCCTCTGGTTCCAAGGCAAGTCCTTGTTGCTATCACATCTCCCCATTTCTGACCTGTTCATGGTGGGGTCAATAGTGATGGGGAAGAGGCCATCCTGGAAGCTGTTGCTGCTCACAGGGTCACAGAGCAGAGGGAGTCAGGGAAGATGATTCAGACCTGGATCACCTAAGTGAGGCAACTCAAAGAAAGAGCACTGTGCTCCCCCTTGGCAGAGTCTGAGCTCAGCTTCCTAGGACTCCTAAATCAAGGTGTTGAGAAAACAAGTATCACTGCTTCCTATTTGTTTGGGGAAAGAGGATTGTAAGTTTTCTGCTCTGAGACAAGTAACTTCAAGTAACCACAGTATCAGATTTTCTCCTGCTGGATTCTGCATTTGGGAATCTCTCTAAATTAAAGTCCAGGCTTTGCCCCTTTGTAAGTTAAGTTTCCAGTGCCCCAGTTTTAAAATCTGTAAGATAAGGATAACCATAGAATTCTTGTGAGCAAAAAGTGGGAGATGGTAGAGAAAGAGGGTAAAACATGTTAAAGTGAAAATCACTCAGTCGTGTCCAACTCTTTGTGACCCCATGGACTATACACTCCATGAAATTCTCCAGGCCAGAATACTGGAGTGGGTAGCCTTTCCCTTCTTCAGGGGATCTTCCCAATCCAGGGATCAAACCCAGGTCTCCCACACTGCAGGCGGATTATTTACCAACTGAGCACCAGGGAACATGTTAAAACATGTTAGTTCAATTCAGTCACTCAGTCATGTCCCACTCTTTGCGACCCCATGGACTGCAGCATGCCAGGCTCCCCTGTCCATCACCAACTCCCAGAACTAAGGATTCCACAAATGTTAGGGATTATTATTAATACCTGTGTAACTTGTCAGGGCCAGCAACAAACACTAGAGCAGCAGAAATGAGAGACAGAGGCCCTGTCCTCAAGGACAGGAACAAAATAGTCAAGAATGTGGGGAGGGCTAAAAAAATGCCAGAGATTTTCATGGTGGACTAAACAATATAAGGGTGCACAGGGTGGTGTGCACGAAAGAACGTTATGGGAGTGGAGCCAAAAATCAAAAGATAAAAAGGAAGTGATATTCTTTCCTCTTGTTCCTTATTGAAAAGACAGATTTTTCTGTTTTGCCTTTCCCTAAAACTCCTATTTTGCTAATCTTTTTTCCCTTCACTCTTTACATTTATATAAACAATGTGCTTTACACTGTAAACAACAAATGTAAAGAAAATCACCCAAAACCACAAAAATATAAACAGAAATTAAACAGCAAAATCAGTCTAGAATGTGTTACTCTTTTTACTTAGTTCAGTTCAGATGCTCAGTCGTGTCTGACTCTTTGCAACCCCATGAATCACAGCATGCCAGGCCTCTCTGTCCATCACCAACTCCCGGAGTTCACTCGGACTCACATCCATCGAGTCACTGATGCCATCCAGCCATCTCATCCTCTGTTGTTCCCTTTTCCTCCTGCCCCCATCCTTCACAGCATCAGAGTCTTTTCTAATAAGTCAACGCTTCACATGAGGTAGCCAAATTACTGGAGTTTCAGCTTCAGCATAATTCCCTCCAAAGAAATCCCAGGGCTGATCTCCTTCAGAATGGACTGGTTGGATCTCCTTGTAGTCCAAGGGACTCTCAACAGTCTTCGCCAACACCACAATTCAAAAGCATCAATTCTTCGGTGCTCAGCTTTCTTCACAGTCCAACTCTCACATCCATACATGACCACTGGAAAAACCATAGCCTTGACTAGATGGACCTTTGTTGGCAAAGTAATGTCTCTGCTTTTCAATGTGCTATCTAGGTTGGTCATAACTTTTCTTCCAAGGAGTAAGTGTCTTTTAATTTCATGGCTGCAGTCACCATCTGCAGTGATTTTTGAGCCCGAAAAAATAAAGTCTGACACTGTTTCCACTGTTTCCCCATCTATTTCCCATGAAGTGATGGGACCGGATGCCATGATCTTCATTTTCTGAATGTTGAGCTTTAAGCCAACTTTTTCACTCTCCTCTTTCACTTTCATCAAGAGGATTTTTAGTTCCTCTTCACTTTCTGCCATAAGGGTGGGGTCATCTGCATATTGATATTTCTCCTGGCAATCTTGATTCCAGCTTGTGCTTCTTCCAGACCAGCGTTCCTCATGATGTACTCTGCATATAAGTTAAATAAGCAGGGTGACAATATACAGCCTTGACGTACTCCTTTTCCTATTTGGAACCAGTCTGTTGTTCCATGTCCAGTTCTAACTGTTGCTTCCTGACCTGCATATAGGTTTCTCAAGAGGCCGGTCAGGTCGTCTGGTATTCCCATCTCTTTCAGAATTTTTCACAGTTTATTGTAATTCACACAGTCAAAGGCTTTGGCATAGTCAATAAAGCAGAAATAGATGTTTTTCTGGAGCTCTCTTTTTTTTTTTTTCAATGATCCAGCAGATGTTGGCGATTTGATCTCTGGTTCCTCTGCTTTTTCTGAAACCAGCTTGAACATCTGGAAGTTCACGGTTCACGTTTTGCTGAAGCCTGGCTTGGAGAATTTTGAGCATTACTTTACTAGCATGTGAGATGAGTGCAATTGTGCGGTAGTTTGAGCATTCTTTGGCATTGCTTTTCTTTGGGATTGGAATGAAAACTGACCTTTTCCAGTCCTGTGGCCACTGCTGAGTATTCCAAATTTGCTGGCATATTGAGTGTAGCACTTTCACTGCATCATCTTTCAGGATTTAGGAAGTCTAGAAGTAATACTGGAAAGGTCAATGCCCTGATCCTTAAGGATAGTAATAGTTGTTTCTGACTGAGGATTCCTAAGAACTAGAAATGAGCCACAACTGTTTTCTTATCCAGTTATATCTTCACAACAAATCTGTGCAGCAGTAAATACTAGGACTGGTTTAAGGATCAGGGCGATGAACCTTAGAAGCTGAGTTACTTCATCAAGGCCCCATAGTCATATGAGGCAGAGCAGAAATAAAAATGTGGGTCATGTTGATACTTGGTCTACACTCTTAAACATTCTATCACTGGCTGCCTCCTGAATGACTTTCTTGGACCTTTTACACATTGCAGAATCTCTTCAGATTCTCTCTCTTGAGTCAACCAGTATTGTGTATTGGAGATAAAAGCATATACAGGTTCTGTGTTTACAATGGCTGGTGGATAATAAGCATAATAATGTTTTGTAAGCAAACTCTCTGGAGTGTGTACCTAGAGAAGACCCAAACATAGAATGGAAACTGGTGGAACAATCCAAAACCTGGTGATGTCAAGGGATGTTCAGTCTTTGCTCAGATGTACTGCCAAAATATTACTTGTGGAGCCAAGAATCATTCAGTGTTATATCTTTATTTATAGAGTATTTTTATGTACACAGGCACACAACCTTTTCTTATCAAGAAGCATTAACAGGGCAAATTTATAGATCCTTTCATCTATAGATATAAAAGTACCTTTGAGACATCCTAATTATTTCCAAAACTAATTTCATCTTGCCCATTTCAGAGATGGGTACAATCAAAACATAAATCTTGGGAATTTAAACTCATTTTGCTCTTCTTGTTCAGTCGCGCAGTCACCTCCGATTCTGCCACCCCATGGACTGTAGCACACCAGCTTTCCCTGTCCTTGACCATCTCCCAGAGTTTGCTTAAACTCATTTCCATTGAGTCGGTGATGCCATCCAACCTTCTCATCCTCTGTTGTCCCCTTCTCCTCCTGTCTTCAATCTTTCCCAGCATTGGGGTCTTTTGAAATGAGTCAGTTCTTCACATCAGGTGGCCAAAGTATTGGAGTTTCAGCTTCAACATCAGTCCTTCCAATGAATATTCAGGACTGATCTCCTTTAGGATTGACTGGTTTAATTTTCTGGCTGTCCAAGGGAGTCTCAACAGTCTTCTCCACCTCCACAGTTGGAAGGCGTCAGTTATTAGGCGCTCAGCCTTTTTTTATTGTCCAGCTCTCACATCCATACATGACTACTGGAGAAATTAGTGCTTTGACTACACAGACCTTTGTAGACAAAGTAATATCTCTGCTTTTTAATATGCTGTCTAGGTTAGTCATAGCTTTTCTTCCAAGGAGCAAGTTTCTTTTAATTTCATGGCTGCAGTCACCATCTGCAGTGATTTTGGAGCCCAAGAAACTAAAGTCTGTCACGGTTTCCATGGTTTCCCTATCTATTTGATATGAAGTAATGGGACTAGATGCCATGATCTTTGTCTTTTGAATGTTGTATTTTAAGCCAGCTTTTTCATTCTCCTCTTTCACTTTCACTCTTGCCTTCATGAAGAGGCTCTTTAGTTCCTCTTTGCTTTCTACCATAAGGGTGGTATCATCTGCATATCAGATGTTATTGATATTTCTCCCAGCAATCTTGATTTCAGCTTTTGCTTCATCCATTCAGGCATTTCACATGATGTACTCTGCATATAAGTTAAATAAGCAGGGTGACAATATACAGCCTTGACGTACTCCTTTTCCTATTTGGAACCAGTCTGTTGTTCCATGTCCAGTTCTAACTGTTGATTCCTGACCTGCATACAGGTTTCTCAGGAGGCAGATAAGGTGGCCTGGTATTCCCATCTCCTTAAAAATTTTCCACAGTTTGTTGTGATGAACACAAAGTCTTTAGCATCACCAGTGAAACAGAAGTAGATGTTTTTGTGGAATTCTCTTGTTTTTTCTGTGATCCAATGGATGTTGGCAATTTGATCTCTGGTTACTCTGCATTTTCTAAATTGAGCTTGGACATCTGGAAGTCCATGGTTCTTGTACTGTTGAAGCCTAGCTTGAAAGATTTTGAGCATTGCTTTGCTAGTATATGAATTGAATACAATTGTGCATTAGTTTGAACTTTTCTTGGCATTGCCCTTCTTTGGGATTGATATGAAAACTTACCTTTTCCAGTCCTGCGGTCACTGGTGAGTTTTCAAATTTGCTGGCATATTGAGTGCCATGCTTTCACAGCATCATCTTTGAGGCTTTGAAATAGCTCAGCTGGAATTCCATCACCTCCACTATTTTTTTTTTTTCATAGTGATTCTTCCTAAGGCCCCCCTGACTTCACACTTCAGGATGTCTGGCTCTAGGTGAGTGATCATACTGTCACATTATCCAGGTCATTCAGATATTTTTTGTATAGTTCTTGTGTGTACTCTTGCCACCTTTTCTTAATATCTTTTGCTTCTGTTAGGTCCATACCATTTCTGTCTTTTATTGTGGGCATCTTTGCATTAAATGTTCCCTTGGTATCTCTAATTTTCTTGCAGAGATATCTAGTCTTTCCCATTCTGTCGTTTTCCTCTATTTCTTTGCATTGTGTTTAAAAAGGCTCTCTTATCTCTCCTCGCTATTCTCTGGAACTCTGCACTCAAATGGGTATATCTTTCCTTTTCTCCTTTGCCTTTAACTTCTCTTCTTTTCTCAGCTATTGGTAAGGCCTCCTCAAACAACCATTTTGCCTTTTTGTATTTCTTTTTCCTGTGCATGGTTTTGATCATCTATTTATTTCCTACTATTATCACTAAGTGATGAATCTAATAGCCAGAGAGAATCTTAAAATACAGATTTTATCTGCTGAAAATTTCTTCCCACTTTTCCTGAAAGGAATTTTTTTTTTTTTAATTTAAATTGTGGTGAAAGTTGCTCAGTTGTGTCTGACTCTTTGTGACCAAATGGACGGTACAGTCCATGGAATGCTCCAGGCCAGAATACTGGAGTGGGTAGCCTTTCCCTTCTCCAGGGGATCTTCCCAAACCAGGGATTGAACCCAGATCTCCCAAGTTGCAGGGAGATTCTTTACCAGCTGAATCACAAGGGAAGCCCTAAATAGTGGTAAAATACACATAACATTTTCTACCTAACCCCTTAAATGTATTTACAGTTCAGTGGTAATAAATACATTCCCATTTTCATAGAGCCATCACTACTATCCTGGCACAGAATTTCTTTCATTTTTCAAAACTGAAACTCTGTATCCATTAAAAAACTACTCCCCTCCACTTTGTCCCTGCAATTCCTGGTAACCCTCTTTCTTGTTTCTGTCTCCATTAATTGACTAAACTAGGTACCTCACATTAGTAGAATCATACAGTATTTGTCATTTGTGACTGTTTTATTTCACTTAGCACAGTGACCTCAAGGTTTTCTGTGTTGTAGCATGCCTCAAAATGTCCTTCCTTTAGAAGGCTGAATAATATTCCATGAGCAACTACTGTAGTCCTGAAACTTGACTTCACTGTGTCTGAGCCTATGGATCTGTGATGGTGGCTTTGTGAACACAGTGTCTGAAGGACACCAGGGATGATTGTCTGCATTCCCTTAGTTTATGCAGAGCTAAAACAGTGTATTTCATGAGCCCACACAATTGGTGACAGGTTATACCAGGGAACAGACTCCTTGGTGTACAGCTCTGGCAGAGGAATACTCAGTGGCTCCACTCCAAGTGGGAGAGCTCCAAGTCTGCCTACACTGCAGCTCAGAAACAGATATGGGGACTTCTATGCTAATAACTGGGGAGCAGATCCTTTCCCTGAGAGGACTATGAAACCACAGAGGAATGAGGAAGCCCCACACGACATCAAGTGCAGGCTTTGGTCACCACACCAGTCATATCGACTACAGAGGAGATAACCACCAGCTCACACTGAGGAAAGATGCAGGAGGCATCCACATGGTAATAAAAACAGTCTCACACTAAAATATTAAACTCACACAGTCTACATAGGGATACTCCCACATAAAAACAGCCTTGCAAGACCATAGTAGGTAACTGTTTCTCTTAAATTCCTAGAGTAAGAGAAATATAAGTAAAATGAAGAAGTAGAGAAACCACTCCTAATTAAAAGTTCAAAAGAAATCCCCTGAAAGAATGATGAAACAGACTTCTTCAGTCTAATGCAGTCTGAGTTCAAAAAGAAAGAAATGAAAATTCTGAAGGAATTAAGAAAGATTATCAATAGAAATGTAGAAAACTTTAAAAGTGAACCAGAAACTAGAAAGAGGAACCAAGAAAAATTAGAAAACTTATTTTCTCAGACAAAAGCTGAGCTAAAGGCCTCCTAAAACTAAAGCTCAAATACTTTGGCCAAGTGATGCAAAGAGCTGACTCACTGGAAAAAACTGAATGCTGGAAAAGACTGAAGGCAAAATAAGAAGGGGGTGGAAGAGCATGAGATGATTTGATAGCATCACCAACTCAATGGGTATGAATTTGAGTAATCTCTGGGAGACAGTGGAGGACAGAGGAGCCTGAAGTGCCACAGTCCAAGGGGTTGCCAAGAGTCTGATACGTCTTAGCAACTGAACGAAAACATAGACAATAAATAGAAAATTGCAGAAGAATGAATAAATGATGTGGAAGGTAGAATAATGGAAATCACTGAATGAGAACAGTAGATGGACAAATAAAAAATGAAAGCAATCAGAATCCTATGGAACATATAAAGTGTGCCAATCTATACATGACGGGGACCCCAACAGGAAGATAAAGAGAAAATTGGATAAAAAAAAAAGGTATTTGAAGAAATTAGGGCTTAAAATTTCCCAAACCTAAAGAAGGAACCAAATATTCAAGTACAGGAAGTACAGAGGGTCCCAAACTAGATGAACACAAACAGATATACACAAAGACATATTTAAAATGGCAGAAGTTAAAGAAAGCATTTTAAAGGCAGCAAGAGAAAATGAGTTAATTACAAGGTAATTTCCATAAGTCTATCAGTTGATTTCTCTATAGAAATTAAGAAGTGGCAAGATACATTCAATGTATTGCAAGAGAAAAATCTGCAACCTAGGATACTCTATACAAAAAAATATAATCATTTAGAATAGGAGAGGTAAAGAATTTCTCACACAGGCAAAAACTAAAAGGATACAGCAATATTAAACCTATCCTAGAAGATACATTGAAAGTCTTCTCTGAATAAAAAGGCAAGAAAATAAAGAAAAGAGAAGATCAAATTGGAAAATAAATCAGTTAAATAATTCAGTACACAGATAGAAAAAAAAAAAAAAAAAAAACCTTTTTGTTAAAGCAATGATAATTGCAATGAACAGCAAAAGGATAAATACGAAGATGTAGAACAGAACATCAAAATCACAAAATGTGTGGGAGGAAAGTAATAAAATTTAGATTTTTTCTTAGAATGTGTTTGAGCCTAATATGACTACTAATCTAAAACAGGTGTCACATTAGCTATAGCAAGAGATTAATATACTTGCAAAACAGAGTATCAACAAATCAAAAACATACAGTAGACTCACAAAAATCAAAAGAAGAAAGCAAAAGCACAACATAAAAGAAAACTGTCAAATCAAAGAAGGAAAAACAAATGAAAAACATGAAATACAAAATTAACTGGAAAACAAGGTTTAATATAGAAATAAACATTTATCTATTGATAATTACTTTACATGTCAATGGACTAAATGCTCCCATAAAGAGACAAAGAGTGGAAGATTGGATTAAAAAAAACAAGAGCCTATAATTTTCTGCCATTGTGAGATGTGCAACAGGGCAAAGGATACATGTAGACTGAAAGTGAAGGGATGAAAAAAGGTATTTCATGCAAATGGAAATGACAAGAAAGTGAGGGCTCACAATACTCATGTCAGACAAAATAGACTTTAAGACAAAGGCCATAAAGAAAGATAAAGAAGGACATTATAGAATCATAAAAGGGTCAATACAAGAAGAGAATATTACATTCATCAACATAATTGTACCTAATACAGAAACACCCAAATTCATAAAACAAACAGAAATAAAGGTAGAAGCTGACAGAAACACAACAATAGTAGGAGACCTTAATACCCCACTGACATCAATGGACAGATCTTCCAGACAGAAATCAATGCAGCAACAGAGATCCTAAACAATACAATAGAATAGTTAGACTTAATTGATGTTTCAGGACATTACATTACAGTCCCCAAAACACAGAATATACATTCTTAAGTGTACATGGAACATTCCCAAGACTAGACCACATACTTGGTCACAAAAAAAGCCTCAACAAATATAAAAAAAAATAAATTATTTCAAGCATCTTTTTTGACCACAAGGGCATGAAACTAGAAACCAAAAACAGAGAAACAAGGTAAGCATGTTTATATGGACACTATATACTATGTTACTAAAACAAACAATGGGTCAATGATGACATCAGAGAAAAAATTTACACCCTGAGACAAATAACAGTGAAAACACAACCAGACAAAATCTATGGGATGCAGCAAAGACAGTTCTTAGAAGGAATTTCATAGCAGTACAGGTCTTCCTTAAAAAAAAAAAAAAACTCAAGTAAATAGCATAACCTATCACCTAAGAATTAAGGAAAAAATAACAAACAAAACCTAAAGTCAGCAGAAGGAAGGAAAAAATAAAGATCAGAGAAGCAATAAATAATATAGCGATTAAAAAAAATTCAAGAAAACCTAGAGTTGGTTCTTTGAAAGGGTAAACAAAATTGACAAACCTTTGTCCAGACTCACCAAGAAGAAAAGAGAGAACATAAGTAAACAAAAAGAAATGGAAGAGGAGAAATAAGACCTGATATTTTAGAAATGAAAAAGAGAATACTACAAAGATTTAGACGCCAAAAAATTGAAGAGGCTAGAAGAAATGGACAAGTTTCTAGAAACACATAGCCCACCAAAACTGAATCAAGAAGAAACATAATTTGAGCATACTACACACTAGAAATAAAACAGATTCTGTAATATATTTTTTTTTAATCTCTGCAAATAAAGTCCAAGAGAAAATGGCTTCACTGGGAATTCTATCAAACATACAAAGAAGAACCTATACCAATCCTTCTCAAGCTCATCCAAAACACAGAAAATGAGGGAACACTCCCAAAGTCACTCTATGAGGCCACCATTACACTGATACTAAAACTAGAAAAAGACATTATCAAAAAACAAAATGGCAGTCTAATATTGTTGATGAATACAGATGCAAAATTTCTCAACAAAATATTAGGAAACTAAATTCAACAACAGATAAAAAAAGATTAGGCACCACAACCAAGATGGGTTTATCCCAGGGTCACAAAGATGGTTCAACATATACAGGCCAATCAATGTGACACACCACATCAACAAGAGAAAAGACAAAAACTGCATGGCCATCCCAATAGATGCATAAAAAGCATTTGATATCCATCCAAGATAAAGAAAAGGCCTACCAAAGTGGGTATAATGGGAAAATATCTTAACATCAATAAAAGCTATTTATGACAAACCCACAGCCAACATACAACTGAACGGTGAAAAGCTGAAACCTTCACACTAAAATATGGAACAAGACAAGGATGTCCATTCTCACCATTTTAATTCAACATAGTATTGGAAGTCCTAGTCACAGCAATGAGATAAGAAAAAAAAAGGTATCCAATTTGAAAAAGAAGTGGGAAAACTGACATTGTATGTAGATTATATTATACTAATGACTATCCTAAAGATTGCCCACAAAAACTCTTACAATCAATAAATGAATCCCCACAAAAACTAAAGACTCCCCTCTCTCCCCTCTCTTAGAATCAATAAATGAATTCAGCAAGGTAGCAGGATACAAGATTAACACACAGAAAACAGTTGTATTTCTTTACACTAACAATAAAATATCAGAAAGGAAATGTTATAAAACAATCTTAAAAAAAAAAAAGCAATCTACTTTAAAATGGCATCAACAGGCTAAAATACTTAGAAACAAAGCTCATCAAGGAGTGAAAGACTTAAATGCTAAGAACAACACTGATAACAGAAATTAAAGATGACTCGATGAAATGGAAAAATATCCCATGCTCCTGGATTGGAATAATTAATATTATTAAAATGGCCACACTACCCACAGCAATCTACAGGTTTAAAATGACTCCTATCAAATATTTCACAGATTAGAACAAATCACCCTAAAATTTATATGAAACCATAAGAGATTGAGAATTGCCAAAACAATCCTGAAGAAAAAGAACAAAGCAGGAGTCAAAGCCCTCCCAGACTTCAGACCACACTACAAAGCTACAATAATCAAAACAGCATGGTACTGGCACAAAAATAGACACACAGATCAATGGAACATAATACAGACCTTAGAAATAAACCCATACACTTACACTCAGATAATCTTCAATAAAAAATGCAAGATTATGCAATAGAGAAAAGACAGCTTCTTCAGCAAATGGTGTTGGGAATCTGGACTGCTATATATGAATCAATGAAGTTACATCACATTCTTACCATACACAAAAATAACTTAAAGATTTAAATATAAGACATGACACCATAAAATCTCCAGAGGAGAACATAGGCTAAACATTCTTTGACACAAATCATACCAATGCTTTACACCAGTCTCCCAAGGCAATACAAGTAAAAGGAAAAATAAACAAATGGGGACTAATCAAATGTACAAACTTTTGCACAGCAAAGGGAACCATAAACAAAATTAAAAGACAACCTATGGATGGGAGAAAATATTTGCAAATTTTGTGACCAATAAGTGCTTTATTTCTAAAATATAAAAACAGCTAATATAAGTCAACAATAAATAAACAAACAACCCCAACTGAAAAATGAGCAGAAGACCTAAATAGACATTTCTATGAAGAAGACTTACATTGGCCAACAGGAACATCAAAAGATGCTTAAAACTGCTAATTACTAGAGAAACACAAACGACACTGAGTACTACTTCACACTGGTCAGGATGGCCATCATATAAAAGTCTACAAATAACAAACACTGGAGAGGATATGGAAAAAAGGGCACTCTCTTAAATTTTGGTGAGAATCTAAACTGGTACAGCCACTATGGAAAACAGTATTGATATTCCTCAAAAAACTACAAAGAGTTTAATCAGGTCCCACTTGTTTACTTTTGTTTTTATTTCCATTAATCTAGGAGGTGGGTCATAGAGGATCTTGCTTTGATTTATGTCATCGAGTGTTTTGACAATGTTTTTCTCTAAAAGCTTTATAGTTTCCGGTCTTACATTTAGGTCTTTAACCCATTTTGAGTTTATCTTTGTGTATGGTGTTAGGAAGAGGATATGCATGGAGAGAAACATGGAAACTTACATTACCATATGTAAAATAGATAGCCAACAGGAATTTGCTATATGGCTAAGGAAACTCAAACAGAGGCTCTGTATCAACCTAAAGTGGTGGGATGGGGAGTGAGATGAGAGGGGAAAAAAAGCTAAAAATAGAGTTGCCATATGGTCCAGCAATCCCACTCCTGCGCATATATGCAGACAAAACTGTATTTCAAAATATATATGCACCACTATGTTTACAGCAGCACTATTCACAATAGCCAAGACATGGAAGCAACCTATTAATAAATGTGCATTAATATATGAATAGATAAAGAAGATGTTATATACACACACAAATATATAATGAAATACTACTCAGCCATAAAGAGAATGAAATAATGACATTTTCAGCAACATTGATGAACCTAGAGACTACCATAACAGGCAAAATAAGTCAGAAAAAAAAACCTCACATGGTATCATTTATATGTGGAATTTAAAATAATATGCAAATGAACTTATCTATAAAACAGAAACAGACTCACAGACACAGAGAACAGACTTGTGGTTGCCACAGGAATGGAGTAGTGGGGGAGGGATGGATTGAGAGTGTGTGATTCACAGATTGAAACTATTAGGTATACAGTGTATAGACAACAAAGTCATACTGTATAGCACAGGGAAGTATATTTAATATCTTATAATAAATCCTCATCCAGAAAAACAAGGTAAGAGAAACCCAAGTTAAACAGTAGGTATTGCAAGAGGGCATCAGAGGGCAGACACACTGAAACCATACTCCCAGAAAACTAGTCAATCTAATCACACTAGGACCACAGCCTTGTCTAACTCAATGAAACTAAGCCATGCCCATGGGGCAACCCAAGATGGGCAGGTATTGGTGCAGAGATCTGAGAGAATGTGGTCCACTGGAGAAGGGAATGGCAAACCACTTCAGTATTCTTGCCTTGAGAACCCCATGAACAGTATGAAAAGGCAAAATGATAGGATACTGAAAGAGAAACTCCCCAGGTCAGTAGGTACCCAATATGCTACTGGAGATCAGTGGAGAAATAACTCCAGAAAGAATGAAGGGATGGAACCAAAGCAAAAAGAATACCCAGCTGTGGATGACTGCTGATAGAAGCAAGGTCTGATGCTGTAAAGAGAAATATTGCATAGGAACCTGGAATGTCAGGTCCATGAATCAAGGCAAATTGGAAGTGCTCAAACAAGAGATGGCAAGAGTGAATGTCAACGTTCTAGAAATCAGCGAACTCAAATGGACTGGAATGGGAGAATTTAACTCAGATGACCATTATATCTACTACTTTGGGCAGGAATCCCTCAAAAGAAATGGAGTAGCCATCATGGTCAACAAGAGAGTCCAAAATGCAGTACTTGGATGCAATCTCAAAAATGACAGAATGATTTCTGTTAGTTTCCAAGGCAAACCAGTCAATATCACAGTAAGCCAAGTCTATGCCCCAACCAGTAACGCTGAAGAAGCTGAAGTTGAATGGTTCTATGAAGACCTACAAGACCTTTTAGAACTAACACCCCAAAAAGATGTAATTTTCATTATAGGGGACTGGAATGCAAAAGTAGGAAGTCAAGAAGCACCTGGAGTAACAGGCAAATTTGGCCTTGAAATACAGAATGAAGCAGGGCAAAGACTAATAGAGTTTTCCCAAGAAAGTGCACTGGTCATAACAAACACCCTCTTCCAACAACACAAGAGAAGACTCTATACATGGATATCACCAGATGGCCAACACTGAAATCAGATTGATTATATTCTTTGCAGGCAAAGATGGACAAGCTCTATATAGTCAGCAAAAATAAGACCAGGAGCTGACTGTACCTCAGATCATGAACTCCTTATTGCCAAATTCAGACTTAAATTGAAGAAAGTAGGGAAAACCACTAGCCCATTCAGGTATGACCTAAATCAAATCCCTTATGATTATACAGTGGAAGTGAGAAATAGATTTAGGGGCCTAGATCTGATAGATAGAGTGCCTGATGAACTGTGGAATGAGGTTCGTGACATTGTACAGGAGACAGGGATCAAGACCATCCCCATGGAAAAGAAATGCAAAAAAGCAAAATGGCTGTCTGGGGAGGCCTTACAAATAGCTGTGAAAAGAAGAGAAGCGAAAAGCAAAGGAGAAAAGGAGAGATATAAGGATTTGAATGCAGAGTTCCACAGAATCGCAAGGAGAGATAAGAAAGCCTTCTTCAGCGATCAATGCAAAGAAATAGAGGAAAACAACAGAATGGGAAAAACTAGAGATCTCTTCAAGAAAATTAGAGATACCAAGGGAGAATTTCGTGCAAAGATGGGCTCGATAAAGGACAGAAATGGTATGGATCTAACAGAAGCAGAAGATATTAAGAAGAGGTGGCAAGAATACATAGAAGAACTGTACAAAAAAGATCTTCATGACCCAGATAATCACGATGGTGTGATCACTGACCTAAAGCCAGACACCCTGGAATGTGAAGTCAAGTGGGCCTTAGAAAGCATCACTACGAACAAAGCTAGTGGAGGTGATGGAATTCCAGTTGAGCTATTTCAAATCCTGAAAGATGATGCTGTGAAAGTGCTGCACTCAATATGCCAGCAAATTTGGAAAACTCAGCAGTGGCCACAGGAATGGAAAAGGTCAGTTTTCATTCCAATCCCAAAGAAAGGCAATGCCAAAGAATGCTCAAACTACCACACAATTGCACTCATCTCACATGCTAGTAAAGTAATGCTCAAAATTCTCCAAGCCAGGCTTTAGCAATATGTGAACCATGAACTTCCTGATGTTCAAGCTGGTTTTAGAAAAGGCAGAGGAACCGCAGATCAAATTGCCAACATCTGCTGGATCATTGAAAAAGCAAGAGAATTCCAGAAAAACATCTATTTCTGCTTTATTAACTATGCCAGAGCCTTTGACTGTGTGGATCACAATAAACTGTGGAAAATTCTGAAAGAGATGGGAATACCAGACCACCTGATCTGCCTCTTGAGAAATTTGTATGCAGGTCATGAAGCAACAGTTAGAACTGGACATGGAACAACAGACTGGTTCCAAATAGGAAAAGGAGTACGTCAAGGCTGTATATTTTCACCCTGCTTATTTAACTTATATGCAGAGTACATCATAAGAAACGCTGGTCTGGAAGAAGAACAAGCTGGAATCAAGATTGTCAGGAGAAATATCAATAACTTCAGATATGCAGATGACACCACCCTTATGGCAGAAAGTGAAGAGGAACTAAAAAGCCTCTTGATGAAAGTAAAAGTGTAGAGTAAAAAAGTTGACTTAAAGCTCAACATTCACAAAATAAAGATCATGGCCTCTGGTCCCATCACTTCATGGGAAATAGATGGGGAAACAGTGGAAACAGTGTCAGACTTTATTTTCCTGGGCTCCAAAATCACTGCAGATGGTGACGGTAGCCATAAAATTAAGAGACGCTTACTCCTTTGAAGGAAAGTTTTGACCAACCTAGATAGCATATTCAAAAGCAGAGACATTACATTGCCAACAAAGGTTCGTCTAGTCAAGGCTATGGTTTTTCCTGTAGTCATTTATGGATGTGAGAGTTGGGCTGTGAAGAAGGCTAAGTGCCAAAGAATTGATCCTTTTGAACTGTGGTATTGGAGAAGACTCTTGAGAGTCCCTTGGACTGCAAGGAGATCCAACTAGTCCATTCTGAAGGAAATCAGCCCTGGGATTTCTTTGGAAGGAATGATGCTGAAGCTGAAACTCCAGTACTTTGGCCACCTCATGCGAAAAGTTGACTCATTGGAAAAGACTCTGATACTGGGAGGGATTGGGGGCAGGAGGAGAAAGGGTTGACCGAGGATGAAATGGCTGGATGGCATCACTGACTCGATGGACGTGCGTCTGGGTGAACTCCTGGAGTTGGTGATGGACAGGGAAGCCTGGCATGCTGTGATTCATGGGGTCACAAAGAGTCGGACACGACTGAGCAACTTAACTGAACTGAACTTGCCTATTGACTACACCAAAGCCTTTTCACTGTGTGGATCACAACAAACTGTGGAAAACTCCTAAAGAGATGGGAATACTAGACCACCTTGCCTGCCTGATGAGAAATCTACGTGCAGGTCTAGAAGCAATACTGGAAAGTGTGCAGTGGACATGGAAAAAAAATACTTGTTTTAAATCAGGAAAGGAGTACGTCAAGTATGTATATTGTCACCCTGCTTATTTATCTTATATGCAGACTGCATCATGAGAAATGCCAGACTGAATGAAGCACAAGCTGGAATCCAGATTGCTGGGAGAAATATCAATAACCTCAGATATGCAGTTGACAGCAACCTTATGACAGAAAGCAAAGAGGAACTAAAGAGCCTTGTGATGAAAGTGAAAGAGGAGAATGAAAAATATGGCTTAAAACTCAACATTCAGAAAACTAAGATCATGGCATTTTGTCCCATCACTTCATGGCAAACAGATGGGGAACCAATAGAAACAGTTAGAGACTGTATTTTTTGCAGCTCCAGAATCACTGCAGATGCTGACTGTAGTCATGAAATTAAAAGATGCTTGCTCCTTGTAAGAAAAGCTACGACCAACCTAGACAGCATATTAAAAAGCAGAGACGTTACTTTGCCAACAAAGGTCTGTATAGTCAAAGCTATGGTTTTTCCAGTAGTCATGTATGGATATGAGAGTTGGACTATAAAGAAAGCTGTGCACTGAAGAATTGATGCTTTTGAACTGTGGTGTTGGAGAAGACTCTTGAGAGTCCTTTGGACTGGAAGGAGATCAAACCAGTCAATCCTAAAGGAAATCAAACCTGAATATTCATTGGAATGACTGATGCTGAAGCTGAAACTCCAATACTTTCGCCACCTGATGCGAAGAACTGACTCATTGAAAAGACCCTGATGCTGGGAAAGATTGAAGGCACGAATAGAAGGGGATGACAGAGGATGAGATGGGTAGATGGCATCATCGACTCGATGGATATGAGTTTGAGCAAGCTCCAGGGGTTAGTGATGGACAGGGAGGCCTGGCGTGCTGCAGTCCATGGGGTCACAAGGAGTCAGACCTGACTGAGAGATGGAGCTGAACTGAAAACTGAAATAAATCATAATGGAAAAGAATATGAAAAAAAATATATATATATATATCAACTAAATCAACTGAATCACTTTGCTATACACCAGAAACTAACACAACATTGTACATCAACTATATTTCAATATAAAATTATTTTTTTTTTTAAATCTGCTTTGTGATGAGTATATATGTTGAAAATACCTACTGCTAAAAATATGCTTTATTGGGCGCAAAAGGATCTACATTTTCACCCAATTTGAAAAGAAATAAAAATCAAATTAAAATCAAGTGCCTTATAAAAAGAGCATATGAGAATGCTTTGATGTGCATACCTGTAGTATGATTGATATTTTCTTCCTTAAATTGTGAAGTCCAGCTTCTCTTATCGGACACATATCAACATTAAGTGAACCTTCAGGTTCTGACAATCGAAAAACTGCAGAAAAAACAGAACTTTTTCCAGCTCCTGTTCTTCCCACAATGCCAATCTGTAATGAGATCCAGAAGGGATTAAGAATTAACAACATGAAACAAACCTAGAAGAAACTCTGCCAGTTGAGGAAGAATTTTAAAAGTTCTACATAGAATGTAGTTTAAACACTTCTCAGTCATGGCAACTGTTGAAATTTTGGGCCAGATAATTCATTATTGGGGGATAATTAATTACAGTTGGTTTTGTCTGTATGTATGTCCAATATCTTGTATATTGTAGGATTTTCAGTAGTATCTCAGACTCTAAGCACTAGAAACCAGAAACATTCCCCACATTGTGGCAACCCCCTGGATCAAAGAAAAGTTAAAAATAACAGAATCAATCGATAGGCAGTGAAAAGCCAGCAGCCCCCTAAGTTATTCATAAAAATTAAGTTTAAATTCTCTTTATTCCTAATATCTGGGTATCTCTACATTGAGAATTATGTGGATAATTTTACAGCAATGTCAACAAGTTAGAAGTGTTATACACAAACAACTATTCATTTTCTGAGGGCTCTATAATTTGAGGGGAATTTTTTTGGTAGAAAAACTAAGTCACTTCCTAATATTAAATATCTTAATTACGTTTTGTCCTTGAAGAAAACATCTTACAATTGTAAAACACAGGTCTCACTGTCTTAATGGGCAGCAGCCAATAGGCAAAATTCACATGAGATTAACAATACAATTAACATTTGCTATTTATATGGAACCTTTCATCTCAGCACTAAAAGGGATTTTAAAAACCAGTTGATACTTATAATCACATCTTAGAAAGACACACGTGAAGTATCAGTCTATTTATTAAAACCAAAACAAAGAGAAATTAAGTGCACTAACAGTATATTCAAAGATCAACATAAAGCATAGACAGAGAAGCCTGGCAGGCTACGGTCCATAAGGTTGCAAAGAGTTGGATAGACTAAGCAGGTATGAGTTAAGAAAGCAGGTAAAATGGTGGTGAGGAATGAAAATGTGTTGCAAAAGCTAGCTTTTAGCTGACTGCATTCAAACATGTATGCAGAAGCTGGCTTTTTTTTTTTTTTAACCAATGAGTTTGCCCAACTGATGATTCTTGGTGTCAGCTTCCCAAGAGATAATTTCATTTCTGGTTAAGAATCTGGAATCAGTGAGGGATGTAAGACATGCTTTCAATCATTTGTAAACTAATTCAGTACATTTTAAAAACTCAATTCTTTAAATAGAGATGTTAGACCTTTCTGAGGACAGATTATATGTTGGGAATGTCACATATAATCTGTAAAATCAATAATGACATTTAAAAAAAGAATTTATCTTTATAGAGATTAAATATAAGAGTCAGACATGACTGAGGGACTAAGAAACATACACACAAGAAAAGGGGCTTCAGTTGATTTATCTTGGTAGTCATTTTGTACCTTATGGTAAACCATAATATATGTAATTTAAATGGGTCATTCTCTGCATACAGGTAGGTTTTATTTCTATTTTTTATTTTTTGGAATTCAATCACAGTAAATTTTATTTTTTTTTAAACCATTTATCATTTTTTATTATTATTATTTTTTACTTTACAATATTGTATTTGTTTTGCCATACATCAACATGAATCCACCACAGGTGTACACGTGTTCCCGTTCCTGAACTTCCCTCCCACCTCCCTCCCCGTACCATCCCTCTGGGTCATCCCAGTGCACCGGCCCCAAGCATCCTGTATCATGCATCGAACCTGGACTGGTGATTCGTTTCTTATATGATATTCTACATGTTTCAATGCCATTCTCCCAAATCATCCCGTGCTCTCCCTCTCCCACAGAGTCCAAAAGACTGTTCTATACATTTGTGTCTCTTTTGCTCTATCACATACCGGGTTATCATTACCATCTTTCTAAATTCCATATATATGCATTATTATACTGTATTGGTGTTCTTCTTTCTGGCTTACTTCACTCTGTATAATAGGCTCCAGTTTCATCCACCTCATTAGAACTGATTCAAATGTATTCTTTTTAATGGCTGAGTAATACTCCATTGTGTATATGTACTGTAGCTTTCTTATCCATTCCTCTGCTGATGAACATCAAGGTTGCTTCCATGTCCTGACTATTATAAACAGTGCTGAGATGAACATTGGGGTACACATGTCTCTTTCAATTCTGGTTTCCTCGGTGTGTATGCCCAGCAGTGGGATTGCTGGGTCATAAGGCGGTTCTATTTCCAGTTTTTTTAAGGAATCTCCACACTGTTCTCCATAGTGGCTGTACTAGTTTGCATTCCCACCAACAGTGTAAGAGAGTTTCCTTTTCTCCACACCTTCTCCAGTATTTATTGCTTGTAGATTTTTGGATCGCAGCCATTCTGACTGGTGTGAAATGGTACCTCATTGCGGTTTGGATTTACATTTCTCTGATGATGAGTGATGTTGAGCATCTTTTCATGTGTTTGTTAGCCATCTGTATGTCTTCTTTGGAGAAATGTCTATTTAGTTCTTTGGTCCATTTTTTGATTGGGTCATTTATTTTTCTGGAATTGAGCTGCAGGAGTTTCTTTTTTTTTTTTTTTCCAGGAGTTTCTTGTATATTTTTGATATTAGTTGTTTGTCAGTTGCTTCATTTGCCAAGAGGACACTAATGGATGGAGAAATATACTATGTTCATGGATCAGAAGAATCAATATAGTGAAAATGAGTATACTACCCAAAGCAATCTATAGATTCAATGCAATCACTATCAAGCTACCAACAGTATTTTTCACAGAGCTAGAACAAATAATTTCACAATTTGTATGGAAATACAAAAAACCTAGAATAGCCAAAGCAATCTTGAGAAAGAAGAATGGAACTGGAGGAATCAACCTGCCTGACTTCAGGCTCTACTACAAAGCCACAGTCATCAAGAGAGTATGGTACTGGCACAAAGACAGAAATATAAAATAATGGAACAAAATAGAAAGCCCAGAGATAAACCCACACACCTATGGACACCTTATCTTTGACAAAGGAGGCAAGAATATACAATGGAGAAAAGACAATCTCTTTAACAAGTGGTGCTGGGAACTGGTCAACCACTTGTAAAAGAATGAAACTAGGACACTTTCTAACACCATACACAAAAATAAACTAAAAATGGATTAAAGATCTAAATGTAAGACCAGAAACTATAAAATTCTTAGAGGAGAACATAGGCAAAACACTCTCCGACATACATCACAGCAGGATCTTCTATGACCCACCTCCCAGAATACTGGAAATAAAAGCAAAAATAAACAAATCAGTTCAGTTCAGTTCAGTCGCTCAGTCATGTCCGACTCTTTGTGACCCCGAGTCGCAGCACGCCAGGCCTCCCTGTCCATCACCAACTCCCGGAGTTCACTCAGATGCACATCCATCGAGTCAGTGATGCCATCCAGCCATCTCATACTGGGCACCTACTGACCTGGGGAGTTCCTCTTTCAGTATCCTATCATTTTGCCTTTTCATACTGTCCATGGGGTTCTCAAGGCAAGAATACTGAAGTGGTTTGCCATTCCCTTCTCCAGTGGACCACATTCTGTCAGATCTCTCCACCATGACCCGCCCATCTTGGATTGCCCCACAGGCATGGCTTAGTTTCATTGAGTTAGACAAGGCTGTGGTCCTAGTGTGATTAGATTGACTAGTTTTCTGGGAGTATGGTTTCAGTGTGTCTGCCCTCTGATGCCCTCTTGCAACACCTACCATTTTACTTGGGTTTCTCTTATCTCCGGCATGGGGTATCTCTTCACGGCTGCTCCAGCCAAGCAGAAAATAAACAAATGGGACTTAATTGGTCTTCACTGTTACTACAGTCTGCTGAATGCTCTGGTGGTTAGCACGTTTTAGCAATAAAGTATTTGAAAATTAAGGTATGTATCAATACATTGTTTTTTAGACAAAAAGTTGTTGTATAGTTAATAAACTACATTATAGTGAGAATATATATTCCTATGCTATGAATATTGCTTTAAATATATATATCTCCATATATTCCTATGCTACCAGCTCCAATGAAACTGATTCATGTGTGCAAACTGGAACATTTGTAGACTTTGTGTAAATAACTGAGATATGCAAGGGCATTGAGAGCTGCTCACGACCACAGGACTGTGAGCTTCAACCTCCAGTAAGGAGAATAAGAAAAAGATAACTCAAAGAAAACATGGCTCTGGTTATTTCTACCTTTCTGTCATCAAAACTGTAGTCTGAAAGTCTTTCGTGATTACCCATGGGTTTTACCAGTGGCCTATGGAGATCATCGTCGGAGAAGGCAATGGCACCCCACTCCAGTACTCTTGCCTGGAAAATCCCATGGACGGAGGAGCCTGGTAGGCTGCAGTCCATGGGGTCGCGAAGAGTCGGACACGACTGAGCGACTTCACTTTCATTTTTCACTTTCATGCATTGGAGAAGGAAATGGCAACCCACTCCTGTGTTCTTGCTTGGAGAACTCCAGGAACGGGGGAGCCTAGTGGGCTGCCGTCTATGGGGTCGCACAGAGTCGGACACGACTGAAGTGACTTACCTTATCTTACCTTATGGAGATCATTGTATCAGCAAGTTTGCATTCCAGCACAAAAGACACAACAAAAATCTTATTTTAGCAGTGTTGCGAATGCCCATTTTTCCAAGAGGGTCAGAGTTGGTCTGATTGAGTCAGGAAGTGACCTGGGACTTTTTGCTGCAGTGCTTATACCTGGACAATCATCTCCTCAAACAACAAAACACGAAGAAACTGTAGGAGACTAAAAATAACTGTGTGTGTGTGTTAGTTGCTCAGTCATGTCTGATTCTCTGTGACCCCATAGACTGTAGCCCACAGGGCTCCTCAGTCCATGGAATTCTCCAGGCAAGAATGCTGAAGTGGTTGCCACTCCTTTCTCCAGGGGATCTTTCTGACCTAGGGATCAAATCTGGTTCTCCCACATTGCAGGCAGATTACTTACCATCTGAGCCACCAGAGAAGCCCATGAAAATAACTGTGTGTGCACACAGATGGAGCAAATCATGGACGTTGAGATTCCAAAAAAGACCAAAAAAACTGCAACTGCTACTTCTGAAGAGCTGAGGGCTAAAATAGGGTATTGTGCATGTCCCCTACACACACCCACCAAAGAAGTGGACAAACCACCTAAGCCACCCCTTCAGCCCACCCACTGGACCTGCCCCTACCGCAAGTCCATATAAGGAACCACCTTGGGGAGATAACTAGGGAACCTATTACTTGGTTTTGGTCCCTCTTGCTGCAGTAGGGGCACCAGTAAAGCCTTGCCTGAAATTCTTGTCTCGCCTCTGATTAATTTGAACAAAATGAGGAGCACACCAATTTGTTAGACGTTTGCACCTGGATCTCTCTTCACATATCAAACTCAATATGATCAACATCCAGTGCCCCACACAAAATAGCCACTTCCTTTGACTTCCCCATGTTACTATTATCACTTCTTTCCCAGGCTCATAGACTCAGCTGTCTACCTTACTTCCAGCTTTCCCTGAGTCCAGCATGCAGCCAAGCCTGAAGACTCTATTCTTGAAATGTTTCATGACACATTCCTTCATATTAAGGTCTACATTCAGGACCTGAGTGTCAGGCTGCATTACCTTTTTTAAAAAAACAAAATAAAATAAAATTTTTCTTACTTATAATCAGTACAAATGAATTTGAAAAGCAAATAAAAACTAGCAATTACCCCAGCATTCTGATAAAGCCATTCTTTAGATGTTGATGTATTTTCTTTCTAGATTTGAGTGTGTGTTATTTTTTATCTTTTTTATTTCTGCGTATGTGTTCTTAAATATATATGTTCATATATTTAAATAAAATGGGATTAATGTGATCAATTACTGATGTAATCTGTTTCGCTATTGGTGAATACTTAGGTGGTTTCAAATATTTTTCTATTATAAATAACTCGGTGTTATATATCCTTGTAACACTTCAGTTCAGTTCAGTTGCTCAGTCGTGTCCAACTCTTTGAGACCCCATGAATTGCAGCACGCCAGGCTTCCCTGTCCATCACCAACTCCCGGAGTTCACTCAGACTCATGTCCATCAAGTCAGTGATGCAATCCAGCCATTTCATCCTCTGTCATCCCCTTCTCCTCCTGCCCCCAATCCCTCCCAGCAACAGAGTCTTTTCCAATGAGTCAATTCTTCACATGAGGTGGCCAAAGTACCAGAGTTTCAGCTTTAGCATCATTCCTTCCAAAGAAATCCCAGGGCTGATCTCCTTCAGAATGGACTGGTTGGATATCCTTGCAGTCCAAGGGACTCTTAAGAGTCTTCTCCAACACCACAGTTCAAAAGCATCAATTCTTCGGCACTCAGTTTTCTTCACAGTCCAACTCTCACATCCATATATGACTACAGGAAAAACCATGGCCTTGACTAGATGGACCTTTGTTGGCAATGTCTCTGCTTTTGAACATGCTATCTAGGTTGGTCATAACTTTTCTTCCAAGGAGTAAGCATCTTTTAATTTCATGGCTGCAGTCACCATCTGTAGTGATTTTGGAGCCCCAAAAAATAAAATCTGACACTGTTTCCCCATCTGTTTTCCATGAAGTGATGGGACCAGATGCCATGATCTTAGTTTTCTGAATATTGAGTTTTAAGCCAACTTTTTCACTCTCCTCTTTCACCTTTATCAAGAGGCTTTTTAGTTCCTCTTCACTTTCTGCCATAAGGGTAGTGTCATCTGTATATCTGAAGTTATTGATATTTCTCCCGGAAATCTTGATTCCAGCTTGTGCTTCTTACAGACCAGCATTTCTCATGATGTACTCTGCATAGAAGTTAAATAAACAGGGCAACAATATACAGCCTTGATGTACTCCTTTTCCTATTTGGAACCAGTCTGTTGTTCCATGTCCAGTTCTAACTGTTGCTTCCTGACCTGCATACAGGTTTCTCAAGAGGCAGGTCAGATGGTCTGGTATTCCCATCTCTTTCAGAATTTTCCACAGTTTATTGTGATCCACACAGTCAAAGGCTTTGGCATAGTCAATAAAGCAGAAATAGAGGGTTTTCTGGAACTCTCTTGCTTTTTCAATGATCCAGCAGATGTTGGCAATTTGATCTGTGGTTCCTCTGCCTTTTCTTAAAACCAGCTTGAACATCTGGAAGTTCACAGTTCACGTATTGCTGAAGCCTGGCTTGGAGAATTTTGAGCATTACTTTACTAGCGTGTGAGATGAGTGCAATATGTGTGGTAGTTTGAGCATTCTTTGGCATTGCCTTTCTTTGGGATTGGAATGAAAACTGACCTTTTCCAGTCCTGTGGCCACTGCTGAGTTTTTCAAATTTGCTGGCATATTGTGTGCAGCACTTTCACAGCATCATCTTTCACTGTTTTAAATAGCTCAACTGGAATTCCATCACCTCCACTAGCTTTGTTCATAGTGATGTTTTCTAAGGCCCACTTGACTTAACATTCCAGGATATCTGGCTATAGGTGAGCGATCACACCATCGTGATTATCTGGGTCATGAAGATCTTTTTTGTACAGTTCTTCTGTGTATTCTTGCCACCTCTTCTTAATATCTTCTGCTTCTGTTAGATCCATACCATTTCTGTCCTTTATCAAGACCATCTTTGCATGAAATGTTCCCTTGTTATCTCTAACTTTCTTGAAGAGATCTCTAGTCTTTCCCATTTTGTTGTTTTCCTCTATTTCTTTGCATTGATTGCTGAGGAAGGCTTTCTTATCTCTTCTTGCTATTCTTTGGAACTCTGCATTCATATGCTTATATCTTTCCTTTTCTCCTTTGCTTTTCACTTCTCTTCTTTTCACAGCTATTTGTAAGACCTCCGCAGACAGCCATTTTGCTTTTTTGCATTTCTTTTCCATGGGGATGGTCTTGATCCCTGTCTCTATACAGTCAGCAAAAAAAAGACCAGGAGCTGACTGTGGCTCAGATCATGAACTCCTTATTGCCAACTTCAGACTTAAATTGAAGAAAGTAGGAAAACCACTAGACCATTCAAGTATGACCTAAATCAAATCCTTTACAATTACACAGTGGAAGTGACAAATAGATTCAGGGGGTTAGATCTGATAGACAGAGTGCCTAAAGAACTATGGATGAAGGTTCATGACACTGTACAGGAGGCAGAGATCAAGACCATCCCCAAGAAAAAGAAATGCCAAAAGGCAAAATGGCTGTCTGAGGAGGCCTTACAAATAGCTGTGAAAAGAAGAGAACCCAAGGCAAAGGAGAAAAGTAAAGATATACTGATCTGAATGCAGGGTTCCAAAGAATAGCAAGGAGAGATAAGAAAGCCTTCCTCAGTGATCAATGCAATGAAATAGAGGAAAACAATAGACTGGGAAAAACTAGAGATCTCTTCAAGAAAAATAGATACCAAGGGAACATTTCATGCAAAGATGGGCACAGTAAAGGACAGAAATGGTATGGACCTAACAGAACAAGAACATATTAAGAAGAGTTGGCAAGACTACAAAGAAGAACTATACAAAAAAGATCTTTATGACCCAGATAATCATCATGGTGTGATCACTCACATAGAGTCAGACATCCTGTAATGCAAAGTCAACTGGGCCTTAGAAACAAAGCTAGTGGAGTGATGGAATTCCAGTTGAGCTATTTCAAATCCTAAAAGATGATGCTGTAAATGTGCTGCACTCAGTATGCCAACAAATTTGGAAAACGTATCAGTGGTCAAAGGACTGGAAAAGATCAGTTTTCATTCCAATCCCAAAGAAAGGCAATGCCAAAGAATGCTCAAACCACCACACAATTGCACTCATCTCAGTTCAGTTCAGTTCAATTGCTCAGCAGTGTCTGACTCTTTGTGACACCATGGACCAAGCACACCAGGCCTCCCTGTCCATCACCAACTCCCAGAGATTGAGTCGGTGATGCCATCCAACCATTTCATCCTCTGTCATCTCACACACTAGTAAAGTAATGCTCAAAATTATCCAAGCCAGGCTTCAACAGTAATGAACCATGAACTTCCAGAAGTTCAAGCTGGACTTAGAAAAGGCAGAGTAACCAAAGATCAAATTGCCAACATCCGCTGGATCATCGAAAAAGCAAGAGAGTTTCAGAAAACATCTACTTCTGCTTTACTGACTATGCCAAAGCCTTTGACTGTGTGGATCACAATAAACTGTGGAAAATTCTGAAAGAGATGGGAATACCAGACCACCTGACCTGCCTCTCGAGAAACCTGTATGCAGGTCAGGAAGCAACAGTTAGAACTGGACACGAAACAACAGACTGGTTCCAAATTGGGAAAGGAGTACGTCAAGCCTGTATAGTGTCACCCTGCTTATTTAACTTATATGCAGACAAGTCATGAGAAACGCTGGGCTGGATGCAGCATAAGCTGGAATCCAGATTGCTGGGAGAAGTATCAATAACCTCAGATATAAGCGAAGAGGAACTAAAGAGCCTCTTGATGAAAGTGAAAGAGGAGAATAAAAAAGTTGGCTTAAAACTCAACATTCAGAAAACTAAGATCATGGCATCTGATCCCATCATTTCATGGCAAATAGATGGGGAAACAATGGAAACAGTGACAGACTTCATTTTGAGGGGCTCTAAAATCACTGCAGACGGTGACTGCAGTCATGAAATAAAAAGATGCTTGCTCCTTGGAAGAAAAGTTATGACCAACCTAGACAACGTATTAAAAAGCAGAGACATTACTTTGCCAACAAAGGTCCATCTAGTCAAGGCTATCGTTTTTCCAGTAGTCCTGTATGGATGTGAGTGTTGGACTATAAAGAAAGCTGAGCACTGAAGAATTAATGCTTTTGAACTGTGGTGTTGGAGAAGACTCTTGAGAGTCCCTTGGACTGCCAGTCAATTGTAAAGGAAATCAGTCCTGAATATTCATTGGAAGGACTGAGGCTGAAGCTGCAACTCCAATACTTTGGCCACATGCTGCAAAGAACTGACATGTTAGAAAAGACCCTGATGCTTAGAAAGATTGAAGGCAGGAGGAGAAGGGGACAACAGAGGATGAGATGGCTGGATGGCATCACCGACTCAAAGGATATGAGTTTGAGTAAACTCTGGGAGTTGTTGATGGACAGGGAGACCTGGCATGCTGCTGTCCATTGGGTCACAAAGAATCAGACACAACTGAGTGACAGAACTGAACTGATATATCCTTAAACCTAAATCTTTGCAAAAAACTCAAATATTTCCTTAAGATAAATTTTCAAATGTGGATTTGCTGAGACTCAGGTATGAATCAGATTTTCATGCTGGTCCCATATCCTGGAATGCCTTTCACAAACATTTCCACTTGCTGAAATCCTAAACAGAAGTCACTAAGTGTGTCTTACATGGGTACTCTCTGGACATATATCTGGAGAAAAACATGGTCTGAAAGGATACATTCACTCCAATATTCATTGTAGCATTATTACAATAGCCAAGACATGGAAGCAACCTAAAAGTCCACTGACAAGAGTAATGGATAAAAGGGTGTGATATGTATTAATATATACAATGGAAATTATTCAAGCATTAAAAAGTGAAATAATGCCATTTGCAACAAGAGGGATGGACCTAGAGATTGTCATACTGAGCAAAGTCAGACAGAGAAGCAGAAACATCACAGGACATCCTTTATGTTCTGTGCTGTGCTTAGTGGCTTCAGTCATGTCTGACTCTTTGTGACCCCATGGACTGTAGCCCGCCAGACTCCTCTGTCCATGGAATTCTCTAGGCAAGAATACTGGAATGGGTTGTGATTTCCTCTTCCAGGGGATCTTCCTGACCCAGGGATTGAACCTGCATTTTTTACTGCTGAGCCATCAAAGAAGCCCATGACATCCCTTATATGAGGAGTCTAAAAAGACATGATACAAATCAATTAATTTACAAAACAGAAACAGACTCACAGACTTAGAGAAGAAACATGGTTGCCCAGAGGAAGGCTGTGGGGAAGGGATAGTTAGGGAGTTTGGGATCTACATGTACACAGTGCTATATAGTGCTCAATGTTATGTGGCAGCTTGGATAGGAGGGGAGTTTGGGGGAGAATGGATACATGTATATGTATGGCTGAGTCCCTTTGTTGTTCACCTGAAACTATCACAACATTGTTAATCAGCTATACTCCAATACAAAATAAAAAGTTAAAAAAAAAAAAATCTCTTTCCTTAATCGTAATCAGTGTAAATGAATCTGAAAAGTCAATAAATACTAGCCATCACCCCAGCACTCTGATAAAACTATTTGTAAGATTGTGATGTGTTTTCTTTCTAGATTTAAATGTGTGTGTGTGTGTGTGTTTTTTCCTTTCTTATTTCTGTGTTGTTATTTAGTCAACAAAATCATATTTGATTCTCTGTTACTGCAATGACTGTAGTCCGCCAGGTTCCTGTCTCTATGGGATTTCTCAGGCAAGAATGCTGGAGTGGGTTGCCATTTCCTCCTCCAGTGGATCATCCTGACTCAGGGATCGAATTCACATCTCCTGTGTGGCAGGCTGATTCTTTACCACTGAGCCACTAAGGAAACCCTTATTTCTATATATGTGTTCTTAAAGATGAAGGTTCATATATTGAAACAAAATGGAATTAATATGAACATACTGTTGTAATCTGTTTTTATTTAGCATTTCAAAAAATATATTTATTTTAATGGCTATATAATATTATAGTATATGTGATCATTTACTTAACAATTGGCTATTGTTGGATATTTTAGGTGGTCTCCAATATTTTGCAGTTATAAAGAACTGGTTATATATCCCTGAAGCTAAATCTTTCTAAACAACCTTAATTATTTCCTGAAGATAAACTCTCAGATGTGGAATTGCTGAGAACCAGGTATGAACATTTTTAGAGAAGGTTGTTAAGTACTGCCAGCCTACCTCTCAGAAATATGATACCTTTTCCTACTCCTACTAGCTTCCTTGCACATTCACACACCCGTGTGTTATAACTATGTTTTAATCAACATCAGTTTGATCCCAAAAGGTGAAATAACTTTCCCGTGACATCTTGCTGGAGGTAAAACAGCTACTGGCTCTCTGCCTCCCGCATCTGCCCACTCTGCTCCATGTGCACTCACTTCTCAGACTAAACTCCCAAAGGCCAGCTTTATGCTTGATGTGTGCCCCAGGAAGTCACCCTTACAAAACTGCACTCACTAATTTCTCCATCCTTCACCTCCACAAGTCAGCTCCTTGGGCTTTCTGGGTAGTTTGAGGGTTGAGTGTGAATATGTGTGTTATACACCTGGTAGTTCTTTTCCCTGAATGCTCTGCAGATGCCTAATTCTTCATTCACTGAATCAGGGTACCACGCCTTTGCTAATGTTGGTTCCCACCTCCTGGAATGACTTTGACAAATGTTTCTACCTACTGAAATCCTAGCAAGTCACTAAGTGTATTTCACATGCCTAATTTCTCAGAAATACTCCGCTTGTTCCCTTATGTGGACTGCTCTCAACTCTAATGGATGTTATATCATCTTTTCTAAACTCCTATAAAAATTATAACTGCTTTCTATATTACAAAGCCGGTATAGGCATTTTCTTATTTCTTATTTCTTCAAGTGAACTGTATGTGCTAAATGCCAGATCTGTATTGAATTTTCCCTTGTATTATTTGTATTAGCTGTGGTATCCTGAGACAGAGGCTTTCATAGGGAGCTGAGGTTTTTATCTCAGACTGGAAAAATTAATGGATAATCTAGTACTATATTATTTAGGTATAGGATAAGCTAGACAGAGAAATAGATATGGCAGATGGATTCCATAGCTATAAACATGATTGCAAATGGCCAACCCCTTATTTTCACAGGACAGACAACAATTTATGCAGCATAAGTAGTTAAGGTCATTTTGTGCTATGTGCTAAGTTGCTTCAGTAATGTCTGACTCTGCGACCCTACGGACTGAAGCACTTTAGGCTCCTCTGTCCATGGGACTCTCCAGGCAAGAATACTGGAGTGGGTTGCCATGCTCTTCTTCAGGGGATCTGCCCCATCCAAGGATCAAACCCTGGTCTCTTATGTTTCCTACATTGGCAAGTGCATTCTTTACCACTAGTGCCACCTGGGAAGCCCCTAAGGTCATTTTAGATCCCTATGAAAATGACAACCATTTCTCTTTGCCCAAGTATTTACAGTGTTCTGGTCTTCATGCTGGGTTTTTAACATATCTTGTTTTGTTTAAGTTGAAGAACAAAATTAGATGTTAAGTCCCATCACTTCCATTTTGCAAATGAGAAGATTGAGGCTTATAAGATTAATTAGTCTGCCTGAAATAGCAGAGCCCCTAAGTCACATCATGGGACTCAAATCCACATGTGTCAGCCTCTTTTTCATTTTGCTGATGGTCTCCTTATCTCCCTGATGAATGGACACCTTATTATGTCCCTCTGTATAGCTCAAACAGAAAGTGGGGAGAGGTGTGTTGTTGTTCAGTTGCTAAGTCGTGTCTGACTCTGCGAACCCATGGACTGCAGCACACCAGACTTCCTTGTCCTTCACTCTCTCCCAGAGTTTGCTCAAACTCATGTTCATTGACTCGATGATGCCATCTAATAATCTCACCCTCTGTCACCCCATTCTCCTCTTGCCCTCAATCTTTCCCAGCATCAGGGTCTTTTCCAAGGAGTTGGCTCTTTGCATCAGATGGCCAAAGTGTTGGAGCTTCAGGATCAGTCTTTCCAATGAATATTCAGGGTTGATTTCCTTCAGGATTGACTGGTTTGATCTCCTTGCTGTCCCAGAAACTCTCAAGAATCTTCTCCATCACCACAGTTTGAAAGCATCGATTCTTTGGTGCTCAGCCTTCTTTATGTAGTTGCAGTTAAAGGAACAGGCCTACCATAGAAATCTTACTGCCAGAGAGTTAAAGCATGATGTAGATATGAATGCATAAAATGTGGTGAGTTGGACAAGATGGCCAACATCACAGAGAAGAAAAGGTACCTGAGATCAGGTGGGCTGGCTGTCAGCAGGAAGAACCAGCACCCACAGCTGGGCTGGGAGAGAAACCTGCAGCTAAGCAGGACAATGGTTCCTGGGAAATGGGCCAAATAGACCTAGTGCCCAGCTTGGAACAGCAAGCCTTATTCTTGATACCATCAGGTAGTGAAAGAGCTGCACATATACTGCTATACTGGGCTCTCTTACTTCACGTCCAGGCAGGGCTGAGCCTGTGGGAAATCCCTCCAGCCCCTGCAGGAGGCTGTTGTGGGAAAGATGGAAGAAGGATGAAAACTGCCTGTGATGAAGACAGACTCCACTGGAAAAGATGCAGATAAATGCATTGAAATAACATAGAGTTGGATTATAATGTAAAGGCATGATTTCCAGAATATAAAAGCAAATAAATATGTAGGGTAAGTGGCACAGAACATTCTAGAGCCTCCTGTTCAGACACAATAGGTGTTTGGGTGATTCATGCACTCAATTTCAAACTGTCAAATTACAGTTCTTGGAAATCATAAGTTATCACTCATCAAAATTTGTCCATGGGAGAGAAAGGACTTTACTGGAAGATGTTGTTCAAATGTGATGCTGAATCAAGAGGTCTGGGTGAGCCTGAGACTCTGCATTTCTAAGAAGTTCCAGGTGATTCAGGTGCTGCTGGTCCTGACACCACCGTCTGAGTCACAAAGAATGAGGAAGCCAGCAGGCAAATGGGATGACCAGTGTGAGAGGAGGGGTTGCTGAAAAAATAACATGTTAAAAAAGGAGAAAATGTAGGACAGCAATATTTTGCACATTATAGCAAGGTATAGTAAGCATCTGTAAAAAGGTATTAAGCAAGTAATAGCTCTGAGCAAGAAAAGAAAATAACAAAATCAATCTACCTCGAGAGCTGGAAGATGTTTTAAAATGACCCAGCGCTCTCCAAAATAATCAAATCAAGCACAAAATCATTTAAATGAAAAACTCAGCCTGTGTTTGGAATATAACCAGGAAGCCTAGGGTTCTATTTATGTTATTTTGGGTCTTTACTTTTACTAGTTATTTGTCCCATGAATTAGAAACCTGTATGGTGCCTACTACACTTCCCTGTTGACTCTAATTTCCAGGAATGGGGACAGAAGAGGACATGATGGAAAGAGAACAGAGCCCCACTTTTGCTAGGCGAGCTCACTCCTATGTCCCCCAAAGCAGCCTTTCAATCAAAACCAACATCAAAGAGGTGTCCTGGAGTGTCAGGGGCTGGAACAGGTGAGCAGGAGAGGAAACCTGGGATGTATGCAAGTGGAGTGAAATCATTTCATGAACACACTGCCTAAGTATCATCTCCTAACACATTAGAAATGAAGTGACAGAGTGACTGAACTGAATTGAACAATTTTTAAGAGGACAGTTTAGTGTTAAGTACATTCACACTTTTGTGCAATCAATCTCCAGAATACTTCCTGTTATGTAAAACTGAAATTCTGTACCCATTAAACATCAGCTCCCCATCCCTCTCACTCCAGTCCCTGGCTACATATATTCTACTGTTGTCTTTATAAACTTGACTGCTCTAGGATTCTCATACATGGAATCATATAGTATTCATTCCTTTTGTTTCTGGCTTATTTCACCTAACATGATGTCCTCAAGGCTCACCAACAGATTAGAATTTTCTTTGTTTTTAAGGTTGAATAATAATATTTCATTGTAGGGATGTACTACATTTTAAGTATTTGTTTATCCACTCATCTGTTGAGATATATTAATACTTGAAATGCTTCCAACTTTTGGCTATGGTGAACAATACTGCTATAAACATGGGTATACCATAAATGCTATCTTTAAAGAATATATATAATGCTGATGAAAAATCAAGGATCTTACAGAAGCATATATATTAGGATAAACTCAGAAAATGAAGGGGCTTCCCTGGTGGCTCAGACGGTAAAGAATCCGGCTGCAATACGGGAGACTCAGGTTTGATTCCTGGGTGGGAAAGATCCCCTGGAGAAGTGAATGGAGACCCACTCCAATAATCTTGACTGGAGAATTTCATGGACACACGGTCCATGGAGTCGCAAAGAGTCAGACATGACTGAGCGAGTAACACTTTCACTCAGAAAGTGAGATTTTTCACCAGCCTTGTGACAGAAGGGAAGGGGCAGCATGTGCACACTGGAAGCAGGGAAGACATGCTGCTCTGGGAGAATCTACACAGGACCTGAGGGCAGAGGGTGTGGGAATGTTAGGACCCAAGAATGGCGAGGTAGGATTGGGAAGAGCTTCCTGCTACTTTGTCTGTTGTGGTTTAGTCTCTTCTTCAAGAGTTTCTCCTGGTCTGAGTTGAGGGACCCAAGCTGAGTATGAAAGGAACATCACCAGCAGACATGGATGCTGGCAGGACCAGGACACAAACCTCCCTATCCTCTCCCACATGGATCCTCCTCTGCTTCTTTTGGGTTGCTTTCATCGACTTTAAGCAAATCTCTGGACCCTGCCTCCATGGGGGGCTTTGGTTCCTCAGCCCTGACTGAGTCACGGTTCTGGGCTCTTCTCTGATGGCCACACAGTCCCTGTTTGGAGAGGACCTGGGACTGAACTATGGTCTGAGCATCATCTTACCCAGGCCAGGAAGGATCAAATCTGTGCTAAAGAAAGGAGCAGCCTGTAGGTGACAGCAAGGGAATGACAACTAAGTGTGGGTGAGTGGAGGACAAGTCTGTGGGAGGGCCAAGGGATAGAGGAGGAGGCTTCAAATGAAAGGTATCATGAGAGGAAGGGAAGATTCCAGAAGTACAAAGAAAAGATGGTAAGAAATGAGATATAGGAGAGTTAGGGACAGGGAGCCAGGGCTGACTTCCAAGACTCCTCATGATTAATCAGGTAAAATATACAGTATCCCAGGTCAGGTTAAGTTCCAGCTCCAGGGCCCAGAGCCCTCCAACCATTATGACCGAGTTCACAACACAAAGAAATGCTGGGATCCCCCTTCCGTGGTCAATTTCCAAGAATGATGCATTTCTCATGTCACTACACAACTTCCCAGGTGGCACTAGTGGTAAAGAACCTGCTTGCCAATTCAGGAGAAGTAAGAAATGTGGGTTCAACCACTAGGTTGGGAAGGTCCCCTGGAGGAGTAAATGGCAACCCACTCCAGTATTCTTGCCTAGAGAATTCCATGGACAGAGCAGCCTGATGGGCTATAGTCCATGGGGTCGCAAAGACTCAGACACAACTGAAGCAACTTATTAAATATGCATCCACGAGGAACAGAGAGTTTCCTGACACAGCAACAAGGAAGCCAAGAACAAATATGGTGCTAAATCTTTAGCTAGATTTTAAAGAGACTACTGGCTTAAACAAACCTTTTTTCTTGATTCAATGACTGTGGTCAGGTTCTTCAATACCCAAGGCCCATCTAAGGTGTGCCTGAAGTTAACAGAGTTAAACCAAATCCTTCCTTCATTAGTCCAGGGTGGCGGGGGACGATCCTTGTATTCCCAGGGAGCTTCTTTCTCAAGGTCTAAATATTCCATCACTCTTTCTACTGAAATCATCTGAAAGACACATCACATCATGTGGGTCAGGACAGAGGGTCTCGTTTATAGGTGTTCCGAGATTGTAAATGAGATGTTCTGCTTTTATACATAATCGGTTTAAAACATCTCACATCTTCTCATTCCCAAAGGACAGAAATAGGAGTTTGATAAGGCCTTTGATGATTTCCAAACTTGTTCATCATCTTTTAACACTTTCATTTAGGATTTCATCCTTAAGCATCATATTAAAACTAAAAGAATTATAGAACTCAATGATAAAGTTTTATTTATCTACTTTTCACATATGGATAAAAGAAACAAGAGACTTTTGTTAAAGAAAAGAATACTTATGGACACCAATCTGTAATGTGTGGCTACAGAAAGAAGGGCCATTCTGAGAAGCAGCTTATCCTACCAGAAAGAAGGGACACTAGCAAATTCAGATGTTCAACACATACAAGAATAAATGCTACAATGAAGTAGGTGTACCTATTAATTAGACAAACAAAAAACCATCAAAATACTGAATTATTTTACCAAGAATGAGGGATTATCTACTAAGAAACAAAAATAAACAAGTTCCTAAGAAATTAGCATATATTCTCTCTAGAAGTTCAGAACCTTCCCCCTACTTTCATTATACCTAAAGAGTATAATAATGAAGAGACATGTATTTCACTTGAAGACAGCTGATAATGAATATAAAACCTGCTGACATGACATACATAAGATTAAGGATAATATGTATAGATTTTATTTTACACTGACTTTAACCAGATGGAGGAGGATACAAAAAAACTCTGTTTGCTATGATGCAAAAATAACAGCTTTAATATTTTACATAAGAGTTGCTTTTATGCCATTTAATGGCAAAGAGACTTGAAAGGGCTAAGAAGGTTAAAATAAACATCACCAGGTTCTCAACTTCGGTCCTTTGCCTGACGCACCACTGGAACATCCCCATGAGTGTGAGGGCAAGAGATAGGACCAGGCCATCCTCCCCAGGAGTCAAAGCTAAATAAGAAAGGAGAATAAAGTCAGGCCTGTTCTTACCACTCACCTAGCTCCTTCTGTCACTTTATAAAGAAGACTCCTTTATAATATTTAAATCATTTGTATATAATGATAATATGACACATAATTTTACTATGTCTTGATTGAGACCATGATATAATGAAAAAAAAAAAAAAACACTTTGAATTCAAAAAGATTAAAAAATTATTTTATTAATCCCAACAGAATTAACACACTTGACATCATTATAAAGGTGAGGAATCATGTCATTATTCTGCCTTTCATCATAAGGGTTTCAAGAAACTTTGTAAATTTCACTTTCCATATTCAAGGCAGCTGCAGTTGAAACCATGAAAAACAAGAAAATGGGTTCTAACAGCTGCTACTCTCATTGCTCCTTATTAAAGATTTTGATTCAGTGCTGTTGCTGCTGCTAAGTCACTTCAGTCGTGTCTGACTCTGTGCGACCCCATAGACAGCAGCCCACTAGGCTTCCCTGTCCCTGGGATTCTCCAGGCAAGAACACTGGAGTGGGTTGCCATTTCCTTCTCCAATGCATGAAAGTGAAAAGTGAAAGTGAAGTCGCTCAGTCATGTCCAACTCTGTGCGACCCCATGGACTGCAGTCCACCAGGCTCCTCCGTCCATGGGATTTTCCAGGCAAGAGTACTGGAGTGGGGTGCCATGGCCTTCTCTGTCAGTGCTGTTACTATGGAATAGAGATGGTGAATTCATGGCAGAGATGCCAACACCTGCTTATCTGGTACCACAGCAGTGAGGACACTGTTCTTTCCTACAGAGAATACTTCTCACCTCAGTGAATCAGGCACCTGCAACTAAGAGATTCAAGTAGCCCTAAAGCTAACTGGACAAAAGCTTAATATAAGAGTAAACCTGGTTTGCTCCTCCCAACACTACCTGGAATGTTCAGCAAGTCAGCTTGCTACATTGCATAGACCTCAATCCATTCAAAGAAAGAGATAAAAAGGTCTCATCGAGACACAAATAATTTCATGTAGACCATGTAGTGGAATCCTATACCGCAAACACTAATTCATTAGAGCCAAACAGTATATACTAGACAAGAAAGCAAGAGCTTTATTTAATACATGTAAATGAAACTATAAACTGTATTCATATCGTAAGTAGTTACTCACATCTATACTTACCATCTGCAAGAATCACGGACACAAAGGCAACAACAGTGACGAAGATGGCACAGATGACATCTAGATACACAGCAAGCCATCGGGACGTCGTCAAAAGCAGGAACCACGCCTCTGCATTTATGAACCATAATAAGTATAATAAATCAGTAGAACAGCCATGTTAGCTGCTTCAAATGAGAAAGAGCATTTTGTTCAGTTGAGCAACAGAAGATTTTTACACAAGTAGGAGAGCAAAGTTATACACCTAAGAGCCCAAAGAGTCCAGAAAGCTACATTTTGACATGACAAAATTTGACACACACAGGAATCAGTCCAGGGGCTCTGTGGGAAGCATGCACTGAACAATTCAATCCACCAGTTATAAACAGAAATTTCATCGTAAAAAAGAAGATGGAAAAACAGTCTCATCAGTGCATTTCCTGCAGTGCTGGGCCTCAACCTAAAGATCACCCTCTCACGTGTTGACTATTCCCAGCTCTCTGATAGCAGAAAGCACAGCTCACACTGTTTCCAGCACCTTCTGCAATTCCTACAGTGCCCTGCACAGTGTTTACTCTTCACAGCCAGTGTGTAAATAACCATCAGCTAACAGAACCTGTATATGACTTTTAAAATGCTGTTTTATCTTAAAAATACAACACAGATTGAAGATACAGACCAGGATTTTATAGACTTAAATTCTGAAATTTCTCAGTTCAGTTCATTCTCTCAATCATCTCCGACTCTTTGCAACCCCATGAATCGCAGCACACCAGGCCTCCCTGTCCTTCACCAACTCCCAGAGTTTGCTCAAACTCATGTCCATTGAGTCGGTGATACCATCCAACCATCTCATCCTATGTCATCCCCTTCTCCTCCTGCCTTCAATCTTTCCCAGCATCAGGGTCTTTTCCAATGAGTCAACTCTTCACATGAGGTGGCCAAACTACCGGAGTTTCAGCTACAACATCAGTCCTTCCAATGAACACCCAGGACTGATCTCCTTTAGGATGGACTGGTTGGATCTCCTTGCAGTACAAGGCACTCTCAAGAGTCTTCTCCAACACCACAGTTCAAAACCATCAATTCTTAAGCACTCAGCTTTCTTTATAGTCTAACTCTCACATCCATATCTGACTACTAGAAAAACCATAGCCTTGACTAGACGGACCTTTGTTGACAAAGTTATGTCTCTGCTTTCTAATATGCTATGTAGGTTGGCCATAACTTTCCTTCCAAGGAGTAAGTGTTTTTTAATTTCATGGCTGCAATCACCATCTGCAGTGATTTTGGAGCCCAGAAAAAAAAGTCAGCCACTGTTTCCACTGTTTTCCCATCTATTTCCCATGAAGTGATGGGACCAGATGCCATGATTCTAGTTTTGTGACTGCTGAGTTTTAAGCCATCTTCTTCACTCTCCTATTTCGCTTTCATCAAGAAGCTGTTTAGTTTTTCTTCACTTTCTGCCATAAGAATGGTGTCATCTGCATGTCTGAGGTTATTGTGCTGAAGCCTGGCTTGGAGAATTTTGAGCATTACTTTACTAGCGTGTGAGATGAGTGCAATTGTGTGGTAGTTTGAGCATTCTTTGGCATTGCCTTTCTTTGGGATTTGAATGAAAACTGACCTTTTCCTGTTCTGTGGCCACTGCTGAGTTTTCCAAATTTGCTGGCATATTGAGTGCAGCACTTTCACAGCATCATCTTTCGGGATTTGAAATAGCTCAACTGGAATTCCATCATCTCCATGAGCTTTGTTAGTAGTGATGCTTCCTAAGGCCCACTTGACTTCACATTCCAGGATGTCTGGCTCTAGGTGAGTGATCACACCATTGTGATTATCTAAGTCATGAAGATCTTTTTTGTACAGTCTTCTATGTATTCTTGCCACCTCTTCTTAATATCTTCTGCTTCTGTTAGGTCTGTATCATTTCTGTCCTTTATTGAGCACATCTTTGCATGAAATGTTCCCTTGGTATCTCTAATTTTCTTGAGGAGATCTCTAGTCTTTCCCATTCTATTGTTTTCCTCCATTTCTTTGCACTAATCACTGAGGAAAGCTTTCTTAGCTCTCCTTGCTATTCTTTGGAACTCTGCATTCAAACGGGTATATCTTTCCTTTTCTCCTTTGCTTTTCACTTCTCTTCTTTTCACAGCTATTTGTAAGGCCTCCTCAGGCAGCCATTTTGCCTTTTTGCATTTCTTTTTCTTGGGGATGGTCTTGATCCCTGTCTCCTGTACAATGTCACGAACCTCTGTGCATAGACCGTCAGGCACTCTATCAGATCTAGTCCCTTAAATCTATTTCTCTCTTCCACTGTATAGTCATAAGGGATTTGATTTATTTCATACCTGAATAGTCTAGTGGTTTTCCCTACTTTCTTCAATTTAAGTCTGAATTTGGCAATATGAAGTTCATAATCTGAGCCACAGTCAGCTCCCGGTCTTGTTTTTGCTGACTGTATAGAGCTTCTCCATTTTGGCTGCAAATAATATAATCAATCTGATTTCACTGTTGACCATCTGGTGATGTCCATGTGTAGAGTCTTCTTTTGTGTTGTTGGAAGGGCTGTTTGCTATGACCAGTGTGTTCTCTTGGCAGAACTCTATAAGCCTTTGCCCTGCTTCTGAAATTTCTACCTATAACAAATCTTCACTGATACAAAGAATAATATACATGGAGATAACAGAAAATATGATAATCAGGAAATTATATTCCTCAGTCAGGTTTGACATGCTTTGAAAAGAGAGTCGATGACTACATCCTGGGGGCCAAGAATGGCCACCACCTAGTTCCATAAATGAAGTTTTAATGGATCACAGGCATGGCCATTTGCTGATGTATTACCTTTGGTGTCCTTTGTGCTACAACAGGAAACTTGAGAAGTTACAGCAGACCCAGGACAGCACAGAGCTGGGTGCTGGGACAGCTGGCTTGTTGCAAAAAAAAAAAAAAGAAATGTTTGCTGACTCCTGCCCTAAAGAGACAGAAAACCACAGGACACGGTGATGGACAAACAATACAAGCCAGTCAGGGGAGGCAAGCAGGGGGTGAAAGGGAAGAGGGGCGCACACAGGAGTTGGTGAGAGGAAGGGGTGGGGGAGGCAGGTGTGCACAGAGGGCCATGGGGTGGCACAGGAAAGTGCTGGTCAGCCAGGCCACCTGGGAGGGAGGTCAAGCCTCCGAAGGCAGAACACTGCAACCTTTGAAATCATCTCCAGAAACTTACAGACCTGAATGCAAGTCCTGGTGTGCATCGAACAGCTCCTGAAAACTCTGTTCAGCTTTGTACGCCCGGATGGTCCAGAGTCCCCGCAGAGAAGATGCTAAGTGGGAAAACACTGGGCTCCGTGCTGGGGAAGTAGAGACAGACACATGACAGAGAAGGTCAGGGAGGCTGGATCAGAGGAAGCCAACAGCCTCTGATGCTCTGTGGTCACACATCCTACCAAAGGGCACCCTCAGGGCTTCCTGGAGGGCTGCCTGGGGGAGGAAGGATGATGCCCCTTCAGAGAGGATCCTCCACATGACCTTCAAATTTCTGCTCACACCAACCTTCACTTTAACAACCTGGAAATGAAAGGTTGTATTTGAACCCCCCCTTTTTTTTTTATACCAAATTCAAATCACAGCTAGATTTATCTTTATCTGGATTTAGATAAAGACATTCTTTACTAGCTCATTCATCAAGGTCCTCCTCAGCATACACCCCTCCGAATTAAAAAAAATAAAAATAATAAATAATAAATATATATATATATATATATATATATATATATATATATATATATTGAAGAAGGCGATGGCACCCCACTCCAGTACTCTTGCCTGGAAAATCCCATGGATGGAGGAGCCTGGTAGGCTACAGTCCATGGAGTCGCTAAGTCGGACACAACTGAGCAACTTCACTTTCACTTTTCACTTTCATGCATTGGGGAAGGAAATGGCAACCCACTCCAGTGTTCTTGCCTGGAGGATCCCAGGGACAGGGGGGCCTGGTGGGCTGCCGTCTATGGAGTCCCACAGAGTCAGACATGACTGAACCAACTTAGCAGCAGCATATATATATATATATATATATGTGGTTTAATTATGATATGTTTCACAGTGATGCAGTTATTTTTTTCTGATTATATTCCATTATAGGATGGCTCAGCAGTTAAATAATTCACCTGCAAGGTAGGAGACACAGGAGATGTGGGTTCGATCCCTGGGTTGAGAAGATCCCATGGAGGAGGAAGAGGCAACCCACTCCAGTATTCTTGCCTGGAGAATTCCATGGACAGTGGAGCCTGGTGGGTATGGTCTATAGGATTGAAAGAGTTGGCCATGATTGAGTGACTAAGCATGAGCACAAGTGAGGCTAGAACTGTCACTAGATAGGCTATTATAAGATAGTGAGTAAAATTCCTTGAGCTGTACAGTGAATTCATGTTCCTTACCTATTTAGTGCATAGTAGTGTGTACTTGTTGATTCCATATTCTTAATTTGTCACTCCTTTCCTCTTTGCCCTATGGTAACTGAAGTTTGCTTTCTGTCTCTGTTTCTGTTTTGTATATATATTCATTTATATTATTCTTTAGATTCTACATAGAAGAGATACCATATAGTATTTGTCTTTGTCTTACTTTCTTTATGAAGACTAATATCCCTCTATGTCCATCCATGTTGCTGCAAGTGGCAACATTTCATTCTTTTCCATGACTGAGTAATTACTACTAATATTTGAGTCAGTAGCATTTCAAAATTTAATTCTCCATGAGAGTCCTCACCACCCTGAATTTTGTTGAGCTACCTGTGTGCCGTCTCCACCTTAGATGAGTCACCTGAGGGCTGGGATAGAGTCAGTACATCCCCAACTCTGGACCAGAGACAGGAACAGGACAGGGCGAGATGAGTAAGGGGAGGGGACAGTCTGTGGTCTCCCCCATCCTGGGCCTCCCCCTGCTCCTGTGCCAGGAGCCTCTGTGCAGGTCACGGAGCACCTGGTGCTGCACCGCCCTTGTGCCCACAGGACCCGGCAGACAAGGAGCCTTTGAATGGTTTTGACTTCCACTTGGGGAACCTGATTGATGTTTCTATATTTGCCTGCTGGACAAGCATCCTGGTGTTTGGAGGACATTGTGACGTGTGACACTCACATCACCCTTTTAGAATCTTACAGTGGCCTTAGTGTCCATGCTCTTCAAGTGACTTCATGTAGGTTTGGGGTTGGGTGTTACATAACTGCCCATTCATTTCCTTCCATCTTCTTTAAGAGCACACTGACCACAAGCACCAGGGTCAGGCTTCTGCCCATCAAGGATACGTGGGCTGCAGGCTGCTGGGCAGGGAGGATGCTTACAGTCCTCATTCCCCACCGTTAACAAGGCTGTAACTTGCTGTTGTCAGGGGCAGATAGTGAGCCTGTGACCTCTGTCTGGGATGCATGATAACTTGTGCTTTATCAGCAGAAAATACTGACATCACTTTGTTACCTGTGTATCTCCTAGCTGCTGCTGCTAAGTCGCTTCAGTCGTGTCTGACTCTGTGTGACCCCACAGACGGCAGCCCACCAGGCTCCCCCATCCCTGGGATTCCCCAGGCAAGAACACTGGAGTGGGTTGCCATTTCCTTCCCCAATGCATGAAAGTGAAAAGTGAAAGTGAAGTCGCTCAGTTGTGTCAGACTCTTAGCGACCCCATGGACTGCAGCCTACCAGGCTCCTCTGCCCATGGGATTTTCCAGGCGAGAGTACTGGAGTGGGGTGCCATTGCCTTCTCCTAGAGAAGACCTTTATGTGAAACCTGGATGTTTTGAGGAAGTTAGGGTCACTTATCTTACAGGAGGATACAGAAACTTTTTTAAATGATGGGGGGAAAAGAATCAAAGTGGAAACTCAAAATTATTTTCAGGGCCTGACTCTTTAGCCTGGCCACCAAATGCCTATCTGGGTGACAGACAGTTCAGTCAGTATCGACAAGCATATGGGCACTGCAGCTGTGTGTGTGTATGGGAGGGGCCTGGGGTACAAATGAGCAAAGACACAGAACCACCTCTTGTGCTTTGCGTCCCTGGTTCTACAAGCAGGAAAGAGCAGAATTCCTCCTGTGAGACACGGGCTCAGAGTGGGTGGGAAGCCCTGGGCTGGGGGAGGACAATCTGGGCTGGGGGCCATCTGTCCATCCACTCAGTCCTGGGTTCTTTCTATCTGGGACATCTGACCAGGAACCAAAATTATTAGGGTCCCTCACCTGTGTTGGAAAAAATAAAAAATAAAAACCTCTGATCCGGAACAAGATCTAATATTTCCCCTTTGTACTTAATTTAGGCAAAGAGCCTGAAGTGATTTGGTGGTGTTTAGGACTGTATACTTAGATGTCTGTGGTCTTATTCCAGCACCCACATTGGTCTCTCTGTCCATCCTATTAACTTTTTATTTTAGCTTCCTATAACTTTGCACTTTTAAGAGCAACATGAACACAGACTGAACTCATGCTCCTAAAAAGAAAGGCTGGGAGCTCCGCACAGGCCTTTTCTGCAGCCCCAGCAGGTGTCCCAACCCACCCGCAGAACAGTCAGGAAGCAGGCTGCTCACAGTGATGATGCAGGTGAATTCTGGGCCCATCACCCTGTCAGGAGGATGCCAAGAGTCCAACTACAAAGAGCACAGAAAACTCACTAGAACTAGGCTCTTGTTTCCAGAGCAAATGAGGTGACATCAACATTGTTCATCACAGACAAGGCTTCTGAGAAGGAAGCGGATGTGGCTGTTCACCCAGGGAGAGTCCTGGAGTGAACTCTTCAGCGTGGTCTCCCTCACCTGCTTCCCTATCAGGAGATCAAAGTGCAGCTGATTCTCTCCAGGGGGGATGTAGTGTGGGGTCGACTTTAGAAGCCTGAATCACCTTGTTTAAACACCAGGGAACTCAAAGACCCCATCACCTACCTCACCTCATATCCAACAGTTACAGTGGTCTAAAGGAATGAGAACCAGTGAAAATATACCCTGCTTCTTTCAAACCCCACTTAGGGCTGAGCAGGATGCCAGGATGAGTGAACTGGAGGGTCTCCACAGAAGACTACAGGGGAAGCGGTGACGTCAAGGCCCTGGTCTTATCTTGGGCAGTGAAATATCCTCTTTCCCACAAACATTGAGCTCACTATCCTATAAAAACCATGGCATCATTCCACAGTCACACACACGTGTAACCCTACCTTTCATATGACTGACAGCTGTGTGTCCACAACCCTGAAGATTCTTCAGAACACACCCCACAAAGACTGAAGATCTTCCCTGGCAGGGGGAGGGCAGAGAACTATATGCAAGGACCCTTGGCTGACAGCCCCACTGCAAGTTATCATTCACTCTGTGTGAGATCTGCTAGTGGTTACTATGTTCTGAGTTCCTTCATGTTCAAGGTTCTGGAGTCTTTGGTAGTAGTCTGCAAGCACTTGACAAGCACTGACTCAAGAAACCCTCATGAGACATCCAGAGACTGAGGGATTAAGAGCACTCTCTGCCCAGGATTAAGTAAATTAACCCACCTAAGTGGTAGAGCAGATGTCAGACCCAACTGTTTTAATCCCAAGGTTTTGCTTTTAATCACAACCACAATGTCTCAGAGGGAGAATAATGAGGGTTAGGGATGCCCATGTGTGACTAAATACATTTTTCTCCAGACTTTATGTTCAGAAAACCCTAAATCTTCCTTAGCTAATATCCAACAGCCTTAGTCATTACTGCACATCTTACTAAGCACCTAAGGTTGAATAAAGTCCCTGGGAATCTAGTATGAGAACACTTAACACAGCAGACATGAAGATCCACTGTCTGAATACACATGACAAACGTGCTAGCCTACTGCCAGCAATGCCTGTGGCAGACAGACATTACTAGTTGATCACAGCACATGTTCAGACAGAATTTGGATATGACTTCATCACTCAGGCACTGCTAAATGCAAAGAGTTATTTAGACCATTAAAAAGAATGAAATAATGCCATTTTCAGCCACATAGATAGAGAGTGTCATTACTTACTGAATTAAGTATGTCAGAGAGGGAGAAATATCATATGACATCCCTTATATGTGTAATCTAAAAAATGAAATAAATGAACTTACTTACAAACAGAAAGAGACTCACAGACTGAGACAACTAACTTTCGGTTTCTGGGGTGAAGGATGGGAGGAAGGGATACTTAGGGAGTTTGGGATAGACATGTACATACTGTTATATTTAAAACAAATAACCAACAAGGACCTATTTTGTACAGCACATGGAATATTATGTGACAGCCTGGATGGGAGGGGAGTTTGGGAGAGAATGGATACAAATATATGTATGGCTGAGTCTCTTCACTGTTCACTTGAAACCATCACAACATTGCTTGTTATTTGGCTATACCCCAATACAAAATTAAAAGTTTTAAAAACAAACAAAAAGAGTTGGCTAGAGAAAGGCAACCAGATGCCATCCAGATTTTATGCACTGTTTTGTGACTGCTGTTATGCTCACTTTTGCAAAAATGTACCCAATAAACCCATTAAAAGCAGCTATATACTTGTCAGTAAGCTGAAAAAAAAAAAAAAAAAAGTCACCCTAAGCTTCCAGAGGCAGCTTGGCAGTAGGATCTAAAATTAAACCTCGAGATGTCTGTAGTCCTTCAGAGCACAAGGATGAAGCAAGTTTAAGCCTTCTAAATACAGCAGTCGGGTGTCCCTGTTTTTACTGGTGCCTTCAGCAGTGACCTTAGACATATCATAAGTTACTGTTTCAAGAAAACAGTGATATTATTTATGGCACAGACCCCCACCACCACCATCTAGAGAGAGAACATAAACAATTCTGATTAACTGGCCACCACATTTGCTAATGAGTGTGGAGGAGGGGGTATCTGGATTGAATATTTTGCTGTCTAATGTTCTTGCAGCATACTATGGTGCAAAAAAAAAAAAAAAAATCCCAGTATTCCATAGGGATGGGGCCAAAGTTCTCAGACTCTCCAGATCAAACACTGAGAAAACCCAGTAGTTAAGTTTAGCCACTCAGTCGTGTCTGATCCCTCGTGAGCCCATGGACTGCAGGACGCCAGGCTGCCCTGGTGCTGCTAAGTCGCTTCAGTCGTGTCTGACTCTGTGTGACCCCACAGACGGCAGCCCACCAAGCTCCCCTGTCCCTGGGATTCTCCAGGTAAGAACACTGGAGTGGGTTGCCATTTCCTCCTCCAATGCATGAAAGTGAAAACTGAAAGTGAAGTCACTCAGTCGTGTCCGACTCTTAGCGACCCCATGGACTGCAGCCTACCAGGCTCCTCCATCCATGGGATTTTCCAGGCAAGAGTACTGGAGTGGGGTGCCATTGCCTTCTCTGCAGGCTGCCCTGTCCATCACCAATTCCTGGAGCTTGCTCAAACCCATGTACATCAAGTCGGTGATGCCATCCAACCATCTCATCCTCTGTCATATCCTTCTCTTCCTGCCTTCAATCTTTTCAAGTATCAGGGTCTGTTCCAATGAGTCAGTTCTTTGCATCAGGTGACCAAAGTATTGGAGTTTCAGCTTCAGCATCAGTCTTTCCAATGAATATTCAGTGTTGATTTCCTTTAGGATTGACTGCTTTCATCTCCTTGCTGTCCAAGCGACTCCCAAGAGTCTTCTCAAACACCACAGTTCAAAAGTATCAATTCTTCAGTGCTCAGCTTTCTTCATAGTCCAATTCTCACATCCATACATGACTACTGGAAAAATCATAGCCTTGACTAGACGGACCTTGCTGGCAAAGTAATGTCTCTGCTTTTTAATATGCTGTCTAGGTTGATCATAACTTTTCTTCCAAGGAGTAAGCATCTTTTCATTTCATGGCTTCAGTCACCATCTGCAGTGATTTTGGAGCCCAAAAAGATAAAGTCAGCCACTGTTTCCATTGTTTCCTTATCTATTTGCCATGAAGTGAATGGATCAGATGCCATGATCTTAGTTTTCTGAATGTTGAGCTTTCAGTCAACTTTTTCACTCTCTTCTTTCACTTTCATCCAAGAGGCTCTTTAGTTCTTCTTCACTTTCTGCCATAAGGGTGGTGTTATCTGCATATCTAAGGTTATTGATATTTCTCTCAGCAATCTTAATTCCAGCTTGTGGTTCATCCAGCCCTGCATTTTGTATAATGTACTCTGCATATAAGTTAAATAAGCAAGGTGACAATATACAGCCTTAACCTACACTTTTCCCTATTTGGAACCAGTCTGTTTTTCCATGTCCAGTTCTAACTGTTGCTTCTTGACCTGCATACAGATTTCTTAGGAGGCAGGTCAGGTGGTCTGGTATTCCCATCTCTTTCAGAATTTTCCACAGTTTCTTGTGATCTACACAGTCAGAGGTTTTAGTGCAGTCAATAAAGCAGATGTTTTTTTGAAAATTTCTTGCTTTTCGATGATCCACCGGATGTTGGCAATTTCATCTCTGGTTCCTCTGCCTTTTCTAAAACCAGCTTGAACATCTGGAAGCTCACAGTTCACATATTGCTGAAGCCTGGCTTGGAGAATTTTGCACACGAGTTTGCTAGAGTGTGAGATGAGTACAATTGTGTGGTAGTTTGAACATTCTTTGGCATTACCTTTCTTTGGGGTTGGAATGAAAACTGACCTTTTCCATTCCTGTGGCCACTGCTGAGTTTTCCAAATTTGTTGGATATTGAGTTCAGCACTTTCACAGAATCATCTTTTAGAATTTGAAATAGCTCAACTGGAATACTTTCACCTCCACTAGTTTTCTTTCTAGTGATGCTTCCTAAGGCCCACTTGACTTCACATTTCAGGATGTCTGGCTCTAGGTGAGTGATCACACCATTGTGGTTACCTGGGTCATGAAGACCTTTTTTGTACAGTCTTCTGTGTATTCTTGCCACTCTTCTTAATATCTTCTGCTTTTGTTAGGTCTATACCATTTCTGTCCTTTATTGTGCTCATCTTTGCATGAAATATTCTCTTGGTATCTCTAGTTTTCTTGAAGAGATCTCTAGTCTTTCCCATCCTATTGTTTTCCTCTATTCCTTAGCATTGATCATGAAGGAAGGCTCTCTCCTTGGTATCTCTCCTTGCTATTCTTGGAACTCTGCATTCAAATGCATATATCTTTCCTTTGCTCCTTTGCCTTTAGCTTCTCTTCTTTTCTCAGCTATTTGTAAGGCCTCCTCAGACAACCATTTTGCCTTTTTTGCATTTATCTTTCTTGGAGATGGTTTCTAAAAACATTTTAAAAATCCAGTACTTTCTCTTTAAAAAGCCTTAGGAAGTGCCCATCTTTCTTTTATTATGGATGGGAAGTGGCCCCAGGCATAAATCTTAGTCACAGGTTCCTTCTGGAACAACTCCTCTTTGAATGTACCAGAGACCTGCTTTGCAACAAGACTGTTGAATGGCTCCATTTCATGGTGCTCAGTTGTGTCTGACTCTTTGTGACCCCATGGACTGTAGTCCATCAAGCTCCTCTGTCCATAGAATTTGCCAGGCAAGATTACCAGAGTGGGCTGCCACTTCCTACTCTAAGGGATCTTCCCAACCTAGGGACTGAACCCATGTCTCTTGCATCTCCTGCATTGCAGGAGGATTCTTTATCACTAGTGCCACCTGGGAACCTCAACTCCATTTCATGAGCAGCCTCAAATCATAAAACGTGTGAGGCCTTGTCTACAGAAGCCTGGATGGAGCTCTTCACTTCCTTTTCTGCCTCCCTGTATCCTACCATCCTACCAACTCACATCAGCAGGACATCATACATACCTGGACTCTACTGTTGTGCATCCCATTCAAACACCTTCTAAGACCAAAACTCATGGGAGTTTAGCTGATTCTCCTGATGACCAAAAATTTTTCTATAGTTTTTATGAAACCAACAACTACTCTGTATTATGCAAATACTTAGGATAAATGCCTCTTAAGAATTTATTATTAAAAACAAAACATGCAAATATCACACTAAAAATCTCCTTTGTTTTGATGAAATTAGATTTTTTTTCCCCCACTTAGTATCTACTAGATACTAAGAACCATGGAATTCAATATACTTCTCTTCTTAGCTTGGTTTATGGAAAGTTCAGTAGTAACTATCCATGGTTAAGGTTTGTGATATCAATACAAACATCTTCCTTCCTCTTTGGCTATTGTCCTTATACCTTTTAAAAAATACATTTAACAATTCTACTTTCCTTATGATTTCTTATGATTTTTAATATTGATGAAATATGTTTGTGCATTAACGAGATAAGCTCTGATATAATCTATTCTCTGTGAATATCTGTAGAACACAAGGAGTGGTCATAAAATGTGTTCCCCATCATTCTAAGGTATGAAGTTAGATGGAATATTAGGCTGCATGCCTACTAAATAATCTTTCTAAGGGTATTATTTTCAGCATTATTTATATGTACAGCCTTTGGGATGGTAGAACACAAACAGTGTGTTCACCCCAAATACTGCTGATGATAAACAGTAAACCTGAAAATAACAGCACTTAGCTTTTTAAAACATTTAACAACTGCAACTTACTTGCCATCTTTTAGGTATATGAAAAAATGTATTTTTAAAATGTATCATTTCTGGTATATAAGTATATTTCCTGATACCTCCTTTTCTTTTCCTAATCTTTTCCTTTCCTTGTCATTTCTAGTAACTCTTGGGCAAGAAAATTCCCCTATTTCTCTTGTATATTCATTCCAGTGTAATGAAATATTTTATTTTTAATAAAAGTATTTATAGAGTGGCTGCTGTATTAGGAAGTATGTCATGAACAAGACATAAATGGTCCTGATCCTCAAATTCACCTGCTGCTGCTGCTAAATCTCAGTTGTGTCTGACTCTGTGAGACCTCATTGACTGTAGCCCATCAGGCTCCTCTGTCCAGGGGATTCTCCAGGCAAAAATATTGTAGTGGGTTCCCATTTCCTTCTCCAGGAGATCTTTCTGACCCAGGGATTGAACCTGTATCTCTCATGTCTCCTGCATTGGCAAGTAGGTTCTTTACCACTAGTGCCAACTGGGAACCTGCCCTTGAACAAGTTGGTATCCGGTGCCTCAGCCTTCCTGTCTGTGAAATGGAGAGATGCCAGATTGTCTCTGATAGTTAGGATGCAGCTTTCTTTTAAAGCCAGTGATGAACCCCAAGTGCCTGCAAAATCTACTCTTCCCAAGGATTCCACCCAGAAAGACAGTGGATCTGGAATGTCTAAGAAGCAGGAGATAAACAGTTCCCTGGAATCAGGATGTGGTAGGGCAAACTCACCTTTGTGCTAAAATACAAAGCTACAGCTGACCTGCCACCTTAAGGGCCACACTGAACAGGGCCCATAATATTCAATTACCTAACGTTAACATAGTGAGAAATTCCAGAAGACAGTCTGCAGGATTCCAGGGGTCTGGCTAATGAAATGGCATAAAGGAAAGCCAGCCTACTTTGCCAAACCAACCTGAAAGTCCCATACTCACTTGCACATTCCAGGCGTTTAATATCTCGTGAAGTCTCTGAGAAATATCGCTGGAGAAAAAAGAAAGCGATGCCAAGGGGAATCATGGGTATTGCAATCCAAGGAATCACTGCCACCATCACGCCTACTACACCAATCACAAGTGAAAAAGCCTGAAACAGTGAAAACAGATACAGAGGTGTCTTTGTTAAGGATTTTTTCCAAAGATAAACTTTTATGTTTTATTAGGATTAAACTCTTCTCCCAAAAGATGTGTTGGAATAATAAGGAATGTTTTTCCATCCAAAGAAATAAAATAATGTGTGGTTCTCGTGGTATTTATTGCATGTGTCAAACACTATGAGGAGAATTTTTCAGATATTAGCTCCTTTGATACACTCAGTAGCCCTATGAGGCAGGCATTACTACATTTAACAGATGAGAGAATATTTAAAACTCCCAGGGAAAAAGACTTGAATACCAAACTATCAGGAGTCAACAGGTGTTACTAGAGATGAGCGAGCAGGTATCACAGATGAGGAATCCAGAAGCCTCAGCTATACATGTCAGGTTATAGAAGTGGTTGATTATAAATTCAGTGTCCAGAAAAGTAGGGAAAAAATCAAATGCTGATCTTTGGAAGTAGGATTTCTCTTTTTTGGTTTTCAATCCATAGTTAATATTTACTTAGTGCTGACTGTGTACAGGGCCACACATTCAACACTTCACATGTATTAACTCTTTAATCCTCACAATAATCCTATGTAGTAACAGTATTATCTCATTTTACAGATGGAGACTCTGAGGTACATAGAGAAGAAAAACAACTTGATCGAGACTACAAAGCCTAAGTCACACACCTGGAGAGCCCATGTCATGAGCTATTATGACACATTTAAGCTTGTCCCCAATGTACATCCAACTTTCCACCATTATGCTAAGTATGTAAAATGTCCATTTCAAAGTTTAATGATTAAACACCAACAAATACCATTTATCAGATGTTTACTGCATATAAGTCACTGTGCCAAAAATTCTATGAACACTCATTTAATCATCTCATCCCATAATGTGATTTTATCTTGGGAAATGACATTGGTCTAAAAAGATGGCATAAAAAATAGAAACCAAACATTACATGCTGCTCCTTTAAGTATCCATCTTTATATGATATCACAATGGACAACTTCAGGCGATAGGAATGCAATCAACACTTATTGTCTGCCTTCTACGGAAGTGGGGTCGATACTGGGGATGTGTAGATTCACATGGTCTGGGTCAAGGCCTCTGAAGTTTATGATCTCAAGTGGAGACAAATCCATGACAATCTGCACAAGGCAGAGAGGGCAGAGGAAACACAGGGAAGAATATATGAACACTTTTTTAAAGAAATCTAAGAAGAGATTGATAACTGAATTTCACAGGCTGGTTTAACAAACAGAGAGTGGCATGAATAATTTGCAGGTAGTAATCATACCTGATACAAATTTTGACCAAAAAGGAGGCAGGACAAGGCTGAGATGCTTGTCTGAGTTAAAACTGGTTTTCTGGGTCCTCTCAGCCTGAGCACCCACATCCCATGCTCTCCAACCCAGGGCATCCCCATCCTTGTCACCCAGGGCAACTGGCCCTGGTACATCTCTAAGGGATGGGTTAGGGTGGGTAATGCCTGTATCACAGAGATTCGGGATATCATTTCATAGCTCTTCCAGATCAGTTTTCTCAGAGGATCTTCACAACTATCTTGTGAATAAGAAAAGGAAGAACTATCATTTCCATTTGTAGATAAGAAACATGAAGCTGGGAGAGCAAGTGACTGTCCTAAGTTTTTTCAGGAAGGACTGCAGGTCATGGAGAAAGACAGGAGTGGTTTGTACTCAGGTAATCCAAGAGCCACAGCTGCAGGAGAAGGAGCCTAGAAGGAGGAGGAATCTTCCAGAACTGTGACTCTGTGGCCAGGAGCCCTTGAGAAGCAAACTGCATTATCTGGATGGAGACCCATGTGCTTTCCCTGTTTCTCTCATCTGTGCCATGGTGTCAATATAAAACTCAGAATGAAGAGGATGGAATCCTGAAGGAATAAATTCTAATCATAAATGAGGGGAAATAGGCGTGTCTGATCTCTCTCATATTAGACCTCAGTTCAGTTGTTCAGTTGTGTCTGACTGTTTGTGACCCCATGGACTGCAGCACGCCAGGCCTGCCAGTCTATCACCAACTCCTGGAGTTTACCCAAACTCATGTCCATCGAGTTGGTGATACCATCCAACTATCTCATTCTCTTTTGTCCCCTTCTCCTTCTGCCTGCAATCTTTACCAGAATCAGGGTCTTTTCCAATGAGTCACCTATTAGACCTACAGATGAACAATTTCTTAACAAACACTGGTTTAACTGTGCATCCCACACTGCTGCAACCTTCATGTTCATGGGGTGGGGTCCTTCTAGCTCCTTCCATGTCTGGTCTTAAGTAAAGTCATTAGGGGTGTCATCATTGGTTGTTAGGGGAAAAAAACCTGCTGAAACATCAATCAGGAAAAAATCCAAATTACAGTTCGTTTTTTGTTTTTTTTTTAAGCAAATTCACATTATTTGACTGGACAATATTCACCAGTTTTAATCATCTGTTTCTATCCAGTTAAGGGCCTTTAATGACTACCCCAGCCTGCCGGATAACCTGGGAAGTGACATAAGATCAAAATGAAGAGAGCTGTGCCAATGCTTTTTCCTTGTGTACATATTAAAGATCAGTAACTATTGTTCTCAAAAGATCCCCAGTTAGGTTATGTCCTTCAGATTTCATGCCCCTAAATTCTGAAACAATTCAAATAGACCTTCTCTAAGAGTTTTCTTTCTTTTTGAAGGGCATATTACAGCCAGTCTTATAGTAGATTAAATATTATATAAACACACACACACACACAAATGTATAGGTTTACATTTTAAGTATCTGTGTGTATACATTTATGAATATTTTATTTATTTCCAGCTCTCTAAAACTCTTTGCAAAAGTTGGTAGAAGGCAAAAATAGGATCTGAGCAAAAAGTCAACAGTCTAACAAAGGAAATAGAACATTCCTGGGTGCAATAAACATCCCTTTCTTGAAGCCAATCTCATATTGTCCTTCCACATTCCCAGGATTCCAAGGAACCTAATCCAAGCTACACACACAATTCCTCCCATCTGACTGAATTTCAGGCCCATCTGATGGCCCACATCACCATGGCCAGTGCTTCTGTAACTATTTCTCACGATGGCACTGAGACAATGATGTGTACACAGCAGGAGACGTGTTGACCCAGAAGCAAGTGACCCAAGTCCTGATGCCCCAAGAAATAAGGGGAATCATTTTTAATATGTTTATAACCTATTTGGAGCACACCATTTGAGAATTCTATCAAAAGTCTATTATTCCATATGAATAAATGCAAACATTCAAGGATAGTATTTCACTTGAAAGTACATGCTGAATTTTCACAAGTCAGAACAAATCTTTAATTTGCAGAGATGACAACGTACACTTGGAGGGGAAATTCCATTAGACAGCTATTGAGGTATCTGAGACTGTTAATTTTCAAGAGGGTTTAGGGCTCACCCTAAATTAACAGGGATGGTAAGATCCCCCACCCACTTTTAATGTTAGTAAAGCTGGGATATTGCAACACTATAAAAGGATGGTGGTGGGAATTAAATGAGATTATGTACATAATGTGCTTACCAGTTTATGGATAACAAATATAAACTCTAAGTCCATCATTATCACGTTTCAGTGTGCTCTGGTCACAGCAGCCAGGGGAGGAGGGAACAGTGTATTACAGACTTAAGGGCTTAAAGAACCTTAAGAATCTCATGAAGCTGGACCCTAAGAGGCCACTCATTCTAATCCCTGGAACAGCTGAGTACTACCCAAGGATATACCAGAGCAGGTGATGCTTTTCTTAGATGTGGTGATGATGTACAAAGTGACTGTGGCTTTTCTCTAGCCACAGAGAAAATTGAATCTAAGGTCTATTTTGTTTGAATAAGTTATTTTAGAAATACTATGACCAATAAATCTCATTTAGTACAGTTTTTGTCCTCTCTGTATTTTCTTCCCAATTCTAGGTCTTCCAAAAATTGATAATATTAAGGTTACAGCAGCAAGTCAAGATTTTTTGAGATGTTTATTATCTTATTCCTTATTCTCTTTGTTTCAACTTCTGCTGCTTCTTTGAGAAGACTTACTGTTATGAAACTGCTGAGAATTTAAAGAAAACTAAAGGAAAAGTGGAACACCTCTGAATTAACTAAACCAACCAAATTATTCAATTCAGTCCAAAGAGAAGATCAATTTGACTTTTTCTGTTTCATGTACCATGAACTGGTCTATTGATATCAAAGGAAGTACAAAAGCTAGATTTTGTACAGTACTGAATCTTAGGAAATTCAACTGTGTTCACTCCAGTTCAGCCTCTTGGTACAGGTAAAGAGCCTGCTTAGGATGTCGGGATGACTAAAGCAGTCATCTCCCCATCTCCCATCCTCAGAAAGGATGCTGTCCTGTGAAGCTATTTCTGACAAACCACATTAAGTTCAGTCACTCAGTCATGTCCAACTCTTTGCAATCCCATGGACTGCATCATACCACGTCTCCCTGTCCATCACCAACTCCTGGAGCTTGCTAAAATTCATATCCATCGAGTCAGTGATGCCATCCAACCATCTCATCCTCTGTCATCCTCTTCTCCTCCTGCCTTCAATCTTTCCCAGCATCAGGGTCTTTTCCAATGAGTCAGTTTTTCACATCAGGTGGCCCAAATATTGGAGCTTCAGCATCAGTCCTTCCAATGAATGTTCAGGACTGATTTCCTTTAGGATGGACTGGTTTCATCTCCTTGCTGTTCAAGGGACTCCCAACAGTCTTCTCCAACACCACAGTTGAAAAGCATCGATTTTTTGATGCTCAGCTTCCTTTATAGTCCAACTCTCACATCAATACATGACTACCATAGCTTTGACTAGACGGACCTTTGTCAAGAAGTAATGTCTTTGCTTTTTAATATGCTGTCGAGATTGGTCATAGCTTTTCTCCCAAGGAGCAAGCTTCTTTTAATTTCATGGCTGCAGTCACCATCTGCAGTGATTTTGGAGCCCCCCAAAATGAATTCAATCATTGTTTCTACTGTTTCCCCATCTACTTGCCATGAAATGATGGGACCGGATTCCATGATCTTCATATTTTGAATTTGAGTTTTTAGCCAGCTTTTTCACTCTCCTCTTTCACTTTGACCAAGAGGCTCTTTAGTTCCTCTTCACTTTCTGCCATAAAGGTGGTATCATCTGCATATCTGAAGTTATAGACATTTCTCCTGGCAATCTTGATTTCAGTTTGTGCTTCAACCAGCCCAGCATTTCGCATGATATACTCTGCATATAAGTTAAATAAGCAGGGTGACAATATACAGCCTTGACGTACTTCTTTCCCAATTTGGAACCAGTCTGTTGTTCTAACTGTTGCATCTTGACCTGCACACAGATTCTCAGGAGGCAGGTAACCCAGATAACCACAATGGTGTGATCACTCACCTAGAGCCAGACATCCTGGAATGTGAAGACAAGTAGGCCTTAGGAAGTATCACCAAGAACAAGGCTAGTGGAGGTGATGGAATTCCAGCTGAGCTACTTCAATTCCTAAAAGATGATGCTGTTAGAGTGCTGCACTGAATATGCCTGCAAATTTGGAAAATGCAGCAGTAATCACAGGACCTGGAAAAGGTCAATTATCATTCGAATCCTGAAGAAAGACAATGCCAAAGGATGCTCAAACTACCACACGATTGTACTTATCTCACATGGTAGCAAAATAATGCTAAAAATTCTCCAAGCTAGGCTTCAACAGTACGTGAACTGAGAACTTCCAGATGCTCAAGCTGGATTTAGAAAAGACAGAGGAACTGGAGATAAAATTGCCAAAATCTGTTGGATCATAGGAAAAGCAAGAGAATTCCAGAAAAATATCTACATTATTATTGACAAAGTATGCTGTCATCTAAATAAATTGTTAATGAAGTATACACAAAAGCAGTAAAGAAATAGAAAAAATAATGCTTATGAAAAATGTTAATGGTTTTGCTTAAAAACCTGTTTAATCAAAAAATTTGAAAACTATGAAACTGCTTTATTATTAGTGCCCAGGGCAAATTTTCTCATAATACTGAAGAAATTGTACAATTCTCACCAAAAACGTCATGGATATTCTGCCCTCTCAAATACCAATAATAGATGACATTTCATGAGGCTTAGCATGTGTCCCACCTCTCAATTATTCCACAGGCCTCCTTTAATTTCATTCTCAGAGCAAATCTGAGTAAGAAGGATTATTCTCTCCTTTTATAAAACTGGAAAGTGATACTCAGAGAGATTTAGCAATTTGCCCAAGGTCAAGAACACACCTGGAATGCCAGAGCCTAAGGAGATGTGGGTTCAATCCCTGGGTCGGAAAGATCCCCTAGAGGAGGAAATGGCAACCCACTTCATTATGCCTGCCTGGAAAATCTCATGGGCTCCCCAAAGGATACTGGCGGGCTACACTCCATGGGGTCACAAAGAGCCAGACCCAACTGAGCAACTGAGCACACTGGTAATTCAGTCATTCTGACCCCAAGATTGTCCTTTTCATTTCTGCCCAATACTGTATCCCAAATAAAGATAAAATTAATATTTCAAAATTAATATCTAGACATACTCCTGGAGAAGGCAATGGCAACCCACCCCAGTATTCTTGTCTGAAAAATCTCATGGATGGAGGAGCCTTGTAGGCCAACAGTCCATGGGGTTGCTAAGAGTCAGACACAACTGAGAGACTTCAATTTCACTTTTCATGCATTAGAGAGGAAATGGCAACCCACTCCAGTGTTCTTGCCTGGAGAATCCCAGGGATGGTGGAGCCTGGTGGGCTGCCACCTATGGGGTCACACAGAGTCAGACACAACTGAAGCTACTTAGCAGCAGCAGCAGAAGATATACTCCATTATTATATATTTACTTCTGTCTGCATTTTCCAGTTTTGTTTTGTTTCTTGGGGTTGTATCTGGTCTTTCCCATGCAGGGATGAGTTCCAGATTTCTTTTTATTAGAGAATAACAGCCTGCTCAGCTCACAGAGCAGACTGATCATTAAACTTGTGTTGATTTAAGAATTATTATTTAAATTAAAAACAAACGTTTTATGAGAAAGATGAGTTCTAAGCCCAGAACACAAAATGTCTTTGGTGGGGTGGGGTGGAAGCCCAATAATTTTAATAAATAAATAAATCCCAAGGACACAAAATTAGGCTGAGTATTTTAAATGTTAAATATGTATATATGGGTGACAGTAAAAACACTAAATTTCCACAGGAAGACTCTACTGCTAGAATGAACACCATATTCTAATGCTGCAGATTTAAAATATTCCTCTTGAAGAAGGAATTCATAGGGCCTGGACCCCATCGTAGGCCTGTTCACGCTGATCATGCTCGGCCACCTCTCCAATGAACTCTGGACTCTGTGCTTAGTGCCTACGGAAACTACAGTAGAAGGATAAGACCCCCTCTGGACAGGGGAATCTTGAAGATCACATCCAGGTTACTCATCGCCTACGAGAAAACAGACTCTAATCACCCCTGCCTCCGGACAGGTCATAAATTCTTTCTGTATCTATGGGAGTGTAACTGCAGGCTTATTGATTATTAACTGTTTGAACATCTAACACTTGTAACACTTGAATAATGGGGTTATTGTGATTGTATTTATCCTTCCTTTGTTTTATGTAAGTCTCAAGGAAATTGGGGTGGTGGGTTTGGACACGTACGCATGGGGTATAAAAGATTTTCACAAATGCTGGTTGGGGTCCTTGGCTAAGAGAAGACCTTGCCTTGGGCCTGTTAGGGGAAGCACGCTGATTGAAACCGCCCACCCTGGCTAGGTACCATAGTAACCATTTGCATGAGTTGTTTTATGACAGGAGATCCTGATAAGGAATACAGAACTAATAAGTCACCACCAACCAGAAGAGCTCGGGAAAGGTCTAAAGGAGACACCGCATGTCCGACCACTTCCCAGAATCCCTCTCACTGGCATCCATCTTGGCTGAGCAATGCATGTGCCACCAGGAAAGACTGAATTAGAATGATTGGTCAAAGACTACCCGGAAACTAATCCCATCACTATAAAACCCAACATTGCAAGCCACGCGGCAGAGCAGTTCTCCTGGGTTCCCTTACCCTACTGCTCTCCACCCAGGTGCCCTTTCCCAATAAAATCTCTTGCTCTGTCTGCACATGTGTTTCCTAGGACAATTCATTTCTGAGTGTTAGACAATAGCCCAGTTTCGGGCCCTGGAAGGCGTCCCCCTTCCTGCAACAAATGGCGACTCTGGTAGGACTCTTCTTCACTGAGACTGACATCCTGACCACTCGGGGTACTCAGGGGCCAGTTTGCCTGCCAATGGACCAGACCCAGCAGCCGCAACTGGGACCCTTTTGTCCCTGGTCTCCTCCTGATGCGGACAACTGCCCAGAGTGCCCCGATCAGTAAGGAACAAGAGACTTTATTGACCTCTCTCCCCTTCCCTCTCTCTTTCCTCTCCTTAACCTTTCCTATCCTTCCCCATTTTTCTAGTCCCCCGGTCCTGGATGCAGGAATCTGGTCAAAGGGCTCTCAGCCTGAGCTGAGGATTGGAGACTGATCACCTCCTCTTGGCAGAGAACTCGAATTCTGGTTCTGGCCTGGTCTGATTTCTGATAGGGCCAAGTTCTAGTCCTCCCTTCTCTGGAGGCCCAGGGTAAAGTCCCATAACACCTGGGGATCTGTAGGTACCAGGAGATGTCTGTAAGGCCACCCCTTTCACCCCCATCTCCCGCCTCCTCCCTCTTCTTCTTTCAACCTGGCTTCCTTTCCTCCCTTTGAAATCTTTGATGTTAGTACTTGGATCTGAAGTTCTGTGTCTCTATAGGAGGTTTTCTGAGAAACTGTATTCTTGTATTTAAGAGAGTGTCTGATGAGGACTGCCAGGTTTATATGTGTGTGTTTTAACTCTGTGCTCTGTGTTGTGATTTTTGATGGCCATTTTGCTTTGTCTGGCCACCATTTGGTTTAGACCTGCTGCCATTTTGTTAGAACTTGATTTTCTTTCCCCGTACCTTGAGACCAGGGCTCTCAGGAATACTTATCTAGACCATCTCTAACTCCTGATACTAAGGAAAAAGGGGAAAAAGACTTTAAAATTTTTATTTATTTAAACTGTTTCTTTATAAATTAATAAATTTTATATTGTAGTATCTAATTCATGACTAAACTTAGAAAATGAAGCTAGGTCTTGCACTGTGTCTGTCTAAGTATGTCGTGGTATGTCTTTATCTCTGGGTAATATTTTTGAGGTTAATTTGTAAATGAGCTCTATTTATTTGGCTTAAAAAAAGATTCAGTTCAGTTCAGTTGCTCAGTCGTGTCCGACTCTTTGCGACCCCATGGATCACAGCACACCAGGCCTCTCTGTCCATCATCAACTCCCGGAGTTTACTGAGACTCATGTCCATTGAGTCAGTGATGCCATCCATTCATTTCATCCTCTGTCGTCCCCTTCTCCTCCTGCCCCCAATCCCTCCCAGCATCAGAGTCTTTTCCAATGACTCAACTCTTTGCATGAGGTGGCCAAAGTACTGGAGTTTCAGCTTCAGCATCATGCCTTCCAAAGAAATCCCAGGGCTGATCTCCTTCAGAATGACTGGTTGGATCTCCTTGCAGTCCAAGGGACTCTCAAGAGTCTTATCCAACACCACAGTTCAAAAGCATCGATTCTTCGGTGTTCAGCCTTCTTCACAGTCCAACTCTCACATCCATACATGACCACAGGAAAAACCATAGCCTTGACTAGACGGACCTCTGTTGGTAAAGTAATGTCTCTGCTTTTCAATATTCTATCTAGGTTGGTCATAACTTTTCTTCCAAGGAGTAAGCGTCTTTTAATTCCATGGTTGCAGTCACCATCTGCAGTGATTTTGGAGCCCCAAAAAATAAAGTCTGACACTGTTTCCACTGTTTCCCCATCTATTTTCCATGAAGTGATGGGACCAGATGCCATGATCTTAGTTTTCTGAATGTTGAGCTTTAAGCCAACTTTTTCACTCTCCTCTTTCACTTTTATCAAGAGGCTTTTTAGTTCCTCTTCACTTTCTGCCATAAGGGTGGTGTCATCTGCATATCTGAGGTTATTGATATTTCTCCCAGCAAATCAAATAATTCCAAATTAAACAATAAATTCCAGGTCATGTGAACTGGGAAATATTCACTATTAAATACCTGATATTAATGTTTTTTTGTTGACCTATCTAATATAGACATGTCTTAGAGTAATTAACATTAAGTAGGATATTTTCATTGTACCTAGGTTTAATATAAGTTAAATATTATATATGTTACAAGTTTGTTAACAAGGAAATTACCTCGAGTGAAGAAACTTCTTAAAAATGTAAATGCGATATGAGCTTTTATATAACTCTATTAAGAATAATTATTCTTTAGAAATATATGTCTAAAATTGTCTTTCCAGATTGGCATAACTTAAATTTTTAAGGGTTGTGCCAAGTGTGCTAAGTGTTGGAATTCTATTGAATAGTTAGGTCATTTCCAAATAAAATAAGATTTTGAAACATTTACTATTAAACACTAATTTCCTTTTACAGAGAAACTAAAGAGATTTGGGACTATAAATGAATAATGTTTGGTGCCATCCTAAAATGTTCTAAGAAAGCAAGAGTTTTAGAAATTATCACTGGTATTTATGCTCACCAATCTATAAAATGCTAATAAAAAGTTAGTTCTTGGTTGCTAAATGAAAGTAGGAAGTGTGTTTTCAGTATTAAAAAAAAAAGAAAGAAAAAGGTGTGAAAAATACTAAAGAGTTATGCATGATCAGGATTTTCTAAAGTTGGATTACAATTAGTTAGATAAATGGATTTTGTTAGAAATGACACAGCCGTAAGAAAACTGGTTAGAGTCAACTAGGTCCAAGATGGCGGAATTGACTTTCACTAGACTTTGAGCCTTGGTATTTATGCCCATTGTGACATATCAACAAGCTAAATGATATACCCATCAACATCGACTAAATCTGACCAAATATTCTAAATGCTTTTAACTGATCTTTTTTTCTTTTTTTTCTTCTTTTTTTTTCTTTCTTTCTTTAACTGATCTTTTTGATAAATCCTCCTAAATCAAATTTTTTTGAAGTTCCTTTGACCTCTAGCTAACTTTGGGGTGCTTCAGAGGGCCCCTGAATCATCCCAAAGAGAGATTTTAAACTGTGTTTATTTGGTTGGTTAAATTACATGAAAAAGATTATCAAATGAGTAATAAATCCGCTCATGTTATAATATATGGTAAAATTACTAATACGGATATCCTAGAAATTATATGGAGTTCTTAACATTCTGATATGTCCTGGTATTCTAATGGAAAACCTGATGACTTCACAAAAGTTAACAAAAGGACTGAATGAACCAATGAATATGCTTATAACTTTTATGGTTTCTATCTGAAAAGTTACAGTTTTTCAATGAGTAGGAAAAACCTTCCTCTCAAACTAATTATGACAATACTTTGGTAAAGTTAAACGTTATAAACAAAACAATTATATTTTCTCTCTATCTGATTCCTCCAGAAATTTGAAATTTTTAGGTTTCCAGTAAGTTTATCAAATGAGTTAGGAAAGTTATCTCATGGGTACAAAAATCTCAAGGAATTTTTGAGAACTTAAAAAGGAAAGAATTCACCTAGATTTGTTAGGCAAAATCTGTGATAAGCCTTTGGTGTGAGTTTCCCAGCCCTGTTTTGTTTTAAAAGTTCAGTCTGAGACTCTATAAATGTTTCAGCAAAATAAAAAGTCTATAATCAATTATGGTCATATAAATCATCAGACCAAAATTAGGGAGAACAGATCTATTTTGCAAACAAACTAGCCTATATTTAATAAAAATTTAATAAAAATGAGGGTAACTTTAGGGAGAAAAAGATATTTCAAAAAAATGTTAAATCCCAGTTTGTTAATGGAGGTCTGCATCTGGTAAGATTCATCTCTTAAGTAGTTCTTTGCTGTTATGTGATATTAATGTAAAATTTAATTGAATTCTTAAAGAACACCCTAAGTTTGTTTCTGAAGCTTATCTCAGTAATCTATCTTTGGATGAAGATCAGATGCCTCATGACCTGCAACCAGGACTGGAAAAAGACATAATTTAAGGGACTGTCTCCAACCTAGATGGAAGGGCTTTTTTACCAGGTACTCTTAACTAGCTCATGCACAATGATACTGAAGGGAAATTAACTCTTAGATTAATTCCCACTTCCAAAGGCCCCTACACTGGATTGGTCTGTGGAGAAGACAGCTGACCTGCTCTCACCTTAAAATGATGCTCAAGCAGGAGAAACTACACTACAGCAGGATGAGAAGAAGACGACATCAGAGGTAGACAGCTTGCCTAAGATGCTGGACCTGATTCATATGATCATTCATGTTTTCTTGACTTCTTAGACCTTTGTATATAAATCAAATGCTTTTCTATCATAGGCCTGATTCTATGCTAGTTTTAGAAATCAATTCAATTGTCAGGTTTGTGGCCAATTACCTGTGTCTAGTTCTGGGTTACCTTGTTAAATTTCTCTACTACAAGACTCTAACTGGTTGGCCCTGAGAAAATTTACTTTAAAAAAAATTATAGTCATATTCAGGTTACTATGATATTACTAGATGGGATCCCCTCACTGGGCCAATTAATAATCCCTGCTCTGACTCTGGCCATAAATTTGAGCTTTTTTTTCTATTACTCAAGCTCAATCAGAGCAACAAGAAAAGTTTCAGCAAAGGAGAAAAAAATCTCCCACAATTATGGGATGGATTTAGATAGATAACACCAGGCTATGGTAATTTAGGCTTAAAGTCTCCTCTGTGTTGGAAACAATTAAATCATACTAAGGACAATCAGTCTAGTAATACTAGAAAACGGGGCTATGTGCCTTATAGATGGTGCCAACATATAATTTCCCTGGAAGATAAAGATTCTACAGAGCAGACTAAGTCAGATGACCTGAGATATACTGGGCTACATCTAATGAAAGCTCTTAAGTCTTACTTGTGACTTTACTAATACTGCTGGTTATGTTATTTGTATTTCACCTGTTTTACAAAATTGCTGTTTCTCACACTGTCAAATGTGTGTCTGAGGCCTCTAATAGAATAATATATAGTCCCATATGAGATCGGTGATAGTAACAGTGTAACTCTAGATATGGGAAGAAGCAACAAGAGGGAATATTTTCCTGGACCAAGAGACTAGTAAGACAGGTGGTCCAGAGAATTTTGGATACTGTTTTTATGGCCTAGTCCAGTAACAGCACATTGAGTGGCCTGTCAACAAAATCTTTGCCAAACCTGAGAATGGACATTCTCAGCACCATGGGATAAAATGGTCACGAAATGCCCCCTTCAAAATCATGGTCAAGTTTATGAGCAAAAAGGGGCTCTGCCAACTGAAGACTGACATTTGCCATCTACATCTACAAAGATTAAATCATGGCCGCTGCAACTGCTGACTTTCAACACCCCTGAAAGGAGTTCAGGGTGAAAATTAGGAATGAGGCACTCTGTGCTCTGGGAAAAACTGGCAGAACAGGCCTTCAGATAGTTAGATCTTTTCAGGAGAAGATTTTATGAGTTCCAACTCTTGCATCTTCTCATACCTAAAGAAACATTGACGTCATTAACGGTGAAATCTGCTTTGTCTATTAAGGAAAAGTTTACAATTAAAAGTCAAAATAGAGTAGCTTTGGTTCAGATATCCTGGGAAATAACTAGGTGATGCTATGGGTGTACTTTCAGATTAGACCTTGTTGTTGCTAAACACTTGAGTTTTCTGAGTCCTGCGGGGAGCGAGCTCCGCCTCTGGCAAAGGTCATGAGGAAGGAGGCTTGGCATACGCAAAGGCGGGATCAAGCCTCAGGAGTCTCCCTGGAAATTCTCGAGCAATCTACCCCCAAAACCAGAGTCTGCCTACTTTCTGCTTTGTGCTTTCACCTACACCTCTGACTTTACGGGGGGCTGTCCCCCACTACCTCTCTGAAAAAAGTTAGCTTACAGCTCCAGTTAATAATTCCTGGGTGTGACAGTGTTTAACCTACAAACTCCTTTGGAAATCCTCTAGCCTGCCTGAATAGGTTTTTCCGGCCACATGTGATTGTTCAGAGCCTCCCAACTGTGAGAGGCAGGAGATGTTCTAAACTGTGTAAACACAGATTCTTTTGAATAGTTAAAAGATTGATTAGAAATTGTATTGGTGAAGGGATTTTCACTTGTTGGGCCAATGTTTGCTGCTAAGTTTCCATATCCCTTACCTGCTGTGTCCCTGGCAGTGTATTGATTAATATAGTTGGTGTAAGTAGTAGCTTTAATGTTTGTAACCTGGGACCCTTGAGTTAATTCTTTTTCTTGTTATAGCCCACCACACCTTTGCTCTGTAGGAATGCAACTTTATCTAATGCTTTTGGAGGGTGGCTCCTGACCAATCACCTTTAGAGAAAAATAAGTTTTCTGAAGAAAAGGTCTTAAAATGTTCACAGGCCTCCGGGCCAGAAGATAATGCAAATCACCTAAGCTTTTGCATATGATAAGTTTGCAGGAAGAAAGCCTGGTTTGCTGCAAGACTCTACCCCTTCCTCCATTATCCTCTGTGCATAACTTAAGGTATAAAAACTACTTTGAAAAATAAAGTGCGGGGCCTTGTTCACCGAAACTTGGTCTCACCATGTCGTTCTTTCTCTTACCTTCTGGCTGAATTATTCAGCCTCTTTTCTCCACTGAATTTCCTCACTGAGCTATCCTTATTTCAGCCTCTTTTCTCCACTGAATTTCTTCACTGAGCTATTACTCTTTATATCCTTAATTAACGTTTAATTAAGCAATTGTCTCCTGATCTTCGCCTATGCCGTCTCTCCTTCGAATACCCTGGATCAGCCGGGGCTGGTCCCCGGCAGGCTTGGATGCCACCATTCTCAAAACATTCTCTTCTGGAAGCTAGTAACTGCAACCTTACTTTTCATAAAACTAGGCAACTGGCTACCTGGCTACAAGTCTCCCTGAAGTGCCAGGTCCAGACTGGGTTTCAGGCCTATTCTTCTAAAAAGAAATGAGATTTACTTTGTTTACTAAATTCCAGTTATCACTCCTCCAACTACTTCTAATTGGGTCTGTTACACCATAATGGCAGACCAAGGGATTGAGATTTTAATTATACAAGACTCAGATCTAGAACTTGGAACTCAGAAATACTTCCAATTCAATGTCTATACTACAAGCTGAGGCAGTCCTATGCTCCATTTTGATAGGAAGTTATCATAGTCATAGTTGCCTAGTTCCCTAAATTAAAACTGAGTAGAACTCTGTGGGGCTCTGGAGTAGAGATCAGTTCTGTGTTCTCCATTTCTTGTCTGTAGGATATAGGCTTCATTCAGTCTCCTTGACCTTCCCTGAGTTCCAAAGGGTGGATTCAAACAATTGGTAATCAAGGAAGCAAGGGGATACAGAAACAGGAGAAACAAAGGTTGGTACAGCCTCCAGACAGAGTCCAGGTTCCTACTCAAAGAAATATGCATAACAATGTCTTTGAGCCCCCACCCAGGTGGAGGATGGTAACTTCAGACTGAACACAATTCCTGGAGCACAGCTCTGTTGCCTCACCACCAACCAATCAAAAAGGGTCACAGACCCTGCAACCCTCACCCCAAATGTTGCCTTCTGTTTCCAGGGACCAGAGATGACCATCCTGTTAGGTCTCCTGTTTCGCCCTTGTCTATTTCATCTCTGAGAGGGGCCAACAGTTTCAAACTAAATTGCTGTTACTACAAGGGTGGAAGCTGGTCTCAGATGTGGAATACTCCAACTTAGATCAGGTTGAGAGAGACTTCTGTTATGCTAGGCAGGCCTATGCCCATGCACAGGAGGAAGAAGTTAGAGAAGAAAGACACCTCCGCCCCAATTCCCAAGAAGTATCTTGAGTATGAAGTCTTTCAGGGGGGAGTTGTTAGGGGAAGCACACTGATTGAAACCTCCCACCCTGGCCAGGTACCATAGTAACCATTTGCATGAGTTGTTTTATGACAGGAGATCCTGAAAAGGAATATGGAACTAATAAGCCACCACCAACCAGAAGAGCTCAGGAAAGGTCTAAAGGAGACACCGTGTGTCCATCCACTTCCCAGAATCCCTCTCATTGGCATCCATCTTGGCTGAGCAATGCGTGTGCCACCGGGAAAGACTCTGAATTAGAATGATTGGTCAAAGACCACCTGGAAACTAATCCCATCACCATGAAACCCGACAATGCGAGCCATGCGGCAGAGCAGTTCTCCTGGGTTCCCTTACCCTACTGCTCTCCACCTGGGTGCCCTTTCCCAATAAAATCTCTTGCTCTGTCAGCACATGCGTCTCCTCGCTCAATTCATTTCCGAGTGTTAGACAAGAGCCCAGTTTTGGGCCCTGGAGGGGGTCCTCCTTCCTGCAACAGGCCCGCCGGTGTAATAAACTGCCCTCCACTATCTGCATAATCCTTCTGAGTGAGTGTGTTTCCCGGGATGCGTGGCTATAACACTCTCAAAAGCACACTTTGAATATATGATCTGTTTGCCTCTAGCTTCCAAATTACTTACATTCTTGTTACAACAGACAAGTAGCTGACATGATTGTATATGTACAAAATCCTATAGAATTTTAGAAAACACCACCAACTCCAGGAAATGCAAAGTGAATTCTCAAATAAATCAATTGCTTTCTATATACTAGCAATGAGCATTTGAAAATGGTATTTTTTCTTTGCATTCAAGTGGATGCTTTTGAACTGTGGTGCTGGAGAAGACTCTTGAGAGTCCCTTGGACAGCAAAGAGAACAAATCAGTCAATCCTAAAGGAAATCAGTCCTGAATACTCATTGGAAGGACTGATGCTGAAGCTGAAACTTCAATGCTTTGGCCACCTGATGTGAAGAACTGACTCATTTGAAAGACCCTGATGCTGGGAAAGATTGACAGCAGGAGGAGAAGGGGACTACAGAGAATGAGATGGTTGGATGGTATCACTGATTCAAAGGACATGAGTTTAAGCAAGCTCTGGGAATTGGTTAGGGACAGGGAAGCCTGGAATGCTTCAGCCTATGGGGTCACAAAGAGTTGGACATGACTGAGTGACGGAACTGAACTCACTTGAACTGAACTCATTAAATATTCAGGAATAAATTGAACCAAAAAGATTGGTGGAACAAAACAAAGATCCAAACACAGACTTCCTCACATATAGTCAAATTATTTTAAATCAAGGTGCCAATTCAGTGTATAAAAGTCTTTAACAAACTTGGCTAGAATAACTGGGAAAAATAAACCTCACAACTAAATACACTTTGATATGTAAAAATTAATGCAAAATGTATCAGTTTCTTAAAAAAACTAGAACAACAGGAAAATATCTTCATGCTTCTAAAGATAAAGACTTCTTAGGATACAAAAACATAAATCATAGGAGGAAAAAAGGTAAACATGAGAGGGTAACAGGCAGGAAAGCTAGGGGTCCCCAAAGGGAGGAAATAGGCTGCTGTCAGATAAATTTTTTTTTCTCTCTCTCTTAAGGGGCAGGAAGAAACAAACTACAAGTGTCAGATTTTTTTTCCCTTCTCTATACAAAATTAAAAGGAGGTTTATTTTAAAATTCTGTGTTGCCACTAAAACACCTAGTTCCACCAGAACTTTACTCAAACCTTGAGCTAACCAATGCATTTTTCTTATGGAAATGCTTTTCTTAAGCTATGATAATGAACTATGTATTTACCCTGGGCTCTGTCTTCAACTCAGTTCTGCCTAAGACTCAGAACGGACTTGACAAACCAGTATGTTTAACTCATGCAAATATTCTCTTAAGCTATGTTAATGAAACCATGTCTTTGCTTGGAAACCTGCCTTTCTTCAAGATTCATGTCAATCATTTTATGGCAGAGGAAAACACCTTGAGCCAAAGTTATCTCAAAATGTATGTTGTGCATGAGGAGCCACAAGTGATTTTGCAATCCAAGAAAATAAAATCTGTCACTGTAACCACTTTTACCCCATCTGTTTGCCATGAAATGATGGGACCGAATGCCATGATCTTAGTTTTTTGAATGTTGAGTTTTAAGCCAGCTTTTTCATTCTCTTTTTTCAACTTCATCAAGAGGCTCTTTAGTTCCTCTTTGCTTTCTGCCATTATGTGGTATCATCTGGATATCTGAGGCTGTTGATACTTCTTCTGGCAACCTTGATTCCAGCTTGTGATTCATCCAGCCCAGCATCTCACATGATGTACTCTGCATATAATTTAAATAAGCAGGGTGACATTACACAGCTTTGACATACCCCTTTCCCAATTTTGAACCAGTCTGTTGTTTCATGTCTGATTCTAACTGTTGCTTCTTGACCTGCATACAAATTTCTCAGAAGGCTGGTAAAGTGGTCTGGTATTCCCACCTCTTTAAGAATTTTTCCACACTTTGTTGTGATCCACACAGTCAAATGCTTTAATGTAGTCAACAAAAAAGTAGATGTTTTTCTGTAATTCCCTTGCTTTTCCTATGATTCAACAGTTGTTGGCAATTTAATCTCTGGTTCCACTGCCTTTTCTAAATCTTGTACATCTGGACGTTCTCGTTCACGTACTAGTAAAGCCTAGCTTGAGGGATTTTGAGCCTTACCTTGCTGGCAAGTGAAATGAGTGCAACTGCATTGTAGTTTGAACATTCTTTGGCATTGCCCTTCTTTGTTTTTTTTGTTTTTTTGTTTTTTTTAATTTTATTTTATTTTTAAACTTTACATAATTGTATTAGTTTTGCCAAATACGGAAGGTGGCCTTTTCTGGTCCTGTAGCTACTGCTGAGTTTTCCAAGTTTGCTGGCATATTGAGTGCAGCATTTTCATAGCATCACCTTTTAGGACTTGAAATATCTCAACAGGAATTCCATCACCTTCACTAGCTTTGTATGTAGTAATGCTTCTTAAGACCAACTTGACTTCACACTCCAGAATGTTTGCCTCTAGGTGAGTGAACACACCGCCATGGTTGTCTGAGTCATGAAGATCTTTTTTGTGTAGTTCTTCTGTGTATTCTTGCCACCTCTTCTTAATATCTTCTGCTTCTGTTAGGTCCTTGCCATTCTGTACTTTATAATCCCCATCTTTGCATGAAATGTTCCCTTGGTATCTCTAATTATTTGAAGAGATCTCTAGTATTTCCCAGTGTTATCTGGCACTTTGGCGAACTGTATGAAAATTATATTAATTTGAACTATTTTGTGCTCAATGGTCTATTTTGAGAATGGTTGATTTTTATTCTGTGAGTCTACATGGGAAAGTGTCCATTTAAGTCTTCAAGGATTGCAAAGCCTAGAATCTATGTAATGCAAACTCATGAGGTAATATTTATGAGCCTGAAAACTGTGTGTCACAATAATTTTAATTCAACATCATGCCTTCAGCAGACTATTTCTCCTACTTAAAAATACATTTGGTGTTTTAAAATAACAATGCATTATTTAGTGCACATCTGCATCTCTGAGATTATTGATATTTCTCCCGGCAATCTTGATTTCAGCTTGTGCTTCATTCACCTTGGCATTTTGCATGATGTACTTGGCATGTAATTTAAATAAGCAGGGTGATAATATATAGCCTTGACTTATGGCAGAATGTGAAGAACAACTAAAGAGCCTCTTGATGAAAGTTAAAAAAGAGAGTGAAAAGTTGGCTTAAAACTCAACATTCAGATGTCTAAGATCATGCATTTGATCCCATCACTTCCTGGCAAATATATGGGGAAATAATGAGAGATTTTATTTTCTTGGGTTCCAAAATCACTGGAGATGGTGAATGTAGCCATGAAATTAAAAGTCGCTTGCTCCTTGGAAGAAAAGCTAGGACCCACATAGACAGCATATTAAAAAGCAGAGACATTACTTTGCCTACAAAGGTCCATCTAGTCAAAACTATGGTTTTTCCAGGAGTTATGTATGAATGTGAGAGTTGGACTATAAAGAAAGCTGAGTGCCTGGAGAATTGATGCTTTTGAACTGCGGTGTTGGAGAAGACTCTTGAGAGTCCCTTGGACAATAAAGAGATCCAAGCAGTCCATCCTAAAGGAAATCTGTCCTGAATATTCATTGGAAGGACTGATGCTGAAGCTGAAACTCCAATCCTTTGGCCACCTGATGCGAAGAACTGACTCATTGGAAAAGACCCTGATGCTGGGAAAGATTGAAGGCAGGAAGAAAAGGGGACTACAGAGGATGAGGTGGTTGGATGGCATCACCGACTCGATAGACATAAGTTTCAGCAAGCTCTGGGGGTTGATGATGGACAGGGAAGCCTGTCATGCTGCAGTTCATGGGGTTGCAAAGAGTTGGACATTATGGAGCAACTGAACTAAATTGATCTGATTTGGTGCTCAAGATGCAGTTAGCTTTTGTGCTAAGAATTTTATTAAAACAAATTCATTTTGTCTCCCCAATAAACCTTATAAAGTTGGTATTATTTTCCCTGTTTTACAGACAGGAGGTGTTGTTTTTGTGTGGCAGAGATGGTAAGAGGGTGATCCAGGACTCAAGCTTCAAAAGGGAGACTGCAGGCTCCTCACTCCAGGGCACTTTGAAGCTGTTGACATCGTAAATGATTATCAAGTGCTGTGCTTAGTCGCTCAATCATGTCTGACTCTTTGCAGCCCAAGGGATTGTAGACCACCAGGCTCCTCTGTCCAGGGGGATTCTACAGGCAAGAATACTGGAGCAGGTTGCCATGCCCTCCTCCAGAGGATCTTCCCAACCTAGGGATCGAATCCAGGTCTCCCACATTGCAGGTGGATTCTTTACCATCTTAGCCACCAAGCACACTATACAAATTGGATTTTTTTTTAATGCTACCTTTCTTCTTCCTTTGGAATTGTGAACAGCTCCCTTTGTCAATAACTATAATGTGACTGAACAGGCAAGACATCTGTTGTTATAAGAGTCAGGGTACACAGTGGTATACAATCTTGTGATCACCCCTCTTTTGGGATGTCGTCTCTGAATGACATCACTTGAGGGGATGGACTGTCCTGAAGTGTGGATGCACTAGTCAGAATCCAGGGTTTTCACACTTGCCATCACTACTACAAAATATTAAACAAATTACCTGAGATTTCATTTAAAAGAATGAGAAGAAACTAGATAAGGAAAAGTATATGGAATAAACCCTTTAGATGTAATAAACATGAAAATAATCAAGTATTTCCCAAGGTTTATAAAATATACCAAGGCTGATCAGAATCATCAGGAATGAGTTCCAACCCACTTGACACTAACTGCATCCTTTGAAACAGCCCCTTCAAAAAAGCTGCACAAGCCCCTTCCTGACCCCACTCTCAACAGTGACAGAGAGAAAAGACTGTTTCCCACATAGAAACTGAGCTTCCTGCAGCACCTCCTGTTCCACCACCCACAGGAGCATTTTCCTTTCCTCTGGGATGAAAGGTCACTTCATAGAAACTCCACCCACTTCCTGGACCAGACTCCCTAACTGCTCCAGCTCCCACATCCAGTTTGCCTTTCAGGACTTCCTCCAAGGTACTTGCACAATTCAGATTCCAAAGGCAGCAAGAGGTGAGTTTCTATGTAGTTCCTTTCCCTGGGTTTCCCTGATAGCTCAGTTTGATTCCTAGGTAAGGAAGATCCCCTGGAGAAGGGATAGGCTGCCCACTCCAGTTATTCTAGCCTGGAGAATTCCAAGAACTGTATAGTTCATGGGGTCACAAAGAGTTGGACATGAATAAGTGACTTTCACTTTGTTTTCCCTCCCCTAAGGTCCTGGAAGAGGGCTTTGTGCCTGCTCACCCTTGTACCTCAGGGTCTCAACTTTAATCCCTATTTGTTGAACAGAAGGAGAGAGAGAGAGAGAATACAACCTACCACCTCACACATACCCCCAACTCAAACTACAAACCCAAACAGCCAGCAACACCTCCTCAGACCCTACATTCCAGATGGGCCTCTCTCCCGCTTCATTCAAACCCCTTCCAGGAGTAGCCTGTCTTCACCTCAAGTCCCTCCACATCTCCTGGATTCTCAGCCTTTTGCACTCTGGCCTCCTCATATCTGGAACCTGCTTCTTGGGTCACTGACACCTCCCAATTCCAAATCAACTAACAACTCTCCGTGGGCTCACCTTCTCATTTGCATTGAGCAGACCTGTCCTTCCTCAGGTCTCCACACTGTCTCCTCCTCTCATTCCTTGCTGTTCACTGTGTGTCTCCTCTGCTTGCCTCCTCTGTCAGCTTTCTCTTTAAATATCAAGGCTTCCAAAAGGTTCTGATCTTGGTCCCTAAATATGCCTCACTCTCTCTGGGCAATCTTATCCTTCTTCACAGATTCAACTACTACCTTCTCAGTGAAAAATACATTGGTGCCATTCCAGGTCTCTCCCTTAAATACCAGACTCTAACTTTCAATGACCTTTAGGACGCCTCCACCTGGAGGACCTGGACTTCAAGATAATAGAACTACAAGTGGAAAAGCTGGAATTGGAAATCATTGAGACTGAAATTTTCTCTCTTCACATGACTAAGAATGTTTATCCTGAAATCAGATAGCATCTGTTCCTATCCCTCTTTAGGTCATGCAAAAATATGTGATAGATTCTGATCATAAGGGCCAATTAACCATGTGCCAAGCACACAGCAAGCCAGCCAACTTTGGAAACCCACCCTTGACCTAGTTTATAGTAGCAAAGGAACAGAACCTTTCACAACATCTTTTTAAAGTAATTAACAATCACTGTCAAGATGTGATACTGCTTTACTGAAAGACTGCTTCTGGGGATAAGTAATGGAGCTAAAGCCAAGAGGATACCTTTATAAAATAAGTTTCCAGAAAAAAAAAAAAAAAAGGCACATATATCTTTGCAGTAAAAGTCCTCTGCCTCTGAGTCTCAGCTTACTTCTCATTGGTAAATAGTGGAAGCCTTTGCCCACAGCCTGTGCTGTTTGCATTCAGATATTAATTGCTGCATTTCTGTGTGCTGCTGCTGTCACTTCAGTTGTGTCCGACTCTGTGCGACCCCACAGACATCAGCCCACCTGGCTCTCCTGCCCCTGGGATTCTCCAGGCAAGAACACTGGAGTAGGTTGCCATTTCCTTCTCCAATGCATGAAAGTGAGAAGTGAAAGTGAAGTCGCCCAGTCGTGTCTGACTCTTAGCGACCCCATGGACTGAAGCCTACCAGGCTCCTCCATCCATGGGATTTTCCAGGCAAGAGTACTGGAGTGGGGTGCCATTGCCTTCTCCATTTCTGTGTGCAGCTTTTGATAAATGCATTTAATTTACAAAATAAACACTTAGAAGGTCACATAGCTTGAATCACTGAAAAGCAGACAGGAATAACAGAGAAAACACCCCAGGTGAGCAATGATACGGAATGAGGAAACAAGAGCTGAGATGACCCAGCATCATGCCTTAGAACCTCAAATTCACAAACAAAACAAAGGCCGGATAGAAGCATTCCCGTGATTACTTCTGCCCTTTTTTTTTTTTTTTTTAAGATACGTTAAAACAGAGACTTCAACATGTGAAAAGAAAAACTGCCTACAAAAACAAAGAAGACATTTTCTGAGATAACTTTGATCCTTTAATCAAATTACTGGATTAAACTCTTTGTATCAATAACTGCCCTTTATTGTCCTTGATCAAGTATTATTTTCGCCTTATTATTACTAATCTTTTCTAAGTGATCACATTTGACCCTATCAAAAAAAAAATGGTGCAATAAATACTTGGCTTCTGTGGTAATACGACACATAATTTAGCTCATCTAGCCTATCTCTCCATGAGAGGTGATTGTTTCTGTTATGAAATGTGCTCACAGTAAAGGGAATCCAAGCCAGACACCTGGAACGCAGAGGGAGAACCACTTACCCATCCTGTCGCTGCTTCAGACCAACCTTGACGTGACTGTGGAGCCACTCATGACCAGGTGTTACTCATGTTAATTCAGCCTCCCAATCACAGCCGCACCTTTCTCTTACAAAACATGACCTTTGCTGAAGGTAATAATACATCGCCAGGCTGAAAGGCCCACCCTAAGTCCCTGTGAAAAGGCCTTAAGGAACAGGCACTCTGCTACTCCCTGGGAGAACTCTGACAAGACTGGTGCATTACCTGGATGAAATCTTGAAATATCAAAGGCAGCAAGTCATCCACATGCCCAATGTCTTTGGAGAAACGATTTAAAATTCTTCCTACAAGAATAGGACAAGATATTACTCATTTAAGAAAAACACCAATACAGTATACTAAACAGTGTTAGACTTTATTTTGGGGCTCCAAAATCACTGCAGATGGTGACTTCAGCCATGAAATTAAAAGACGCTTACTCCTTGGAAGGAAAGTTATGACCAACCTAGATAGCATATTCAAAAGCAGAGACATTACTTTGCCAACAAAGGTCCGTCTAGTCAAGGCTATGGCTTTTCCAGTGGTCATGTATGGATGTGAGAGTTGGACTGTGAAGAAAGCTGAGCGCCAAAGAATTGATGCTTTTGAACTGAGGTGTTGGAGAAGACTCTTGAGAGTCCCTTGGACTGCAAGGAGATCCAACCAGTCCATCCTAAAGGAGATCAGTCCTGGGTTTTCATTGGAAGGACTGATGCTAAAGCTGAAACTCCAATACTTTGGCCACCTCATGCAAAGAGTTGACTCACTGGAAAAGACTCTGATGCTGGGAGGGACTGGGGGCAGGAGAAGGGGACGACAGAGGATGAGATGGCTGGATGGCATCACCTACTCGATGGACATGAGTTTGAGTGAACTCCGAGAGTTGGTGATGGACAGGGAGGCCTGGCATGCTTGGGGTCTCAAAGAGTCGGACACGACTGAGCGACTGAACTGAACTGAACGCATATATATGGAATTTAGAAAGAAGGTAACAATAACCCTGTATGCAAGACAGCAAAAGAGACACAGATGTATTAAACAGTCTTTTGGACTCTGTGGGAGAGGGCGAGGGTGGGATGATATGGGAGAATGGCATTGAAACATGTAAAACATCATATGTGAAATGAATCACCAGTCCAGGTTTGATGCATGATACAGGGTGCTCCGGGCTGGTGCACTGGGAGGATCTAAAGGGATGTGATGGAGAGGGAGGTGGGTGGGGGTTCAGAATGGGGAACACATGTACACTCATGGTGGATTCAAGTCAATATATGGCAAAACCAATACAATATTGTAAAATAAAATTAATTAATTAATTAATAAAAAAATATATTATTCATTTCCCTGATAGGAGCTTTCAGAGAAACATCAAAACATACTTTTGAAGTGTATATATTTAGGAACTTCCCTGTGGTACAGTGTCCCTAGTACAGGGTACACAAGTTCGATCCCTGGTCCGGGAAGATCCCACATGCCACAGAGTAACTAAGCCTATGTTCCACAACTACTGAAGCCCCTGCACCTAGAGCCTGAGCTCCTCAAGAAGAGAGGCCACTGCATGAGAAGCCCAAACCCTGCAATGAAGAGGAGCCCCTGCTTGTCATAACTGGAGAAAACCCATGCGTAGCAACAAGGACCCAATGCAACTAAAAATAAATAAATAAATTTAAAAGAAGTATATGTATTAAATATTTAATTTATTGGCCTTCCCATCATGGCTCAGTGGTAAAAAATCGACCTTCCACTGCAGGAGACACAAGAGACACGGGCTCAATCCCTGGGTGGGGATGATCCCCTGGCGAAGGAAGAGGCATTCAGTCCAGTATTCTTGCCTGGAAAATTCCATGGACAGAGGAGCCTGGCGGGTTACAGTCCATGGGACCACAAAAGAGTTGGACATGACTTAGCAATTAAACAACAAATATATTACAAATTCAAATGAAAAAAGCTGATGTCAGTGGTAAAATGAAAGAGACAATAGGATGATACCTAAAGAGAAATAAAAATATCACCAAATGGCAGTGTCTGGGCAGTTGAAATAGAGTCCAGATTTTTAAAAGAATGGGGGAATACTGTCATTTTATCAAGAAGGGTTGGTGGATTTAGAATGCTCCCTCCTTTTAGATCCATCCCATCTAAGACTCATTCCAAGTGCTAAACTGGTAAATAAACAGTTGCAAAATATCTAAGTTAATCCTAATTGTTACACTAATTTTGCTTTAGTTATCAAGATTAATTTTGCCAAGTGATACTCTTTAAATAAACATAATTATAACCCCTCTGTACTTTTTTCCATCCAGATTGTTCATAGTACCTCACGTTTTGGGAAACTGTGGATTCTGACCATTGCCAAGTTATGAGTTTACTACTGGGATAAGTCATTATTTTCAGACATGTACCAAGCATGACTAGTACAGACTTATGAAGAAGCGTCTACGAAGATCAGAGGTATGTAGGCAGGAAAACACAAATATTACTAAATGACTAAGGATTACTTATCATTGATTTTATTTCCCTTCTCAGAATTCACAACAACAGTCTATACTGAAGGCTATAGGATTAGATGATGAGAACTAATTTCTAGTAAATACTTGGTGTGAACTAAAAATGCCATCCACCATATCAGTAACCAAAGATGCTGCAGCCATCAGGACCCTGCAGCCACTCCTGCAAGAGTGGCACCCTGAGGAGACTCAGGATGAGAAAGCACAGGATACTGGCCCCAGATAGCAGAGGTGCCCATGAAAAGAACTGTTATAGGGAAGAACCAATTTTGACTCCACGTTGGATCTATTTCTTTGACTTTAGCCTTTGCTATTCATTGTTTTTGTCAGGGAACCCTGCCCCTCTGCCTGAATGTCAAACTAAAGTGAGTTTTTTTCAGCTTACAGGGAGACTTTCTGACTCTCAGCACCTGTGGATGGTCTGCAGAAAAGAAGACATTAATAAATACCCTCCTGTTTTGTAAGATGAATGGCCTTTTGACTTTACTTCCTCACCTCCTTTCCTTCTTTTTTCAAGAAAAAAAAAAAAAAAAAAAAAAATGGCACCCAGACACCAATAATATGGCTATTTTGAGACATTAGTCTGCCTTCTTCTCAGTCTGCCAACTTTCCAAATAAAGTTGCTATTCCTTGCCTCAATACCTCCTCTGTGAGTCTTACTGGTCTTCTGTGAGGTGAGGAGAGTGAGCTTGAACTCAATAACAGTAACACTGCTCTATATGGTTCTCTCTTCATGACATCGCATACCAGAAACAAAGTCCACCATAAATTATCTATTACAAATTCTACTTTTGAGATTAAAGACAGGGAAGAATTCAATTTAATATACCACTAAAAGAGCAAATAATTGATGCCCCTAAACCTTTGGACCTATCTTTGCAGTACTTATTTGGGCTTCTATTTTCTTGAAGGAATGAAGTTCTGATAATAGATACAGGAGGGAGAGGAAAGATATACTGGTATGCCCACTGCTCCAGGGTTAGTGACCTTGAACATTTAAACATGGCTCCAAATCCTTGAATAATAAATAAATCAGCATCTGGAGAGGCCTACAGGTCATAAACAGCCTGGTCAACTGTGGTCACAAGCTCAGAGGCTGTCTTAACAGAAATGCAGTCTCACTTTATGCTCCCAAATTTACTACTATAGTTTTCACATTAACAGGTAAAGTAGAGCAAATCACAGCCATAATAGCACAGATTCTTCCAATCACTTCCTCACTCCAGCTTCATAATAAGTGTGAGCCTTTGCAGTTTGCCATCCTGTGCTCCATGCCGTGCCTGCACTAAACAACATGTGTTGAATAAATCTGCACAAGGTGCTGCCCTAAACAGTCTTCTTTAATCCTTGCAACAGTCTTGTGAAACAGGAAGGGCAGTGGTTATTCCCATTGAGAAAGTTCCCAGATACCATGTGGTCATCCTCACTACGGTTCATTAGGCACTGACTGTGTGCTGTATGCTAATGCATTAACCTGCTTAATGCCCACAACATCAAAATATTGGTAAGTGTGTGAATAGTATTCTCATTTTACAGGTAAGAAAATCAAGACACAGAGAAATTAAATAACTAGCACATAAGTATTAACATAACTACGACTGGCTATTACTATTACTAACTAGCACCAGGACTAAACCCAGGAAGTTTGTTCTAGAGTCCATACTTATAACCATGACAATATCCTGCCTAGAGATTTGCCTGCCCAGTAGTATCTACCTACCTTGGCCTTGATCGCACAACAAATTGATGAGGCCAAGGCTACTCCTGTCCTCCCTTCAGTCACATCCCTGACTCGACAGGTCCTGTCAATCATCACCTGCAAAAACAGAGCCACCCTGGGCCTCAGCACAAGTCTAACCAACTGAACAGAATGGGCATGTGTGCTGATGCACTAACTCTTCGCAGGAACCCAGGTCAGGAGGGTATCTTTCAAAGCAAGACAGGTCAAAGGCCTCAGGATGGAGGAAGCAGCCACTGGGAAACCTTTGGGGAAACTCTTACTAATACTGAAGATCCACCTGCTATGTACCACAAGACCTCTTAAATGTAATTAAAAGTCCATTGTAAAACTAGAGGGCTGATTTTATTGAAGAGGTTGTATACATTTCACTGATACTGTATTTTAATTAATTTTCCATTACCATTTAGATAAAACTCAAAACATGAGCACATGCCAGAGCTCTGTGGTCCCAGATATGGATGGGAAGTGAAAGAAAGAAACACACAGCCTGTCTTCTGTAGAGATGTTCCTGGAAGAAGGTCCTAACTAGTTAGCTTAACAGTATGTAACACAGCCAACATTTCAACAGCTATCAAAAACATGTCAACACATTTCCATCATATGCTGCGTGTTTCATATTCCACACAACAAATGGACTCCTAAACCATCCTGCAAAGTAAACATTCATTTATCTTTATAGACACATAAATTGGAATAAAAGGTTACAGGCTCCTATATTCAGATTTTCTCTGATAGGAAAAATTATCAGTGAACTTTTTGTATAAAATGAATAAACACACACAGTGATTTTCTTCCAAGCATCTCTTCCATTTTCAAATACGAAAATGTAATTAGGCACTAAATGTGTTAATAAGACATATTCACTGAGAAACTTGGTGTCTGACTTACCTATTGGATTGCTATTGAAGAACAATATGGGAGCTCTCAAAATGGACTCCAATATTTTGTTGTGCAAAGTTTGTGAAGAATTAACAAGGATGTAGAATATCAACAGAGACCTTGTGACGCCAAAAAGGATGGTACACACAGTTAACCCTGAAATAAAAAACATCACTCAGCACAAGATTTCTGCCTTATCCTCAATGACACTAAAGCATGGTAGGCAGTTTGTAAAGATACTGTGTATTTTATTCTTTAAATAAAAATTGTATAGAGATCTACATATACAGAATATAGAATAAAAAACATATATATGTACATATATACGGAGAAGGCAATGGCACCCCACTCCAGTACTCTTGTCTGGAAAATCCCATGGATGGAGGAGCCTGGAAGGCTGCAGTCCATGGGGTCACTGAGGGTCTGACACGACTAAGCGACTTCACTTTCACTTTTCACTTTCATGCATTGGAGAAGGAAATGGCAACCCACTCCAATGTTCTTGCCTGGAGAGTCCCAGGGACGGGGGAGCCTGGTGGGCTGCCATCTACAGGGTTGCACAGAGTTGGACACGACTGAACTGACTTAGCAGCAGCAGCAGTACATATATATATATAAAGTAGATTCTGTATGAGTTTAATGCTTTCACAAAATACATTTATAAAGAAAAATATAAAAATCACTGTTTTCCTCTCACTAAAAGAAACAACACAGAGGGAAGAAAATCATGTGTAAACTACAGTTTCAGTCTAGGCTTTCCTAAGTCAATTACAAATTCTAATAAAAACTTACAAGAAAAATAATTATAAAAAGGAGTTAATCTTTCTTTCTCTGCATTTCAAATCTCACAATTTACAATATATTCCATAAGCTAAAACTGAGGTATGCTTTGGTACCAGCATGTGAGTTAGCAGGGAACAAGAGAAATGATTTACCACTTCCTTGTAATTTACAAGGAAATTCATTTCCATGTAAAGTAGCCTCTTAAGAACCTACTGTTTAGCACAAGGAGCTCTACTCAAAGCTCTCTGGTGGCCTAGATAGGAAGGAAATCCAAAAAAGAGAGGATATTTATATATAATTGGCTCACTCTGATGTATAGTAGAAACTAACAAAACATTGGAAAGCAACTATACTGTAATAAAAATTAATAAAAATTTAAAATATTTAAAATAAAGTAGCTACTTCTATGCCCAAGTAGCTTTAAAGAGTATGAAAAGACAATGTTAAGTTGCAAGTGGACAATCTTTTAAATAACTGAATTGCAAGAAACTACAGATTATATTTTGACATGAGATAGTAAATCTAGACAAGTACCTAATCTCTCACTATGTGTTTGGGGGCTCAGTTCAGAATAAAGCATGCAATGCAGGAGACCTGGGTTCAGTCCTTAGGTTGGGAAGATCCCCTGGAGAAGGGAATGGCTACCGTCTCTAGTATTCTTGTCCATGGACAAAGGAGACTTGCAGGCTACAGTCCTGTCCAAAGAGTTGGACATGACTGAGCGACTAACACTTTCACTTTCAAAACACTTGTAAATAAATACAATCATTTACATTTGTTTAATCAATAATAAAAATGAGCACTACCATGCATATAAAAATTAAAATAGCCCTCTGAACATCTCTTCAACTCACAGTGCTAAATACAGTGGGGATAACTTCTATAATAATTGTTCCCTCAAGTACTGTTTTTCCAGTCATCTGATACATCAGTGTTATTTAAATTCTGAAAGCTGTTCAAATTCCTGAATTCCATCAACAGGCATTTGCCTTGACCCACCATCCAAAATGAATGTGAAACAGAACCCCTTCCTTCCTCTTTAAGCCCCCATAATTCACAAATTCAGAAGTTAGTTAATGGATTCAAATTTCTTAGCAAGTGATCAGCAAAATAAACACCAAATTTCAAAGAGTGCATTTTTACATAACTTGTTCTTTGCAAAAACTTTATACAAGCATTTCCTGTGAGACTATTTAAGTTTTTATTTATTTAAAATATTTATTGGGGTAGAGCTGCTTTACAATGTTGTGTTAGCTTCTGCTGTACAATGAAGTAAATCAGCTATATGTATACATATATCCCCTCCCTCTTGGACCTCCCTTCCCTGTATGCCTCCCCTCTAGGTCATCACAGAGCACTGAATTGAGCTCCCTGTGCTACACAGCAGCTTCCCACTGGCTATCTGTCTCACACATGCTGGTGTACATATGGCAATCCTAATCTCCCAATTCATCTTTCCCTCCTCCCCACCCCACCCTCTGTGTCCACACATCTATTCTCTACATCTACAACTCTATTCCTGGCCCTGCAAATAGGTTCGTCTGTGCCATCTTTTTAGATTTCATATATATACATTAATATAAGCATATTTTTGGCTTATATAAAAAGAGTGATTACTTTACTTTTAGTTTACTCTGTATGACAGACTCTAGGTCCATCCACATCTCTACAGATGACCCAAATTTGTTCCTTTCTATGGATAAGTAATATTCCAGTGTATATATGTACCATAAACGAAATGAAAAGACAGCCCTTAGAATAGGAGAAAATAAGGGTGAACTAAGCAACTGACCAGGGATTAATCTCCACAATATACAAACAGCTTATGCAGCTCAATATCCAAAAAACAAACAACCCAAGCAAAAAATGGGCAGGAGACCTAAAGAGACATTTCTCCAAAGAAGACACCCAGATGGCCAAGAGGCACATAAAAAGATGCTCAGCATCACTATTAGAGAAATGCAGATCAAAACTACAATAAGGTATCACCTCGAACCAGTCAGGATGGCCCTCATCAAAAAATATAAAAACAATAAAGGTGAGAGAGGGTGTGGAGAAGAGGGAATCCTCTTGCATTGTTGGTGAGAAGGTAAATTGATACAGACACTATGGAGCACTGTTCTTGTTTGGTCGCTCAGTTGTGTCTGACTCTTTGTGACCCCGTGAATAGCAGCACGTCAGGCTTCCCTATCCTTTACTATCTCCCAGAGTTTGTTCAAACTCATGTCCATTGAGTCAGTGATGCCATCCAGCCATCTCATCCTCTGTCGTCTCCTTCTCCTCCTGCCCTCAATCCCTCCCAGCATCAGGGTCTTTTTCAGTGAGTCCACTCTTCGTATGAGGTGGCCAAAGTATTGGAGTTTCAGCTTCAGGATCTCTCCTGCCAATGAATATTTAGGGTTCATTTCCTTTGGGGCTGACTGGTTTGGTCTCCTTGCAGTCCAAAGGACTCTCAAGAGTCTAATTCAGGACAACACTTCAAAAGCATCCATTTTTCTGTGGTCAGCTTTCTTTATGGTCCAACTCCCACATCTGTACATACTACTGGGAAAACCGTAGCTTTGACCATATAGACCTTTGTCAGCAAAGTAATGTCTCTGCATTTTAATGTGCTGTCTAGGTTTGTCATATCTTTTCTTCCAAGGAGCAAGCATCTTTTAATTTCGTGGCCGCAGTCACCATCTGCAGTGATTTTGGAACACAAGAAAATAAAGTCTATCACTATTTCCATTGTTTCCTCATCTAATTGCCATGAAGTGATGGGACTAGATACCATGATGTTCATATTTTGAATGCTGAGTTTTAAGCCAGCTTTATCACTCTTCTCTTTCATCTTCATCAAGGGGCTTCTTAGTTCCTCTTTGCTTTCTGCCATAAGGGTGGTGTCATTTGCATATCTGAGGTGTTATTTTTCTGGGCAAACATGATTCCAGCTTGTGAGCCATCCAGGCTGGCATTTCACATGATATAGTCTGCATATATTAAATAAACAAGATGACAATATACAGCCTTGATGTATTCCTTTCCCTATTTGGAAGCAATCCATTGTTCCATATCTGATTCTAAGTATTATTTCTTGATCTGCATACAGGTTTTTCAGAAGGCAGGTAAGGTAGTCTGCTTTTCCAGTATGGAGGTTCCTTAAAAAAATAAAAATAGAACTACTGTATGACCCAGCAAGGCAAAAGGATAGGTCACTGAGAGATGAACTCCCCAGGTCGGTAGGTGCCCAACTTACTACTGAAGATCAGTGGAGAAATAATTCCAGAAAGAATGAAGAGACAGAACCAAAGAAAAAAACAGCACACAGTTGTGGATGTGACTGGTGATGGAAGCAAGGTCCAATGCTGTAAAGAGCAATTTTGCATAGGAACCTGGAATGTTAGGTCCATGAATCAAGGCAAATTGCAAATGGTCAAACAGGAGATGGAGAGAGTGAAGATTGACATTTTAGGAATCAGCGAACTATAATGGACAGGAATGGGTGAATTTAACTCAGATGACCATCATATCAACTACTGAGGGCAAGAATTCCTTAGAAGAAATGGAGTAGCCATCAGAGTCAACAAAAGAGTCCAAAATGCAGTACTTGGATACAATCTCAACAACGACAGAAAGATCTCTGTTCATTTCCAAGGCAAACCACTCAATATCATGGTAATACAAGTCTATGCCCCAACCAGTAATGCCGAAGAAGCTGAAGTTGAATGGTTCAATGAAGACCTACAAGACCTTTTAGAACTAAGGTCCTTTTAGAAAAGGACCCAAAAAAGATGTCCTTTTCATTATAGGGGACTGGAATGCAAAAGTAAGGGTCAAGAAACACCTGGAGTAACAGGCAAATTTGGCGTTGGAGTACAGAATAAAGCAGGGCAAAGGTTCATAGAGTTTTCCCAAGAGAATTCATTGATCATAGCAAACACCCTCTTCCAACAACACAAGAGAAGACTCTACACATGGACATCACCAGATTCAGTTCCCTTCAGTTCAGTCGCTCAGTCGTATCCAACTCTTTGTGACCCCGTGAATCGCAGCACACCAGGCCTCCCTGTCCATCACCAACTCCTGGAGTTCACTCAGACTCACGTCCATCGAGTCAGTGATGCCATCCAGCCATCTCATCCTCTGTTGTCCCCTTCTCCTCCTGCCCCCAATCCCTCCCAGCATCAGAGTCTTTTCCAGTGACTCAACTCTTTGCATGAGGTGGCCAAAGTACTGGAGTTTCAGCTTTAGCATCATTCCTTCCAAAGAAATCCCAGGGCTGATCTCCTTCAGAATGGACTGGTTGGATCTCCTTGCAGTCCAAGGGACTCTCAAGAGTCTTCTCCAACACCACAGTTCAAAAGCATCAATTCATGTTGATATATGGCAAAATCAATACAATATTGTAATGTAATTAACCTCCAATTATAATAAATAAATTTATATTAAAAAAATAAAATAACTTATTGAAAATAATTTTTAAAAAAGCATCAATTCTTCAGCACTCAGCCTTCTTCACAGTCCAACCCTCACATCCATACATGACCACTGGAAAAACCACAGCCTTGGCTAGACGGACCTTTGTTGACAAAGTAATGTCTCTGCTTTTCAATATGCTATCTAGGTTGGTCATAACTTTTCTTCCAAGGAGTAAGCGTCTTTTAATTTCATGGCAGCAGTCACCATCTGCAGTGATTTTGGAGCCCCCAAAAATAAAGTCTGACACTGTTTCCACTGTTCCCACATCTATTTCCCACAGAATATGGTCCACTGGAGAAGGGAATAGCAAACAACTTCAGTATTCTTGCCTTGAGAACCCCATGAACAGTATGAAAAGGCAAAATGATATGATACTGAAAGAGGAACTCCCCAGGACAGTAGGTGCCCAATATGCTACTGGAAATCAGTGGAGAAACAACTCCAGAATGAAGTGATGGAGCCAAAGCAAAAACAATACCCAGCTGTGGATGTGACTGGTGATAGAAGCAAGGTCCAATGCTGTAAAGAGCAATATTGAATAGGAACCTGGAATGTCAGGTCCATGAATCAAGGTAAATTGGAAGTGGTCAGACAAGAGATGGCAAGAGTGAACATCAACATTCTAGGAATCAGCGAACTAAAATGGACTGGAATGGGTGAATTTTACTCAGATGACCATTATATCTACTACTGCGGGCAGGAATCCCCCAGAAGAAATGGAGTAGCCATCATGGTCAACAAAAGAGTCTGAAATGCAGTACTTGGATCCAATCTCAAAAACGACAGAATGATCTTTGTTCGTTTCCAAGGCAAACCATTCAATATCCCAGTAATCCAAGTCTATGCCCCAACCAGTAACTCTGAAGAAGCTGAAATTGACCATTCTATGAAGACCTTTTAGAACTAAACCCAAAAAAGATGTCCTTTTCATTATAGGGGACTGGAGTGCAAAAGTAGGAAGTCAAGAAACACCTGAGGTAACAGGCAAATTTGGCCTTGGAATACAGAATGAAGCAGGGAAAAGACTAATAGAGTTTTGCCAAGAAAATGCACTGGTCATAGCAAACATCACCAGATGATCAACTCCAAAATCAGACTGATTATATTCTTTGCATCCAAAGATGGAAAAGCTCGATACAGTCAGCAAAAACAAGGCCGGGAGCTGACTGTAGCTTAGATCATGAACTCCTTATTGCCAAATTTAGACTTAAATTGAAGAAAGTAGAAAAAACCACTAGACCATTCAGGTATGATCTAAATCAAATCCCTTATGATTATACAGCAGAAGTGGAAAATAGATTTAAGCGATTAGATCTGATAGACAGAGTGCCTGATGAACTCTGGATGGAGGTTCGTGACATTGTACAGGAGACAGGGAGCAAGACCATCCCCATGGAAAAGAAATGCAAAAAAGCAAAATGGCTGTCTGAGGAGGCCTTACAAATAGCTGTGCAAAGAAGAGAAATGAAAAACAAAGGAGAAAAGGAAAGATATAAGCATCTGAATGCAGAGTTCCAAAGAATAGCAAGGAGAGATAAAAAGCTTTCCTCAGTGATCAGTCAAAGAAATAGAGGAAAACAACAGAATGGGAAAGACTAGAGATCTCTTCAAGAAAATTAGAGATACCAAGGGAACATTTCATGCAAAGATGGGCTCAAAAAAGGACAGAAATGGTATGGACCTAACAGAAGCAGAAGATATTAAGAAGAGGTGGCAAGAACACACAGAAGAACTGTACAAAAAAAGATCTTCACAACCCAGATGATCCCGATGGTGTGATCACTCACGTAGAGGCAAACATCCTGGAATGTGAAGTCAAGTGGGCCTTAGAAAGCATCACTATGAACAAAGCTAGTGGAGGTGATGGAATTCCAATTGAGCTATTTCAAATCCTGAAAGATGATGCTGTGAAAGTGCTGCACTCAATATGCCAGCAAATTTGGAAAGCTCAGCAGTGGCCACAGGACTGGAAAAGGGCAGTTTTCATTCCAATCTCAAAGAAAGGCAATGCCAAAGAATGCTCAAACTACCACACAATTGCACTCATCTCACACTCTAGTAAAGTAATGCTCAAAATTCTCTAAGCCAGGATTCAACAATATGTGAACTGTGAACCTCCAGATGTTCAAGCTGGTTTTAGAAAAGGTAGAGGAGCCAGAGATCAAATTGCCAACATCCACTGGATCATCAAAAAAGCATGATTGTTCCATAAAAACATCTATTTCTGCTTTATTGACTATGCCAAAGCCTTTGACAGTGTGGATCAAAACAAACTGGAAAATTTGGAAAGAGATGCGAATACCAGACCACCTGATCTGCCTCTTGAGAAATCTGTATACAGGTCAGGAAGCAACTGTTAGAACTGGACATGGAACAACAGACTGGTTCCAAATAGGAAAAGGAGTTCGTCGAGGCTGTATATTGTCACCCTGCTTATTTAACTTATATGCAGAGTACGTCATGAGAAACGCTGCGCTGGAGGAAGCACAAACTAGAATCAAGATTGCTGGGAGAACATATAAAAAACCTGAGATATGCAGATGACACCACCCTTATGGCAGAAAGTGAAGAAGAAATAAAGAGCCTCTTAATGAAAGTGAAAGAGAAGAGCGAAAAAGTTGGCTTAAAACTCAACATTGAGAAAACTAAGATCATGGCATCCAGACCCATCACTTCATAGCAAATAGATGGGGAAACAGTGGAAACTGTATCAGACTTTATTTTTCTGGGCTCCAAAATCACTGCAGATGGTGACTGCAGCCATGAAATTAAAAGACACTTACTCCTTGGAAGGAACATTATGACTAACCTAGACAGCATATTAAAAAGCAGAGACATTACTTTGTCAACAAAGGTCCATCTAGTTAAGGCTATGGTTTTTCCATTAGTCATGTGTGGATGTGGGATTTTGACTATAAAGAAAGCTGAACACTGAAGAATTGATGCTTTTGAACTGTGGTGTTGGAGAAGACTCTTGAGAGTCTCTTGGACTGTAAGGAGATCCAACCAGTCCATCCTAAAGGAGATCACTCCTGAGTGTTCATTGGAAGGACTAATGTTTAAGCTGAAACTCCAGTACTTTGGCCATCTTATGCAAAGTACTGACCCATTTGAAAAGACCCTGATGCTGGGAAAGATTGAAGGTGGGAGGAGAAGGGGACGCCAGCGGAAGATGAGATGGTTGGATGGTAACATGGACTCAATTCACATGATTTTGGGTAAACCCTTAGAGTTGGTAATGGACAAGGAGGGCTGGGATGCTGCAATCCATGGGGTTGCAAAGAGTCAGACACAACTGAGCAACTGAACTGAACTGATGACCCAGCAATCCTATTATGCAGGTACCCTGAGAAAACCATAATTCAACAAGACACATGAACCCAATGTTCATAGCCGCACTATTTACGATATCCGGACATGGAAGCAATCTAAATATCCATCAACAGATGAATGGATAAAGAATATATTTAAAATTTTAGGTGAACATATGCATTAAATAGTATTTAATGCTATGTATATTCTAAACATTCTTGTGAATAGAGACATTCCTGTTAATATTAGTCTGGAAAGCCAAATGTTAAAATAATCACACAGTCTAGAGGAGATAACTTGTAATCTCAAGGTAAGAAAGAGAGGGAATCTAATCCCAGACACTGGATTCCCCCTGTTTAGCTTCTCAAGTAATTAGTGAAGCCCAGGAGATGAGCAGTGTGGTGAAGGGAAGTATGCATACCTGGGAGGCAATAATGCTTTTATCTGGGGCCCATGCTGCCAGAGATTTTCATCTAAGATCAATAAAAGCCAAGGCTTATTTGGACAGAATTGGAACAACCTGAACCACAGGGTGAGGATCCATTTCTAATCCTCTTGCCCATCCATATAACAATATCAGAATTAGCTAAAACAACCTATTAGAATAAACAATTGCCACATATTTCCAGTGGCTGACTTGCTGAATGTGCAATCCTGGTTTAACTACCAACATCCAGTGCAGAGTAAATTAAGAGTCTTCATTCAACCCCTTTTCTTCTAGTAGATCTTTAAAATAATTATTCTAATCAATTCTCAGAGTAAATGCAACTCAGACAGTTAATCTGTTAAGACATTACTGAATTACTCTGGAAGCCCTCATTGTTCACAGACTCATTGTAAGTACCTTAAACTCTGATATAATAGAGCAGATAAGTCAACTTTACCTGAATAAACTCTTAAGCACCAGTTCAGAATGATCATCGTATCTACATCTTCTTTTAGTAATGCCCCAGAATACAGGTCACTTTGTACATTCGTCCTATGGAACAGGGAAGAAAAAATATTACACTATGCATGAACACAGAATTTACACAAATGTAAAAAAAAAAATTACCTCAATTTGAGAAACATGTTTCATGCTGGAAAGTGTTTCCCAGCTCACAAGACCCTCTGTGTGTCTCCCTTTTAAAAATCTGAATGATGATTTTCAGTTCTCAAAACTGTCTATGAAGAGAGACTTAGAAAATGGACTTACGGTTGCTGAAGGGGAAGTGATAGGGAGTTTGTGATGACCATGCACACACTATATTTAAAATAGATAACCAACAAGAATTTATTGCATAGCACATGGAACTCTCTCAATGTTTTGTGGCAGCCTGGATAGGAGGGGGACTTGGGGTAGAATGGATACATGCATACGTATGGCTGAGTACCTTCATTATTCACCTGAAACTATCACAACATTGTTGACTGGCTATACTCCAATACAAAACAAAAAGTTCAAAAACAAAAAAGAAAACAAATTGTCTGTGAAGAAGCTGTTAAAGAGAGGAACGTGGGGAGAGACCAGGAAGTGATCACACTCCACCCACAAGAAGTTTACTTTTTCTTCAAGGAAATTACTGGATGGTCGTAAGTGGAGGTTAAACAAGCCCCACCCCGGCCCAATTTCTCATCACTTTGGGTCAGACCAGGAATCACTCACCAGAATGCGAGCCACCAGTCCTGCAGGATGTAGGCAACCTGCAACAGGAAACAGCAATCATTCACACACTGACATTACTGAGCCCTCACACCCCGCTCACTAGTTGGGGAATAGAGAGGCTCCAGAACACAGAGACGGTCCTTCCGGCTCAGGTCTGCACCAAGCCTCACACCCCAGATGACCACAGGTCAGGGGAGGGCATGATACATTTTAATATCTTTAAAAGAGATCCCCTTTCCCCCAGAAGACACTGCTCCCTGTATGTAATGTCAGTCAGTTCAGTCACTCAGTTATGTCTGACTCTTTGCAACCCCATGAACTGCAGCATGCCAGGCCTCCTTATCCATCACCAACTCCCAGAATTGACCCAAACCCATGTCCATTGAGTCGGTAAGGCCATCTAATTGTCTCATCCTCTGTTGTCCCCTTCTCCTCCTGCCCTCAATCTTTCCCAACATCAGGGTCTTTTCAAATGAGTCAGCTCTTCATTAATGTATTTCAATACAAATCCAAGTAGACTGAAAGATGGAGTAATAACTTTTGTGCCAGCCTTGTTTAGTCAGACAATGGCCTGGAGAGCAATACCTGAGGCTTCCAGGGGGAGGAAGAAATTCTGCCTCAAGTCAGCAGGGTCAGCGCCTGCCTGAGCTTCTAGCCTGCAGACCTGCCTTCCTGATTTCAGATTCACCCAGCTAGAATGCACAACCTCAGCTGGTTTTTCAAAATAAATCTCTTAATACACATATCTAAAAATAATTATAAAATAAATACAGTATAAATAGGATGTAACTATCAATCTGAGTGCACAAATCAAAATAAACGCCCTTACGTACCTGAGCTGCGATGTTGACTAGAATAAGGAAGGTGATGACGGGCCAGCCAGCACCGGCTGTGAAGTAATTCTTATAGGTCTTAAAACCAACTTTTCCTTTCAAATAGTCCTCTAGAGGTAGTGTAACCTGTATATTCTCAGTCTGGAAGGGGAAAATGGCAGTGAGAGATGAAATTTTAAATGATGAACTCCACATTTCAAGAATTCAACAATGGCATCACTGCAAAGCTGTGGGAAACAGAGACATGTCTCACACACTGGTAGGAGAACAAGATGGTCCATCTCCTATGGAGAAGGGTGTGGGAATATCTGGCCAAACCACATAGGTGTTTACCCAGCTATCCCACTACTAGGAATCTATTAGAAATAAGGAAACATCATTTGCACAAGGTTATGCACTGCCGGATGATTTTGCTTAAAGTCAGTCATGACTGTCAGCACAAGTACAGCCTACCTGATTCAAGGACAAATGCAGAATTTTGTTCTAAAATAATATGTAAAATGATATGGAATTAATGTATCTCTCTAGATGACTTGTATCACTCAATGATAGAAAGTTTAAATGTAGTTGGGGCTCAAAATACTAGACAAATGCAGTAAACTGAGTTCACACAGTAGGTTAGAGTCATGAGAATCTGGATAGCAGGGGGACTCTTGATCTGAGTCTATTCGGTTCTTAAATTTCAGAGAGTGATTCCTAAGTTTAGACACCAAATGACTAATCTGAATGCTTATCAGAATTATCCAGGCTCCTGGGTTCGGATATTGAGAAATATCTGTGTATGTTATTAAAGAAGATCTAGTGCATTTCTGCATTTCTGTCTGGAGGACTTAAAATATATTATACAGTTACAGGAGGCTAGGATGTCTGCAGTGCTATGCTGGCCACTGGGATTCAAGGTGGGTAAGATGTGGTTCTTGGTCTTCACTGGTAAGAAAGGTGAAGATGGAAAATAACTCCAAAGTATCTACCATGTGTCAGGTCCTTTGCACATGTTACCTCTGACAATAGGGCAAAATACTACCATCAGTCACCTGCAGTGCCAGACATTCCAGCATATAGGAAAAGAAGATTATTTAATGTGATCACAGGTGGCCTCATCTAAGGGTGTCTTCACATTAAGGCTCTGGATGCATAAGGGAACCCAGGGGCCACCAGAGCAAGTAGGATGTAACTATGGTAAATTGAAGAGTTCTTATTTCAGTGTGAGCCACAAGCACCCAGAAATTCACAGCAGTGCACCCACTCCTGGTCCCCATAAGATTCTCTAACCTACACCCAAAGGGGAACTCCAAGCAGGCTTGCTCCTTTCATGTTCTTCTATCCATTCCATGGAATAAGACTTTGGGAACCTTAGGATCTACTTTGGTACAAATAAAGATGTCATGAGCAGAGCAGACTGATGGTCCATGAGGCCACCAAGAGCAGACAGACTCAGGCATCCTGCAGGATAGAAACTCACATCTTGGTCTTCTGGAGCTGCATCTTTTAAGGAGGGTCTGGGAGACGGTAGAGACTGAACCAAAGACTCAGAGATCAGAGTAGGAGTTCGTAGAACTGGAGATGATGCAGGCTGCTTATTTCCCTTCTCAAAAAGGGAAAAAATATCTACCCCAGATTCCAGGAACTCAGAGTAAGTCCCCCTTTCCACCGTTTTGTCCTAAAATTAAAAAAAAAAAAAAATTGAGAGGAATTAATTTACATTTGATAATATTGTTAGGTGCTTAGTTGTGTCTGACTTGTTTCAACCCCATGGACTGTAGCCTGCTAGGCTCCACTGTCCATGGGATTCTCCAGGCAATAATACTGGAGTGGGTTGCCATTCCCTTCTCCAGGGATTTTCCTGACCCAGGGATTGAAGCCAGAGAAGGCAATGGCACCCCACTCCGGTACTCTTGCCTGGAAAATCCCATGGACGGAGGAGCCTGGTAGGCTGCAAACCACGGGGTCACTAAGAGTCAGAAACGACTGAGCAACTTCACTTTCACTTTTCACTTTCATGCATTGGAGAAGGAAATGGCAACCCACTCCAGTGTTCTTGCCTGGAGAATCCCAGGGACGCGGGAGCCTGGTGGGCTGCCGTCTATGGGGTCGCACAGAGTCAGACATGACTGAGGCAACTTAGCAGCAGCAGCAGGGACTGACATTGCAGGCAGATTCTTTACCATCTGAGCCACCAGGGAAGCCTCAATAATATTAAACCAACTGAAATACTAATCAAGAAAAGTTATCTGGTCTTAAATTATGATTATTGAAGAAAATAAAAGATTCCTGGGTCTAGAATTCTTGTTGAGAAATCTAGCCAACTCAAACAGAACTGAGCATTCTGTTCTCTGCCAAACCCCGTGTTAAGTGTTGGGGGATTTGAAAGAAATGTGTGCTTGTGAGTTAAAAATGGAGACCATTCACAAAACTACCATGGGCATTTAGGGAAGCAAGAAGTACAGAAGTTGCTGGGAGGATCAGCATAGTCTCTAGAGACAACAAGAGAACTCAGAGAAACCTCACATGACAAGCAAAATTAAAAAAAAAAAAAATCACTGGGCAGAGTTCCAGAAAAGAAAATTACTGACACAGAGGTGGGCACAAGCACATCTGCATAGGTAAGAGTCACTCATCAAATTTCACTGACCACCGTCACTGTCACAGTATCATGTGCCCAGCTGGGACAGGACATGTAGGAACCAGACTTGAACAGAGAACCCATAAGCTGCATATTCATGGTCTTTACAACTGTTTGGAGGACTTAGAGTGCATTAGAGAGACAGAAGGATCAAAGAAGTTCCCAAATGAAAATTCAATATTTCATCTGTTAAAATAAATAAAGAGGCCATGAGGCTGGGATGACTCTAATGCCTTGACAGTCTGTGCCAGCAAACCAAAACCTAAGCCACAATCAGTGCACACAGATCTGAGAGAAAACTTTGCACCAACTGACCACAAGCAACCAACCAGTCTTCCCCAATCAGGCAGCTGCTTAAACTACAGCCAATCTAATCATGTTCTTTGAACACGTGTGACACATCCTTGCAGTTTCCCTCCCTTACAAAGTCAAAATAATGTGCAGATGTTTCACTACTTCTGACCCTGAAACAAGATGCAGGTGATCATTCAGTGGCAAACAAAACATTAGGGAAAAAATTCTCAGGATGCAAAACTCATCAAATGAGAGCAGCTCTGGTTAATGAAGGTCAGGTGGAAGAAGATGGCCCAGGACCCTAGCTAGGACCCCTCTCACCCTATGTCCTGAGGTGAGCCACTGGGAGAAACCCAGTGAAGCATCTGGGTACTGTCTGATACTGCAGAACTAGAAAATTATGCAGGATATATTGTGTCTTGTTCCACTTGGGAGGCAAAATTCACACACCTCTTTAATGAAATCACCACTCACTACTTCATATCTGTAATATGCACAATGAAATGACTAGAAGTACAAAGACAGGAATTTCACTCAGCAGCCAAGTGTTTACAATCCCAAGGGGACAAGGGGGCAGCCATCTCCCCTCTGCTATGAGAGAAGAACCCAACAGTGAGGATGGACTCCAACTGAAAGGTTGTTGTTGAATCACGCGAATACACCGGGATTCTTGGCCCCCGGAGGAGAAGAATTCAATCCGGGGCCAGAGATGAGGCTTGATCGCTCAGAGCTTTTGTGTAGTAAAGTTTTATTAAAGTATAAAGGAGATAGAGAAAGCTTCTGACATAGGCATCAGAAGGGGGCAGAAAGAGTACCCGCTTGCTAGTGTTAACAATGAAGTTATATACTCTCCAGTGAATCCAAAGAATGTCTGGAGGTTGTAAAGACCTCATCAGACCTACTCCCATAATTTACATTTTAAGATAACACTGTCCTCAGGCAAGATACATCCTTGTAAAGACCAGGTCTACTCCCATAATTAACATTTTAAGATAACAGAAGGTTGAATCCAAAGACTGTCCTTAGGCAGGATACATCATTGGTATATAATCCTAAGGAATGTGGAGAAAGAAAAAAAGTTTGTCCTTTCTTCCTCCTTGAGAATTCCAGACCCCTCTCTCTTTGGGGACCCCTAGACTCCCTATCAACCTGCCTAGGAAATGACTCTCTCACAACTCATCCAGGAGTGCTCACCAGTGGACAAATAGTTGTTTTGTTAGTACTAAAATGGGGGGCAGTGCCCTCAAAGGAAGCAACAGGGGACTCTAAAACATCTAGGGACTGGTAAATAGGTTATTCTCCTGCCCACTAATCCTGTGTTCATAACACTGTGAACACTGGGATTTACACACTAGAAGTGCCCCCTCTGTACATGAAATCAACTCCTCTCAAGCTTGAAAAACTTTAGCTCCTCTCCCCATTCCTAGAGGAGTGGAGGGGAGTCACATTCCTGGAGGAGACACATGGAACTGCTTCCAGAGAGAGAGGTTCTGTATTTTAATAATCTTTCTTGGAGCAGAGATTCATTTCATAAGTCAAGGATCTGACCAAGGGCCTGTGGAACAGTCAGGGTTAAAGAAAAAGATGCTGAGGCCCAGATGTAAATGAGCCAAAAAGTGAAGCATCAAACTACCACCAAGTTTGAAAACTTCTTACTAATCTCCACCCCACCTCCCAACCATGCTAGGAGCTGTGAGTTGAATGGTGCTCCCTCCTCAAAAAGATAAGTTCAAACGTGACACCTGTGAACATGACCTTATTTGGAAACAGGGTCTTTGCAGATGTAATCAAGGTAAGATGAGGTCACACTGGTGCAGGGTGACCCTAAATCCAATATGACTGATGTTCTTATGAGAAGGGACTCAGGGGGACAATGGCCAAGTGGCGTCAGAGGCAGAAACCACAGTGCTGCAGTTGGAAGCCAAGGAACACCAAGGAAGGCCAGCAAACACCAGAGGCTGGAAGGAAGGATTCTTCTCTGGAGACTTCAGGGAGAGCACGGCCTTGTCAGCACCTGGATTTGGGACCCGTAGCCTCCAGAGCAGGGACACGATAATCTTCTACTGTTTTAAGTCACACAGACTGCAGTACTTTGCAGTCACCCAGTTACAGCAGCTCTAGAAGCTGATACTTTAGCCTGAGCCCACACTTCTGTCTTCTCAGCTTTACTAAGACCTGGAATTGATTCTGCTGTCACCCCTCCAGTGACCATCATAGAAATCTCTCAAATTTGATATCAGACCACATCCCTCTTCTGCTCTGGACCATCCAAGACTTCCATGCCACTTCCGGTCCCATGGCCATTGCTAGGAGACCAGCTCCTCCACATCCCCTGCTCACTCTCCTCAGACATGCTGGTCTTCCTGTAGTTCCTCCAACCTGCCAGGTCAGCTCCTTCCTTAGGACCCCCTGCCTCAGATTCCCTCCCCCAGGTGACTGTGTGGCCCCCACCTTCATGTCACTCAGACCCCAGGAGGCACCAGCTCCTCAAGGAGACAGCCAGGAAGTCACCCTCTTTGTCACATCCTCCCCATAAAAGGAGCCCCATGAAGGCAGGGCCTTGTCCTCCTGCTGCACACACAAGAGACCTGGGCAGTGAGACCAGCAATTGGAGACACCAGCAGAGTGGGTGTCTCTGATCTAGGTGCTCGGATACCCAACCTCATTTCTGGTGTTAATGGAATATGCTCTTTAGGCAACCTAGGTATGACAATCACTTGGATACCAACAGATCTTAGAATCTGTAATTTGTAAGTAATACACTTTGACTTAAGTCATGGAAGAGGAAAATAAAAAGTTCTAAATAAAATTGCATCATTATCCTCAACACACTTCATTAGAGCATTAATGATTCAATAATCCTGTGGTTGCACTCTTAGGCACTTTAGGGTTTATATGGCTTAGAGTGTAATAGTGACATTTCTACAGAGCTTTAGGTTCATCCTCCAAGGTGTGAACACCAGCTCTGAGAAGAAGGGGATGAAAAACTGAGGGAGAAGAGGGTGTTTACCATGAATCCAAGGAAAATGACCAGAAAGGAGGTCCATCCTTCAACACACCTGCTGCTGCTGCTAAGGTGCTTCAACCGTGTCTGACTCTGTGCAACCCCATAGAGGGCAGCCCACCAGGCTCCACCATCCCTGGGATTCTCCAGGCAAGAACACTAGAGTGGGCTGCCATTTCCTTCTCCAATGCATGCAAGTGAAAAGTGAAAGTGAAGTCGCTCAGTCGTGCCCGACTCTTTGCGACCCCATGGACTGCAGCCTACCAGGCTCCTACGTCCATGGGATTTTCTAGGCAAGAGTTACTGGAGTGGGTTTCCGTTGGCTTCTCCCAACACATCTGAGGGCTAGCAATTCCACAGACTTCTAGAAATTACTTACATCTTTCAATATCAGAATCTGACTTGCATCTTTTAGGTATTGCAACTGATGAGTGACTAAAATTGTGATCTTCTCCTTCAAGGCCTGGCGAATACACCTACAAATGTAAAAGGTACAGAAACCAAAAGCACATTAATGAAGTACCTCAAACTGAAAACATATTTTGAAAACAGTGAGACAAAGACAAAAGATCTTTAGTTTAAATGCCAAATCAATAATAAAAATTAAATAAACATAAGTCAATTAATCCAACTAGGTTCTTAAATTTATCAGCAGCAAATTTGAATCTACTGCTACAAAAAATTCTTAAAATCAGCCCAGTGAAGGAGGCACCAACAGATAAGTCTTTTCCTCTAAAACTCAGCTTAACAATTATTTACATGTTTCATAAAGGAAAACAACTGAGTAATACTGAGATTTCAAAACCTGAATAAACTAAAACACTATTTTATGGCTATTTGGGAATGGGAGAAGAGGGATTCATGTCATTTAAAAATGTGTACATTCTTAGCTTTCTAGGTGATTATTTATAATTAATGATGCAAATATTTACAACAAAAAATTAATAGATTCTTGGTAATTTTTGCCAGAGTGCATTTGCTAGACGCTTGTTCCCAAAGAATGTTAGATATAAAATAAATGTCAGCATGGCCTCCGTCACTCTCTACAACATTCCCAGTTCCATCCAGGAAGCAAGTTTTCTTTCATTAGGACTGAACACCTTCCAAACATGAAAGTAAAAGAACAGAATCCAAATGGCCCAAATCACAGTGGAAATCATCCAGTGGCTCAGAGGATCCATCAGTTCTCTTAGTCAAGACACCCTCAGTATTTAACCTTAAATTTTTTCCACAGTAAAAAAAAAAAATACTCCTGCATTTCAAATGTAGAGCTCTACGGACTCAGCTGTAGTCTCCTCCCACAGGTCCACAACCCTCCAGGGAAGCAAATGGGTGAGTCTGGGACCCCAGTGACCACAGGCAGGGCTCCAGGCAGGTACTCTGGGTGCCCCAGCCCCTCGCAGAGCAAATCTCAGGAACCTGGGCCACAGCCCAGCCTGTGAGTGAGTCAAATGGAGAGTCTGGAGCCAGCAGACTGCATCTCAGTCCCTCACAAAACTGACGTCAGATGAGCAACCCAACCTCAGTTTCTTCATCTCAAAACAAGGTCAATGACAACTCATCCACACATTCTGACAAATCAAACCACCAATCCACTCAGTAAAGGTCAGGCCCCTTCTCCACTCCACCATAACCACAAACAGTCATGCACTTTGGACTCAGGATAGAAAAGTCCTAAGGGGACACTCTGGACACTGGGTCTTTGATCAGAAGCAAGACCCCAGGATGTAGAAACATACACCATTGCTTTGTTAAGTCCAAAGGATTCATTCTCACCTTTTGACACGTGCTAGCTCAACATTCAACCTAAGTTTCTTGGTTAACACCTTTTCAACGTAGAACTAAAGCTTTTAAACAGAATTTTTTCACCTTAATACATAATTGCCTGCCAATAGTCCCTAAAGGTGGATGTTAATCAAATCTGATGGGGTGTTACATCCAAGATGAATCAACCCAAAAGTTTTAAGATGTTTTCTTCTTAACATTCCATCACGGATAAGGTAATACATATAATTACAATGAAGTGATCAGTCGATGGCTGGGAACTTTTCCTAAATGATTATTTTATCCAAGTCACTAGAAAAATATACTCATTTCCAAGTTTTTAAAGATTTCCAAGTCATGCCATAGAAATGATTGAGTAAGCAACCAGTTGTGTAACAGTTATTCCTATATAAAGGCTGTGTTAATTCTATGATCCCACATATAATCCTGAATGAAGCAGGGCAAAGACTAATAGAGTTTTGCCAAGAAAATGCACTGGTCATAACAAACACCCACTTCCAACAACACAAGAGAAGAATCTATACATGAACATCACCAGATGGTCAACACTGAAATCAGATTGATTCTATTCTTTGCAGCCAAAGACGGAGAAGCTCTATACAGTCAACAAAAACAAGACCAGGAGCTAATTATGGCTCAGACAATGAACTCCTTATTGCCAAATTCGACTTAAATTGAAGAAAGTAGGAAAAACCACTAGACCATTCAGATATGACCTAAATCAAATCCCTTATGATTATACAGTGGAAGTGACAAATAGATTTAAGGGCCTAGATCTGATAGATAGAGTGCCTGATGAACTATGGAATGAGGTTCGTGACATTGTACAGGAGACAGGGATCAAGACCATTCCCATAGAAAAGAAATGCAAAAAAGCAAAACGGCTGTCTGGGGAGGCCTTACAAATAGCTGTGAAAGGAAGAGAAGCGAAAAGCAAAGGAGAAAAGGAAAGATATAAACATCTGAATACAGAGTTCCAAAGAATAGCAAGAAGAGATAAGAAAGCCTTCTTCTGGGATCAATGCAAAGAAATAGAGGAAAACAACAGAATGGGAAAACCTAGGGATCTCTTTAAGAAAATCAGAGATACCAAAGGAACATTTCATGCAAAGATGGGCTCAATAAAGGACAGAAATGGTATGGACCTAACAGAAGCAGAAGATATTACGAAGAGATGGCAAGAATACACAGAAGAACTGTACAAAAAAGATATTCACGACCCAGATAATCACGGTGGGGTGATCACTGACCTAGAGCCAGACATCCTGGAATGTGAAGTCAAGTGGGCCTTAGAAAGCATCACTACGAACAAAGCTAGTGGAGGTGATGGAATTCCAGTGGAGCTATTCCAAATCCTGAAAGATAATGCTGCAAAAGTGCTGCACTCAATATGCCAGAAATTTGAATAACTCAGCAGTGGCCACAGGACTGGAAAAGGGGTTTTCATTCCAATCCTAAGAAAGGCAATGCCAAAGAATACTCAAACTACCGCACCATTGCAATTATCTCACACGCTAGTAAATTAATGCTCAAAATTCTCCAAGCCAGGCTTCAGCAATATGTGAACCGTGAACTTCCTGATGTTCAAGCTGGTTTTAGAAAAGGCAGAGGAACCAGAGATAAAATTGCCAACATCCGCTGGATCATGCAAAAAGCAAGAGAGTTCCAGAAAAACATCTCTTTCTGCTTTATTGACTATGCCAAAGCCTTTGACTGTGTGGACCACAATAAACTGTGGAAAATTCTGAAAGAGATGGGAATACCAGACCACCTGATCTGCCTCTTGAGAAATTTGTATGCAGGTCAGGAAGCAACAGTTAGAAGTGGACATGGAACAACAGACTGGTTCCAAATAGGAAAAGGAGTTCGTCAAGGCTGTATATTGTTTGTTTATTTAACTTATATGCGGAGTACATCATGAGAAACGCTGGACAGGAAGAAACACAAGCTGGAATCAAGATTGCCAGGAGAATTCTCAATAACCTCAGATATGCAGATGATATCACCCTTATGGCAGAAAGTGAAGAGGAACTCAAAAGCCTTTTTATGAAGGTGAAAGTGGAGAGTGAAAAAGTTGGCTTAAAGCTCAACATTCAGAAAACGAAGATCATGGCATCCGGTCCCACCACTTCATGGGAAATAGATGGAGAAACAGTGGAAACAGTGGCTGACTTTATTTTTCTGGGCTCCAAAATCACTACAGATGGGGACTGCAGCCATGAGATTAAAAGACGCTTACTCCTTGGAAGGAAAGTTATGACCAACCTAGATAGCATATTCAAAAGCAGAGACATTACTTTGCCAACAAAGGTTTGTCTAGTCAAGGCTATGGTTTTTCCTGTGGTCATGTATGGATGGGAGAGTTGGACTGTGAAGAAGGCTGAGCACCAAAGAATTGATGCTTTTGAACTGTGGTGTTGGAGAAGACTCTTGAGAGTCCCTTGGACTGCAAGGAGATCCAACCAGTCCATTCTGAAGGAGATCAGCCCTGGGATTTCTTTGGAAGGAATGATGCTAAAGCTGAAACTCCAGTACTTTGGCCACCTCATGTGAAGAGTTGAGTCATTGGAAAAGACTCTGATGCTGGGAGGGATTGGGGGCAGGAGGAGAAGGGGATGACAGAGGATGAGATGGCTGGATGGCATCACTGACTCAATGGATGTGAGTCTCAGGAAATCCGGGTGTTGGTGATGGACTGGGAGGCCTGGCATGCTGTGATTCATGGGGTCGCAAAGAGTCGGACACAACTGAGAGACTGATCTGATCTGAAGGGCTGTATTAAGAGGGGACACATCCCATGATGGAGGCGATACAAATAAGACAGACACAGTGCCCACATCCATTCATTCAATCAGCAGTTTGTTGAGGAGCCAAGCAATGTCCTAAGTGCTAAGGATCCACTCACAGGTCAAGATAGAAAACAATACTCTGCACCATGTAGAGGATACATTGAATAAGTATAGAAAATGTGCTACTGGGCTGTGGCCTGTGCTCTGAGGGAAAAACAAGTGGGGTTGCTGTCTTAGATGTGGAGACTTGGAAGCCCTGAGACTATTTAGGGAAACAGCCTGGAAGAAGGCACAGCAGGTACAGGGTTCCTGGGATAGAAGATGCTGGGCTGAGGCACCTTCCTGCATTCATAGTTTATGGATGGCAGCTGCTGCTGCTAAGTCGCTTCAGTCGTGTCCGACTCTGTGCGACCCCATAGACGGCAGCCCACCAGGTTCCCCCGTCCCTGGGATTCTCCAGGCAAGAACACTGGAGTGGGTTGTCATTTCCCTCTCCAATGCATGAAAGTGAAAAGTGAAAGTGGAGTCGCTCAGTCGTGTCCGACCCTCAGAGACCCCAAGGACTGCAGCCTTCCAGGCTCCTCCGTCCATGGGATTTTCCAGGCAACAGTACTGGAGTGGGGTGCCACTGCCTTCTCCGATGGGTGGCAGGGGGACTCATAAATGGTCAAGCACACCCACTGAGGGCTGAGGGGAGACAGAGGGCATGGGCGCCCCCTGGAGGAGCAGGAGGGAAAAGCAGATTCCATCTTCCACCTTCCTTCTGTGTCTTGGGGCACTGCTCCCTGGCTCTGGACAGAGGGATTAGTGTGTACAGACAGAGAGAGGGGGTGGGTAATAAAGGACCCCCACAGAGCCAGCATAGCTGGATACTGAGTGGGTGTGGGGACGAGCTGGAAAGGCTGATGGGGGAAGATGGCAAAGAAGCTTGTTTGAGGACCTGGAGCTGCTTTCTGAATGGGGTAGGGGGTGGGGTGGGGGGGTGTCCATGAAGGACTGGAGCAGGAGGGTGAGCTGTGTAGATAGGATGGTGAACTGTGTAGACAGGAGTTTTGGAGTCTGATCAGGACAGACCCCAAGAGCTGATGATGCAGGAGGCAGGGTTCTGGTGATGTGGGGCTGAACCAGGATGGGATCCATGGCTGGACACAGGTGAGACTGCATCAGTTTACGTAAAGCCCTCACCTTCTGTAGCTGATAGAATCCACTGTGTTCACAGCATAAAGCTGTAAAAGTCATGAACCTCAATAACCTTGGATATAAATTCATGACTGAAGGAAACTGTTAACGGCAAGTAGAAGTGTTACTCATTCACTTTTAATACAAAACCCTGCCCATGACCCAGCTTCCACACGACCACCATCTCTCACAGCATATTGTTCCATCTGCTTCTCTAACTTGAGAACACTCTCTAGTTGCTGCTGAGTGGTTTTCTAAATTGCTTTCACAATCTCTGCTTTAAGTTTCCCTAGAGAATGTGTGGTTCTGATTACGAACAACAGTCTTAAGCTTCCTTCTATCAAGTATATATCCAAAGTGGTACACACAAAAGATTTGAGACGATTTTATAAATATCTCCTGTGTTTGAAAAAGAACTCAAGAGAACTTCTGTGATCAGCACACTGTACTTGGCACCAAAATGCCTTGCTCTCCTCTCCATATGACATGTATGCAATGACCAGTAGAATCCGTTCCTGCATTGATGGAGAACATGTGCAGATGCACACAAGATGGGGTAACACACATTTGTGAGTTCAGGGTGGGGTACTTGGAACAAGGAGGCTGAGATATTCATGACTTCAGGAGGTTGGGGGTGGGGAATCCCTGTCACAGCACTAGCTCCTGTCACTGAACTCATGACAAGACACAGGCACTTCTCTAAGGGAAAACTCATCAACTCATGAACGGGAGAGGGTTGGAAAGGGGGGATCAGATCAGAGCTGGAGACCATGTCATGTGTCATCTGCCCTGTTCTCTCATGTTCTCAAAGATTCAGATCATGAGAAACGCTGGACTGGAAGAAACACAAACTGGAATCAAGATTGCCGGGAGAAATATCAATAACCTCAGACATGCAGATGACATCACCCTTATGGCAGAAAGTGAAGAGGAACTCAAAAGCCTCTTGATGAAAGTGAAAGTGGAGAGTGAAAAAGTTGGCTTAAAGCTCAACATTCAGAAAACGAAGATCATGGCATCCGGTCCCACCACTTCATGGGAAATAGATGGGGAAACAGTGGAAACAGTGGCTGACTTTATTTTTCTGGGCTCCAAAATCACTACAGATGGGGACTGCAGCCATGAGATTAAAAGACACTTACTCCTTGGAAGGAAAGTTATGACCAACCTAGATAGCATATTCAAAAGCAGAGACATTACTTTGCCAACCAAGGTTCATCTAGTCAAGGCTATGATTTTTCCTGTGGTCATGTATGGATGGGAGAGTTGGACTGTGAAGAAGGCTGAGTGCCGAAGAATTGATGCTTTTGAACTGCCGTGTTGGAGAAGACTCTTGAGAGTCCCTTGGACTGCAAGGAGATCCAACCAGTCCATTCTGAAGGAGATCAGCCCTGGGATTTCTTTGGAAGGAATGATGCTAAAGCTGAAACTCCAGTACTTTGGCCACCTCATGTGAAGAGTTGAGTCATTGGAAAAGACTCTGATGCTGGGAGGGATTGGGGGCAGGAGGAGAAGGGGATGACAGAGGATGAGATGGCTGGATGGCATCACTGACTGGATGGACGTGAGTCTCAGTGAACTCCAGGAGTTGGTGATGGACAGGGAGGCCTGGCGTGCTGCGATTCATGGGGTCGCAAAGAGTCAGACATGACTGAGTGACTGATCTGATCTGATCTGATCTGATGCAGGTTTGTGTGTATGTGGGTTACAATATACCTAACATGAAACTTACCATTTTAATCATATAGCCATATAGTGGCATAAAGTACATTCACATTGTTCTGCAGCCATCACCACAACTCTTTCATCACCCCAACACTAAGCACATCTTACATTTGGGTAGTTTCTGCCAAAGTCTAACAATCCCCGGTTAGTGGATGTGGAATCCCAGCTCCTTGTGTCCAGAGCTCAGAGCTCCTCATATACCTACTGACTGCTGAAGTCTTTTTACTTTGCTAGTCTAGGCCTGCTCTACGCCAATCATGTTCCCCTCACATTCACATGTCACGTTAGTTATTAGCACCTTAGAATTTGGTGACAGGGACTGTAAAGAAGTAATCACTACCCTTAAAGACACTGCACCTAATCTGATCTGACTGGTGTGCTTAGATGAAGAGGAGACTAAGACATAAGGACAGAAACACAGTCATGTAAATCAGTGAAGTTAGAACACACCCTCCCACCATGCACAAAATAAACTAAAAATGGCTTAAAGACTTAATCATAAGATGTGACACCATGAAACTCCTGGAAGAGATTAAAGGCAAAATATTCTCTGACATAAATTATACCAATGTTTTCTTAGGTCAGTCTTCTAAGGCAATAGAAATATAAACAAAAATATACAAAAGGCGGCTGCCCTGGTGGCTCAGTGCTAAAGAATCCACCTGTCAGTGCAGGAGACACAGGATCCATTCCTGATCCCAGAAGATCCCACATGCACAGAGCAAGAAACCCATGCACCACAACTACGGAGCCTGAGCTCTGGAGCCCAGGAGCCAGAACCACTGAGCCCACACATCCTAGACCCTACGCTCTGCAACAGGAGAAGCCATCTCAATGAGAAGTCCGCACACCACAACTCGAGAGCAGCCCTGCTCGTCACAAAGAGAAAAAACCATCATAGCAACAAAGATGCAGTACAGCCAAAAGTAATTCTTTTTTTAATTAAAAAAATAAATAAATAGGACCTAATCAAATTTACAAGATTTTGCACACCAAAGGAAACCATAAACACAATGAAGAGACAATCTATAGATTGGGAAAAAATATTTGCAAATGATGTGACCAATAAGAGCTTAATTTATAAAATGTACAAACAGCTCATACAACTGAACAACAACAAAATCTGATCAAAAAATGGGCAGAAGAAGTAAATAGACACTTTTCCAAAGGACACATACAGATGGCCAATAGGCATATGTAAAAGAGCTCACCGTTGTGAATTATCAGAGAAATGCAAATCAAAACTACAATGAGGCATCACCTCAAACCAGTTAGAATGGTCAACACTAAAATAACAATGGCTGAGAGGGTGTGGAGAAAAGGGAGCCCTCCTACACTACTGCTGGGAATGAAAGTTGCTTCAGGCACTGTAGAAAACAGCATGGAGGATCCTCAGAAAACTAAAAGTAGAATTACCTTATATTCCAGTAATCCTACTCCTGGGCATATGTATGCACAAAACCATACACCAAAAAGACATGTATCCCTATATTCATAGCAGCACTATTCACAATAGCCAAACATGGAAACAACGTAATGTCCACCGACAGACGAATGGTTGTGGTACATGGAGAGAATGTAATACTACTCAGCCATAAAAAAAGGAAAAAGAATGCCCATTGCAGAAACATGGATGGACCTGGAGGTTATCATACTGTGTGAAGTAAGTCAGAAAGAGAAAGACAAATATCATATGATATCACTTACATGTGGAATCTAAAATATGGCAATAATGAACCTATTGACAAAACAGAAACAGACTCACAGACATAGTGAACAGACTTATGGTTGCATGCGTGGAAGGCGTACGGGGAGGGATGGACTGGGAATTTGGGGTTAGCAGAATGTGAAGTATTATGTGTGGAATGGATAACAATAAGGTCCTACCGTATAGTGTAGCGAGCTATATTTGATATTGAGATAAACCATTATGGAAAAGAATATTAAAAAGAATGTATGTACATATATAACTGAGTAACTTTGCCATACAAAGAAATTAACACAATAATGTAAATCAACTATATTTCAATTTTTTTTTTTTAAAGGATAGAGACAGGGCTGCACATGGACAGAAGATCATGTGAGGACACAGCGAGGTGGATGCCACCAGCAGCCAAGGACAGCGTTCTCAGCAGAAACCAAACCTGCCCACACAGCCAGCTTCCAGCCTCAAGGACTGTGAGAAAATGAATTTCTGTTCTTTAAGCACCCCAACTGTGACAACTTGCTATAGACTGAATGTTTTTGTCCTCAAAATTCATATATTGAAACCTAATTCCCACTGTGTACTAGAAGTGTAGCTATTGGGAGGTGACAGGTCATGAGGGTAGAGCCAACATGAAAGAGATTAGTGCCCTTATAAAGGGGACCCACAGGGCTCCCTTACCCCTTCCCCATGTGAGGACATGGGAATCGTGCCCTCACCAGACACTGAATCTCTCAGCACCCTCAGCTTGGACTTTTCCAGCCTCCAGAATCCTGAGGGATAAATTTCTGTTTTTTATAAGCTGCCCAGACTGTGGTCTCCTGTGAGAGCAGCCTGGACAGACAGCCCCAGCAAAGTAATACAGAACCTGACAGCGAGAATTTCCAGACAGCTTCTCTCTGCCAAACACCCCACCTCCTTCAGACAAGGACATACCTGCTCTTCTCCTCACAGCCCTGCTTCTTCCTCCCTCCACACCTGACATTCTACTCTTCCTTCAGCAAAGGAACTGGGTCCTCTTCTCAGCCTCCACACACCTGCCCAGCCTGCAGTCCCCCAGGGCACTTCCCACCCAGCCCTGGGCACAGGGAGCTTTCCAACTTCAGTGAAAGTCTCCAGCTGCCACTTCCACTTAGCATTTACTGTATCCTGTATCAAAACTCTCTAAACCTCGACTCTGCTGAGCTTTCCCCTGGCATCTGTCTTAACAAGCTCCACACAGAGACAGGTTCCTTAGTGGCAGGAATGACAGCTGTGTCCTAGTCTCCCTTATCTTGTCCAGTATGGGTCCTTCCCCTCTCCTGGCTCATCATCCTCCTTGTAAAGTAAGAGGTTTTGTGCAGGAACATCTGTAAGGGTATCGATCTCAGTGCATACAGCAGGGTTTGATATATGCAGCTGGAAGGCTCATTGTCTTTAACAAGGTGAACAACAGCAAGGGAACTAACCATGGGGTAGATGTAGAGGCTGCTTCAGAAAAAGCGAATTCATGAGAATTTCAAAGACGCCAGTCTAGACTCCACCAGAGGCCTCAGTCAGCATGTGTTGGGACAGAGAAGCAACCTAACTGTTCTCCAGGAGTTCTGTGGTCAAGAAAGAGCCATTGACAACAAATTCCAGAAACACAAAGTAAGAGTCAGGACTTCAGAAAGATTCAAGATACCGAGTTTCAAATTCAAGTTAACCCTACATGTGGGTCTAAGTATTAATTTTAGTAAGCATTCATGAAGAACTGTTAAATAATTGAGCCATACTCAGATGTGGAATAATCATCTGTAAATTCTGAATCATCTGTAAATACTTTACTAAGTATTTCTAAACCAGCAGAATAATAAGCATAAACCAACAGGGTCTTTCCATGGAAGCCCCATGTCTGTACTGAAAAATTCACTTCTAATGTGCCTTCAGCAAATGACAAAGGAAAAGAATTGGCAGGCAATTACCAGGTTACCAAGTCCTACTCTCTGATTTAAAAACTTTACATCATCCTTCTTATCCCTGGGGTCTGGATCCATCCACAATGTCTGGATCCATCAGGTGCAATTAACAGGGGAATTTGCCATCTATCCCTCACTCCCTAAAGCATGGACCCCATTGTCCTACACACACTGGAAGCAACTGCTGTATTTTCCTGTCCTGACCTCATCATGATGCAAAATTTCTCTATGATGGATCTCCTGTGGAGGGAAGGGAGGGACACCAGGACAGAGTGAGCTGAGTCTCCTGGAGCACAAAGGCTTTCCTGAGCTCTCTTCCCTGATTTCCACAGGGTTCCTGGAAAGCAGAGATGATAGAAAAAGGAGCAAACTCACTGTTCAAACAAGTGCCTGCTGACTCTTGCGTCCACTGAGCTGAGCGGATCGTCCAGGAGGTAGATGTCTGCGTCCTGATACACGGCTCTAGAAAACGTACAGAGACGTCGGGAGAGGACACTTCACACTGCCTGGGTCTCATCTCTGAATCATGATGGTGTCCAACAACTCCAGGTTCCTTCTACAAGCCCAGGGAAAGGGCCAAGACTCTGCTTCACACAGGCCCACCTTGTGAGCGGGGTCTGTGTGCTCAGGTCCACTAGGAGCCACCGAGGAGGAGGGGCGGATGGCAACTGAAACCCCACTTACCTGGCGAGGCTGACCCGGGCTTTCTGTCCTTCACTCAGCGGGGTTCCTCCATCTCCTGTCACAGTTAGATCTCTTTCCTTCAAATTCTGCAAATCCTGTATGGAGATAGAAAAGGGAAAAAAGAAAAAGATTTAAAATGTGTTCTCCTCCTGCCATCCTAACCTTTTGGCATCAGTTCTTCATACAAGTGTTTAATCAACAGCAATGGGCTTATTTCATAGTGACTAAACAGAAAGTGAAGAGGAACTAAAAAAGCCACTTGATGAAAGTGAAAGTGGAGAGTGAAAAATTTGGCTTAAAGCTCAACATTCAGAAAACTAAGATCATGGCATTTGGTCCCATCACTTCATGGGAAATAGATGGGGAAACAGTGGCTGACCTTATTTTGGGGGGCTCCAAAATCACTGCAGATGGTGACTGCAGCCATGAAATTAAAAGATGCTTACTCTTTGGAAGGAAAGTTATGACCAACCTAGATAGCATATTCAAAAGTAGAGATATTACTTTGCCAACAAAGGTCCATCTAGTCAAGGCTATGGTTTTTCCTGTGGTCATGTATGGATGTGAGAGTTGGACTGTGAAGAAGGCTGAGCGCCGAAGAATTGATGCTTTTGAACTGTGGTGTTGGAGAAGACTCTTGAGAGTCCCTTGGACTGCAAGGAGATCCAACCAGTCCATTCTGAAGGAGATCAGCCCTGGGATTTCTTTGAAGGAATGATGCTAAAGCTGAAACTCCTGTACTTTGGCCACCTCATGCTAAGAGTTGACTCAGTGGAAAAGACTCTGATGCTGGGAGGGATTGGGGGCAGGAGGAGAAGGGGATGACAGAGGATGAGATGGCTGGATGGCATCACTGACTTGATGGACATGAGTCTGAGTGAACTTCGGGAGTTGGTGATGGACAGGGAGGCCTGGTGTGCTGCGACTCATGAGGTCGCAAAGAGTCGGACATGACTGAGTGACTGAACTGAACTGATCTGAAACTGTAACAAGGAAAATTAAAAAAACCTCTCAGGGCTTTTCATTTGTTTTCATTCTATATTTTTTCAAAGCATTTATGCATTTAACCATTTCAACAGGTATTTATTGAGGATTGACTATAGATGAGCCACTGTTCTGAGAACAGTGAATTCAGCCATGAGGAAACATAACCCCTAGAATTCCTCTCCATGGTGGGAGACAGACAATATGGAAAATAAACCTGAGTGCAAATACTGAGGATGAGAAGGAAAAGGAAGCTGCTCAGGGGAATGGAGAGTGAAGGAGGGAAGTGAGTCCACACTGGGGTGTGAGGCCTCTGCTCAGAGAGGGCTGTGAGCAGATCTGGTGGGGGGAGGGGCAGGGGCTCAGGCAGACCTGGAGAGGCTGCTCCTCACAGAGGGAGGGGTGAGTGCAGGGGCCACGGTGAGATGCCCAAGGGGTTCACGGCAAGGAGGCCAGGAGAGCAGAGTAAGAATGAGGGGAGTGAGGGCCAAGACAGAGCAGGAGACTGGTATCACTGCCAGTAAAGGGGGGAGGGGAAGGGGAGGAGGGACCTGGTCTGAGGTTTTTAAGGAATCACTTCTGTGCTTTGCAATAAACAGACAGTAAGATTTTTTTTCGGGGGGGGGGGGTGGCGGGGGGAAAGATGAGGGTAGATACAAGTGAGGAGGCTACTAGAATAATTTAGGGAGCAGTGGAAATGGAGAGACAGGGTCACACTCCAGACATACTTGGAAGGTGGAGTCTGTAAAACCTGCTGACAGGACGGGTGTGGATTGTAAGAGAAGAGGACTGTGATGTTTGGGGTGAGGAAGGGGAAGGACAGGGTCACCATTTATTGAGTTGCAGAAGATGGTGGAGGCAGATTTAGGAGACTTCTCTTATGGACAAGCAGAAATGACCTCTCAGTGATATCACTGTGCAGCTGGATATGCAAGTGTGAAGGTCTGTGTTAGAGACACAGGTGTGAGAGCTGGTGGTCCAGGCTGGTGAAAACACAGGACTTGTTTTATCTTAAATTGCCAGTTTTGCTGATCTTGGTCTCCACTTCTGATTTTCAGAGAAGGGATGAAACCTGACCCGTCTTCACAGTGATACTTAAGGCAAGTCATAGTGTGACAGACGACGTCTGTATAAGAAATGGGAACAGAAAGAGCAGGCTGGGCAGGAAAACCAAAAGGAAAGAAACAACATGCTGAGGGACACCAAGCAGATCAGTTGGACTAAGTAGATCCTTGCCCGTGGAAGCAGGAAACACTCAAAGTTAAGAAGGATATGAAGTTTTGGCTTGAGGATCTGGGAATCTATAATAAGTTATATTTGAGTATTATTTAAGAAGTAGACAAATCAGTCTATTTTCCCCAGAGTATCTGGGAAAAAATTTTTTTAAATGACAAGAAAATCCCCAGAATGACCAGGTAACAATCAGGTTTAAGCTACACAGTTATTACATGGGAAATCTGTACTTCAAATTACCTATTAAACCCCTCAGGCATCAACCTAAGATACACAGCAGTACCTTTCTGCAGATGACGCCCTCACTTCTGTCTCCAGAAGTATGAAATATGAAATATGCAGAGAAAGAAAAGTAGCACACTGGGGTCTCCATGATAAACAAGTCCTCTGATCTCCCTAAGTCTCATTTTCCTCTTCTACATAATGTGCTGCAGAAACCAGAATCACTAAACTCAAGCTGTGAGAATCGAAGGAAGTGTATGAACACCCTCCATAAAAGGAAAAAGGACATGAATTGATTATAACTTGCTATTGGTGACTGATGTCTATTTTCTCTTCAAACCAACAGTGGGATCCCACGCACAGGGTGGATCACAATATGCAGAGCACACGACCAGAAGGAAAAGATAGAGACTGTCTCTATCATAACCCTCCCTGACATACAGCCACAAAGACATAAAGACACACACAGGTTTCTTGCTCACTCAGAGCTTAACTTGGGTGCATCCAATGAAGGGCAGCAATTGCTCTGTTGTGAAAATTCATTATGTCACTTCTTCTCTTTCTGGAGCTCAGAAATTAATACCATCTCTTGCTTTGGTTTTCATGAACAACAACAAACCATTTTAAGATAGGTTCCAAGCCTTATACACACACACACACACACACACACACCCGAGTTACTTGGCCTCCATTTCACTGATGACAGTCCTTGCAAACTGTTCCACTTAGCTTTTATGCTTTGATTTTACATTGTTTTTGTTTCTTTCTCAAAATAGTGACATATCATAACACAAAAATCTTAACCATGCTCTAGAAAAGGCACATAAATCCACTCTTATAATTTGTACATGAGGGGATAGAAACAGGCTCTCTTCAACTCTGGTGGTAGGACTTCAAGTGTGTTGGTGACTCTGAAATTATTAATGCATGAACCCCAGATGGCACAGCATTTCAGAGGATTTGAAGTAAAATCCAAAGCAGGTTAATTTCCCAGTCACCGTTTTCTGATTAAATTAGAGGGAAAGGCCTGACTTGACCATATATTACAATTCCTCCTACTGACAGGAAGGTGTTTTTATTCATGTTATTTTCCTCTAAGTTAAATTTCACCAATTTTCACTGAAGAAAAAATACACAAATGAAAGGCAGACTAGGAAACAGTGACACTGGTTTGATGCCATCATCCAGAAGCTCACCCAAGGCCCTTCAGCGATGGTGCAGACTTACAGAAGAAACCCTGTTTTGTAGAAAGCTTTCACTTTCATGTCAGGTTCAAAGGATTTGCTAATAAAATAAGCCATTTGTTATATACAAATAAATAATACCAATATTTATTATAGAATTATCTAGCTTACTTTCAATATACTAATATTAAAAGAAAAGAGAAATAGAAACAGCAGAGGATACATCATCAAATTGGGTTCTGACCAACATCCAGACTCAAACAGTGCTGAGAAGTCCCATGACACAGCACATCTGGGGTCTCAATTTGTTACTGAATCCAAGTTCGCTCTGCTCGCCACACAGGCCAGAGAGACAAGGGGTTGAGGCCAGAAAGAAGAGAATTTATTTGGGGAGCCCACTGACTGAAAAGATGCCAAGCTAGCACCTCAAAATGACCATCTTATCGGGGTCTAGATGCCAGGTTCTTTTATAGATCAGAGATGGGGAGGTGTGGAAGCAAAGTAAAAAGGCCATTAATCTTGCAAATCTCCTAGAATGGCAAGATTCAGGCAGGGGATGTGTTAATTTCTTCCTTCCTGCCATCTACAGGTGGTCAGGATTCTGAACAAATCCACTTTAGTTTAACAGGCAGAGGAACAGGATTCTCTGAGGTAGAACATTCAGTATGATTATAATAACAAAAGCAACAAAAAACAAGTCAAGGAAATAGTTTCAACATGGAGTCAGAATTGGCTTCTTCTCCACAATGAATCTGAGAAGGCAATGGCAACCCACTCCAGTACTCTTGCCTGGAAAATCCCATGGACGGAGGAGCCTGGAAGGCTGCAGTCCATGGGGTCGCTAAGAGTCGGGCACAACTGAGCGACTTCACTTTCACTTTTCACTTTCATGCATTGGAGAAGGAAATGGCAACCCACTCCAGTGTTCTTGCCTGGAGAATCCCAGGGACAGAGGAGCCTAGAGGGCTGCCGTCTATGGGGTCACACAGAGTCGGACACGACTGAAGCGACTTAGCAGCAGCAGCTCCAATGACTTGGGAAAAGGAGCCAAGTAGCACATTGGCTCTGTGGGTGAGATTTCAAACACTGCAGTTCAGTTGTTGTTGTTCAGTTGCTTAGTCGTATCTGACACTTTGCGACCCCATAGACACAGTTCATCAGGCTTCCCTCTCCTTCACTATCTCCTGAAGTTTGCTCAAACTCATGTCCATTGAGTCGATGATGCCATCCAACCATCTTATCCTCTGTTGCCTCCTTCTCCTCCTGCCCTCAATTTCTCCCATCAGGGTCTTTTCTAATGAGTCAGCTCTTCACATCAGGTAGCCAAAGTATTGGAGTTTTAGCTTCAGCATCAGTCCTTCCAATGAATATTTAGGGTTGATTTCCTTTCGCATTGACTGGTTTGATGTCCTTGCGGCAGTCCAGGGGACTCTGAAGAGTCTTCTCCACCATCACAGTTCAAAAGTATCAACTGAACAACAACAAACACCGTGGAGAAGACTGCAGTAATGGTTAATGAGGGCCAGACGTGAGGCCCTGGTAGAAGAATGCTGTACTTCGGACTCAAACAGGGGGAGTCTGAGTCCCTCTTTTTTCACAGGTTTTTTTTTTTTTTTTTTTTTTCATTTGAAATTGCCCCTCCTCTCACAGCCTGTTAATATCCTGCCCATCTTTCCAGGCTCAGCCCAAACACACTCTCCCATGAAACCATCCTGGATTTATCTCTCTTCTTGTTGTGTTCCTAAAGCTGTGTTTATATCTCTTGTGAAGGACCCGTCTTATCCTGCTCCATCATTTATACACATGCAGACAGCTTTTCTCCGCTCCTGGGGGATAAGATCTGTGCACCAAGCACTGTGCTGGACCATAATCCTGATTATCTCTAAGCCTCACAACAAGCTGCACAGGAAGTACTGGCCCCATTTCACAGATGAGGAAACTGAGATTAAGTGAGGTCACATTACTGGTATGAGGACTGTTATCTGTTAAACAGAAGAGCTGGACTCTGAACCAGCTCATGTCAGTTCAGAGCCTTTTGCTCTTTCACATCATGCTGCCCAGGTCATGACTAAAGAGTGTATTTGAAATGAAGACAACACTAAACTAACTCAAGTCATGAAGGCCTCTATACCTAGACATAGAAAGATCAATTAACTTATTATCTTATGATTTTCCAGGCAATCTGAAAAGAAAATATTCAAGTTAGGGGAAGCACACTGACTGAAACTGCCTACCCTGGCCAGGCACCACAGTAACTATTTGCATAAGGTCCTGGTAAGGAACACGGAACCAATAAGACACCACCAACTGGAAGAGTTCAGGAAAGGTCAAAAGGAGACGCCACATGTCTGACCACCTCCCAGAATCCTTCTCGCTGGCATCCACCAGGAAGGACTCTGGGTCAGCATGATTGGCTAAAGACAACCCTGAAACTAATCCCGTCACCATAAGACCCAGGACTGCGAGCCACATGGCAAAGCTGTTCTCCTGGGTTCCCTGACCCTTCTGCTCTCCACTCAGGTGCCCTTTCCAGATAAAACATCTTGCTTTGTCAGCACATGTATCTCCTCGGACAATTCATTTCTGAGTGTTAGACAAGAGCCCTGTTTTGGGCCCTGGAAGGGTTCATGCTGGCAGGAATGTGGTAAATATGAGATAAAGGTACAAGCTTATAGGCATCCAAGAGGGATATTTAAGGTCAAGTGATCTATGTGGGAAAATATCAAACCAGAATTTATCAGCTTGATGCCTTTAACTGTGTAATGCCTAAAAGTTTTTAAAAGCCTTAAAAACGTTTTGTAAAAACCTGTTTAAAAAAAATAAAAAAACAACTTAAAACTCAAAAGTTTTTAAAAATGGTTAAAGATGACATGCAGACCAATGTTACATACACTCTTGCTTATGGTAACAGAATATGTTTACTGTTGATTTATGTAATATACTATATGTACAGCACCTACATAAATTATCGGCTCAAATAATGAAAGTTACATATATCAAGAAGATACCTTCTTTCTTACAAGTAACATTTTATGGATGTGACTTTACCAAAAACTGGTTGAGCTTACAATTAGAGGCTAATTTATTTTCAAAATTATTCTAACATTTATAGAGTGCTTGTTATGTCCCTAAGCAATCAGGTGCTTTAAAATCACTACTGCATGTCATTCTCGAAACAACCTTATAAGATTGACAGTATTATTACCTCCATTTTACAAATGAAGAAACAGGCTTGTAAGGTTCAGTCAGCCAAAACCACACACCTAGAAAACAGAGAAACTGAGACTCAATCCCTGAGTCTTCTGACTCCTGGGCCTTGGAGTTGACGTCATCAGCCTGAACTGATGTTGCCAATGGGATTACTTCATGTTTTATTAGAAGAATGTTTTCATCTAGATGAACTTAAACATTTACTTCAATTTGACCTAGTTTAATACATCTAGTTGTTATTGACATTCTAAGAAATGCTGTTTTCCAGTGCTTGTTCCTCTAGGATTTGGGGGATGTAGGAGGAGGAAGAACCTTGGGAAAAAAAAAATCTTGATTATATTTATAGGAATGTATGTGTGGATGGCGACTAAGCGCAGGTGGCTGTGACGACTGGCGCACTAAGCTTGGCTGAGAGGAGCCACCCCACATCCAAAGTCAGGGGCAGAAGCCGGGAGGACCCCATGCCCGAAGGCAGCGGCCAAGAGGAGTTACCCCACGTCCGAGGTCAGGGGCAGCAGCTGAGAGTACCAGACTGCGACGGCGCAGGAACGGCCGAGAGGAGCTACCCCACATCCGAGGTCAGGGGCAGTGGCTGGGAGGACCAACCCCATGTCCAAGGAGCCATGGCTGCGTGGGCGCAGGAGAGCCTAGAGGCGCTATTCCACTTTGAAGGTGAGGAAGGGCGGTGGTGAGGAGATACCCCTTGTCCAAGGTAAGGAGCAATAAGGCTGCACTTTGCTGGAGCAGCCGTGAAGAGATATCCCACACCCAAGATAAGAGAAAACCAAGTAAGATGGTAGGTGTTGCAAGAGGGCATCAGAGGGCAAACACACTGAAACCATACTCACAGAAAACTAGTCAATCTAATCACGGTAGGACCACAGCCTTGCCTAACTCAATGAAACTAAGCCATGCCCATGGGGCAACCCAAGATGGGAAGGTCATGGTGGAGAGATCTGACAGAATGTGGTCCACTGGAGAAGGTAATGGCAAACCACTTCAGTATTCTTGCCTTGAGAACCCCATGAACAGTGTGAAAAGGCAAAATGATAGGATACTGAAAGAGAAACTCCCCAGGTCAGTAGGTACCCAATATGCTACTGGAGATCAGTGGAGCAATAACTCCAGAAAGAATGAAGGGATGGAGCCAAAGCAAAAACAATACCCAGCTGTGGATGTGACTGGTGATAGAAGCAAGGTCCGATGCTGTAAAGAGAAATATTGCATAGGAACCCGGAATGTCAGGTCCATGAATCAAGGCAAATTGGAAGTGGTCAAACAAGAGATGGCAAGAGTGAAAGTCGACATTCTAGGAATCAGCGAACTGAAATGGACTGGAATGGGTGAATTTTACTCAGATGACCATTATATCTACTACTGCAGGCAGGAATCCCTTAGAAGAAATGGAGTAGCATCATGGTCAACAAGAGAGTCTGAAATGCAGTACTTGGATGCAATCTCAAAAACGACAGAATGATCTCTGTTCGTTTCCAAGGCAAACCGTTCAATATCACAGTAATCCAAGTCTATGCCCCAACCAGTTATGCTGAAGAAGCTGAAGTTTAATGGTTCTATGAAGACCTACAAGACCTTTTAGAACTAACACCCCAAAAAGATGTCCTTTTCATTATAGGGGACTGGAATGTAAAAGTAGGAAGTCAAGAAACACCTGGAGTAACAGGCAAATTTGGCCATAGAATATGGAATGAAGCAGGGCAAAGACTAATAGAGTTTTGCCAAGAAAATGCACTGGTCATAACAAACACCCTCTTCCAACAACACAAGAGAAGACTATACATGGACATCACCAGATGGTCAACACCGAAATCAGATTGATTATATTCTTTGCAGCCAAAGATGGAGAAGCTCTATATAGTCAGCAAAAACAAGACCAGGAGCTGACTGTGGCTCAGACCATGAACTCCTTATTGCCAAATTCAGACTGAAATTGAAGAAAGTAGGGAAAACTACTAGGCCATTCAGGTATGACCTAAATCAAATCCCTTATGATTATACAGTGGAAGTGAGAAATAGATTTAAGGGCCTAGACCTGATAGATAGACGGCCTGATGAACTATAGAATGAGGTTCATGACACTGTACAGGAGACAGGGATCAAGACCATCCCCATGGAAAAGAAATGCAAAAAAGCAAAATGGCTGTCTGGGGAGGCCTTACAAACAGCTGTGAAAAGAAGAGAAGCGAAAAGCAAAGGAGAAAAGGAAAGATATAAGCATCTGAATGCAGAGTTCCAAAGAATAGCAAGGAGAGATAAGAAAGCCTTCCTCAGGGATCAAAGCAAAGAAATAGAGGAAAACAACAGAATGGGAAAGACTATAGATCTCTTCAAGAAAATCAGAGATACCAAGGGAACATTTCATGCAAAGATGGGCTCGATCAAGGATAGAAATGGTATGGACCTAACAGAAGCAGAAGATATTAAGAAGAGATGGCAAGAATACACAGAAGAACTGTGCACAAAAGATCTTCACGACCCAGATAATCACGATGGTGTGACCACTCACCTAGAGCCAGACGTCCGGAATGTGAAGTCAAGTGGGCCTTAGAAAGCATCACTACAAACGAAGCTAGTGGAGGTGATGGAATTCCAGTTGAGCTATTACAAATCCTGAAAGATGATTCTGTGAAAGTGCTGCGCTCAATATGCCAGCAAATTTGGAAAAATCAGCAGTGGCCACAGGACTGGAAAAGGTCAGTTTTCATTCCAATCCCAAAGAAAGGCAATGCCAAAGAATGCTCAAACTACTTCACAACTGCACTCATCTCACAGGCTAGTAAAGTAATGCTCAAAATTCTCCAAGCCAGGCTTCAGCAATATGTGAACCGTGAACTTCCTGATGTTCAAGCTGGTTTTAGAAAAGGCAGAGGAACCAGAGATCAAATTGCCAACATCCACTGGATCATGGAAAAAGCAAGAGAGTTCCAGAAAAACATGATTTCTGCTTTATTGACTATGCCAAAGCCTTTGACTGTGTGGATCACAATAAACTGTGGGAAATTCTGAAAGAGATGGGAATACCAGACCACCTGACCTGCCTCTTGAGAAATTTGTATGCAGGTCAGGAAGAAACAGTTAGAACTGGACATGGAACAACACACTGGTTCCAAATAGGAAAAGGAGTTCGTCAAGGCTGTATATTGTCACCCTGTTTATTTAACTTATATGCAGAGTACATCATGAGAAACGCTGGACTGGAAGAAACACAAGCTGGAATCAAGATTGCTGGGAGAAATCTTAATAACCTCAGATATGCAGATGACACCACCCTTATGGCAGAAAGTGAAGAGGAACTAAAAAGCCTCTTGATGAAATTGAAAGAGGAGAGTGAAAAAGTTGGCTTAAAGCTCAACATTCAGAAAATGAAGATCATGGCATTTGGTCCCACCACTTCATGGGAAATAGATGGGGAAACAATGGAAACAGTGCCAGACTTTATTTTTCTGGGCTCCAAAATCACTGCAGATGGTAACTGCAGCCATGAAATTAAAAGACGCTTACTCCTTGGAAGGAAAGTTATGACCAACCTAGATAGCATATTCAAAAGCAGAGACATTACTTTGCCAACAAAGGTTTGTCTAGTCAAGGCTATGGTTTTTCCTGTGGTCATGTATGGATGTGAGAGTTGGACTGTGAAGAAGGCTGAGCGCCGAAGAATTGATGCTTTTGAACTGTGGTGTTGGAGAAGACTCTTGAGAGTCCCTTGCACTGCAAGGAGATCCAACCAGTCCATTCTGAAGGAGATCAGCCCTGGGATTTCTTTGGAAGGAATGATGCTAAATCTGAACCTCCAGTACTTTGGCCACCTCATGCGAAGAGTTGACTCATTGGAAAAGACTCTGATTCTGGGAGGGATTGGGGGCAGGAGGAGAAGGGGATGACAGAGGATGAGATGGCTGGATGGCATCACTGACTCAATGGACGTGAGTCTCAGTGAACTCTGTGAGTTGGTGATAGACAGGGAGGCCTGGTGTGCTGCGATTCATGGGGTCACAAAGAGTTGAACACAATTGAGTGACTGATCTGATCTGATCTGATGTGTGGATGGGCAGATGTAGAGAAAAGGGTTAGAATAGAAAGGACAGCGACAATTTACTGAAACCCTGACATGCCTGCATTTCACAGGCATGGCCTATAGCCTTTACAGTAACCTCACTCCTCCTGCTTTTAATAAGAAAGGAAACTGAGACAAACACTTAGAGATACCTCCTAGAACTGCTTCTCTCCAAAGGCCAAGCCTTTTCTACCGCACATATAGTCTCCGTATCTACAGGACAAAATACCTCCAGCACACCACTATTATGTGACCACCTGATGCCCATCCACTGAGTCATGGATTCTAAAAGGAGATGAGCAGAGGATCATTACTCATTAGGTGGTTCCCAGGTATCGTAATGACCTTGCTGACCCCTGCTAATCAGAGGCAGAGATGACACTTCAGAGCAGCAGAAAAACCTCCTGGAAACTTTCTGACCCAATATCCTCTTGAAATGTCAGAGGCCCAGGCAGGAAACAGAACATACCCAAAGTAACAGCAGGCAAGACTAAGCCACAGCTCATCTCGTCACGACTTCTCTGCCCTGGGCCTCCCTTCCTGCCAAGGAGGGAATGGGCACGAGGGGCCCGACTGCATGTCCTGACTGTGCAGAGAACAGGAGAGCAGTCCATGTTTATAAACATCACATCATGTACAGAAGAATCGCTGTGCAGCCCAGTCCTGCAGGGCCCTTTCCCACCAGAGTCTGTGCTGCACAGACTCCCAAGGATGGGTGAAGCCCCGGACGCTGCCCATATTACTGGTCCTGTCACCCCATGTGGCTTCGGCAAATCATTGGCCCCCAGGGAAACACTGAATATCAGCCACTGTCCAGCACCTGCTCTTTTGCAGAGACACTCAAATGTGGGGAGAAAGACAAGGCTGAGCTTCACTAGAAAGGAAAGGTCATAAGAGAAACACCCACATACTGGTCTGGGTCTCTGGAGTCTGATCTGGGCATCAGGAGGTTGACATGATTAAGGTAAAGAGGAAACACGTGAAACCTGTTTATTCCACACCCCACCTTCCAGCTTTATCCATCACCTGCTTTTTAAAAAGTTCTCTCTCCAAGCCTCAGTTTTACCAACTATAAAATGAAGATGGTAACACTGAAGATAATCATGCTGCTGCTGCTGCTGCTAAGTCACTTCAGTCGTGTCCAACTCTGTGTGACCCCAGAGATGGCAGCCCACCAGGCTCCCCCGTCCCTGGGATTCTCCAGGCAAGAGTACTGGAGTGGGTTGCCATTTCCTCCTCCAATGCATGAAAGTGAAAAGGGAAAGTGAAGTCGCTCAGTCGTGCCCGACTCTTAACGACCCCATGGACTGCAGCCTACCAGGCACCTCCATCCATGGGATTTTCCAGGCAAGAGTACTGGAGTGGGGTGCCATTGCCTTCTCTGAAGATAATCATAAAGAATTAATAATTCATATACCCTCTTCTGGGAGAAGGCAATGGCACCCCACTCCAGTACTCTTGCCTGAAAAATCCCATGGATGGAGGCGCCTGGTAGGCTGCAGTCAATGGGGTGGTTAAGAGTCGGGCACGACTGATCGACTTCACTTTCCCTTTTCACTTTCATGCATTGGAGGAGGAAATGGCAACCCACTCCAGTGTTCTTGCCTGGAGAATCCCAGGGACAGCGGGGCCTGGTGGGCTGCTGTCTATGGGGTCGCACAGAATCGGACACGACTGAAGAGACTTGGCAGCAGCAGCATACCCTCTTCTGGGTGCATGTCTGAGAAAGAGAAATAATTTGCATGTAGACTCTAAATAAATGGGAGCTATTGTCTCAATGTTTGATGTTTGCTTTCCCCTTCTTTTCTTACACAGTATAAACACTATTTAATAAAAATCTTGCTGATTACTGCTAACTTGGCATCAGTTCTGCAAACACAATCTCCCATTAACCAACCACAGACCAGGAGAAAGAAACAGAAGAGTGAGCAATTCCATTTTGTCCACATCATCAAAAATTGATATTCACCTGATAAAAATCTATGATGTTCAAGCATTACTCAAGCAAAATTACTGTTTCTTCAGAAAGCAGGTTTCTCGTCTCCACCACCACACCTTTGAAAGACAGTCCCAGCCTTTTCCTCACAGTATAAAAGATGTCCACATCTGAACAGACCACAGGGGGAGCCCTTTAACACTATTGTTCATGGATTTTTATAACTCAAGAGAGTAAAATACTGTTTAATCTGTATTTATGTTTTTCTTTCTTTTTGCCAAATTACATTTTCCTATTAAGTAAGTTCAGTTTTCATCATTCATTTACTAATTTCATCTAAATCTCAAGGTAGAGTTAAATGTTTCTTCTTGTCATTTTCTGTGAAACTCAATGCAATTTCTGAAAACAATCTCTCCCCCAATGAAATGAGGCAGGATTAAGAAGAAATTTTAAAGCATTACATTTTCTTTAATAAATTACAAGTCAAAACCAAACAGAGAGGGAAACCTGGAGACTGAAAGAGACTGAGGAGGCACTAACCAAGTGCAGTGGGCAGACCTCATGTGGAGTCTGATTCCATCAATAGTGAACAAGATTTCTCAGTGAGATGATTAGCAACATGTAAACACTGATGAAAAAGTTGATGATATTCAGGAATGAGGGTAATTTTTCAGGTGAAATAATGTTGGTAAGTTTTTTTTTTTTTCCAAAGGCTTTCCTATCTTTTAGACAAAAACAGATGAAATGTTTACAGATGGACTGACTAATCAGAGGTCTAGGATCTGCTCCAGAATAATAATGGGGTGGGGGTGGGGCTGGCAGAGGGCAGGGGTGGAGATGCAGCAAGACTGGCCACCAGCTGATCCTGGTTGGAGCTGGGGGTGGGTACATGAGGGATCATTACAGTGTGCTCTCTGTTTTTACAAATTTTTGTAACTGTCCATTAAAAAAAGAACCTAAAACTGAATGAAGCTTCACCAAATGAAATAAAGGCATTCTGTGATTATCACATCAGAATTAAAACAACTGCGTATACAACTGCATGTTTACCCAGACCAGCTTAAAGCAACAATCAAAGACCTTTCAAATTTTTTAAAAAAAGAACTTTCAACAAACCTCATAGCTTAAGCCAACACTATCAATTGAAATTTGAGTATATGCAGCTCACAAGTCATTACTCACCTCTTCCAAAGCACAAGCCTTTATTACTTCTTTATATCGCTCTTCTTCGTATTTCTTCCCAAATAAAATGTTACTTCTCACAGTTCCTGGAAACAGCCAGGGCTGCTGAGAAACATATGCGATCCTCCCGTGCACGGTCACCTTCCCCTGGCTCGGGGCCAGCTCCCCCAGCAGAGCACGTAACAGTGACGACTGAAACAGACGGCAACACATGCACATGTGAACAGAGAGAACTCAGGCCTGGACACGAATGCCGCACAGTCCCCACCCTGGTGCTTGATCAAGGATATCAGAACAGGATAAAGTGCAGCTCTGAATATTGAAGGAAAAACATGGAAAAGAGCACTATTGGTCAATGTAAACTGAAGGGGGATAAGGAATATAAATACCATAACAATCTACCCTGCGTTAGTTTCCCCAAACAGAGCACTCTACTCAGCAAAGACTAAGAATGTGTAACATTCTTCTCTAGCAGAGCAGACCAGCAGGATGTGTACTTTCTGTTCAGTTCAGTCATTCAGTCGTGTCCGACTTTTTGCAAGCCCATGAACCGCAGCACGCCAGGCCTCCCTGTCCATCACCAACTCCCGAAGTCCACCCAAACCCATGTCCATCGAGTCGGTGATGCCATCCAACCATCACATTCTCTGTTGTCCCCTTCTCCTCCTGCCCTCAATCTTTCCCAGCATCAGGGTTTTTTCAAATGAGTCAGCTCTTCACATCAGGTGGCCAAAGTATTGGAATTTCAGCTTCAACATCAGTCCTTCCAATGAACACTCAGGACTGATCTCCTTTAGGATGGACTTGTTAGATCGCCTTGCAGTCCCCTCTCAAGAGTCTCGTCCAAAACCACAGTTCAAAAGCATCAATTCTTCTGTGCTCAGCTTTCTTTACAGTCCAATTCTCACATCCATACATGAACAATGGAAAAACCATAGCCTTGACTAGATGGACGTTTGTTGGCAAAGTAATATCTCTGCTTTTGAATATGCTATCTAGGTTGGTCATGACTTTCCTTCCAAGGAGCAACTGTCTTTTAATTTCATGGCTGCAATCACCATCTGCAGTGATTTTGGAGCCCAGAAAAATAGTCAGCCACTGTTTCCACTGTTTCCCCATCTATTTTCCATGAAGTGATGGGAGCGGATGCCATGATCTTAGTTTTCTGAATGTTGAGCTTTAACATTTTCACTCTCCTCTTTCACTTTCATCAAGAAGCTCTTTAGTTCTTCTTCATTTTCTGCCATAAGGGTAGTGTCATCTATATATCTGAGGTTATTGATATTTCTCCCAGCAATCTTGATTCCAGCTTGAGCTTCCTCCAGCCCAGTGTTTCTCATGATGTACTCTGCATATAAGTTAAATAAGCAGGGTGACAATATACAGCCTTGACGTACTCCTTTTCCTATTTGGAACCAGTCTGTTGTTCCATGTCCAGTTCTAACTGTTGCTTCCTGACCTGCATACAGGTTTCTCAAGAGACAGGTCAGGTGGTCTGGTATTCCCATCTCTTTCAGAATTTTCCACAGTTTATTGTGATCCACATAGTCAAAGGCTTTGCCATAGTCAATAAAGCAGAAATAGATGTTTTTCTGGAACTCTCTTGCTTTTTTGATGATCCAGTGGATGTTGGCAATTTGATCTTTGGTTCCTCTGCCTTTTCTAAAACCTGCTTGAACATCTGGAAGTTCACAGTTCACGTACTGCTGAAGCCTGGCTTGGAGAATTTTAAGCATTACTTTACTAGCATGTGAGATGGGTGCAATTGTGCGGTAGTTTGTGCACTACTTTCTGTATCTGATGTTTAATGTAGTTGTTCCTGCATCTGGATATCTGTTACTTGACAAATATTTGTTTTTAAAAAGGTATGTGGGGACTTTCCCTGGTGGTCCAGTGGTTAAGAATTCACCTTCCAGGATGTGGGGAAGGGATATATAGGGAGTTTGGGATGGACATGTACACACTGCTATATTTAAAATGCGTAACCAACAAGGACTTACTGTATAGCACATGGAACTCTACTCAATGCTTTGTGGCAGTCTGGATAGGAGGGGAGTTTGCCGGAGAATGGATACACGTATATATGTATGGTTGAAAGATACCCTTCACTGTTCACCTGAAACTATCACAACACTGTTAATTGGCTATATCCCAATATAAAATAAAAAGTTTAAAAAATTAACAATTATACCCAGATTAAAAAAAAAAAAAAAAGAATCTGTTTTCCATTGCCAGGGGCTCTGCTTAGATACATGGTCAGGGAACTAAGATCCCACATGCCCCAGGGCAACTAGGCCAACACACAATTAGAGAGCCCATGTACTGCAACTAAGACCCAATTCAGCCGAATAAATAAATATTCTTTTTTAACTTAAAGCAATGCGTGAAGAATATATCCAAAGATTATTAATTAAGAGAATTCTGAGGTTGTTGTGGTCAAAGAGTTAAAGTCCATCATGCCTAGGGAGCTCAAAGTCAGTGCTCTGTAACAACCTAGAGGAGTGCAAGGTGGGAGGGAGGTTCAAGAGGTAGGGGACAGGCATATACCTATGGCTGATTCATGCTGATGTATGGCAGAAGCTGACACAATATTGTAAAGCAATTATCGTCCAATTAATAAATAAATAAAATTTTAAAATGTAAAATAAATACATAAATTTTTAAAAGAAATATAAATAAATAAATATTTTAAAAAGTCCATCATAGAGGTAATCATCTCCCTCTAGTGTACAAATCCCACATTTAGGTTTCTGTATTTTGTTGTGCAAAACACAGGAGACTAAGTGCACATACACATGTCCTTCAAATCTGTTGTAACACATAGAAGTGGCATGTCTATGTCCACTCCATCAGAGCACTCACCACACTGGGCTGAAATAATCTGCCTGCATATCTGTCTCACCTCAGAATCTGGTTGCCTCTCAAAGGCAGAGGCATCGGGTCTGACTCACGTCTGTACCTTGAGCTCTTCCACACGGCTGCACATTCACTTACATGTGCACTGGCGGGACCAGGTAAAGTCACATGAGGAAATGCTCAGAGCTTCTGGTAAGAGCCTTCACCACCTCCAACTTCCTGGAGGGGCCATTGTGACAAGAAGAAGTCCCCACTGTCTCTATCTATCCTGAACAGCTATCACATCAATAATTTCCTTCACTGAAACAGCCAAACTCCCCACAAGCAGTTCCCAACTGTGCAACATGAAACATCAAGAAGGAAAACACAGAGTGTGTTTATCCAGACTTATTTGGCCATGAAACCTTCTTGAAAACTAACATTCTATGGAACACACCTAGAGAAACACTGTTCTAGACACACCCAATTCAAACCCTGTCACACTCAGCTCTGGGCTCCACTCTGAGAATTTAACAGGAGCTGCAGCATTGCGTCAAACTGACGAAAGGCATCACAACTTACCTTTCCTGCTCCCACAGGTCCAACCACAGTCAACAGTTCACCCGGTCTGACAGTAAACGAAAGGCCTTTTAGGGTTGGTAATTCTGATTCCTGCAAATTAAAGTTTATAAAAACACACTAATTTCAACAAAGTAACACAAATTACTTCAGAAAGTAGTTGAAAATAATACAATAGTCATTGATATGCTAATATATCTTCCCTGGTGACTTCCCCTGTGGCTCAGCTGGTAAAGAATCTGCCTGCAATGTAGGAGACCTGGGTTTGGAAGATTCCCTGGAGAAGGGAATAGCTACCCACTCCAGTATTCTGGCCTGGAGAATTTCATGGACTGTATAGTCCAGGGGGTCACAAAGAGTCAGACATGACTGAGTAACTTTCACTTTCATGCTAATATAGCCCACAATTTTTATCCTTCCTATTTTAAGATACAGTGTCCTGAAGGCCTTTTCATCCAATCCTATCTCTTTGGGTGTTTGAAGCAGCTATAATTTGCCTTTAGGAAGATACCTTATTTCATCAGATTTCCATACAGACACAGCTTTAGACACCTACAGAATTTAAGTAGTAGAGATGACAAGGTGCCTGCCTGAAATGCAAACTGCATGATGCACACAAACTTATTAATATAATGTACTTAGAATATTCAGAGGGAGGGTTTTAATTATTTATAAGTTTTCATCATAAGCTTTGGTTTTACCTGTCTATCTCATTAATCTTCACAAGGTGGCAGCATAAGTACCTAGCATGCCTGGTCTTTTAATAAATAATTTGAAATCACTAATCTCTCCATTTTCATTTGATATACAATAAACCTCAGTAATGCTCAGCAAGCAAAAGGGCACTTTATATGAAGTCACTCATGCTAAATTAACTCCTATAAGTAATGGTCAGAGTTCTAATTTAACAAGAGCTCTAATGTAATACCAACAACAAAATAATGAAGAATAAAGAAATTAATTATGACATCATGGGTCAGAGTGATAAAGCCTCAATTTTATATGTGATATATGCATTACCTGTTCTGGCTAAATAGAAGCAATAAAGTGCTTCTAGTACAAGGAAAACAAAAAACATGGATGTACACAAGACAGTGCATAGTCCAATATGACAGATAAGGAAAAGTACCATCATGCCAATCACAGGTCATATTCCTGAAAGACTTAGGGTGTCTGTACATCTTTACATATCTAAATGTTAAGAGAATTCTCAGTAATGGCTATGTTTAAGAAACACACACACACACACACACACACATACATACAATGGTTACATATGATTAAGTAAAAGTCTGGATAATCTTCAAATTGAATTTTTTTTCTAGAAAGAACTGAACTGATTAAAAAATGTTCACATACTAAAAAAATTTGACAATGATTTTTCATCACCAAAAAACTTGGTCCAGATTTTAGGAATTAAAAATCAATAAAAAGCTAGATTTTAATACATGAGAAATATTTTTTTAATTTTTAATAATTAATTAAATTTTTAATTTAAATTTTTTAAATTTCTCCACTTCTTTCTTCCTGCCTGAAACTTAGGATTCCTATTTTACTACTTTTCACTCAGTTATGACTACAAAATAGTGAACTACCTACAAACATCAGCTTCCCATCACAGCCCTCAGTCTGTCAGGGCCAGACACTGAGTTCCCTCCCTGTTCAGGCTTCAGTATCCAGCACTGCTCTAGGATGACCAGAAGGGGGCAGCACTCGACAGCTCAGAGGCACTGGGTCCCCTCCCCCACTGGTTATCCAGGCTCAGGGGAGACTGACTCAACAAAACACCATCAGCTGAGCCCCGACTCCGTGCAGATAAAGTTCCAAACCCCTGTCCCATGAGATCTGGAGGCCCCCACAGAACCTTTATTTTGCTTTTTTTCTTATTTTGGCTGCACTGGGTCTTTGTTGCAGTGTGTGGGCTTAGTTGCTCCAGAGCGTTATGAGATCTTAGTTCCTCAACCAGGGGTGGAACCCGAGTCTACTGCATTGGAAGGTGGATTCTTAACCACTGGACCACTAGCGAAGTCCTTGGGGCCATTTATATTAAAGCTGAGACCTTCCCCACCTGTCCACCTGGTTGTATAGTGAGAAGGTTACAGAGCTCACGTCTATCTCCTGCCTCCCAACCCAGCAGGGGCTTCATTCAGACTCAGCTTCTCTCCAAAACTCCCAATGTCTGTTCTTCTCCCCCTTTCAAGGGCTCTCTCACCCATGACCTATGACAGCCCTTAATTACTAATGACGCCAGCAAGGGACACAGTCCTTTCATAGGCAAGGGCAGGACAACAGAACAGGGTGTTCTGTACTAAGGGCAAGAAGTCTGAGAACATGATATTCAGCTCTTGAAAGAACAAAATAGTTCATTTGAAAATGCTGCATAGTTTGGTACAAAAGAAACTCATTGGACACCTGTACACAATGTGGGGGGGTGTGTAGGGGACAAAAGGACAGACATAGCATTGGGCGCCCCAGTTCCACTTGAACACCTGCATAGAGGACGCAATGTCCAGGCTCTCCCACCTGCTGCTCTGGGCACAGGCTGCCTGGCCATACTCTGTGTAATGACCATGGCTCAGGGCACCACCGTGGCCCTGAATGTAACTACACACCCAGCTTTACTGACCACCACCACGAGAGCCCCAATGCCGTGGCTCCTCAGGGTCACCTCTCCAGCACCAGAAATCCAGGTAAACGACAACAGCTGTGTCTCCTATTTAGATGCTAAGGCTGCTAATACTACCCGCTTTTGAATTGAATGAAAGGCAAAAGCTACTGTTCAGATAATTCAGCGTTAGTGACTGCCAGGTGGTGAACACAGCTGACACACCATAGCAACCACCATGAAAACCACAGTGCTGCTTTCCCCACTTCAGCTCCCACTACAGCTACTCTCAGCTACAACTAACACCACTCTATCTACCTCACATCCTGTGACAAAGCCTGCCTTTGATGCAACCGGTTTCTTTAGAGGAAATGTCCTTATCCTGCATGCATGACTTTCTTTCTAATCAGCTCAGTTCAGTTCAGTCGCTCAGTCATGTCCAGGTCTTTACGACCCCATGAACAGCAGCACGCCAATTCTCCCTGTCCATCACCAACTTCCGGAGTTTACCCAAACCCATGTCCATCGAGTTGGTGATGCCATCCAGCCATCTCATCCTCTGTCATCCTCTTCTCCTCCTGCCCTCAATCTTTCCCAGCATCAGGGTCATTTCAAATGAGTCAGCTCTTCGCATCAGGTAGTCAAAGTATTGGAGTTTCAGCTTCAACATCAGTCCTTCCAATGAACACTCAGGAATGATCTCCTTTAGGATACACTGGTTGGATCTCCTTGCAGGCCAAGGGACTCTCAAGAGTTTTCAACACCACAGTTCAAAAGCATCAATTCTTCTGCGGTCAGATCTCTTTATACTCCAACCCTCACATCCATACATGACTACTGGAAAAACCATAGCCTTGACTAGACGAACCTTTGTTGGCAAAGTAATGTCTCTGCTTTTTAATATACTGTCTAGGTTGGTCATAACTTTCCTTGCAAGGAGTAAGCATCTTTTAATTTCATGGCTACAATCACCATCTGCAGTGATTTTGGAGCCCAAATAAATAGTCTGACACTTTTCCCACTGTTTCCCCATCCATTTCCCATAAAGTGATGGGACCAGATCTTAGTTTTCTGAATGTTGAGCTTTAAGCCAACTTTTTCACTCTCCTCTTTCATTTTCATCAAGAGGCTCTTTAGTTCTTCACTTTCTGCCATAAGGGTGATGTCATCTGCATATCTGAGGATATCGATATTTCTCCCGGCAATCTTGATTCCAGCTTGTGCTTCCTCCAGCCCAGCGTTTTTCATAACGTACTCTGAATATAAGTTAAATAAGCAGGATGACAATATACAGCCTTGATGTACTCCTTTTCCTATTTGGAACCAGTCTGTTGTTCCATGTCCAGTTCTAACTTGCTTCCTGACCTGCATACAGGTTTCTCAAGAGACAGGTCAGGTGATCTGGTATTCCCATCTCTTTCAGAATTTTCCACAGTTTGTTGTGATCCACACAGTCAAACAATTTAGCATAGTCAATAAAGCAGAAATCGATGTTTTTCTGAAACTGTCTTGCTTTTTCCTTTGATCCAGAGGATGTTGGCAATTTGATCTCTGGTTCCTCTGCCTTTTCTAAAACCAGCTTGAACAATGAAAGTTCACGGTTCATGTATTGCTGAAGCCTGGCTTGGAGAATTTTGAGCGTTACTTTACTAGCGTGTGAGATGACTGCAATTGTGCAGTAGTTTGAGTATTCTTTGGCATTGCCTTTCTTTGAGATTGTGAATGAAAACTGACCTTTTCCAGTCCTGTGGCCACAGCTGAGTTTTCCAAATTTGCTGGCATATTGAGTGCTGCACTTTCACAGCATCACCTTTTAGGATTTGAAATAGCTCAACTGGAATTCCATCACTTCCACTAGCTTTGTTCGTAGTGATGCTTCCTAAGGCCCACTTAACTTCACATTCCAGGATGTCATCTGAGTTAAATTCACCTATTCCAGTCCATCTTAGTTTGCTGATTCCTAGAATGTCAGTGTTCACTCTTGATACCTCCTGTTGACAACTTCCAATTTGCCTTGATTCATGGACCTAACTGGAGAAGGCAATGGCATCCCACTCCAGTTCTCTTGCCTGGAAAATCCCATGGACGGAGGAGCCTGGTAGGCTGCAGTCCATGGGGTCGCTAGGAGTCGGACACGACTGAGCGACTTCACTTTCACTTTTCACTTTCATGCATTGGAGAAGGAAATGGCAACCCATTCCAGTGTTCTTGCCTGGAGAATCCCAGGGACGGGGGAGCCTGGTGGGCTGCCGTCTCTGGGGTCGCACAGAGTCAGACATGACTGAAGCGACTTAGCAGCAGCAGCAGCATGGACCTAACATTCCAGGTTCCTATGTAATATTACTCTTTACAATATCTGACCTTGCTTCTATCACCAGTCACATCCACAACTGGGTCTTTTTTGTTTGTTTGTTTGTTTGCTTTTGTTCCATCCCTTCATTCTATCTGGAGTTATTTCTCCACTGATCTCCAGTAGCATACTGGGCACTTATCGACCTGGGGAGTTCATCTTTCAGTGTCCTATTTTTGCCTATTCATACTCTTCATGGGGTTCTCAAAGGAAGAATACCGAAGTGCTTTGTCATTACATCTGATAGACAGAGTGTGTGATGAACAATGGACGGAAGTTAGTGACACTGTACAGGAGACAGGGATCAAGACCATCCCCACGGAAAAGAAATGCAAAAAAAAAGGAAAATGGCTGTCTGAAAAGGCCATACAAATAGCTGTGAAAAGGAGAGAAGCCAAAAGCAAAGGAGAAAAGGACAGATATACCCATTTGAATGCAGTGTTACAAAGAACAGCAAGGAGAGGTAAGAAAGACTTCCTCAGCGATCAATGCAAAGAAATAGAGGAAAACAGTACAATGGGAAACACTAGAGATCTCCTTAAGAAAATTAGAGATACCAAGGGAACATTCCATGCAAAGATGGGCTCAATAAAGGACAGAAATGGTATGGACCTAACAGAAGCAGAAGATATTAAGAAGAGGTGGCAAGAATACACAGAAGAACTGTACAAAAAAGATCTTCACAACCCAGATAATCATGATGGTGTGATCACTCACACTCATCTAGACCTAGACATCCTGGAATGTGAAGTTAAGTTGACCTTAGGAAGCATCACTACAAAGAAAGCTAGCAGAAGTGGTGGAATTCAAGTTGAGCTATTTCAAATCCTAAAAGGTGATGCTGTGAAAGTGCTGCACTCAATATGCCAGCAAATTTGGAAAACTCAGCTATGGCCACAGGACTGGAAAAGGTCAGTTTTCATTCCAATTCCTAAGAAAGGCAATGCCAAAGAATGCTCAAACTACCACACAATTGCATTCATCTCACATGCTAGTAAAGTAATGCTCAAAAATCTCCAAGCCAGGCTTCAGCAATACATGAACCATGAACTTCCAAATGTTCAAGCTGGTTTTAGAAAAGGCAGAGGAACCAGAGACCAAATTGCCAACATCCTCTGGATCAAAGGAAAAACAAGAGGGTTCCAGAAAAACATCTATTTCTGCTTTATTGACTATGCAAAAGCCTTTTCTGTGTGGTTCACTATAAACTGTGGAAAATTCTGAAAGAGATGGGAATACCAGACCACCTGACCTGTCTCTTGAGAAACCTGTATGCAGGTCAGGAAGCAAGTTAGAACTGGACATGGAACAACAGACTGGTTCCAAATAGGAAAAGGAGTACGTCAAGGCTGTATATTGTCACCCTGCTTATTTAACTTATATGCAGTACATCACGAGAAATGCTGGGCTGGAAGAAGCACAAGCTGGAATCAAGATTGCCGGGAGAAATATCAATATCCTCAGATATGCAGATGACACCACCCTTACGGCAGAAAGTAAAGAGGAACTAAATAGCCTCTTGATGAAAGTGAAAAAGGAGAGTGAAAAAGTTGGCTTAAAACTCAACATTCAGAAAACTAAGATCATGGCATCTGGGCCCATCACTTCATGGAAAATGAATGGGGAAACAGTGGAAACAGCGTCAGACTTTATTTTGGGGGGGTCCAAAATCATTGCGGATGGTGATTGCAGCCATGAAATTAAAAGACGCTTACTTCTTGGAAGGAAAGTTATGACCAACCTAGATAGCATATTCAAAAGCAGAGACATTACTTTGCCAACAAAGGTTCGTCTAGTCAAGGCTATGGTTTTTCCATTGTTCATGTATGGATGTGAGAGTTGGACTGTGAAGAAATCTGAGCAACAAAGAATAGATGCTTTTGAACTGTGGTGTTGGAGAGGACTCTTGAGAGTGACTTGGACTGCAAGGAGACCCAACCAGTCCATCCTAAATGAGATCAGTCCATGGGTGTTCATTGGAAGGACTGATGTTGAAGCTGAAACCAATACTTTGGCCATCTCATGCAAAGAGTTGACTCATTGGAAAAGTCTCTGATGCTGGGAGGGATTAGGGGCAGGAGGAGAAGGGGACGACAGAGGATGAGATGGCTGGATGGCATCACTGACTCGATGGATGTGAGTCTGAGTGAACTCCAGGAGTTGGTGATGGACAGGGAGGCCTGGCATCTGCGATTCATGGGGTAGCAGAGAATCGGACATGACTGAGCGACTGAACTGAACTGAACTGAACCTCTATGAGGCAAGAAAGAAGCTGTTTTAGAATCATTTACTAAATCTTTAATGAGAGAGTCATTTTAAGTTTTGACACAGGAAATGGGAGCAGTATAATTTCAGAGAAAAATTTTAGTTGATCAAATTACTGTAGATTTTTAATGATGATTGCCCTGAGTAAACAGATCACACTTTTTCTTTCTTCTGTATCCTTTCTCAGTTTTTATTTCTGTGGTCTGATAAGCATGCATGCTCTCATTTCTTTAGTTTCCTTATGAATCACTAGTTTTTACAAGTTTAGAGAGATCCTTCTTCCCTGCCTTTGACACACAGGATTAGTTCAGAGGCTTCAATCAGTTTAAAATGAGCTTTTTCTCACTAAGTCTCCAGGTCCTTAAGGCTTTTTGTTTTAGTTTCTTTATCCTATAGTGGCTGAATTTAGCACTTGGTTTTCAATATTTTACCGTAAGAAATGACAAGTTGCTTTTGACCATTTCTTAAGCCAGAATTCCCTACATTTAGATAATTAAACGTTCATAAGATGAAGATTTACTATTTCATCATTGCTTGCTAGTACAGCTATAGTTTGTTTTATTTGAAAGTTTATGCATATCCCTAATGTTTTCAAGTGCCTTAATTGTTTAATATCTCTGGCTCAAAAGGTTTCTGGGAAAAGGTAGGCTTACCTCACATTTTTGTGTCTCAGTAGTAACAGTCTAGGTACCTCACAAAAATTTTTATTATGGTACCATAGCTGTTAGTTTTTAGTGAGTGCAATCCCAGGGACGGGGATGCCTGGTGAGCTGCCGTCTATGGGGTCGCACAGAGTCGGACATGACTGAAGTGACTTAGCAGTAGCACAAAATATAAGATTCAGTTGAAAATATTTAGAAATTTCATTCCCCCAAAGTGGTACAAATTAGCTGCAATAGCATAATTATCATTTACCTAGATAGGAATACCTTTGTGTTGCTTTGCTAAGTCACTTCAGGCATGTCCGACTCTGTGACCCTATGGGCTGTAGCCTGCCAGGCTCTTCTGTCCATGGGATTCTCCAGGCAAGAATCCTAGAGTGGGCTACCATTTCCTTCTCCAAGGAAACCTTGCCACACATTAATGTTAACATGGTAGCTATTTTTGTGAAAATGTAGCTGATGAAGGCTCTCATCTCTGGAATTCTGAATACTGCTCTAACAGAATCATAATATGCAATTAGTTAGATTTTACAAGAAGAGCCTTACCACAGAACTCACAACCTTTTCTCCTCTTCCTTTAGCAGTTTAGTATCTTGAGTTATTATTGTTTTTTATTAAAATCATTGATTGAGTTATTAACAATTTGGATTTTTTTTACTCTAGAAGGTATATAGAAACCTTTTCAGATTTTTCATCTGATTTATTCACATAGGCTGTAGTACAACTAAAATCCCTTATTCTACCTTACAGCCATTTGTTGCACAGGCAGATACTGTTCTATATATTTTTATTTCAGTTCATTAAAAACTTCAGAAACAATCTGTATCATATACCCAACTGATTTAAAATAAATCTATGTGTTTACTGGGAACTAAAGAAATCTGCTAACGAGTTTCATACAAAGAATGTGGTAGCATTCACATAGAGTGGACTTTATAATGGAATTTTAGTGGTGCTTTCTATAAATGTTTCAAGAGCATTATGCCAAGAACCGAACAGGAGGCAAACCTACTATATTAAGGCAGGAGAAACCATCAGGGAAGGTCAAGTACCCTGTGTGAGTTTCCATGTACAGAAGGTACAGGGATGTGGTTTCATGTATCTGGGAACAAACCATTGGTTGTTGATGGGGACGGCAGGTGCTGAGTCAGAAGCAGGTGAACACGATGTAGGTGGCACCACAGAGTCACAGGCATGAAAGACAGGACGAGTCTACAGAGTTGACACCTGCTCTGTGGTCCCGACTCTGACAGCTGCTGGACTCCTGGGCTCTGCTCTGGAGGGTGGACCCTCTGGTGGAGGCACCTCCTCCCAGAGATCCTCCAGCCCTGGGAGTATGAACAGCTTCCTGCCTTTGATAACCCCTGGGTTGTCTCACACACCACCATTTTGCCCTTTCTGCTTTTTTCTCCCTTTTATCATCTCCGTAACTAACTCCTTGAATGGAATTCCCTCTCCCACGGTGAGGTTCTGTTTTACTAATTCACACTGATAGAGGAGGGTGTGCACAGAGGACCAGGGAACCAGGGGGCAGGGGGAACATTTCAGTTGGTAAAGGGGCCGCAATGGGTGTGTGATGCTGACAACTTCTTGAGACCAGACCCTGTTTTTCTTGTTTTTTTTCTGTTTGCCTGAACCTAACAAATAAACCAAGTGTTGGGAATCACCAGTTCTCCCTGTCAGCTTGTCATACAGTGCAGTCCTTTAACTGGGAATCACTGGTGCTCATTATGCCCACCTGCTGTCTCCTCCTGCCCCGGCTGCCACCAAAGTATCCAGAAGCTCAGGATGCAGGAGCCCCCACCCTACCCCACAGCAAACATCCAGATCATGGCCTCACTCTACGTATAATACAGTGGCCTGATAATCAAGGCAAAAATGTACGTTGATTCCCCAAAGCGTCTTTAACAACCAGTTGCGTGTTTGTTAGTTAACCCATTCCACACTGCCGCATTTTGTCTGTCCAATTCCATAAACTCTAACATTACAAATATATGGACTTTAAGTCAAAATGTGCTAATACTTTGAAAGTTCTCTTAAAAATGAGAGCGAGAGCAACATGTCAAACATTTTAGGTTGATTTTATACTTAATCTCTATTAGATACAAACCTTAGTGTCAATTTTGAAAAAAAAAAATTTAACATACTTTTAGTTAATGAGCAAGTCACATTTTACACCATGGCACAATCTAAAAATTCTCCAGTAAATCTATATCACACTTGTCTGTTAGCAGTCAGGATCTTGGAAAGAAAGATATGTTACCTCATCCCAAAAAGCAGTGAAATCTTGCATGTCCACAATCATTTCACCATCTGATGGCAGCTGAGTGTTGAGCTGTGGTATTTCATCAAGTGATAAAAAATTCTACAGAAAAGAGAAAAAAAGCAGATTGTTAAACTGCAGGAAGAAAGCACAAACAAAAACAGTCACTTTCCTGGAATTTGCAAACTTTGAACAGTCTAAATACTGTTTTGCTAACTGTACTTAAAGTATTAGTTCACATCAGAACTTATTAAATAAGTTAATATATTAAATATATGGAATAATATATACTATTATTACATCTCATGGTATATATCAATATAGTCATATAATATAGTGTATTTGTTTCTGTTCAGTCACTAATTTGTGTCTGACTCTTTGAAATCCCATGGACAATATAGCACTCCAGGCTCCCCGTCCATCACTATCTCCAAGAGTTTGCTCAAATTCATGTTGATTGAGTCAGGGACACTATCTAACCATCTCATCCTCTGTTGTCCCCTTCTCCTCCTGCCTTCAATCTTTCTCAGTATCAGGGTCTTTTCCAATGAGTCTGCTCTTGGCATCAGGTGGCCAAAGAAAGTATTGACCCTTCAGCACCAATCCTTCCAGTGAATACTCATGGTTGATTTCCTTTAGGAGGAACTCTCAAGAAAGCATCATTTCTTCTATGCTCAGCCTGCTTTATGGCCCAACTCTCACATCCATACACAATGAGTCGAAAAGCCATAGCTTTGACTATATAGACCTTTGTCGATAAAGCAATGTCTCTACTTTTTAATATGCTGTCTATGTTTGTCATAGCCTTTCTCCCAAGGAGGAAGCATTTTTTAATTTCATGGTTGTAGTCACTGTCTACAGTGATTTTGGAGCCCGAGAAAATTAAGTCTGCCACTGTTTCCACTGTTTCCCCATTTATTGCCATGAAGCAATGGGACGAGAGGCCATGATCTTAGTTTTTTGAATGTTGAGTCTTAAGCCTGCTTTTTCATTCTCCTTTGGCCAGCATTTCACATGATGTACTTTGCATATAAGTTAAATAAGCAGGGTGACAATATACAGCCTTGACATACTCCTTTCTCAATTTGGAACTAGTCCATTGTTCCATGTCCAGTTCTAACAGTTGCTTCTTGACCTGCATACAGGTTTCTCAGGAGGCAGGTAAAGTGGTTTGATATTCCTATCTCTTTCATAATTTTCCACAGTTTGTTGTGATCCACACAGTCAAAAGCTTTAGTGTAGTCAATGAAGCAAAAGTAGATGTTTTTTTTCTGGAATTCTCTTGCTTTTTCTATGACCCAATGGATGTTGGCATTTTGATCTCTGGTTCCTCTGCCTTTCCTAAATCCAGCTTGTATATCTGGAAGTTCTTAGTTCACATAGTGGTGGGAATTACAAATTTAAAAAGAAGAAGGCAGCCAGAGAAAATGGATTAAGCAGTAAATAAAAAGGGGCCAGGGATGAAAAGACAGATAAAAAAGGTAGGCTCAGACACCAACAAGCAAAACATCTGTGGAGGAAAGAACTCATTTCGAACACAGAGAATTAAGTGAATCTGAGGCCACTCTTCCTCCGCAGGGAACAAGGACTTCTCAGCAAGTTCCTTCCCTCCCGGCCCAGGGACTGTGCACAGTCACTGCCTGGCCACTGGAGTCAGCACAGGAGATGCACTCTGTTTGCTTCTCCTGCTTTTAGACACTTTAGTCACTCTGTAGACATCACTACACTAGAGCCCTGTGCTACTGCTACTTACATATACTACTGCCCCTACATGAGAACCAGTCTTATGATATCTGTAATGCACTCTACCTAATAAGAAAAGGGAGTACCTATAACATTCTGGAAAGATTGCCAGTTTTGGCACTGAGAGAGTTAAATATCACCTAACTGGAACATAGTGATTCCAAACAAAAGGAGGCATTTAAAAAAAATCCACCTACAACTGAAAAAAAAGTATTTGTCACCAAACCTTTATTCTTCGGAGGCTGACAATGGCCTCTGACACCTTTTTGACGGCCATGGGGAAGAAGAGGGTGCTCGAGAACCGCAAAGCCTCGAACAGCGTCACCACCACAAACACTTGGCTGGCTGTGATCCGGTTGTCAAGGAGCTCATTGGTGATGAAGGTGACAAAAATCATGATTTTGCTCACAGTGAAAAATGATGCCAAATTCATGCCCCTAAGGTAGGAACTTTTCAGAATCTTGGAAATTTCCTTACTGTAAAAAGAAAGTAGGACAAAGGTTTTATAAGAAGCATCAGCATACAAGACATGAATTCAGTACCCTGTGTAAGTGGCCCCTTTCTAGGGAATGGACACAGATTAAGATAAACCATCCCTCACATCATGGAGACATTAGCATAGTGCACGCTCAGGGGTCTGCCCAATACCAGGACCACACACTGCATCATCACTTCACTCTTTCAAGTAAAAGGAGGCTTAATGTCACACTTGCAAACATTTCAGGTCAATCATACTGGGTTTGAACATTCATTCAACAAACATTCATAATCACAAGTCTATGCCAGGCTCCTCACAGAAAGACACAGCCTGTCCCCTCCAGGCGCTCATGAACTTGCGGGCGAAGAGAATTAGCAACCACAAAATTGGGAGACAATAGACAGAGACAGTCATCACAGCCCCCAAGGGAGCCCAGAGCTGGGATATGTAACTCGGAGCAGTGGAGTCAGGGCAAGTCACACACACGTGGACCCTGAAGATGAGCTGGAGTCAGTCAGGCCTGGAGGCCAGAGTAGAAGGAAGATGGGCTCCGCAAAGGTGCAAAGTGAGAGGTGACAAGGTGGGGTCAGAGAAATGCTCACCAGATATTTAAATGAAAGATGGAGAAACAGTCTAAAAACATGAAGCAGAACAAAAGGGACAGTATTTTCATAGCTCCATTTGAAATGCATAGTGATTCATGAGCTTTCATGGTGGTAAAGAATCCACCTCCAATGCAGGAGACACAGGTTTAATCCCTGGGTCTGTAAGATCCTCTGGAGGAGGAAATGGCAACCCACTCCAGTATTCCTGCCTGGGAAGTCCCATGGCCAGAGAAGCCTGGCGAGCTACAGTCCATGGGGTCACAAGGAATCAGATCCAATTGAGCGACTAAGCACAGCAACAACGAACAATAGTGATTCATACAGTTCGGCTCAATACAAGTATACCAAGTCTCCATAATCTTCCTGGTTATCAGCCATCACCATAAATTACAATTTTAGTTTGAATGTCATTGTCTCAAATACTATGTTAAAAGCATTGCTTATTGGGATTTAAGGTATTAAAAACTTCTTAGAATTTCATTTCTATATAAGTAAGAAGCATATATATTTTTTTCCTTTGAAAAGATGGCAAATGAAAGAACAGGTTAAATGATATCTCCACTATTCTTAACCCTCCTGCCACATGTAGGTGATGCAGTGAATAGTTAGTATTTAAGTTCACCTTAATGTGAAGATGAACTTAAACACTTCTTTGGCAAGACATCTAAAATATCCAATAGAATAGGAAATAAAGCATGAAAATATGGAGTGACATCTATATATATAAACTTACCTTCTCAGTCTGGTAATAAGGTCTATAAATGACTTTTCCCAAGCATTCATTTTTATTGTTCTGATGCCAGTTATGACTTCACTCATGGTCCTGATCCTCTCGTCTGTGAGAGCAGTGGTCCTACTCCTGAGGGGACAGACATGAGATGAGCCTCAATGACCACAGCCCAACTTTACTCAGCAGCAGCAGCAGCAGGAGTGTGCATGGGGGCGGGGCTAGGAATAAAATTATTCTCTATAGCCCTTTTGCACTTAGAACACAGGCAGGTCCTACTCAAAGTACAAATGGAGAAAAAGGCTTCAACTAGGAAACCAACCATTCAGTCCATTTTAAGAAGTAACTTGAGAATGTGCAGGATCGGCTAAGAAAGACCTGAAATGTGTCAGATACAAACCATCTGCTCAAAGAGATCACGGTCAGGTAGGGAGGCAGAAAGACACCCAGGAAGACAGAGTCTGTGCTGTAATAAAATAGGAGAGAAGTTCTGGGGAGCAGAAAAGATGGGACTGTTAATTCCACCAAGAAAGGAGAACAAAAAGAGCTTCAGAGACCTGGTAGCACTTGAACAGGGCCTTGAAGGATAGGAAGTATCTATCTCTCCAGCAAAGACAGGAAAGGAAATTCCAAATAAAGACACCAAGCACAGAACTACACACACAACACACACACAAGAACTCAGTGACCTTCAAATAGCACAACGTCTCCATCACCTGACAACCACCCACCTCCAACCCTCTGGGACCTGCTTCAGGTCTAACTCAGCAGCAGAAGGCTCTTCACCACCAGCCACTTTTCTGTCACATGTGCTGCTGTGACTGTGGGGCTTCATAAAGACACAATGGAGATCAGCCTGGCCCTTGGGGTGTTTATAACTTAATGGAAACATGAATAAATACCTGAAAGGCTCCAACACAAGCATAACAAAAATATATGCAGTGAGAAATGGGGCTACAAGATTATTACTATTTAACAATATTTAAATAACTTGGACATGGGTAAATTCTGCTGAAGGACACTCTATTTTTTCAGACACAGTGCCAAGAGGACCCAGTGAATGCCTTCCCTGTTCCTGTTTCAGGATCAGCCTTCAGTTTAAGGCTGGAGCTTCCACTGGCTAAGCCTGTAGGGTCTACAACTCACACAAAGAAGTGACTAGGGAAGGCATTTGTCTTGTTTTTGAACAAAAGCATCAAGCAGACTGTGGATGTTACCAATTACGTATATCAATTTTTAAAAGAAGTGTTTCTCTTACCGGAGTGATGAAAACAACTTCCCAAAGCAGCTTTGCAAAAGCAGAATAATAATGAGAACCGCCATCCCGGCAAGACATGATATTCCTATTTCCATCCAGAGCAGGGCGGTCACTGCGACAGCCTGCAGTGGCCCCACCCACAGATAGTGCAAGAACATCGTTACCTTAAAAGAGAAAAACAAAGCCTTCTTCAGTTCGGTTCAGTTGCTCAGTCCTGTCTGACTATTTGTGACCCCATGAACCACACCACACCAGGCCTCCCTGTAAATTACTAACTCTCGGAGTTTACCCAAACTCATGTCCATTAAGTCGGTGAGCCATCCAACCATCTCATCCTCTGTCATCCCCTTCTCCTCCTGCCTTCAATCTTTCCCAGCATCAGGGTCTTTTCAAATGAGTAAGCTCTTCACATCAGGTTGCCAAAGTATTGGAGTTTCAGCTTCAACATCAGTCCTTCCAATGAACACCCAGGACTGATCTCCTTTAGGATGGACTGGTTGGACCTCCTTGCAGTCCAAGGGACTCTCAGGAGTCTTCTCCAACACCACAGTTCAAAAGCATCAATTCTTTGTCACTCAGCTTTCTTTATAGTCCAACTCTCACATCCATACATGACCACTGGAAAAACCATAGCCTTGACTAGACAGACCTTTGTTGACAAAGTAATGTCCCTGCTTTTTAATCTGCTGTCTAGGTTGGTCATAACTTTCCTTCCAAGGAGTGTCTTTTAATTTTATAGCTCCAATCACCATCTGCAGTGATTTTGGATCCCAGAAAAATAAAATCAGCCACTGTATTTGCCATGAAGTGATGGGACTGGATACCATGATCTTAGTTTTCTGAATGTTGAGCTTTAAGCCAACTTTTTCACTCTCCTCTTTCACTTTCATCAAGAGGCTCTTTATTTCTTCTTCACTTTATGCCATAAGGGTGGGGTCATCTGCATATCTGAGGTTATTAATATTTCTCCCGGCAATCTTGATTTCAGCTTGTGCTTCTTCCAGACCAGCGTTCCTCACGATGTACTCTGCATATAAGTTAAATAAGCAGAGTGACAATATACAGCCTTGATGTACTCCTTTTCCTATTTGGAACCAGTCTGTTGTTCCATGTCCAGTTCTAACTGATGCTTCCTGACCTGCATACAGGTTTCTCAATAGGCATGTCATGTGGTCTGGTATTCGCATCTCTTTCAGAATTTTCCACAGTTTATTGTGATCTACACAGTCAAAGGCTTAGGCATAGATCAATAGAGTAGAAATAGATGTTTTTCTGGAACTCTCTTGCTTTTTCGATGATCCAGCAGATGTTGGCAATTTGATCTCTGGTCCTATGCCTTTTCTAAAACCAGCTTGAACATCTGGAATTTCACAGTTCATGTATTGCTGAAGCCTGGCTTGAAGAATTTTGAGCATTACTTTACTAGCATGTGAGATGAGTGCAATTGTGCAGTAGTTTGAACATTCTTTAGCATAGCCTCTCTTTGGGATGATATAAAAGCCATTAAGGACAGAGTATAGAGACAATATGCTCTGAAGGAAAAAACAGAAACCTAAATAGAAATGACCTCACTGGGTTTTAAACCTGCTAAAGCAGAAATCCAAGTGTCCACCTCAGATGACACTGTTTCAGGGCAGCACAGGGCTGACTTCAGGGATGTCCCAGGAGAATCAGACCAGCAGCAATGAAGGAAGATGTGGATTTTGACCACAACACAGATGAGCTCAGGGCTTCTCCAAATGCTCTCATCCCAGAGTTTAGCTCCCATCTCCCCTGGGCTCCCCAGCATCCCAGGAAAGCCTGTATTATGGTACCTACTGCTCTCTCCAGTAATTACTTGTGTATTCACCTCCATGATAGATTGTGGCTTCTACAGGGCAGAAACTAAGCTTTATTCATCCCTGAAAGTGAGTAGAGGCCTTACTTCATGTTTTATGAATGCATACTGGAAAGAGAAGTGTCTACTACAACACAGATCTGACCAACAGCTATGATGTTCTGGGTCATGTGATCTATGCTTAAGGTCAGTGGAAAAAGAGTGTGTGGGGATAGCAGAGAGGAGGTTGTGTCTGGGGACCACCCACTTGAAGGCTCCCTATGCAGCAGGCACTGAACAGGGTACAGGGGAAAAAACAATCCCTGACTACCAGGCCTTCATCACCTAGAGGAGGAGGAAGACAGTTCAGCAACACCTACACCACGTGCCAAGAAGGGCCCCTCCAGGAGGACCCTTTAGGACACTAACCAAGCTGGGCAAGAACACTGCTGCCATTTGTTATTAGAAAAACAAAACTCTCACTTATGAAACAATACATATAATTACATTGAATTTGCACACAGAGAAGTCAAAGTTGGATAAATAGAACCTTTATCTTACATCCTCAACAGAACCCTGGCTGACACCAAACCCTGGCACCTGGCATCCCAATAAGCTGAACCCAGTGAGAAAAACAGGAAACGGAAGAGGATCCCTCAGGGGCAGCTCACCTGGTCAAACCTGTTCACATCATTGGACAGCAGGTTGACTATCTGGCCTGTGGTGGTCTTCCCCATGGCTGGGCTACTCAGGCGAAGGGCCTGAAATGAGAGAGGGAGACAGAGATCCGGATTCCTAAGGTGATACCAAGTCATCTTAGAACATAACACAATGGAGCATGTGTTCCAGGGGTCTTGAGTGGTGTCAGCAGGAGCAGGATGACCCCTGACAGCAGGGCTCTGGGGACCCTTCTTCAGCTTCTAACTCCTCAGTGTGGTGGCAGCCTCAACCACAAGGACAGCAAAGGGAGGAGCAGGAGGTAAAAGCAAAATCCATCCCCTGTTTCAGTGAACTTGCACCTGTCTGAAGGTTAAAGGGTGTAGGTTTAGACTTAGGAGTCAACTAAGTAATTTTTAGCCAAATTGGATGAGACTGGAGAGGTTGCCTTAGGAAAGAAATTCAGAGACTAGGATTCAATCATTCATTCTGTGGGTAACAATATTTAAACACTTTGGGCTTAGTTTCCTCATTCTCAAATGAGCAAGTATGATGTTCAAAACACCGTTCCTGTGAGGAAACTGTGGTCTTGATGCCAGTCTGCTGATTTTACAAAATACACAACCTGTGTTGCTCAATCCCTTTATTTAGTAAGAAAAATGCCCTAGAGATCTGAGGAAGCTGAAAAGATACCAGGAGCTGCTTCAACAGACCACCAACTAGAGCCACTGATCCAAACAAAATGTCATACTTCATAAGAAACTTTTTCTTTACTCCTCAAGTAAAGAAGAAAACAATGATCAAGTGAGAAGGTAAAATGATATAACCACAATGGAAGAGAATACGGAAGTTCCTCAAAAATTAAATATGACATTAGCATACAATACAGCAATTACACTACTAAGGATACACTCAAGAAAACTAAAAACACAACCTTGAACAGACAATTCGTACACTCATATTCACAGCAGCAATGTTCACAATAGCTAAAAGGTGGAAACAACTGTCCATTGACAGATGAGCAAACACACAGAATGTTGCATAGGCCTACAGTGGAAGATTATTGAGCCTTAAAAAGGAATTAAATTCTGACACCTGCCACAACATGGATGAACCTTGAAGACATCGTGCTACAGAACTTAAGCCTCACATAAAATGACAAACGCTGTATGATTCCACTTACATGAAGTACTAAACTACTCAAATTCACAGAGATAAGAAGTAGAATGGTGCTGGGTGCGGGGAGAGGGGTTGGGGAGTTAGTGTTTAATGGATGCAGAGGTTCAGTTTGGGAAAAAGAAAAAGTTCCAGAGATGAATAATGGTGATGGCTACACAACAATGTGAGTGTACCTAATGTCACTAAATGCTGTACTTAAAAGGAATGAAAATGGTCAACTTTACACTGGGTGTATTTTACCACCACCACCACCACAATGATCAAAAGCCAAAGGTAATTTTACCAAAGCTGTGGAAATGGCAAGTCATTTTTATATACGATACCTCCTTCACAATCATTCAAAATTCAGCTGCAAAGAGCACGAAATGCTGAATGGGCCATTTTAGGAGTGGAATATGTGCAGCCTTAGAGACCGCCTGGAGACCTGCCCCAGCCGGGAATCCATGGTCAGAACAAACTATGGCTATGGGCTTAGCAGCCACTCCATTTCTAATGCCCAATCTGATTCCTCCCCAGGATCAGGGATCAGGAGGTGGGGCCTGAGCATGAACCATGGAAGCTCAGAGGGGCCTTTCAGAGCTGCTCGGCAGCACCAGCTGTGCCCTAAAGAATCAGCCCACCTGTAACCTGAAAAGAAGTGTCTTGTTTCTGCACCCCAGCAGGGCTCTAGATGCAAGGCTGTGTGTGAGGAAATTTGTCTTTTCCAGGTTTCTGGAATTTCAAGTTATGTCTATGTTATAATCCCCATAAGTCCTGACTTCATATAGGGCCAACATTTAGGTAAAATCAAGGCAGTAAATGAACTTCTTGGGAGATATTTACATTCACATAAGCCAATGTGCCAGGTCAGATCACATTTCCCAAAGGCAATATTCCAAAGTGTGGTGGGAAGAGGAAGAAACACAGGTAGACAATGGCTCACCTGTGAAGCAGAGTGAGCTTTGAGTAAACCATCACCTTACCCCTAACTTAAGCTTTCACAACACGGTTCAGGTAAAATTTCACAACCATTATGAGAGTTAAGTATGATCTGGAAAGACAAACATTTAGCCAATTTGTGGGGAAATCTGAGTATCCATCTCCTAAATGGTTAAAGACGCAACAGAATAACAAAGATGATGATAAATGACAGTGAAGACCTCTGACTGCAGTTTGCAGGCACAGTTGCAATTTCCATATCACCCAGAAGGAAAGCAGCTCAGATGCTGTTGTCAGACAAGACAGTGAGATGCCAGGTCCCCAGTTTCACACAATCCTGAAAAGTACAAGACTCTGCTCAAGGAAAAATGAGACGACATCTCACTTCCTGCTGAAAAAAGTATTCTGAAGAAGCAGAAGCTCTAGATAAGCAGCAGCCAGGTAAAGAAGCAATATTTTCAATTTAAGCTGCTTGGTTTTATCTTTCAATGAAGAGTTTATTTATTAATAAAAACTGCATATGTTTAAGGTTACAACATGATACTTTGGTATAAATACACACTGGGAAATGGTTACTGTAGTAAAACCACTTAAAGTATCCACTACCTAATATAGTTATCCTATTTAACATGTGTGGTGAGAACATTTAAGATCTACTCTCTTTGAAAATTTCAAGGATACAATACAGTTAAATAAGGATTTTTTTTAAAACAGTCTAAGGCAAAGACATATCCAGGATCAAGTTTATACAGAGCCCTTCAGCTCTTGACACTGATATGTCTGTGGCAATACCTTTGTAAAGATACCTGAAAGCCTCACTCTTTTTATACTAGTTTAGACAAGGGTAAACTATGGAATAATTTCATGGCATTCCTCAATACAAAATCACTAAACACATTAAATCAGTTCTTATTAAAACTGCTACAATGCATACTAAAAATAAAAGGAAATATTGTATTAAAATAATTTAAATGAAGAGCAACAAATTATCTCTAGAATTCATAAAACAATGTAAAATTTCAAGTTTCATCTCAAATATCCTATTTTCTTTCATACAATTAACAAAAATTATCTATAAAATATAAGGAGTGAGTCTATATGTAGCATGAATTCTCTTTATATTTTTCCCTAGCAAACATAATTATATTGAATATAATTAGATGGGTCTTTTAAAATTAGAATCAGTCCCTTTATCAAATACATTCTCTGCTCTTAGATATAGTTTTATAGATCCAATCTCTGAAGCTCACTTTTAAATACAAATTTGATGTACCTGAAAGTATTAATGAACGGCAACAAAAAATTTCCATAAACAGCACTATGGGATTTGGGCATGAAGACATTGAAAATCAACTTGATACTTTTCATACTTATTCTTGAATATTAATTTAATATTTTACAGTACAAATTTAGTGATTATTTTGTGACAGCCTATGGCGAAAAGTTGTCAAGGACAGCCCACACGATCTCAAAAGAAAACTTTTCATTATTTATTGGTAAAGTTTGCTTCAACAACAACAAACCTAGCTTGATGCAAAAGCAAACTTCTCTAGGAAGGTGTAAACAATCCCAGTTACAAAATTTGTAATTTACGGAGAACTTTCCCCAAATGTTCCTGATCCCTCAAGAGAGGAACACACCGTGGTACCTAGCGACACTCACCTTGCGGTAGATCATATGGCACACGGCTACTCTCAGCCTCATCCCCACACGCTGCATGTGGTAGAAGTACAAGTGGTGCAGAACGGCCCACACGAGCACGCAGGCGCTCAGCCCTGCTGCGTAGCCGTAGGCTTCGTGCAAAGTGGCAGAATCGGAAAGATGGTACTTTTCAACATAGCTAATCATTTTCCCCAAAAATATGGGTTGAACTACTCTGGTGCCTTCCTAAAAGAAAAGAAAAAAGTCTTAATTAGATATGTCAGTTTTTCTTTACATAAGATTTACTTTTATCATTAGCATATTTAAAATACATTTTGACAAAATGCTACATTTGTGACTAATTTAAAAGAAAAGTATGCAGATTTATTATCTCCTATAAGACAAGCAGGCAACAGTTTAACCTTAAGGCAAATTTTTCCATTCAAACGTAGTAAAGCCTTAGTACATTGTGTTTAGCACACCATGAATGCTCAACAAATATCACGAACAGGCTCAATACCAACTGAGCCTTAAGATGAATAAAGAAAAAGGTGGCAGAAGAAGAGGAAGAAATCTGCTTCCACAGGAACAAGCCTACTGGCAGCCTGCCCCTGTCCCCCATACTCTCAATGTCCCAGCCCAATAGAAAGTCAATGTGGTTCACATATGGGAGACACGCTTTCATCACCTTCTTCATCAATCTTTATGAAGCAAGACACTGGCACAAACACATCCTCCCTTTTCTACCCCAAACTCCACACATAGACCCAGGGAATGGAAACCAGCTTTGGCTGGAGTACCACAAAGAAACCAGGTTTGGCAGCTCTGCAGGCTCTCAGCTCCCGAGAGCACTGCCTCACTATGCCTCTACCCTCTAGAAGTTGGAATGTTCCTTGGAGTAAAAAATTAAACATGGTTGAGACCAAGCTAAAAAATCATGTCTCCATAGTTCTTGATCCACCATCCACTGAAGTTGGTGGTTTGGAAGAAATGTTACCAATCCTCTCTTTCCCAAGGCCTACACCGATTGACTCAGAGTGCACTGAGGCTTCCACCCTGAGTAAGACTTAGGGAAAGCAAGTTTCTTTCCCAAAGAAAAAGGCAAAGGAACAGCAACACCTACCCACCCTGCCAAACAGCCACTCCACCTCACAACCTACTTCCTCTCTCTAGTCACCCCTTGAAGGCCCCCTTCTTCTTAGGTCCCCTTCTTCACCTTCAAGGAAAATCACTCAACAAATACAAGTTACCAAAACTAAACGCCTTGGGCCGCAATATCATTTCCTCCACAGACTTCTCAAAAGACAAAATGTCAAAAGTTTGGAAGTCTTTCAGGAACAGGGCTTTTCCTTTTTTGGCAATCCCGCCTTACTAACACAGACAGGGTAAGCTTTGCTTACCTGACCAGTATGCTTTGATAGCTCTCTTCTGTCTGTCTGAAGCTAAGGAACCCACACACAAGAAGAGGGAAGGAGAATCTGTAACACCAAACACCAAAAAAAAAAAAAAAAAAACCAAGTATTTTCTGCTCAGCCAACCAGTGCTTGATCAGGATATTTATCAAAAGATGTCCCCATCCCTCACATGGGGGTCTCATTAAACCTTAACATTCCTGTCTTGTTCTACACAAATGGACACACGTTAACAGGCTGCACCAACTGCCTCTCCCTCCATGAACTCATGGAGATTTTCATCCACGATAGAGGATAAAGGGAACACTATTTAGTTGAAGAAGTGTAAGTAAGATGATCAGACCTGAGTAAAATATAACTGATACATTTCCACAATGTCCTGTCATCCATCCCAAGAGGCACAGAGAGCTCTTGGAAGAGTCCTTCACACAGTGGATTGTCAAACACACTGTTTACAGTTTCCTGCGATGGAAATGTGGAGGCTCACACAGAGAAGCAAGAACATCAAACTGTACACACGGGCAGTCCCAGCCCAGGTGTTGCCAAGGGCAGTCCAGTGCTGGAGCCACAAACCACCAGAAGCCCAGCAGTAATATCTGCCATCCAAAACTTTCCTGAAACTTATGATTCTATTTGGGAAACACTGTTGCCTGTTACTCAGCTCTCCATTTGAGCCCAACATCCTTGTAATTATAGGAGAAATAAGAGTAATAGCACTCACCTAAGATAATATGGATAAATTCAATAAATCCAGCAAATAGGAGTGTAAATAAAGGCAGGTCATTACTGCCTAAGCACATCTGGAGTTTTTCACTGAGAAACAATATTTAATAACCTAGTTGAGGGACTTCCTTGGTGGTCCTTTAGCTAAGACTCCACACTCCCAATGTAGGGAAACTTGGTTCGATCCCTGGTGAGGGAAGTAGATCCCACATGCAGAAACTAAGACCCAGCACAGCCAAATAAATCAATATTAACAAAACAAAACCAAAGAACAGTTGGAGAAATAGCCTCATTAAGGTATAATGCCACTTCATGGCTCATATCTTCCACTCATCTATGAATTCTTTTTATTCTATCAATTATTTAATTGGGATAGAAAATTTCTTATCTTTCAAAAAGATAGCAAAGGACTTCAAACATGAACTGTTACTGATGCAATTTGGGGGGAGAGTCATTTATTATTTGGGGACTTTCTCCAGTGGCTCAATGGTAAGGAATCCATCTCAGTGCAGGAGTCACAGGAAATGCAGGTTGAATACCTGAGTTGAGAAGATCCTCTGGAGGAGGAAATGGCAACCCACTCCAGGATTCTTGCCAGGATAACCCTATGGACAGAAAAGCCTGGCGGGTTACATTCCCTGGGGTCACAAAGAGTCAGACACAACTGAGTGACTGAGCACACACACACAACTTTGCCTCCAGCAAGGAGCTGTCATGGCAATTCAGAGAAGTGATGAAAAGTATAACATACAAGGAATTTCCATTCTGGCATAAGTTGCAACTATGGAAAACAGAAAATTGATATTATGCTCCATATGAAAAATAGCAGCAAGTAAAAAACAATTTTCCAGTAATTTCTCTCAAAAAGAAAAAATAGAAAGCAAAATAATGAATAGCACAAAATTATGAAAACAAAACCCCAAGTACATATACAGAGTAAGAAGACACATATTAAATATGATTCTTCAAAGCTTCCAGAACACACAGGGCAGACATGACTGAGGCCATGAAAGGTAGACTGAGTAAATCCATCCCCTCCACACACAAAGAAAGGTTAGAGATGGAGAGCCAGACAGCTGGCAGCAGCATTTGTAATCTGTGAGTGTTTCCATTTCTGACATTTGGTAAAACTGGCTGAGGCAAACAAGGCAAAAGTTTGTCCAGCTACCAGAAGATTAACTCCTGCATATGCTCAATGCTCTAATCCAAATATTAACTCCAAATGAAACGGTGGTGTGAATCCCAAGGGTAGACTGAATTTCAGAAGACTCTGTTTGCCTTGGAGAGTCTCTCAGAGAGGCAAGGAGTGGCTGTGGCTCACCCTGGGGACACAGACACTGGTGGCAGCCATTCCTGGGAGCTGCCCCCACCACATGTACACTGGTGTGGGCAGACACCACCAAGGAATTCTCTCATCTGTACATTCCCGATTCTCATCATCAACTAATAAGAAATAAAACAACTGAGAAAATATTCATTATCAATCATGAAGCTAACCGAATTAAAACTTTCTTGATAAGCAGGAACAAGGTCAAACACTGTCCCTTAAACCTTTCCTCTCTGACATCAATCTATACCACATGTATATTCTTTCCACAAACCAATTGAGAATATAGTTCTTATTCTTTCACAAGAATTCTTCACAGCTCTGAAATCGTAAAGGATCTTTAAAAGAGCTGAATTTAATACCGCAACATCCATTATTCAGGATTATCTGACAGTCTGAGTCTCTGAGGCAGACTTTTTATTTTGGCCACACCCTGTGGCATGCAGAATCTTAGTTCCCAGTCCAGGGATCAAAAACCCTCATATCTGCATTGGGTACATGGAGTCTTAACCAGCGGACTGCAAGGGAAACTGGTGGTAGCCATTTCTTGATAGAGTCCTTGGTATTCAGCCTCCTGAAAGCACCTGATATTGGGTCCCACCTTTTGCTTCTTAGGATAACTTCTTGCAGGGTTCAGTTAGAAACTAGAACTTCTGCAGTAGATAGAATTCCTCCTCCAAGTTAAGGTACTTGAAACATTTCTCACCAATTTCCTCACATCTCATTCATGGAAATAAACACACAAAAATAGAAGCAAGCTAACAAAGAAAAACACTTGAGTGAAACATATAAGCAGAAAAGAGTGAGCTTGTAGGGAAAAATTGAATAGGCAGTTAATCTTTAGAACTGGGGGAGTTCTAATGAGGTGGATAAAACTGGAGCCTATTATACAGAGTGAAGTAAGCCAGAAAGAAAAACACCAATACAGTATATTAACGCATATATACGGAATTTAGAAAGATGGTAATGACAACCCTGTATGTGAGACAGCAAAAGAGACACAGAGGTATAGAACAGTCTTTTGGACTCCGTGGGAGAGGGATGGGGGGATGATTTGGGAGAATGGCATTAAAACATGTATAATATCATATAAGAAACGAATCGCCAGTCCAGGTTCGATGCAGGATACAGGAAGCTTGGGGCTGCTGCACTGGGATGACCCAGATGGATGGTATTGGAAGACAGGTGGGAGGAGGGTTCAGGATGGGGAACACGTGTACACCCGTGGCAGATACATGTTGATGTATGGCAAAATCAATACAATATTGTAAAGTAAAAAAAAAAAAAAAAAAAAGAACTGGGGGAGTTCTAAAGTAGAGTTGAGAAAAATCCAAAGATGAGGAGAAAAAGCAGTGAATCTGTGAAATCATACCCACCAGCATTCTAGATATCCTAACCTTCACTCCTCTTTTACACAGTGGTCTTCAACCTGACTGCACCTTAGAATCATTTGGGTGGGGATAAGGGCACTCTGATGCCCGAGGTCCAGCCTCCAGAAACTGGTTTAGGTTCAACTGATTAGGGTGGAGCCTGAAGATTCCTCTCCCTGGAAGAGTCTGGATGCAGAAACTAACCCCATGTAAGCATCTGCTAACCTCCACTCTTGCATTGTCTTTGCATCTGAGCCTGGAATGGCTACAGACCTGCTATGAAGGAGTTACAATGATCACAAAGAGTTTTAACCAGAGTCCCATGACACATTTCATGCTTCCAGAAAAATCTTTATAAACCAAAGTCCAGAGATTACAGCATTGAAATTGAAAATTTTCATTCTGCACGGTAGGAAAACTAAAATTTCAGATAAAACCATATTTAAAAAACATTAATAAACAGATGAGTCAAAATTAGCCTAGAAAGTTATCTCTAAAAGGACAAGGAGAATTAGAATAGAGCTAACAAGGATATCAGCCTTCTTTAAAAGTAGCCTTGTCTTGATTTTGGAATCATGAAAGCATTATACAGAATTATAATTATAAAAGAACTAATTTTTTGAAAAGCAATTCCTAAAATTTCAGAGTAAATTTAAATAAAACTACCTATATATCTACCCATCCTGTTGGTTCAAAGAGCCATACAAAAAAGAACTATCAAAAGTGGTTTTAAACAAAACAATTTGAAAACACATTCTCTGCATGATACACCCATGTGAATACAGAATAACTGCAAAAAGATAAATTTTATGTTTTCAGAAGTCACATTATAAGGTAAAACAAATAAATAATTATGTTGATATCATTGAGAATTGGGCTTAGACATGGGACAAAGAGAATAGATGATGGGAGAAAAGAGATACAGATGTAAGCAAAATAAGATGAAGTAAAAAACTAGTGTCCTGTATCTGATTTGGATTGGAAACACCCATATAAACATATTTGTTTACCTTAAAAATGTATTCTAACTTGGTCTAATGAAAAAAAGCCAAGAAACAATAAGCAAGAGCAATATCCCCTCTAACATCCAGATTATAGTCTTTAAATACCATTTCACACTAAAAGAAGACAGGGCTGCTTGGAGAAATGGATGATTCCAGGGCTGAGCAAATGCTGTACAAAATGAACTAGAAACATCCTGTCACACCAAAAACAAAAAAAAAAAAAAAAAAACAAGCAAAAAAAGACATTAGAAAAAAAAAAAAAAAGTAGCCAAGACTTCTAGAGTGTGTGCAAAAGACTTAGGACCCAACCTGAATATACTCCCACTGCCCAAAGATGGCCCAAGGTTGATATAAGCATAACAAATAAAATGGACTGAAGCAGATCAGAAATGCTTAAATCCATGAGCTCAAACTGACATTCACAAAACCAAACCAAACAACCAACCATGAAAACTCACTAGCCCCTCTCCTCACTAGAGGAGAACCAATTCCCCATTTTGAAAACAGGTTTTAAAAACGGAAAAAATTATTTTCCCTACTCTCCCTATAAACACTATAGTTCAGTGTTAACTAAAGAGCTTAGAGCATCCCCACTTTGCAACCCTTAATAAATTAATGGACCTTGAGCAAGGATCATGAATAGCGCCAACATCACACACACACACACACACAAAAGATGTTATGTACCTTATAAGGGGGATATACAAGCCTACCTCCTACATAGACAAAAGGGGTGAAGAAAATCCAAATGAGCTGTATTGAACTTCTAGACCTAAACACCTACCTAAGGTGCCAGGGGAACAAGTTAATTGAGACAGGGGGAGATGCGATCAGCCAAATCCAGACTGTGGGAATCTCTACAGGTCAAACAACCTACAGGCTTGGGGTGGAGGGGAACAGAAAGGCAATCTGAATAACCTGTATCAGCCAAGTGTACCTTATTTAATACTGCTTCCAACAGAAGAGGGGAAAAAAGACAACTGTGAGCACTGGCTAGATACTAATGATATTAAAGTTAATATTTATGCATAAAACAATAAAGTGAAAGTGAAGGCGCTCAGTCATGTCCAACTCTTTGGGACCCCATGGACTGTAGCCTACCATCTTCCTCCGACCATGGGATTTTCCAGGCAAGAATACCAGAGTGAGTTGCTATTTTCTTCTCCAGGAAATCTTCCCAACCCAGGGATTGAACCTGGGCCTCACACATTGTAGGCAGATGCTTTACCGTCTGAGACACAAGGGAAGTCTATAAAAATAATGTTTAATGTAAATATGTTTAGTGGGGGGAGATTCCACATCTTTTAAAGATACATACTAAAATATGTATGGATAAAAATGATTTGATGTCTTGGAACTTCTTTAAAAGAATCTTGGGAAGTGAGGGTGAGTTTCAGATGAATCAAGACTGCTCATTATGGCAATTATTGAAGCTGACTTAGGGTGACATAGGGGCTTATTTCCCTTTATCCTTCTGAGTTCTTAGCTGAGGATCCCTGTAATAAATGACAGAATATCAAGAGAAAATCAAACAGAAGTTTATTAACATGTATATTTCTGATATACATGCGAAATATCAAGAAGAACTGAGTAACTCCCTGAGATGGCCCAAGCCACCACTTTAAATGCCATCTCCCCCTAAAGACAAAAGAAAAGGTGATGGAGCGCCAATGAGAGGTTAGCAGGAGAAGCAGCTTAAACTACAGCAGGGTTGGGTGTGTTATACAGATTTCATCCTTCTTGAAGACTGTCCAACAGGATTCTGCTGTGATTTAGAGCCATCCTTCTTTTTCTGGTACAGAGAGGGAGACACCTTTACAAATGGAGATTTCCTTTATCTGTGTGAATGTCCCTCAGAAGAATAACTTCTACTCTGTCTTCAGAGTTTCTCCTGTGTCTATTTCTGAAAAACACAACCAACTCACAACAATTTTTCTGCCAGAATGCCCTATTCTGGAGTGACACGTTGTGTTACCCTTTCATTCTATTCTATTTTTGTATTTTTGAAATGTTCTTAAAAATCTACAGGAAATTAAAAAGGAAAAAAAAAAACAACACTATAGAAATCAGGTGACAGAGGGGCCAGAGCTGTTTCTAGAAAAGCAGCTCCTCTTGGCTCTGAGCCTCAGTGGAGGCTGTGGGAGGAAAGGACAGAACACAGAGAACATGGGTCTAGCAGTCAGAGCACAGTGCCTCAGAGACCAGGTCGGCCACCTGCCAGTCACAGGACCCCAAGCCCACCGTGTGCCCTCTTCGGCCCCCAGGTCTTTATCTGTGAAAATACCTGCCTTGCCTCCCTCAGAGGACTCCTGGGACAACTAAATGAGTTACAACAGCTCAGAGTGCTCTGAAACCACCATAAAAACAAGGGGTTTTCATCACTTTTATTATTAGAAGTCCTGGTAAGAGATTTATTCTTAATGGCAGAGGCTGGATTCACAAAGGCTTGGAAAACTCATTGTTCCTCACAGGAGACCACAGTGGAACAAGAACTCTTGAGAAAAGTCATGTGTAAAACCAAATTTTCTAGACTATAAAGTTTCACTTCTACCCAGATTGCTGCAATTTTTAACCATTATGAATGCAATCTTTCAAAAAGAGTCTCCTACTTCCCTGACTACATAAAGAAAATGGATTGAAGGGGGTGGAGGAAACAAGTGAAATAGGTGAGGGAACGTAAGAGGTACAAACTCCAAATTATAAAATAGTAAAAGGGGACTGGGGACAAAAATAAATATATAAACTTTTAAAAATAAGTAAATCATGGAATTATATAACATAGGAAATATATTCAATAATATTGGAATAATTTTGCATGGTGACAGTTGGTAACTACACTTATCATGTACTGTATAAAATATTAAATCACTAATGATGTATACCAGAAACTAATATAACATTGTAAGCCAATCATACTTCAATTTTAAAAAATTCTTTTAATTTTACATTAAAAATTTACATATGCTTAGAAAAAGAAAAGAAGGTGGATATAAAACCCTAATTTATAACTCAAGGTCATCACTGTGGATATTACTAACACCTAAAATTCTGGGAGTTGGTGATGGATGGGGAGGCCTGGCGTGCTGCGATTCATGGGGTCGCAAAGAGTTGGACACGACTGAGCGACTGAACTGAACTGAACTGAATGGCTAATGGCTAATGTTATGCTCTTAGGAACCAGCAGGGCGCACACAGCAGGTCTGCTTGGCAGGTCTCCTTCTGCTTGGCTCAAGGCCCCCTCCTTCTCTCCCTTGCTGTGTGGTCCTCAGTGGTTGCTGTCAGCCCACAGTGTCTTTGCCACCAACAGACACTTCCCATACTCCTGGGTTGAGCAAAGTGAGGGACACATGCAAGAAAGGATTGGGAAATAAATGCAAAGACCACTCAGCTCTTGGGGAACCAGCTGTGAGTCGAGGCACAAAGCCCACTGTGGGATGCAGAGGATTCTGTTTACTTCCTGCCCATTAGCTGAGCTCCAAAGTGAACATTTACACACACACATGCTTCCCACAGCCTCCACCTGGACCAGAGACCATCAGCAAAAGTGGCTTCAAATAAAGGCCAAGTGACCAGACAAGGCTGGGCCACTTCTAAGAGTCCTGGGAAAAGGACACAACTCCCGGCAACACCTCCCCTCTCAGGGGAAGGGACTGGGTGAACCCACTCTGGCTCTCTGAGGTCACCCCACTTACACAGCAGCAATGGAGACCTCACCTTTCAGAGAGAAGCACTGATGACCTGGGGAGGTGGTCTCTGTGACTCAGGCCCAGGCAGAGGCTTCAGGCTCCTCCTCTCCACCCTGAGGGCCCCGGGCAGGCAGAGACCTGTCCTCCCCACCCACAGTACCCGTGGAGGTGCACACAGGGGCCAGGGGTGCTGGGAGCTCTCCGGCTGTTCTGTTCTTATTAGGGGTGACCGGCAAGTGCTCCTTAGCCTGGTACTTATTTCTCTGAGGGGTAGAGATACTCCTCAGTTCTCAAAGGACAGCCCATGGAATTCTCCAGGCCAGAAAACTGGAGTGGGTAGCCTTTCCCTTGTCCAGGGGATGTTCCCAACCCCGGGATCAAACCCAGGTCTCCCTCATTTCAGGCAGATTCCTTACCAGCTGAGCCACAAGGGAAGCCCTTCTCATAGGACAGAGGTTTTCATATCTCAAAATCCTAAAACCCTAAAAGCCTCACTCTGGACTGGCATCACCCTGCTTTCTCCCACTGGGGCTGCCAGGAGTACCTGGGAGGCCCTGCTCATGCTGTGGGTGGAAAGACCGCACTTCTTGGGATCATGGATGATCCACAGGGCATTCTGTGCACCTGAGGGATTAAAAGAGGGCCGGAGATCAAAAAGGAAATATGTTTGTGTTTTAGAAAATCCTGGGCTGAGTTTAGATCTTCCACCATCTAAAATATAAAGAGTAACAAGCAGTATAGATTGATCACAACACAGGAAGTTGCTTCATAAAATCAATTATTTAACTAACTAGCACTGCTACTAGTACTAGCAGTACTGCCACACAGATGAGCCCCTAAATTTAAACTCCCCACTTCTCCGCCATGACCACCCAGAGACCAACCTCCTGAAAGGGCCCAGGGCTCTACCAGTTGCACGTTATGCAGCCCCAGGCCTGGCCTTCCTGGACCCCAGGAGGAAGTATTAATGGGGCTGGACAACTTTGAAATCAACACTCCCAGCACCACAGTGGGGAGGATTCCATCTCAGGAAGAACCCCAGATCCTGTGGCCTCTCTCTCTATGTCTGTTTCTCCCATGAGCTGCCACAGCCAAGACCCAGAACTCATATTAGAATGGGATCCATCCAAGGCTTAGTGACCCCACTCAAGGGGCTAACAGCCCAGAACAGCAAGAAAAACCAGTAGCTCAGTTCAAACCCAGCCACATGGGCTCTGCTTTGAACCCACCTGACTTTAAGACTCTTTTGCATCTTGTACCAAAGAGAAACTAGAGAACCAGGGACAGCAGAGAGAGACCTGCTCCAGGATATGATCCAGCATTAAACCCTGAGGCCACTCATCCAACCAGGCACCTGGCATGAGCCACAGGCAGACACTGAGGCCCCAGGGTTTCCTGATAAGAATTCATGAGAGCTCTGCTGTCTGAGGTCAGGAAATCCTGCACAAACAGGCCACACCAGCTTGCCACCTGTGTATTTCAAACAGACTTACTGTGACTATGCGGAAATTCCATGACTGGGACAGCTGCACACGGGACAAAGAAGGGCTGGGGCAGCCTGACGGGCTCCTGCTCCCTCTCCCACTCCTGTCCTTCACAGGGCACTGCAATAGCTAGGTGGTCAGTGCCCTCTCAAAGGCGGCACCCTGCCCCACATACCTGTCCCACCCTCTGGCACAATAGCCAATCCTCTTCTGAAATCAGTGAGAACTCCATCCCCCAGGACCATCCAGTACCTGGGAGCTGACAGATACTCTGGTCTCTCCAGTTGTGTGGGGTGGACTTCACCTGCCCAGCTGCCCACTGCCCACAGTGCCCTTCAGTCCAGCGCAGCCATTAAACAAGAGCCACGCCTCCCACCTGTAAACCACCTGGCCCACCCACCACACCCCCAACACAATGGACTGAGGACAGCTCACACCTCCACCTCCTCCATCCCTTTCACAGCACCTGCATCTTCCACCCGTCCTGCTCTCACACACTCACATGCCGCCCGTGTCCCTAAGGCAGCACTAAGGGACCACGGAGAGCACGAGCCCCCCAGGGGGGTCTGCATCAGACCCCCAGCAGGCTCAGCCAGAACAGGGGGCTGACAGCACTGTGTCCCCAGGTGGATTGTCCTCTGGGGGATCTTGACCCAGCATCTTCAGGGTCACAGGGATCACTGACCTCACAGCTTTCTGCCTCTGGTTTGCCCTGCACATTCCCTCCTACACCCTCTGCCAATGCCAGGATACCAGGATCCCCCTTCAACCAGGAATCTGCTCCCACAACCAGGGAAAGAAAGCAGCGTGGAGGGTGCACAGAATTCACGGTGAAGCTGGAGCTCCTCCCCACAGGGGCTTTGCTCACACTGCCAGCCCACGGGGAAGGGGGCAGCCTGGGGAAAGGTGTGCTCTTAGGAGTTCTGGGAAGCTATGGTCCAGATGCAGGGCCCTGGGTTCTGTTCCCCTGGAAGAGGAAAGGCGATGGTATCTTCTTAGAAAAGCATTTATCAGATGTGACCTGGTCAAGGTAATAATTTTTACCTTGTTAAACTATAACAAAGCGCCATAAAAGGTACTTTATTCTGGGCTCGGGTCCAAATTACCTTCCTCTAAATCACAGGGTACATATTGCCTGAGGCTGTTGGAATGTTCTTTTGGTCAAAGATCAGTCAGCATTTATACTGAACACCAGGAACTTTCTACCATAATATAAAATGTCTTTTTATTTCAAGGCCATCCTTCCACAACACTCTTTAACCAGTTAAAAGAAGAACAGTAACCCCTGGAGTCCAGTTCTCGCCATTCTAAAGATGAATACAACCTCTGAGCTCTATCATGTTTCCATGAGGGTTTATCCTCAGACCTTAGACCACTGGCTCTCCCCACTGGTCCCTTCCATCTCAGTACAGAGACACATACACCAAAAAGCAGCGCACAGTATGAAAATCTTTTACCTCCAGAAATGTAAACATTCCCCAAATTAAATAGGATTTCCAGTAACACTTTATGACTGCTTTCATTAAGGAAGGCTCCTGTGCATCCTTCTGGGCTCTCTTCACTTCTTGATCCCAGTACCTGTGATACAAAACAAAGCACAGTAAAGAACAGCGTGTCCACCAAAGGGAAAATGGGAGAGGGACAGAGGGGAAGATAAGCCTTCACTACAGGGCACTCTATGGCTGCCCCATAGATGCTGGCTAACTGCTCACAGGGATCCTAAAAGATAAGCAGTGCAGACTCTGAAGCACCAGAGAAACAGGCCTTGAGGCAAAAGTTCCAGATTCTGGAAACAAGTTCCTGCCAAGATTTGCTGGATTCACAGGTCACAAGCAGCTCAGGTGGGCAGACTCCCTCCTCCAGGGACCCCACCTACGGGGATAGAGCTCGGCCTCCAGGGCCGTGGCTGTGGGCTCCCTCCATGCCCACAGATGCACAGGGAACGCGGGCCTCCAAAGTGGGCTAAGCCCAGGGTCAACTGAGTGGCTGAGTGTGCAGTGTCAGGAGAGGAGTCTCAGAAGAACCCAGAGGAAGGCAAAGCCTCCCTCAAACCTTTAGCCCCACATGGAAATTCTCACTCTTTCTCCCCTTCTCCCTGATGTCTGTGCTCACCCTTGCAGCTCTTCTCCGAGGTGCTGGGAGCGATCTTCTGGAAGCACCGAGTACATGTCATCTGGTTCTAATTTCCGTTTGTGACCAATTTTAAACAAGGGGTTTAGCCACCTGTTAAAAATTAAAAGGAGAGTGACATATATCCAAATTACACATCTCTAATTAGAAACCTACATTCATGGACATTGCTAAAAAAAAAGTCTACATTTAAAATATATAAAGATATGGGGAAAATTAGATATATGCTTACAAACACACATACATTCTAGGTATAGGAAAGTCATGCTGGTTTATATATTACATAATTAAAGCAGCCTTTTTGTGGCCTACTGAACATACATTGTACATCTGCTTTAATTATTAAGAAAAAAAAAATGTTTAGAAATCAAATAAAGTAACAGTGGGTCAGGCATGCAGAATAGAGCCGAATGGCCATTGTGGGTAAGGCTGCAGATATGTTCCTGTATTGCTGAGGACTTAAATCTTCTGAAATGTATCAGATTGAAGGATACCTACATGCACTGCTGCTGCTGCTAAGTCACTTCAGTCGTGTCCGACTCTGTGTGACCCCATTGAAGGCAGCCCACCAGGCTCCCCCATCCCTGGGATTCTCCAGGCAAGAACACCGGAGTGGGTTGCCATTTCCTTCTCCAATGCATGAAAGTGAAAAGTGAAAGTGAAGTCGCTCAGTCATGTCCGACTCCTAGCGACCTCATGGACTGCAGCCCACCAGGCCCCTCCATCCATGGGCTTTTCCAGGTAAGGGTACTGGAGTGGGTTGCCATTGCCTTCTCCCCTACATGCGCTAGTGGTAAAGAATCCGTCTGCTAAAGCAGGAGATGTAAGAGATGCTGGTTCGATCCCCAGGTTGGGAAGATTCCCTGGAGAAGGAAATGGCGACCCACTTCAGTGTTCAAACCTAGAAAATCCCATGGACAGGGGAGCATGGTGGGCTCCAGTCCATGGGGTCACAGTCGGACATGACTGAAGTGTCTTAGCACCAGTAATATTCAAAGAAGTTGCAAACTTGAGGTCTCAAGGTCTCCTTAGATCAGTTGTCAACACAGAGAAGTTTTTACAGGGAGTTATCTTATGGACACAACACCCTGAGTCTAACAGGCTCTGGACCCGGAACTACTTACAGTCCTGTCAGACTCCCCTCAGCCAGAACACTCATGTGAGCCTCTTTCTGAACCCAACCTTCTGAAGGCAACCTCAAGATAAGTAATAGCTTCCCAACTAAAATGCGATTGATTCTTCTTATGGTCCTCCTCGGCATCACTCTCGGGAAAATTCATTTATTTTTAAAAGTAACATTCAAACATCCAAAAGGGCTGGAATTTTACTGATTGTTGGATCTGTCACCATCAGCCTCAGTTGGGGAATAAATATTGCTCACCAGACTTTCAGGGAACTTTAGCTGACAATATCACCAAACTATGGTTTAATTCCACCATGCCCAGGTTTCTGCCCAGGGACACCAAGGTTGCCCCCAGTGCCACCACATCGCTGCAAGGACATATGTGTTAGTCAAATCCCTGTTTTCTGGGGGTCCAACCAACCATTTACTATGAGCCCTCCACCTACAGGCATGGCCGACTCTAGATAATTACCATGCTTAAGGGCTCTGGGGATAGGATCATACCAAACATGGAGGGGCCTGGCCATGAGCAAGCACCCTGGATGGAAGGGCACCACCATGAGCCTAAACAAGACTCAATAAAATTCAAAGACCGTGTGTGTGCCCCTGAGGGATGTTTGTTCCTTGAGGACCTTGTAGCAAGGGCCACCCATGTTGGGCCATCAACCGTCTCCAAGAAAACTACCAGGGGACACTGGGCTATATGTGGTTCACACCCAGATCAAGGTTACATTCAGATTTTAATTACACTCGCACAACCTGTGAATCAAAGGGGGCCATTCATCTAGTCAGGAGGGGAGCTGGACTGGTAATAGCAGTTGTCACTCTTGTAGGATCCCTGGTGAGCCTAGCATGAGAAAGAATTTATAATACCCTAAGTATAAAAAAAAGAAATTAAAAAAGTCAGAGACTGGCCTAGGTAAGTAGAGAACCCAGTTCTAACCTTAGAATGACAAAATCTTCACTAGACCCTCTGGCCCATATGACACTTGACCACTGCAAAGCTCTTGACTACCTGCTGGCTGATCAAGGGGGAATTTGTCCCCCAACCATTTCCTGTTGTTTTTATGTTAACACTTGTGGTTAGATAGAAAAGAGCACATCCCAATTGCCAGAGAAAACTGCCTACAGACAAAGACAAATATCATACAGTATCACTTATACACGGAATCTTAAAAAGCAGTATAAATGAACTTATCTACCAAAGAGAAACAGAGTTACAGATGTAGAAAATGAACTTATGGTTACCAGCGAGGGAGGGAGGAAGGGACAAATTGAGAGACTCAGATTGACATACATAAACTACTATATACGTATCCAACTCTTTGCAACCCCATGAGCTGCAGCCCGCCAGGCTTCTCTGCCCATGGGAATTCTCCAGGCAAGAATACCTGAGTGGGTTGCCATGCTCTCCTCAGTGGATCTTCCCAACCCAGGGATCTAAGCCAGGTCTCCTGCACTGCAGGCGGATTCTTTACAGTCTGAGTCACCAGGGAACTATATATAAAAGACATAACTGATAAGAACCTACTGTGTAGCAGAGGGAACTCTACTTAATACTCTGTAATAGCTTTTATCTTTTTTTAAAGAAAAGAACCTTTTAAAAATAGTGGATATATGTCTATTGATTTACTTTGCTGTACTCCTAAAACTAACACAACACTGTAAATCAACTATACTCCAATAAAAATTCTTCTTTAATAGAGAGAAGGTCACTTGGCCAAATACTCAAAACAGAAAGGGCCTGGCTGAACAAATTTGTGACAGGAACAAAAGAAGCTTCCCCAGCTTCCCTGGGCTTCTAAGGCCATTCTTAGAACCCCTTACATTTATTCTCCTTTTCTGGCTCTTCGGCCCATGATTCTTCAGTTGTCTCATTAGTTTTATCTCTTAGAGAACTGAGACAACCAAGTGGCAGATGGTCTTTACCCAAGGCTATGAGCAATTGGGACTCTAGCCTGGTGACAATCAGATTCATTTTGGTGGAATCAGGAGAAATCCGCTCCTCTAACCCAAAGCAAAAACAACACCCAGTTGTGGATGTGACTGGTGATGAAAATAAAGTTCGATGCTGTAAGAACAATATTGCATAGGAACATGGAATGTTACGTCCGTGAATCAAGGTAAATTGGAAGTGGTCAAACAGGCGATGCCAAGAGTCAACATTGATATTTTAGGAATCAGTGAACTAAAATGGGGTGAAATGGGTGAATTTAACTCAGATGACCATTATATCTACCACTGTGGGCAAGAATCCCTTAGAAGAAATGGAGTAGCCATCATAGTCAGCAAAAGAGTCCAAAATGCAGTACTTGGGTGCAATCTCAAAAATGACAAAATGCTCTCTGTTCATTTCCAAGGCCAACTATTCAATATCATGGTAATCCAAGTCTATGCCCCAACCAGTAATGCCAAAGAAGCTCAAGTTGAATGGTTCTATGAAGACCTACAAGACCTTCTAGAACTAACACCCCAAAAAAGATATCCTTTTCATCATGGGGACTGAAATGCAAAAGTAGGAAGTCAAGAGATACCTGGAATAACAGGCAAATTTGACCTTGGAATACAAAATGAAGCAGGGCAAAGGCAAACAAATTTTTGCCAAGAGAATGTACTGGTCATAGCAAACACCCTCTTCCAACAAAACAAGAAAAGACTACACATGAACATCATCAGATAGTCAATACCAAAATCAGATTGATTATATTCTTTGCAGCTGAAGATGGAGACACTCTATACAGTCAGCAAAAACAAGACCAGGAGCTAACTGTTCAGATCATGAACTCCTTAGTGAAAAATTCAGTCTTAAATTGAAAAAAGTAAGGAAAGCCACTAGACCATTCAGATATGACCTAAATCAAATACCTTATGATTATAGAGTGGAAGTGACAATAGATTCAAGGGATTATATCTGATAGCAGAGTGCCTGAAGGTCTATGGACAGAGATAAGTGACATTGTACAGGAGGCAGTGATCAAGACCATCCCCAAGAAAAAGAAATGCAAAAAGGCAAAATGGTTGTCTGAGGAGGGCTTACAAATAGCTGAGAAAAGAAGATAAGAGAAAGGCAAAGGAGAAAAGCAAAGATATACCCATCTGAATGCAGACTTGCAAAGAATAGCAAGGAGAGATACGAAAGCCTTCCTAGTGATCAAGGCAAAGAAATGAGGAAAATACTAGAATGGGAAAGACTAGAGATCTCTTCAAGAAAATTAGTGAAACCAAGGGAAAATTTCATGCAAAGATGGACACAATAAAGGACAGAAATGTTATGAATGTAACAGAAGAAGAAGATACTAAGAAGAGGTGGCAAGAATACACAGAAGAACTATACAAAAAAGGTCATCATGACACAAATAACAATGGTGGCATAATCACTGGACAACAGCCAGACATCCTGGAACATGAAGGCAAGTAAGCCCTTGGGAAGCATCACTACGAACAAAGGTAGTGGAGTTGATGGAATTCTAGCTGAGGTATTTCAAATCCTAAAAGGTGATGCTTTTAAATTGCTACATTCAATATGCCAGCAAATTTGGAAAACTGAGCAGTGGCCACAGGACTGGAAAAGTTCAGTTTTCATCAATCCCAAAGAGAGGCAATTCCAGAGAATGTTCAAAGTACCACACAATTGCATTCATCTCACACGCTAGCAAAGTAATACTCAAAATTATCTAATAGTACGTGAACCATGAACTTCCAGATGTTAAAGCTGGATTTAGAAAAGGCAGAGGAACCAGAATCAAATTACCAACATCTGTTGGATCACAGAAAAAGCCAGAGAATTACAAAAAACATCTACTTCTGATTTATTGACTATTGCTAAGTCTTTGACTGTGTGGATCACAGCAAACTGTGCAAAAATTCCTCAAGAGACAGGAATACCAGACAACTTGACCTGCCTCCTGAGAAATCTGTATGCAGGTCAGGAAGCAACAGTTAAAACTGGACACGGAAAAAGAGATTGGAGAGAGGAGTATGGCAAGTTTCTAGAATTCCAGAAAAAAACATCTATTTCTGCTTTATTGACTATGCCAAAGCCTTTGACTGTGTGAATCACAATAAATTGTGGAAAATTCTTCAAGAGATGGGACTACCAGATCACCTAACCTGCCTCTTGAGAAACCTGTATGCAGTTCAGGAAGCAACAGTTAGAACTGGACATGGAACAGACTGGTTCCAAATAGGAAAAGGAGTATGTCAAGGCTGTATGTTGTCATCCTGCTTATTTAACTTATATGCAGAGTACATCATTAGAAAGCCTGGGCTGGATGAAGCACAAACCAGAATCAAGATTGCCAGGAGAAATTTCAATAACCTCAGATATGCAGATGACACCACCCTTGTGGCAGAAGGTGAAGAAGAACTAAAAAGTGTCTTGATTAAAGTGAAAGAGGAGAGTGAAAGAGTTGGCTTAAAGCTCAACATTCAGAAAACGAAGATCATGGCATCTGGTCCCATCACTTCATGACAAATAGATGGGGAAACAGTGGAAACAGTGGCTGACTTTACTTTTTTTGGCTCCAAAATCACTTCAGATCGTAATTGCTGCCACAAAGTTATGACCAACCTAGGCAGCATATTAAAAAGCAGAGACATTACTTTGTCAACAAAGGTTGATCTAGTCAAGGCTATGGTTTTTCCAGTAGTTATGTATGGATGTGGTAGTTGGACTATAAAGAAAGCTGAGTGCAGAAGAATTGGTGTTTTTGAACTGTGGTGTTGGAGAAGACTCTTGAGAGTCCCTTGGACTGTAAGAAGATCCAACAGGTCCATCCTAAAGGAAATCAGTCCTGGGTGTTCATTGGAAGGACTGATGTTGAAGCTGAAACTCCAATATTTTGGTCACCTGATACAAAGAGCTGACTTATCTGAAAAGACCCTGATGTTGGTAAAGATTAAAGGCAGGAGGAGAAGGGGATGACAGAGGATGAAATGGTTAGATGGCATTACCAACTCAATGGACATGAGTTTGGGATAAACTCCGGGAGTTGGTGATGGACAGGGCAGCCTGGTGTGCTGCGGTTCATGGTGTCGCAAAGAGTTGGACATGACTGAGCAACTGAACTGACTGACTGAACTGATGGCAGAAAGAAAAGAAGAGCTAAAGAGCCTCTCAATGATGGTGAAAGAGGAGAGTGAAAAAAGCTGGCATAAAACTTAACATTCAAAAGATGAAGATCACGCATCTGGTCCCAACAGTTCAGTTCAGTTCAGTTCAGTTGCTCAGTCATGTTCGACTCTTTGCGACCCCATGAATTGCAGCACACCAGGCCTCCCTGTCCATCACCAACTCCCGGAGTTCACTCAGACTCACGTCCATCGAGTCAGTGATGCCATCCAGCCATCTCATCCTCTGTCGTCCCCTTCTCCTCCTGCCCCCAATCCCTCCCAGCATCAGAGTCTTTTCCAATGAGTCAACTCTTCACATGAAGTGGCCAAAGTACTGGAGTTTCAGCTTTAGCATCATTCCTTCCAAAGAAATCCCAGGGCTGATCTCCTTCAGAATGGACTGGTTGGATCTCCTTGCAGGCCGAGGAACTCTCAAGAGTCTTCTCCAACACCACAGTTTAAACACATCAGTTCTTCAGTGCTCAGCCTTCTTCACAGTCCAACTCTCACATCCATACATGACCACAGGAAAAACTATGCATAGCCTTGACTAGACGGACCTTTGTTGGCAAAGTGATGTCTCTGCTTTTGAATATGCTATCTAGGTTGGACATAACTTTCCTTCCAAGGAGTAAGCGTCTTTTAATTTCATGGCTGCAGTCACCATCTGCAGTGATTCTGGAGCCCAAAAAAATAAAGTCTGACACTCTTTCCACTGTTTCCCCATCTATTTCCCATGAAGTGATGGGACTGGATGCCATCATCTTCGTTTTCTGAATGTTGAGCTTTAAGCCAACTTTTTCACTCTCCACTTTCACTTTCATCAAGAGGCTTTTTAGTTCCTCTTCACTTTCTGCTATAAGGGTGGCGTCATCTGCATATCTGAGGTTATTGATATTTCTCCTGGCAATCTTGATTCCAGCTTGTGTTTCTTCCAGTCCAGCGTTTCTCATGATGTACTCTGCATATAAGTTAAATAAGCAGGGTGACAATATACAGCCTTGACATACTCCTTTTCATGGCAAATAGATGGGGAAACATGGAAACAGTGACAGACTTTATTTTGGAGGCTCCAAAATGACTGCAGATGGTGACTGCAGCCATGAATTAAAAGACGCTTGATCCTTGGAAGAAAAGTTATGGCCATCCTAGACAGCATATTAAAAAGCAGAGACATTACTCTGCTGACAAACATCTGTATAGTCAAAGCTGTGGCTTTTCCAGTAGTCATGAATGGATGTGAGGTTTGGACTATAAAGAAAACTGAGCACCGAAGAATTGATGCTTTTGAACTGTATTTTGGAGAAGACTCGTGGAGTGCAAGGAGATCCATCCAGTCAATCCTAAACAAAATCTTTCCTGAATTTTCATTGGAAGGACAAATTCTTTGGCCACCTGATGCAAAGAACTGAGTCATTGGATAAGACCCTGATGCTGGGAAAGATTTAAGGCGGGAGGAGAAGGGGACGACAGAGGATGAGATATTTGAACAGCATCACCATCTCAATGGACATGAGTTTGAGCAAGCTCCAGGAGTTCACAATGGACAAGGAAACCTGGTGTGCTGCAGTACATGGGATCGCAAAGAGTCAGACACATTGAACAACTGAACTGAACTGAACTCAGTATGTGACAATGCCTATGCTTAGCCGGTAGCAAGATCAGAAGATGAACCTTTGCCCCTTCAGAGTCCTTCAGTAATAAGGAGCAGTAAAAAGGAAAGGCTGATAACCCAGAAATATATCCCTGTCCCTCCCTCGAATGGAAACCAACTGCTCTTATCTGAGTTTCAGGCTCAATCACAAAAGGAAAGAAAAAAATAAGAACTGATTAGAACTAGGTAGGACCCAAATGGCAGAAGCTCGAACATCTAGTAGACACAGAGCCTCATTATGCATCCAGTATAATATATAAGCATGATAAATTACACACCAACCAGGACCACTAAAGTTGACAATGGCTATGACAACAAAGCAAAGAGCTCATACAAGGACTAAAAAGGAGTGCTACCTTAATTTCAGGTCCAAATCACACTGCATTTTTGGGTAAGCCATGAATATTCCTCCCTCTCTTAACCTGATTCCCTTCTTTTTACTTCAACCCTCCTATATACCTAGTTGGACTGAGAGGTTGACTTGCAAACTAAGTCTCCGCTTTTCCATTCTTTGGTCACTGAGCAAAGCTTGTGCTCTACCAGTCACACCATCAGTTTACTTATTGGTTGTGGGAATCTGAGGGAGAAAGAACCTCCCCATCATGATAAGGGGTCTCATCCTGGGCTAGGCCCCTGGCACAGTTCCAGGCAACCAATTCCATGACAAGCACAACAGTTACATACACAAGAAACATAGACCCCAGAACCAGACTTCCTGGTTTGAGATCCCACTCCACCACTTACAAGCTGTGTGATGGTAAGCAACTTACTCAACCTCTATGCTTCAGAGTCTTCAAGCATGAAATAAGAGGTAATAGCTCCTTCCTCCCCAGCAGGAAAACTGGAAATGGGTGCCAATGAAACTGGAAGTCTTCACCTTCCATTTCTATGCACATACATTTTCAAAGTCAACAAACAGAATGTGCTTTGAGAGTTTCTTGCCTTACTTGACGTTAAAGAGACATTTGTCTACTTTGCTATTATTTATGGTAACCACACACATATTCCTTCTTCTAGGTCCTTCTTTCCTAAAGGGTGATCAAATAGCCAAGGGATGTAGCTACATGCAATGAATACACCACCATCAAAACAAGCATAGGAGCTGCCATCCCCCTGGGGATCCCCTAGGCTGTCCAATAAAAGAAGTATCAGAATTTGTGGAAAAGATAAATGGGTTATCTTTAAGACCTAATAATCACCCAAGTGGGATTAAAATCCAAAGGTTCAGGCCTGCATATCTGTAGTCCCAGCTGTTAGATGAAGACTTCAATTAAGAGCTTTAACTCTCTGCAGTGCTTTTCATCTCTGTGTTTCCTCCCAGCTCATGGACCTGTCAGTGGTTTCAGGACCAAAGGACTCCTGGGCAGGACCACCTGCATCAAGACTGTGCACTGCTTCTCTAAAGGACAGAGATCTGGATAAGATGCCACAGGTTTCAGGGACCCCATCCCCAGGGTTTGGTTCTCAAAGATAGAAGTGGAGATATTCACAATAGGGCCAGGGGCTGTGGTCAAATACATACTCTACTCCTGGCCGTGTGCCCCAGGCAAAAGCAACACATGTTCCAGAATAACGTCCCCATTCATTTCATACAAAACAATAGTGTTTTGTACACGCATGAAATTGGCCAAAACTAGGTACCAGGACATACAGGACCACACAGGAAGTGAAGGAGGGACAGAAAGAAATACATGGTCATAGACAGGGGGAAAGAGGGAGCCCCAGGGCAGTTGGAACTCAGATGTTCACCTAAGGAACTTGGGAAAAGGTGGGGACATTATTGGAAGATGGCAAAGATGCAGGGCACTAAATAGATAAAGAAAATTGTTCACAAGCTGCTTTCTTGAGGGGGGGGGGGGCGGGGGGAGTTGCAGCTTATTTCAGAACTGACAGTGAATTCCTGAATGGTTCTGAGGCCACTGAATAAGGTGGAGGTAGGGAGCCCAGTCCCTTCTCCTGCTGGGCAGTGACTCCCCGTGAGCAACCTCCTTGCCTTCTGCTCCTGCTGCATCAGCTCTCAGGCTCCAGGGCTGGCTGGGTGGAGAGCAGCAAGGCAGGGAGACTCAGTTCCCCTGACACCAGGTTCCTTGGTACCCCTCCCAACCCTACCCCTCCCAACGTCCCAACCCCACCGGCCCCAGGCACCCAGGCATGCTCCCTCGCCTTGTCCCTTGGTCCCCAACAGAAGCCGACAGTGTCAGGCTTGCCCCGCAGTGGAATGTCACAGCTCAGACAGGGCACTCACCAGACAAACAGGCGCGAGCAGAAGTTCGCCTTCTGCACCGGGCTGGTCTTCACCTCCGCGGACACAGGCAGCATCTTGCCGGCCAAGGTGGACACAGACCAGGGTCTCCCTGCTCAGGCGGCGGTGGGGCTCCTGCTGCTCCTGGAGGCGCCGGCGGGGATGCTGGAGACTGGCCGCCTCACAGGTCCACTGGGCCGGAGCCTGAGAACACCTGCTTCTGAGAGTGGAGCGCCCTTTGTGCACCAGGTCCGCCTCCCAAGACTGAGCAGCCTCCAGGCTCCACCTCTGAGGCACCCTTTCTGTGCAGGTGTTGCCACAGGCATAGGATAGAGACAGTGTGCCACGTGTGGGACTGCAGGACCAAGAGACAGCCAGGTAGATGCTTCCAGAAGCCTCACGCAGGTAGGAGGCAAAGTTATCAGCTCTTTGATAAAGGCAGCAGGCTGACTGCGGGGCACAACCAGCCCAGCTCCCAGGAACGCACCTGGCTGCAAACTCTGCGGAAGTTCCTGCTCTGAGCCCAGGCACTCAACCAGAAGGTGGAGGTGAGAGGCTCAGGCCCTGCCCATCTCTGCTGCTCAGAGGCTCCCCATGGGCTGCAGAGGAAACCTGGAAAAGCTAGCAGGAGGAGATAGAAGCCTCCTCTCTGGGCCCTCTGCCCTCATCAAAACCAAACAAGGGCCCTGTGGGAAGTTCTCCAACTGTAATGAAGCAGAACCTAGTGGGGCCTTCCTGGGATAGATCCTACCCCAACCCCATGCCCTCTGCCTGTCTCTTGTTTGTAGAAAATCTTCAGTCTCCCAGGCCTCATCTGAATCACAAAAGGCTGGCTCAAGAATTAATGACTGAAAAAAAAAAAAAAAAAAGAATTAATGACTGGAAAAATGTGAACAAGTAATAAAAAAAAATAAAATAAAATAAAAAACTTTATCAATAGATTAGCCATACTGCAGTCACAGAATCTTTAGTTCCTCCCAGAAGGCTACAGATAATATGTTTGGTGCACATTCCCGAGTTGTTTTGCAGATGCTAAAAAGTCCACCAGGTGGAAGAAGTTAACTGCATGATGACCATGATAAACTTGAACCTAAGGATTTATGATGATAACCCCTGTTGCATTACCGTGCTCCTCAACATCAAGCAGAGAATAGTGCGTGAGCTAAATCAAGTACTCTCCACTCTCTCCCCTAGACTGCCTTTAAAAAACCTCCCCTGAAATCCACTGGGGAGTTCCAGCCTTCTGAGCATGAGCATCCTTACTCCTTGCTTGGCCCTTGCAATAAACCTTTCTCTGCTCAGAACACCAACATTTCAGTTCATATCACCTCAGTGTACATTGGGCACAAGGGCCTGGTTTGGCCAATACAAACCAGGCACCAAACATTTGACGATGGCCAACAACAGGGTTTAGCACAGATTATGTTTGTAGAGCTATAAGACTTAAACAAATGTAACAAAAGATTAGAAGACTTCAAATGATTTTGAAACATGAATTCATTGGAGATTGCCACAATATGTGAGGTGTCTTGCATTTCACAGGTTACATTGTGGGGGGACCTCTGTGAGCTTTTTGCTGCCCTCTTTGAAGAGAAATTTGGGACAGAGAGATTGCCTTATGATTTCTTTCATCATGAGCTCAGGGCCTGCCTAGTGGAGTAATAGTGGCAATATGTTACAGAATACAGGTTATGTGCATTTGTGGCAAACTTAATTCACTTTTACCTCCCACAATGCCCTATTCAAGAAGGTATTATCTCTATTTTACAGATGAGAAAGATGAGGCTCAAGGACAGCATTCTCCAAGATCTTTGAATCAGTAAATGATGAATTTTGATTTGGATTCAAGTCCAAGTCCAGCATGACTGTCTCACTGTTGGATGGTCAGTGTGTGAAAAGTGTCTGGAATATGCTATCTGAATGAATCAATGCTGTAGGGCTGAGAATAAAATCTTGGGCTCCCACTCATAAGTGATAAGTTATTTGTGTGGTCATCTTACCAGCTCAGCAGCTTCTCTTCCCTTTTATTCTAAATGAAGGAAGATCAAAGTTTGTGGTGCTTATAATAAGATCACCTCAATATTCTTTGATAATTTCCCATGTACCTTGGTTAAAATGGTGTTATTAATGACTTTTAGCTTCAGTTATGCAAGATGAATATGTCCTGCAGAACTAGTGTGCAGCAATTTGGTTACAGTTGACAGTACAGTACTGTGTCCTTTTCATTTGCTGAGAGAGTAGAGTTTGGGAGTTCTCAATATACAAGAGAGAAAAAATTAAATGATTAAAATGTGAAGTGATAGATATATTGATTGGCTTGGTATGATGAGCATTTCACAATGTATATGTATGTCAAGTCATCAAGTTGTACATCTAAATAAATACAATTTTTGATCATCAATTAGACCTCAATAAAGCTGAAGGGGAAATTAATTTTAAAGAAACCCTTAATGTATTCAAATGTTTTTTATAACTCAAACATATAAGAATGGCAAACTGTTGATAATTTTGTATTGATGAGCATGCTGTTGGTTTATTATACTATTTTTTTTTGATATCTCATGCATATTTGAAGTTTTCTATTGAAAAAAGGAAGACAAAGCTGAAAATTGTCAACTTCCAATTACCCATCTTTCTGGTGTTAACTCTTTCTCAGATAATGCAATCAAACAACCTAAATAATCACTCCTCACTTGATTTCCAGTTCTCTTGGAAATTCTCTACATTTCTCCATCCCTATAAATGTTCAGCTACTACCTCTACTTCAAAGAAGAATAAATTGCTTGCTGAAGTTGGAAGTCTACTGACTTCTCTTGTCACACTTCCCCAGACTGTTCTCTCTGGTCCCCACAACTGTCTCAAGACCATAATTAGTGTCTCCAAACTGTCAAATACACTCAGTCCCTACACCTTCTGCTGTATTTTTTTTTAATTAAGATTTTTTGAAACTTCTTAGCATTATTTTCTGAACATACACCACTATGATATTTAGAAGAAATGTTCAAATCCAATGTTACACTGTTCAGAGGACTGGCTCTGGAGCCAAGGGACCAGAGCTCTAGATGCTTCACTCATCCTGCTTCCAACAGGGTTACTGTCAGCCTCAGAATTTGTGAAAGTATTTTGTAAAAGCTAAAACAAATACAAATAAAACTCTGTTTGTTTTGAAATTACTATACTACTAAGTACAGTCAACAGATTCAATGCAATCCCGATCAAATTACCAATGGCACTTTTCACAGAACTAGAACAAAAAAATTCGCAATTCATATGGAGACATAAGAGACCCTGAATATCCAAAAAAGAAGAATAGAGCTGGAGGAATCAACCTTCCTGACTTCAGACTAAACTGCAAAGCTACAGTAATCAAGACAGTATGGTACTGGCACAAAAACAGAAATATAGAACAATGGAACAAGATAGAGAACCCAGAGATGAACCCACCCACCTATGGGTACCTAATTTTTGACAAAGGGAGCAAGAATATACAATGGGGCAAAGACAGCCACTTCAGTAAGTGGTGCTGGAAAAATGGACAGCTACATGCAAAAGAATGAAATTAGAACACTACCTCAAACCATACACAAAGATAAACTCAAAGTGGATTAAAGACCTAATTGTAAGACCAGAAACTATTAAACGCTTAGAGGAGAACATAGGCAGAGTACTCGATGACATAAATCAAAGCAAGATCTCCTACCCACCTCCTAGAATAATGGAAATAAAAACAAAAGTAAACAAGCACTGCCTAATTAAACTTAAAAGCTTTTGCACATCAAAGGAAACTACAAACAAAGTGAAAAGACAACCCTCAGAATGGGAGAAAATAATAGCAAAGGAAACAACTGATAAAGAATTCATTTCTAAAATATACAAGCAGCTCATACAACTCAATACCAGAAAAGCAAACAACCTAATCAAAAAGTGGGAAAGGGACCTGAAGAGACATTTCTCCAAAGAAGGCATACAGATGGGTAACAGGCACACGAAAAGATGCTCAACATCACTCGTTATTGGACAAATGCAAATCAAAACTACAAGAAGTTACCACCTCACACCAGAGTGCCCATCATCACAAAGCCTAAAAACAATGGATGCTGGAGAGGGTATGGAGAGAGGGGAACATTCTTGTAATGTAAACTGATACAGTCACTATGGGAGACAGTATGGAGACTCCTTAAAAAGCCAGGCATAAAACCACCATATGACGCAGCAATCCCACCCCTAGGCATATACCCGGAGGAAATAAAAACTGAAAAAGACACACGTACCAAATGTTCATTGCAGCACTGTTTACAATAGCGAGAACATGCAGGCAACGTGGATGTCCATCGACATATAAATGGATAGAGAAGCTGCGGCACACATATATACAATGGACTAGTGCTGCTGCTGCTGCTGCTGCTGCTGCTAAGTTGCTTCAGTCGTGTCCGACTCTGTGTGACCCCAGAGACAACAGCCCACCAGGCTCCCCCATCCTTGGGATTCTCCAGGCAAGAACACTGGAGTGGGTTGCCATTTCCTTCTCCAATACTCAGCCATGAAAAGGAACAGATTTGAATATGTTCTAATGAGGTGGACGAAACTAGAGCCTATTATGCAGAGTGAAGTAAGTCAGAAAGAGGAATATAAATATTGTATACTGACACATATATATGGAATCTGAAGAGATGGCACTGATGAATTTATTTTCAGTGCAGCAATGGAGAAACACACATAAAGAATAGACCTATGGATAGAATGGGAGGAGAGGAGGGAGAAGGGGAGATGTATGGAGAAAGTAACATAGAAATTCACAATACCATATGTAAAATAGATAGCCAATGAGAATTTGCTGTATGACTCAGGGACCTCAAACATGGACTCTGCGAAAGGCTGAAGGGTGAGGTGGGGAGGAAGATGGGAGGGAGATCCGGGAGGGAGGGGACACGGGTATACCTATGGCTGATTCTTGTTGATGCATGACAGAAAACTAAAAAATTCTATAAAGCAATTACCTTTCAATTAAAAAACAACAACAAAAACTTTTTGTTTTGAACAGGTGTTCAGTGAATGCCTTTCAGGTACAGGACCACTAGGCCAGACACAGAGCTTACAAACATGGGGGAGATGTCATAAGACCTCTATCTGCACTTGTTTACTGATCTGAAATTGTTCAATACTACAACTAAAAGAACAATAACAAGTGATGGAAAGGATGTACAGAAACTGGAATTCTCATATATTGCTGGTGGGAATGTAAAATGGTACAACCACAAAGTTACCACATAACCCAGAAATTCTGCTCATAGTTATCTATCCAGGATAAATGAAAACATATGCCCACATGAAAACTTAGTTACTAATGGTATAACACCATTATTCATGAAAAGGTAATAATTAGGGGTGTTAGGGGTGGGAGGAAGCAAGTGTACACCACCTAATGAATGGATAAATAAAATCTTGTACATGCAATAGGATATTATTTGTAAAGATAGATACATGTATGTATGCCACAACATGGATGAACATTGAATATATTATGCTGAGTTAATGAAGCCAGCCATTGACAAAACAACATCTAAGGAGAAATTAAATCTTGTTGGACTTGATGATTCATTTCCAAATAAATCTAAGGGATCATAGGGGAAATCTGTATCTGTGCAAACTATAAATTATTATATGGTCTACAGCAGGAGTTCCCAACCCCTGGCCACAGAGCAAGAGGTGAGCAATGGGCAAGGAAGAGAAGCTTGATGGGTATTTAGAGCCACTTCTCATCACTCACATTGCCATCTGATCTCCACCTCCTGTCAGATTAGCAGCAGCATTAGATTCTCATAGAAGCATGAACCCTACTGTGAACTGCTCACGTGAGGGATCTAGGTTGAGCACTCCTTGTGAGAATCTAATACATTATGATCTGAGGTGGAGCTGAAGTGATGACGCTAGCACTGGGGAGCATCTGCAAGTACGATTATCATTAGCAGAGAGGTTGACAGCAGAGGGTCTGTAATAAGCCAATTGCTTGCAGACTCATATCAAGACCCTTTCAATGAGTGGCAAGTGACAAGCTGCATCTGTTGGCCGGCCGTACAGTAGCACATGAGTTGGTATTTCAATTGCACAGCTGCATCTCATGATAAGCTTTAAGGCAGAATCTGACACTAATTTTACTGTGCACAAGACCTGCCCATTACTTCCATCAGTGCCTCTTTCCTGTACTGCATACTTGTCTCTGTCACAGTTTAGGTAAGCCCACAAGCTAACTTTAGCCAAAATGAGTAAAAAACAGAGTCAGAGCTTCTTTGATAAGGGGGAGAGACCCAATGATGAGACAGCAGAAGAGTCTAAGACTGCCAACAAAAGAAAACTTCAATTAAGATAAAATATCAAGAGTTCTACTTCAATTACAGGTTAAGTGCAACACATATATTTGCAACCAGTTATGCAATGAAGCCACAAAACCGTCACAACTGTTTTCACATGGAAAACATCACCCTGCATTGAAAGACAAGCCTTTGGAGTTTTTCATAAGGAAATATGTGAACACGAAGAACAGAAGCAATTAGTGATGGTCACAACTTCATCAAATGTGTCTGCACTGAGAGCATCATTCTCAGTGGTGAACATCATTGCTAAAGTTAAAAAGCCCTTCACTCCTACTGAAGAGTCAATCCTGCCTGTTCCTAAGGACAGCTTTCATGAACTTTTAGGAGAGGCTGCAGTTCAAAAGGTGGCACCATTCCCTCTTTTGGCTAGTACCATAGCTAGATGACGGAGAAGGCAATGGCACCCCACTCCAGTACTCTTGCCTGGAAAATCCCATGGACGGAGGAGCCTGGTGGGCTGCAGTCCATGGGGTCGCTAAGAGTCGGTCATGACTGAGTGACTTCACTTTCACTTTTCACTTTCATGCATTGGAGGAGGAAATGGCAACCCACTCCAGTGTTCTTGCCTGGAGAATCCCAGAGACGGGGGAGCCTGGTGGGCTGCCATCTACAGGGTCGCACAGTCAGACACGACTGAAGCGACTTAACAGTAGCAGCATAGCTAGATGAATTGGTGAAACAGCAGAGGATATTGAGACACAATTGTAGGAAAGATTAATGAGTCACCATGGTATGCAATCCAACTGAATAAGTCTACTGATGTTGACAAAAAGACAACAATGCTTGCTTCTATGAGCTATATTTTCAGGAGGATGTGCATGAGGATATGTTGTGGGCACTTTTGTTGCCAACCAATACCACAACTACAGAACTATTTAAGTCTTTGAAATTACATATCAGGAAAACTGAATTGGTCATTTTGTGTTGGTCTGTGCACACAGTGGTTGCCATGACTGGATGGCTTTCTTGTTTCACTAGTTGACTCAAAGAGATGGCTTTTAAATGTGAGTCAATATACACTGTTATCCATAGAGAAATGCTGGCTAGCTGAAAAGTGTCACCTGAACTTAACAATGTTTGCAGGGTGTGACTAAATGACCAACCTACATCACAGTGCATGCCCTTAGCTCCCATCTGTTCATACAGTTCTGTGAGGAGATGGATGCAAAGCACACACATTTCTTATGCACAAAAAAGTGAGAAGACTTTCAAACGTAGATCACTGGCCAGAGTTTTTGACATACAAGAGATGCTCCAGATATTTCTGGCAGCACCTTTCAGTGACACAGAAGGGATTGCAAACCTTGCTTACCTGTGTGACATACTCAACCTGCTGAATGAACTCAATCTATCTATCACTTTGAGGGAGAAGGACAACTGTGTTTAAGTCAGCAGATAAAGTGGCTGCATTGAATGCCAAACTGGAATTATGGAGGTAACAAGTGAACACTGGGGTTTTGACATGTTTCAAATATTAACAGAGATTTTGAAAGAGACTGAGCCAGGGCCTTCTTCATCCTGGCTGGTGTGTGATCACCTATTTCAGCTTTTGAAAGAGTTTCAGCATTACTTCCCAACCACGAAACAGTCTTGAACTGGAAAGGAATGGATCTGTGATCCATTTGCAAATAAGCCAGTTGAATCAACTTTATCTGTTGTAAGAGAGGATCACCTTCTTGAGATTGTAAATGATGATGATCTAAAAAGTATATTTGAGACAATTTCAAATCTCTATATGTTCTAGATTAAAGACAGAATATCCTGAGATTGCCACAAAGCACTGAAAAGTCTGCTTCCATATTCTTTGGGAAGCAGGGTTTTCTGCAGTGACAGCAACCAAAATGTGATTGCAGAGTAGATTGGACATAAACAGCACACTTCAGGTGTCAGTCTCTCCTATCACCCCAAAATGAGACTATCTAGTTGCAGAAAAACAAGCTCAGGGCTCCCACTGATTCTGCAGTATGATGAGTTGTATAATTATTTCATTATATAGTCACAACATAATAATAAAAGAAGTAAGTACACAGTAAATGTAATGAGCTTGAATCATCTCAAAACCATCCCACCCTCCCTGGTCCATGGAAAAACTGTCTTTCATGAAACTGGTCCCTAGTGCCAAAAAGGTTGGAGACCACTGGTCTATAGGATGCCGGGAGCCGGCATATTGCATATTGAGTGCATATTGCATATTGAGTGCAGCACTTTCCACAGCATCATCTTTCAGGATCTGGAATAGCTCAACTGGAATTCTATCACTGCCGGGAGCCAGTGTGAGGAGCTCCACCCATGACAAAGGTCATGAGGAAGGAGGCTCGGCATACGCAAAGGTGGGATCGAGCCTCAGGAGTCCCCCTGGAAATTCTCGAGCATTTACACCCAAAACCAGAGTCTGCCTACTTTCTGCTTTGTGCCTTCACCTACACCTCTGACTTTACGGGGGGCTGTCCCCCACTACCTCTCTCTGAAAAAAGAGTTAGCTTACAGCTCCAGTTAATAATTCCTGGGTGTGACAGTGTTTAACCTACAAACTCCTTTGGAAATCCTCTAGCTTGCCTGAATAGGTTTTTCCGGCCACATGTGATTGTTCAGAGCCTCCCAACTGTGAGAGGCAGGAGATGTTCTAAACTGTCTAAATACAGATTCCTTTGAGCAGTTAAAAGATTGATTAGAAATTGTATTGGTGAAGGGATTTTCACTTGTTGGGCCAATGTTTGCTGCTAAGTCTCCATATCCCTTACCTGCTGTGTCCCTGGCAGTGTATTGATTAATATAATTGGTGTAAGTAGTAGCTTTAATGTTTGTAACCTAGGACCCTTGAGTTAATTCTTTTTCTTGTTATAGCCCACCACACCTTTGCTCTGTAGGAATGCAACTTTATCTAATGCTTTTGGAGGGTGGCGCTTGACTTATCACCTTTAGAGAAAAATAAGTTTTCTGAAGAAAGGGTCTTAAAATGTTAACAGGCCTCCGGGCCAGAAGATGATGCAAATCACCTAAGCTTTTGCATATGATAAGTTTGCAGGAAGAAAGCCTGGCTTGCTGCAGGACTCTACCCCTTCCCCCATTATCCTCTATGCATAACTTAAGGTATAAAAACTACTTTGGAAAAAAAAGTGCGGGCCTTGTTCACCGAAACTTGGTCTCCCCATGTCGTTCTTTCTCTTACCTTCTGGCTGAATTATTCAGCCTCTTTTCTCCACTGAATTTCCTCACTGAGCTATTCTTATTTCAGCCTCTTTTCTCCACTGAATTTTTCTACTGAGCTATCCTCATTCTATTACTCCTTATATCCTTAATTAACATTTAATTAAGTAATTGTTTCCTGATCTTCGCCTACGCCGTCTCTCCTTCGAATACCCTGGATCAGCCGGGGCTGGGCCCCGGCAATAGGATCTCTGACATATGGTCAAAGCTGTGTTAAATCTGCAGCAGGTTTAACAACAGAATTAAAATGGCTCGGGTGGGACAGGGCTGGTTGGTCCTCAAGCATTTTTCTATCAAGACATACAGGACAAATGGGATTCACAATTTAAACATAATCCTGTGGGTATCCATAGCTCTGAATATGGTGACAATCTCTCTATCACTCCTCCTTCTAGAAATATATCTACCTCTGTAAACTCAGGGCTGGGCACCCAACTGAAATCTAGCCAATCATAATATGCCATGTCAATATGCAAAGGCCTTGGCCCACAGATAACCTCATGGCTAACCAGACCAACTGGATTTCTTCCTTGAGAATGTTGAGCGGGGGTAATTTCTGTTTTCTTTTTTGCTGGAGCTAGAAAGAGAACACCTCTCTTTCCTTTCTGATGAGGGAGTTTTAAGGACATGACACATGATTGGTAACCATGTGCCCCATTTATTTACATGGAGAGCCTGAAAGAGTAGAGCAGGTACTCAGGGAAAGTCATACAGTCAACAACTATTTATTGAACACCTACTATTCCAGGAACTAGGGATACATAAGTGAACAGCACGATTGGTATAAAGCAGAATCTCAGTGACGTCAAGTCCCTAGGGCTCTTGAGGCTAACAGGATCCCTCCTTGGATGGTGTGACCTGCTGGAGCAGAAGCTGTTACTTTCTAGCTTGTGTCCTCTGACTCTTCTCCAGGACCAAGGAGCTCACTGCTTATCTGCAATTCTCCACTTAGGGCCTCTTTCTAGCTATGGAACCACACTGGGGCCATATGCAAAGCAAGTAAAAAACCTTGGATTCAGCCCTTAACCAGTGATGGATGGGGAGTGGGTAGATAAATGCCCCAGTGCCCTTGCCTGTCAACTGGAATAATTCTGTCTCCCAGGGTAACTCAGGGAAGGAACCCAGTGGCAAAAGCAGTAACTTTCTTGATAACACACACTTTATCGGTTTCCTTCCCTTTATTGTCTCACTTATCCACTCCATACATGTGTTTTCCTAGGATCACTTCTAAAATAAACCACTTTCATGCAAATGTTTGCCTCACGGTCTGCTACTGGGGGAACCCAAACTATGACACCTATGAGGAACATGCTTCCAATTATGAAAACTACATTCACTCCATTGAACCGATGAAAATCCTTATTAATATTATAAACCTGGGTTGTCAAATACAGTAACACTATTCACATAATGCACATAAATGCATCTGGTCCAAATTGAGGCGTGCTTTAACTGTACAGTACACCACAGATTTCAAATATAGCATAAAACTTTTTTGTCTCAATGATTTTTTCCTGTTTATTACATGCTGATGTATTTTTGACACATAGTTTCAAAAAGGTCTTACTAATATTACTTTAACTTGTCCCTTTTAACTTTTTCACATGGTTGTTGCAAATTTAAATTTATAGATGTGGCTCACTATATATTTCTGTGGACAGCACTGCTATAACCAATGGACAGAATTTAACACCACAAATTTCTCTCCCACTTAAGAAAGTAAATAAGTATGATGAGAGTATTTAAATCTTGAATGTGATCTAATTCATGAAAAGAAGTCACACACACATTTCAGAACTTTGTTATTAGTAATGTGTTACCTGTGTTACTTCCCACTGGCCCTCAGTCGTATGTGCATCATTATACTATCATATAGAGCCCTGATGTAAAAACGGAAGCAAAACTGCTCAATGTGAGCCAATGACTTCTCTGGGGGCTCAGTGGTAAAGAATCTGCTTGCCAAGCAGTAGACTCCGGTTTGATACCTGGGTCGGGAAAATCCCCTGGAGAAGGAAACAGCAACTCACTCCAGTATTCTTGACTGGGAAATCCCATGGGCCGAGAGGCCTGGCAGGCTACAGTCCATGGGGTCACAAAAGAGAACGACTGACTAAACCACATTAAGATATCATAATAAAAATGGGATTTTCAGTTATTTTGATTCCAGCCTTTTGGAAAACTAGTTCATTATTTAGATAAGTGTCCAGAAACTGCAAAGAGTTGATAAAGGTGTCCTTGGAGAAGGCAATGGCACCCCTCTCCAGTACTCTTGCCTGGAAAATCCCATGGGTGGAGGATCCTGGTAGGCTGCAGTCCATGGGGTCGCTAAGAGTCGGATACGACTGAGCGACTTCACTTTCACTTTTCACTTTCATGCATTGGAGGAGGAAATGGCAACCCACTCCAGTGTTCTTGCCTGGAGAATCCCAGGGACAGGGGAGCCTGGTGGGCTGCCATCTATGGGGTCGCACAGAGTCAGACACGACTGACGCAACTTAGCAGCAGTAGCAGCAGCAGAAAAGAATATACCTAAAAAGATGAAATCCCTGTTTTCATTAGGCTCACAATCTAGAAAAAGAGTAAGTAAAAAGAAAATTATAGCAAAGTAATACAAATAATAAGATAATCAGTTCAGTAGCTCAGTCGTGTCCAACTCTTTGAGACCCCATGAATCACAGCATGCCAGGCCTCCCTGTCCATCACCAACTCCCGGAGTCTATCCAAACCCGTGTCCATCAAGTCAGTGATGCCATCCAGCCATCTCATCCTCTGTCATCCCCTTCTCATCCCGCCCCCAATCCTTCCCAGCATTAGGGTCTTTTCTAATGAGTCAACTCTTCACGTGAGGTAGCCAAAGTATTGGAGTTTCAGCTTCAACATCAGTCCTTCCAATGAACACCCAGGACTGATCTCCTTTAGGATGGACTGGTTGGATCTTCTTGCAGTCCAAGGGACTCTCAAGAGTCTTCTCCAATACGAAAGTTCAAAAGCATCAATTCTTTGGCACTCAGCTTTCTTTACCGTACAACTCTCACATCCATACATGACCACTGGAAAAACCATAGTCTTGACTAGATGGATCTTTGTTGGCAGTGTAATGTCTCTGCTTTATAATATGCTGTCTAAGTTGGTCATAACTTTCCTTCCAAGGAATAAGCGTCTTTTAATTTCATGGCTGCAATCACCATCTGCAATAAGATAATATAAACATACAAATATATTCATTCTCACCTATTAAATTAGCAACACTTTTTAAAAAACAGAATTAGTTCAGTTCAGTTGCTCAGTCATGTCCAACTCTTTGCAACACCATGGACTGCAACATGCCAAGCCTCCCTGTCCCTCGACAACTCCCAGAGTTTACCCAAACTCATGTCCATTGAGTTGGTGATACCATCCAACCACCTCATCCTCTGTCGTCCTCTTCTCCCACCTTCAATCTTTCCCAGGATCAGGGTATTTTCAAATGAGTCAGTTCTTCACATCAGGTGGCCAAATTATTGGAGCTTCAGCTTCAACATCAATCCTTCCAATGAACACTCAGGACTGATCTCCTTTAGGATGGACTGGTTGGATCTCCTTGAGGTACAAGGGAATTTCAAGAGTCTTTTCAAATATCAAAGTTCAAAAGCATCAGTTCTTCAGTGCTCAGCTTTCTTTATAGTCCAACTCTCACATCCATACATGACTACTGGAAAAACCATAGCCTTTAGTAGATGGACATTTGTTGGCAAAGTAACGTCTCTGATTTTTAATATACTGTCTAGTTTGGTCATAACTGTCCTTCCAAGGAGTAAGTGTCTTTTAATTTCAAGGCTGTAGTCACCATCTGAAGTGATTTTGGAGCCCCCCAAAATAAAGAAGGCAATGACACCCCACTCCAGTACTCTTGCCTGGAAAATCCGATGGATGGAGGAGCCTGCTAGGCTGCAGTCCATGGGGCCACTGAGAGCCGGACACGACTGAGCGACTTCACTTTCATTTTTCACTTTCACTTTTCACTGTCATGCATTGGAGAAGGAAATGGCAACCCACTCCAGTGTTCTTGCCTGGAGAATCCCAGGGACGGGGGAGCCTGGTGGGCTGCCGTCTATGGGGTCAAACAGAGTTGGACACGACTGAAGTGACTTAGCATAGCAAAATAAAGTCAGCCACTATTTCCAGTTTCCCCATCTATTTTCCATGAAGTTGATGGGACTGGATGCCATGATCTTAGTTTTCTGAATGTTGAGCTTTAAGCCAACTTTTTCACTCTCCTCTTTCACTTTCATCAAGAGGCTCTTTAGTTCTTCTTCACTTTTGGTCATAAGATCATCTGCATATCTGATGTTACTCTATTTCTCCCAGCAATCTTGATTCCAGTTTGTGCTTTATCCAGCCCATCCCATGCTAATTAAAAGTGTGATAGGCACTGTAATCTACTATTGGTAAACTATAAATTAGAATAGTCTTTTTAGTTAATAATTTGATGATATTTATTAAAAGCCTTAAATTGTTCACCTTCTTTTACCCAATAGGATGTTTACCTACAAGATGATGAAGGCAAAAAAGTCACTTACAGAAAACTGTTTATGCACAACTTTATTTATATACAAATGTTTCTCAGAGCAATGATTATTATTAAATTATAATAGAATTTAGAAACACCCTAACTTCCAAGTTTAGCAACAGCAACATGATTAAATAAATTAGGAATTATTTTTAAATAAGTGCTTTTGAACATCTATCACACATCACATACCCTTCAAAGAACTAAGAATCAATGGCTTACAAAACATGTAAGGTTTATCTTCTCACAGTGTTTACATTGAATTCATAGGAGATAGACAGTAAACAAGTTAATGAATGAACAAGATAATATCAGAAGTGCTGACTCATTGGAAAAGACCCTGATACTGGGAAAGATTGAGGGCAGGGGGAGAAGGGGACGACAGAGAATGAGATGGTTGAATGGCATCACCGACTCAATGGACATGAGTTTGGGTAAACTCCGGAAGTTGGTGATGGACAGGGAAGCCTGGAGTGCTGCGATTCATGGGGTCACAAAGAGTCGGACACGACTGAGTGACTAATCTGGACTGATGAAGAACAAGAAGTGAGAGTAGCTAGAGATGGCTGGCAAGCCCTGATTTTAATTGGGTAGTCAAGAAGGCTACTCAGATAAGAAATAGCCAAAACATGAAAACCAAGGAGTCAGTCTTCTATAAACCTGGGAGCAAAAAGAAAAAAAATTTAAAAACCAAAAATGTAAAAAAATGAAAAACAGTCCTTGGTATTGGATAAGATAACTTAGGTGAGTGTAGATTTAAAAAAGGAAAGGGAGACTTCCTTTTGCATCTGTCAGAGGAGGCAAACTGCCACCCCCAAGACTGGGGAGGCCCACAGGTGAACAGAGGAAGTTGAGGCTTCTCAGGGTGAAACCACCATGGGAGCCTGCGCTTGGAGAGGAAACCAGAGCCGTAACCGAAAAACTGCTGGAGGCTCAGTGTGAACAATCTGAGAGTAAAAACCCCAGGGGGACCTGGTAATGAAGGGACTCATAATACTGTGAACCTTACCTCCAGGAGTTTCACCGGGATCCTACAAGAAATACCAGGGAAAGTCCCCTCAGCCTTCCTGCTGGGAGTGGGGGATGGGGAGGAGCCAATTTGAAATAATCAGAACACTCAGTCTTCTGAAGAAGGCCTTTCCCAGGGGAAAACTAGTACTAGAGTCTAATCCTCTAGAGTATTAACTGAGCCAACTGACCTGGGGAAGGGAATACCCAGTTCCAGCTGGCTTGAGCTATTCTGTCCCATATAAGAGAAGGGGTGGGGGAGAGAAAAATGAGAAACACTTGTGACGTTTACAGTCCAGAGGAAGAGGCTCACTGAGAGCAATGGGATCTGCCTGCCCTCACACCTCACGTCCTCATTACTAAAACCCACTTATAGCAGTGCCTTTAATCCAGGACATCATGTCCACATTTCAAGAAAAAGTTACAAGGCACAGCAAAGGCAAAAGAAAAAAAAAATTTTTTTTTTGAAGAGACAAAGCATCATCTGAACCAGACATAGCAGGGATGTTGGAAACATCAGACCAGAAGTAAGCCAGAAAGAAAAACACCAATACAGCATACTAACGTATATATATGGAATTTAGAAAGATGGTAATGATAACCCTAAAAGCGAGACAACAAAAGAGACACAGATGTATAGAACAGTCTTTTGGACTCAGTGGGAGAAGGTGAGGGTGGGGTGATTTGAGAGAATAGCACTGAAACATGTATATTATCATATGTGAAACAGATCGCCAGTCCAGGTTCAATGCATGAAATAGGATGCTCAGGGCTGATGCACTGGGATGACCCAGAGGGATGGGATGGGGAGGGAGTTAGAAGGGGGGTTCAGGATAGGGAACACATGTACACCCATGGCTGATTCATGTCAATGTATGTCAAAACAACTACAATATTGTAGAGTAATTAGCCTCCAATTAAAATTAAAAATAAAAAATAAAAGCGACTCTGGCTTCCCCAGTGACTCAGTGGTAAAGAATCTGCCTGCCAATGCAGGAGACCTGGGTTCAATCCGTGGGTCAGGAAGATCCCCTGGAGAAGAAATTGGCAATCCACTCTAGTATTCTTCCCTGGGAAATCCTATAGACAGAGAAGCCTGGTGGGCTACAGTCCATGGGGTCACAAAAGAGTTGAACATGCCCGAGTGACTAAACAACAGTGATAATAACATGATTAATATATCAAGGGCTCTAAAGGATAAAGTATACAGCATGCAAAAATAGATGGGCAATAGACTCAGAAAGATGTAGATTCTAAGAAGGAACAAAGAAGAGATGCTAGAAATAAACAGCAGTGTAACAGAAAAGAAGAAAAAACCCTACAACTATGCTTATTATTTTCAAATTAAAGAAAAACACTTTGTCTATAAAGGAATAAAGATAAGAATTGTATCCAATTCTACTCAGAAACCATCCAAAACAAGGAGAGAGTAGAGTGAAAAAGTTTTAAATGTTGAGAGAAAACAAAACAAAACAAAACACCAATTTAGAATTCTATAGTTTGTGAAATGATTTTCAAAAGTAAAGGAAAAATGATTACTTCTTCAGACAAACAAAAATTGGGAAAGGAGTATGACAAGGCTGTATAATGTCACCCTGCTTATTTAACTCATATGCAGAGCATCATGCAAGGTGCCAGACTAGATAAAGCACAAACTGGAATCAAGATTGCCAGGAGAAATATCAATAATTTCAGATATGCAGTTGAAGCCTAGTGTGCTGCAGTCTATGGGGTCACAAAGAGTCACACACGACTGAGCAACAGAACTGAACTGATGATGATACCACTGTAGATGCACAAAGCAAAGAGTAACTAAAGAGTCTCTTGATGAGGGTGAAAGACAAGAGTGAAAAATCTGGCTTAATGCTCAACAATCAAAAAGCTAAGATCGTGGTGTCTGGTCTCATCATTTCATGGCAAATAGATGGGGAAAAAGACGAAGCAGTGAGATTTTATTTTCTTGGGTTCCAAAATCACTGCAGACAGTGACTGCAGTCATGATATTAAAAGACACTTGCTCTTTGGAAGGAAAGCTATGACAAACCTAATAAAATCTAAAGGGAAGATGTAGACGTTCTAGAGATGGATTCACAACAATGTGAATATAACTAATACCATAGAGCAGTACATTTTAAAAAATGGTGGAAATTGTTCATTTTACATTATGTATATTTTACGGCGTAGGGGAGAGGAAAATTTCTTTTACTCTTCTAGGCTCTCTGGCTGAGGCCTTGGAGATTCAAACGATGTAAGACAGATGAACAAGAGAAATACAGTTTATTAACTTGTATAGAATGCACACTTATGGAAAGATCTTCTATCATTTACAGATTGTTATTTTTGTACTCAGATAGTATTACAAAGTGCTTCATCTTCAGGAAGATTCATAGGAAGGATTTTTGACAAATACAGGTTTCTGATAAATTTCAGACCTTGCTGCTAAACTTTGTAAGGAATTATATGATTCTAACAGAAAGTCTGATGTATTCATAAAACTGTTAACAAAAAGAGGACTAGTTGCTGAGTGAACTTGTGAATATGGTTATGATTTTTATGACTTCTGTCTAAAATATTACTGGTTTTAGCTAGCATTTTCCAGATATAAGGAAACCCTACCTTTCAAGATAATGAAGACTTAAAGGGAACCCTCTTACACTGTTGGTGGGAATGCAAACTAGTACAGACACTATGGAGAACAGTGTGGAGATTCCTTAAAAAACTGGAAATAGAACTGCCTTATGATCCAGAAATCCCACTTCTGGGCATACACACCAAGGAAACCAGAATGTAAAGAAACACGTGTACCCCAATGTTCATCACAGCACAGTTTATAATAGCCAGGACATGTAAGCAACCTAGATGTACATCAGCAGATGAATGGATAAGAAAGCTGTGGTACATATACACAATGGAGTATTACTCAGCCATTAAAAAGAATACATTTGAATCAGTTCTAATGAGGTGGATGAAACTGGAGCCTATTATACTGAGTGAAGTAAGCCAGACAGAAAAACACCAATACAGTATACTAACACATATAAATGGAATTTAGAAAGATGGTAACGATAACCCTGTATGCGAGACAACAAAAGAGACACAGATGTATAGAACAGTCTTTTGGACTCTGTGGGGGAGGGAGAGGGTGGGGTGATTTGGGAGAAAGGCATTGAAACATGTATAATATCATATATGAAATGAATCGCCAGTCCAAGTTCAATGCATGGTACTGGTTGCTTGGGGCTGGTGCACTGAGACGACTCAGAGGGATGGTACAGGGAGGGATGAGGGAAGGGGGTTAAGGATAGGGAACACGTATATACCTGTGGCAGATTCATGTTGATGTATGGCAAAACCAATACAATATTGTAAAGTAATTAACCTCTAATTAAAATAAATAAATTTATTTAAAACAACAATAACAACAACAACAAAAAAAACAATTTGGAAAATTAGACCTTTGTAAGTATAATTAAAACATATCTTTTCTTTCTACCTGATTCCTCCAAAAACTGGAAACTCTTAGGTTCCCAGCAGATTTATCAGATAAATAAGGGAGGCTACCTCCTAAAACGGGCACTCTTCCAAACTCCAGTTGATAATTATATTCTCTGAATGAGATTTCTCATCTGTAAATTGCATACTGAAAAGTAATATCAATTTCATGGAGTTATTGTTGATGTGAAAGTGCTTACTGCAGTTCATAGCACAGAAGAGAAAATCAGTAAGTAGAAACTATTACAGCAAACTATTTTACCAGAGTATTAAATTGACTGTCCCTTGCTGTGGTGTGAATGCTTGTGTAAAAGGAATGAACATGGAATTCTTGAGGTTATAGCTAAGGTATAACCTTAGCTGGTTATAAAGAGCACAGTTGGCAAGAAAACAGACAACCAAGACTTCCTCCACAGAAGAGAGATCAAAACCCAAGTCAGAGGCGAGTAAAGGTCTGGGAATGAGACGCAGAAAGCTGGAGAGGCCTGTCCCCAGTGATGACCAACCCAAAGTAGAGGGGACACAGGATATGATAGAAACCCCTTCAAGTATGGCTCATGCCTTACCTCCTGCTAGAAGCCAGCAGCATTATCAGCTTTGTAGAGGAGATTCCCATGCCATAAACCTGTGTTATGAGTGAAGTAAAAAACCCCAATTTCCCACTTGGAGTCTGAAAAATTCAGAAAGAGGGAGAAAACAGGCTTATGGAGTCTACAGCAGGAGTGAGAGAATGCCATAGAGGGAGATGAAATATGTGTCTTCCAACTGGGGAGTGGATGAGAACCAGCTACATCCTTCCTTCAAATTGAGTTCTATACACTCGGCAAAAACAGGCCCAGGAGCAGACTGTGGCTCAGATCATGAACACCTTACTGCCCAATTCAGATGTAAATTGAAGAAAGTGGGGAAAACCACTAGATCATTCAGGTATGACCTAGATCAAATCCCTTATGATTATACAGTGGAAGTGAGAAATAGACTTAAGGGACTAGACCTGATAGGCAGGATGCCTGACCTAAGAACAGAGGTTCATGACATTGTACAGGAGATAGGGATCAAGACCATCACCCAGAAAAACACTCCAATATTGTAGAGTAATTAGCCTCCAAATATAGTTTTTTTAAAAAGACAAAAATGGCTGTCTCAGGAGGCCTTACAAATAGCTGTGAAATGAAGAGAAGTGAAAAGCAAAGGAGAAAAGGAAAGATATACCCATTTGAATGCCAAGTTGCAAAGAAGAGCAAGGAGAGATAAGAAAGCCTCCCTCAGCCATCAATGCAAGGAAATAGAGGAAAACATTAGAATGGGAAAGACTAGAGATCTTTTCAAGAAAATTTGAGATACCAAGGGAACATTTCATACAAAGATGGGTACCATAAAGGACAGAAATGGTATGGACCTAACAGAAGCAGAAGATATTAAGAAGAGGTGGCAAGAATACACAGAGGAACTGTACAAAAAAGCTCTTCACAACCCAGATAATCACGATAGTGTGATCACTCACCTAGAGCCAGACATCCTGGAATGTGAAGTCAAGTGGGCCTTAGGAAGCATCACTATGAATGAAGCTAGTGGAGGTGATGGAATTCCAGTTGAGCTATTTCAAATCCTAAAAGATGATGCTGTGAAAATGCTGCACTCAACATGCCAGCAAATATAGAAAACTCAGCAGTGGCCACAGGACTGGAAAAGGTCAGTTTTCATTCTAATCCCAAAGAAAGGCAATGCCAAAGAATGCTCAAACCACTGCACAACTGCAATCATCTCATACACTGGTAAATTAATGTTCAAAATTCTCCAATCCAGGCTTCAGCAATACGTGAACTGTGAACTTCCAGATGTTCAAGCTGGTTTTAGAAAAGGCAGAGGAACCAGAGATCAAATTGCCAACATCTGCTGGATCATCAAAAAAGCAAGAAAGAGTTCCAGAAAAACATCTATATCTGCTTTATTGACTATGCCAAAGCCTTTGACTGTGTGGATCACAGTAAACAGTGGGAAACTCTCAAAGAGATGGGAATACCAGGCCACCTGACCCGCCTCTTGAGAAACCTGTACGCAGGTCAGGAAGCAACAGTTAGAACTGGACATGGAACAACAGACTGGTTCCAAATAGGAAAAGGAGTATGTCAAGGCTGTATATTGTCACCCTGCTTATTTAACTTCTATGCAGAGTACATCATGAGAAACGCTGGGCTGGAAGAAGCACAAGCTGGAATCAAGATTGCCGGGAGAAATATCAATAACCTCAGATATGCAGATGACACCACCCTTATGGCAGAAAGTGAAGAGGAACTACAAAGCCTCTTGATGAAAGTGAAAGTGGAGAGTGAAAAAGTTGGCTTAAAGCTCAACATTCAGAAAACGAAGATCATGGCATCTGGTCCCATCACTTCATGGGAAATAGATGGGGAAACAGTGTCAGACTTTATTTTGCGGGGCTCCAAAATCACTAATGGTGATTGCAGCCATGAAATTAAAAGACACTTACTCCTTGGAAGGAAAGTTATGACCAACCTAGATAGCATATTGAAAAGCAGAGACATTACTTTGCCAATAAAGGTTCGTCTAGTCAAGGCTATGGTTTTTCCAGTGGTCATGTATGGATGTGAGAGTTGGACTGTGAAGAAAGCTGAGCATCAAAGAATTGATGTTTTTGAACTGTGGTGTTGGAGAAGACTCTTGAGAGTTCCTTGGACTGCAAAGAGATCCAACCAGTCCATTCTAAAGGAGATCAGCCCTGGGTATTATTTGGAAGGAATGATGCTAAAGCTGAAACTCCAGTACTTTGGCCACCTCATGCGAAGAGTTGACTCATTAGAAAAGACTCTGATGCTGGGAAGGATTTGGGTCATGAGGAAAAGGAGACAACAGAGGATAAGATGGCTGGATGGCATCACCTGCACGATGGACATGAGTTTGAGTGAACTCCGGGAGATGATGATGGACAGGGAGGCCTGGCGTGCTGCGATTCATGGGGTTGCAAAGAGTAAGACAAGACTGAGAGACTGAACTGAACTGACCTGTGCCCCCTCCTCATTCTGTTAACAACTCTGCCCCCTCCTTCCCATCTCAAACATTCAGTTCAGTTGCTCAGTCATGTCTGAATCTTTGTTAAAAGATGGACTGTTAAACACCAGACCTCCTTGTCCATCACCAAATCCCGGAGTTTACTCAAACTCATGTCCATGGAGTCGGTAACGCCATACAACCATCGCGTCGTCTGTTGACCCCTTCTCCTCCTGCCTTCAATCTTTCCCAGCATCACGGTATTTTCAATTGAGTCATCTCTTCGCATCAGGTGGCCAAATTATTGGAGTTTCAGCTTCAACATAAGTCCTTTCAATGCATATTCAGGACTAATTTCCTTTAGGATGGATTGGTTGGATCTCCTTGCAATCCAAGGGACTCTCTAGAGTCTTCTTCAACATCATAGTTCAAAAGTTTCAGTTCTTTGGTATTATAGTCCAATTCTCACATCCATACATGACTACTGGAAAAATCAGAGCCTTGACTAGATAGACCTTTGTGGACAAAGTAATGTCTCCAATTTTTAATATGCTGTCTAGGTTGGTCATAAATTTTTTCCCAAGGAGTAAGCGTCTTTTAATTTCAGGGCTACAGTCACCATCTGCAGTGATTTTGAAGCCCCCCAAAATAAAGTCTGACACTGTTTTCCCATCTATTTGCCTTGAAGTGATGGGACTGGATGCCATGATCTTAGTTTTCTGAATGTTGAGTTTTAAGCCAACTTTTTCACTCTCTTCTTTCACTTTCATCAAGAGGCTCTTTAATTCTTCTTCACTTTCTGCCATAAGGGTGGTGTCATCTGCATATCTGAGGTTATTGATATTTCTCCCGGAAAGCTTAATTCCAGCTTGTGCTTCTTCCAGCCCATCATTTCTAATGATGCACTCTGCATATGAGTTAAATAAGCAGGGTGACAATATACAGCCTTGATGCACTCCTTTTCCTATTTGGAACCAGTCTGTTGTTCCATGTCCAGTTCTAACTGTTGCTTCCTGACCTGCATACAGGTTTCTCAAGAGGCATGTCAGTTGGTCTGGTATTCCCATCTCTTTCAGAGTTTCCCACTGTTTACTGTGATCCACACAGTCAAAGGCTTTGGCATAGTCAATAAAGCAGAAATAGATGTTTTTCTGGAACTCTCTCTTGCTTTTTTGATGATCCAACAGATGTTGGCAATTTGATCTCTGGTTCCTCTGCCTTTTCTAAAACCAGCTTGAACATCTGGAAGTTCACAGTTCACGTACTGCTGAAGCCTGGATTGGAGAATTTTGAACATTAATTTACCAGTGTATGAGATGATTGCAGTTGTGCAGTGGTTTGAGCATTCTTTGGCATTGCCTTTCTTTGGGATTAGAATGAAAACTGACCTTTTCCAGTCCTGTGGCCACTGCTGAGTTTTCTATATTTGCTGGCATGTTGAGTGCAGCATTTTCACAGCATCATCTTTTAGGATTTGAAATAGCTCAACTGGAATTCCATCACCTCCACTAGCTTCATTCATAGTGATGCTTCCTAAGGCCCACTTGACTTCACATTCCAGGATGTCTGGCTCTAGGTGAGTGATCACACCATCGTGATTATCTGGGTTGTGAAGAGCTTTTTTGTACAGTTCCTCTGTGTATTCTTGCCACCTCTTCTTAATGTCCTTTGCTTCTGTTAGGTCCTTCCATTTCTGTCCTTTATGGTACCCATCTTTGTATGAAATGTTCCCTTGGTATCTCAAATTTTCTTGAAAAGATCTCTAGTCTTTCCCATTTTACTGTTTTCCTGTATTTCTTTGCATTGATCACTAACAAGGCTTTCTTATCTCTCTTTGCTATTCTTTGGGACTCTGCATTCAAATGAAAATCCTTTTCACCTTTGCTTTTCACTTCTCTTCATTTCACAGATATTTGTACAGCCTCCTCAGACAGCCATTTTACATATTTGCACTTCTTTTTTCTTGGCGATGGTCTTGAACCCTGTCTCGTGTACAATTTCACAAACCTCCATCCATAGTTCATTCAGCACTCTGTCTATCAGATCTAGTCCCTTAAATCTATTTCTCACTTCCACTGAATAATCGTAAGGGATATGATTTAGGTCATATCTCAAAGGTCTACTGGTTTTCCCTACTTTCTTCAATTTAAGACTGAATTTTCAAATAAGGAGTCCATGATCTAAGCCATAGTCAGCTGCCGGTCTTGTTTTTGCTCACTGTATAATGCTTCTCCATCTTTGGTTGCAAAGAATAGAATCAATCTGATTTTGATGCTGACCATCTGCTGATGTCCATGTGTACAGTCTTCTCCTGTTTTATTGGAAGAGGGTGTTTGCTATGGCCAGTGTGTTTTCTTGGCAAAACTCTATTAGCATTTGCCGTGCTTCATTCTGTATTCCAAGGCCAAATTTGCCTGTAACTCCAGGTGTTTCTTGACTTCCTACTTTTGCATTTCTGTACCCTAAAATGAAAATGACATCTTTTTTTTGGTGTTAGTTCTAGAAAGTCTTGCAGGTTTTCCTAGAACTGTTCAACTTCAGCTTCTTCAGCATTACTGGCCAGGGCATAAGCTTGGATTACAGTGATATTGAATGGTTTGCCTTGGAAATGAACAGAGATCACTCTGTTGTTTTTGAGATTGCATCCAAGCACTTCATCTCCGACTCTTTTGTTGACTATGATGGCTACTGCATTTCCTCTAAGGGATTCTTGCCCACAGTAGTAGATATAATGGTCATCTAGGTTAAATTCACCCATTGCAGTCCATATTAGTTTGTTCATTCCTAACATGTTGACATTCATTCTTGCCATCTCCTGTTTGACCACTTCCAATTTGCCTTGATTTGCAGACTTAACATTCCAGGATCCTATGTAATATTGCTCTTTACAGCATCAGACTTTGCTTCCATCACCAGTCACATCAACAACTGGGTGTTGTTTTTGCTTTGGCTCCATCTCTTCATTCTTTCTGGAGTTATTTCTCCACTGATCTCCAGTAGCATATTGGGCACCTACGGATCTGGGGAGTTCAACTTTCAGTGTCTTATCTTTTTTGCCTTTTCATACTGTAAATGGGGCTCATGAATTCAAAGCAAGAATACTGAAGCGGTTTGCCATTCCCTTCTCCAGTGGACCACATTTTGTCAGAACTCTCCAGCATGACCCATCTGTCTTGGGTGTCCCTACACTGCATGGCTGATAGTTTCATTGAGTTAGACAAGGCTGTGAGCATAGATACACTGTTTCCATAGTGAAGGGGCCATCTTAGCCCTTTTCTCAGGAGCTCAGACCTGGTTCTCTTGCACCCTGATGCCTAGGCCCTTCCCTTCCCTATTTAAACAATACTCAGTTGTCTTCCTCAACTGATGGACACCAAGGACTTCCACTCATTTCAGGAGCAACATCAAGCCCCTGCCAAGAGGGAGTTACTTTATGGGTAAGAAAGCTACAAAACAAACAAAATTGATTATATGACTACCTTTCTTCAGGTTTAGGAAACAAATTGATTTCTTTCTTTTCATCAGGGTGATCACCACAGGAAACAAAGGAAGCAGTCATTAAAGGTGAGGCAGTGCCCTTAATATTCCAGGAGGCTGGGCGCTGATAAAGCAGTCACTAGAAAAGCCCATCAATTCCCTGGTGTAAAAGTAGACTCTGGGTCTTCCCAGGTGGCTCAGTGGTAAAGTACCTGCCTACCAATGCAGGAGACACAGGATATACGGGTTTGATCCCTGTTCAGGAAGATATACTGAAGAAGGAAATGACAAACCACTCCAGTATTCTTGCCCAGGAAATCCCAAGGACAGAGGAGCATGGTAGGCTACAGTTTATGGGCTCACAAAAGAGTTGGACACGACTGAGCAACTAAACAACAAAAAGTAGAATCTGGGTCACAAAATAAAAATTTAACCTTTTTTCTTTCCCTTTGTGCTGAGTTGACTTTCACTTGCTCACAGGTCACCTCCTGCAGAGGCCTCACATTCCCAGCCACTTAGACCAGCTTCCTGGGAAGAAATGGCTGCGCTGACACCTCAGCTACGAGGGCCATGTGGAAAGATGCTGCTTAGGGTGCTGTAATTGAAGATGGCGGCCAGGGGGCCGTGTACAGAAATGATGCACCTGGCCCTGTGATCTGGGCGCACAGCTACACAGCTGAGCCCACCCAGCGAGAACCGCAACCCTCTCCGCTCACATGAGCCACAAGCAGCAGCCCCGTGGAGGGCTTTTAGGGGAGAGCATGTGCTCCAGAGCAAGTTCTATTGGAACAAGCCAAACCTGGCAAAGGACACTTCTTGGGGTCTGACGTGGGAGGGTGGGTAACAGACTAGGAAGAAATCCAACCCTCTTCTGCCCAATAACAGAATGTGATTCTCCAAGAAACCTAGATAAAGGAGAAGCAGCAGACTAGTTTAGAAAACTATTACTTAATACCCATGTAGTCTGCATCATTCCCTTTAAAAGTGATGTTTACCCTTGGAAACGTGCCTCCCCTCCTGATAGAAGCCAGGTGATACTTATAGACCTTCCAGTCCTATTAGGTTAAAGACATAAAGAACCAGAAACTCGGGAACCTCTCAGAGTGGGATTCTTGAGGGAAATCCGTTGTCTGGGAGACCCAGGCTCACACTAGACCCAGAAGCCAAGAGCCTCAGACAGTTTTCTCCTTCAGACTTTCCCACTCTTCCTGACCTGAGCCCCAGGAAATACCCTGTCATGCTAATCTGAGGATTTAAACTCGAGATTTGGTGACTAGCCAGGGAATGGAGCCTGACTCAAGTGATGAGACCTTCATAAGGATGAGATTTTCCTATGAGGATGTATCTCCTTCAGGAGGCAGGTACAGATTCATGTGAAGAGAGCAGAAAGGGGCCCTCAATTAAAAAAAAAAAAAAAAAGGTTCAAGAGGGATGGTGTTGCCCTGGGGATTTTCCCCAAAAGAAAGAATGTGTAGTTGTTCAGTCCTGTCCAACTTTGTGACCCCGCGTACTGTAGCCTGCCAAACTCCTCTGTCTGTGGGATTTTCCAGACAAGAATACTGGAGTGGGTTGCCATTTCCTTTTCCAGGGGAGCTTCCCCAACTCAGGGGTCAAACCTGGGTCTCCCACATAGCAGGCAGATTCTCTACCATCTGAGCCACAAGGGAAGCCTAAAGGCTCAGTCCTTTAAGTGATTTTCCCTTTAGAATATGGGGAAAGACTATTGGAAAAACTTTAGCTATTTCCCTGCTTACTGAAGTAGATATTTTAAATGTATTCTGGTTGTTGAGTTAACTGAGACAATTCCTGCCCAGTGCAGGACTGCAGTTCCAGGGAGGCTGATGGGACAGGATGGTGACATGGGAAAGGGGAACAGTCTCCCCACTTCCACTCACTGATCTACTGCGGAGAGAGTGTCATCCTGTCAAGTGGACATCCTGTCAAGTGGACTGTGACTCAGAAACTCAGGTCCTGAGAACAGTCCAGTGAACACAACAGAGCAGGAGGTAAGGGGAGAATTCCACACAGTATCAGCAGTCCTTGGAAGGGGATAGAGCAGGAGGTGAGGGGGGAATTCCCCACAGTAGCAGGGAGTTCTCCTTACTGTATAGTCAGGAACACCAGGGAGAATGAATCTGCTGTCTGTCACTACATCAACCACCTGAGACATCAGTAGCCTAAAGCTGTGATCCCTTATTCATTACTCAGTACAGCTATGAGGGCTGATGAGGCAAGGCTATTGCTGGCCTCCTGGGCTCACTCACAGGCCTGCACACAGCCGGGGGCACCGCTGGCCCTGAGTGTCCAGATGGGCCTCACTTCCACTATGGGCTGATCTGGGATGGCCGGAGGTCCTGGGGTGGCCTGGTTTCTCTCCCCACGTGGCCTCTCATCTCAGGCTGCTGACAGCTCAGTGGTCAGGGAGGGAGTCTGTGATGGAGTCACCTCCAAGCTGAGGTCTCCTAAATGATTAGAAGGCAGCAGTGAGCAGGGAAAAGGGGGAGAGGCTAGTGAGAGGGTGGAAATTGACTTATAAGAGAGAATAACATGTGCCTATGAGGTAGGAGGAAGTTTGACAGTTTCTAGAAAAACAGGAATAAGGTTAGGTTGGTTAGTGCAAGTAATATAAGAAAAGAAGGGAGGTGAGTGTCAGGTCATGCAAGTTTAAGGAGCTAAGGAGTTTTTTCTTTGTTTTTAATCTTTGTACCAAGAGTGGGAAACTGTTGAAAATTTTTAAATAATGGGGTGACATCTGATGTTCTCTTTAAAGAAAGAACATGGTTATGCATTTCAGGTTTTACAGAGGGACTGGAGCAGACTTTCTTAACCTTAGCAGGGTTGACATTTGGGCCAGACAAGTCTTTCTTGGTGAGGGGACCTGTACATTGCAGGGTGTGTCACAGCGTCCCCAACCTCTATCCACTGGATGCAGTAGTCACCTATCCCTCAGTCGTGACAACCAAAAATGTGCCCAGACAGAGAGAGATAGCCTCTGGGAAACCAGTTCCTGGTTGAGAAACACTGGGCTGGAGTGAATGCAGGGTTTCCTCTGTCTTCTGGGAGAGAAATACTCCTCACCGGGCTTGAGTGGTGGAGGTGGACCTGAGATGAGCAGATGGGACTGCAGAGACCAGGAGATGAACTCAGCAGTACTTGGGGGGACAGACCCATCACGATGATCCAGTTCTCAATCCTCTCTCTGCTTCCATCCTTCAGCATTCCACCTGCTCTGAAGAAAGAGTCTGGTCTTGTGTTGGGGATACTCATAGTTGGGTGGCAAAAGGTTAGTATGTGGAATGTAAATTTCTCTTTCACCCTGTTGTAGTTTGTTGATGCAACACTCATATAGTGTCAAAGTCTGATCAAGGAATTGATTGCTCATGTAGGGCCAAAGTTTGATCAAGGAACTGATTGAAAATCAGCAAGGCAGGGCAAAAACCCCCAAAAGTTAAAAAACAACAAAAGGGACTTCCCTGGTGACCCAGTTGTTAATAAGTCTATATGCTCCCAATGCAGGAGGTACAGGTTTAATCTTATTTTCCCTGGTCAGGGAACTAAGGTCCTATCTGCCACACAGTGTGACATTAAAAACCAAAAAGAGAGAGAAAGAAATAAGGTTGGTTATTCCCAGGATTGTTTGTTTACTTATTTTTGGCTGTGCTGGTCTTTTGGTCTTTGTTGCTTTTATGCGTCTTTCTTTGGTTGAGGAGAGCAGGGGCTACTCTTCATTGTGGTGTGTGAGCTTCTCGTTGTGGTGATTTCCCCTGTTGTGGAGCACAGGCTCTAGGCATGCAGGCTTCAGTAGCTGCAGCATGGGCACTCAATAGTTGGGGCACACAGGCTTGGATGTTCCACAGGATCGAACCTGTGTCCCCTGCATTGGCAGGTGAATTCTTATTCACTGTACCACCAGGGAACTCGTCCCAGGCTTATTTTTGAATGAGGGTAGTGTAAAGGTCTGGAGAGCAAACTGAGATGTGAAGGCAATGGAGAGAGTGCTCTGGAATGAACTTACTGAGGAACTGGTAGCAAACCTTAGAACATCTGTCTGCAGATGCAACCATGTTCTTTTAAAATATAGTTGTGTCCTCATTCCCTTGGTTTTTCTTGTTCTTATTCAGTCACTTAGTCATGTCCAACTCTTTGCGACATCATGAACTGTAGCACACCAGACTCCTCTGTCCTCCACTGTCTCCTGGAGTTTGCTCAAATTCATATACATTTAGTCAGTGAAGCTATTTAACCAGCTCATCCCCTACCACCCCCTTCTCCTTTTGCCTTCAGTCTTTCCCAGCATCAGGGTCTTTTCCAATGAGACAGCTCTTCACATCAGGTGGGCAAAGTATTGGCCAGGAACAATCCTTCCAATGAATATACAGGGTTGATTTCCTTTAGGATTGACTGGCTTGATATCCTTGCTATCCAAGTGACTCTCAAGATTCTTCTTCAGACCATAAATTGAAAGCATCAGTTCTTTGGCCCTCAGCCTTCTTTATGCTCCAACTCTCACATAGATACACGACTATGGGAAAACCCAGAGCTTTGACTGTATGCACCTTTGTTGGCAATGTAATGTCTGCTTTTTAATACACTATCTAGCTTTGTGACACCTTTTCTACCAAGGAGCAAATGTATTTTAATTTCATAACTGCAGTCACTCTCTGCATTGATTTTGGAGCCCAAGAAAAGAAAATCTGTTACTGCTTTCACTTTTTCCTTTTCTATTTGCCATGAAGTGATGGGATCATATACCATAATCTTAGTTTTATTTCATGTTGAGTTTCAAGCCAGCTTTTTCACTCTACTCTTTCAATCAAGAGGCTCTTTATTTCCTCTTCACTTTCTGCCCTTAGAGTTGTATCATCCACATACCTGAGGTTGTTGATAATTCTGTTGGAAATCTTGATTCCAACTTGTGATCCATCCAGCCAGGCATTTCACATGATGTACTCTGCATAGAAGATAAATAAGCAGGGTGACAATATACAGCCTTGCTGTACTCCTTTGCCAACTTTGAACCAATTAGTTCCACATCTGGTTCTAACTATTGCTTTTTGACCCACCTACAGGTTTCTTTTTACATCATGAATAATTCTCTATACTGTGCCCACCTGTTAAGGAAGTATCATGAGGAATGGTGAGTTCCCAACCCTAAAACACTAGGAATTCACCTGATCAAAGACCTTGTCCTTAGTTCTTATTTGTTCATATCCTATCATGGGAAGTAGGTGTTTGAACTTTTTATTATGGAAAATTTCAAAAATGTCCAAAAGTAGAATAGCACAATGAACTTCCATGAAACAAGCTTCAACAATTATTCATGTTATCTATCTCATTTCATCAAACTCTCCTCCTTTGCCGCAGTGCCACCAGTATTTAGCATGACTCCAAGATACATATAATTTTACCAACTGATACTCCAGTACACATTTCTAAGAGCTAAACACTTGAGAAAGATAAACACAGTACCATATCCCTTTACTAATCACCTTAACATCAATATATATGTGTAGCGCGGGCAGCTGCGAAAGCGCACATAGCACAGCTGAGAAGAGCTACCACACGTCCGAGGTCAGGGGTGGTGGCTGAGAGGAGTAACCCCACGTCCAAGGTCAGGGGCAGAAGCCGGGAGGACCCCATGCCTGAGGAGTGGTGGCTAAGAGGAGTTACCCCACGTCCGAGGTCAGGGGCAATGGCCGAGAATGCCAGGCTGTGACTGCGCAGGAACAGCCAAGAAGAGCTACCAAGTCCAAGCTCAGGGGCGACGGCCGAGAGGAGCTATCCCACATCCAAGGAGCAGTGGCTCCAAGGGCACAGGAGGTCCTAGGGGAGCTATTCCACGTTCAAGGTCAGGAGGGGTGGTGGTGAGGAGATACCTCTCATCCAAGGTAAGAGAAACCCAAGTAAGACAGTAGGTATTGCAAGAGGGCATCAGAGGGCAGACACACTGAAACCATAATCACAGAAAACTAGTCAATCTAATCACACTAGGACCACAGCCTTGTCTAACTCAATGAAACTAAGCCAAGCCTGTGGGGCCACCCAAGACAGGCAGGTGGTGGTGGAGAGGGCTGACAGAATGTAGTCCACTGGAGAAGGAAATGGCAAACTTATTCAGTATTCTTGCCTTGAGAACCCCATGAACAGTATGAAAAGGCAAAATGATAGGATACTGAAAGAGGAACTCCCCAGGTCAGTAGGTGCCCAATATGCTACTGGAGATCAGTGGAGACATAACTCCAAAAAGAATGAAGGGATGGAGCCAAAGCAAAAACAATACCCAGCTGTGGATGTGACTGGTGATAGAAGCAAGGGTCCAGTGCTGTAAACAGCAATAATAGGAAACTGGAATGTCAGGTCCATGAATCAAGGCAAACTGGAAGTGGTCAAACAGGAGATGGCAAGAGTGAACGTTGACATTTTAGGAATCAGCAAACTCAAATGGACTGGAATGGGTGAATTTAACTCAGATGAACATTATATCTACTACTGCAGGCAGGAATCCCTTAGAAGAAATGGAGTAGCCATCATGGTCAACAAGAGTCCATAATGCAGTACATGGATGCAATCTCAAAAACGACAGAATGATCTCTATCCATTTCCAAGGCAAACTATTCAATATCACGGTAGTCCAAGTCTATGCCCCAACCAGTAACGCTAAAGAAGCTGAAGTTGAACGGTTCTATGAAGACCTACAAGACCTTTTAGAACTAACACCCAAAAAGGATGTCCTTTTCATTATAGGGGACTGGAATGCAAAAGTAGGAAGTCAAGAAACACCTAGAGTAACAGGCAAATTTGGCCTTGGAATATGGAATGAAGCAGGGTAAAGACTAATAGTGTTTTGCCAAGAAAATGCACTGGTCATAGAAAACACCCTCTTCCAACAACACAAGAGAAGACTCTACACATGGATATCACCAGAGGGTCAACACTGAAATCAGATTGATTATATTCTTTGCAGCCAAAGATGGAGAAGCTCTATACAGTCAACAAAAACAAGACCAGGAGCTGACTGTGGCTCAGATCATGAACTCCTTATTGCCAAATTCAGAATTAAATTGAAGAAAGTACGGAAAACCACTAGACCATTCAGGTATGACCTAAATCAAATCCCTTATGATTATACAGTGGAAGTGAGAAATAGATTTAAGGGACTAGATCTGATAGAGAGAGTGCCTGATGAACTATGGAATGAGGTTCGTGACATGTACAGAAGACAGGGATCTAGACCATCCCCATGGAAAAGAAATGCAAAAAAGCAAAATGGCTGTCTGAGTAGGCCTTACAAATAGCTGTGAATAGAATAGAAGTGAAAAGCAAAGGAGTAAAGAAAAGATATAAGCATCTGAATGCAGAGTTCCAAAGAATAGCAAGAAGAGATAAGAAAGCCTTCTTCAGTGATCAATGCAAAGAAATAGAGGAAAACAACAGAATGGGAAAGACTAGAGATCTCTTCAAGAAAATTAGAAATACCAAGGGAACATTTCATGCAAAGATGGGCTTGATAAAGGACAGAAATAGAATGGACCTAACAGAAGCAGAAGATATTAAGAAGAGGTGGCAGGAATACACAGAAGAACTGTACAAAAAAGATCTTCATGACCAAGATAATCACGATGGTGTGATCACTGGCCTAGAGCCAGACATCCTGGAATGTGAAGTCAAGTGGGCCTTAGGAAGCATCACTACGAACAAAGCTGGTGGAGGTTATGGAAATCCAGTTGAGGTCTTTCAAATCCTGAAAGATGATGCTGTGAAAATGCTGCTCTCAATATGCCAGCAAGTTTGGAAAACTCAGCAGTGGCCACAGGACTGGAAAAGGTCAGTTTTCATTCCAATCCCAAAGAAAGGCAATGCCAAAGAATGCTCAAACTACCACACAATTGCACTCGTCGCACATGCTAGTAAAGTAATGCTCAAAATTCTCCAAGCCAGGCTTCAGCAATACGTGAACTGTGAATTTTCAGATGTTCAAGCTGGTTTTAGGAAAGGCAGAGGAACCAGAGATCAAATTGCCAACATCTGCTGGATCATCAAAAAAGAAGAGAGTTCCAGAAAAACATCTATTTCGGCTTTATTGACTATGCCAAAGCCTTTGACTGTGTGGATCCCAATAAACTGTGGGAAACTCTGAAAAAGATGGGAATACCAGGCCACCTGACCTGCCTCTTGAGAAACCTGTATGCAGGTCAGGAAGCAACAGTTAGAACTGGACATGGAACAACAGACTGGTTCTAAATAGCAAAAGGAGTGCATCAAGGCTGTATATTGTCACCCTGCTTATTTAACTTCCATGCAGGGTACATCATGAGAAACGCTGGGCTGGAAGAAGCACACGCTGGAATCAAGATTGCCAGGAGAAACATCAATGACCTCAGATATGCATATGACACCACCCTTATGGCAGAGAGTGAAGAGCAACTACAAAGCCTCTTGACGAAAATGAAAGAGGAGAGTGAAAAAGTTGGATTAAAGCTCAACATTCAGAAAATGAAGATCATGACATCTGGTCCCATCACTTCATGGGAAATATATGGGGAAATAGTGAAAACAGTATCAGACTTTATTTTGGGGGGGGCTCCAAAATCACTGTAGATGGTGAATGCAGCCATGAAATTAAAAGACACTTACTCCTTGCAAGAAAAGTTATGACCAACCTAGATAGCATATTGAAAAGCAGAGACATTACTTTGCCAACAAAGGTCCATCTAGTTAAGGCTATGGTTTTTCCAATGGTCATGTATGGATGCGAGAGGTGGACTGTGAAGAAAGCTGAGTGCAGAAGAATTGATGCTTTTGAACTGTGGTGTTGGAGAAGACTCTTGAGAGTTCCTTGGACTGCAAGGAGATCCAACCAGTCCATTCTGAAGGAGATCATCCCTGGGATTTCTTTGAAAGGAATTTTGCTAAGGCTGAAACTCCAGTACTTTGGCCACCTCATGCAAAGATGACTCATTGGAAAAGACTCTGATGTTGGGAGGGATTGGGGGCAGAAAGATAAGGGGACAACAGAGGATTAGATGGCTGATTAGATGGCATCACTGACTCAATGGACGTGAATCTGAGTAAACTCTGGGAGTTGATGATGGATAGGGAGCCCTGGCGTGCTGTGATTCATAGGGTCGCAAAAAGTTGGACACGACTGAATGACTGAACTGAACTGAACTGATGGATATATATACTCATACTCATTACTATATCTCAAGAACATCTTAAGAAACTGACAGTTGTCTGCTAAAATCTTAATGCTAGGATTTCACTACAGTTTTCTTCAGATCCATCAGCCTTTATAAGCATATGCATTTAATTCAGCATTACAGTCCTTTATTTATTGAACCCTAGAGCTTGTTCCAATTATGACTGCTTCCTTTTCTAAATCATCACAAGCCATTGGTTTAATACTGCACTTGGGCTTCCCTGGTGGCTCAGTTGGTAAAGAAGCCACCTGCAATGCGGGAGACCTGGGTTCAATCCTGGGTTGGGAAGATCCCCTGGAGAAGGGAAAGGCTACCCACTCCAGTCCTCTGGCCTAGAGAATTCAATGGACTATATCCATGGAGTCGCAAAGAGCGAGACAAGACTGAGTCACTTTCACTTTATTTCACTTTTTCTTTGGAATTTTACATGAGGGCAGTTTCTGGAATGATTTATTTCTTCCCTTTGAAACACTGGATAAAGAGCTTAAGTCTTATCTTGATACCACTCCTTTTCTTTTGTCATTATTATGCAATAAGCTCATGAGATAATTGTCCACCCAACAAATGGAGTCAGATAATAAATATGAGTTTGAGGGTTTCCCTGTGTTTCAGATGGTTAAGAATCTGCCTGCAATGTGGGAGACCCGGGTTTCATCCCTGGGATTTAGAAGATCCCTTGGAAAAGGTAATGACTACTCACTCCAGTATTCTTTCCTGGAGAATCCATGGACAGAGAAGCCTGGCAGGCTACAGTCCATGGGGTCACAAAGAATAGGACATGACTGAGTGACTAATACTTTTACTTTCACTTTGAAGAGAGATAAGAACAGACCAAAGACCTGGAGTATATTGGGAGGGGCTGCTAGTGACATGGAGGTCAGGGGCCAACAAAGGTAATTTTCCTCCCTGTCACAGTTGTAGGGGATCTGATTCTGGTGAAAATGCTGTGATGTTTGCCTTTGCTGTGTGTTAAGTGCCCCACACCCTCGTTTAAAAGTGAGGTAAGAAACTAATCAACACCTCAGACCCTCCTGCCTTTTCCATACTCCCAGTTCTCCCCTTGTCCTCCTGAGTGAAGTCACTCAACTATCAAGGAATAAGCTTTTAAACAACAAAGAAGATGGTTTAAGAAAGATTTCAGCTCTGAGATAGAACTCTGGGAAACCTTGCATGAATATGAGAGGAAATCCAAGGGCAAGTCCAAGGGCAGAGGGAATGGAAGGGTGGAGGTGCTGGGGGCAGGGAGGGGGGAGCACTGGCTGTGGGAGCAGAGGACACTCATTCATCTCACCTCCTCCCCACCTCTCAGTCACGGGCTGACTCAACAGTCAGGGGGCTGGGGATAGAGACACGACAAGCCTTCTCCTACCCTCAGCCCTGTTCTTCTGGGGAAAGGGAGTGAAGAGTTCTCAGAGGTTGAAGGGTAGGGCTCAGGGATAACCAGTCCTTCCTTCCGTGGGAGTGGATGAGAGATTTGGACACTGTAAAATGTGTGACATCCCTATTTAAGCAGCTTGTTTGGGGGTGCTAGGGTAGCAACCATTTATACAGAGACACAATACGTGTTTCCCTCGAGTTGAGTTTCCATTCACAGCCTTGACCTCAGAGCCTCAGCCTATCAGAGAACCAGCCAGAGTGAGCCCTCAGGGAACACCTCCATGGCATGTTCATCCTGGGAGCCTCTTTCACACACACAGGACAGGCTTTGTGCGAATCACAACAACTGGCTCTTGGCCATGCTCTTCCGGAACTTCCCGGTTCTTTTCTCCCTTCTCTCACCAACTGTCTTCTGTTTAAATAACGCATGTGTCCTTACCCTCCCCCAAACACCTGAAGTTTATTAGCCACTAAGTCCTAAGTCCAAGGGGAAAAGAGAAGCAAGTGGACACATTTGAGACTTGGAAAGTTGTTCACCTACCGCCTGGGTGCTTTCAAAGTCAGCCACTGAATACTGAGCCCTCCTGTGCCCAGGCTCCCAGACAGGTGCTGGGGTCCCTGGAGGAGACACAGCTGCAACTCTTCCAGGCTGAAGGAGAGGAGAAAGGAGCCAACACAGGGGAATCAGGAGAGGAGGGGGACAGGGAAGAGGGGGGTTCATTTCAGGGAGAAAGAGTCCTGCTGGGTAGAGCCATGTCTCACTTGTGACCTGAGAGATGAGTAACAGTCAGTCAATAAAAGATGCGGGGGTGGGGGTGGGGGTGGGGGGTTCCTTGGCAGAAAAGGATGAACCCAAAAGTCCAGAGCAAAGGAGAGGTTAGTGGATTTGAAAAACTAAAACAGTTAAGACACATTGGAGCTCAGGCTAGAGTGAGAGAAAGTCTGGAGATGAAGCAGGAGAAGAGGCAGGACTCAGCTGGTGGAGGCCTGTCCCTCTGGACAGACTAGAGTCACTCCCACTTCCTCCTGCAGACACCACCTTCTGTCCTAAAGGAGTCCTTCCCCAACTCCTTACATGCCCCATCAGGGTTTTTCACTGAGTAGTTAAAATCCAACCTTCCTCAGCACCTACTAGGGCAGGCCTGGGACTAGATATGGAGGGAAAAGTAATAATACTCAGTCCTCCTAATAAGGGGGCCATGTAATTATGTTCTTTTTGAAACACCAAATTTTAACCACAACAAATATACCTAAGACATAGATAAAATAAAAGACTACAAGAAATAAATAAAACCCCTCACATAATCAACTCCTTTCAGTTTAGTCACTCAGTCGTGTCCGACACTTTGTGACCCCATGAACTGCAGCACAACAGGCCTCCAAGTCCATTCCCAACTCCCAGAGCTTACTCAAACTCATGTCCATAGAATCGGTGATGCCATCCAGCCATCTCATCCTCTGTTGACCCCTACTCCTGCCTTCAATCTTTCCCAGCATCAGGGTCTTTTCAAATGAGTTGGTTCTTCACATCAGGTGGCCAAAGTATTGGAGTTTCAGTTTCCACATCAGTCCTTCCAAGGAATATTCAGGACGGATTTCCTTTATGATGGACTGGGTGGACCTCCTTGCAGTCCAAGGGACTCTCAAGAGTCTTCTCTAACACTACAGTTCAAAAGCATCAATCCTTCAGCACTCAGCTTTCTTTATAGTCCGACTCTCACATCCACACATGACTACTGGAAAAACCATAGCTTTGACTAGATGGACCTTTGTTGGTAAAGCAGTGTCTCTGATTTTTAATATACTGTCTAGGCAGGGCATAACCTTTCTTCCAAGGAACAAGTGTCTTTTAATTTCATGGCTGCAGTCACCATCTGCAGTGATTTTGGAGTCCCCCAAAATAAAGTCTGCCACTGTTTCCATTGTTTCCCCATCTATCTGCCATGAAGTGATGGGACCAGAAGACACAATCTTCATTTTTTGAATGCTGATTTTCAAGCCAGTTTTTTCACTCTCCTTTCACTTTCATCAAAAGGCTCTTTAGTTCTTCACTTTCTGCCATAAGCGTGGTACCACCTTCATATCTGAGGTTACTAATATTTCTCCTGACAATCTTAATTCTAGTTTGTGCTTCTTCCAGCCTGGGATTTAGCATGATGTACTCTGCATATAAAATAAATAAGCAGGGTGACAATATACAACCTTGATGTACTCCTTTCCCAATTTGGTACAAGTCTGTGGTTCATGTCCAGTTCTAACTGTTGCTTCTGATCTGTATATAGGTTTCTCAAGAGGCAGGTCAGGTGTCTGGTATTCCCATCTCTTGAAGAATTCTGTGCAGTTTGTTGTGATTCACACAGTCAAATGCGTTGGCATAGTCAATAAACCCAAAGTAGATGTTTTTTCTGGATCTCTCCTCCTTTTTCTATGATCCAGTGGATGTTGGCAATTTGATATCTCATTCCCCTACCTTTTTTAAAGCCAGCTTGAACATCTGGAAGTTCTCAGTTTATGTACTGATGAAACCTCTCTTGGAGAATTTTGAGCATTACTTTACTAGTGTGTGAGATGAGTGCAAATTGTGTGGTAGTTTGAGTATTCTTTGGCGTTGCCTTTCTTAGGGATTGGAATGAAAACTGACCTTTTCCAGTCCTGTGGCCACTGCTGAGCTTTCCAAATTTGCTGGCATTTGAATGCAGCACTTTCACAGCATCATCTTTAGGATTTGAAATACAGCAACTAGAATTCCATCACCTTCACTAGTTTTGTTCACAGTGATGCTTCCTAAGGTCCACTTGACATCACATTCCAGGTTGTGTGACTCTAACTGAGTGATCACACCATTGTGGTTATCTAGGTCATTAAGATCTTTTTTGCATAGTTCTGTGTATTCTTGCCCCCTTTTCTTAATATCTTTTGCTTCTGTTAAGTCCATAACTCTTCTGTCCTTTATTGTGTCCCTCTTTGCTTGAAATGTTCCCTTGGTATCTCTACTGTTCTTGAAGAGATCGCTAGTCTTCCCCATTCTATTGTTTTCCTCTATTTCTTTGCATTGATCACTGAGGAAGGCTTTCTTTTCACTCCTTGCTCTTCTTTGGAACTCTGAATTCAGATGGGTGTATCTTTTCTTTTCTCCTTTGCCTTTAGCTCCTCTTCTTTTCACAATTATTTGTAAGGCCTCCTCAGACAGCCATTTTGTCTGTTTGCATTTCTTCTTCTTGGGGGTGACTTTGACCATGGCCTTCTGTGCAATGTCATGAACTTCCATCCATAGTTTTTCAGGCACTCTGTCTATCAGATCTAATCACATGAATATATTTGTTACTTCTACTGTATTTGAATTAGGTCATTGGGATTTGATTTAGGTCATACCTGAGTGGTATAGTGGTCTTCCCTACTTTTATGAATTTAAGTCTGAATTTTGCAATAAGGAGTTCATGATCTGAACCACAGTCAGCTCCCAGTCTTGGTTTTTTATTTTTTATTATTTTTTTATTTTCCCCACTGTATGGAGCTTCTTGTCTTTGGCTGAAAAGAATATAATCAATCTGATTTCAGTATTGACCATCTGATGATGTCCATATGTAGAGTTGTCTCCTGTATTGCTTTGAAGAGGGTGTTTGCTATAACCAGTGTGTTCTCTGGGAAAAACTCTGTTTTCCTTTGCCCTGCTTCTTTTTGTACTCCAAGGCCAAATTTGCCTGTTATTCCAGGTATCTCTTGACTTCCTACTTTTGCATCCCAATCCCCTATGATGAAAAGGACATCTTTTTTTGGTGTCAGATCTAGAAGATCTTCTAGGTCTTCATAGAACCACTTAACTTCAGCTTTAGTGCTTGGGGCATAGACTTGGATTACTGTGATATTGAATGGTTTCCCTTGGAAAGGAACGAGAGCATGCTGTTGTTTTTGAGATTGTGCCCAAGTACCTGCATTTAGGACTCATTTGTTGACTATGAAGGCTACTACATTTCGTATAAGGGATTCCTGCCCACAGTAGTAGAAGTAATGGTCATCTGAATTAAATTCACCCATTCCGGTCTATTTTAGTTCACTGATATCCCAGAGTGTTGATGTTCACTCTTGCCGTCTCCTGTTTGATCACTTCCAGTTTACCTTGATTCATGGACCTAACATTCCAGGTTCCTATGCAATATTGTTTTTTACAACATCAGACTTTACTTACATCACCAGTCACATCCACAACTGGGCATTGTTTTCTGTTTGGCTCTGTCTCTTCATTCTTTCTGGAGTTATTTCTCAGTTCTTCTCCAGTAGCATATTGGGTACCTACCAATCTGGGGAATTCTTCTTTTAGTGTCCTATCTTTTTGCCTTTTCATACTGTTCATGGAGTTCTCAAGGCAAGAATACTGAAGTGGTTTGCCATTCCCTTCTTCAATGGACCATGTTTTGTCAGAGATGTGAATGAAAGCATTTGTCATTTGGGAAGAAATGAAATCTTTTGCCTCCAGCAGTGGTTCTCAGTTGGCTGCAGGGTGGAATCACCTGTAGGGTTTCGTTAATACAAAGTGTTGACTCCTACCTTTCCTCCTTGAGATTCTGATTTAGCTGAGATGAGGCCTCAGCACTGGGATTTTATAGAGTTCGCCTGGTGATTTGAATTTGCAGCCAAGTTTACAAACCACTGGCCTTTGCCATAATGAGGATATAAAGGACTGTACCTGGAGGACATAACTGAATATACAGGGATCAGGTGATTCTGCAGGAGCAGAAGCGTGCCTTTCTGTGTGTGGAAGGTGGGGTGGATGAGGGTTTGGCAATGCTAGCGGCCCCTCTTGCCTGCTGTGAGGCTTTCCTGGTCCCTCAGTCCATGGCCTTTCCACGCTCCTCACCTGGACTCGTGGAGTCTGCTGCCCTCTGGTGGTGATTTTCAGTATGGTACAGTTGCCCCTGGAGGTTTCATACAAGCCCAGCCTTGGCTCATCACAGACCCATGAGCAGGATTCCCAAGATGTGGTTTGCCGGGAGGGAAATCCTGGGAACCGAAGCCAGGGAGCAGCTCGGCAGAAACTTCAGGAGTCGCTCCGGACAGGGAAGCTCAGGGAGCTCTAGGTCAGTGGCCAAGTGCGGGTCTGACACGTATCTGTGACTGGAGCCTTCCTGTGCCTGTGGTCTGAGGAAATTGGTCTTAACAGCCAATGACAAGAGCCTATGATATTAAGTATCAAGAAGTGCAGAGGTGTAAGGTGACAAGCTTCACAGTAAACAGCAACCGCCCTGCTGTATATTCTGCCCTGTATAGCAAAGGTGTGTTTTTACGTAATTACCATGTTTACCTGTAACACAAGCCTAGAGGGTGTTGGGATCCCCATCTCACAGACAAGGAAACAAGCCTACAGAGCTTAAGGAAATTGCTCAAGATCATATGACTCCTAACTGACAGATGCAGCCTCTGAGCCCAGGCAGGTGGGACCGCACAGTCTGTTCTAGCTACTCCCGTGTCCTGGCAGGACCCGGAGTTCTGTCCTGTCCAAAGATCTTCCCAGCCCTTCAGCCCGACTCCCCCAGTGGGTCCGGATGGTCCCTCCAGGCTCCCACAGCCCCTTTGCTCCTATTGCCCCTGATTTGGATCCCTCCTTCTGCAGGGTAACCCCACCCACCCACTGAAAGCCCTACGGTCTGCAGGAGGACACCCTTGTCCTGTTCTGGCAGCTTCTCCCTGCAGCCAACTCCCCAGGGGTGGAGTCAGGCCAGGTTGTGAGAAGAATCATGAGAGAAGCAGAAAGGTATGAGCTTGTGGTCAGCATCTTGCTCTGATCTGAGACCTCCATCACTCATGGCAGCTCCCCTCTACATCCCCCCCTCCCTCATTACAAGTGTTACTACAACTCTGCTGTGGATCAGAGTCACCAGGGGAGGGGTCAGAACGCAGGTTACTGGGCTCCAGCCCCAGAGATCTGATCCAGAGGGTTACACAAGTGGGGCCTGGGAATTTGAATTTTTAACCAAAAATCCAGTCAGTTTTGATGCAGGGGGATTCTCTGAACACATGCTGAGAAACATTTAGCAGACCTGCCACTCATATCTGTGAGCCCTGGGTCAAGAGTGCAAATGAAGTCCATACTATATGTTTAAATATTTAAAAGTTATAAATCAATCAAACAAACCTGTCAAGTACACCTACATAACTATTAAAACCTGGTGGACTGGGGTTTTAGACACTGAGCTCCAAGCCAGAAGGCAGGACAACAGAGGGAGGGGCCGCCCCAGCCCCCAGCCCTCCCCCTGCTCTTCCCATCTCTGGCTCTGACACTCTCTGTGCGCTGAAAAATCTGCTGCTCAAGAAAGAGTGCCCCCAGCCTTCAAGTTCAAGCTTAGGCCACCCTCTCCCCACCCATAAACAGCTGTATCTTGACCACCTGTCGGGCTGGGACATGGGCACCAGGACGGAGGCCTGCACTGGGGCTGGGAGCAGGGGTTCTAGGGTCCAGGTGCTGAGAGGATGGCCTGGAGGGGGCGGGGCTCCAGGTGGCCACACCCCCTGGTCCTCTCTGGCTGTCTGCCCCTGGGGAGGGTGCAACCACAGGATGATAGAGCAGGGTCTGTAAACTAGCGCTTCTCAAACTGTACTGTGAGCAGGACTTACCTGGAATCTGGAGGTTCTGAATCAGTAGGTCTGGGGTAAAGACAAGATTCCGTGTTCTAATTCCAGGCCAGCCGATGCTGCTGGTCCACAGGCCTCGCTTAGAACAGCAGAGCTCTGGGGCAGGGTGGGCAGAGTTTTCCTGTAAAGGACCAGGAAGTACATTTCCAGGCTTTGCGGGCCATATGGTTTCTGCTCAGAAAAACATCTGCTTCGTTGACTATGCTAAAGCCTTGGACTCTGTAGGTAGATCACAACCAACTGGAAAACTTAAAGAGATGGGAATCCCAGACCACCTTACCTGTGTCCTGAGAAACCTGTATGTGGGCGGAGAAGCAACAGTTAGAACTGCACATGGAACAACCGCCTGGGTCAAAATTGGGAAAGGAGTATGACCTGCATATTGTCACCCTGCTTATTTACCTTAAAAGAATGTATGTATGTGTAACTGAATCACTGCTGTAGAGCAGAAATTAACACAACATTGTAAATCAATGATACTTAAATTTTTAAGGGAACAAGAAAAAAAGCCAAGGGTGTCAGTAGGTTCACTATTAATATTTATTCTGGTTACTTGCTTAGCCAGGTGCTTGCCAGATATTTCTACTTTGAAAATATAATTCTTTCCTAAAGAATTAGTCTGAGAAGATACTTGGAGTCCATGAAAATGCTGACTCCTCCAACCCCCGAACTTTCACTGTACATTCAGACAATGATGAATTTTGTCTGAATTATTTATGACAAGGATGGCTGCTACTTTTCTGTCAATCTGTCTACATTTGTCAATTGACCTTCTACTGCAAAAAAGGGCTTTCCCTTCCTATTATCTATTTTATGTCTTATAAAAATCAGTATAAACTCATGGATTTTTAAAATTTTTAGTGTTGTAAAATGTAGCATTTAAAAGCCATCAGTCCTCTGTTTATCATTATTTACTTATGACATTTCTAATGTGAGATAAACTCCATTTCAGAGACTCATTTTTTGTCTGGGAAGTCTGCAAAATTCAGATGAATGGATAAGAAAGCTGTGGTACATATACACAATGGACCATTACTTAGCCATTAAAAAAGAATACATTTGAATCAGTTCTAATGAGGTGGATAAAACTGGAGCCTCCTATTATACAGAGCAAAATAAGCCAGAAAGAAAAACACAAATACAGTATACTAACTGCAAGGAGATCCAACCAGTCCATTCTGAAGGAGATCAGCCCTGGGATTTCTTTGGAAGGAATGATGCTAAAGCTGAAACTCATGTACTTTGGCCACCTCATGCGAAGAGCTGAGTCACTGGAAAAGACTCTAATGCTGGGAGGGATTGGGGGCAGGAGGAGAAGGGGACGACAGAGGATGAGATGGCTGGATGACATCACTGACTCGATGGACGTGAGTCTGAGTGAACTCCGGGAGTTGGTGATGGACAGGGAGGCCTGGCATGTTGCAATTCAGGGGGTCGCAAAGAGTCGGACACGACTGACCGACTGAACTGAACTGAACTGAATGCATATATATGGAATTTAGAAAGATGGTAATGATAACCCTGTATGCGAGACAACAAAAGAGACAGATGTATAGAACAGTCTTTTGGACTCTGTGGGAGAGGGTGAGGGTGAGATGATTTGGGAGAATGGCATTGAAACACGTATAATATCATATGTGAAATGAATCGCCAGTCCAAGTACAATGCATAACACAGGGTGCTCAGGGCTGGTGCACTGGGATGACCCAGAGGGAAGGGATGGGGAAGGAGGTGGGAGAGGGGTTCAGGACGGGGAACACTTGTACACCCGTGGCGGATTCATGTTGATGTATGGCAAAACCAATTCAATATTGCAAAGTAATTAGCCTCCAATAAAATAAATAAATAAAATAAAGGGGGAAATTACCTAAAAAAAAAAAAGTTTTTCATGTAATGTCCTCCAGAATTAAATATGATAAGCTTTTGGATCAAACACTGTTTTGGAATACCCAAGGCTTCCACCTATTGGAATGGATACTTGTGAGCATGGTTACTGAGTGAAAGAGTGAATTCAGTCAGAACCATCCAATGTAAACTTCTTGTAGAGCATTCTTAGTGTGCCTAAGTCTTAACCTTGGTTCTTCTCAAAAAAAAAAAAAAAATCACACATCCCAGTTTGACTCCTAAGTCAAATCAGATGGGCGTGAAGTACAGATGAAGGTCTCATAGGGCTGGGGCATGTGATTCCTATTAGTAATGTTATTTTTTAGGTCTAAATTCAAATAAATATATATTTCTCCCAGTTTTCAACACATATTGCTGTTCTAGTTTTTTTAAGAAAAGAAACACTTTCCTTAGAACATTAGGTTTAAAAAACAAAAACTCAGTTAATCCATATTCTTTCTACTTTTAAAGGAAAATTAATAGCTTACACTTAAAACCTTGTGTTTTAAAAATCTCTGAAGGTTTAAAAGTGGTCTGTTGTGCTTCCAGAGACCTTCTTCAAACTTAGGACAATGCTGTTGATTCAAGAATAGAATCGGTAAAAATACATGCACAGTATTGTTTTTAGACTTGAAACAAACACTTTAAACTTAAACAGGAGTTTACTTATTTCTAACTTTTTAATGCTATTAAAAATCTGATCACGCAGACCACAGCCTTGTCTAACTCAATGAAACTAAGCCCTGCCATGTGGGGCCATCCAAGACAGGTGGGTCATGGTGGAGAGGTCTGACAGAATGTGGTCCACTGGAGAAGGGAGTGGCAAACCACTTCAGTATTCTTGCCTTGAGAACCCCATTAACAGTATAAAAAGGCAAAAAGATAGGAGCTGGAAGATGAACTCCCCAGGTCGGTAGGTGCCCAATATGCTACTGGAGATTAGTGGGGAATTAACTCCAGAAAGAATGAAGGGATGGAGCCAAAGCAAAAACAACATCCAGTTGAGGATGAGACTTGTGATAGAAACAAGGTTCAATGCTATAAAGAGCAATATTGCAGAGGAATCTGGAATGTTAAGTCCATGAATCAAGGCAAATTGGAAGTGGTCAAACAGGAGATGGCAAGAGTGAACATCGACATTCTAGGAATCAGCAAACTAAGATGGATGGGAATGGGTGAATTTAACTCAAATGACCATTATATCTACTACTGTGGGCAGGAATCCCTTAGAAGAAATGGAGTAGTCATCATAGTCAGCAAAAGAGTCCAAAATGCAGTACTTGGATGCAATCTCAAAAATGACAGAATGATCTCTGTTCATTTCCAAGGCAAACCATTCAATATCACGGTAGTCCAAGTCTATGCCCCAACCAGTAATACTGAAGAAGTTGAAGTTGAATGGTTTTATGAAGGCCTACAAGACCTTTTAGAATTAACACCCAAAAAAGATGTCCGTTTATTATAGGGGACTGAAATGCAAAAGTAGGAAGTCAAGAAACACCTAGAGTAACAGGCAGATTTGGCCTTGGAGTACAGAATGAAGCAGGAAAAGGCTAATAGAATTTTGCCAAGAGAACACACTGGTCATAACAAACACCCTCTTCCAACAACACAAGAGAAGACTCAACACATGCACATCACCAGATGGTCAACACCAAAATCAGATTGATTGTATTCTTTGCAGCCAAAGATGGAGAAGCTCTATACAGTCAGCAAAAACAAGACTGGGAACTGACTATGGCTCACATCATGAACTCCTTATTGCTAAATTCAGACTTAAGTTGGGGAAAACCACGAGACCACTCAGATAGGACCTAAATCAAATCACTTATGACTATAGAGTGGAAGTGAGAAATAGATTTAAGGGACTAGATTTGATAGACAGAGTACCTGATGAATTATGGACGGAGGTTCATGACATTGTACAGGAGACAGGGATCAAGACCATCCCCAAGAAAAAGAAATGCAAAAAAGCAAATGGCTGTCTGAGGAGGCCTTGCAAATAGTTGTGAAAAGAAGAGAAGTGAAAATGAAAGGAGAAAAGGAAAGATATACACATTTAAATGCAGAATTCCAAAGAAGAGCAAGGAGAGATAAGAAAGCCTTCCTCAGCGATCAATGCAAAGAAATAGAGGAAAACAATAGAATGGGAAAGACTAGCGATATTACAAGGAAATTACAGAACCCAAGGGAACACTTCATGCAAAGATGGGCTCAATAAAGGACAGAAATGGTATGGACCTAACAGAAACAGAAGATATTAAGAAGAGGTGGCAAGAATACACAGAAGAACTGTACAAAAAAGATATTCATGACCCTTATAATCACAATGGTGTGATCACTCACACTCACCTAGAGCCAGATATCCTAGAATGTGAAGTCAAGTGGACCTTAGGAAGCATCACTATGAACAAAGCTAGTTGAGGTGATGGAATTCCACCTAAGCTATATCAAATCCTAAAAGATGATGCTGTGAAAGTGCTGCACTCAATATGTCACCAAATTTGGAAAACTCAGTAGTGGCCACAGGACTGGAAAAGTTCAGTTTTCATTCCAACCCAAAAGAAAGGCAATGTCAAAGAATGCTCAAACTACTGCACAATTGCACTCATCTCACACACTAGTAAAGTAATGCTCAAAATTCTCCAAGCTAGGTTTCAACAATACATGAACCATGAACTTTCAGATGTTCAAGCTGGTTTTAGAAAAGGTAGAGGAACCAGAGATCAAATTGCCTACACCCTCTGGATCATTGAAAAAGCAAGAGAGTTCCAGAAAATCATCTATTTCGGCTTTATTGACTATGCCAAAGCCTTTGACTGTGTGGATCACAATAAACTGTGGAAAATTCTGAAAGAGATGGGAATACCAGACCACCTGACCTGCCTTTTGACAAACGTGTATGCAGGTCAGGAAGCAACAGTTAGGACTGGACATGGAACAACAGACTGGTTCCAAATAGGAAAAAAAAAAAAAAAAGTACGTCAAGGCTGTATATTGTCACCCCGCTTATTTAACTTATATGCAGAGTACATCATGAGAAACACTGGGCTGGAGGAAGCTCAAGCTGGAATCAAGATTGCCTGGAGAAATATCAAGAACCTCATATAGGCAGATGACACCACCCTTATGGCAGAAAGTGAAGAAGAACTAAAGAGCCTCTTGATGAAAGTGAAAGAGGAGAGTGAAAAAGTTGGCTTAAAGCTCAACATTCAGAAAACGAAGATCATGGTATCTGGTCCCACCACTTCATGGGAAATAGATGGGAAAACAGTGGAAACAGTGTCAGACTTTATTTTTCTGGGCTCCAAAATCACTACAGATGGTGATTGCAGCCATGGAATTAAAAGATGCTTACTCCTTGGAAGGCAAGTTATGACCAACCTAGATAGCATATTCAAAAGCAGAGACATCACTTTGCAAACAAAGGTCCATCTAGTCAAGGCTATGCATAGTTTTTCCTATGGTCATGTATGGATGTGAGAGTTGGACTATAAGGAAAGCTGAGTGCCAAAGAATTGATGATTTTGAAGTGTGGTCTTGGAGAAGACTCTTGAGAGTCCCTTGGACTGCAAAGAAGTCCAACCAGTCCATCCTAAAGATCAGTCCTGGTTGTTCATTGGAAGGACTGATGTAGAAGCTGAAACTCCAATACTTTGGCCACCTGATGCAAAGAGCTGACTCATTGGAAAAGACCCTGATGCTGGGAAAGATTGAGGACAGGAGGAGAAGGGGAAGACAGAGGATGAGATGGTTGGATGGCATCAGCAACTCAATGGACATGGGTTTGGGTAAATTCCAGGAGCTGGTGATGGACAAGGAGGCCTGGTGTGCTGTGGATCATGGGGTCACAAAGAATCGGACATGACTGAGTGAACTTAACTGAAGTGAAAATATTAATAATGTACAATAGGGCCTTTTGAAAGCCTGTGTGCTCTAATTTTAAGTTCAATATGATGGTAACAATTAATAAAGTGGATAGTGCTATAAAGGGTAGTACTGATTGACAGCTAATGCCATATACAGCATTGTTCAAAAGCACTGAACATATCCCACATTGTTTCTTATATGTCTGGGATTATCTAACTTTACATTTTCAGCCCATTGCTACCTAATCAATGATCCACTATGCACGGCTAATGTGCAGCTCAGCCATGGGCCCTTACCCCCATTGTGCAACCCTCACATTGGTCCCCAGCGTGTTCAGGATCCCACCTATCCTGAGGGTGGATGTCACAGCAACACAGATGTTCGTGAGTTTCTAGCTTTTTTGAATTTCCTGTACTTACTTCTAACTGGGTTACAAACAGGTCATGAACTGGCACTAGTGCACAGTCCACACTGTGAGGATCACTGTCACAGTTAATCTTTGCAGAAGCCCTCTGTGAATCATACTATCCCCACCTCAACTTTCAAAGACACTGAACCACAGTGGGCTTCCCAACCTTCAGATCAGATCAGATCAGATCAGTCGCTCAGTCGTGTTTGACTCTTTGCAACCCCATGAATCGCAGCACTCCAGGCCTCCCTGTCCATCACCAGCTCCCAGAGTTCACTCAGACTCACGTCCATCGAGTCAGTGATGCAATCCAGCCATCTCATCCTCTGTCGTCCCCTTCTCCTCTTGCCCCCAATCCCTCCCAGCATCAGAGTCTTTTCCAATGAGTCAACTCTTCGCATGAGGTGGCCAAAGTACTGGAGGTTCAGCTTTAGCATCATTCCTTCCAAAGAAATCCCAGGGCTGATCTCCTTCAGAATGGACTGGTTGGATCTCCTTGCAGTCCAAGGGACTCTCAAGAGTCTTCTCCAACACCACAGTTCAAAAGCATCAATTCTTCGGCGCTCAGCCTTCTTCACAGTCCAACTCTCACATCCATACATGACCACAGGAAAAACCATAGCCTTGACTAGACGAACCTTTGTTAGCAAAGTAATGTCTCTGCTTTTGAATATGCTATCTAGCTTGGCCATAACTTTCCTTCCAAGGAGTAAGCGTCTTTTAATTTCATGGCTGCAGTCACCATCTGCAGTGATTTTGGAGCCCAGAAAAATAAAGTCTGACACTGTTTCCACTGTTTCCCCATCTATTTCCCATGAAGTGATGGGACCAGATGCCATGATCTTCGTTTTCTGAACGTTGAGCTTTAAGCCAACTTTTTCACTCTCCACTTTCACTTTCATCAAGAGGCTTTTGAGTTCCTCTTCACTTTCTGCCATAAGGGTGGTGTCATCTGCATATCTGAGGTTATTGATATTTCTCCCGGCAATCTTGATTCCAGCTTGTGCTTCATCCATCCCAGCATTTCTTATGATGTACCCTGCATATAAGTTAAATAAACAAGGTGACAATATACAGCCTTGATGAACTCCTTTTCCTATTTGGAACCAGTCTGTTGTTCCATGTCCAGTTCTAACTGCTGCTTCCTGACCTGCATACAAATTTCTCAAGAGGCAGATCAGGTGGTCTGGTATTCCCATCTCTTTTAGAATTTTCCACAGTTTATTGTGATCCACACAGTCAAAGGCTTTGGCATAGTCAATAAAGCAGAAATAGATGCTTTTCTGGAACTCTCTTGCTTTGTCCATGATCCAGCGGATATTGGCAATTTGATCTCTGGTTCCTCTGCCTTTTCTAAAACCAGCTTGAACATCAGGAAGTTCACGGTTCACATATTGCTGAAGCCTGGCTTGGAGAATTTTGAGCATTATTTTACTAGCGTGTGAGATGAGTGCAACTGTGTGGTAGTGTGAGCATTCTCTGGCATTGCCTTTCTTTGGGATTGGAATGAAAACTGACCTTTTCCAGTCCTGTGGCCACTGCTGAGTTTTCCAAATTTGCTGGCATATTGAGTGCAGCACTTTCACAGCATCATCTTTCAGGATTTGGAATAGCTCAACTGGAATTCCATCACCTCCACTAGCTTTGTTTATAGTGATGCTTTCTAAGGCCCACTTGACTTCACATTCCAGGATGTCTGGCTCTAGGCCAGTGATCACACCATCGTGATTATCTGGGTCATGAAGATTTTTTTGTACAGTTCTTCTGTGTATTCTTGCCATCTCTTCTTAATATCTTCTGCTTCTGTTAGGTCCATACCATTTCTGTCCTTTATCAAGCCCATCTTTGCATGAAATGTTCCTTTGGTATCTCTGATTTTCTTGAAGAGATCCCTAGTCTTTCCCATTCTGTTGTTTTCCTCTATTTCTTTGCATTGATCGCTGAAGAAGGCTTTCTTATCTCTTCTTGCTATTCTTTGGAACTCTGCATTCAGATGCTTATATCTTTCCTTTTCTCCTTTGCTTTTCGCTTCTCTTCTTTTCACAGCTATTTGTAAGGCCTCCCCAGACAACCATTTTGCTTTTTTGCATTTCTTTTCCATGGGGATGGTCTTGATCCCCGTTTCCTGTACAATGTCACGAACCTCATTCCATAGTTCATCAGGCACTCTCTCTATCAGATCTCGTCCCTTAAATCGATTTCTCACTTCCACTGTTTAATCATAAGGGATTTGATTTAGGTCATACCTGAATGGTCTAGTATTTTTCCCTACTGTCTTCAGGTTAAGTCTGAATTTGGCAATAAGGAGTTCATGATCTGAGCCACAGTCATCTCCTGCTCTTGTTTTTGCTGACTGTATAGAGCTTCTCCATCTTTGGCTGCAAAGAATATAATCAATCTGATTTCGGTGTTGACCATCTGGTGATGTCCATGTATAGAGTCTTCTCTTGTGTAGTTCCCAACCTTAAGAGCCCATATTTACCAGGTAGCAGAACTTGAATCCATAGCAAATCAGTGCCCAGAGGAGCCAGTATTCGTCCCTGACTCCAGAGTTTGTGCTTCTCCCCGTGTGCTTGTGTCATTTTAACCACATGTGCAGGAAGAACAGTTTGGTTTAGGCCATCAGATGTGGACCTCCTCAAGTACACTTTCTTCAATCTACAAATCTCCTTCATCCACACCCATCCTGTTATGCTCTTCTGGTGATAAGAATAACCAAGGTCAGTGATTCCACCCTGGGTCTTTGGATGCTCTTAGTCCATCCATCATCCCAACCAAAGCGATGGTTCAAGAGCAGAAACTATATTCAATTTTCAGACAAAGAAGCTGAGATTCAGAGGTTGAGATGCTTACCCGAGCATGTAACTAAGACTACATGACTGTAAGTGTCCAGAGCCTATTTTGTCAAGGATGGTGCCATTCTAATGTCCTGGCACCTTGGGTGGTAACTGCTTTCCCACACCCACAGTGCTAGTGAGTAGTAAAGAAAGAACCCACAGATCAGTGTGACTGACTCCAAAACCAGGGCTTTCTGTTATCCCAGGCTACCTCTTAAAAGCTCAAAATTATAAAATTGAGAAGGAAGGCTTGCTCTAGGTTATCATTTATTCATTCAACAAACATTTGCTGAGCACCCTCTATGTACAGATACTCTGCTGGAAGACATAATTAAAAAGTGAACAGGGCACAGTTTCAAGTGCCTTATACTAGATGAGAAAAAGACCACGTGTAACCAGTCACACTCAGGGCAGGCTACATGCATAACAGAAAGAACAGGCCCCTTGTTTAAAAATGAAGTATCTCAAGATGGTGACAACAGGACACTAACCAAGTACGGTTCAGTTTAACATGAGAGGCGCTCAGAGTAATACACAAATCTGAGTTACCTAGGATGATGACTGATCTTAATGTGACTTCCTAGAAGAGGCGACAACTGGGCTGACCCTGGAGAATGAGGATTTCTCTACTACATGGACCTTCTCAGACCAGAGGGTATTGAGGAGAATCGCTGAGTCATCATTTTGCCTTAAACATCAGTCATCAAGAGTTTCCCCCACAGTACACCCTCATCACCTACCTCTGGAGCTGTGATACATGCCCAGGGAGAACATGAAGACATACTGTCCTGACCTCCCTTCAAGGACTTGTTATCCAGCAGCTGTTAGTGCTGCCAGTGGGTAACCTTAAACCACTAGCCCCTGTGTGGGCAGCCTAAGTGCAATGATCCATCCAGATGGAGGTATAAAGGCCTGGTCATTGAATGTGTCAGGACAACCCTGAAAGGTCAGCATCACTCCAAACTCTCATGGGGTGAGCTCAGGTCGTCTGGCCAGTGATCCTTCCCTCTGCTTTACCCTGTTTCTTCCCTCCTGATTCCACAGTGTTGACCCCAAGGGCACCCCCAATACACATCCCAGAACTAAACTCCATCCGAGTCTGCATACCAGAAAGCCAGCCTGCAACACGTATCAGAAAACATTCCAGTATTCAGGGAGGACTTTTATTGAAAATTACTGGTTACACATGTACATATAACATTTTAAAAAACCCCAATAAAATACAAAATGGTAGAAACAAGGACCTTTAGTGTGAACGTGGTTACCTTTGGTTTAAAATTCACAATCTAATGTTGTCTGACCAAATGAAATTAAGTTATATGTTAATAACAAAAGAAAACTATATGTTGAACCATATGAAACTGCTACTTTATAGTTTATAAAAAGATTGAATGTTAGCAGTTCCACATGGCTGAATCTAATAAAAAAATCCATTAGCATTTGAAATTTAGAGAACATTATACTCATGAATAACTCATGGGTAAAAGATATAGTTAATTAATTAAATTAGGAATTAGAAAATACATAATACTATGGCTATTGACGGTGGTGAGTACCAAAACTTGCAGATTGTAGCTAAAGTGGATTTTAGGGGGGAAAAGTCAGCTTTATATATTTATGTTAGAAAAATAATGATGTTAATCTCTTTTCAATTTAAGAATTTAGAGGAAAAACCTCAAAGTTAAGGAAAAGTTGAAGGAAAGAATCATATGATGAACTAGGGGAAAAAGAGAGCATCAATCAAGCAGAAAGGTGATTCTTTGAAAACATGAAAAAGTTATACAAGATAATTCATAAAAAAGAAGGCTAAAATAAAATTAAAAAGCCAAAAGAACACAGTTAGAGATGCTGCAGAGATTAAACATATAAGACATTGTGAATAAATGTATGCCAATCAAGCTCAAAACTCACAGGAAACAGATTCCTCCTAGAAAAATGAAACTTATCAAAACGACTCTGCAGAAATAACACACTGAAGAGGAAGCACATAATTACCAAAAGTTACCCAGACAATGTGGCTTCACAATACTGTCAATGTGATTAATGCCACTGGATTATGTGACTGAAAATGGTTATATGGCAAAATTTATCTAACCTCTGCACCACCAGGGAAGCCTTATGTTATATATACTTTACCACAATTTTTAACGTAAAAAAAATAAAATCCTCTATCTAGAAGACAGTCTAGCACATGTCTGTCCTTCATTAGCAAATCCCCTAGAAGGGCTCCTATTTTAAGAAAGCGTATTTTCTCTTTCTTCTCTTTCAGAACATATGATATTGTCCTTCTGTATTTAACCATATACCCCCCCCCCTTTTTTTTTTGGTTACTTAAACTATAGTATATTGTATGTTTATCCTATCAGTTTTCTCTATAGTATTTTAATCATAGGTCTTTTGGTGGGAAAATGGATCCTAGTCATGTTAAAGGAAGTGGACACAAATCAGTAACTTCACACAGTCTTCAAATAAACAGAATCCCTGATATAATTGGAAAGTAATATGTAATTCGGGGAACAGTAAAAAAACATCTGTGACAACTTTGTCTCAAATCTTAGAAAATGAGTTTGGCTCTGGAGTCTCTCAAGACACAAAACCTGGGAGACAGCTTTTATTGGTGGCCTGCACCTCTGATTTGGATAAGAAAGCAAGTAATATAACATTTAAATAAACATCATAATTCCTTTTTCAAGAGATTGAAATCACTGAGGTTGGAGATCTCCCATTTTGTAATGTGTAAATATTTGTTGCTGGTGTAAAAAAAAAAAAGTAGAATATAGTTTATGCAGTGCAAAACCTATTGGAAAAAGGCCTTTGGAATAGACATGACCTCATGGGAGAATCACAGTGTTGACTCAAAAATTGTGAAGGCTGAGGGCTGTCCACTGGAAACATTCATAACCACATGGTCACTGTGAGTGATATCTGGCTGTCTCCTTTTGAAGTACCCCTGAGGGAAAAAAAGACAAAAACAACATGTTTAAAAGTTTTAAAGTCCTCCTCCTAAGGCAACACATTTCCAGGTTTCCTTCTTCATGTGCAGCAATCATATTACTGTTGGAGGCACAGTTTTAAAAAACCAGGGCTGTATTTATTCTATGGAGGAAGTAGCCCCATTAAAACCCTCAGTGGGGCTGGGCGTAATGCCAAATAACATGTAGATCTACTAGATTTCTGATCATTCTGATTCACAGATATGCTTTATCACTACAGTAAATTGACATGCAAAATCATTTTATTCCCTGAAATAAATTAAAAACAGGGTAACAAAGAGGATAGGAAATCTAACATCTGAACAGGGTTTGTTATTTTCACACATAAAAGGAGCATAACAGATTTGGATATTAATATTGGGTTATTATCTTTATATTTTATAAACTCTGATTGACAAGCACTGAAACACTGGCATATATGTATGAAATATCCTGGTGTTTAATTTGTGTGGCAAAGCAGTTATAGTCCTATAGAAATGTGACCTGTGGATAGTGGGTTCCAAGAATGAAAAGAAAAGCAAATGCTTTAACAATGACTCAACCAAGAGACTTCTCTAAAATATAAGATGATACCCAACAATAGGACAGATCTCTGCCAGACCTTTGAGCTCTTGAATTCTACCAGATTCTAGCTGAACTGGAAGAGATACTGGTTTCTCAGTGTATAAGCAGAACACAAAGGAAAGGAAGTGCTGTCAAGTTCCACAATCATCAGGTTTTAGTAGCTGTATTGTATCTCAGTTCCTTACAGATGCACATAACAAAATAAAATAATGTCAGGGCTTGTGAAACCTTCTCTGAACATGTTTGGGCAAAAAACAACTTCAAGTGAAACTCTTTCCTCAAAGAAGAATGTGAAAATTTTCATTTGAGTCTTTAAAACAAAAAATGTATCGTCTATCAGAGGCTAACTCATGTCACAAACTGAGTTGCTTAGACATATGATTACAGGTCTCTTTTATAGAACCTGACCGCAAGTGCATTGTGGGTGCTGTAAACAAAGGTATTATGAGACAGAATGAACTTCACACACGAAACAGAAAAGCACTAGGACACCTACCTTCATAGTAAGTGCACTTTCTTACTCTCTTGTTGCTAACATATCCTGCTCTGCACATGAAATGCTATATATTTAAATGTCACTTAAGGAGAAAAATAAACCCTCCAAGAATGCTTGGGGCCACTGGCTGCACTGGCTGAAATCTGAGGCTATTTCCATTGTAATGGAAGCATTTAGTAATAAAACCTGTGGTGGGAGTGGGGAGGGTGGTTAATTGCATATCATAACCCTCCATTTTCTTAAGCTAGACATATTTTGTGATTATATATGTATGTACTCTTCTGGTGAAACCAAAAAGAGTTAAGGAACAAAAGAAAATTCACTTTCTCCTGCTTAACATTCTTTCCAAAATCGTCTGGTTCCTTTCTCTATAACTCTTCTCCATACAATTTTTATAAAGAAAATATTGTTTTTAGCAACTTTTAACTGAAAAGGACGTTGCTTCATGGTCTGAAATACCTGAACTGAATATGGCAAAGGATCTTCAGCAGTTGGGGACCCCTGATTTAGAGTCTTAAAAGCGACCTAGAAGAACTATGGGTATATTTGTTTTATTATTGGGAGGCAAGGTTTCTATTTACAGCCTTTTATAAACTGATCCCACTATTCTCTATATTCTGTATATTCTCTATAAACCCCTCTATATTCTCAAAGCCCTTAAGCATCTTCTCTCTCATCTGATCCCTGTGATAAGTGTGAAGAAGCCAGCAGGGCTGTAATCCTGCCCTACACACAGGTGAGGACCTGAGGCTCAGAGGCCCTGGGGGACACAAGGCCACATGGATGCTAAGTGCCTGCTCCATCTATCCAACTGGGCCAGGTGCCTAGAGCTAGGATGTGAGAATTTTATAACTTCTGGGCTGTATTAGGTGATTTCATATAGACAAAATGACACCTCTGTTACACACTGGGAACAAAGAAACTTTAAAAATCCTCAACCACATCTGTTTCATCACAGAACAGAATGGATGCTGCTAAGTCGCTTCAGTCATGTCCAACTGTGTGCGACCCCATAGACAGCAGCCCACCAGGCTCCCCCATCCCTAGGATTCTCCAGGCAAGAATACTTGAGTGGGTTGCCATTTCCTTCTCCAATGCATGAAAGAGAAAAGTGAAAGTGAAGTTGCTCAGTATTGTCCAACTCCTAGCAACCTCATGGACCGCAGCCTACCAGGCTCCTCTTCCCATGGGATTTTCCAGGCAAGAGTACTGGAGTGGGATGCCATTGCTTTCTCCACAGAATGGATGGCAGACATTTATTCTTGGAGCTGAATCATGTCCCTTCTGAAAGGCTGTTGCTGAACCACGAAAGACGCCATGATTCTTGGCCTCCAGAGGAGAAGAATTCAATTTGGGGCCAGTGACGAGGCTTGATCACTCAGAGCTTTTGTGTAATAAAGTTTTATTAAAGTATAAAAGAGATAGAGAAAGCTTCTGAGATAGACATCAGAAGGGGGCAGAAAGAGTGTCCCCTGATAGTCTTTAGGCGAATGGTATATAGCTACTAGTAGTAGTGGTGTTTTGTGACCACATGGACTGTGGCCCGCCAGGCTCCTCTGTCCATGGGATTCTCCAGGCAAGAATACTGGAGTGGATTGCCATTCCCTTCTCCAGAGGATCTTTCTGACCCAGGGATCTAACCTGGGTCTCCTGCATTTCAGGCAGATTCTTTACCATCTGAGCTACAGGGAAGAGCCATATAGCTGCTAGCAGTCTGCTAATTAGAGAAAGGAAATGTGTCAAAACTCAGAGACTGGCACCAGGCCCCTCACACACAACATGCATTTTGAGATAACATTGGCACAAAGTGAATTGTCCCTGGCCATAAGATGATTGACATGAATCTTGAGGAAACTCAGGTTTCCAAGCAAATATAGTCTCACTGACATAGCTTAAGAGAACATTTGCATGAGTAAACCACACTGGTTTGTCAAGTCTGTTCTGAGTCTTAGGGGGAGCCCACTTGAAGACAGAGTCTAGGGTAAATGCATAGTTCATTAACATAGCTTAAGATAAACATTTCAATAGGAAAAACACATTGGTTAGCTCAAAGTTTGAGAAAAGTTAACTTCAGGTGGAACGAGGTATCTTCATGGCAAACAGAATTTTAAAAGAAACCTCTTTTTAAATTTGCATCAGTTCAGTTCAGTCCCTCAGTCCTGTCCTCCTGTCCTACTCTTTGTGACCCATGGACTGCAGCACACCAGATTTCCTTGTCACCAACTCCCAGAGCTTACTCAAACTCATGTCCATTGAGTTGGTGATGTCATCCAATCATCTCATCCTCTGTCATCCCCTTCTCCTCCCATCTTCAATCATTCCCAGCATCAGGGCCTTTTCAAATGAGTCAGTTCTTCACATCAGGTGGCCAAAGTATTGGAGTTTCAGCTTCAGCATCAGTACTTCCAATGAATATTCAGAACTGATTTCCTTTAGAATGGACTGGTTGGATTTCCTAGCTCTCCAAGGGACTCTCAAGAGTCTTCTACAATACCACAGTTCAAAAGCATCAGTTCTTCAGTGCTCAGCTTTCTTTATAGTCCAACTCTCATATCCATTCTGAAGGAGATCAGCCCTGGGATTTCTTCGGAAGGAATGATGCTAAAGCTGAAACTCCCGTACTTTGGCCACCTCATGCGAAGAGTTGACTCATTGGAAAAGACTCTGATGCTGGGAGGGATTGGGGGCAGGAGGAGAAGGGGACGACAGAGGATGAGATGGCTGGATGGCATCACTGACTCGATGGACGTGAGTCTGAGCGAACTCCGGGAGTTGTTGATGGACAGGGAGGCCTGGTGTGCTGTGATTCATGGGGTCGCAAAGAGTCGGACACGACTGAGAGACTGATCTGATCTCATCTGATCTCATATCCATACATTACTGCTGGAAAAACCATAGCTTTGACTAGACGGACCTTTGTTGACAAAGTAATGTCAACTCTGCTTTTTAATATGCCAATGGCACCCCACTCCAGTACTCTTGCCTGGAAAATCCCATGGACAGAGGAGCCTGGTAGGTGACAGTCCGTGGGGTCGCATAGAGTCAGACACGACTGAGAGACTTCACTTTCACTTTTCACTTTCATGCATTGGAGAAGGAAATGGCAACCCACTCCAGTGTTCTTGCCTGGAGAATCCCAGAGACGGGGGAGCCTGGTGGGCTGCTGTCTATGGGGTCTCACAGAGTCAGACACGACTGAAGTGACTTAGCAGCATGTGGGTCATAACTTTTCTTCCAAGGAGCAAGTGTCTTTTAATTTCATGGCTGCAGTCACCATCTGCAGTGATTTTGGAGCCCAATAAAATAAAGTCTGTCACTGTTTCCATTGTTTCCCCATCTATTTGCCATGAGGTGATGGGACCAGATGCTATGATTCTCGTTTTTTGAGCGTTGAGTTTTAAGCCATCTTTTTCACTCCTCTTTCATCAAGAAGCTCTTTAGTTCTTTGCTCTCTGCCATAAGGGTGGTGTCATCTGCATATCTGAGGTTATTGAAATTTCTCCCGGCAATCTTGATTTCAGCTTGTGCTTCATCTAGCCCAACATTTCTCATGATATACTCTGCATATAAGTTAAATAAGCAGGGTGACAATATACAGCCTTGATGTACTTCTTTCCAGATTTGAAACCACTCTGTTGTTCCATGTTAAGTTTTAACTGTTGCTTTCTGACCTACATACAGATTTCCCAGGAGAAAGATAAGGTGGTCTGGTATTCCCATCACTTGAAGAATTTTCCACAGTTTGTTGTGATCCACAGAGTCAAAGGTTTTGGCATAGTCAATAAAGCAGACATTTTTCTGGAACTCTCTCGCTTTTTTGATGATCCAACGGATGTTGGCAATTTGATCTCTGGTTCCTCTGCTTTCTGTAAATCCAGTTTGAACATTTGGAAGTTCAGAGTTCGCATACTGTTGAAACCTGGCTTGGAGAATTTTGAGCATTACTTTGCTAGTGTGTGAGATGAGTGCAACTGTGCAGTAGTTTGAACATTCTTTGTCATTGCCTTTCTTTGGGATTAGAATGAAACTGACGTTTTCCTGTCCTGTAGCCACTGTTGAGTTTTCCAAATTTGCTGGTATATTGAGTGCAGCACTTTCACAGCATCATCTTTCAGGATTTGAAATAGCTCCACTGGAAATCCATCACCTCCACTAGCTTTGTTCATAGTGATGCTTCCTAAGGCCCACTCAACTTCACATTCCAGAAGGTCTGGCTCTAGGTGAGTGATCACACCATCATGATTATCTGGGTCATGAAGATCTTTTTTGTATAGTCTTCTGTGTATTCTTGCCACCTCTTCTTAATATCTTCTGCTTCTGCTAGATCCATACTATTTCTGTCCTTTATTGTACCCATTTTTGCATGAAATGTTCCCTTGATAGCTCTAGTTTTCTTGAAGAGATCTCTATTCTTTCCCATTCTACTGCTTTCCTCTATTTCTTTGCACTGATCACTGAGGAAGGCTTTCTTATGTCTCCTTGCTATTCTTTGGATCTCTGCATTCAAATGGGTATATCTTTCCTTTTCTCCTTTGCCGTTAGTTTCTCTTCTTTTCTCAGCTATTTGTAAGTCCTCCTCAGACAATGATTTTGCCTTTTTGCATTTGTTTTTCAGCGGATATAAGTTTGTACAGAGAAGGGGAAAAAATGTAACACTAGTAGTTTGTTTCCTCATGCAGCTTAAGAGAGAAATTTAAAAATGTCTGAAACTTGCAGACTATTTCCTCCTTTTGGAGACCCCTGGCCTTCTTGCCTGTTACCCTCTCACCTCCAATTTTACATGTTGAAATCCTAAACTCCACAGAACCTCAGAATGTGACTGTATTTGGAGATGACATCTTTAAAGAGGCAATAAATTAGTAAATTAAATAAAGTTAAAATGAAATCATACAGGTGGGTTCTAATCTAACAGACTGGAGTTTTCATAAGAAGAGACCAGGACACAGGTTCACACAGGGAAGAGCATGTAAGACACAGAGGGAAGATGGTGTCTACAAGGCAAGGAGTGAGACCCCAGAGGAAACCAACCCCACTGACACCTTTACCTCAGACTTCCAACCCCCAGGGCTGTGAGGATATAAGTTTCTGTTTTATAAGTCACCTACTCTTTGGTTTTTGTATGGCAGCCCTAGCGAACTCCTGCCCCCTTTAGCTTTTTGTATCTAAAAGGTACTTTCTCTACTATTTCATGGATCATCCAAAAAAGTCAATCAGACAGTGATCAGCTCTCCTGAGCTACAAGTTCAATCACATTCAAAATATGATGTGGAAGCACCTTCTTCCAGATGTTGGGTTTTCTTTTCATATGAATGAATTCTGTTCTAATAGAGTGAAACCTCGTGACTTAGGCTAACGTGCCCCGTGTTATAGCTCTGAACAATGCATTGATATCTGATGCTTGCACATTAAAAAAACTGATAATCTGACAGCTTCTCCTCCTAAGAGGATGCAGAGTATGCAGAAATAATGTCAAGATGGCATGAGAATTCAGAAATGTATTTTTTTCTGTAGAGGGACCTGAGCCAGTGGCAGGAATGAAATCCAAGAGAGAGGTTCTGTCACCATGAACTTCGGTGACTGGCCCTACCTTGGCTACCAGGTGACAGGAGCAGTGTTCTCAGGCTCGACACAGAAGGTAGTACAGAGGACAGCACTCAGCCTCCCTCAGCAATCCCCCTCTGTGCTCCCTGGACCAGCTCTGTGACCTTGGGTGCACTCAGAACACACTCTCCTCATTCATGACATGGAATAAAAATGGACCATCAGGAGAGTAAATGAAATCATACATGTGAGAACTATATAAATTATAAAGAACTACACAAATGTAACTTACCATTAATATTGTTAGAGTAGGTGCAGGATTACTAGACCTGAAATCACAAGATTTCTAATTCTATGACCTATGTCTGCTTCATTATGTATGTTACACTTGATTTAAAATATTTACTAAAAGACCAAATTTCTAATTCTGTGTCTGCTGCAAACTAGCTTAACACCAGTTATGTATATAGGACCACCTTCCTTCTAAAGCACCTTAGTTTCCTCACCTGTACAAAGAGAGGGTTGAATCCTATTATCTTATTATCTGGACCAATCTAAAATTCTGTGTTCCTTTTCTCATTACTCAATGTTATGATGATATAGTTTTAAAATGAAGACTTTGACATACAGGTGGGAACACCACTTTTTGATGTGAAATGCCTAAGGTCAAAAGACCAAAAGGGTTTGGGAGATTCCTGGCTCTCGAGGTGTCAGGAGGGATGGACTGACTGGGAGACACTCTAGTGGATAAAAGTACTCTGTGAATTTCAGGCATAAAAAAATACAGAGTTCCTTGTTCATCTTCTCAACATTTGCACACAATGTAAGTACTCATGAAAAGTTCAAAACACAGACTTCCTTTTCCCTAAACCTAAGCATGAACTCCAGTTCTGTCAACTCTTCAGCCAGCTCTGGGACCCAGGAAGTCTGCTACCTGATGAGCATCGGAAGGTCCTGCTCTGCATTTCCTCATTTCTACAGAGGATTGAGAGGAGACAGTGATGAACTCAGGCCACATTTTAGATAAATCTTTCATATACAAGTACTTAAGATACTGGAACATGTTTTCTTTAAGGCATTTTAAATATTATACAAATAATCTTATTCTGTTTAAAAGTGAAAATCTTGGGAAGACAGAAAAGTATGAAGAATGGAATATACATCTATAATTTAACACCCAGAGATAAATTTTCAATGAGGAAGCCACATCCCACCCTGAGTCACACATGTTAAGGGACAAGAACACCAGACCTTCCTTCCTTCCCTCTATCTTCCCATCAACCCCAATCCCACTCCCACCTGGTCCCAGAAAGACTTGCAGATGGCTGCATGACAGTGGCTAAGTCTCTTAAGCCAGACCTTGGTTACCACTACACCCCTGTTAGGAAGATACCACGTGACCTGAATGTTACTCACTGAGCCCCTTCCTCACACCACACACAGTGCTTAGTGCCTCACATACCTCATCTATGAGAAAGTGCTCTGTAAACCTTCAGGCACCATTCAGACTACAGTGTGAAGCTATTGTGAGTTCTTGATTTGTCCTGATGACAATTTCATCGTCCAGAAGGTAGAGGAAACGTGGAGGGGGGCGTAAATGGACCTAACTCTAAACAACAAAGAATTAGGTAGAAAGTGATAATTTTAGGTAAGAATTTTCTTTACAGACTAGGAAACAGAAGAGACCTACACCTTTCTCTGGAAGATCTTCCTAGAATCGAAATATTCCATTTTTTTCCCCTTAAACTCTCAAATTTCCTGGATATTATTTGATGGAACTTGTATCACAAATATGTTGAGTACCAATCAGAATGAATGTAAAGGGTCTGAAAAAAACAAATCTTATGTTCCATGAGAATCTGAACCTAGAGTCCAAACATGTGGAAAGTCAAATCCAAAATCTCTCTCTCAGGCACAGGTGCACGCAGACAGAAGGGTTCACACATCCCGACCCCACCCCCAGCACTGCTGCAGATTCCCAGCAGACCTGCCTTCCACCTGCCATGTGTTGTCAAAGACCCAGTCATGAAGCTTCCTCTCTGGAGGCTTCTATTGAAAAGAACACAGAGTACTTGTGCCCAGACCCTTGGTGGAGATCCTGAGAATAGTGAATCCTGGAGGCGAATTTTAATTACAGCTTCCCGCAACAGCCTCACCTATTTTGCCATTTTACTGAGGACAGCAGCCTTCGCCTCACCCAGTTGTTGCACCATCTTGTAAAATAGGCTGTTTTTATTTTGCAGCAAATTATTTGGCTGATTATGTTCTTTTCGTGTCCCTGAATCCAAAACCTGTTAACAGCAGAAAGAAACCCATTAGCATACAATATCCCCCAGTAACATAACTCAGGCAATATCTCAAAAAGGGGCAGGACAGGGAGAATTTGGGCGGTAGGATTGGTGGTATTTACATGGTTTGATTTCCATGTTTCACTGGGAGACAAGGGCCCAGCCAAGCCTTTCATTATTATATGGTTATAGGAAAGGAAGAAAATGAAAGTTCTTTCATTTTCATAAAAATGAAAGCTTTAATCATGACTATGATTACTGGAACTGAACACTCTGTAGCGTTTTATATTCTGCCCAGGGCCTTTGGGTTTGTTATCACTAGTGCTTTTAGCTCTCAGACTCTGAGCTTTGAGGGCTATTTATAAGATACACAATGTTGGGAAATGTCTTGATTCAAGAAAATCAAACATCTGTCACTTCCACAGCCACTCCTCCAGGCTGGCCACCTGCCCTCTGGAACATTAGACTTTGTAGTAGATTGACTTGTCTTTATGTCCTTAAAGCTTTCAGAACAGACAATCACTTGCTTTCCAGAAAGGAAACAGGTACAGTCATCCCTCAGAGCTATTGTGGGTTCAGTTTCAGAATTCCAGAATATAATGAACATCACAGTAAAGTGAGTCAAATGAATTTTCTGGTTTCCCAGGGCACATAGAAGCTTTGTTTACATTATTGTGTACCCAAGCATGTGTGCAATAGCATTATTGCACAATAAAGAAGAAACAATGAAAAAAACAATGTACATAACTTAACTTAAAAATAAAGTATTTCTAAAAAATATTAACTATCATCAGAGACTTCAGTAAGTCATAGTAGCAATATCAAAGATCATTGATGTTACAGATCACCAGAGCAACTTCAATGATAGTGAAAATGTTTGATATATTGTAAGAAATTACCAAAAGGTGACATAGAGACACAAAATGAGCAAATGCTGTTGGAAAAATGCCACCCACAGACATGCTTAATGTAGGTTTTTTGACAAACTCTCAATTTGTAAAAAAAAAAAAAAAAAAATGCAGTATCTGGGAAACACAATAAAACAAGGTATGTCTATATTTCTAAAGCAAGCAATAAAAATAAGATTGCCTCAAAAATTAAAGTTTTGAGAAAGAACATTACTGGTGATGTTTTTGCTGAATTGAAAGCCAACTGGTAATCAGAAGCTCTAGAAAAATATACAAGCTTTATACCTGGGGTAAATGGAGCACAGAGGACAATCCCCAACTCTGTAACTGGTGGGTGCAGAGGTCCCCTGAGGTCTAATCCTGCCATTCCTACCAGAGGAGTCAGCAACCACAAGCAGTTCAGAACAAAATATAAACAAGTAGCCAAGTTAACATCTCCTGGTGGGACCTCCCTGTGACATCAATGATGAACGCAACCAGGGAGTCCTACACTGAAGGTCTCCCAACACAGGAGTGAGAAGGGAAGCTCCACAGTGAAGGGTAAGATCCTTTCCTAGAAATAAGGTCATTCATCACAAAGGTGACAGGCTCCAAAGAGAACCCTAGCATCTCCCTTCTCCCTCTGTCTTCCCTACTCACCTAGATGCTCAGTCTCTGTACCCAGAAACCAACATCAATTTCTTTCTCTCTCCTCAGATCCCATGTTCAATCCATCATGCAGTCCACTTGGCTTCACTTCCTTATCTACCCCAAGCCCCACCATCTCACCATTGCCACCACAGTCATCTTAGACTAATCCAAAAGTCTAGAGAGGGCACACTGTAAGATAGCGAATACTGAATTTGTAGAACTGAAAGACCATCAGTGTGATTTTAGCTGTAAAGGAAGGAGGGTGAGCAGAGTGGGACAAAACTAGAAAGTTGGGGAGGGACTGGCCAGACATTGTTTCATAAAAGTTCTTTAATTTGTTCATAGGCATTCATCAAGAGAGAAAAATTTGAGATTATGGAAATTTACCAGGAGATATTGGTAAGTAAAAGACACTTACTCTTTGGAAGAAAAACTATGACAAACCTAGACAGTGTATTAAAAAGCAGAGACATTGCTTTGCTGACAAAGGTCCATCTAGTCAAAGCTATGATTTTTCCAGAAGTCATGTATAGATGTAAGAGTTGGACCATAAAGAAGGCTGAGCACTGAAGAATTGATACTTTTGAACTGTGGTGCTGGAGAAGACTCTTGAGAGTTCCTGGGCTGCAAGAAGACCAAACAAGTCAATCCTAAAGGAACCCTGAATATTCATTGAACAGACTGATGCTGAAGCTGAAGTCCAATACTTTGGCCACCTGATGTGAAGAGCGAACTCATTAGAAAAGACCCTGATTCTGGGAAAGATAGAAAGCAGGAGGAGAAGGGGACAACAGAGGATGAGCTGGTTGGATGGCATCACTGACTCAGTGCAAGCACTGACTCCTTGAGCAAGCTCTAGGAGATAGTGAAGGACATGGAAGCCTGGTGTGCTGCAGTCCATGGGGTCACAAAGAGGTGGAAATGACTGAGTGACTAAACAACAAATCGGTAAGTAAAGCATTAAATAAATGAACATATTTTGATAATAGCAACAAAGCTGCTTTGTTCAGAGGATACATATGTTCACATCTGCAGATCAGGTGCTGAGTGATAACACTTTAGGACTGACCAGGTGACAGTTCAGCTTAGTTCAGTCACTCAGTCATGTCTGACTCTTTTCAACCCCACGGACTGCAGCATTCCAGGCCTCCCTGTTCATCACCAACTCCCAGAGCTCGCTCAAACTCATGTCCATCGAGTCAGTGATGCCATCCAATCATCTCATCCTCTGTCGTCCCCTTCTCCTCCTGCCTTCAACCTTTCCCAGCATCAGGGCCTTTTCAAATGAGTCAGGTCTTTGCATCAGGTGGCCACAGTATTGGAGTTTCAGCTTCAGCATCAGTCCTTCCAATGAACATTCAGGACTGATTTCCTTTAGGATGGACTGGTTTGATCTCCTTGCAGTCCAAGGGACTCTCAAAAGTCTTCTCCAACACCACAGTTTAAAAGCATCAATTCTTTGACACTCAGCTTTCTTTATGGTGCAACTTTCACATCCATACATGACTACTGGAAAAACATAGCTTTTAACTAGACAGACCTTTGTCAGCAAAGTAACGTCTCTGCTTTTTAATATGCTGTCTAGGTTGGTCATAGTTTTTCTTTCAAGGAGCAAGTGTCTTTTCATTTCATGGCTGCAGTCACTATCGGCAGTGATTTTGGAGTCCAAGAAAATAAAGTCTGTCACTGTTTCCATTGTATCCCCATCTATTGCCACGGAGTGATGGGACTCATCTTAGTTTTTTGAATGCTGAGTTTTAAGTCAGCTTTTTCACTCTTTTCTTTCACATTCATGAAGAAGTTAGTTCTTCAGTTCCTCTTCGCTTTCTGAAACAAGGGTGGTGTCATCTGCATATCTGAGGTTATTTAAATAGCTGATAAATGAAGAGAAGCTAAAGGAGAAAAGTAAAGATATACTCATCTAAATGCAGAGTCCCAAAGAAAAGCAAGGAGAGATAAGAAAGCCTTCCTCAGTGATCAATGCCAAGAAATAGAGGAAAACAATAGAATGGGAAAGACTAGAGACCAGATGACATGTCCAAATTCTGTCCTTCCTCAGTTTCCCTAACCAACCACACACTCCAAGGTGACAGTATTTCTAAGAATTAGAAAATAAAAAGAATCTGCTACCATTAATGCTATAATACCAAAACCCAAAAATAAATCTTTAGGGTACATTTAGGAGCAAAGAATTTAATTGAACAGACCCTTAATTGAGCTGGAGATCAAGCCATGTTTCTGCTACTCTGTCTAAAGCCTGGAAAAGGGCTTGAAATAGGTAAATTTCACAGCATCATTTATTTATAATGGAAGAATGGTGCTTTAGGGGACAATCTTTGAAATGCAATGTTGAGAGGTAAGAACAAAGTGACAGGTAAAATCTAGCAATAAAAGGTTACTTTTCCAATTAGCATCAAGAACACAAAATGAACAATTAAGGATGCCTGACACAAAACATTTCTGGAAATTAAGAGTCACTGTTGGGTAGTCTTGAATGTCACCCCATGCCTCATGAAAGTCTGCAGGTAGAGCCCACTTCCTACTGTGATGTCTAGTCCAGGTAACCAGATGCATGGTTTGGCGCCTAGGGCATCCCTTTGGTTGGGGATGCCCCACTCCTGTCGTCTGTCTCCCCAGACCTCACTCCTGGGCACATCCAGCTCAGGGAGTGAGGCTACAGGCACTGCCTCAGTTCTGACAACCTTGTATCTACTCAGTGTCCCCACTGATGTCCCATCTGACAATGCATGTGAGGTAGGGTGGGAAGTGATATTCCAGGAACTGTCCAAGTCAAAAAAGACAGTTCTATTATCATGAGACATAAAGAACTGTGGGTATTACTGGCCACTCATTAGTGATTATTGCCTGTTTTGTATTGTTAGGTAGGTAGAATAGGGAAAAGGAGTCCAAAATGGCGGTGGCTAAAAGACAAGGAAGGTCCGAGGACCAGAGTGAAGACTTCAGGCAGAACAAACAGAACAAACAACACTCCTGGCTAAACCCAATTTGCATAGGGCAGGCCCAAGTGGAGGAAAAAACATATAAAAAGAAGAGCCAAAGCGCTTTCTCACGTACTCTCTCTCCCACGTGCACACACGCTCTAGCTCTCTTTCGCGCACGCGTGCGCACTCGCGGGCACTCTCTCTCTCTCTCCCTCCCTACGCACACGCTCTAGCTCTCTCGTGTGTGCACTGTCTCTCTCTCCCTCCCTACGCACTCCTCCACTGTCTTCTCTTCGAGTCTTGGATTCTCCTGCTATCTTCTAAATAAAATGGAGCTGTAACACTGATTTGCCTAAGAGCTGTAACACGGTTTGTCCAAGACCCGAGAGCTGTGATGTGCCAAGGGCTTTAATGTCCGTTGCTCCAAATCTTTGTTGTGATGAGACAAAGAACCAAGGAACATACACTCACATGACAGTATGGACCATCAAAATACCTCAAAGTATCTTGCATTCCTTGAGATTATTTGCTGCCAAAGTTTATCCTTTGAAGAATGCTTTTCTTGTTTTATAAAGGCACATCCTAACATGTATTGAAACTGAGCAAGCAACAGAGGAAAAGGACAAAGAAAGATAGAAAATGAAAAAGAGAGAGAAAAGGAATAGATGGAGGAAGGAAATGAAGCTAAGGAAGGAAATATTAAATTACTAAGGATAGAAAGAGCCAACCAAACCTGGAAGGAATATACTAGACAGATATCCAGAGACCAAAGCCTGGAGCTTGCCATGTGTGCAGAACAGAGCTATTGTGTAAGAAACTCGCTGGTTGTTTAATTAGTCTCTCATCCCTGATTTGCCTTTCTTTCCAAACTCTCATCTGTGATGCAGAAGCTGGGTCTCTGCAAGTCACTGCAGCAGTTCAGACTATTTTGCCAGGTGGCCTTTGTTAGGTTGCCAGTAGGGGACACTAGAGGGAGACTGAAGGTGGGAAACACCGCTAATGTTCTACTTGATAGCGTCACCTCAGCACTGGGACCTGACTCAGCCCCCAGCTATTAGCACCTGGAGAACCAGTCCCATCTTGCCCCCTCACAAATATGACCAGCAACCAGGCAGTGACTTCTTGGAGGTCTGAGTATCAATTCCTTAGGGCCTCTTTTCTGAGTTCTCAGGTCTGGAGATCTGTCCTAGGATATGGTAGCTGCTTTCTAAAATCATTACCCCAGTGTTTCACTTTTCTAGCCCTCTAATCCCTATGTAATAAATGCTGTTTTTCTCACTAGGCCTTTTCTTCTCATGGACTCCTGAGAAAATCTACAACTTTAGTCATAAACCTCCTGGCAGTCTAAACTAGAGGCTAATTTTTTTTATAAGGGAATCAAAAAATGCTGAAACAACTGACACAGTGAAAATGACTGAGTTCTACCCCACTAAAATATGGAGCTATAACTTGGGTTTGGAATATTTTAATGGTTGGCCATCATAAAAAAATGACAATTCAAATAAACTTTTAATATGAAAATATAAGATTATTGGATATATTACTTAATAGTGCATTCTAAAAGTATAGTTAAGTACTTGAGTAATTTTCAGGAATGAGAGAAGAAACTAAGAGAAAAATTAATGGAGGTTTCTATCAAATTTTACACAGAAGGATACACTGAAAATTGAACATAAATGGAAGCAACTAAAATGGAGAGGGTCTTACCATTATCCATTCACAGTCAATAATGTTGCTCAACCTGTGTGCAATGGTCAGCACAGTGCACTGGGCAAATCTCTCACGAATTCTTTTTTGTATGAGCTCATCAGTTCTAGAAACAAAGAAGTTGATTTAATTCAGTAAAGACAGGAAAAGCAGACTTAAGACTTAAAAATATCCTATGATATTTTTACAATGTTTTTTTTAAATCAATACTTTAACATATAGTCTTGTTCCTAAAAAACTAAGTATAAAAAGTCTACTTAGAAATTTACTATTTTTCATAAAATGATGGAAAATTAGTCTTCCCTCAAAATTGCTTGAAACTATCAGGAGCTGGATTTAGGAATTCAGCTTTCTTAGGGTGCTTCATAACAATATTAACACCATATAACATGTGTTGGTTTTTATGTTTATTTTCTGGAATTAATATTATCAACAGATATCCATGAGGCCAAGCGAGCACTTAGAAACATTTCTAAGATTCACTAAACATTTTCCATTTACCACATTTACAAGTCAGTTTAAGATTTCCTGGGGCTCAGCTCCACACCTTGGATCCACGTATGATGTGGCTTTGTCAAGAATCAATATCTGATTCTTCCTGAGAAGAGCCCTGGCAAGGCACACCAGTTGTTTCTGACCAGCACTCAAGTTCAATCCAGATTCTGCTAATTCAGTATTCATTTTAGCAGGAAGACCTTCGACGGATTCTTTGAGTTGTACCTGTGGATACAGAAAGAATGACATTTTTCTAAGCAAACTGCTACTGAAGTAGACATGCCTTTTAGACATTAGAGCTTTGACATCCTCAGGACTTCTTACGTATCTTACATGTACAGCCAGGTGATGGGGAGAGCTCCTTCCAATGAGTGTTCACTGAGAAAGATTGTGGAGTCAACTCAGGACAAAAAGATCTCAGTGTCCCCCTTTCCCACCACAGGACATCCACCAAACCACCCACCCCCCCAGGGGTTAGTTAAGGAAGTTTCTCAAAAAGTGAAGCTATTTCTCCCAATATGATTGAAACAGAAAAGTTAAAAGGATCTTTATGGTTGAGTCAAGCTTCCTAAAGTACATTTTGCATAAGAATTTGTACACTAGAGAAAAGTTTTCAAAAATTTTACAGAAAATCTGGTTCTCTGAAGATATAAGCTTATTGGCCCTTTACTATTTTCTAAAGTTTAATATATGCAAGTTCCAGCAATAGCAAACTGCCACTTATACATTAGTAATCCTGGAGCCCATTCTGATGATGGTTCTTTCCCAAGTTTAATCCTACAAATAGTGGACCAGTCAAGTGCATTTTCTTCAGTGTCTTAAATGGATTGTTTGTGAATGAAAACACATGAAAAAGAAAACACAACATCTTATTTCCCCCAGTATATGGATACAGGTTATTGTCGTCCAGTTGCTGAGTCATGCCCAACACTTTGCAACCCCATGGACAGCAGCAAACCAGTGTTCCTAGTCATTCACTATTGCTTGGAGTTTGCTCAAACTCATGTCCATTAAGTTGATGATGCCATCCAACCATCTTGTCCTCTTTCATACCCTTCTCCACCTGCCTTCCATCTTTCCCAGCATCAGGGTCTTTTCTAATGAGTCATCTCTTCACACCAGGTAGCCAAAGTACTGGAGCTTCAGCTCCATCATCAGTCCTTCCAAGGAAAATTTGGGTTGATTTCCTTTAGGATTGACTGGTTTGATCTCCTTGCTGTCCAAAGGACTCTCAACAATCTTCTCCAGAACCACAGTTCTAAAGCATCAGTTCTTCAGCGCTCAGCCTTCTTTGTGGTCCAACTCTCACATTGGTACATGACTACTGGGAAAACCATAAGTTTGACTACATGGACTTTGTAGGCAAAGTCATGTCTCAGCTTTTTAATATTCTGTCTAGGTTTGTTATAGCTCCTCTTCCCAGGAGCAAGCATCTTTTAATTTCATGGCTGCAGTCACCATCTGCAATGATTTTGGAAATAAAGTCTGTCATTGTTTCCACTATTTCCCCATCTATTGCAATGAAGTGATGAGATAGGATGCCATGATCTCAGCTTCTTGAATGTTGAGTTTTAAGCCAGCTTTTTCACACCCCTCTTTCACTTTTATCAACAGGTTCTTTAGTTCCTCTTCACTTTCTACGATTAGGGTGGTGCATAGACCTGGATTACTGTGATACTGAATGGTTTCCCTTAGAAATGAACTGAGATCATTCTGTCATTTTGGAGATTGCACCAAAGCACGGCATTTTAGGTTCTTTTGTTGACTTTTTTTTTTTTTTTTTTTTTGCAGCCAAACAAAAATAAATTCGAGACTTGAAGCCAGGCAGTCTGGGGATTAAGTCTTGCCTGGCTGTACCAACTGGGCAAGTTCCTGAACCTTCTATCTTAGCTTCCTAAACTCTAAGACTATGATACCATAATTATAAAGGTGTGCGCCTCCTAACATTGTTAAGAATATTAAATGAGTCAGTACATGCAGAATTTGTAACAGATCAATATATATATTGTCCATTATTAATAATGCTATCGGCTAGCCCCTCCTCAAGTTCTGCTTCACTTTTCTACTTTGCATGTATCAGCACTGAGATTTCGTTACATATGCATCGGCCTGCTTTTCAACTTCTTCAGGAGAATTTAAGCTCCAGAAGGACAGACATTTTGTCTCTTGATGACTGTGACAGCCCCAGAACCTGCAACATTGCCTAACAAGCTCTCAGTAGATATTTGTTGGCTAGATGAAGGTGGGCTTCCCCGGTGACTCAGTGGTAAAGAATCCACCTGCCAAACAGGAGACTTGGGTTTGATCCTGGGTGAGATTCCCTGGCTAAGGAAATCGCAACCCACTCCAGTATACTTGACTGAGAAATCCTATGGACAGAGGAGCATGGCAGGCTTCATGAGGTTGCAGAAGAGTCAGACGTGACAAACAGCAACAACATGAATGAAGGCATAAGTGACTGTAATTGTGTGACTTATCTGTTTCTGTAAATTAGAAAGTAATTAACCTCCAATTAAAATAAATAAATTTATATTAAAAAAATAAAATATACCATAGAAACTAAATTCATATGGATAATTGATTTATATATATCACTGTTTTCTTATTAAGTGTAATTGTAAAAAGGATATATTCTTATAACAATTAACTGGCTCCAAGATATCATATCACACTTTAAATAAAGGAAAGCACTGAAAAAGTTATAATTTAAGGAAAATAGAACAAATAACTACTATTCAAAACTATACATCTCAATATAGAATACTTCAGATTGTTTTTGAGCTTGGGAAAATAATAGAATATAGCAAAACTGAAGAATAATAAACTGGACTTTAAGGCATCCTGTCTCCATCATCGCTGTGTGCACTCTGTGTAGTAGGTGCTGTCACCCCTCACAGGAGGGGAACACAGAGGTCAGGTGGTTTCCACATTTTGTGGAACTTTCTTACTTTTCAAGAAGAAAATCTGGTGTGGCTCAGAAGGAGACACTGAAATGCAATCAACAGATGGGGAAGAGCTTTTACCAGAGCAGGGCCAGCAGTAAAGGAAGTTTACCTAACACAAGGCCCCGGGAAATGGACATGTGACCTGTCTCCACAGCAAGGACTGAACCACGTGGTTCCTTATGCACAGGCTGCTGATGCCCAGGTTTCTGTATCTTTGTTTCCTGTGTGATGAGACACGCTTGTGTCCTAACAGAGACACTATCAATGTCAGACATTTACCTGTACTATTTCTTCCCAGTTTTGACAGGACATTTTTGTTATTGTTTAGTTGCTAAGTCGTGGGCCTTATGGACTGTAGCCTGCCAGGTTCCTCTGTCCATGGGATTTCCCATGCAAGAATATTGGAGTCGGTTACCATTTCCTCCTCCAGGGAATCTTCCCAACTCAGGGATCAATCCCACTTCTCCTCCATTGCACACAGACTCTTCATCACTTAGCAACTGTGGAAGCCCCCATACTCTACTCTTAATTCCAAATCCCAGTATCTAAGGTGTTTCATTTTTGCTTTTTAATGGAAGCAACACATCAACGATTCACTTCCAGAGATTTATCTACTATGACCTTTTAACCTCTGAATGATACAGTGCTTCATCTTCAGGCACTACTCATGTTATATTTTTGGAGCTGCCTTTGCTTTTTAGCTCCCCAATAGCACTAATTTCTGATGAACTTTTATCAGTTTACAGTAAGTTGGAAAGTTTTCAGTACGTGAAAAATGTACTTTAGGCATATTTAGAAAAATAACAAAATGAGACAGGCAGCATCCATAGGAATGTCTTCCTCCTGAGTGTCCATCTCTGCAGAGGAAGAAGAAACAGAACTAGAGGACCTTAAATGTTTTTATGCCATCTTTTCCTTTCCTCATAAAGAGGAAAACAGTGGTTTCCTCCTACTAATTCTCAGTTTAACTCTGTGAGTTTGGGTTCACATATCCAGTTAGGCATCATTTACAAATTAATAACTAGGGTTTTTGGTTCACTTAAAAACTGACTTCATTGAGTTAGTGATACCTCTTGATGAGGGTGAAGGAGGAGAGTGAAAAAGCTGGCTTAAAACTCAACATTAAGAAAACTAAGATCATGGCATCTAGTCCCACCATTTCATGGCAAATAAAGGGGAAAATTTAGAAGCAGTGATAGATTTCCTCTTCTTGGACTCTTAAGTCAGTGCAGATGGTGACTATAGCCTTGAAATTAGAAGATGATTGCTTCTGGGCAGGAAAGCTATGACAAAACTAGACAGTGTGTTAAAAAGCAAAGATATCACTTTGCTGACAAAGGTCCATATAATCAAACCTATGGTCTTTCCAGTAGTCATGTACAGATGTGAAAGCTGGACAATAAGAGAGCGCTGAAGAATTGATGCTTCTGAACTGTGGTACTGGAGAACACTATTGAGAGTCCCTTGGAAACAAGGGATCAAACTGGTCAATCTTAAAGGAAATCAACCCTGAATATTCTCTGGAAGGACTGATGTTGAAGGTGAAGCAAAGACTCACAAATTTAAATGAAATCAGAGGTGCACTGCTTTTCAGGCAGGAGAAGGTGAAGCAATCAACCTAATTTAAGAAAACAAAATCCACATGTTGCTGAAAAGCAGGGTGGGTGTTTAAAGACTCAGTGGTAATATCCTTCAGAAACCAGAATTACTGACTAGAAACGGTCATACCTCCAAATCTGCCTGCTCACAGTCAAGGCTCATCTGTATATTACAGATTTCAGAGCTTCCATGGAAGGGTGACACTAAATGACAAACATACCAATTCAAACCAACATGAACAATCAATCTCTCAGATTTGTGAAACAACAAACAAACAAACAGAAAAGATTTTTAAAAATATGCCACACTTCTCTGAAATGAAAAGATCAATCAAACATTTAGTAGTTATTTATGTAGAATGTTTTCCCTGTGTTTTCCTCTAAGAGTCTTATAGTATCTGGTCTTACATTTAGGTTTTCAATCCACTTTGAGTTTATTTTTGCATACAGTATTAAGGAGTGTTCTAATTTTCTTCTTTTACACATAGCTGTCCAGTTTTCCCAGCATCACTTACTGAAGAGACCACCTCTTCTCCATCGTATATTCCTGCCTTGTTTGTCACAGATTAGCTGACCACAGGTGTGTGAGTTCATCTCTGGACTCTCTAGCCTGTTCCATTGATCTATATTTCTGTTTTTGTGCCAGTGCCACACCATCGTGATTACTCTAGATCTGTATTGAACTAGCCAAAAAGTTCGTTTAAGTTTTTCCATAAAATCTTATGTAACAAATTTTTGGCCAACTCAGTGATATATTCTGAAGTCAGGGAACCTAATTTCTCCAGCTTCGTTTTTCTTTCTTAAAACTGCTTTGGCAACTTGGGGTCTTTTGTGTTTCCATTAAAACTGTAAATTTTTTGGCTCTAATTCTATGAAAAATGCCATTGATAATTTGACAGGGATTGTATTTAATCTGAAGATTCTTTAGGTAGTATAGTCATTTTCACAATATTGTTTCTTCCAATCCAAGAACATGGTATATCCCTCCATCTGTTTTGCATCATCTTTGATATCTTTTGTCAGTATCTTATAGTTTTATGGGTACAGGTCTTTTGCCTCCTTAGGTAGGTTTATTCCTAGGTATTTTATTGTTTTTGTTGCAATGGTAAAGAGACTGCTTTCTCAATTTCTCTTTCTAATCTTTCATCGTTAATGCATAGGAATACTCATTCTTACTTTTTAAAATCAAAAGACTGAGCTAGGTCCTAGGAGAAATTAGAAATCTGTCTATGGCTTAGAAGTCTAGGGTTTCTTCCAACAGTAGAATTGATTTATAAAACTAGTGCAAATACACAAAATGATTTGTATTAAAATATAAACTGACAGCAACTTAATAGTCAAAATTTTTTTCATGCAAGGGTGAGGAAATTCAAAGAAGTGGAGCAAGCAAAAACATGACACAAATAACAGAAAATTCTCTAGAAATGAACCTCCCATGTAAAAACTGAGCAGATGTTCCAGGGTTCTGTTATCTGCATTCATGCTACAGCATTAAAATGACATAATTGCCAATAAATAATCATCATTAATTCCGACTATATAATTGACCTTTATAAACACTTTCCTATGAAACTTCTACATTTTATTAGTATGATCTTGTTTATATCTTTTAGTTAATAAGAAAAAAACTACTATTGTCTCCACTTAGGAGATGTTTCCCAAGACCAGAGGAATAAAATGAATATTGGAGTGTAATGGAGTAATTAATTCACTAGGTCACTAGTAGAATTTGATCCCTCATGCGAAGTGTTGACTCATTGGAAAAGACTCTGATGCTGGGAGGGATTGGGGGCAAAGGAGAAGGGGACGACAGAGGATGAGATGACTGGATGGCATCACTGACTCGATGGACATGAGTCTGAGTGAACTCCGGGAGTTGGTGATGGACAGGGAGGCCTGGTGTGCTGTGATTCATGGGGTCCCAAAGAGTCAGACACGACTGAGCGACTGATCTGATCTGATCTGATATAAGTACTCTGCTAAGGACAAGATAATGTGTCTATTTGTTCAGGGTTCTAGGAAAATAGCTAAAATGAAAACATGTCACATTATATTGTTGATTTTCATCATCATCAATACACACATTTTAAGTGCACCCATGTCATCAGTGTTTTCCTATTACCAAGTCACTGAAACTGACACACTCCCCTTAATTATCTGCAAAGCTCTAAATGTAAACACACATATACAGATGCTAACAAGTTAATTACAGTTACTATTAATAAATTACCTCTTCTAAGGCATTCCACAGTTCATTATCCGTATGCTCATTAAAGGGATCCAGATTTTCCCTCATTGTTCCAGTGAATAAAACAGGTTCCTAAATACCCCAAAATAGTGAATGTTATTACCTTAACCTGTTTTCATTTTATTCTAATGTGTACAGAATGTCAAAATTAAAATGCAGAAACATCTAAATTCATTAATTATTAATAACATAGTTGCAAATGTATGATTACAAAAAAGCATCTCTAAAATAATTTTCCATTGTACAAAGTGTGCTACAAAATATCATTTGGACTACTGAACACTAACAGAAGAAAATGTTGAAGAAGTTTTTTCATTGTAAGGAAAAAATTGAAGACAAAGGAAGATTTGATTTTTTTTTAATACCACCCTGCTAATAAATATCTGCTTAAACACTCACACAAACATGAGAAACTTAACATTAAGATCTACATAAATTAACTGTCAATGCTGGTATGACTGGGAAATACCAACAGCATGATTAGTAGAGGTTTGTGTCTCAAAGCAAACCACTAAACATTTACACATTAGCACTGAAGAATAAACTAGGCTATTTTCTCCATTGGTCAGACTGTCTTCTAGGGTCTGGAATCTCTCCACATGTGTGAAACGAACATCCCCACATGTGCAAGGGGAACGTAAGCTCCTGGGGTCTGCAGCACCTCTGTCCATGGAGAGATCACCTCTGATGTTGGCGTCAGCTGGTCCCCACGTTCTCTCACCTGTGTGTCAGGATAACCTGCCTCACAGAACCTCACAGAACCTAGAACTTGCAGTTACTAACTGCAAGGCCAGGAGGACCTGAAACCCACCTTGACCTGTGTCATGATACTTTAATTTAAATAGTTCTTCCTATCCATCTGCTTCAGGAGGAGCCATAAGTAAATTACTCTGGAAATATATGTGTCCTCTTGGCTTCAAGATTCATTTTGATATTTGGCAAAACTAATACAATTATGTAAAGTTTAAAAATAAAATTAAAAAAAAAAGAGAGAGAGAGAATCCTGTACATAAGCTCATGTAGGCCATTTACATTTTCTTCTGGAAGGCTCTAGTAACCTAGGTCATAAGAATATGGATAGCAGTGAAGAGCCCAATAAGCTCCTTTCAGTGAAGGGGGCAGAACAAGGGAATGCACTCGTGTGGGAACAAGAGGAGAACTGACTCTTCCACAAGTGCCCGGAACTGCTCTGAATCACACGTTCAAATCAGCCTTGGGGCTGGACTTTCCTCCTCACTTCACAAAAGCCTGAGAGGAAAGATGAAGATAGACAGACATTTCTTTCCCCTAATCATAAGGAAGAATGATACTCAGGAAGCCTTCCAAACCTTCTTTCAATATGGTCTAAGTTTTAAGCCTGGTGAGAGAGGAAAGAATACAGAAAACTCAGGATGTGCCACCAAAAAAGAGATATCTGAGCAAATCCACAATTAAAAAGACATTATAAAGGGAGATTTATTCGCACAAAGTTGATTAAGTAACCAATATGCCTCCAAAGCACTGAAAATCACTAGTCATACAATATTTCAGAATGAATACTGAACTGAACTGAAAAAACTCAAAACACAAATTTAAGGTCTCCCTTAAAACTTGAATTTAGGATCAAAGACTAAACAACCATCTAAACAATGGTAAGCATTCCTTGTCAGGGGACTAACCATCATTCTACTTCAGATTTTTATAAAAACTTGTTACTTCTTGTAATTATCAACCTTAAGATTCCCACATGCAGGTATCTTCTGCATGTCTCCATGGGGTTTACACAAGCGACATAGCCAGGCGAGGGGAGGCTGGTCCCCAATATTCTTCTTCCTTCCCTCCATTTTCTAGGTTCTTTCAAGTAAGCAGGCTACTCCCTGCATATAATCTCGACCGGTGGTCTTTCTGGGGGACATATTTAACTACTTCAGATCCTAAGCATAAAGAACACACATACTTCAGCTACCTGTTGTGTTTAAGAAAATTATTTAAGAAGAACTTTCATTTTTGCTTATTCCTGAAATTTTGAACAGAAGTTGAGGAGTACCTTCTTAATAACACAGTATTCATCTTTGAAAGTTCCCCCCATGACTGATGGTCTATGTCCCCACTCCCCTGTCTCTGCTCCTACTCAGGTCCTTGTTATCATCACATCTTCCCCAGTTCTGACCTGTTCATGCAGGGTCAGCAGTGACGGGGATGAGCCTGGGAGGAAGAGAGACCACCATGGAAGCTCTCTGCTGCTTCCAGGATCACAGGGACCAGGGATCCAAGGAAGATGGTGTGGGCCTGGCTCACCTAAGAGAGGCAACTCAAAGAAACAGCACTGGGCTCCCCCTCCACAGAGTCTGCTCTCAGCTTCCTAAATTCCCTAAATTGGGGTGTTGGGACACAAGCATCAATGCTTCCTACTCATTTGTGGGGGAGAGGAATGTAAGTTTTTGCACTTAGACAAGTAAATTCCAGTAACCAAACTAACAGGCTTTCTCCACCTCTGCAGCTAGCAAGACACTGTAAAGACAAAGGGCTCTTGGTTGGGGAGGGATAAGATTTTGAGTATCTTCTCCTGACACATATCAACCCATGACATACAAGTGCATAAACCCATTTCTAAACTGATATTTCCAAATGAGGGACAGAGCAATAGGAGTAGTATCTTCTGGCTTTGTTCTATGCTTATTCACTCTTGCTATGGTTTGGGGAGTCCTTTCAAGTGGGATGGTAGGAAAAATGGGGGAAAAGCTTTATATCCAAGGATATGAAAGGACTTTACAGACATGCCCTTTATTTCTACTAACTAATCTCACATGGCCATTTCAGAGATGAGTACCATCAAAGCATAAAACTTGGGAATTTAAGCTCATTTATTTTCTACTGTAACCATAAGTCATAAATCTAATAGCCAGAGGAAATCTTTAAATATGGGGACTATCCAGTTTTTCTGAAAGGGATACCTTTGGAAAAATATTTTTCAATTGTGATAAAATATACATAAATTTTGGAGAAGGCAATGGCACCCCACTCCAGTACTCTTGCCTGGAAAATCCCATGGACAGAGGAGCCTGGTAGGCTGCAGTTCATGAGGTCGCTAAGAATCGGACATGACTGAACGGCTTCACTTTCACTGTTCACTTTCATGCATTGCAGAAGGAAATGGCAACCCACTCCAGTGTTCTTGCCTGGAGAATCCCAGGGACAGAGGAGCCTGGTAGGAGGCCATCTATGGGGTTGCACAGAGTTGGACACGACTGAAGCGACTTAGCAGCAGCAGCAGCAGCACACATAAATTTGCTAGATTAGCCACTTTAAGTGCACACTTCAGTGGTGTTAAATACATTCACATTGTTGTACAGCCATCACCACCATCCAGCTGTAGATCTCCTTTCATCTTGAAGAACTGAAACTCTGTGCCCATTAAACAACTCCCCTCTCCTGACCACTCCTGGTACCCACCATTCTATATCCTGTATCCATGAATTTACTACTCTAGGTAACTCCTATTAGTAGAATCATACAGTATTTGTCCTTTGTAAATTACTTATTTCACTTAATGTTTTCAAGGTTCATCTGTGCTGTAGCATGTGTCAGAATTTTCTTCTTTATTAAGGCTGAGTAATATTCTACTGTATGTATGCACACCACGTTTTGATTGTTGATTCATCTGTCAATGGGCCCTTGGGTGCCTCCACCTTTTTGCTGTTGAGAATTCTGCTATAACATGCATGTCCCAGTATCTCTTCAAGACCTTTCTTCCAATTCTTTTGGGTTTATATTCTAATGTAGAATTGCTAGGTCATATGATATTTCCATCATTAACTTTTCTGAGCAACCAACAAGTTGTTTCCGTAGTGGTTGCACTATTTTACATTCCTATCAGCAATAAACATGGGTTCTAATTTCTCTACATCCTTGCCAAACCTAGTAACTTTATTTTTTTCTCTCTCTTTTCTTTGATAGCAGACATCTTAAGGGGTGTGAGGTGGCATTTCACTAGAGTCTGAAAAAACTATCTTGATTTAAAAATTACTTAGAGTAATCCCAGGTATTTTCAAGGTCATGGGCAGGTAGCAACAGCTGTCCCCAAGTCCACATTCACCGTCCTTTGGGTGCCATGTTGTACATGCTTCCTGATAACAGGTATTTCAGGACACATTACACCCACATTCCAGGAAGCACATTTGCCTGGCTCATTCTGTCTCATCTCCTCTCTGTTTCTCATCTCAAGAGGGTATTTTTCTGAGCTTCCTTTGATAGGCAGATGATTGCTAAGTATATAAATAAAAACTCATTTTTTTTTAATCAGCAGGTCTGTCAAAGCAGAGGGCAGGATGATAGATGAGGACACAGGATCAAGGTTGCGCTTGGCTATATACCTGGAGGATAGTAATCTCTCAGTAAATATCACAGAATTATGTTGAATGAATGAACCACAGGAATGACAGCAGTGTCTACCATGCATATAATCCAGTCTCCAAACTCTCCCTGAAAGTTACACTACTTTACAAAGAAGAAGAAAAGAGAACAGAATCAGAGCCCAGGAAGAGATGGCCAACTCAACACTCCACCATCACAGCAGGCACATATGGGTCTACATGAAACACTTCACACTCATTGACCTATTTTATCCTCACAACAGATTGAGGGGGTGATACTGTTATCTGCCTTGTAAGACAGAGAAAACCAAGGTACATAGAGACAGAATTCTGAGTCCCCTGCTCTTCCTCACTATTCTGTATTGCCTCCCTGGTGAAAATTATTCATTAATGGCTAAATTGTCAAAGTCTCCCCAAAGCATCTAAATATCCTATAATTCTCAAAGCCCCACAATTTCACAGAAAGTTATCCAAGGAGATATCACTTTTTAAAAGATGTCCTGGTTTCCCACAACAAAGTTACATCTGTAAGACACTTATTAACAAAATTCATGTTTCCCTATAGGAACCTCTCCAGCGCTAAACAATTTATCCTTCTGTTCTCAGAATTATGTGATTATCAGTGAATAAAATTGTGGAAACTAAGGAAGTCTGAGTCAAGAAATCTATCTCAGTAAGTTATTAAATCACATGCACACAAAACTAACAAATGAACAACAACAACAAAAAAAAAAACACCTGGTATCTGATGAAAGTGTCTATTGAAAATACCTGCTGCTAAAAACATGCTCTACCGGGGAAAAAAAAGGATCAACTCATTCACTTAATTTGAAAAAAACAATCAAATTAAAAGCACTTAAACTTAGACGCCTCATACAAAGAACATGTGAGAGTGCTCTGCTGTGCGTACCTGAAGTGCAACTGACAATTTCTTCCTTAAATCGTGCAGTCCAATATGTGTTGTCAAGATTCCATCAATATAAATGCCACCTTCAGGTTCTGACAATCGAAAAAGGGCAGCAACGAGGGAACTTTTTCCAGCTCCTGTTCTTCCCACGATGCCATACTGTAAAGAGACCCAGGGGGGATGAAGAATTAACAGGATACACAAAACACAGGAGAACCCTGATTGTTGAAGACGAATTTTTAAGGTTCTATTATATATAAAGAGTAGTCTATAAGTTTCCCAGGGCTTCCCTGGTGGCTCAGACGGTAAAGTGTCTGGCTGCAGTGCAGAAGACCCAGGTTCAATCCCTGGGTCAGGAAGATCCCCTGGAGAAGGCCATGGCAACCCACTTCAGTATTCTTGCCTGGTGAATCCCATGGTCCGAGGAGCCTGGTGGGCTACAGTCCATGGGGTCACAAAGAGTCAGAGATGACCGAGCAACTTCATAAGTTTCTCAAGCATGGCCCTGCTGGGATTTTGGACCAGATAATTCATTGTTGAGGCTCAGGGGCCTGTCCTGTATATTGTATGATGATTGACAGTAGCCATGAACCCACTAGACACCAGATGCAACCCCCAAATTGTGGCAACCAAAAATGACAGAAATTCACAAATGTCCCTGATTAAGATCACCATCATCCTAAGAATACACAACATAAACTATAGTGATTTTCATGCCTTCTAAAAATGTCAGGCAATTTTATTCAGATTTCCCTGAATAAATGTTTAATATGCTGAAAATTGTTTGTTTTCTATAATTATCATATAAGGAGCAGAAGGGGATAACAGGATGAGATGGTTGGATGGCATCACTGACTCAATGCACATGAGTCTGAGTAAACTCTGGGAGTTGGTGATGGACAGGGAGGCCTGGCGTGCTGCAGTCCATGGGGTCGCAAAGAGTCACACACGACTGAGTGCCTGAACTGAACTGATCATTATGTGGTATGTTAAAGGGGGAGACATATATGTGTATGCAGTGTGTGTGTGTGTGTAACTAACATTCACAAGTGAAGGAAAAAGACCTGAAAAATAATCTGCCTGCAGTGAAAAACTAGCAGTCTCCTAAGTGGTCCATAAGAAGTCAGCTTTTAAATTAGTTTGATTCCTACTCCCTGGATAATTTGACCTTGAGTATTGACCATGGGTAATTTTACAGAGATGTCGACAAGTCAAGACAGAGTGTTAACCCAAACAAGTGCTCACTTTCTGTGTTATTTATTTAAGAGGAATTATTCTTCGGTAGAAAAATGAAATCACTTCCTGATATTAAATATCTTAATCATATTCTATCTTGAAAGGAAACATCTTCAAATATAAAATGCAGGTCTCAGTCTTGAAAGAGGCCAGTAGACAAAATTTCCATAATGAGATCAACAATGATATAAATAATGTTTGCTATTTACATGGGACCTTTCATTGGAGTAGGTCAAAAGGCATTTTATTAATAAATTAATACTTAACAACTGAACCTTGGAAAAACACATGTCAGGTGTCAGTCTATTTACTAAAACCAGAGCAGAGAGAAATTAAACGCACTAACAGTAAGATTCAAGAATCAGTACAGAGTAGGTAAAATGCTGGTGGCTGGTGGTTTAGTCACTGAGTCGTGTCCAACTCTTGCCGACCCCATGGACTGTCGCCTGCCAGGCTCCTCTGTCCATGGGATTCTCCAGGCAAGAATACTGGAGTGAGTTGCCATTTCCTTCTCCCATGTAAAATGCTGGTGAGGAATAAAACTGCATTCAAATATATATGCAGAAACTGGCCTTTTTTACCAATGAATTTTTAAGTGAAAAAAAGTATTAATCACTTGTGTCCAACCCTTTGCGACCCCCTGGACTGTAGACTGCCAGGCTCCTCTGTCCATGGAATTCTCCAGGCAAGAGTACTGGAGTGGGTTGCCGTTTCCTACTCAAGGGGATCTTCCTGACCCATGGATGGATCCCAGGTCTCCTACATTGCAGACAGATTCTTTACCTTCTGAGCCACTGGGGAAGCCCAACTGCAAATTCTCTGAAGGAAGCTTTCCAAGAGATTATTTCATCTATATTTAAAATCTGGAATTGATGATAGTGTAAGATATGCTTTAAGTTTTAAAACTCATGACTTTAAAAAAGAACTACTAAATCTTTCTGAGCAATATAATCAGAATGCTTGGAATGTTTCATGTTTTCTGATTTGAATACTTCTAAAGTTTCAAATCTTAGTCTGTCAAATAAATCATGGCATTTCAAAAATGAATTTATCTTTATAGAGATTAAACATAAGAAAAGTGGGTTTACCTAATTTTATTATCTTATAAAGGTAATACAATGACTATAAGACATTTTATTGTTGTTCAATCATTCAGTCATGTCTGACTATTTGAGACCCCATGGACTGCAGCATGCCAGGTTTCCCTGTCCTTCACTATCTCCTGGAGCTTGCTCAAATTCATGTCCATTGAATTGGTGATGTCACCCAATCATTTCATCCTCTGCCATCTCCTTCTCTTCCTGCCTTCAATCTTTCCCAGCATCAGGGTCTTTTCCAATGAAATGGCTCTTCACATCAGGTGGCCAAAATATTGGAGATTCAGCTTCAGCATCAGTTCTTCCAATGATTATTCAGGGTTGATTTCCTTTAGGATTGACTGGTTTGATCGCCTTGCTGTCTGAGGGACTCTCAAGAGCCTTCTCCAGCACAACAGTTCAAAAGCATCAGTTCTTCAGCGCCCACACTGTTTATGGCCCAACTCTTACATCCATACATGACTACTGGAAAAAGCATAGCTTTGACTAGATGGACCTCTGTTGGCAAAATAATGTCTCTGCTTTTTAATTTGTTGTCTACGTTTGTCATAGCTTTCCTTCCAAGGAACAAGCATCTTCTAATTTCACAGTTGCAGTCATCGCCCACAGTGATTTGGAGCATAAGAAAATAAAGTCTATCACTGTTTCCATTGTTTTCCCATCTATTTGCCATGAAGCGATGAAACCAGAGGCAATGATCTTAGCTTTCTGCATGCTGAATTTTAAGCCAGCTTTTTGCACTCTCCTCTTTCACCTTCATCAAGAGGTTCTTTAGTTCCTCTTTGCTTTCTGCCATTCGGGTGATATCATCTGCATATCTGAGGTTACTGATATTTCTCCTGGCAATCTTGATTCCACCTTGAGCTTCATCCAGCCCAGCATTTTGCATGCTGTACTCTGCATGTAAGTTGAATAAGCAGGGTAACAATATACAGCCTTGAAGTACTTCTTTCCCACTTTTGAACCAGTACATTGTTCCATGTCCAGTTCTAACTGTTGCTTCTTGATCTGCATACAGGCTTATCAGGACATTTTGTACCTTACATTAATCCCTAATTCATATAATATAGATGTGCCATTCTCTGCATGCAGGCAGGTTGTAGTGTGTATATATATGGCTCATCTGTTCTGTGTACAAGCAGGCCTCAAAGATATTTTGTATTTGGCTCCAGACTACCTCAACAATGTGAATATCAAAATAAAGCAAGATATATGAATTTTTTGTTTCTCTATGCAAATAAAAGTTATGTTTATACTATATTGTAGTCTAATGAGGTACAATAGCATTATATAAGGTAATAGTACATACCTTAATTTCCAATACTTTATTGCTAAAAGAATGCTAACCATCTGAGCATTTATAGGGTAACATTAAAAACCACTGATCACGGATCAGAATAATAAATATAATAATAATGAAATAGTTTGAAATATTGCAAAAATTATCAAAATGAGACAGAGACATGAAGTGAGCAAATGCTATAGGAAAAATGGTGCCATTTTACTTGCCTGACACAGCATTGCCATAAATGTCCAATTTTTTTTTAAGCATTTATCTGTGAAGCACAGTTAAACAGATGTGCCTATATTTCTGTGTGTTCTCATACATAAATCAACACACATCAGGACACAGGTGAGAACTGATCTGTGAGAATGTGTGTATGTTCCCATGTTACCAGCTCTACTGTAACTGACCCATCTGTGCAAATAGGAACATCTGTCACTTTAGGTAAATGGACTGAGATATGTTGGGGCACCAAGGACTGCTCATGACCACAGGACTGTGAGTTCCAAACTCCAGTGAAGAGAACTAAAAACCAGGGGACTTCCCTGGCATTCATTCCAGTGGTTAAGATTCTGTGCTTCCACTGCAGGAGGCATGGATTTGATCCCTGGTCAGGGAACTAAGATCACACATGCTGCATGGCCCCAAACACCCCAAAAAGAAAAAAGCAACTCACAGAAAACCTGACGCTGATTATTCCAGAGTTCAGTCTTCAAAGCTATAGTCTGAATGTCTTTTCTGAGTAACCAAAGGGTTCTACCAATTGCCCATGAAGAGTGTCACCAGTATCAGTAACCTTACATTCTTCAATCTAAAGACAGTTGGGGGACTTCCCTGGTGGCTCAGTGATAAAGAATCTGCCTGCCAATGCAGTAGACGTGGGTTCAATCCCTAGTCTAGTAGAATCACACATACTGTGAAACAACTAAGCCCGTGCACCACAACTATTGAGCCTGCGCTCTAGAACCTGGGAACCACAACTGTTGAGCCAACATGCCACAACTATTGAAGACCTTGCACCCTATAGCCCATGCTCTTAACAAGAGAAGACACCACAATGAGAGGCTCACATGTGGCAACTAGAGAAAAGCCCAAGCAGCAACAAAGACCCAGCACAGCCAAAAATAAATAAATAAATACAATTATAAAGACTCTTAAAGAAAATCTTCTGTTATTGGTTTTGCAATGGCCCCTTTCTGTTTTTCCAACCAGGTTGGTCTCTGATGATGACAGAACTTATTACACACTTGCTTTTGGATCTCTCTTCACACACCAAACTCAACATATTCAACACCCAATGCCCCACACAAAACAATCCCTTCATCTGTCTTCCCTACTTTATTCTCATTACTTCTTTCCCAGGCTCACAGTGTTTAAAAAACAAATTAAATTCCTTAATCATAATCAGTGCAAATAAATTTAAAAAGTAAATAAATACTAGCTATAGCCCAGCACTCTGAAAAAAATTCTTAAAATTATATTTTTACTTTCTAGGCTGCTGCATGTGTTCTTTTTGTTGTTTCTGTATTTTTTTGTATGTGTTCTTAAAGACACAGTTCACATATTTAAGCAAAATGGGATTAATGTGAACATACTGTTATATGTGTTTTCATTTAGTATTTTGTAATGCTTTCATAATATTGTAGTACATGTGATCATTTATTTAACAAATCCTCTATTGCTGGATATTTAGGCAGTGTCAAATAGTTAGCTACTGGAAATAACTCTGTGTTAAATATCCCTGAAGCTAAATCTTTGCAAACAACTTTAAGCATTTCCTTCACATAAATTCTCAGATTTGGAACTGCTGAGAGTCAAGTATGAACCCCTTGGACAGCAAGTATGAATCCCTTGGATAGCAAGGAGATCAAACAAGTCAATCCTAAAGGAAATCAGTCCTGAATAGTCATTGGAAGAACTGATGCTAAAGCTCCAATACTTTGGCTACCTGACACAAAGAACCAACTCATTAGAAAAGACCCTGATGCTGGGAAAGACTTAAGACAGAAGGGGAAGGGGACAACAGAGGATGAGATGGCTGGATGGCATCACTGATACAATGAGCATGAACTTGGGCAAACTCCCGGAGATGGTGAGAGACAGAGAAACCTGGTGTGTGTCAGTCCTTGGGGTTGTGAAGAGTCGGACACAACTAGGTGACTGAACAGCAACAACAAAGTATAAACATTTTCAGAGGAAGCTGTTAAGCTGCTAACCTACCCTCCAGAAGTATACCATTTTTTACTCCCACCCATTGCCCTGCACATTCACAAATCCAGGTGTTAGAGCTTTGTTTTAATTGACATCAATTTGATTCCAAAAAGTGGCATCACTTTCCAGCGATGTCTTACTGGAGGGAAAACAGCTCCCGCCTCCCCGCCCCCTGCACCTGCCCCCTCTGGTCCATGTGCTCTCACTTCTCAAATTAAACTCCCAAATGCCAGCTCAGCATTCAACACTACACCCTAGGATGTCTCTTCTACAAAACTGTCCTCTCATACTTCATGTACATGAGTCAGCTTCCTTGGCATCACTAGGTAATTGTGAGGGTTGAATGCAAAAACGTGTGTTACGCACTTGGTAGTTCATTTTCCTGAATGCTTTGCAGATGTCTAGGTCTTCACTCACTGGATCAGAGCATCATGCTTTTGCTTATCTTGGTCTTACCTCCCAGAATGCCTTTCACATGCATTTCCACCTGCTGAAACCCTAACCACACATCACTAAGTCTGTCTCACATGTCTAATTCCTTGAAAATGCTCTCCCTGTCTCCTGATGTGGGCTTGTTCCAACTCTAGCTGATGTTATGTCATTTTATATAAATGTCTATAAAAATCATGACCTCCTTCTAGCTTACAAAGTTAATATAGTCATTTTCTTGTTTCTTCAACTAGACTGTATACATTGACATCAGAATCTGTATTGGATTTGACTTTTTCTTATTTGTATTACCTGTGGTGTCCTGAGACAAAGAAACTTCCACTGGAAGATGATATTTTTAACTCAGGCCAGAGAAATTTATGGAAAAAATCTATTACCATTTTATTTAGGTATAAGATAAATCAGAGACATATACAGCAGATGGATCCTATAGCCATAAATAGAATTCAAATGGCCAACAGCTCATTTTCATGGGACAGACAACACTTTCTGCAATGCAAGTGGTTATGGTCATTTTACACCCTATGAAAATAATGACCATTTTGTCCAAGCATTTACTCTGGGTGCTTTACATGTCTTATGTTCTTTAAGTTGTACATCAACCCTACAGGTTACATCCTATCACTTCCATTTTGCACAAGAAAAGATTGAGGCTTAGATAACTTAGTCTGTCTGAACTATCAGAGTCCATAAATAGCAGTATGGGACTCAAATCCACATCTTTTGGCCTCTTTTCCATCTGCTGATGGGACTCTTTATTATTTGGATGGCCTCACATTTTATCATGTCCCTCTGTGTAGCTAGAACACAGAGAGTGGGGATAGGTGTAGTTTCAGTAAAAAAAAAAAAAAACAAAAACAGGCCTACCATAGAGAACTTACAGTCAGAAACTTAAAGCATGACGTGGACACAAGTGTATATATGGTGAACAGGAGCAAAGAGAGTACCTGAAGTCAGGTTGACCAGCTGTCAGCAGAAAGAACTGGCATCCACAGCCAGATTGAAAGAAACCTGCAGTTAAGTGGGACACATGATGCCTGGGGAACAGGTCAAAGAGACCTCATGCCCTGCTAGGGGCAGCAAGACTCATTTTTTATCCCATCAGATGGTGAAACAGCCACACATACGCTGCTGCGCTGGGCTGTCTCTGACTCCAGGTCCAGACAGGGCTGAGCCTGTGGGAAATCCCCCTGGTCCCTGCAGGAGGCTGGTGTGGGGAAGGTGGTACAGTGGAATGAAAAATGCCTGTGATGGAAGACAGACTCCACTGGAAAGACACAAATAATGCAGTAGAATCACACAGAATTAGATTATAATGTAAAAGTGAAATTTATAGAGCATAAAGGTAAGGAACTCTAGTGGCACAGAATATTCTAGAGCCTCCTGCTCAGTCACAACAGAGATTTGAGAATTCTTAAGTTCAATTTCAAACTGTCAAAGCACATTTCTTGGGAATCACAGGTTATCACTCATAAAAAACTGCCCATGGGAGGGAAAGGAGGAGGTTATGTTCAGCTGTAATGCTGAGTCAAGAGGTCTGGGTGATCCTGAGACTCTGCATTTCTAAGAAGCTCTAGGAGATGTAGGTGCTGCTGGCTCTGGCACCACAGTTTGAGTCACAAGGAATTAGGAACCAGCAGGGGAAGGGGGACAATCTGGGAGTAAGGAGAGTGGCTTTTAAGAAAATATTATGTAAAAAAGGAGAAAATGTAAGAAACTAATATTTTGCACATTATAGCATGTTCTACTAAGCATCTGTAAAAATGTATCATCCAAATAATAGCTGTGAGCAAAAACAAAGCAAAATCAATCTACCTCGAGAGCTGGAAAATACTTTATTGCCCAGGATTCTCTAAAATGATCAAATCAACCACAAAATCATCTAAATGAAAAATTTAGCCTGTTTTCAGACTCTAACAAAGAAGTCTAGGGTCCTATTTATCTCACGTTGGCTTTTATGTTTGGCTGTTCTGAGTCCTGATTGCCTTCGAAGAGCTGTCTCTGGCTGTGGTGAGTAGGGGCTACTCCCTGTTGCAGTGCATGGGATTCTCACTGAGGGGGCTTCTACTGATGCTGAGCAAAGACTTCAGTAGTTGTGGCACATGGCTCAGTAGTTGTGGTGCAGGGCTTAGTTGCTTTGCAGCATGTGGAATCTTCTCAGCAGGGATTGAACCAGTGTCCCCAGCATTGGCAGGCAAATTCTTATCCACTGTACCACCAGGGGAGTCCTAGTTCCTTATTTTTACTTGCTATTTCTTCTGTAAATTAAAATCCCTCATCAGTTCAGTTCAGCCACTCAGTCGTGTCCGACTCTTTGTGACCCCATGAATCACAGCATGTCAGGCTTCCCTGTCCATCACCAATTCCCGGAGTTCACTCAAACTCATGTCCATCGAGTCGGTGATGCCATCCAGCCATATCATCCTCTGTCGTGCCCTTCTCCTCCTTCCCCCAATCCCTCCCAGCATTAGGGTCTTTTCCAATGAGTCAACTCTTCGCATGAGGTGGCCGAAGTACTGGAGTTTCAGCTTAAGCATCAATCCTTCCAATGAACACCCAAGACTGATCTCCTTTCAGTCCAAGGGACTCTCAAGAGTCTTCTCCAACACCACAGTTCAAAAGCATCAATTCTTCAGCATTCAGCTTTCTTCACAGTCCAATTCTCACATCCACACATGACCACTGGAAAAACTATAGCCTTGACAAGACAGACCTTTGTAGGCAAAGTAATATCTCTGCTTTTGAATATGCTATCTAGGATGTCATAACTTTCTTCCAAGGAGTAAGTGTCTTAATTTCATGACTGCAATCACCATCTGCAGTGATTTTGGAGCCCCAAAAAATGAAGTCTGACAGTGTTTCCACTGTTTCCCCATCTATTTCCCGTGAAGTGAAGGGACCAGATGCCATGATCTTAGTTTTCTGAACATTGAGCTTTAAGCCAACTTTTTCACTCTCCTCTTTCACTTTCATCAAGAGGCTTTTTAGTTCCTCTTCACTTTCTGCCATAAGGGTGGTGTCATCTGCATATCTGAGGTTATTGATATTTCTCCCGGCAATCTTGAATAGTGCCTACTATACTTTCCTATTGACTAACTTCCAGAAATCAGGACAGAAGAGGAAATAAGAGAAAGAGAATAAAGCCCCACTTCTGCTGGGCTGGCTCACTCTCATGTCCCCTGCCCACCACACCCTTCCCTCCCCCCCACCCCCGCCCCCTCCACAACAGCCTCTCTCAATCAAATCCAACACCAAAGGGTTGTCCTGGAGTGATGAGGGCTGGGACAGGTGAGCTTGAGAGGGAACCTAGAAGGTAGACAGGTAGAGTGAAATCAATTCATGAACACACTGCCCAGGTATCATCTCCAAACACAGAAATGAAACTAAAAGTGATACTGAGTGGACCAAGGTACAGATCAAAAATCAAGTTACTGCAGTTATTAATTCAGTCTCCAAATTCAATTTTCCCTCAAACATTTCAGAATCTCAATCCCATGATTTTCAGGTTTTAGAAGGAAGAATAAGAATCTGTTATATTCCAAAGTTATACTACGTATAAGTCATATTTTATGGCTTTGGGGAGAATTTAAGACAAGTGCAGGTTAACAGAATTACATTTACAACAGAAAATCTGACACACACATTGTCTGAGAGTAAGTAAACACCACCTACAGTGCTCTCAGGGAAAAGATTATATTAAGAGCTGTGGTTAATGTTTTCCTGACACAGCAGTTCACATTTTTCCTGACCTACACTGAAACTGGAAATAATTAGGAGGGAGCTTTTGCCCTGTGACTAACTGAAGCTGCTCCCTGGGTAGCATTCGGGCATTACATTGAATATTCTTTCATATTACAAGGGTTTCATTCATTAAATCACAGCTACAGCCATTAGATGGGTCTGGGGTGGTTAAGAGTTTTAAAGAGCAGTTCTTTCAGTTATTTACGGAGTTGTCATGTGTGTGTGCTGGTTCCTGCTTGCTCACACCTGTGTAAGTCACTCACCCTCACAACCAGCAGTCCCTCAGCACCCTCTCTGTGCCTTGCAAAATGCTACTTTCTGGGAACAAAAATGAAAACAAGAGGCTCCCTGATTATAAAAAGCCTCAAAGTACTGTGAGATGCAGATCCCAAATTACAAAGCATGCCACAGGTGCTATCTTTTAATTATGATGAAATTCACATAACATAAAATTTAACCATTTTTAAGTGGACACCATTTGGTGTTCAGTACATTCACATTGTTGTGCAACCAAGCTTGAGATTTTTTTTTTTTGCCTCGTAAAATTGAAATTCTTACCCATTAAAAACAACTCCCCATTTCCCCTTCCCCAGTCCCTGGAAACCACCATCCTACTTCCTGTCTTCTTGGATTTGATTACTCTAGGAATCTCACATAAATGGAATGAGAGTATTCATTTCTTTTGTGTCTGTCATCAAGGTTTATCCATAGGTCAGAATTTTCTTCCTTTTTAAGGCTGAATAATACTTCATTGTAAGGATTTAGTTCCTTCCAACTTTTGGCTGCTATGAACATAGGTGTACCATAAATGCTACCTTAATATAAAAGACACTAAGGGTATATTAGTGTGTGTGTGTATAAAAGTATATATATACACTAATACTAAAAGTATTATATATATACACTAATATGTATATTAGTATATTAAGTATATGTTAGTACATTAAGTATATGTTAAGTATGTATATTAAATATATATAATATATATTAGTATATATAAGGGTATATTAAGGGTACATTAAACTGAGGGTCTCGAAGATGCATTCAAGTTGACTCCAAAAATGAGATTTTCACCATCCAGATGATGGAGGGCCTGGGTCTCTGAGGCAGAGGACCAGTATGTGCACAGGGAACAGGGAGGACATGGTGCTTTGGGAGAACCTGCATGCAGTCCCATTGCAGGGGGGTGTGTGTCAGACAAACTAGCTGCAGAGTAAGGTGGGGAAGAGCTCCTAACACCTTCTGGTTTAGTGTCTTCTTCAAGACTCTGTCCTGGTCCCAGCTGAGGGCCTCAAGCTGAGTGCAGAAAGAACATCACCAGCAGACATGGATGCTGACAGGTCCAGGTCACAAGCCTCTCTGCCATCTTTCACAAGGATCTTCTCTGCTCCCTTCAATTTGCTTTTGACTTTGAGCCAGTCTCTAGACCCTACCTCTATCTGAGGCCTTGGTTCCTCACTCCTGACTGGGTCATTATTGAGGCTCTTCTCTGGTGGACACAAGGTCACCTCACGGCCCCTGCAGGAGTGGACTTGAGGCTATGCTATGGTTCCAGCAGCAGCTCACACAGCCCAGTAAGGATCAGATCTGGGCTAAGAAAGAAGCAGTCTACTGGGGGAGGGCAGGGGGGCAGCAGCTCAGTGTGGGTGAGTGGAGGACAAGGCTACAGGAAGGGCTAAGGGATAGGGAAGGAGGCTGCCACCAGAGGGCACCATGGGAGGAGGAGGAGATCTCAGAAATACAAACAAGAAAAGATGGAAAGGAATGAGATATTGGAGAGTTAGGGCCAGGAAGACAAGGCTGACGTCCCAGACTTTGTATGAATAATCAGGTGTCACATGTAGTGTCCTGAGTCAGGTTAAGATGGAACCCCAGAGCCCATCAACCACCATGAGGGAGCTCACAACACAGGGGAAAAATTGCTGGTATACCCATGCCATGGTCAGTTTCCAAGAAAGATCCACCTACAATGTCACTGATATAATCTGCATCCATTAGGAGCAAACAGTCCCCCTGACATAGTGGTAAGGAAGCCAAGAACAGATGTGGTGCTAAATCTTTAGCTGGATTCAAAGAGGCGAATGGCTTAAACTAACCTTTTCTCTTGAGTAAATGGATGTTTCCAGGTTCCTCAATACCAGAGGACTGTCCGAGTTATATCTGAAGTTCACACTGAAAAAGGAAATCCTTCCGTCTGGGGGCCAGAATGGTGGTGGACGATACTCAAGTTCCCAGGGCTCTTCTTTCTCAAGGTCTGTATATTCAATTACCCTTTCTACTGAAATCATCTGAAAGACATATGACATCACATGAGTTAGTATCAGAGGATCTAGTTTATAGGTGTTCAGACATTATAAATGAAACCTCCTGCTTTTTTATGGTTCAGAATATCTCAGGTCTCAACATCCACAAAGGACAAAAGTAGGAGTCTGATGAGGCCTTGGATGATTTGCAAACTTGCTCATCATCTTCAACACTTTTACACATGACTACTTCCTTCAACTTTATATAAAAGCTAAAAAAAAAATAGAGAAATGAATGGTAAGATTTTATTGATCCACCTTTCACATCTAAATAAAAAAAAAACACACACACAAAAATTTTTTTGAAAGACAAGAACACTTATGGACATCAATCAGTGTGTGTGGCTACAGAAGGGCCACGTGTTACAGATGTCCAGAACTGGACAGTCATCAAACATCATTTTAATAATTAGTCACTTTCTACTCTGTTAGAAGAAATAAATGGAGAAACTTCATTTTTATTGTTTTTCTCCCTTTAGGAGAAGGTACAAATATTCAAAAGTGTATAATTTACTTAATGACTAAGGCCTCTTCAGTTCAGTTCAGTTCAGTCGCTCAGTCATGTCCGACTCTTTGCGACCCCATGAATCGCAGCACGCCAGGCCTCCCTGTCCATCACCAACTCCCAGAGTTCACTCAAACTCACGTCCATTGAGTCAGTGATGCCATCCAGCCATCTCATCCTCTGTCGTCCCCTTCTCCTCCTGTCCCCAGCCCCTCCCAGCATCAGAGTCTTTTCCAATTAGTCAACTCTTCGCATGAGGTGGCCAAACTATTGGAGTTTCAGCTTTAGCATCAGTTCTTCCAAAGAACACCCAGGACTGATCTCCTTCAGAATGGACTGGTTGGATCTCCTTGCAGTCCAAGGAACTCTCAAGAGTCTTCTCCAATGCCACAGTTCAAAAGCATAAATACATCAGCGCTCAGCTTTCTTCACAGTCTAACTCTCACATCCATACATGACCACTGGAGAAACCATAGCCTTGACTAGACGAACCTCTGTTGGCAAAGTAATGTCTCTGCTTTTGAATATGCTATCTAGGTTGGTCATAACTTTCCTTCCAAGGAGAAAGCGTCTTTTAACTTCATGGCTGCAGTTACCATCTGCAGTGATTTTGGAGCCCCAAAAAATAAAGTCTGACACTCTTTCCACTGTTTTCCCATCTATTTTCCATGAAGTGATGGGACCAGATGCCATGATCTTCGTTTTCTGAATGTTGAGCTTTAAGCCAACATTTTCACTCTCCTCTTTCACTTTCATCAAAAGGCTTTTTAGTTTCTCTTCACTTTCTGCCATAAGGGTGGTGTCATCTGCATATCTGAGGTTATTGATATTTCTCCCGGCAATCTTGATCCCAGCTTGTGCTTCTTCCAGCCCAGCATTTCTCATGATGTACTCTGCCTATAATTTAAACAAGCAGGGTGACAATATACAGCCTTGATGTACTCCTTTTCCTGTTTGGAGCCAGTCTGTTGTTCCATGTCCAGTTCTAACTGTTGCTTCCTGACCTGCATACAGGTTTCTCAAGAGGCAGGTCAGGTGGTCTGGTATCCCCATCTCTTTCAAAATTTTCCACAGTTTATTGTGATCAACACAGTCAAAGGCTTAAACAATTATAACTCCACACCTTTAAGAGCACATTTTGGGAGAGAGCCTATCCTACCAGAGAGAAGGGCTCTCAGCAAATTCAGGTGCTCAATACACACATGAATAAGTGACAAAATGGAGGGGAGGGATGCAGGAACATATTAATTAAATAAACTTTAAAATACTGCATTCTTTTCTTTTGCCAAAAATAGGAAATTACCCATTAAGAAGCAAAGATAAACTAGCTGCTAAGAAACGAGCTTATGTTGTCTCCAGAATTTCAGAACCTCTCTCCTACAGAGACATTTATTGTATTTGAAGACAGTTTGTGATGAATATAAAACCCTCTGACATGACATACATATGTGGGAAAATATGTATATATTTTTATTAACTTTAAGCAGATGGAAAGTGAAAGTCAGTCAGTCATGTTCTGCTCTTTGCAACGCTATGGATTGTAGCCTGCCAGACTTCTCTGTCCATGGGGATTCTCCAGGCAAGAATATTGGAGTGGGTAGCCATTCCCTTCTCCAGGGGATCTTTCCAACCCAGGGATAAAATCTTTCTCTTTTGTGGCTCCTGCATTGCAGCCGGATTTTTTACCATCTGAGCCACCAGGGAAGCCCTTAAGCAAATGGAGGAGAACATAAAAAAACTTTGTAAGATAATGTAAAAAAAAAAAAGTTTTATTATTTTATGTAAGAATTGCTTTTATGCCATATAACAGCAAGGAGGCCTGAAAAGGCTAAGAACAGAAAAATAAACATCACCATGTTCTCAACTTCAGCACTTTGCCTGACGCACCACTGGAACATCCTCGTGAGTACTAGAGAGAGAGACAGGACCAGGCCAACCTGCCCGAGATCCAAGGCTAAATGAGGAAGAAGAGGAATAAAATTAGTCTACTTCTCAACCCCTCACACAGGTCCTTCTGTCACTTTAGAAAGATGACTCATTTATTTTTATGATTTTTATTGGAGTATATAGTTGATTTACAAAGTTGTGTTAGTTTCAGGTGTACAATAAAGTGAATTAGCCAGATATATACATATAATCTGTTCTTTTTAAATTATTTTACCAGATATGTCATTACATACAGTCCATATCCCCATGGACTGTAGCCTACCAGGCTTCTCTGTCCATGGGACTTTCCAGGCAATAGTACTGGAGTGGATTACCATTTCCTTCTCCAGGGGATCTTCCCAACCCAGGGATTGAACCCAGGTCTCCCGCATTGTAGACAGATGCTTTACCATCTGAGCCACCAGGGAAGTCAATATATGTCATTACAGAGTAACATATAGAATCCCCTGTGCTATACAGTAGGTCCTTTTTAGTTATCTATTTTATTATATAGTAGTGAGAAGACTTCTTTATAATATTTAAATCATTTGCATGTAATGATAGTATCATTCATAATATTACTTCTGTTGCATGAGACAATAGTACAGTAGGAAAAAAAGAAAAAAGAAAAAACGCTATGAGGGACTTCCCTGGTGGTCCAATAGCTAAGACTCCGAACTCTTAATGCAGGGGGCTCGGGTTCAATCCCTGGTCAGGCAACTAGACTCCACATGCCACAACTAAGAGTTCACGTGCTGCAACTAAAGTCCTGCCTACTATAACTAAGACTGAAGGTCCCACATGCCCAGCTAAGACCCAATACAGCTAAATAATTAAGTAAATTTTTTTAATATGAATTTAGAAAGACCTAACAAAGCTGTGGTTGTTGTTAAGTCACTAAGTCATGTCTGACTCTGGTGACACCATAGACTGTAGCACTACAGGCTTCCCTGTCCTTTGTTGTCTCCCAGAGTTTGCTCAAATTCATGTCCATTGAGTTCGTGATGCTATCTAACCATCTCATCCTCTGTCACCTCCTTCTCCTGCCTTCAATCTTTCCCAGTACCCAAGGTCTTTTCTAATGAATCAGCTCTTTGAGTCAGGTGGCAAAAGTATTGGAGCTTCAGCTTCAGCATCAGTCTTTCCAGTGAATATTCAGGGTTGATTTCCTTTAAGATTGAATGATTTGATCTCCTTGCTGTCCAATGGACTCTCAAGAGTCTTCTCCAACACTACAACTTGAAAGCATCAATTCTTCAGCCCTCAGCCTTCTTAATGGCCCAAATTTTACATTCATTGACAACTCTTACATGACTACTGGAAAAAACATAACTTTCACAATATGGACATTTGTTGGCAAAGTGATGTTGCTGCTTTTTAATATTCTGTATAGATTTGTCATAGCTTTCCTTCCAAGAAGCAAACGTCCTTTTTTTTTTCTTTTTTTTTTAAATTTTATTTTATTTTTAAACTTTACAATATTGTATTGGTTCTGCCATATATCGAAATGAATCTGCCACAGGCATACACGTGTTCCCCATCCTGAACCCTCCTCCCTCCTCCCTCCCCATACCATCCCTCTGGGTCGTCCCAGTGCACCAGCCCCAAGCATCCAGTATCATGCATCGAACCTGGACTGGCGACTCGTTTCATATATATTATACATATTTCAATGCCATTCTCCCAAATCATCTCACCCTCTCCCTCTCCCACAGAGTCCAAAAGACTGTTCTATACATCAGTGTCTCTTTTGCTGTCTCGTATACAGGGTTATTATTACCATCTTTCTAAATTCCATATATATGTGTTAGTAAACGTCTTTTTATTCATGGTTGCAGTCACAGTTTGCAGTGATTTTTGGAACCCAAGAAAATAAAATCTGTCACTGCTTTAAATTTTTTCCCATCTATTTGCCATGAAGCGATGGGACTGGATGCCATGATCTTAGATCTTTGAATGCTGAGGTTTAAGCCAGCTTTTTCACTCTGCTCTTTCACTTTCATCAAGAGGCTCTTCAGTTTCTCTTCACTTTCTGCCATTAGAATGGTATCATCTGTATATCTGAGGTTATTGATATTTCTCCCAGCAATCTTGATTCCAGCTTATGCTTCATCCAGCCTGGCATTTTGCATGATGTATTTTGCACATAAGTTAAATAAACATAGTGACAACATATAGCTTTGTCATACTCCTTTCCCAATTTTGAATCAGTTCATTGTTCTATGTCCAGTTCTGATTCTTCTTTAAATGCTTTCAGGTTCTCAGGAGACAGGTAAGATGGTCTGGTATTCCTATCTCTTTCAGAATTTTCCACAGTTTATTGTGATCCACAGAGTCAAAGCCTTTCAACATAGTCAATTAAGGAGATGTTTTTTCTGGAACCCCCTTGCTTTCTCTATGATTCAATGAACATTGGCAATTTGATCTCTGATTCCTCTGCCTTTTCTAAAACAAGCTTGTATAGTTGGAAGTTCCCAGTTCACATACTGTTGAAATCTTTGAAGGATTTTGAGTATAACTTTATTAGCATGTAAAATGAGTGCAATTGTATGATAGTTTGAACATTCTTTGGCATTGTCTTTCTTTGGGATTGGAATGAAAACAACTCTCAGTCCTGTGGCAACTGCTGAGTTTTTCAAATTTTCTGGCATATTATATGAACAGCATCATCTTTTAGGATTTGAAATAGCTAAGCTGGAATTCCATTACCTCCACTAACTTAGTTCATAGTGATGCTTCCTAAGTTCCACTTGACTTCACAATCCAGGGTGTCTGGCTCAAGATTAGAGACCACACCATCATGGTTATCCAGGGCATTAAGATCTTTCTGGTACAATTTTTCTGTGTGTTCTTGCTACCTCTTCCTAATCTCTTCTGCTTCTCTTAGGTCCTTAACATTTTTGTCCTTTATCATTGAATCCCACCTGGAGTGAGATACACTTGACAGTATAATATAGTTGAGGATGTCATTGTTCAGATTTTTGTCCTTATACTACAATTATCATTATGTAATTTCACTTTCTACATCCAATGTAGCTGCAGTTGAAATCACAAACACAAGGCAATGGATTCTAAGAGCCAGTGCTTTTAAATCTAAAATATTACTTTCATTTTTCCATTATTAAAGACTGTAATTCAGGGCTATTCCTATGGTATAGTGAGGGGTGGTGAATTCATGCCACACAATCCAACAACTTCTTATCTGGGACCTACACAGCAGTGAGGATACTGTTTTTGCTATAGAGAATCTTTCTCAGACCCCTACAACCAAGGATTCCAAGTAACCCAAAAGCTAAAACCTAAAACCTAATCTGTACAAAAAGCTTAATAGTAAACCTGGTTCTTTCCATCCAGCTATAGGACACTACCTAGGATGTTCAGAGGTCATCTTGCTACAGTTATGTAGATCTCAACCCATTCAAAGAAAGATAAAAAGATAAAAGATCTCAATGAAGACCTACTGTAAACAAACAAGCAAACTACTCAAAAGCAATCTACAGATTCAGTGCAATCTCTATCAAATTACCAACGGCATTTTTCACAGAATTAGAACAAAAATATCTACATTTTGTATGGAAATACAAAATACCATGAATAGCCAATGTAATCTTGAGAAAAACAAAGAAGAAAAATGAAGCTAGGAGGAATCATGTCCCCTGTCTTCAGACTATACCACAAAGCTACAGTAATTGAAACAATATGCTACTGGTACCAAAAACAGAAATATAGATCAATGGAACAGGACAAAAGTCCAGAGATAAACCCATGCACCTGTGTCACCTATGAGAAAGGAAGCAAGGATATACAATGGAGAAAGACAGTTTCTCTAATAATTGGTGCTGGGAAAACTGGACAGCTACATCTAAAAGAATAAAATCAGAACACTCCCTAAGACCATAAACAAAAGTAAACTCAAATAGATTACAGACCTAAATGTAAGACCAGACACTAGAAAACTCTTAGATGAAAACATAGGGAGAACCCTCTGACATAAATTGCAGCAAACATTTTAACCCACCTCCTAGAGCAATGAAAATAAATAAAACACAAACAAACGGGACCCAATTAAGCTTAAAAACTTTCACACAGCAAAAAACAAACAAACAAAGACAACCTGCAGAATGGGGGGAAATATTTGCAAATGAAGTGACTGATAAGGGATTACTCTCAAAAATATATAAACAGTTCATGCAGTTCAATATCAAAAATAAATAAGTAAACAGCCCAATCAAAAAATGGGCAGAAGATTAAAACAGACATTCTCCAAAGAAGACATACAGATGGCCAAAAAGCACATGAAAAGATGGTCAACATCTCATTATTAAAGAAATGAATATCAAAACTACAGTAAAAAAAAAAAATAAATAAAAAACATTTTTTAAGCAAAAAACTACAGTGAGGTTTCACACCAGTCAGAATGACCATCATCAAAAAGTCTACAAACAATAAGTACTGAAGAGGATGTGGAGAAAATTAAATTAGTACATGTAAATTAGTCCATGTAAATTAGTACAGCCACTATGGAGAACAATATGGAGGTTATTTTAAAAACTAAAAATAGACACACAAAAAGATGCCAGGATTCTTGGCCTCTGGAGGAGAAGAATTCAGTCCAGGGTCAGAGACGAGGCTTGATTGCTCAGAGCTTGTGTGTAATAAAGTTTGATTAAAGTATAAAGGAGATAGAGAAAGCTTTTGAGATAGGCATCAGAAGGGGTCAGAAAGAGTACCCCCTTGCTAGTGTTATCCATGGAGTTATATACTCTCTAATTAGTTATTACAGTTAATCAAAAGAATGTCTGGAGGTTGTAAAGACCTCAATAGTTCTACTCCCATAATTTGCACCTTAAGATAACAGGATTAGCCAGAAGGATTTTTTCCAGAGACTGTCCTCAAGCAGGATACATTATAATATAATCCTAAGGAATGTAGAGGGACAAAAATGTTTGTCCTTTTTTCCTCCTTAAGAATTCCAGACCCCTCTCTCCTTGGGGACCCCTGGACTTATCAATCTGCCTAGGAATTGACTCTCTCACTACTAAGATCCAGCAATCTCACTCCAGGGCCTATATCCAGAGAAAACCGTAATTTATAAGGATACATGCACCCTAGTCTTCACTGCAGGTCTATTTACAACAGCTGGGACATGGAAACAACCTAAATGCCTGTCAACAGAGCAATGGACAAGGAAGATGCGGTATCATATATACAATGGAATGTTACTCAGCCATAAAAAATGGCAAAATAATGTCATTTGCAGCAACATGGCTGGATCTAGAGATTTGCATACTGAGTGAAATAAGTCTGAGAAAAATAGAATATGATATTGCTTGCAAGTGGAATATAACAAAAGGCTACAAATGAACATATCTAAAAAACAGAAGTAGAGTAACAGGTGTAGAAAATAAACTTATGTTTACCAGGGGATATGGGAGGGGAGGGATAAATTGGAAGACTGGGACTGACACATACACACTACTATATATAAAATATTAAAATAGATAATTAATAAGAAACTACTGTAAAGTACAGAGAACTCTGTAATGATCTATATGGGAAAAGAATCTAAAAAAGAGTGGATATATGTATGTGTATAGCAGATTGACTTTGCTGTACATCGGAAACTAAGACAACAGTGTAAATGAACTATACCCCAATAAAACTTAAAATAAAAATGAAAGAATGGCCTGAGTGAGCCAAAGCAGGGGCCCAAGGCAGCACAGGTCTGTTGCAGCAGGCATGTCATACCTGGTCTTTGCTCCTGAAGATTCCAAAAGTCAAAACCAGAAATCCTTTTCTAAAGGACTATTCATTTGAAGTATTAATCAAAATGCAAATTACTAAAAAGAATACAGGCACCCCAATGTTCATGGGGTATGGAAAAAAATCTTTAAAAAAGTGAATATATGTATAACAGATTCACTTGGCTATACACCTGAAGCCAACACATCATAAATCAAACATTTGCCAATCAAAAAAATATTTTAAATTATCTCAACAAGGACTTACTGTAAATAAATAATTAAAAGTAAAAAAAATGATAGAAGTTCTCATCAAGACACAAATTACTTTACATGGACACACTGTGGAGTCTCCTGCTGCAGACATTTTAATACAACTCATTAGAACCAAAGAGTATATATTAGACAAGATGACAACAGTTTAATAACTACAAACAAAGCTATCAAATGCAAACATACCACAAATATTCACATGTGTACTTACTTTCTACCAGAATCAGGGCCCCAAAGGCAACAACAGTGACAAAGATGGCACAGATGACATCCAGATACACAGCGAGCCATCGGGACGTCGTCAAAAGCAGGAACCAAGCCTCTGCATTTGTAAACCATAATAAGTGTAATACATAAACAGAAAAAACATGTTAGCTGCTTCTCATGAGGGAGAGCATTTTCCTAGTTAAGCTACAGAAGATTTTACACAAGGTAGGACAGCAAAGTTACACACCTGTAACTTCAAAGGAACCTAAAGATTCCAGAAAACTAGGTTCAACACAAAACAACATATGAGACACGGAGGAATCAGTCCAGGAAGCATGCTTTGAAAACTTCAACCCACGGGTTATCAAGAGAAATACCATCATAAGAAAGAAGTTGGAAAAACATCTCATTGGTGTGTTCCCTGCAGTGCTGGGCCTCAACATGAAGATCCTCCTCTCAAAGGGTCAGCTGTTCCCAGCTCTGACAGCAGAGAGCACAGCTCACACCATTTCCAGCACCTTCTGCCCTCACTACAGGGCCTGCAGTGGTTATTCTTAGGAGTCAGTGTCCACATGACCATCAGCTAACAGGGTCTGTATGTGACTTTCAAATGCCATGTTATCTTCAAAATATATTAATGATTGGAAAGTTTGGCCAGGATTTTATATACTTAGAAGAAATTCTGAATTTTCTACCGAGATGGAAAACAAACAAACAAACTTCACTGATACAAAGCATACTCAAGTGGGTAGCAAATCAGGAACTTATTTTCCTCAACACTTCTGCTACCCTCAATCTATGCTCTCAAAAGACTTGGCAAAGCACACCCTGAGGGGGAAGAACAGCCACCACCTGGTTCTGAAAATAAAGTTTTATTGGAATACAGCCATTGACTAATGTATGTTCTTTGCCTGTCTTTGTGCTACAATGGCAAAGATGAGTAGTTACAATACAGACAGCACACAAAGCCTACAATATTTTCTATCTGGACCTTTGGAAAAAAGAAAAGCTTACTGAATCCTGCCTTAAAGAGACAGACATCCACAGGGCACAGTGATGGAAGGACAATGCAGGCCAGTCAGGGGAGAAAAGCAGGGCTGTGAGGGGGAAGAGGGGAGCACAGAGGGGATGCTGAGAGGAAGGAGTGGGGGAGGCATGTGTGCAGAGGGCAACATGGGCTGACACACAGAGAGGCGCTGGCCAGCCAGGCTACCTGAGACAGAGGTCAGGCCTCAGAAGGGAGCACATTCCATCCTTAGAAATCATCTCCAGAAACTTACAGACCTGAATGCAAATCCTGGTATGCATCAAACAGCTCCTGAAACTTCTGTTCAGCTTTGTATGCCCGGATGGTCCAGAGTCCCCGGAGAGAAGATGCTAAGTGGGAAAACACCGGGCTCCGAGCTGGGGAAGCAGAGACAGACACACATCAGAGAAAGTCAGGGAGGCTGGACGCGAGGAAACCACTGCCTCCCGGGCTCTGAGGTCACACGTCCTACCAAAGGGAATCCTCCATGTGACCCTCAAATTCCTGCTCACACCACGCTACACTTTAATGACCTGGGAATGAGAGATTCTCTTTGAAACTATCTTTGATCAAATTCAAAATCCCAGCTAGATTTAGATAAAGAAATTCTTTACTGGTTCTTTCATCAACGTCCTCTCAAATAGTTCTCCCTCCATATTCTTCTGGTATCTTTCCAGGTGGAAATTGCTCACAATTTATTAGAAGTATAGTGAAGTATAGTTGATTTACAATAATCTGCTAGTTTCAGGTATGCAGTAGAGTCATTCAGTTCTTTTCTCTGATTATATTCCATTATAGGTTATTACAAGACACTGGATAAAATTCTCTGTGCTTTACACTTAATCCTTGTTATCTATTTGACGTATTAATAGTAGTGTGTCTATTAATCCCATATTTCTAATTTGCTCCTCACTCTTTCCCAATGCCCTTTGGTAACACAAGTTTGTTTTTTATGCCACTGAGTCTATTTCTAGTTTGTGTATAGATTCATTTGTATTATTTTTAGATTTCATGTATAAGTGATATCATATGTGTCTTTCTCTGACTTTCTTTACTAAGAATAATACTCTCTAGATCCATCCATGTTGCTGCAAATGGCAATATTTCTTTTTTTTACCCATAGGTGAGTAATTATCATTCACTAATTTTTTAACCAGTAGCATTTTAAACTTTAATTCCTCATTAGAGTCCTCACCACACTGAATTTTGATGAGCTACCTGTGCATTGATTCCACCTTAGATGAGTAACCAAGGGCTGAGATAGAGTCAGTGCATCCCCCACCCTGGACCGGAGCCAGACATAGGACAGGAATGAGATGAGTAAGAAAGTGGACAGTCTGCCGCCTCCCCTGTCCTGGGACTCTCCCTGCCCCTGCGCCAGAATTCTCTGTACAGGTCATGGAGCACCTGGTTCTGCACCGCCCTTGTGCCCACAGGACCTGGCAGACGAGGAGCCTTTGAATAGTCTTGACTTCTGCTCCAGGAACATGATGGATGTTTTTATATCTGCCTGCTGGACACCTGTCCTGTTGTTTGGAGGGCACTGTGGCCTGTGATACTCACATCACCCTTTTAGAAGCTGACAGTGGCCTCAGTGTCCATCTTTTGAGTGACTTCATGTGGTTGGGGGCCTGATGTCACATGACTTCCCATTCATTTCCTGCCATCTTCTCTAAAAGCACACTGACCATGAGCACCAGGGTCAGGCTCTTGCCTGTCAGGGAACAGCTGGGCTGCAGGCTGCCAGGCAGGGAGGACCCTTACATTTCTCATTCCCCACCATGAATGAGGATGCAACTTGCTATTGCCAGGGGCACATGCTGAGCCTCTGACCTCTGTCTGGAATGAGTGATAACTTGAGCTGTATCAGCAGGAAATACTGACATCACTTTGTTACCTGTGTGGGTTCTAGAGAAGACCTGTCAGTACAACTAGGTTGTTTATGGGAAGTTAGTAATGCATCTTACATGAGGCTACAGAGATTTTATAAAATGATGGGGGAAAGAATCCAGGGGGAAACTCCAAACTGTTTTCAGGTCCTCACTCCTTAGTCCAGTATCTGAATGCCGGTCTGGTGACAGTTCAGTCAGTACAGACGTGTACCTGGGCACTGCACATTTGGAGGGGCTGAGGTACAAACAAGTAAAGACACAGAACCTCCTCTTGTGTTTAGTGTCCCCAGTTCTATAAAGAAGGAAGGAGCAGGGGCGGTCCTAAGATGGCAGAGGAATAGGATGGGGAGACCACTTTCTCCCCCACAAATTCATCAAAATATCATTTGAATGCTGTACAAATTCCACAAAACAACTTCTGAATGCTGGCAGAGGATGCCAGCCACCTAGAAAAGCAGCCCATTCTCTTTGAAAGGTGGTCACCTCTATCTCCTCCCTACCTCTTCTCTTCTCTGCCTAAATCTGTTGGATCTCTTTGGGTGTTCTAGGCTGTGGAGAACACATAGGGAACTGATTACTGGTTAGATTTGTCTCTCTCCTTTTGACTCCCCCTCTTCTCCTCCTGGTCACCTCTATCTCCTTCCTCCTTCTTCTCTTCTCCATGTAACTCTGTGAACCTCTCTGGGTGTCACTCACTGTGGAGAATCTTTTCATCATTAACCTAGATGTTTTATCATTGGTGCTGTATGGATGGGAAAGTCTGTATGGATGGGATGTAAGAATAAGACTGAAAGCCAGAGGCTTAAATCCAAAACTTGAGAACACCAGAAAACTCATGGAACACTAATCAACAAGAGCTCATCCAAAAGCCTCCATTCCTACACTGAAACCAAGCTGCACCCAAGAGCCAACAAATTTCAGAGCAAGACATACATACGAAGCTAATTCTCCAACAACATAGGAACATAACCCCAAGCATTAAAATACAGGTGGCCAAAAGTCACACCAAACCCATAGACATCTCAAAATTCACTACTGGACACTTCATTGCACTCGAGAGAGAAGAGATCCAGCTCCACCCACCAGAACACTGACGCAAGCTTCCCTAACCAGGAAACCTTGACAAGCCACTCGTCCAACCACACTCATAGGGAGGAACCCTCATAATAAAGAGGAACCACAAACTTTCAGCATACAGAAAGGCCACCCCAAACACAGCAATCTAAACAAAATGAAAAGGCAGAGAAATATTCAGCAGGTAAAGCAACATGATAAATGCCCACCAACCCAAACAAAAGAGGAGGAAATAGGGAATCTACCTAAAAATGAATTCAGAATAATGATCTGAATGATCAGTAAAAATGATCAGTAAAAATGATCCAAAATCTTGAAAACAAAATGGAGTTACAGATAAATAGTCTGGAGACAACGATTGAGAAGATGCAAGAAAATTTTAACAAGGACTTAAAAGAAATAAAAAAGAGTCAATCAATAATGAATATGCAATAACTGAGACAAAAGCACTCTGGAGGGAACCAACAGTAGAATAACTGAGGCATAAAATAGGATAAGTGATGTCAAAGATAGAATGGTAGAAATAAATGAAGCAGAGAGGAAAAAAGAAAATGTATTAAAAGAAATGAGGACAATCTCAGAGACCTCTGGAACAATGTTAAATGCCCCAACATTCGAATCATAGGAGTCCCAAAAGAAGAAGACAAAAAGGAAGGCCATGAAAAAATACTTTAGGCGATAACAGCTGAAAAATTCCCTAAAATGGTGAAGGAAATAGCCACCAAAGTTCAAGAAAACTAGAGAGTCCCAAACAGGATAAACCCAAGACAAAACACCCCAAGGCACATATTAATAAAATTAACAAACATCAAACACAAAGAACAAATATTAAAAATATCAAGGGAAAAGCAACACATAACACACTAGGGGATTTCCATAAGAATAACAGCTGATCTTTCAATAGAAACTCCTCAGGCCAGAAGGGAATGGCCAGACATACTTAAAGTGATGAAAGAGAAAAACCTACAACCCAGATTACTATACCCAGAAAGGATCTCATTCAAATATGAAGGAGAAATCAAAAGCTTTTCAGACACTCAAAAGCTGAGAGAATTTAGCACCACCAAACCAGCTCTTCAACAAATGCTAAAGGATATTCTCTAGACAGAAAACACAGAAAAGGTTTATAAACTCAAACCCAAAACAATAAAGTAAATGGCAATGGGATCATAATTATCAATAATTACCTTAAATGTAAATGGGTTGAATGCCCCAACCAAAAGACAAAGTCTGGCTGAATGGATACAAAAACAAGACCCCTATATATGCTGTCTACAAGAGACCCACCTCAAAACAAGGGACACATACTGACTGAAAGTGAAGGGCTAGAAAAAAATATTTCATGCAAATGGGGACCAAAAGAAAGCAGGAGTAGCCATACTCATATCAGATAAAATAGACTTTGAAATAAAGGATGTGAAAAGAGACAAAGAAGGAGTTTCTCAAGTGCACACGGAACCCTCTCCAGGATAGATCACATCCTGGGACATAAATCTAGCCTTGGTAAATTCAAAAAAATTGAAATCATTTCAGTCATCTTTTCTGATCACAATGCAGTAAGATTAGATGTCAACTACAGGGGAAAAAAAAAAACTATTAAAAATACAAACATATGGAGGCTAAAAAACACACTTCTGAATAACCAAAAAATCACAGAAGAAATCAAAAAAGAAATCAAAATACCCATAGAAACAAATCAAAATGAAAACACAACAACCCAATGATTGTTGATTCAGTATATGATTCAGTAAAAGCAGTGCTAAGGGAAGGTTCATAGCAATACAAGCTTACCTCAAGAAACAAGAGAAAAATCAAATAAATAACCTAACTCTACACCTAAAGCAACTAGATAAGGAAGAAATGAAGAACCCAGGGGTTAGTAGAAGGAAAGGAATCATAAAAAATAGGGCAGAAATTAATGAAAAAGAAACAAAGGGGACTATAGCAAAAGTCAACAAAACTAAAAGCTGGTTCTTTGAGATGATAAATAAAATAGACAAACCATTAGCCAGACTCATCAAGAAAAACAGGGGAAAGAATCAAATCAACAAAATTAGAAATGAAAATGGAGAAATCACAACAGACAACACAGAAATACAAAGGATCATAAGAGACTACTATCAGCAACTATATGCCAAAAAATGGACAACTTAGAAGAAATGGATAAATTCTTAGAAAAATATAACTTTCCAAAACTGAACCAGGAAGAAATAGAAAATCTTAACAGACCCATCACAAGCACGGAAATGGAAACTGTATTCAGAAATCTTTCAACAAACAAAAGCCCAGACTTCACAGGTGAATTCTACCAAAAATTTAGAGAAGAGCTAACACCTATTCTACTCAAACTCTTCCAGAAAATTGGAGAGGAAGGTAAACTCCCAAACTCATTTTATGAGGCCACCATCACCCTAATAACAAAACCAGACAAAGATGCCACAAAAAGAGAAAACTACAGGCCAATATCACTCATGAATATAGATGCAAAAAATCCTCAACAAAATTCTAGCGAACAGAATCCAACAACATATTAAAAAGGTCATACATCATGACCAAGTGGGATTTATCCCAGGGATGCAAGGATTCTTCAATATTCATAAATCAATCAATGTGATACACCACATTAACTAATTGAAAGATAAAAACCATATGATTATCTCAATAGATGCAGAGGAAAGCTTTGACAAAATTCAACATCCATTTATGATAAAAATCCTCCAGAAAGCAGGCATAGAAGGAACATACCTCAACATAATAAAAGCTATATATGACAAACCCACATCAAACATTATCCTCAATGGTGAAAAATTGAAAGCATTTCCCCTAAAATCAGGAATAAGACAAGGGTGCCCACTCTCACCACTACTATTCAACATTGTTTTGGAAGTTTTAGCCACAGCACTCAGAGAAGAAAAAGAAACAAAAGGAATTCAGATTGGAAAAGAAGAAATAAAATTCACTGTTTGCAGATGACATGATCCTCTACATAGAAAACCCTAAAAACACCACCAGAAAATTACTAGAGCTAATCAATGAATATAGTAAATTTGCAGGATATAAAATTAACACACAGAAATCCCTTGCATTCCTATACACTAACAATGAGAAAACAAAAAGAGAAATTAAGGAAACAATTTCATTCACCATTGCAATGAAAAGAATAAAATGCTTAGAAATAAATCTACCTAAAGAAAGAATAAGACCTGAATATAGAAAACTATAAAACACTGATAAAAGAAATCAAAGATGACACAAATAGAGGGAGAAATATATCATGTTCATGGATCAGAAGAATCAATATAGTGAAAATGAGTATAGTATCCAAAGCAATCTATAGATTCAATGCAATACCTATCAAGCTACCAATGGTGTTTTCCAGAGAACTACAACAAATAATTTCACAATTTATATGGAAATACAAAAAACCTCGAATAGCCAAAGCAATCTTAAGAAAGAAGAATGGAACTGGAGCAATCAACCTGCCTGACTTCAGACTATACTACAAAGCTACAGTCATCAAGACAGTATGGTACTGGCACAAAGTACCATAGATCAATGGAACAAAATAGAAAGCTCAGAGATAAACCCACACACCTATGGACACCTTATCTTTGACAAAGGAGGCAAAAATATACAATGGAGAAAAGACAATCTCTTTTACAAGTGGTGCTGGGAAAACTGGTCAACCACTTGTGAAAGAATGAAACTAGAACACTAACACCATACACAAAAATAAACTCAAAATGGATGAAAGATCTAAACGTAAGACCAGAAACTATAAAACTCCTAGAGGAAAACATAGGCAAAACACTCTCCGACATAAATCACAGCAGGATCCTCTATGACCCATCTCCCAGAGTAATGGAAATAAAAGCAAAAATAAACAAATGGGACCTAATTAAACTCAAAAGCTTTTGCACAATGAAGGAAACTATTAGCAAGGTGAAAAACAGCCTTCAGAATGGGAGAAAATAATAACAAATGAAGCAACTGACAAAGAAATAATCTCAAAAATATATAAGCAGCACCTGCAGCTCAATTCCAGAAAAATAAGCGACCCAATCAAAAATGGGCCAAAGAACTAAACAGGCATTTCTCCAAAGAAGACATACAGATGGCTAACAGACACGTGAAAAGACACTCAACATTACTCAATATCAGAGAAATGCAAATCAAAACCACAATTAGGTACCATCTCATGCCAGCCATGATAACATGGCTGTTATCCAGAAGTCTACAAACAATAAGTACTGGAGTGGGTGCAGAGAAAAGGGAACCCTGTTACACTGTTGGTGGGAATGCAAACTAGTATAGTCACTATGAAGAATAGGGTGGAGATTCCTTTAAAAACTTCAAATAGAACTGCCATATGATTCAGCAATCCCACTGCTGGGAATACATACTGAGGAAACCAGAATTGAAAGAGACACATGTACCCCAATGTTCATTGCAGCACTGCTTACAATAGCTAGGACATGGAAGAAACCTATATGTCCATCAGTGAATGAATGGATAAGAAAGTTGTGGTACATATACATAATGGAATATTACTCAGCTATTAAAAAGAATGCTTTTGAATCAGTTCTAATGAGGTGGATGAAACTGGAACCTGTTATAAAGAGTGGAGTAAGTCAGAAAGAAAAACACCAATACAGTATATTAATGCATATATGTGGAATTTAGAAAGAGGAGCTACCCCGCATCCGAGGTTAGGTGTGGTGGCCGAGAGGAGCTACCCTAGTCCGAGGCCAGGGGTGGCGGCTGGGAGGACCTACCCCACCTCAAGGAGCGGTGGCTGCGCGGACACAGGAGGGCCTAGAGGAGCTATACCATGTTCAAGGTCAGAATGGGCGGTGGTGAGGAGATACCCCTCGTCCAAGGTAAGGAGCAGCGGCTGTGCTTTGCTGGAGCAGCCCTGAAGAGATACCCCACGTCCAAGGTAAGAGAAACCCAAGAAAGATGGTAGGTGTTTCAAGAGGGCATCAGAGGGCAGACATACTGAAACCATACTCACAGAAAACTAGTCAATATAATTACACTAGGACCACAGCCTTGTCTACTTCAATGAAACTACGCCATGCCCATGGGGCCACCCAAGATGGGCGGGTCATGGTGGAGAAGTCTGACAGAATGTGGTCTACTGGAGAAGGGAATGGCAAACCACTTCAGTATTCTTGCCTTGAGAACCCCATGAACAGTATGAAAAGGCAAAATGATAGGATACTGAAAGAGGAACTCCCCAGGCCAGTAGGTGCCCAATATGCTACTGGAGATCAGTGGAGAAATAACTCCAGAAAGAATGAAGGGATGGAGCCAAAACAAAAACAATACCCAGTTGTGGATGTGACTGGTGATAGAAGCAAGGTCCCATGCTGTAAAGAGCAATATTGCATAGGAACCTGGAATGTCAGGTCCATGAATCAAGGCAAATTGGAAGTGGTCAAACAAGAGATGGCAAGAGTGAATGTCAACATTCTAGGAATCAGCGAACTAAAATGGACTGGAATGGGTGAATTAAACTCAGATGGCCATTATATCTACTACTGCAGGCAGGAATCCCTAAGAAGAAATGGAGTAGCCATCATGGTCAACAAAAGAGTCCGAAATGCAGTACTTGGATGCAATCTCAAAACGACAGAATGATCTCTGTTCATTTCCAAGGCAAACCATTCAATATCACAGTAATCCAAGTCTATTCCCCAACCAGTAATGCTGAAGAAGTTGAAGTTGAAAGGTTCTATGAAGACCTACAAGACCTTTTAGAACTAACACCCAAAAAAGATGTCCTTTTCATTATAGGGGACTGGAATGCAAAAGTAGGAAGTCAAGAAACACCTGGAGTAACAGCCAAAATTGGCCATGGAATACAGAATGAAGCAGAGCAAAGACTAATAGAGCTTTGCCAAGAAAACGTTCTGGTCATAGCAAACACCCTCTTCCAACAACACAAGAGAAGACTCCACACATGGACATCACCATATGGTCAACACTGAAATCAGATGGATTATATTCTTTGCAGCCAAAGATGGAGAAGCTCTATACAGTCAACAAAAACAAGACCAGGAGCTGACTGTGACTCAGATCATGAACTCCTTATTGCCACATTCAGACTGAAATTGAAGAAAGTAGGGAAAACCACTAGACCATTCAGGTATGACCTACATCAAATCCCTTATGACTATACAGTGGAAGTGAGAAATAGATTTAAGGGACTAGATCTGATAGATAGAGTGCCTGATGATCTGTGGACTGAGGTTCGTGACACTGTACAGAAGACAGGGATCAAGACAATCCCCATGGAAAAGAAATGCAAAAAAGCAAAATGGCTGTCTGAGGAGGCCTTACAAATAGCTGTGAAAAGAAGAGAAGTGAAAAGCAAAGCAGAAAAAGAAAGATATAAGCATCTGAATGCAGAGTTCCAAAGAATAGCAAGAAGAGTTAAGAAAGCCTTCCTCAGTAATCAATACAAATAAATAGAAGAAAACAACAGAATGGGAAAGACTAGAGATCTCTTCAAGAAAATTAGAGATACCAAGGGAACATTTCATGTAAAAATGGGCTTGATAAAGGACAGAAATGATATGGATCTAACAGAAACAGAAGATATTAAGAAGAGGTGGCAAGAATACACAGAAGAAATGTACAAAAAAGATCTTCATGACACAGATAATCACGATGGTGTGATCACTCACCTAGAGCCAGACATCCTGGAATGTGAAGTCAAGTGGGCCTTAGAAAGCATTACTACGAACAAAGCTAGTGGAGGTGATGAAATTCCAGTGGAGATATTCCAAATCCTGAAAGATGATGCTGTGAAAGTGCTGCACTCAATATGCCAGCAAATTTGGAAAACTCAGCAGTGGCCACAGGACTGGAAAAGGTCAGTTTTTATTTCAATCCCAAAGAAAGGCAATGCCAAAGATGCTCAAACTACCACACAATTGCACTCATCTCACACGCTAGTAAAGTAATGCTCAAAATTCTCCAAGCCAGGCTTCAGCAATACGTGAACTGTGAACTTCCAGTTGTTCAAGCTGGTTTTAGAAAAGGCAGCGGAACCAGAGACCAAATTGCCAACATCCACCAGATCATCAAGAAAGCAACAGAGTTCCAGAAAAACATCAATTTCTGCTTTATTGACTATGGCAAAGCCTTTGACTGTATGTATCACAATAAACTGTGGAAAATTCTGAAAGAGATGGGAATACCAGACCACCTGATCTGCCTCTTGAGAAACCTGTATGCAGGTCAGGAAGCAACAGTTAGAACTGGACATGGAACAACAGACTGGTTCCAAATAGGCAAAGGAGTGCATCAAGGCTGTATATTGTCACCCTGCTTATTTAACTTATATGCAGAGTACATCATGAGAAATGCTGGGCTGGAAGAAGCACAAGCTGGAATCTAGATTGCTGGGAGAAATATCAATAACCTCAGATATGCAGATGACACCACCCTTATGGCAGAAAGTGAAGAACTAAAAAGCCTCTTGATGAAGATGAAAGAGGAGCATGAAAAAGTTGGCTTAAAGTTGAACATTCAGAAAACGAAGATCATGGCATCTGGTCCCATCACTTCATGGGAAATAGATGGGGAAACAGTGGAAACAGTGTCAGACTTTATTTTGGGGGCTCGAAAATCACTGCAGATGGTGACTGCAGCCATGAAATTAAAGGACGCTTACTCCTTGGAAGAAAAGTTATGACCAACCTAGATAGCATATTCAAAAGCAGAGACATTACTTTGCCAACAAAGGTTCATCTAATCAAGGCTATGGTTTTTCTGGTGTTCATGTATGGATGTGAGAGTTGGATGAAGAAAGTTGAGCGCTGAAGAATTGATGCTTTTGAACTGTGGTGTTGGAGAAGACTCTTGAGAGTTCCTTGGACTGCAAGGAGATCCAACCAGTCCATTCTGAAGGAGATCAGCCCTCGGAAATCTTTGGAGGGAATGATGCTGAAGCTGAAACTCCAGCACTTTGGCCATCTCATGCGAAGAGTTGACTCATTGGAAAAGACTCTGATGCTGGGAGGGATTGGGGGCAGGAGGAGAAGGGGACGACAGAGGATGAGATGGCTGGATGGCATCACTGACTCGATGGACATGAGTCTGAGTGAACTCCGGGAGTTGGTGATGGACAGGGAGGCCTGGCATGCTGCGATTCATGGGGTTGCAAAGAGTTGGACACGACTGAGTGACTGAACTGAACTGAAGAAAGATGGTAACAATGACCCTATATGAGAGACAACAAAACAGACACAGATGTAAAGAGCAGACTTTTGGGCTCTGTGGGAGAAGGCGAGGGTGGGATGATTTGAGAGAGTAGTATGAAACATGTATGTTACCATATGTGAAACAGATCACCAGTCCAGGTTCAATGCATGAGACAGGGTTCTCAGGCCCAGTGTACTGGGATGACCCTGAGGGATGGGATGGGAAGGAGGTGGGAGGTGGGTTCAGGATGGGGAGCACATGTACACCCTTGGCTGTTTCATGTCAATGTATGGGAAAAGCCACTACAATATTGTAAAGTAATTAGCCTCCAATTAAAATAAATAAATGAATTAAAAAAAAAAAAAAGATGGAAGGAGCTGGCTTCCTCTTGTAAGTCACTGGGGCTCAGAGAGGGTGGAAAGCCCTGGGCTAGGGGAGGACAGCCTGGGCTAGGGGCCAGGTGACCATCCACTCAGCTCTGAGTGGGACTCTTTCCTGCCTGGGACATCTGACCGGGAACCTAACTGTTAGATGCTCAGCTGTAATATTGCTTTAAAGAAAAACCCTTCTCTGACCAGCGATATGTTCTAATCTTTCCCCTTTTTACTTCATTTAGGCACAGAGCTGAAAGTGATTCAGTGATGCTTTTGATCATCCAGTTATGTAACTGTGTTCTCATTTCAGCATCCACACTGCTCTCTCTCTTCACTCTATTGAGTAACTTTTTAGCTGCCTATAACTTTGTGTTGTAAGAGCAACATAAACTCAGATTGAGCTCAAGCTCCAAATAAGAAATTCTGGAAGCTGTGTTCAGGTCTTTGCTGTATCCCTACCAGATATCCCAGTCACCCTCAGAACTCATCCAGTCTGGACACTGGGTGCTCACAGGGATGATACAGGTGAATTCTGGGGCTCATCACTCTGTCAGGAGGACCTGAAAACCCAGCTCCAGAGAGCAGAGAAAACTCACAAGAACAAGGCTCCCATTTCCACTCCACAGAGAGTGACATCAACACTGTTCATCGCAGACAGGGCTTCTGAACAGGAAGCAGACGTGGCTGTTCCCCCAGGGAAAGTCCTGGAGTGAACTCTTTGGCGTGGCCTCCCTCACCTGCTTCCCTGTCAGGAGATCAAAGTACAGCTGATTCTCTCCAGCAGGGATGGAAGGTGGGGTCGACTTTATAAACCAGGTATCATCTCATCCTTGAAAACCAGGGAACCCAAACACCCCATCACCTACTTCACCTCAAACCCTAGAGTTATAGTCCAGGGAATCTGGAGCCATGAAGATCTATCCTTTTTCTTTCAAACCCCATTAGGGATGAGAAGAATGCCAGGATGAGTGAACTTGAAGGTCTACCAAAAAGTTAAGTAGAACATGGGGAGAGGGGATGTCAAGGCTCTGTTGTTATGTTGCCCAAAGTAGCATCTTTTTCCCACAAGCACTGAGCTCGCTGTCTTGAAGCAGACTATGTCACAGCCATAGCTTCAGCCCACAGTCACATGTATAAACCTACTGTTCACAGGACTGACACCTGTGTTTCCCATAACCCTGAGGACATTTGGGAACACACCCCACAAGTGTGGGGTGCAGATCTTCCTTGACAGGGGAATCTCTCTGGCTGATAGCCCTGTTGCAGGTTATTATTCAAGCTATGTGAGACCTGCTAGTTTTGAATAAGTTCTCAGTTGCCTCTTGTTCAAGGTTCTAATGCCTTTGGTAGTGGCCAGAAGGCACTCTACAAGAATCTACTCAAGAAATCCTCTTGAGACCCCCAGAGACTAAGGGATTAAGAGCACTGACTGCCCAGTATTAACTATATTAACCCATCTAAGTGATAGATCTGGACATAAGACCCACACTATCTTATTCCCAAGGTTATGCTTTTAATCACAGCTGCAGTGTCTCAGAGGGAGAATAATCAGGGTTAAGAATGCCTGTGTGTGATGATGTGCATTTTTCTCCAGACTTTGTTATTTGTGTTCAGAAAACCACCAAATCTTACTCAGCTAATATCCAACAGCCTTAGCCATTATTGCATATCTTATTAATCACCTTGTGCTCAGTCGCTTCTGTTATGTCCAACTCTTTGCAATCCCATGGACTGTGTAGCCCACCAGGCTCCTCTGTCCATGGAATTCTCCATGGAAGAATACCTAGATCTTCCCAACCCAGGGATTGAACCCGCATCTCTGACATCCCCTGCATTTACAACTAGCACCATCTGGGAAGCCCCATTAATTACCTTATGTTGAACAAAGCCCCTGGGAATCTGGCATGAGAACCCCTTAAAACAGGTGTATTAGGATCATGGATTAGGATCATTCTCACTTTCTCAGTTGCTCAATCATGTCTGACTCTTTGAGACCCCATGGACTGTAGTCTGCCACACTCCTCTGTCCCTCGAATTATCCAGGCAAGAATACTGGAGTGGATTGCCATGTTCTCCTTCAGGGGATCTTCACAACCCAGGGATTGAACCTGTTTCCTGTGTCTCCTACATTGACAGGTGGATTCTTTATCAATGAGACACCTGGGAAGCCCTAAAATACACTATCAGTTACTATTTAGAGGAAGCAGCAATGTTATTATTTACAGCACAGACCTACCTCCCCAGGTTCGTAGGTGTCCAATATGCAACTGGAGAAGAGCAGAGAAATATCTCCAGAAGGAATGAAGAGGCTAAGCAAAAGCAGAGACAATGCCTAGTTGCAGACGTGTCTGGTGGTGAAAAAAAGTCCAATGATGTAAAGAACAATACTTCATAGGAACCTGGAATGTTGGGTCCATTAATCAAGGTAAATTGGAAGTGGTCAAATAGGTGCTGGATTGCAAGAGTGAACACTGGCATTTTTGGAATCAATGAACTAAAATGGATGGGAATAGGAGAATTTAATTCAGATGACCATTATATCTACTACTGTGGGAAAGAATCCATTAGAAGAAATGGAGTAGCGCTCATAGTCAACAAGAGTCCAAAATGCAGTGCTTGGATGCAATCTCAAAAATGAGAGAATGATCTCCATACATTTCCAAAGCAAAGCATACAATATCACAATAATCCAAACCTAAGCCCCAACCACTAATGCCAAGGAAGCTGAAGTTGAATGGCGCTATGAAGACCTATAAGACATTCTAGAATTAATACACACACATACACACACACACACACACACACACACACACACACACACAGTCATTTTCATCATAGGGGACTAGAATGCAAAAGTAGGAAGTCAAGAGATACCTGGAGTAACAGTTTGACCTTGGATTACAAAACAAAGCAGAGTAAAGGCTAACAGTTTGGCCAAGAGAACACACTGGTCATGGAAAACAACCTCTTCCAACAACACAAGAGAAGACTCTACACGTGGACATCACCAGATGGTCAATACTGAAATAAGATTGATTATATTCTTGGCAGCCAAAGATGCAGAAGCTCTATACAGTGAGCAAAAACAGGACCGGGAGTTGACTGTGGCTCAGATCATGAACTCCTTATTGCAAAAATCACACTTAAATTGAAAAAAGTATAGAAAACCACTAGACCATTCAGGTATAACCTAAATCAACCTAAGTCAAATCCCTTATGATTATACAGTAGAAGTAACAAATAGATTCAAGGGATTAGATCTGGTAGACAGAATGCCTGAAGAACTATGGACAGAGGTTCATGACACTGTACAGGAGGCGGTGATCAAAACCATCCCTGAGAAAAAGAGATGTGAAAAGGCAAAGTCGTTGTCTGAGGAGGCCTTACAAATATCTGAGAAAATAAGAGACTCTAAAGGCAAAGGAGAAAAGGAAAGATATGCTCATTTCAATGCAGAGTTCTAAAGAATATCAAGGTGAGATAAGAAAGCCTTCCTCAGTGATCAATGCAAAGAAATAGAGGAAAACAACAGATAAGAAAGACTAGAGATTTCTTCAAGAAAATTAGGTATAACAAAAGAACAGTTCATGTAAGGATGGGTGCAATAAAGGACAGAAATGGAATGAACCTAACAGAAGCAGAAGATAATCGGAAGAGGGGGCAAGAATACAAGAAGAACTATACAAAAATATCTTAATGACTTGGATAACCACTATGGTGGGATAAAAAACCTAGAGCCAGACATCCTGGAATGTGAAGTCAAGTGGGCCTTAGGAAACATCACTACAAACAAACCTTGTGCAGGTAATAGAATTCCAGTTGAGCTATTTCAAATCCTAAAAGATGATGCTGTTAAAGTGCTGCATTCAATATGCCAGCAAATTTGGAAAACTCAGTAGTGACCACAGGACTGGAAAATGTCAGTTTTCATTTCAATCCCAAAGAAGGGCAATGGCAAAGAATGTTCTAACTACCACACAGTAGCACTCATTTCACATGCTAGCAGGGTAATGCTCAAAACCCTTCAAGGCAGGCTTCAACACTATGTGAACCAAGAACTTTCATATGTACAAGCTTGATTTAGAAATGACAGAGGAACCAGAGATAAAATTGCCAACATTCATCAGATCATAGTAAAAGCAAGAGAATTACAGAAATACACCTATTTCTGCTTCATTGACTATGCTCAAGCCTTTGTGTGGATCACAATAAACTGAAATTTCTTCAAGAGATGGGAATACCACACCACCTTACCTACCTCCTAAGAAACCTGTACTCAGGTCAAGAGGCAACAGTTAGAACCAGACATGAAACAATAGACTGCTTCCAAACTGGGAAAAGAGTATGTCAAGGCTGTATATTGTCACCCTACTAATTTAACTTCTATGCAGAGTACATCATGCAAAATGTCAGACTGAATGAAGCACATACTGGAATCAAGATTGCTGGGAGAAATATCAAACTCAGATATGCAGATACCACCACCCTTATGGCAGAAAGTGAAGAGGAATGAAAGAGCCTCTTGATGGAGGTGAAAGAGGAGAGTGGAATATTTGGCAGGCAAACGTCTGTCTAGTCAAAGCTAGGGTTTTTTCAGAACAAGACCCAGTTTCCCTCTCAGTCAGTTTCTCCCATCAAGAAGCTTCCATAAGCCTCTTATCCTTCTCCATCAGAAGGCAGACAGACTGAAAACCACAGTCACAGAAAATTAACAAACCTGATCACATGGACCACAGCCTTGTCTAACTCAATGAAACTATGAGCCATGCTGTGTAGGGCCACCCAAGACAAACAGGTCATGGTGGAGAATTCTGACTAAACGTGGTCCACTGGAGAAGGGAATGGAAAACTACTGAGTATTCTTGCCTTGAGAACCCCATGAACAGTATGAAAAGGCAAAAAGATAGGACACTGCAAGATGAACTTCCCAGGTCAGTAGGTGCCCAATATGCTACTAGAGATCAGTGGAGATATAACTCCGGAAAGAATGAAGAGCCAAAGCAAAAACAACACCCAGTTGTGGATGTGACTGCTGATGCAAGTAAATCTGATGCTATAAAGAGCAATATTGCATAGGAATCTGGAATGTTATGTCCATGAATCAAGGCAAATTGGAAGTGGTCAAACAGGAGACGGCAAGAGTGAACATCGAAATGAATGAGTGAACATTGAAATGAATAAGTGAACAAAAATAGACTGGAATGGATAAATTTAACTCAGATGACCATTATATTTACTACTGTGGGCAAGAATCCCTTAGAAGAAATGGAGTAGCCATCACACTCAAGAGTCTGAATGCAGTACTTGGATGCAATCTCAAAAATGACAGAATGATTTCTGTTCATTTCCAAGGCAAACCATTCAATATCACAGTAATCCAAGTCTATACCCCAACCAGTAATGCTGAAGAAGCTGAAGTTCAATCGTTCTATGAAGACCTACAAGACCTTCTAGAACTAATACCCAAAAAAAGATGTCCTTTTCATTATAGGGGACTGGAGTGCAGAAGTAGGAAGTCAAGAAACACATGGAGTAACAGCCAAATTTGGCCTTGGAGTACAAAATGAAGCAGGGGAAAGCCTAATAGAGTTTTTCCAAGAGAACACACTGGTGATAGCAAATAACCTCTTCAAACACCACAAGAGAAGACTCTACACATTGACATCACCAGATGGCCAACACTGAAGTCATATTGATTATATGCTTTGCAGCCAAAGTTGGAGAAGCTCTATAGAGTCAGCAGAAAAAAGACCAGGAGCAGACTGTGGCTCAGATCATGAATGCCTTATTGCCAAATTCAGACTTAAATTCAAGAAAATAGGGAAAACTAGACCATTCAGGTATGATGCAAATCAAATCCCTTATGATTATACAGTGGAAGTGAGAAATAGATTCAAGGGATTAGATCAGATAGACAGAATGCCTGAAGAACTATGGGCAGAGGTTCCTGACATTGTACAGGAGGCAGGGATTAAGACCATCCCCAGGAAAAAGAAGTTCAAAAAGGCAAAATGGTTGTCTGAGGAGGTCTTTCAAACAGCTATGAAAAGAAGTTAAGCAAAAGGCAAAGGAGAAACGGAAAGATATACCCATTTGAATGTAGAGTACCAAAGAATAGCAAGGAGAGATAAGAGAACCTTCCTCAGTGATCAATGCAAAGAAATAGATGAAAACAATAGACTGGGAAAGACTAGAGATCTCTTCAAGAAAATTAGAGATACCAAGGGAATATTTCATGCAAAGATGGACACAATAAAGGACACAAATGGTATGGACCTAACAGAAGTAGAAGATACTAAGACAAGGTGGCAAGAAAACACAGAAGAGCTATACAAAAAAGATCTTCATGATCCAGATAACCACGATAGTGTGATCACAGTCACCTAGAGCCAGACATCCTGGAATGTGAAATCAAGTGGGCCTTAGGAAGCATCACGACCAATAAAGCTAGTGGAGGTGATGGAATTCCAGCTGACCTATTTCAAATCCTAAAAGAGGATGCTGTGTAAGTGCTGCACTCAATATGCCAGCAAATTTGGAAAACTCAGCAGTGGCCACAGGACTCGAAAAGGTCACTTTTCATTCCCATCCCAAAGAAAGGCAATGCCAAAGAATGCTACCACAAAACTGGACTCATCTCACATGCTGGCAAAGTAATGCTCAAAATTCTCCAAGCCAGGCTTCAATAGTAAGTGAACCATGAACTTCCAGATGTTTAAGCTGGATTTAGAAAAGGCAGAGGAACCAGAGATCAAATTGCCAATGCCCACTGGATCATCACTGGATCATCAACATCGATTGGATCATCAGAGTTCCAGAAAAATATCTATTTCTGCTTTACTGACTATGCCAAAGCCTTTGACTGTGTAGATCACAACAAACTGTGGAAAATTCTTCAAGAGATGGGAATACCAGACCACATTACCTGCCTCCTGAGAAATCTGTATGCAGGTCCGGAAGCAACAATTAGAACTGGACATGAAACAACAGACTGGTTCCAAATCGGGAAAGGAGTACATCAAGGCTGTATATTGTCACCCTGCTTATTTAACTTACATGCAGAGTACATCATGAGAAATGCTGGGCTAAAGGAAGCACAAGCTGGAATCAAGATTGCCAGGAGAAATATCAAGAACCTGAGACATACAGATGACATCACCCTTATGGCAGAAAGCAAAGAACTAAAGATTCTCTTGATGAAAGTGAAAGAGGAGAGTGAAAAAGTTGGCTTAAAGCTCAACATTCAGAAAACAAAGATCATGGCATCCAGTCCCATAACTTCATGGTTTGGGGAAACAATGGAAACAGTGAGAGACATTAATTTCTTGGGCTCCAAAATCACTGCAGATGGTGACTGCAGCCAGGAAATTAAAAGAAGCTTGCTCTTTGGAAGAAAAGCTATGACCAAACTAGACAGCATATTAAAAAGCAGAGACATTACTTTGCCAACAAAGGTCCATCTAGTCAAAGCTATATTTTTTCCTGTAGTCATGTATGGATGTGAGTATTGGACTATAAAGAAAGCTGAGTGCAGAAGAATTGATGCTTTTGAACTGTGGTGTTGGAGGAAACTCTTGAGAGCCCCTTGGACTGCACAGAGATCCAACCAGTCCATCCTAAAGGAAATCAGTCCTAAATATTCATTGGAAGGACTGATGCTGAAGGTGAAACTCCAATACTTTGGCTACCTGATGCCAAGAACTGACTCATTGGAAAAGACCCTGATTCTGGGGAAGATTGAAGGTGGGAGGAGAAGGGGATAACAGAGGATGAGATGGTTGGATGGCATCACCAACTCAGTGGACATGAGTTTGAGTAAACTCCAGGAGTTGGTCATGGACAGGGAGGCCTGGCGTGCTGCTGTCCATAGAGTTGCAAAGAGTCAGACAGGACTGAACTGAATTGAACTGATGGTTTTTCTAGTAGTCATATATAGATGTTAGAGTAGGACCATAAAGAAAGCTTAACACAGAAGAACTGATATTTTTGAACTGTGGTGTTGGAGAATACTCTTGAAAGTCCCTTGGACTGCAAGGAGATCAAACCAGTCAATCCTAAAAGAAATCAACCCTAAATAGTCATTGGAAGAACTGATGCTCAAGCTTAAGCTGCACTACTTTGACTGCCTGATGTGAAGAGCTGACTCATTGGAAAAGACCGTGATGATGGGAAAGATTGAAGGCAGGAGGAGAAGTAGATGACAGAGGATGAGATAGTTGGATGGCATCACCAACTCAGCCAACATGGGTTTGAGCAAACTCTGGGAGGTAATGAAGGACGGAGAAGCTTGGTGTGCTGCAGACCATGAGGTCTTGGACTTGAATTAGGGACCTAACACTACCACCGCCAGCAGCTAGAGAGAAAACATAAACAGTTCTAATCCACTGGCCACCACATGTGGTTATCTAGGGTGTGCAGGAGGAGTACCTGGATTAAATTCATTGTCTAACTTACTGCAGCCTACTAGGTGCAAAAAATCCAAATATTCCACAGTGATGGTGCCAAAGTCCTCAGACTCTCCAGAACAAATATTGAGAAAATTCTGTACTGCTTCTTGATAAAAGCCTCAGGAGAAATTCTTCTTTCCACTTTCATATGAATGGGTGATGGCCCTTGTCCCAGGCAAAAATTTCTGTCAAACATTTTTTCTGGAATAAACCCTCTTTGAACGTACAATAGACCTGCTTTGCAACAAAACTGTTGAATGACTTCCTTTCATGGATGGCCTCAAAGTATAAAACATCTGAAGCCTTGACTACACAGAAGATTGGATGGAGCTCATCGCTTCCTCTTCTGCCTCCCCAGGTCCTACCATCCTACCAAGTCATCAGCAGAATGTCACACACACTTGGACTCTACTGCTCTCCCTCCATCCAAACACCTCACAAGACCAGACCTCATGGGAGGTCACCTGCTTCTCTTGATGAATGAAAATTTCTTTTATAGATTTTATGAAATTGATGATCACTATCCTTTTCACAAATAAAGATAAGTACCTCAAGTGTTTACCATTAAAAACAAAACACACAATTGCCACACACACACACACACACACAAAACTCCTTTGACTGGATTAACTGAAACTTTTTTCCATTTAGTAAGTATAGAGAATCATAGGATTCAATATGCTTCTGTTCTTGGCTTGGTTTCTAGAAAGTAAAGTTGGTATTAATTTGCAATAATTATTCATGTTTGAGGTCTCTGCTACAAACATATTCTCTCCTTACTTTTTAGCTATTGTTTTTATAACTTAAAGAATATGTAACAATGTATTTTCTTCATTATTTATTAATATTGATGAAATGTATGCATTAAGAATGACATAAATTCAATTCTTCCATCATCTGTGATTACCTGTAGAATAGAATAATTAATCATAAAATGTGTTCCCCATTATTTTGTTTTTTGGCTGCACCTTGCAGCCAAAACCAAGACCTTGCAGGATCTAGTTCCACAACCAGGGACTGAAGTAGTGGCTCCCACAGTGGAAGCACAGAGTCTTAACCACAGGACCTCCAGGGAAGTCCCTGTTCCCCATTATTCTAAAACTAGGAAGGTGTATGGAGTAATCAACTAAATGCATACTGAACAGATCCCCATCCTGTGTTCTCATAGGGGATTATTTTCAGCATCATTTATATAAATAGTTTTGAGAAAGGGGTATACAAACAGTGTGGTATCACCCAAATACTGGTAATGATAAAGAACAAACCTGAAACTAACAGGGCTTATCTTTTCAATAGAGCTTCCCTGGTGGCTCAGACATTAAAGAATCCACCAGCAATGCAGGAGACCTGGGTTCAACACCTGGGTCAGGAAGATCCTCTGGAGAATGGAACGGCTACCCACTCCAGTATTCTTGCCTGGAGAATTCATGGACAGAGGAGCCTGGTGGGCTACAGTCCATGGGGTCACAAAGAGAGTCGACATAACTAATGACTAACACACATCTTTTCAATACATTTAACAATTACAATTTACTTGAATGTGCTAAACAATGTATTTTTCAAATATATCACTTCTGACACGTATTTCCTGAGGTCTCCTAATCTTTTCCTTTCCTTGTCAGGTCTGGTAACTTCAGGAGAATAAAAATCCTCTATATTAGTTCCAACATGATGAAATACTTTCAAGAACAGTATTCACAGGGTGGATACTCTTGTGTAAGGAAGTGTGTCGTGAACAAGACAGAAATGGTCCCTGTCCTCATGGTGCTCACATCTGTCCTCCTTGGGCTAAAATGCAAAGTGCAGCTGACCCACCATCAGCTCCATTTACCTTAAGGGCCAAACCTACTCTCAGGGGCCATAACTTTCAATCACTTAATGTTAACAGTAAGAAATTCCACAGAACAGTCTAAGGAATTTCAGGGGTCTGGTTAATTGCCGTACAAATGGAAGCCAGCAGGCACTGTCATCCCAAACTGAGAGCCCAGGTACTCACTTGTACATTCCAGGCGTTTCACATCTCGTGATGTCTCTAAGAAATATCGCCAAAGAACAAAGAAAAGGGTGCCAAGGGGAATCACAGGTATAGCAATCCAAGGAATTGCAGTCACCATCACACCCACCACACCAATCACAAGTAGAAATGTCTGAAATAGTGAAAATACAGAGGCCTTCATGTCAAGGATACTTTCCAAAGATAAACTTTAATGATTTGCTCTTAAGATTAAACTCCTTTCCTTGAAAGACTTGTTTGAACAGCAGGGAATGCTTTCCCTTCCAAAGAAATAAAATTATAGTTGGCCCTCATGATATTTGTTGCATGCACCAACACTTTGATAAGAACTTTCTAGGTATCAGCTCTCCTGATACACTCAGTAGTCCTTTGAGGCAGGCATGACTAGTTTCAACAGATTAGAATATTTGAGGTTCAGAGAGTAGGAGTTGAATCCCAAACTATCAGGAGTCATCAGGTGTTACTAAAAAGATGAGTGAGCAGGTATCACAGATGAGGAATCTAGACACCTTAGCTATGCATGTAGGGATAAAGAAGTGGTTAATTACAAGTTCAGTGTAAAATATTCAGTAATAGTATTTTCTAAGTTTAGAAATGGAGGAGTGAGGCACAGGGTGAGAAGAAGCAACTTGATGGAGACTAAGTCATGGAGCTGGGAAGCCCATGTCATGTGCCATTACAACACATTTAAACCCCCAACATACAGCCATCCTTCTATCATTAGACTAAGTATTCAGTTCAGTTCAGTTCAGTCGCTCAGTCATGTCTGACTCTTTGTCACCCCATGGACTATATCATGCCAGGCTCCCATGTCATTCACCAACTCTTGGAGCTTGCTCAAACTCATGCCCATCGAGTCGGTGATGCCATCCCACTATCTCATCCCCTATCATCCCCTTCTCCTTCTGCCTTCAATATTTCCCAGCATCAGGGTCTTTTTCCAATGAATCAGTTCTTTGCATCAGGTGGCCAAAGTATTGGAGCTTTAGCATCAGTCCTTCCAATGCATATTCAGGACTGATTTCATTTAGGATTGACTGGTTTGGTCTCCTTGCAGTCCAAAGGACTCTCAAGAGTATTCTCCAAGCTCAGCTTTGTTTAGAGTCCAATTCTCACATCCATACCTGACTACTGGAAAAACAATAGCTTTGACTAGATGGACCTTGGTCAGCAAAGTAACGTATCTGCTTTTTAATATGCTGTCTAGGTGGGGCATAGCTTTTCTTCCAAGGAGCAAACATCTTTTAATTTCATGGCCACAGTCACCATCTGCAGTGACTTTGGAGCCCAAGAAAATAAAGCCTGTCACTGTTTCCATTGTTTCCCCATCTACTGGCCATGAAGTGATGATGGGACTGGATGCCATGATCTTAGTTTTCTGAATGTTGAGCTTTAAGCCAACTTTTTCACTCTTCTTTTTCAATGTCATCAAGAAGTTCTTTAGTTCTTCTTCGCTTTCTGCCATAAGGGTGGGGTCATCTGCATATCTCCAGTTCTTGATATTGCTCCTGGCAATCTTGATTCCAGCTTGTGCTTCATCCAGCCTAGCATTTCACATTATGTACTCTGCATGTAAGTTAAATAATCAGGGTGACAATATACAGCCTTGACATACTCCTTTCCCGATTTGGAACCAGTCTGTTGTTCCATGTCCAGTCCTAACTGTTGCTTCCTGACCTGCATACACAGTTCTCAGGAGGAAGTTCAGGTGGTCTGGTATTCCCATCTCTTGAAGAATGTTCCAGTTTGTTGTGATCCACACAGTGAAAGGCTTTGGCATAGTCCATAAAGAAGAAGTAGATGTTTTTCTGGAACTCTCTTGCTTTTATGATGATCCAACAGATGTTGGCAATTTGATCTCTGGTTCCTCTGCCTTTTCTAAATCCAGGTTGAACATCTGAAAGTTTATGGTTCATGTATTGTTGAAGCCTGGCTTGGAGAATTTTGAGCATTACTTTGCTAGCATGTGAGATGAGTGCAATTGTGTGGTAGTTTGACCATTCTTTGACATTGCCTTTCTTTGGGATGGAAATGAAAACTGACATTTTCCAGTCCTGTGGCCACTGCTGAGTTTTCCAAATTTGCTGGCATATCGAGTGCAGCACTTTCACAGTATCATCTTTCACGATTTGAAATAGCTCAACTGGAATTCCATCACCTCCACTAGCTTTGTTTGTAGTCATGCTTCCTAAGGCCCACTTGACTTCACATTCCAGGACGTCTGGCTCTAGGTGAGTGATCACACCATCGTGATTATCTGGGTCATGAAGATCTTCTTTGTACAGTTCTTCTGTGTATTCTTGCCACCTCTTCTTAATATCTTCTGCTTCTGTTAGGTCCATACCATTTCTGTCCTTTATCGAGCCCATCTTTGCATGAAATGTTCCCTTGGTATCTCTAATTTTCTTGAAGAGATATCTAGTCTTTCCCATTCTATTTTTTCTCTCTATTTCTTTACACTTATCACTGGGGAAGGTTTTCTTATCTCTCCTTGGTATTCTTTGGAACTCCACATTCAAATGTGTATATCTTTCTTTTTCTCCTTTGCTTTTAGCTTCCCTTCTTTTTACAGCTATTTATAAGGTCTCCTCAGACAGCCATTTTGCTTTTTTGAATTTCTTTTTCCTGGGGATTGTCTTGATCCCTGTCTCCTGTACAATGTCATGAACCTCCGTCCTTAGTTCATCAGGCACTCTATCAGATCTAGTCCCTTAAATCTATTTCTCACTTCTACTATATAGTCATAAAGGATTTGATTTAGGTCATACCTTAATGGTCTAGTGGTTTTCCTCACTTTCTTCAATTTCAGTCTGAATTTGGCAATAAGATCTGAGCCACAGTCAGCTCCCAGTCTTGTTTTTGCTGACTGTGTAGAGCTTCTCCATTTTGGCTGCAAAGAATATAATCAATCTAATTTTGGTGTTGACCATCTGGTAATGTCCATGTGTAGAATCTTCTCTTGTGTTGTTGGAAGAGGGTGTATGCTATGACCAGTACATTCTCTTGGCAGAACTCTATTAGCCTTTGCCCTGCTTCATTCTGTACTCCAAGGCCAATTTACCTGTTACTCCAGGTATTTCTTGACTTCCTACTTTTGCATTCCAGTCCCCTACAATGAAAAGGACATCTTTTTGGGGTGTTAGTTCTAGTAGGTCTTAGAGGTCTTCATAGAACTGTTCAACTTCAGCTTCTTCAGCATTACTGGTTGGGGCATAGACTTGGATTACCATGATATTGAATGGTTTGCCTTGGAAACGAAAAGAGATCATTCTGTCGTTTTTGAGATTGCATCCAAGTACTGCATTTTGGACTCTTTTGTTGACCACGATGGCTACTCCATTTCTTTTAAGGCATTCCTGCCCACAGTAGTAGATCCAATGGTAATCTGAGTTAAATTCACCCATTCCAGTCCATCTTATTTCGCTGATTCATAGAATGTATATGTGCACTCTTATCATCTCCTGCTTGACCACTTCCAATTTGCCTTGATTCATGGACATAACAATCCAGGTTCCTCTGTAATATTGCTCTTTACAGCATCGAACCCTGCTTCTATCTCCAGTCTCACCCTCAATTGGGTGTTGTTTTTGCTTTGGCTCCATCCCTTCATTCTTTTTGGAGTTATTTCTCCACTGATCTCCAGTAGCATATTGGGCACCTACTGATCTAGGGAGTTCATCTTTCAGTGTCCTATCTTTTTGCACTTTCATACTGTTCATGGGGTTCTCAAGGCAAGAATACTGAAATGGTTTGCCATTCCCTTCTCCAGTGAACCACATTCTGTCAGAATCACAGTTGATGGAAATTTTGACCAAAAAGAAGCTGGGATAAGAAGGTTGAGATGCTTGTCTGAGTTAACACTGGTTGTTCTGAGTCCTCTCAGCACCAGCACCTGAATCCTGTGCTTACCAGCCCAGGGCCTCGCCAACTTGTCACCCAGGGTCCCTGGCCCTGATGCATCTCTAAGGGATGGGTTGGTAGGTAATGCCTGTATCACAGAGATTCGTGTTTTATCATTTCACAGCTTGCCGGGTGCCAGCACGGGAGTTCCCACCCATGACAAGGTCATGCGGGAGAGCCCTGATAGGCAAGGCGAGTCAGGGCTCAAGGGCCCCCCTGGATCTGCCTGAGCGTCTACTCCAAAACCAGAATCTGTCTGTTTTACTATTTTATGACTTTTACCAACTCCTCTGACATTAACGGGGGGCTATCCCCAACCACCTTTCTCTGAAGAAAATTAGCTTAGAGCTCTAGTTAATAAGTCTCCTGGGCATAATAGGAGTGTTTCAATTCAAACCCCTCTGATGACTTTCTAGCTTGCCTGACAGGTTTGTTCAGATTCCTGCGGCTATGCATGTGATTGTTCACAGCCTCCCAACCGTGAGAGGTACGGGAAGCTTAAGATATTCTAACAACGCAGATCTTCTCAGAGAGTTAAAATTGTTAGAATAGAATTAGTACAGGATTTCTTTGTTGAGCTAATGCTTGCTGCCAAGTTTCCATATGCCTTACCTACTATGTCCCTGGGAGTGTATTGATTAATATAGTTGGTATATAGAAATGTAAGTAATAGCTTTAATGTTTATAACCTTGGACCCTTGAGTTAATTCTTTTCTTGTTATAGCCCACCACACTTTTGCCCTATAGGAATGCAACTTTATCTAATGCTTTCAGAGGGTGGCGCCTGTCTTTAGAATAATCACCTTTAGAGAAAAATAAGTTTTCTGAAGAAAGGGTCATAAAATGCTAACAGGCCTCCTGGCCAGAAGATGATGCAAATCACCTAAAGCTTTTGCATAGATAAGTTTGCAGAAAGAAAGCCTGGCTTCGATAAGGATCAAGGACTGCTGACCTTGCATGACTCTACCCCCCCTCCCCCATTATCCTCTATGCACAACTTAAGGTATAAAAACTACTTTGGAAAATAAAGTGTGGGCCTTGCTCATCAGGCTTGGTCTCACCGTGTCATTCTTGCTTCCTTTTCTTTCCTTTTCTTCTCTGTTCTTCCTTCAGGATGAATGACTGGAGCGTGGGGGCTCTCTGAGACTACTTATTTGCCTGGATTTCTAAGACCCACTCAAGAAGGTGCCTAAGAGGGGGCACCTTCCGCGATTCAAGAGACTGCCTGCGGCCTCCATAGTCCTAGCAAGTTCGGTGTCATGAACTTCATTAGTTTCCCATGTAAACCAGTCATATCACACCTCTGATCTCTCTGCTGTGCTATCCTTTACACCAATGCCGTCCTCCCAAGGGAATCCCTGGATCCAACTGGGGCTGGACCCCAGTAACAGCTCTTCCTGATCAGCTTTCTCAGAGGATCCTCACAACTACCTTGTGAATGAGCAAAGTAAGTACTATCGTTTCTATTTACAGATAGGACATGAAGTTGGAAGGCCACGTGGTGTCCTAAGTTTTCCTAAGGTATTATAGGTCATGGAGAAAGCCAGGAACAGTTTGCAGTCGTGGAATTCCAGACCCACCATTGCAGGTAGAGGAGTCTGGAAGGAGGAGGAAATGTCCAGAATTGTGACTCTGTGGCCAAGAACCCTTGTGAACCAAAACTGCATCTGTGTCATGGTATCAATATAAAAAAAAGTTAAGAGGATAGAATTCTGAAAGAATAAATTCTAATCATAAATGGGGAAAAACAGGGCTGTCTGTTCTCTCTTCTATTAGACCTACAGATGAACAATTTCTTAACAACCACTGGTTTAACTGTGCATCCCACCCTTTTACAACCTTCATATTCATGGGGAAGGGTCCTTCCAGCTCCTTCCACATCTGATCTTAAGTAAAGTCACTGGGGGTGTTATCAGTGGTTGTCAGGGGAAAAAAATCTGCTGAAATTTCAATTAGGAAAAACCCCAATTACAGTTTAGCAGATTCACATTATTTGATTGGACAATATTCACCAGTTTCAGTAATCTGTTTTTCTATATAATTTAAAGCCTTTAATGATTAACCCAGCCTGGCAGATAACCTGGGAAGCAGAGGTAAGATCAAAATGAAGGGAACTATGCCAACGCTCTTTCCTTGAATACCAATTATAGACTGGTAACTTGTTCTCAAAAGCTCCTGCTCCCTAGCTTAAGTTAAGTCCTTCAGATTTCATGCCCCTAAATTCTAAAGCAATTCAAATAGACTTTCTCTAAGATTTTTTTTTCTACTTGCAGATCATACTATATATAGTCTCACAGAGGATTAAGTATTATATTATTCAAACATATGTATATAATATATGGGTTTACATCTATATTTGTGTGTGTATATATATGTATACATATTTGTGCATCTTTTATTTATTGCCAGCTCTCTCAAAGCCTTTACAGAAGTTGGTAGAAGGCAACAATAGTATCTAAGCAAAATGTCAACACTCTTGAAGAAGGAAACAGAAGATTTCTTGGGTGCAATAAACGTCCCTTCCTTGAAGCCCATTTTATTTCTTCCTTCCACATTCCTAGGAATTCCAAGGAGCCTAATCCAAGCTACACACACAATTCTCACCATCTGATTGGATTTCAGGCCCATCTGATGGCCCACCTCACCATGGGCAATGCTTCTGCACATCTGTCTCACTACGGCACAGAGACAATGATGTGTACACAAGAAACATGTTGACCCAGAACCAAGTGACCCTAGTCCTGATGCCCCAAGAAATAAGGGGAATCATTATTTAATATGTTTATAACCTATTTGGAGCATACCATTTGAGAATTCTAGCCAAAGCCTATGATTCCATATGAATAAGTGCAAAAATTCTAAGATAAAGTCACTGAGAGTACATGGTGATTTTCATCAGTCAGAATAATTCTTTAGTTTGCAGAGAATGACAACCTACACCTAGACCAGAAATCCCCATTAGCCAAATATTGAGGTATCTGAGACAGGGATTAGGGCTCATTCTCTCAAAAATTGACAGGGATGGTAAGACCATACACCCACTCTTAATTTTAGGAAAATCTGGGATATATCAACACTTTAAAAGGACGGTGGTGAGAATTAAATGAGATTATGTATATAAAGTGCTTACCATTCTATGTATGACAAATAGAATAGAAACTCTAAGCCCATTGTTACCACTTTTCAGTGTACTCTGGGTGCCATCAATTGGGAGAGGGAAGATGGTGTATTCATAGATTTAAGGCCCAAAAGGCTTAAGAATCCAATGAATTTGGACCCTTAGAGGTCATTCATGCTCACCACTGGAACAGCCTCGTATATCCAAGGATGTATCATAGTCGTGTTATTTTTTTCTAGATGTGGTGATGATGTCACATGTACTAAAGTGACTGTTGCTTTTCTCTGGCCACAAAGATAATTGAAAATGACATCTATTTTGTTTGAAGATGTACTTTCAAAAATACTATGGCCAATAAACCTCATGCCTACTACAGTTTTTGTCCTCTCTGTATTTTCTTCTCAGCTCTAGGCCTTCCAAAGATTGATCACCTTAGGAATATGACAGCAAGTCAACATTTTTTGAGATGTTTATTTTCTTATTCCATATTCTCTGTTTCAAGCTCTGCTTCTTCTTGGTAAAGACTTACTGTTATGACACTCTTGAGCATTTATGGGAGACTAACGAAAAAAGTGGTGGACCTTTGAATTAACTAAACGAAACAAGATTATTCAATAATATATTCCAAAGATAAGATCAATTTGACCTTTTCTATTTCATGCACCATGAACTGGTATATTGATATCAATGGAAGTACAAAGGAGCTGGGATTCGAAATCAATGAAACTGAAGTTTTCTCTCCTCATTACTGAGAATGTTTTATCCTGAAATCAGGCAGTATCTATCCCTGTCCTTCTATACATCATACAAAAACATGCAATCGATTCTGATTATAAGGGCTAATGAACCATGTGCTAAGCACACAGCAGGCCAGCCAGCTTTGGAAAACCAACCTTGGCCTAGCTTGTTGTAGCTAAGGAACAGAACTTTCACAAAATCTTTTCAAATTAACAATCACTGTCAAGATGTGACACTGCTTTACTGAAAGACTGCTTCTGGGGATAAGTAACATAGCTGAACCCAACAGGACACCTTTACAAAATAAGTTTGCAGCAAAGAAAAAATAAAAAGATATATCTTTGCAGTAAAAGTACTCTGCCTCTGAGACTCAGCTTACTTCTCACTGGTAACAGTGGAAGCCTTTGCCCGTAGATTGGACTGCACAGAAATTCATTGCTGCATTTCTGTGTGTAGCTTTTGATAAATGCATTTCACTTCCAAAATGAACTTGTGGAAAGTTGCCACAGCTTGAATCACTAAAAAGCAGACAGAACTAAACCACAACAAAAAATCATTCCAAATAAGCATTCTAAATGAGGAGATGAGAGCTGAGAGGATCCAACACCATTCTTTAGAATCTCAAGTTCACAGACAAAACAAAGGCTGGATAGAAGGTATGTCTGTGGTATTTCTAACTTTTTGTTTTAAAGACACCTTACAACAGAGCAATTTCCACTTGAAAAGAAATGCTTACACAAACAAAAAAGACATTTTCTGAGATGACTTTGATCCCTTACTCAAATTATTGGCTTAAAGATTTTGTATCCTCAATAACTGCTCTTTATTGTCCTTGTTCAGCTATTATTTTTCAACTTATCGTTTATTAACCTTTTCTTTGTAAGTAACCACACCTGGCCTTATTTAAAAAAAAAATGGTGCAACAAATACTTGTCTTCTGTGGTAATGGGTTTCCCTGGGGGCTCACAAGAAGAACCCCTGGAGAAGGGCATGGCTAAAAGAAAGCTGAGCACCGAAGAACTGCTGCTTTTGAACTGTGGTGTTGGAGAAGACTCTTGAGAGTCCCTTGGACTGCAAGGAGATCAAACCAGTCTATCCTGAAGGAAAACAGTCTTAAATATACATTGGAAGGACTGATGCTGAAGCTGAAGCTCCAATACTTTGGCTAACTGATGCAAAGAACTAACTCATTGGAAAAGACCCTGATGCTGGGAAAGATTGAAGACAGGAAGAAAAGGGAATGACAGCAGATGAGATGGTTGGATGGCATCAGTGACGCTATAAACATGAGCTTGAGCAAGCTCTGGGAGTTGGTGATGGACAGGGAGGCCTGCCTTGCTGCAGTCCATGGGGTTGCAAAGAGTCAGACACGACTAAAAGACCGAACTGAACTGAACTGAATCCACTCTAGTATTCTTGCCTGAAGAATTCCATGGACAGAAGAAACTAGTGGTTCCAGTTCATGGGGTCACAAAGAATCAGAAATGACAGAGCAACTAACACTTTCTCTTTTCTGTGGTCATAAGACACATAATTTAGTTCATCTAGGCTATCTTTCCATGAGAGGTGATCCTGTTATTAAATGCCCTCACAGTAAAAGGAATCCATGCCAGACACCTGGAAGGCAGAGGGAGAACCACTTACCCAGCATGTCACTGCTTCAGACCAACCTTGACGTGACTGTGTAGACACTCCTGCCCCAGGTGTTCCTCATGTTAACTCAGCCTCCCAATCACAACTGCACCTTTCTCTTACAAACATGACCTTTCACTTAAGATAATAGGACACATTGCCAGGCTGAAAGGATCACCCTCAGCCCCTGTGAAAAGACCTTGAGAAACAGACTCTGTGCTCCTCCTGTGAGAACTCTGACAGGACTGTTACATTACCTGGATGAAATCAAGAAATGTCAGGGGCAGCAAGTCATCCATATGGCCAATGTCTTTAGAGAAACGATTCAAAATTCTTCCTGCAAGAACAGGACACAAGAAATTACTTCCCCAGATAAGCCCTTTAAGAGAAATAACTCATGAACAAACTAAAACAATATTTTTAAACTATATGCATTTATTATAGCGTCATATGAAATAAGCTGATGTCAGTGGTAAAGAAAGAGAAAATAGGATGATATCTAAATAGAGATAAAATTCTACCAAATAGCAGTGGGTGGGATGTTGAAATTGAGCCCTGATTTTTAAAAGAATGGGGGGAATCTTGTGGCAGCATCAAGAAGAGTTGGTGGATTTGAGAATCTTCTCTCCTTTTAGATCCATCCTATCTAAGACTCATTCCAAGTGCTAAGTCAGTGAATAAACACTTGCAAAATACTTCAATTAATCCCAATCATTATACTAATTTTGCTTTAGTTATCAAAATTAATTTTGATGTGATACTTTTAAAATAAACACTATTATAATCTCTCTGTAATTTTTTTTCCCCCACAAAATGGTTCCCAACAACTCACATTTCAGGAAATTGTAGATTCCTGTCGTCTTCATGTTGTGAGTTTACTATCATGGTAATGTCATTATTTTCACAGGTGTACCCGATGTGACAAACATAGACTCATGCTTAAGCATCCAAGAAGACCAGAGGGACGTAGGCAGGAAAATGGCAATATTATGTGATGACTACAGATCACTTATCATTATTGATTTTATTTCCCTTCTCAAAATCCACTAAAACAGTATATCCTAAAGGCTGCAAGACTGGAAGATTAGAATTGATTTCTAATGAATATCTAGTCCTTTCATGATCAAATTTAAAGAAATTGAAGCTACACACATGCGTGCAGACACACACGACTTTGGTATAGCAACTCCTGTTACCTAGACCCCTGAATTTCTTTTATAACTGAGACTCCAGGAAGCCAGGCTGCAGGTGAGACGTGGGAACCTGACCTGCTCTTTCTGACCTCTGTCAGAGATGACTTCCTCCCGAGGCCTGCACAGCAAGCCATAGCAAGACCATGAATGAGCAGCAGCTGAGGGCTGAGTTTTGTGGCCTGAATGTGGCTCTGCTGTCCTCCACAGGGCATCTAGCTGGCAGAAGCACAGGGTGTGCCCATGCCAGGAGCTGGAGCTGCTGGAATATTTCACCCTTGGCCAGGCCATCACAGCCTGTGTCTCAATTTTCCTTTCTCAGGTTTAGGAAATACAGACTCCAGAAACTGTCTCTCAGTGACACTTTTGCAGGCCCAGTGACAACTTTTCTGAGCCTCTAGGAATGCCTGCTTTAGAGGGCAAATCTCAGGATTTAACAGGCTCATGCAGGTGAAAAAAAACCCAGTCATGATGCCACATAAATTACCAAGTGCTCAACCACCAACGTGAGATGATGACTCTGAGCCCCAGGTTCTGCAGCATCACGTCTCCTGGGAAAGTCCACCAGGAGCTGCAGGAAGGTCAACCTGGTAAAATGCAGATTCTGACTCAGGAGTGCTGGGGGAGCCAGAGAGTCTGCATTCCCTCCAAGCTGGCAGGTGACGCCCTTTCTGCTATTGCCCAGGCGGTTTTGAGTGGCAAGAAACTGGGTTATTATTTAATCAGTTGTGCTTCAGGAACATTAAAATCAGATGGGCAGTTTTGCAGATACTCTTACAAAAGTTGTGACCACTCTGGTCATTTTTATACTTCTCAAAGTAGCAATTTTTAAATAAAGAAAATATATGTCAAATATTTAAAATGTGGTTTAAGTGCTTGTAATTCTTTGAAAAATGCAACTTTTTAACACTGGCAAGATTCAGAAACACTACAAGTATGATTTGGCTTAGAAAGTGTTGAAGGAAGTATTGAAAATTTTTTAAGATTAAATGAACAGTGTGTAAGACTCAGCAGTCAGCTAGGTGAAGAGCCTTTCTCCTATGGCTACAGAGGCACTGGGAAGAAGTCCACCAATAGCTGCTTTGAAAACTATGGAGACAAGTTTGCAGAGAATGATGTAATTGGCTGCTTTGCATGGCTCAGAGGATAAAGCGTCTGCCTGCAATGCACGAGACCCAGGTTCGATCCCCGAGTTGGGAAGATCCCCTGGAGAAGGAAATGGCAACCCACTCCAGTATTCTTGCCTAGAGAATTCCATGGGTGGAGGAGCCTGGCGGGCTACAGTCCATGGGGTCACAAAGAGTCGGACACGACTGAGCGACTTCACACACACACACACACACACACACACACACACACCACTTTATCTTTCTCCAGATATGTGAACCTTAAGGTCTGAGAGACCAAGGGTTGGCAAAGAGTGCAAAATACAAGAAGAACAGAAACAATGAGAAAAAACATCTCCCCACACGATGACTACACAAACTGAACCTAATATCAAAGCTCATCAAAAAACTAAGCACTTATTCACCAGTGAGCTGAGTGTAAAGTAATGTGAGATCAGAAAGTTCAACAGTTTCTTCCTTGCTCTAAGAAACATTAAGAGAACATATGGTGTTTGCAGAATATTTCCTCTGGCTTTGGGATAGACTGGGCTTCCTAAGTGGCTCAGTAGTAAAGAATTTGCCTGCCAATGTAGGGAGAAGCAGGAGACAGGGGTTCAATCCCTGGTTTGAGAAGATCCCCTGGAGGAGTAAATAGCAACCCACTCCAGTATTCTTGCCTGAAAAATCCCATGGACAGAGGAACTTGGTGAGCTACAGTCCATGGGGTCGCAAAAAGGAGGACACAACTGAGCAACTGAGCACATTTTAACTACAGCTGTGATTTCAAGCCCACAGCCTTGTAGTAATAAAGTTTTCTCAGAAGTCTCCAAATGAAATATTAAATCCTTATCATGAATTCCTTTCTCTTATATGCCATAACTCTTCATCCAAATAACATGAGGCCCGTGATGGAAGATCTCCAGGGATGTAGAGGGAAGAGGAATTCAGATGAATGGTGGGAACCCAATCCATTTTTGGACTGTTCTGTGTTCGAGGATTTCTCACATTAAACTGAATCTTGTCTTCCTGGAACATCCCTACTTATTCTGCCTTTATAGCCGCACAAGGTGAATCTAATTTCTCTTGATATGACAGCCTTTCAAATACTTGAATGAAATGAATCATATTCTTTCTAGCAACTATTCCTTGGTGCCTCAATGATCCCTCATAAGGCATGGCCCTATATTGTCTGCAGTCTCTTGACCAGACTCAGAGAGCCAGTCTTGATTACTTTAGGGTAAAGTGGTATCACCACCTCCCCTCGTCCTGCATAGCCAGTCACAAAGCTACAAACACAGTAAATTCTACAGGCCAGATCACTTCCATCTGTAAGCACAGGTCGATTTTGGGGAACAATTGAACAATATGTGTAAACCATTCTAAGAGTGCATCCCTTCTGACCCAGAAAATTCATGTCTGGGATTACATCCCCAGGAGTCAGTAAGTGCATCAATCTGTTAAATGTGGCATATTTATAAAGTCACTAGTAGAAAACAACCTGAACAAGTCTGAAACAAGTCTTTAATGTATTACGCACAATTTTAATTTTTTTTCTTTCCATTCTTATTTCTCTACACTGTATTACTTGTGTAAAAATGTAAAGTAGAGGGGGGACAAGAAGGAGGAGAAAGAAAGGGGTGATATGGAGGATCAGGGGAAGGGAAGAGAGAAAGGCAGAGAGAAACAGGGGTAGAGAGATAACCCCCCTTGAAAACCATGACATCCAAGAACCAATCAAGGTCCTCCTAACTGCTCGGTTCACAGTTTTCTGTCTTGTCCATAAGACAGAATATCACAAAAGATGCCATTGAACTTGTCAAAATACAAATTCATAATGATTGTATTTTAAGAATCAAGTCTATACTCTAAGCTGGATTCAGTCACCTTTAGAATTCTGACACCTGACCCACAACTAGAATGTCTCAGCTTAGTTATAACCAAACTGTAACTTAAAATTTTGAAGTTCCTACATCCGGTCTTTGCTCTATCTTTGTTAAGCTACAAAAATTAAATATTTATGTATCATAAAATATCAAGGTATATTTTTATTGAGGTATATATTATTTTTTGTATTTTTATTATTTATATATATATAAATTTACTTATTTTAATTGGAGGCTAATTACTTTACAATATTGTATTGGTTTTTCCATACATCATCTTTTAGAATTTGAAATAGCTCAACTAGAATTCCATCACCTCCACTAGCTTGTTTGTAGTGATGCTTCCTAAGGCCCACTTGGCTTCACATTCCAGGATGTTTGTGAGTGACCACACCATCATGGTTATCTGGGTCATGAAGACCTTTTTTGTATAGTTTTTCTGTTATTTCTAGTTTTTTTTTTTTTAATATTTTAATATTTATACTACATCAAGTCTCCAGAAGCAAAGTAAATCTTTTCCATGAGCAATACAGAGGCATAGTTTAAAAGGAAAAAGAAGTTAATGTACATAAATTGTTTGTCAAAGATGAATGGGGTTACTATTGTAATTGGCACTATTAAAAATTGTATATTTACAAATATATGGTATAACACACAAATCTAATGCATTTAGTATCATATACATTTAACAAAGTTTTATGGTAGCATAAACTTATACCCCCAGTGTAATTTCTTCAGAATATTATATATTTCGTAATTAAGCTCATAACTTTGGCTAAAAAAGCATTTCCCTTTTCAGTGAAATTCAATGTAAGCTATGAAACGAATGACATATAAATACTTCTGTATTCACACAACAATCATCTCTAAAGAAAAGAAACAATTAAATTCTTCTAATTATGGCTAAATATGAATTTAAAGAGTTGCTTGGATTTAATTAAATGAGAATTTATGTCTTAAAATGCGTATCTTTTAAGCCTTCTATATTTTGCTTTGGAATAAAATAAAATATTTTTCAGCATATTTCATTTTTATAGAACTGAGATAAATAATTTTTTTTCTAGCTGTCCATGTCCAAGAGAGTAAATATATCACAAGTTTTTGTGGTAATATACATGCTAATACTGCAGAGATTTTTATTAAGATATATCAATATCACCTATATCTATCTATATTTGTTGTTTTAGTTGCTAAGTCATGTCCAACTCTTCTGTGACCCCATGGACTATAACCCACCAGGTTCCTCTGTCCATGGGATTTCCCAGGTAAGATTTTTTTTTTTTTTAATTTTTCAGCACTTTATTTTTTTTTTAATTTGATAAATTTAACGCCTTTTATTGCCATACCTCATTTTACTGTGCTTTGCTTTAGTGAACTTTAAAGATACATGTTTTTTTTTTTTTTTTCTTGTTAATTTTCTGTTTAGTTGATCTATCCATAAGTGTGAGTGGGGTATTAAAGTCTCCCACTATTATTGTGTTATTGTTAATTTCTCCTTTCATACTTGTTAGCATTTGTCTTACATACTGCGGTGCTCCCATATTGGGTGGATATATATTTATAATTGTTATATCTTCTTCTTGGATTGATCCTTTGATCATTATGTAGTGACCTTCTTTGTCTCTTTTCACAGCCTTTGTTTTAAAGTCTAATTTATCTGATACGAGTATTGTGACTCCTGCTTTCTTTTGGTCCCAATTTGCATGGAAAATCTTTTTCCAGCCCTTCACTTTCAGTCTGTATGTGTCCCCTGTTTTGAGGTGGGTCTCTTGTAGACAACATATGTAGGGGTCTTGTTTTTGTATCCATTCAGCCAGTCTTTGTCTTTTGGTTGGGGCATTCAACCCATTTACGTTTAAGGTAATTACTAATAAGTATGATCCCGTTGCCATTTACTTTATTGTTTTGGGTTCGAGTTTATACACCATTTTTGTGTTTCCTGTCTAGAGAATATCCTTTAGTATTTGTTGGAGAGCTGGTTTGGTGATGCAGAATTCTCTCAGCTTTTGCTTGTCTGAAAAGCTTTTGATTTCTCCTTCATACTTGAATGAGATCCTTGCTGGGTACAATAATCTGGGCTGTAGGTTATTTTCTTTCATCATTTTAAGTATGTCTTGCCATTCCCTCCTGGCTTGAAGAGTTTCTATTGAAAGATCAGTTGTTATCCTTATGGGAATTCCCTTGTGTGTTATTTGTTGTTTTTCCCTTGCTGCTTTTAATATTTGTTCTTTGTGTTTGATCTTTGTTAATTTGATTAATATGTGTCTTGGGGTGTTTAGCCTTGGGTTTATCCTGTTTGGGACTCTCTGGGTTTCTTGGACTTGGGTGATTATTTCCTTCCCCATTTTAGGGAAGTTTTCAACTATTATCTCCTCAAGTATTTTCTCATGGTCTTTCCTTTTGTCTTCTTCTTCTGGAACCCCTATGATTCGAATGTTGTAGCATTTAATATTGTCCTGGAGGTCTCTGAGATTGTCCTCATTTTCTTTTAATTCGTTTTTCTTTTATCCTCTCTGATTCATTTATTTCTACCATTCTATCTTCTAATTCACTAATCCTATCTTCTGCCTCTGTTATTCTACTATTTGTTGCCTCCAGAGTGTTTTTAATTTCATTTATTGCATTATTCATTATATATTGACTCTTTTTTATTTCTTCTAGGTCCTTGTTAAACCTTTCTTGCATCTTCTCAATCCTTGTCTCCAGGCTATTTATCTGTGATTCCATTTTAATTTCAAGATTTTGGATCAATTTCACTATCATTATTTGGAATTCTTTATCAGGTAGATTCCCTATCTCTTCCTCTTTTGTTTGGTTTGGTGGGCATTTATCCTGTTCCTTTATCTGCTGGGTATTCCTCTGTCTCTTCATCTTGTTTAAATTGCTGAGTTTGGGAGTCCTTTCTGTATTCTGGCAGTTTGTGGAGTTCTCTTTATTGTGGCGTTTCCTCGCTGTGTGTAGGTATGTAGAGGTGGCTTGTCAAGGTTTCCTGGTTAGGGAAGCTTGTGTCGGTGTTCTGGTGGGTGGAGCTGTATTTCTTCTCTTTGTTCAGTCGCGCTATGGGGAGGGAGGGAGGGATGCTGCAAACAAATGACACTGGCATGCGCTCGCAGTGCCTCAGCCACACTGGGTCTGCCCCCGCTCATGGCGCGTGTAGCCTCCCTGCCCACACTGCTCAGGCTCTAGGTTGTTCCGCCGGGAACAATCCGAGGCTGGCCCTGGGTTGCATGCACCTCCCAGGTCCAAGCCGCTCAGGTTCAGGCACTCAGGTAGTCCTCAGAGGCGCAAACTCAGTTGAGGCTGCATTTTGTGCTCTTCCCAGGTCCGAGCAGCTCAGGTGATGAGGTGTTTGGCGAGCACCAATGCTGCGACTTATCGCCTCCCCGCCACTTGGTTATCTGGGTGTAAAACCGGCGCACCTTCTCAGGCAGATGTTGACCGTCCAGACCCCCAATAAGTTTTAGTTAGCAAAGAAGCCAGTTTTATAGATAATGTCTCTCTGGGGCTGCGATTGCCCCCTTCCGGCTCTGGCTGCCTGTCACCGGAGGGGGAAGGTTTGCAGCCGGCTACCTCTATTTAGTCCTTTGTTCCGTGCGCGGGCTGGCGGTGTCTTAGGTTAGGGCTGGCTTTTCGCATGGTAGATATCCCACAGTCTGGTTTGCTAGCCCAAATTATTTCGCTCAGATAGTGCTCAGGGTATTCAGGCCAGATTCTTACTCTCAGCGATGCAGCCCGCGCCGCGCCTCCCTGCCCAGCCCCCGCTTGCTAATGGCGGATGCAGGCGTCTGCGCTGCTTCTCCGCTGGAGGAGTTACCATAGGGCTCGCAATCTGCGAGTTTTAATTGTTTATTTTTTCTCCCTGTTATGTTGTCCTCTGTGCTTCCAAAGCTCGGCATGGATTCGGCAGTGAGAAGGTTTCCTGGTGTTTGGAAACCTCTCTCTTTTTAAGACTCCCTTCCCGGGACGGAACTCCGTCCCTCCCTCTTTTGTCTCTTTTATTGTCTTTAATATTTTTTCCTACCTCCTTTCGAGGAGTTGGGTTGCTTTTCTGGGTGCCTGATGTCCTCTGCCGGCATTCAGAAGTTGTTTTGTGGAATTTACTCGACGTTTAAATGCTCTTTTGATGAATTTGTGGGGGGAGAAAGTGTTTTCCCCGTCCTACTCCTCCGCCATCTTGGCGCCTTCCCCCTGTTATTTCTAGTTTTGTTGCCACCTCTCATGTGTTATTCTCATTATCCTTTTGGGATTTTAGAGCTTTGAGGGGACATAAAAGATAACCATGCCTAGTCTTCCCAAAGTTTATCCTGGGAAGCATCTGAGATTTAACAGAGGTGCCTTGGAAAATGAAGGAGAAGAAGTAGAGAAAAAGACACCCCATCTGTCTCCCTTACTGCCCATCCATTGCAAACAGAGCCCTTTTCATTCATCTGGATGTTCATCTTAGAGATGGTATTTCAAGAAGGGGGATCTACAGCAAACAGAAATATTCAAATCCCTTTGTAGACCAAGCTTCTGATGATGGAAGAGACAAGGTCCCACCTTGCTCAGGATGATGCAATAGTATTAAGCATACAATATTTCATCATGGGGTGGGTGCTACCGCCAGGCCATCCTGAGATTTCCATCCAGCAGAGAGAGGAGACAAGGAACCTCACTTTTCAGGGCAATTTCCTGCAATATCATTCACTGCCTCTTATTTTCACTAGGGATAGTGCCCGTCTCACCTCCCATCACTCTTGACTGTGTACCCTTATTCTGATAAAATACTCTTTTCTCTCCTCTGTTCACCCACTAAGAAGGTCCTTAAGTCCCCACCCACTCTGTCCAGATCTCAACCTTAGCCCTTTCTTTTCCTAAGACTCTTGATGACAAATATAGCTCCCAGGAATCTGCCACTCACTTAAACTCCTTTAACTTTATCAGACGGGCTTGGAATAACTGCTCCTCTCCCAGGAAACTGTCAGAGCCTTGACCACAGCTAATGGACCAAAGTACCAGGGGATCCTAACCCATGACTAGCCACCAAGTCATTCTGATTTCCCCTCCTGAGAATTATAAGGCCAGGAAAAAGCAGGAAAGTAGAGCAGAGTCACCGCACCCAGCAAAGTTGAGAGACCAGGAAGCTTGGGCACATGCATGCATCCTGTGGCAGTGGCTCCAATACCCACGAGGACCCCAGTTCCTAGCTCCAGGAAAGTCAGCATTGCTCCAGCTGCGCAAGACGCCCATTTCCTTTCCATCAAGCCCTCTTCCTTTGAACTAACCTGGGTAGATTCTGCCACTAGCAACCCAAAAGCCTTGACTAAAACAGTTACCACAAGTACAACAAAAGACTGCATACTAAAATTAGTTGGGAAAATGAGATGTTTTTGTAAAGTTAAATTTTCAAATTACTACTTAGGAAGAAACTATTACTGAGAACCTTTCTTCATGCATAGTTTTGTCATCTTAAAAGCTAACAGAAATACATCTTTTCTTGAAACTCAGATCTAAAATTTTGAGCATCAATGGTCTCATTGGGTTTTTCTCTTCTTTTTCCCCCTTTTGGTCTGATTTAATTGTTTTTAAATATGGCAATGTCCTTTGGGGTTAATATTGGTTGCCTAAAATGCACCCAACCCCCACCTATCCACTATTTTCTTTAAAAAATTTATAACACTATGCTTTCAGCTGATACATTTTGCTGTTGTCAGCATCTGATTCCACCCTCAATCTTTATGTTTGTAGCTGAGAATCAAGGAGATCCTGAAACCAAGTGGGGCCCAGAAGAAGACTTCACAGGCTTTTAGAAAAGCCATAAGCAACTCTCATATTTAAAGACGTAGTTTTTCTGACACTTCATTTGATGAGAAACTGTTTCAGTGTCCTTTCAGATTCCACCAGAGACCTGGGTCTATCCTCAGGACATATTATGGTATAATCTATTTAGTGGTTTAACTACTGTCTATGTCTACTAGCCTTGAACTCACATCTAGATTATACACCTTTTGTAAACATGGACCACACTTCACATACAATCTATAACAAAAAGGAAACTGCCAGATGTTAGTGGTCAACTGGCATTTACTAATAATACACCATAAACCCAGTGGCTTTCCAACCGTTTTTGGTTTAAGATAGGAAGACTTCTATGCTTCTGGACTCTTACACAAAAATAGAAAACATATTAGTAAAATGAGTATTTTAAAAGTGGCTCTTACTGAAGTGAGATTGTAAGACATGTAACCCACTCAGTGACCATCTTGGTACGTGTCAGTATGTGGAAAAGTTGGAAAGATTAATTCTGATCACTATGGAGTCTACCAATGCTTGTGTCTTCCTTAGATCTCCCAGGGATCTGCTTAAAATGCAAATTCTCAAGAGCATGTGTGAGGTCTGAGATTCTGGATTGCTAACAACTCTAGGGTGATGCTGATGTTGCTGGGTCCAGGGACCACACTTTGAGTAGCAAGCAAGAAACTAAACATTTCTGATAACATTCCTTTGTCACTCATACCTACCCCTGGCAGCTAAAGGATCTTTGTCTTAATTTACCTCTGTGTTTGTTTTTAAAGCATCTAGTATTTGACAGAGAAGTTTTGCAGCTGTGTTTTGAGAGATATGCTGTGGCCAACTGCCCTGAACCACCTCTGGCTTAACTACAGGAATGGCCATGCACAGATGAGACTGGAACTGTCTGAAAGTTATTTTTGCTTCATTACCATGTTAAGATTTCTACCCAAGGTGGGAATTTGTACTGGACTAGGCACAATTCCTGCCATGTGCAAAGGAGTGTGGAAGACTGCACATGTTCCAGCTAACCTGGCTGTTCCCAGAAATCTCTGCCCCTTTCCTAGAGCCCCAGTGGCATGCCTGCCTCCTATCCCTTAAAGTTCCTCTACTCCCCTCTCCCCTTGGGGAGAAGATGTGCTTAGAGCATGAGCTCTCCCTTTAATCCTTAATCAATGAATAAAGTTTCTGCTCTACTATACACAACCGGGCTTAAAAAGTAGCATTTGTGATTCCAGGCAAAGAACCCATTCAGGAGTCACTGACCCAATGGGAATTAGCTATACCTTCTGTCTCAAGAATATTTAAATTGATCTTGTCTTATCTACATGTATAACTATTGCCCTTTTAAATTCCATTCTTTACTTTCAGGGGCTAACAACCCCTTGTCTTCTTTTTATTCACACAAATTAAATTAGAATATGGAGAAGGGGATGACAGATGATGAAATGATTGGATGGCATCACCAAATCAATGGACATGAGTTTGAGCAAATTTGGGGAGATGGTGAAGGACAGGGAACCCTGGTGTCCTGCAGTTATGGGGCTGCAGAGAGTCAGACATGAATTAGCAACTAACAATAATAACAGACATTGCTAGGACAGAGATTTTGTCTACTTTATTCACTGCTGTTACCCCAGTGCCTGGACCAATGCCTCACTGGAACACCTCAAATAGAAGGCACTTGAATATTCTGAGTGAATCAATAAAACAAGCTCTTCTGCTCTAAATAAGCAGTTTGTCCTCAAATTCCAGTCTCTATTGATATTTTAAACAATCTCCCTCCCTCCCTCCCTCCTTCCCTCTCTCCCTCCCTCCCTCCCTCCCTCTCTCCCTCCCTCCCTCCCTCCCTCCCTCTCTCCCTCCCTCCCTCCCTCCCTCTCCCTCTCCCTCTCTTTAATCTGTTGTTTTCTAACCTGGGGAAATTCGTTTCAAAGTGAAGTATCTGGTCCATCATATTGTCACCAAGAAAACTCATTAATGATTCTCATGAAATAAAGGTAGAATCTGGGAAATAAGATAAAGTCTAACTCCTTTTTCCCTTTCAGTTTAGTCAAATTTCATGTGCTCATAGAGTACTACGTGCAGAAGCTTTGCACCTAACTCTTCAGATCAGAGTCCCTAGTGGGAAATGGCTTTAAGATGGTGGTGGAGGGCAGGTGCAATGACAAGAAACCTGTAAAGCATCCTTGTTTAGGGCCACCTTTAGGGGAGAGAACAAGAACTTTAGAGTGCAACGTGTATACCTATGGCGGATTCATGTTGATGTATGGCAAAACCAATACAATATTGTAAAGTAATTAGCCTCTAATTAAAATAAATAAATTTAAAAAAATAAAACGAGCTCAGGAATGAAGCCAAGCCCTGACAAAAACAAAAACAAGCAAAGTGAAAGCAATCTGCAGATTTTGTTTTGTGACTTGTTAGTCTTACTCACTTATCTGTTTTTCTCTTGCGTCTGGGAAAACACACATATTCTTCCCCACTCTCAACCTTTTTATCAAGTTATCATATTCATTCAGTTTTGTAGGAAAAAGAGAGATTTTAAAATCTCTAAAATTTCATCAGGTCACTTAGTCCAAAAAACAAGTTAAGTCAGCTATTTGCCAGACATTGCTTTAAATGCTTTACATACATTAATTCTCTTGATTTTCACACACACAAAAATTGTTGAGATTATTATTGTACTTTCATCCCTACTGTACAGAGAGTTGAGGGAGACAGAGGTTAAATTGCTTGACAAAGGCTGTCTCTCAGCATCTGGGCTGGGATTCACATTCAGAGGAGCTCACACCAAAGTCTATTTTTCTGAGCACAGGGCACCACAGATCTCAAATTACACCGTGGTTCAAAACCACTATTGAAAAATAAAAGAAACCCATTCAGTTTACTCTGGGTAAAGTCAATGACCAATCTTTTTGTTGGGCAATTTTCAAACTTTAAATTTCACATCTCTTTAATGGAATCTAATAATATGAAGCTTATATTTGTGTGATGATCTAACACAAAAGAGGTCTACACACACACACACAGCTATCCCACATAGTGCTGCTTAAGATAACTGTGCTTCAATCAAGATCTTCACTGTGCCATTGAAGTGACTGGCAAAGTTATTCTGAAGCTCTATTCCAGCAGAACTGAAACATCACAACATCTCCACCTACATCCCAACTCCCTGTCCATTAATAGTTTAAAACCGCTTACCAGTGACAACCAAAGTTGTCTCTCTTATATCAAACAACAACAACAATAAAAAATGGATATAAGAACTAAGGGGAGAGAAAATAAAGCTATATATATATTTAATACTTAATGTTTATCTAAAATATATAAGGTATTCACTGTTTTATCTAATATTACAAACCTTAACCTCACCTTAAAAAATTTAGCAACTTGGATATAACAGGAACCAAGAGATGATGGCTAGCTTGAAGGCTAGCTCAATTAGGTATGAAACTCCTATAGTGCCTCCTTTGTGAAAGATGTGAATGGTTAGAGCATTTGGCACCAAGTGAAATTAAACTTTCTGCATTCGAGTTTTAGAACTTCCTAATGTAGGAGTGTGGAGAAGGCAATGGCACCCCACTCCAGTACTCTTGCCTGGAAAATCCCATGGACAGAGGAGCCTGGTGGGCTTGCGGTCCATGGGGTCGCTAAGAGTCGGACATGATTGAGCGACTTCACTTTCATTTTTCACTTTCATGCATTGGAGAAGGAAATGGCAACCCACTCCAGTGTTCTTGCCTGGAGAATCCCAGGGACAGTGGAGTCTGGTGGGCTGCCGTCTATGGGGTCGCACAGAGTCGGACACGACTGAAGCAACTTAGCAGCAGCAGCAGCACTGTAGGAGTGAAATCTACTCACCCTGTATAAAGATTTAACAATTGCTTAATAAACAAGAGCTCATCTGATTGTAGCTTATCTGATAAATCTATGATTAGCAGGATTACACAGGTGTTACCTTTTATTTCCCTGGATATTTCTGTCAACAAATATCTATTTAATTTTGAATCAAGGAAGGACAATTTTGTAATAATACAAATTATTCATCATCTTAAAATCAGCGTTTATTTTTCTTCCATTGATAGAGCTATGTCAAGACTAACATTTAAAAGTTAATACCAATAATAAATATTTCTGCCTACTCTATCACCCATTGGTACAATGGATTAAGCCATAGTTGATAATCTTTTCACTTTTCAGCTAAATAAAAAGGAGAATATAGGGAAGATTTATACTAGGACGAGGCATAATTTTAAAATGTTATTAATAGGATCATTTTATTCTCCAAAAATAAAGACTAATAAATTTATAGTTCTCTAAAGAAAATTAAATTTTATGAGCCCAGGCATGCTGACACCAACAGGAGAAAAAAGAACAAAATTCTAAAAATAATGGCTACATATAAGAAAGAAAGAAATTTCCTTCTTAATTTCTTTCTTTTTCTAAATTTTTTATTGAAGGATAATTGCTTTACAGAATTTTGTGGTTTTCTGACATACATTAACAAGAATCAGTCATCAGTTCAGTTCAGATCAGTCACTCAGTCGTGTCTGACTCTTTGTGACCCCATGAATCGCAGCACGCCAGGCCTCCCTGTCCATAACCAACTCCCGGAGTTCACTCAGACTCATGTCCATCGAGTCAGTGATGCCATCCAGCCATCTCATCCTCTGCTGTCCCCTTCTCCTCCTGCCCCCAATCCCTCCCAGCATCAGAATTTTTACCAATGAGTCAACTCTTCGCATGAGGTGGCCAAAATACTGGAGTTTCAGCTTCAGCATCATTCCCTCCAAAAAAATCCCAGGGCTCATCTCCTTCAGAATGGACTGGTTGGATCTCCTTGCAGTCCAAGGGACTCTCAAGAGTATTCTTCAACACTACAGTTCAAAAGCATCAATTCTTTGGTGCTCAGATTTCTTCACAGTGCAACTCTCACATCCATACATGACCAGAGGAAAAACCATAGCCTTGACCAGACAGATCTTTGTTGGCAAGGTAATGTCTCTGCTTTTGAATATGCTATCTAGGTTGGTCATAACTTGCCTTCCAAGGAGTAAGCGTCTTTTAATTTCATGGCTGCCATCACAATCTGCAGTGATTTTGGAGCCCAAAGAAATAAAGTCTGACACTGTTTCCACTGTTTCCCCATCTATTTCCCATGAAGTGATGGGACCAGATGCCATGATCTTAGTTTTTGAATGTTGAGCTTTAAGCCAACTTTTTCACTCTACACTTTCACTTTCATCAAGAGGCTTTTGAGTTCCTCTTCACTTTCTGCCATAAGGGTGGTGTCATCTGCATATCTGAGGTTATTGATGTTTCTCCTGGCAATCTTGAAGAAGCTTGTGCTTCTTCCAGCCCAGCGTTTCTCATGATGTACTCTGATTATAAGTTAAATAAGCAGGGTGACAATATACAGCCTTGACATACTCCTCTTCCTATTGGGAACCAGTCTGTTGTTCCATGTCCAGTTCTAACTGTTGCTTCCTGACCTGCATACAGGTTTCTCAAGAGGCAGGTCAGGTGTTCTAGTATTCCCATTTCTTTCAGAATTTTCCACAGTTTATTGTGATCCACACAGTGAAAGGCTTTGCCATAGTCAATAAAGCAGAAATCAATGTTTTTCTGGAACTCTCTTGCTTTCTCAATGATCCAGCAGATGTTGGCAATTTGATCACCGGTTCCTCTGCCTTTTCTAAAACCCGCTTGAACATCTGGAAGTTCATGGTTCACATAGTGCTGAAGCCTGGCTTGGAGAATTTTGAGCATTACTTTACTAGCCTGTGAGATGAGTGCAATGTGTGGTAGTTTGAGCGTTCTTTGGCATTGCCTTTCTTTGGGATTGGAATGAAAACTGACCTTTTCTAGTCCTGTGGCCAGTCCTGAGTTTTCCAAATTTGCTGGCATATTGAGTGCAGCACTTTCACAGCATCATCTTTCAGGATTTGAAATAGCTCAACTGGAATTCCATCACCTCCACTAGCTTTGTTCATAGTGATGCTTCCTAAGGCCCACTTGACTTCACATTCCAGGATGTCTGGCTCTAGGTGAGTAATCACACTATCGTAATTATCTGTGTCGTGAAGATCTTTTTTGTACAGTTTTGTGTATTCTTGCCACATCTTCTTAATATCTTCTGCTTCTGTTAGGTGCATATCAATTCTGTGCTTTATTGAGACCATCTTTGCATGAAATGTTCCCTTGGTATTTCTAATTTTCTTGAAGAAATCTCTAGTCTTTCTCATCCTGTTGTTTTACTCTATTTCTTTGCATTGATTACTGAGGAAGGCTTTCTTTTCTCTTCTTGCTATTCTTTGGAACTCTGCATTCAGATGCTTATATCTTTCCTTTTCTCCTTTGCTTTTTGCTTCTCTTCTTTTCACAGCTATTTGTAAGGCTTCCCCAGACAGCCATTTTGCTTTTTTGCATTTCTTTTCCATGGGGATGGTCTTGATCCCTGTCTCCTGTACAATGTCACAAACCTCCACCCATAGTTCATCAGACATTCTCTCTATCAGATCTAGTCCCTTAAATCTATTTCTCACTTCCACTGTATAATCATAAGGGATTTGATTTAGGTCATACCTGAATGGTCTAGTGGTTTCCCCTACTTTCTTCAATTTAATTCTGAATTTGGCAATAAGGAGTTCATGATCTGAGCCACAGTCAGCTCCTGGTCTTGGTTTTGCTGACTGTATAGAGCTTGTCCATCTTTGGCTGCAAAGAATATAATCAATCTGATTTCAGTGTTGACCATCTGGTGATGTCCATGTGTAGAGCCTTCTCTTGTGTTGTTGGAAGAGGGTGTTTGCTATGACCAGTGAATTTTCTTAGAAAACTCTATTAGTCTTTGCCCTGCTTCATTCCGTATTCCAAGGCCAAATTTGCCTGTTACTCCAGGTGTTTCTTGACTTCCTACTTTTGCATTTTAGTCCTCTATAATGAAAAGAACATCTTTTTTGGGTGTTAGTTTTAAAAGGTCTTAGAAGTCTTCACACCACCATTCAACTTCAGCTTCTTCAGCATTACTGGTTGGGGCATAGACTTGGATTGCTGTGATATCGAATGGTTTGCATCAGAAACGAACAGAGATCATTCTGTCATTTTTGAGATTGCATCCAAGTACTGCATTTCAGACTCTTTTGTTGACCATGATGGCTACTCCATTTCTTCTAGGGGATTTCTGCCCGCAGTAGTAGACATAATGGTCATCTGAGTTAAATTCACCCATTCTAGTCCATTTTAGTTCTCTGATTCCTAGAATGTCGATGTTCACTCTTGCCATCTCCTGTTTGACCACTTCCAATTTGCCTTGATTCATGGACCTAACATTCCAGGTTCCTATGCAATATTGCTCTTCACAGCATCGGACCTTGTTTCTATCACCAGTCACATCCACAACTGGGTATTCTTTTTGCTTTGGCTCCATCCCTTCATTCTTTCTGGAGTTATTTCTCCACTGATCTCCAGTAGCATATTGGTCACCTACTGACCTGCGGAGTTCCTCTTTCAGTATCCTATCATTTTGCCTTTTCATACTGTTCATGGAGTTCTCAAGGCAAGAATACTGAAGTGGTTTGCCATTCCCTTCTCCAGTGGACCACATTATGTCAGACCTCTCCACCATGCCCACCCATCTTGGGTGGCCCCACGGGGCATGGCTTAGTTTCATTGATTTAGACAATGCTGTGGTCCTAGTGTGATTAGATTGACTAGTGTTTTGTGACTATGGTTTCAGTGTGTCTGCCCTCTGATGCCCTCTTGCAACACAAACCATCTTACTTGGGTTTCTCTCACCTTGCACGTGGGGTATCAAGACTGCTCCAGCAAAGCGCAGCCACTGCTCCTTACCATGGACGAGGGGTATCTCCTCACCGCCGCCCCTCCTGACCTTGAACGTGAATAGCTCCTTTAGGCCCTCCTGTGCCCGCGCAGCCACCGCTCCTTTGATATGCGGCTGCTCCTCCCAGCCGCTGCCCCTGGCCTCAGGTGGGGGTATCTCCTCTGGACTGCTCCTGCGCTGTTGCAGCCTGGCACTCTTGGCCACTGCCCCTGACCTTGGACGCTTCGTAGCTCCTCTCAGCTGCCTCCCCTGACCTCGGACGCTGGGTAGCTCCTCTCGGCCGTGCTCTGTGAGCCGTCGTAGCCACCCAGAATCAGTCATAGGTACACCCAAGTCCCCTCCCTCCCAAACCTCCATCCCATCTGCCTTCCCATCCCACCCTTCAGCCTGTCGCAGAGCCCCAGTTTGAGTTCCCTGAGTCATACAGCAAATTTCCATTGGCTATCTATTTTATATATGGTACTGTAAATTTCCATGTTACTCTCTCCATACATCCCCCCTTCTCCCTGCTCCCCTCTCTCCATATCCATAGGTCTGGTCTCTATGTCTCTTCCTCCTTAATTTCTTTCTAAATATTTAAAGGTAATAAAAAGATTAATCCATGATCCTAAGAACTTCTCAAAGCTAAATCTATGGAATTTTTTATTGTGAGAAAACACATATAAGGACAAATCCAGATGTACTTTGGTATCTGTTCAAACATCTTTGTGTAGAAAAGAAAGAAATGAATACCTTGTTTTCCTTACCACATGCTCAAAAAGTATACATTTTCATTACATGCCCCAATCAGAGTGAAGATAAGATCAGTCACTGAACCAAAAGAACACTTCTAGAAACATCCACTTGAAGTTCAAAGAGAAATCAATAATTATTGACTGAGCCCAAAATTAGGGACTTCAACTGAAAATCACCCAGGGCAGACACTCTAGTTATTCTGTTGCCAAGTCATATCTGACTCTTCATGACCTCATGGACTGCAGCATGCCAGCCTTCCCTGTTCCTTACCATCTCTCGGGATTTTCCCAAGTTCATGTCCATTGAATCAGTGTTGCCATCCAACCATCTCATCCTCTGTTGCCCTCTTCTCCTTCTACTGATATAGTAACAATATGCCAGTCTGTAGCACTACTTTCTCCCAAAAGTAGACCCAAAGGCAGGACTTTCCCATCATGAGGAGCATGACTGTATTTGGAATAATGCCTGGATAAAGATTCCTACACATGTAACAAGTCTAAAATAGACTTTCCAGGTTTTCAAGAGGTTGAACTAGTTCCCCATATGATACAATCTATGAAAATGCAAATGCCAAAAAGAAATGAAGAGAAAATATTTCCAGAACAGAGAACTTAATTTCATGATAGCTTTCCACATAACTACATTATTTTAATAAACTTCCACTCAAAGTGTACTTTGGACATTATCATCTTTATTCTAGGTACTAGAGTTTTCCCTAAATAAGAGGGAAATTTCTAACCAATTAATCCTGGTTACCAAGAATGAAAAGAACATTCAACAGATCATAATTGATTTCATTACTTATGGAGAAAACATCATTGCTTACATTTCACCTACTGTCAAAGCATTATAACACACTTCTATAAAGCCTGAAGAGAAGTGTGTGTAGATATTTGTAAAAAGCAACATTAGAAGTGCTGGCTTCCCTCTTCTTTTCCTAACACATTTTCAGAGATGACCTCTAGCATCTAGACAGTCTCTGATGGGTCAGGAGAACATTTCAGTATCGCTAAGACTGTTTAGAAATTGGGATGCATTTGCTGTAAGCTTAGAGATGATGATCTTAAATAAAGAATTACTTACTTTATTTCCTAAATTCCTCTGACTCCCACTGATGTGATTTCATTTTGAAAACAATTCATCTTAAAGTTGCAGGAGAACAGTTTTTGTAAAATTTTCTGAAGCTGAGGGCAACCTTTACATAACATACTATGAAAAAGATCTGCAGCATAGGGCTATGCTTGTCAGTGTGTATGTGGTGCATATCTATGAATTGAGATCTCCAACTGACAGCTGTATTAAAATGTGAATCTGTATCTTTTCTATATGGAATCACAGAATATTGACACCATTTAGTTTAAACAAACAATCCACTGTCAGCATTTTTTTTTTTAAATTATTTACATGTGTAAATGCCTTGATAGACAGGGACTGACAAAATTTCAGTCAAGATGGCAGAGTAGAAGGGTGTGCACTCATCTCCTGCAAGAGCACCAAAATTACCACTAGCTGTTGAACTCTGATTGACAGGGGGATACTGGAAACCACCAAAAAAATATACCCCACGTCCAAAGACAAAGAAGAAGCTGCACCAAGATGGTAGGAGGGGTGCAATCACAATAAAATCAAATCCCATACCAGTTGGGTGGGTGACCCACAAATTGGAGAACAATAATACCAAAGAATTTTCCCACTGTATGAAGGTTCTGAACCCCACATCAGGCTTCCCAGCCTGGGAATCCAACAAAGGGACTGGTAATTCCCAGGGAATCTGACCTTGAAGACCAGCAGGACTTCATTATATCCACAGGACTAGGAGAACCAGAGACTCCAGTCTTGGAGGACACAAGCTAACCTTTGTGCACACAAATACCCAGAGGAAAGGAGTAGTGATCCCACAGGAGACTGAACCAAAACTACCTGCTACTGTTGGGTCGTTTCCTGAGGAGACGTGAGTCAGCAGGGGCTTACCACAGGGACAGGGGCACTGGCATCAGCAGCCCGGGAAGGTCTCCCGTGGCATAAGCCCTCTTGGAAGTGGCCATTAACCCTACCAAAGACACAAGGATTGGGTCGCTTCTGACCAAACAACTAACAAGGAGGGTGCACAACCCCACCCATCAGCAGATAACTGGATTAAAGCTTTACTGAGCAAGGTTCTGCCCACCAGAGCAAGGCCTAGTTTTTCCCCCTACCAATCCCTCCCATCAGGAAGCTTACACAAGTCTCTTAGCCTCATCCATCAGAGGGCAGACAGAAGAAGCAAAAAGAATTACAGTTCCACAGTGGCTAAAACAAGAACCACATTATAGAAAGTCAATCAGGATGAAAAAGTAGACAGTTATGTCCCAGATGAAGGGACAAGATCAAACCCAGAAAAACAACTAAATGAAGTGGAGATAGGAAACCTTCCAGAAAAAGAATTCAGAATAATGATACGGAAGATGATTCAGGATCTCAGGAAAAGAATGGAGGCAAAGATTGAAAAGATGCAAGAAGTGTTTACCAAAGACCTAAAAAACTAAAGAAGAAACAAGCAGAGATGAATAATATAAGAGAAGGAATCAATAGCAGAATAACTGAGACAGAAGAACAGATAAATGACCTAGAGGACAGAATGGTGGAAATCACTGCCACAGAACAGAATATAGAAAAAGAATGAAAAGAAATGAAGCCAGCCTAAGAGACCTCTGACACAACATTAAGCACACCAACATTCACAATATAGGGGTTCCAGAATGAGAAGAGAGAGAGAAAGGACCTGAAAATAATATTTGAAGGGATAATAGCTGAAAACTCCTCTAATATGAAAAATGAAATAGTCAACGAAATTTGGGAAGCACACAGAGTCCCAGGTGGGATAAACCCAAGGAGGAACACACTGAGACACACAATAAACAAACTGACAAAAATTAAAGACAAAAATAAAATATTAAAAGCAATAAGGCAAAAAATGACAAATTACATATAAGTGAACTCCCATCAGAAGACATTAAGAAGAGGTGGCAAGAATACACAGAACTGTACAAAAAAAAGATCTTTATGACCCAGATAATCACAATGGTGTGATCATTCACCTAGAGCCAGACATCCTGGAATGCGAAGTCAAGGGGGCGATAGGAAGCATATGAATAAAGCTAGTGGAGGAGATGGAACTCCAGTCGAGCTATTTCAAACACTAAAAGATGATACGATGAAAGTGCTGCACTCAATATGCCAGCAAATTTGGAAAGCTCAGCAGTGGCCACAGGGCTGGAAAAGGTCAGTTTTCATTCCAATCCCAAAGAAAGGCAATGCCAAAGAATTCTCAGACTATCGCACAACTGCACTCATCTCACATGCTAGTAAAATAATGCTCAAAATTCTCCAAGCCAGGCTTCAACAATACGTAAACTGTGAACTTCCAGATGTTCAAGCTGGTTTTACAAAAGGTAGAGGAACCAGAGATCAAATTGCCAACATTCGCTGGATCATTGACAAAGCAAGAGAGTTCCAGAAAAACATCTATTTCTGCTTTATTGACTATGCCAAAACCTTTGACTGTGTGGATCACAATAAACTGTGGAAAATTCTGAAAGAGATGGGAATACCAGACCACCTGACCTGCCTCTTGAGAAATCTGTATGCAGGTCAGGAAGCAACAGTTAGAACTGGAGATGGAACAACAAACTGGTTCCAAATAGAAAAAGGAGTACGTCAAGGCTGTATATTGTCACCCTACTTATTTAATTTATATGCAAAGTCCTCATTTACATGAGAAACGCTGGGCTGGATGCAGCACAGGCTGGAATTAAGATTGCCGGGAGAAATATCAATTACCTCAGAAATGCAGATGACCCCCACCCTTATGGCAGAAAGTGAAGAACTAAAGAGCCTCTTGATGAAAGTGAAAGAGGAGAGTGAAAAGGTTGGCTTAAAGCTCAACATTCAGAAAACGAAGATCATGGCATCCGGTCCCATTACTTCATGGCAAATAGATGGGGAAACAGTGGAAACAGTGTCAGACTTTACCTTTTTGGGCTCCAAAATCACTGCAGATGGTGACCACAGCCATGAAATTAAAAGATGCCGGCTCCGTGGAAGAAAAGCTATGACCAATCTAGACAGCATATTAAAAAGCAGAGACATTACTTTGCCTACAAAAGTTCTGTCTAGGCAAAGTCTATGTTTTTTTTTTTTTTTTCCCCAGTAGTCATATATGGATGTGAGAGTTGGACTATAAAGAAAGCTGAAAAATACCATTGGTAGCTTGATAGGGATTTGATTGAATCTATAAATTGCTTTGGGTAGTATATTCATTTTCACTATATTGATTCTTCTGATTCATGAACATGGTATATCTCTCCATCTATTACTGTCCTCTTTGATTTATTTCACCAGTGTTTTATAGTTTTCTATATATAGGTCTGGAGAAGGCAATGGCACCCCACTCCAGTACTGTTGCCCGGAAAATCCCATGGATGGAGGAGCCTGGTAGGCTGCAGTCCATGGGGTCGCTAAGAGTCAGACATGACTGAGCGACTTCACTTTCACTTTCCACTTTCATGCATTGGAGAAGGAAATGGCAACCCACTCCAGTGTTCTTGCCTGGAGAATCCCATGGACAGAGAAGCCTGGTAGGCTGCAGTTGATGGGGTCGCACAGAGTCAGACATGACTGAAGCAACTTAGTAGTAGTATATATAGGTCTTTAGTTTCTTTAGGTAGATATATTCCTCAGTATTTTATTCTTTTCGTTGCAATGGTGAATGGAATTGTTTCCTTAATTTCTCTTTCTATTTTCTCATTATTAGTGTATAGGAATGCAAGGGATTTCTGTGTGTTGATTTTATATCCTGAAACTTATGGAGACAGTGTGGAGATTCCTTAAAAAACTGGAAATAGAACTGCCTTATGACCCAGCAATCCCACTGCTGGGCATACACACCGAGGAAACCAGAATTGAAAGAGACACGTGTACCCCCAATGTTCATCACAGCACTGTTTATAATATCCAGGACATGGAAGCAACCTAGATTTCTATCAGCACATGAATGGATAAGAAAGCTGTGATACATATACACAATGGAGTATTACTCAGCCATTAAAAAGAATACACTTGAATCAGTTCTAATGAGGTGGATGAAACTGGAGCCTATTATACACAGTGAAGTAAGCCAGAAAGAAAAACACCAATACAGTATACTAACGCATATATATGGAATTTAGAAAGATGGTAATGATAACCCTGTATGCGAGCCAGCAAAAGAGACACAGATGTATAGGACAGTCTTTTGGACTCTGTGGGAGAGGGAGAGGGTGGGATGATTTGGGAGAATTGCCAGTCCTGCCCCGGTTGGATCCAGGGATTCCCTCAGGATGACGGCGTTGGCTATTAAGAGATAGCAAAGGCTGAAAGATTTATTAGATGCTCAATAATAACTGGTTTACACAGGAAATCAATAAAGTTCGTGACACCAAACTTGCTCTGACCATGGAGGCCGCAGGCGCCCTCTCGAATAGCGGAAGGTGCCCCACCTTAGGCACCTTCTCGAGTGGGTCTTAGAAGCCCAGGCAAATAAGTGGTCTCAGAGGACCCCCGCGGTCCAAATTATTTTGGCATGAAGGAAGAACAGAAGAGAAAAGGAGGTCAAGGAAACAAGAAAGAATGACACGGGGAGACCAAGCTTCAGTGAGCAAGGCCCGTAGCTTTATTTTCAACAGGGGCTTTTATACCATAAGTTGTACATAGAGGATAATAGGGGATGTGAAATCATGCAAAGTCAGCAGTCTTTGATCCTTATCGAAACCAGGGGTTCTTTCCTGCAAATTTATCGTATACAAATGATTTAGGTGATTTACATCATCTTCTGGCCAGAAAGCCTATTAACATTTTATGACTCTTGACAAAGGTTTGTCAATCCATAAGACTTATTTTCTCTAAAAGTAATTATTTTAAGGTTTGGCACCATCCTCCGAAGGTGTTAAATAAAGTTGCATTCCTATAGGGCAGAGGTGCAGTGGGTTTACAACAAAGGAAAGAATTTATTACCTTAAGGGTCTAAAGTTGCTAACACCAAGGCCACTACTTATCTTTTCTACATACCAACTATATTAATTAATACACATTCAAGGATACAATACATGGGATGTGGAAACTTGGCTGCAAGCTCATCAATGAAATCTTCTACTAGTTTTATTCTGACAGTTTCTAACTCTCTGAGAGGCTCTAAGCTATTTGAATATCTTAAGCTTCCTCTGCCTCTCGAGGCTGAGAGACTGTAAACAATAGTATGCATAACTGTAGGAGTCCAGGTAAACTTGTCAGGCTAGTTAGAGAGCTATCTGAGGGGTTTGGATTTAAACACTCCTAATGCCCAGGAACTTATTAACTGGAGCTGTAAGTTAACTCTTTTTAGAGAAAGTGAGATGGTGGTGGAGGACAGCCCCTGTAAAGTCAGAGGTGAGAGCACACAGCAATAAAGTAGGCAGACTCTGGTTTTTGGGGTAGATGCTCGAGAATATCCAGGGGGACTCCTGAGGCTTGATCCCGCCTTTGCGTGTGCCGAACCTCCTTCCTCATGACCTTTGCCATGGGCGGAGCTCCTCATGCCGGCTCCCAGCAGAGAATGGCATTGAAACATGTATAATATCATATATGAAATGAATCGCCAGTCCAGGTTCTATGCATGATACTGGATGCTTGGGGCTGGTGCACTGAGATTACCCAGAGGGATGGTATGGGGAGGGAGGAGGGAGGGGGGTTCAGGATGGGGAACACCTGTATACTTGTGGCAGATTCATGTTGATGTATGGCAAAACCAATACAATATTGTAAAGTAATTAACCTCCAATTAAAATAAATAAATTTATATTAAAAAATAATAAAGAAAGCTGAGCACCAAAGAATTGATGCTTTTTAATTGTGGTGTTGGAGAAGACTCTTGAGAGTCCTTTGGAGTGCAAGGAGATCCAACCAGTCCATCCTAAAGGAGATCAGTCCTGAGTGTTCATTGGAAGGTCTGATGTTGAAGCTGAAACTCCAGTATTTTGGCCACCTGATGCAAAAAACTGACTCATTTGAAAAGACCCTGATGCAGGAAAAGATTGAAGGTGGAGGAGAAGGGGACAACAGAGGATGAGATAGTTGGATGGCATCACCAACTCAGTAGACATGAGTTTGGGCAAGCTCTGGGAGTTGGTGATGGACAGGGAGGCCTGATGTTCTGCAGTCCATGGGGTCATGAACGGTCGGACACGACTGAGCGACTGAACTGAGCTGATCTGAACTCCCATTAGTCTACCAGCTGATTTCTCAACAGAAATTCTACAAGAAAATGGCCTGATATATTTAAAGTAATGAAAGGGAAGAAAGCAAAACCAAGAATACTCCACCCAGCAAGACTCTTGTTTAAGATTTGATGGAGAAATCAAAAGCTATCCAGACAAGCAAAAGTTCAGAGAATTCAGCACCACCAAACCAGCTTCACAATAAATGCTAAAGGAACTTCTGTAGGCAGGAAATTCAAGAGAAAGAAAAGACTTACACAAAATAAACCCAAAGCAAGAAAATGGTAATAGGATCACATATGTGGATAACTACATTAAATATAAATGGATTAAATGCACCAAAAAAGACAGAGACTGGCTGAGCAGATGAGAACATGTTGCATGGATGCATTTCCACTTATCATGTTACTCTGCTTGATCCCCCCAAATTGTATGTGATTATTGTATATTATTAAGTTAATCATGTTCCCTTTATGACTTGCAATTTTAATTATCTTTTTTTGGGGGGGGGGTCTGGCTATTGATTTGTTTGATAAACATCTTTTATTATTGTGATTATGTAACCATTACTCACATAATACCATTGTATCATGATTAGTCAACAGAAAAATAATAGAAATCTGTATCATCAAAACTGCTGTTTAAAAAACCCGTAATCATTTTTTAAAATCCAGATGCATATCAGAATTATCTTGGAATGTTTTGAAAAATATAAATAACCAGGTATTGCTTTTTTTCCTCCAGAACTCCAGATGTTTCTAATAAGCAGCCATGTTTAAAAACAATTGGACCATATGGTGATCTTTTAATTTTACCTAGCTTGTTTCACTATTTCTATTTCATATTCAGTACTCCCATTCTATTTATTTGTTTTCCAATTTCTCCATCTTTTTTTATTGATGTTCTTTCTCAAACCCTTATCAAGCATAGTAGAAAAATTTGTGTATACATATATATAAATAATATATATAATATATGTATTTTAGAAAACTGAACAATTCTTGCCTAACTAAAAAATTTATGACATTTTGATTCCACTTGTTTGACTTAGTATGAATAGAATGCTAGATGTCTAATTAAAAAAAAAATAGACATGCAACAAGTAACAGAGGTTTACTGTATAGCACAGGGAACTATAGTTAATATCTTACAATAAGCTTTAATGGAAAATAATTTCAAAAATAATATATATGTATAACTGAATCACCTTGCTGTGCACCTGAAACATTGTAAGTCAACAATGTTTTAATAAATATATATATATAGAAAAAAGTTAAAAATAAACACTTCAAAAAAAGAAAGAGGTCCAACAGTCTAACACCACAGTACTAACAATGACATCCTTCTTGTGTGGGTGTCAGGTGTTGGGAAATTACCTTACATGATTTTTCCCAATCACTTGCTCTCAGATGCTCTTGGATGGTCTTTTGCAAATTTTTTTCAGCCCAGCAAGTTGATATCACTACTTCCTTGTTTCCAAGTTTAATAATGGAATCTCTCTTTATCCCTCTCATTTAGACACAATTTCTTTATTTGGGGAAAAAAAAATAACTTTCTAACTATCTATTTAACAATGGGCCACATCACAATAACCTTTGCACATGATGACTTTAATTGGGGGCACTTTTTTTGATGCAGTATAATTAAGGGTTTATTTGAAATATCTTATGTTATAAACTGAGATAAACTTGGAAAACTACAAAAAAAAAAAAGAAAAAAGAAGAAGAAGAAAGACAGGGACTGTTTGTCTCAATGCTGGGGACCACAACTTAATAACCAGTAGATGATCAGTAAATGCTTGATGAGTGAAAAGGCCCCCTCTTCTTACCTGTTAGAACCTGAGGCCAAAAGAAGTGGCTAGCACAGCTCTTCCAAAGCTCTGTTCCAGCAGAACCAGAATATCTAACATCTCCACCTACGTTCCAATTCCCTGCCCGATCAGATCAGATCAGATCAGGTCAGTCGCTCAGTCGTGTCCGACTCTTTGCGACCTCATGAATCACAGCACACCAGGCCTCCCTGTCCCTCACCAACACCCGGGGTTTACCCAGACTCCGTCCATCGAGTCAGTGATGCCATCCAGACATTTCATCCTCTGTCATCCCCTTCTCCTCTTGCCCCCAATTCCTCCCAGCATCAGAGTCTTTTCCAAAGAGTCAACTCTTCGCATGAGGTGGCCAAAGTACTGGAGGTTCAGCTTTAGCATCATTCCTTCCAAAGAAATCCCAGGGCTGATCTCCTTCAGAATGGACTGGTTGGATCTCCTTGCAGTGCAAGGGACTCTCAAGACTCTTCTCCAACACCACAGTTCAAAAGCATCAATTCTTTGGCGCTCAGCCTTCTTCACAGTCCAATTCTCACATCCATACATGACCACAGGATAAACCATAGCCTTGACTAGATGAAACTTCGTTGGCAAAGTAATGTCTCTGCTTTTGAATATGCTATCTAGGTTGGTCATAACTTGCCTTCCAAGGAGTAAGCGTCTTTTAATTTCATGGCTGCCATCACAATCTGCAGTGATTTTGGAGCCCAGAAAATTAAAGTCTGACACTGTTTCCCCATCTATTTGCCATGAAGTGATGGGACCAGATGCCATGATCTTCGTTTTCTGAATGTTGAGCTTTAAGCCAACTTTTTCACTCTCGACTTTCACCTTCATCAAGAGGCTTTTGAGTTCCTCTTCACTTTCTGCCATAAGGGTGGTGTCATCTGCATATCTGAGGTTATTGATATTTCTCCCGGCAATCTTGATTCCAGCTTGTGTTTCTTCCAGTCCAGCGTTTCTCATGATGTACTCTGCATATAAGTTAAATAAGCAGGGTGACAATATACAGCCTTGACGTACTCCTTTTCCTATTTGGAACCAGTCTGTTGTTCCATGTCCAGTTCTAACTGTTGCTTCCTAACCTGCATACAAATTTCTCAAGAGGAAGATCAGGTGGTCTGGTATTCCCATCTCTTTCAGAATTTTCCACAGTTTATTGTGATCCACACAGTCAAAGGTTTTGGCATAGTCAATAAAGCAGAAATAGATGTTTTTCTGGAACTCTCTTGCTTTTTCCATGATCCAGCGGATGTTGGCAATTTGATCTCTGGTTCCTCTGCCTTTTCTAAAACCAGCTTGAACATCAGGAAGTTCACAGTTCACATATTGCTGAAGCCTGTCCAACAATAGTTTTTAAATGTCTACTTATGTTTAAAAATGGCTGAATTCCTCATTATTTCTTAATTTCCTTTAGTTTATAAGGCAAAACTGCTGCTGCTGCTAAGTCACTTCAGTCGTGTCCGACTCTGTGTGACCCCATAGACGGCAGCCCATCAGGCTCCCCCATCCCTGCGATTCTCCAGGCAAGAACACTGGAGTAGGTTGCTATTTCCTTCTCCAATGCATGAAAGTGAAAAGTGAAAGTGAAGTCGCTCAGTCATGTCCGACTCTTAGCGACCTCATGGACTACAGCCTTCCAGGCTCCTTTGTCCATGGGATTTTCCAGGCAAGAGTACTGGAGTGGGGTGCCATTGCCTTTTCCAAAGACAAAACTATTAGGCACCAAATATTTCACCCACATAAGCACCACGATTTGCCTTCAATGCTCAACTAAACCCCAGGGAAATGTATTACATGTCTGACGGTTTCATTTCCTTGATTGACAGACACAGAATTTGGAAGCTTAGATAGTCTGGTTCTAGGAACCAGAGCTTCCAAAGTATAAATACATGTGGTTTTCTCTTCATGTGATCACAAACCAGCAATCAAGTCCACCATAAATAATCTATTGTAAATTTTACTTTGACAATAAACTATAGGAAAGAGTTCAACTGAATATATCACTGAAGGAGTAAATAATTGATGGCCCTGAAGCATTTTGTGCAAAGCAGGCCTATAATCTTTGCAGTATAATACTTATTTGGGCTTCTATTTTCCTGAAAGAATGAGATTCTGCTAAGAGATAGAGGAAGGGGAGGAAGACAAGCACCAGTGTGCTGACTGCTCTAAGATTAGAGACTTTGAAGATTTAAACTTGATCCCAAATCCTTGAATAATAAATAAATCAGCATTTGGAGAAGCCTACAGGTCTTAAACATGAAAAACCTGGTTAACTGTGGTCATGAGCACCCAGAGGCTGAAATAACAGAGGCTCCCAACTTGATGCCCATAGTTTTTACGTTAACTGACAAAGTGGAGCAACTTCACAGCCATAATAGTATGGACTTCTCCAAATACTTCCTCACTACAGCTTCATAATAAAATGAGATCTGTATGGGCCTTTGTAGTTAACCATTCTGTGCTTGGCTCACTACCTGGACCAAACAATATGTTTTGAATACATCTACACAAGATGCTTCCCTGAATAGTTTGCATTAATCCTCACAAGAGTCTTGTGAAACAGGAAGGGCATGTGAAATTACTCCCATTTCACAAGAAAGGAAGTTCCCAGATAGCATTTCCTCATCATCAGTAAGGTTCACTAGTCACTGACCATGAGCTAAGTGTTGTGAGTATATCAATAAGCTTATTTCTAACACAGTCAAAAAGTGTATTAATAGAATCCCCATTTAGAGATAAGAAAACAGACACAAAGAAATTAAGTAACCAGCACATAAGAATTATATTAATATAACTATAACCTACTATTACCATTTGTAACTAGCACCAGGACTGAACCCAGGCAGCTGACTTCAGGCAGAGTCACACTTTTAAATCAAGACAGACCACATCCTGCCTTGAGATTTGCCTGTCCAATAGGATCCATCTGCTTTGGCCTTGGTCACATGGTGAGTTGATGGCCAGGCCAAGGCTACTCCTATCCTCCCTCCAGTCCACATACCTGCCTCAACAAGTCCTGTCAATCATCGCCTACAAAAATAAAGCTGCCCTGGACCTCAGCACAAGTCCAACCAACTGAACAAAGGAGCATGTACACTGATGAAATAACGCTTCATAGAAACCCAGGTCAGGAGGCTACCTTTAGAAGCAAAACAAGTCAAAGGCCTCAAGGTGGAAGAAAAAACCACTGAGAAACCTCCAGGGACACTCATATTGAGAAACTTACTACTGAAGATCCATGTGCTATGTACTACAAAGGGTCTTACATGTCACCAAGTGTCCACTGTAAAACTATAAAGTTAGTTTCTTTGAAAAAGATGCTTACATTTTACCAATTTGATATTTTAATGAATTTTTATTACTATTTTTATGTAAACCTCAATGCATGGGCATATGTCAGAGCTCTGTGATTCCAGAAATGGATGGGAAAAGAAAGAAACACACAGCCTGTCTCTTGCAGATTCATTGTAAGAAGGTCCTATCTAGACAACAGCCTAACTTAACACTGTATGACACAGCCAGCTTTTAGAAACTAGTCAACAACATTAAAACATGTTTGCATCTAACATAGGATATTTTATATGCCACATAACAAATGGGTTTCTAAGTCATTCTGCAAAGTGAACATTTATCTTTACACACACACTAAAATTGGAATAAAAACTTATATGCCCCCATATTCAGATCAGTAAAGTTTTTTGTAGAAAATAGATCAATATGCACAGTGATTATCTTCTAAGTATCTCATCCATTGTCAAATATCAAATGTAATCAGGAACTAAATGCATTAATAAGACATACTTACTGAGAAACTTGGTGTCTGACTTACCTATTGGATTTCTATTGAAGAACAGCTTTGGCGCTCTGAAAATGGACTCCAACATTTTGTTGTGCAAAGTTTGTGAAGAATTAACAAGGACGTAGAATATCAACAAAGATCTTATGATGCCATAAAGGATGATACCTATGGTTAGAACTGAAATAAAGTAGCATCACTCAGCAAAAGATCTCTGTCTTTCCTTCAATTATGTGAAAGCATGGCAGACAGCTTACAAAAATGTTATGTGCTTTATTCTATAAATATAATTTATATATAAATTCACCTATAGACTATAGAATAAATATATAATGGATTCTATTTGAGTTTAATACATTCACTAGGTATATTTACAAAGAAGAATATAAAAATAAGTATGGTTCTCTTATTAAATAGAAACAACATGAGAAAAAAATCAGGTGTAAAATACAAACTCAGATTTTCCTAATCCAATTACAAGTACTAATAAAACCTCAGAAGAAAGAAAATGATAAAAACTAGTATCTTCCTTTTGCCATATTTCAAATCTCATTATTTACAACATGTCCCATAATCTAAAACTGAGAAATGTTTTGATACCACCATGAATTAAAAGGGAATAAGAGAGATGACTTACCATTTCCTTATAAATGGTAAATGTATATGGAAATTTACTTCCATGTAAAGTAACTATTTCCATGCCCAAGCAGCTTTAAAGAGTATAAAAAGACCATATTAAGTTGCAAGCAGACAATCTCTTCAATAATTGAATTACAAGGAAACATGTGGGAGGAGGAGCCAAAATGGCAGAGGAGTAGGACGGGGAGAACACTTTCTCCCCCAAAAATTCATCAAAAGAGCATTTAAACATCGAGTAAATTCCACAAAACAACTTCTGAATGCCGGCAGAGGACATCAGGCACCCAGAAAAGCAACCTAACTCTTCGAAAGGAGGTAGGAAATAATATAAAAGACAAAAACAGAGATAAAAGAGGGAGGGACAGAGTTCCATCCCGGGAAGGGAGTCTTAAAAAGAGAGAAGTTTCCAAACACCAGGAAACCTTCTCACTGCCGAAACTGTGCCAAGCTTTGGAAGCACAGAGGGCAACATAATAGGGAGAAAAGATAAATAATTAAAACTCGCAGTTTGCGAGCCCTACGGTAACTCCCCCAGCGGAGAAGCAGTGCAGACGCCTGCACACACCAGTAGCAAGTGGGGGCTGAGCAGGGAGGCGCAGCGTGGGCTGCATCGCTTAGAGTAAGAATCTGGCCTGAATACCCTGAGCGCTATCTGAGCGAAATAATTTGGGCTAGCAAACCAGACTGTGGGATATCTACCACGCGAAAAGCCAGCCCTAACCTAAGACACCGCCAGGCCCACGCACGGAACAAAGGACTGAACAGAGATAGCCGGCTGCAGACCTTCCCCCTCTGGTGACAGGCAGCCAGAGCCGGAAGGGGGCAATTGTAGCCCCAGAGAGACATTATCTGTAAAACTGTAAGCAGGCTTCTTTGCTAACTAAAACTTCTTGGGGGTCTGGACGGTCAACATCTGCCTGAGAAGGTGCGCCGGCTTTACACCCAGATAACCGAGTGGCGGGGAGGCGATAAGTCGCAGCATTGGCGCTCACCAAACACCTCATCACCTGAGCTGCTCGGACCTGGGAAGAGCACAAAACGCAGACCCAACTGAGTCTGTGCCTCTGAGGACTACCCGAGTGCCTGAACCTGAGTGGCTTGGACCTGGGAGGTGCATGCAGCCCAGGGCCAGCCTTGGATTGTTCCCGGCGGAACAACCTAGAGCCCGAGCAGTGTGGACAGGGAGGCTACACATGCCGTGAGTGGGGGCAGACCCAGTGTGGTTGACGCACTGCGAGTGCACGCCAGTGTTGTTTGTTTGCAGCATCCCTCCCTCCCTCCCCACAGTGCGACTGAATAAGTGAGCTTTAAAAAAAAAAAAAAAGTGTCCGCCACCTTCCCTTTTGTGTCAGGGCGGAAACCAGACACTGAAGAGACCAGCAATCAGAAGAAGCTATAACAGAGGGAAACGCCTTGGAAGCTACAGGCAATAGATTAAAACCCCATGGTTACTACGGACTACATAGGAAGGGGCCTATAGATCTTGAGAAATATAAGTGAGACCAAGGAACTAGCCAAAAATGAACTGAACCCACAATACTCACAACAAAACCAGAGAAAGTCCTAGATATATTTTTACTATTTTTACGATCATTCTTTCTTTCTTTTCTTTTTTTAAATTTTTTTTAATTTTAAGTCCTCTATTGTTCCTTCAATTTTCACTTTTATAACCTATTACTTTGCAAAAAAAAAACCCTATTTTTTTCTTCTTCAGCAAACTTCATATATATATATTTTATAATTTTTTGACCTTGTTTTGTTTTTTTTGTTTGTTTTCTTCTTTTCTTTAACATTGTATTTTTGAAATTTCAAACTCTACTCCAGATTTTTAATTTTAGCTTTTTGGTATATGTTATCAATTTTGTACCTATAGTTTTTTTTATAATTTCTGTGACTTTTTTTTTTCTTTCCTCTGTTTCTTTCTCTTCTTCTTTTATATAACATTGTATACCTGAAATTCCAAACTCTACTCTAGATTTTTAATTTATGCTTTATGGTATTTGATATCAATTTTGTACCTGTATTTTCTTTATAATTTTTGCGACATTGTTTTTGTTTGTTTGTTTGTTTTCTCTCTTCATTTTTCTTCTTCCTTTTTTTTTAACATTGTATTTTTGAAATTCCAAACTCTACTCTAGATTTTTAATTTTTGCTTTTTGGTATTAGTTATCAATTTTGTACCTGTATTTTCTTTATAATTTTCACGACCTTGTTTGTTTTTCTTTGTTCGTTTTTTCTCTCTTTCTTTTCCTTCTTCTTTTCTTTAATATCGTATTTTTGAAATTCCAAAATCTACTTTAGGTTTTTAATTTTTGCTTTTATGTATTTGTTATCAATTTTGTACCTTTAAGAACCCAATCTTCAGGACCCATTTTTCACTAGGGAGCGAGATTACTGGCTTGACTGCTCTATCTCCCTTTGGACTCTCCTTTTTCTCCACCAGGTCGCCTGTGTCTCCTCCCTAACCCCTCTCCACTCTACCCAACTCTGTGAATTTCTGTGTGTTCCAGACGGTGGAGAACACTTAGGGAACTGATTACTGGCTGGATCTGCCTCCCCCCTTTTCATTCCCCCCTTTTATCCTTCAGGCCACCTCTGTCTCCTTCCTCCTTCTTCTCTTCTCTGTATAACTCCGTGAACATCTCTGAGTGGTCCAGTTGTGGAGTGCACATAAGTAAGTGACTACTGGCTAGCCCACTCTCTCCACTATTGGGTCCACCTCATCTCATTTGGGTCACCTCTAACTCCCTCCTCCCTCTTCTCTTCTCCATGTAACGCTGTGAAGCTCTCTGAGTGACCCTCACAGTAGAGAAACTTTTCATCTTTAATGTAGATGTTTTATCAATGGTGCTGTATAGAAGGAGAAGTTTTGAAACTACTGTAAAAATAAGACCGATAACTGGAAGCAGGAAGCTTAAGTCCAAACCCTGACTCCAGGGAACTCCTGACTCCAAGGGACATTATTTGACAGGAGCTCATCAAACGCCTCCATACTGACACTGAAACCAAGCACCATACAAGGGCCAACAAGTTCCAGGGCAAGACACACCAAGCAAATTCTCCAGCAACAAAGGAACACAGACCTGAGCTTCAAGATACAGGCTGCCCAAAGTCACCCCAAAACCATAGACATCTCATAACTCATTACTGGACATTTCATTACACTCCAGAGAGAAGAAATACAGCTCCACCCACCAGAACACTGACACAAGCTTCCCTAACCAGGAAACCTTGACAAGCCACCTGTAAAAACCCACACACAGTGAGGAAAAGCCACAATAAAGAGAACTCCACAAACTGCCAGAATACAGAAAGGACACCCCAAACACAGCAATTTAAACAAGATGAAGAGACAGAGGAATACCCAGCAGATAAAGGAACAGGATAAATGCCCACCAAACCAAACAAAAGAGGAAGAGATAGGGAATCTACCTGATAAAGAATTCCAAATAATGATAGTGAAATTGATCCAAAATCTTGAAATTAAAATGGAATCACAGATAAATAGCCTGGAGACAAGGATTGAGAAGATGCAAGAAAGGTTTAACAAGGACCTAGAAGAAATAAAAAAGAGTCAATATACAATGAATAATGCAATAAATGAAATTAAAAACACTCTGGAGGCAACAAATAGTAGAATAACAGAGGCAGAAGATAGGATTAGTGAATTAGAAGATACAATGGTAGAAATAAATGAATCAGAGAGGATAAAAGAAAAACGAATTAAAAGAAATGAGGACAATCTCAGAGACCTCCAAGACAATATTAAATGCTACAACATTCGAATCATAGGGGTCCCAGAAGAAGAAGACAAAAAGAAAGACCATGAGAAAATACTTGAGGAGATAATAGTGGAAAACTTCCCTAAAATGGGGAAGGAAATAATCACCCAAGTCCAAGAAACCCAGAGAGTCCCAAACAGGATAAACCCAAGGCTAAACACCCCAAGACACATATTAATCAAATTAACAAAGATCAAACACAAAGAACAAATATTAAAAGCAGCAAGGGAAAAACAACAAATAACACACAAGGGAATTCCCATAAGGATAACAGTTGATCTTTCAATAGGAACTCTTCAAGCCAGGAGGGAATGGCAAGACATACTTAAAATGATGAAAGAAAATAACCTACAGCCCAGATTATTGTACCCAGCAAGGATCTCATTCAAGTATGAAGGAGAAATCAAAAGCTGTTCAGACAAGCAAAAGCTGAGAGAATTCTGCACCACCAAACTAGCTCTCCAACAAATACTAAAGGATATTCTCTAGACAGGAAACACAAAAAAGGTGTATAAATTCGAACCCAAAACAATAAAGTAAATGGCAACGGGATCATACTTATCAGTAATTACCTTAAACGTAAATGGATTGAATGCCCCAACCAAAAGACAAAGACTGGATGAATGGATACAAAAACAAGACCCCTACATATATTGTCTACAAGAGACCCACCTCAAAACAGGGGACACATACAGACTGAAAGTGAAGGGCTGGAAAAAGATGTTCCATGCAAATAGGGACCAAAAAAAAGCAGGAGTAGCAATACTCATATCAGATAAAATAGACTTTAAAACAAAGGCTGTGAAAAGAGACAAAGAAGGTCACTACATAATGATCAAAGGATCAATCCAAGAAGAAGATATAACAATTATAAATATATATGCACCCAACACGGGAGCACCGCAGTATGTAAGACAAATGCTAACAAGTATGAAAGGAGAAATTAACAATAACACAATAATAGTGGGAGACTTTAATACCCCACTCACACCTATGGATATATCAACTAAACAGAAAATTAACCAGGAAACACAAACTTTAAATGATACAATAGACCAGTTAGGCCTAATTGATATCTATAGGACATTTCATCCCAAAACAATGAATTTCACCTTTTTCTCAAGCGCACATGGAACCTTCTCCAGGATAGATCACATCCTGGGCCATAAAGCTAGCCTTGGTAAATTCAAAAAAATAGAAATCATTCCAAGCATCTTTTCTGACCACAAAGCAGTAAGATTAGACCTCAATTACAGGAGAAAAACTATTAAAAATTCCAACATATGGAGGCTGAACAACATGCTGCTAAATAACCAACAAATCACAGAAGAAATCAAGAAAGAAATCAAAATTTGCATAGAAACGAATGAAAATGAAAACACAACAACCCAAAACCTGTGGGACACAGTAAAAGCAGTCCTAAGGGGAAAGTTCATAGCAATACAGGCACACCTCAAGAAACAAGAAAAAAGTCAAATAAATAACCTAACTCTACACCTAAAGCAACTAGAAAAGGAAGAAATGAAGAACCCCAGGGTTAGTAGAAGGAAAGAAATCTTAAAAATTAGAGCAGAAATAAATGCAAAAGAAACAAAAGAGACCATAGCAAAAATCAACAAAACCAAAAGCTGGTTCTTTGAAAGGATAAATAAAATTGACAAACCATTAGCCAGACTCATCAAGAAACAAAGGGAGAAAAATCAAATCAATAAAATTAGAAATGAAACCGGAGAGATCACAACAGACAACACAGAAATACAAAGGATCATAAGAGACTACTATCAACAATTCTATGCCAATAAAATGGACAACGTGGAAGAAATGGACAAATTCTTAGAAAAGTACAACTTTCCAAAACTCGACCAGGAAGAAATAGAAAATCTTAACAGACCCATCACAAGCACGGAAATTGAAACTGTAATCAAAAATCTTCCAGCAAACAAAAGCCCAGGTCCAGACGGCTTCACAGCTGAATTCTACCAAAATTTAGAGAAGAGCTAACACCTATCCTGCTCAAACTCTTCCAGAAAATTACAGAGGAAGGTAAACTTCCAAACTCATTCTATGAGGCCACCATCACCCTGATACCAAAACCTGACAAAGATCCCACACAAAAAAGAAAACTACAGGCCAATATCACTGATGAACATAGATGCAAAAATCCTAAACAAAATTCTAGCAATCAGAATCCAACAACACATTAAAAAGATCATACACCATGACCAAGTGGGCTTTATCCCAGGGATGCAAGGATTCTTCAATATCTGCAAATCAATCAATGTAATACACCACATTAACAAATTGAAAAATAAAAACCATATGATTATCTCAATAGATGCAGAGAAAGCCTTTGACAAAATTCAACATCCATTTATGATAAAAACTCTCCAGAAAGCAGGAATAGAAGGAACATACCTCAACATAATAAAGGCTATATATGACAAACCCACAGCAAACATTATCCTCAATGGTGAAAAATTGAATGCATTTCCTCTAAAGACAGGAACAAGACAAAGGTGCCCACTTTCACCATTATTATTCAACATAGTTTTGGAAGTTTTGGCCACAGCAATCAGAGCAGAAAAAGAAATAAAAGGAATCCAAATTGGAAAAGAAGAAGTAAAACTCTCACTGTTTGCAGATGACATGACCCTCTACATAGAAAACCCTAAAGACTCCACCAGAAAATTACTAGAACTAATCAATGACTATAGTAAAGTTTCAGGGTATAAAATCAACACAGAGAAATCCCTTGCATCCCTATACACTAATAATGAGAAAACAGAAAGAGAAATTAAGGAAACAATTCCATTCACCATTGCAACGGAAAGAATAAAATACTTAGGAATATATCTACCTAAAGAAACTAAAGACCTATACATAGAAAACTATAAAACACTAGTGAAAGAAATCAAAGAGGACACTAATAGATGGAGAAATATACCATGTTCATGGATTGGAAGAATCAATATAGCGAAAATGAGTACACTACCCAAAGCAATTTATAGATTCAATGCAATCCCTATCAAGCTACCAACAGTATTCTTCACAGAGCTAGAACAAATAATTTCACAATTTGTATGGAAATACAGAAAACCTTGAATAGCCAAAGCGATCTTGAGAAAGAAGAATGGAACTGGAGGAATCAACCTACCTGACTTCAGGCTCTACTACAAAGCCACAGTCATCAAGACAGTATGGTACTGGCACAAAGACACACATATAGATCAATGGAACAAAATAGAAAGCCCAGAGATAAATCCACGCACATATGGACACCTTATCTTTGACAAAGGAGGCAAGAATATACAATGGATTAAAGACAATCTCTTTAACAAGTGGTGCCGGGAAATCTGGTCAACCACTTGCAAAAGAATGAATCTAGAACACTTTCTAACACCATACACAAAAATAAACTCAAAATGGATTAAAGATCTCAACGTAAGACCAGAAACTATAAAACTCCTAAAGGAGAACATAGGCAAAACACTCTCTGACACACATCACAGCAGGATCCTCTATGACCCACCTCCCAGAATATTGGAAATTAAAGCAAAAATAAACAAATGGGACCTAATTAACCTTAAAAGCTTCTGCACATCAAAGGAAACTATTAGCAAGGTGAAAAGACAGCCTTCAGAATGGGAGAAAATAATAGCAAATGAAGCAACTGACAAACAACTAATCTCAAAAATATACAAGCAACTCCTACAGCTCAACTCCAGAAAAATTAATGACCCAATCAAAAAATGGGCCAAGAACTAAATAGACATTTCTCCAAAGAAGACACACAGATGGCTAACAAACACATGAAAAGATGCTCAACATCACTCATTATCAGAGAAATGCAAATCAAAACCACTATGAGGTACCATTTCACACCAGTCAGAATGGTAGTCATGTATGGATGTGAGAGTTGGACTGTGAAGAAGGCTGAGTGCCGAAGAATTGATGCTTTTGAACTGTGGTGTTGGAGAAGACTCTTGAGAGTCCCTTGGACTGCAAGGAGATCCAACCAGTCCATTCTGAAGGAGATCAGCCCTGGGATTTCTTTGGAAGGAATGATGCTAAAGCTGAACCTCCAGTACTTTGGCCACCTCATGTGAAGAGTTGACTCACTGGAAAAGACTCTGATGCTGGGGGGGATTGGGGGCAGGAGGAGAAGGGGACGACAGAGGATGAGATGGCTGGATGGCATCACTGACTCGATGGATATGAGTCTGGGTGAACTCCGGGAGTTGGTGATGGACAGGGAGGCCTGGCGTGCTGTGATTCATGGGGTCGCAAAGAGTCGGACACGACTGAGTGACTGGACTGAACTGAACTATCTAGCAAAAAAGAACCTATTTTTAAAGCAAATTTCATATATACTTTTTATAATTTTTGTGATTTTTTTTAATATTGTATTTTTGAGAGTTTATCCTCTACTCTTGATTTTCAATCTTTTCTTTTGGGTATTTGTTATCAATTTTGTACCTTTAAGAATCCAATCTTCAGTATCCATTTTTACTTAGGAGTGTGATTACTGGCTTGATTGCCCTCTCCCTCTTTTGACTCTCCTTGTTCTCCCCCAGGTCACATGCATTTCCTCCCTCCCACCTCTTCTCTACTCAACTCTGTGAATCTCTTTGGGTATTCTGAGCTTTGGAGAACACTTAGGGAAATGATCACTGGCTAGATCTGTCTCTTGCCTTTTGACACCCCATGTTCTCTTCTTGGTCACCTCTATCTCCTTCCTCCCTCTCTCTTCTCTGTGTAACTCTGTGAAACTCTCTGGATGTTCCAGGCTGTGGACAGCACATAAGAATTTGATTACTGGCTAGATTTCTGTCTCCCCTTTTGATTCATCCTCTTCTCCTCCTGGTCACCTCTATCTCCTTCCTTCCTCTTCTCTTCTCCATGTAACTCTGTGAACCTCTCTGGGTGTCCCTCACTGTGGAGAATCTTTTCTCTTTTAACCTACATGTTTTAGCATTGGTGCTGTATGGATGGAGAAGTCTTCAGGCTAATGTAGAATAAGACTGAAAGCCAGAGACAGGAGGCTTAAATCCAAAACCTGAGAACACCAGAAAACTCCTGACTCCAGGGAACATTAATGAACAAGAGCTCATCCAAAAGCCTTCATAACTACAATGAAACCAAGCTCCACCCAAGAGCCAACAAGTTCCAGAGCAAGACATACCAAGCTAATTCTCCAGCAACACAGGAACATAGCACTGAGCATTAAAATACAGGCTGCCCAAAGTCACACCAAACCCATAGACAACTCAAAACTCACTACAGGACACTTCATTGCACTCCAGAGAGAAGAGATCCAGCTCCACCCACCAGAACACTGACGCAAGCTTCCCTAACCAGGAAACCTTGACAAGCCACTCCTCCAACCACACCCACAGGGGGGAACCTCCACAATAAAGAGGAAACACAAAGTTCCAGCATACAGAAAGGCCACCCCAAACACAGACATCTAAACTAGATGAAAAGGCAGAAAAATATTCAGCAGGTAAAGGAACATGATAAATGCACAACAAATGAAACAAAAGAGGAGGAGATAGGGAATCTACCTGAAAATGAATTCAGAATAATGATAGGAAAAATGATCCAAAAATTTTGTGAACAAAACAGAGTTACATAATATAGTCTGGAGATAAGGATTGAGAAGATGTGCAAAATATTTAACAAGGACCTAGAAAAAATAAAAGAGAGTCAATCAATAATGAATAATGCAATAACTGAGATCAAAAGCACTCTGGATGGAGCCAACAGTAGAATAACTGAGGCAGAAGATAGGATAAGTGAGGTGGAAGATAGGATAAGTGAGGTGGAAGATAGAATGGTGGAAATAAATGAAGCAGAGAGAAAAAAAGAAAAAAGAATTAAAAGAAATGAGGACAACCTCAGAGACCCATGGGACAATGTCACATGCCCCAACATTCAAATCATAGGAGTCCCAGAAGAAGAAGACAAAAAGAAAGGCCATGAGAAACTACTTGAGGAGATAATAGTTGAAAACTTCCCTAAAATGGAGAAGGAAATAGTCACCAAAGTCCAAGAAACCCAGAGAGTCCCAAACAGGGTAAACCTCAGGTGAAATATCCCAGACACATATTAATCAAATTAACCAATATCGAACAAAAAGAACAATTATTAAAAGCAGCAAGGGGAAAACAACAAATAACACACAAGGGGATTCTCATAAGAATAACAGCTGATCTTTCAATAGAAACTCTTCAGGCCAGAAGGGAATGGCAGGACATACTTAAAGCAATGAAAGAGAAAAACCTACAACCCAGATTACTATACCCATCAAGGATCTCATTCATATATGAAGGAGAAATCAAAAGCTTTACAGATAAGCAAAACCTGAGAGAATTCAGCACCACCAAACCAGCTATTCAACAAATGCTGCTGCTGCTGCTGCTAAGTCGCTTCAGTCGTGTCTGACTCTGTGCGACCCCATAGACGGCAACCCACCAGGCTCCCCCATCCCTGGGATTCTCCAGGCAAGAACACTGGAATGGATTGCCATTTCCTTCTCCAATGCATGAAAGTGAAAAGTGAAAGTGAAGTCACTCAGTCGTGTCCGACTCTTAGCGACCACATGGACTGCAGCCCACCAGGCTCCTTTGTCCATGGGATTTTCCAGGCAAGAGTACTGGAGTGGGGTGCCATTGCCTTCTCCTCAACAAATGCTAAAGGATCTTATTTAGACAGAAAACACAGAAAAGGTGTATAAATTCAAACCCCAAACAACAAAGTAAATGGCAATGGGATCATACTTATCAATAATTACCTTAAATGTAAATGGGTTGAATGCCCCAATCAAAAGACAAAGATGGGCCCAGCTCAGTTCAGTTCAGTTCAGTCACTCAGTCGTGTGCAACTCTTTGTGACCACATGCCAGGCCTCCCTGTCCATCACCAACTCCCGGAGTTCACTCAGACTCATGTCCATCGAGTCAGTGATGCCATCCAGCCATCTCATCCTCTGTCGTCCCCTTCTCCTCCTGCCCGCAATCCCTCCCAGCATCAGAGTCTTTTCCAATGAGTCAACTCTTCGCATGAGGTGGCCAAAGTACTGGAGGTTCAGCTTTAGCATCATTCCTTCCAAAGAAATCCCAGGGCTGATCTCCTTCAGAATGGACTGGTTGGATCTCCTTGCAGTCCAAGGGACTCTCAAGAGTCTTCTCCAACACCACAGTTCAAAAGCATCAATTCTTCAGCGCTCAGCCTTCTTCACAGTCCAACTCTCACTTCCATACATGACCACAGGAAAAACCATAGCCTTGACGAGACGGACCTTTGTTGGCAAAGTAATGTCTCAGCTTTTGAATATGCTATCTAGGTTGGTCGTAACTTTCTTTCCAAGGAGTAAGCGTCTTTTAATTTCATGGCTGCAGTCACCATCTGCTGTGATTTTGGGGGCCCTCCAAAAATAAAGTCTGACACTGTTTCCACTGTTTCCCCATCTATTTCCCATGACGTGATGGGACCGGATGCCATGATCTTCGTTTTCTGAATGTTCAACTTTAAGCCAACTTTTTCACTCTCCACTTTCACTTTCATCAAGAGGCTTTTGAGTTCCTCTTCACTTTCTGCCATAAGGGTGGTGTCATCTGCATATCTGAGGTTATTGATATTTCCCCCGGCAATCTTGATTCAAGCTTGTGCTTCTTCCAGTCCAGCATTTCTCCTGATGTACTCTGATTATAAGTTAAATAAGCAGGGTGACAATATACAGCCTTGAGGTACTCCTTTTCCTATTTGGAACCAGTGCGTTGTTCCATGTCCAGTTCCAACTGTTGCTTCCTGACCTGCATACACATTTCTCAAGAGGCAGGTCAGGTGGTCTGGTATTCCCATCTCTTGAAGAATTTTCCACAGTTTATTGTGATCCACACAGTCAAAGGCTTTGCCATAGTCAATAAAGCAGAAATGGATGTTTTTCTGGAACTCTCTTGCTTTTTCAATGATCCAGCGGATGTTGGCAATTTGATCTCTGGTTCCTCTGCCTTTTCTAAAACCAGCTTGAACATCAGCAAGTTTGCAGTTCACATATTGCTGAAGCCTGGCTTGGAGAATTTTGAGCATTACTTTGCTAGCGTGTGAGATGAGTGCAATTGTGTGGTAGTTTGAGCATTCTTTGGCATTGTCTTTCTTTGGGATGGGAATGAAAACTGACCTTTTCCAGTCCTGTAGCCACTGCTGAGTTTTCCAAATTGCTGGCATATTGAGTGCAGCACTTTCACAGCATCATCTTTCAGGATTTGAAATAGCTCAACCGGAATTCCATCACCTCCACTAGCTTTGTTCGTAGTGATGCTTTCTAAGGCCTACTTGACTTCACATTCCAGGATGTCTGGCTCTAGGTCAGTGATCACATCATCGTAATTATCTGTGTCGTGAAGATCTTTTTTGTACAGTTCTTCTGTGTATTCTTGCCACCTCTTCTTAATATCTTCTGCTTCTGTTAGGTCCATACCATTTCTGTCCTTTATCGAGCCCATCTTTGCATGAAATGTTCCCTTGGTATCTCTAATTTTCTTTAAGAGATCTCTAGTCTTTTCCATTCTGTTGTTTTCCACTATTTCTTTGCATTGATCACTGAGAAAGGCTTTCTTATCTCTTCTTGCTATTCTTTGGAACTCTGCATTCAGATGTTTATGTCTTTCCTTTTCTCCTTTGCTTTTTGCTTCTCTTCTTTTCACAGCTATTTGTAAAGCCTCCCCAGACAGCCATTTTGCTTTTTTGCATTTCTTTTCCATGGGGATGGTCTGAATGGATACAAAAGCAAGACCTCTACATATGCTGTCTACAAGAGACCCACCTCAAAACAAGGGACACATACAGACTGAAAATGAAGGGCTGTAAAAATATATTTAATGCAAATGGAGACCACAAGAAAGCAGGAGTAGCAATACTCACATCAGATCAAATAGACTTTGAAATAAAGACTGTGAAAAGAGACAAAGAAGGACACTACATAATGATTAATGGATCAATCCAAGAGGAAGATATAACAATTATAAATATATATGCACCCAACATAGGAGCACCACAATATGTAAGGTCCTAACAAGTATGAAAAGGGAAATTAATAGCAACACAGTAATAGTGGGAGACTTTAATACACCTATGGATAGATCAACTAAACAGAAAATTAACAAGGAATCACAAACTTTAAATGATATAATGGACCAGTTAGACTTAATTGATATCTATAGGACATTTCATCTGAAAACAATGACTTTCACCTTCTTCTCAAGTGCACATGGACCCTTCTCCAGGATAGATCACATCCTGGGCCATAAATCTAGCCTTAGTAAATTAAACAAAAAAGAAAGAAAGAAAGAAATCATTCTAAGTATCTCTTCTGATCACAAGATTAGATATTTGCAGTAAGATTAGATATCAACTACAGGGGGAAAAAAGGAGTATTAAAAATACAAACATAAGGAGGCTAAACAACACGCTTCTGAATAACCAACAAATCAGAAGAAATCACAAAACAAATCAAACTATGCATAGAAACAAATGACAATGAAAGCACGACACCCCAAAACCTTTGGAACTCAGTAAAATCAGTGCTAAAGGGAAGGTTCATAGCAATACAAGCTTACCTCAAGAAACAAGAGAAAAATCAAATAGATAATCTAACTCTACAACTGAAGCAACTAGAAAAGGAAGAAATAAAGAACCCTAGGTTTAGTAGAAGGAAAGAAATCATAAAAATTAGGGGAGAAATTAATCAAAAAGAAACAAAGGAGACTATGGCAAAAATCAACAAAGCTAAAAGCTGGTTCTTTGAGAAGATAAATAAAATAGACAAATCATTAGCCAGACTAGTCAAGAAAAGCAGGGCAAAGAATCAAATCAACCAAATTAGAAATGAAAATGGAGAAATGGGAAATCACAACAGACAAAAGAATCATAAGAGACTGCTATCACAACTATATGCCCCCAAAATGGACAACTTGGAAGAAACGGACAAACTCTTAGAAAAGTAAAACTTTCCAAAACTGAACCAGAAAGAAATAGAAAATCTTAACAGACACATCACAAGCATGGAAATCAAAACTGTAATCAGAAATATTCCAGCAAACAAAAGCCCAGGATGAGATGGCTTCACAGCTGAATTCTACCAAAATTTAGAGAAGAGTTAACATCTATCCTACTCAAACTCTTCCAGAAAATTGCAGAGGAAGGTAAACTCCCAAACTCATTCTATGAGGTCACCATCACCTTAATACCAAAACCAGACAAAGATGCCACAAAAAGAGAAAACTAAAGGCCAATATCACTGATAAACATAGATGCAAAAATCCTTAACAAAATTCTAGCAAACAAAATCCAACAACTTATTAAAAAAAAAAAAATCATACCATCATGACCAGGTGGGCTTTATCCCAGGGATACAAGGATTCTTTAATATCCACAAATCAATCAATGTGATACACCACATTAACAAATTGAAAAATAAAAGCCATATGATTATCTCAATAGATGTAGAGAAAGCCTTTGACAAAATTCAACACCCATTTATGATAAAAACTCTACAGAAAGCAGCCATAGAAGGAACATACCTCAACATAATAAAAGCTATATATGATAAACTCACAACAAACATTATCTTCAATGGTGAAAACCTGACAGAATTTCCCCTAAAGGCAAAAACAAGACAGGGGTTCCCACTCTCACCACTACTATTAAACACAGTTTTGGAAGTTTTGGCCACAGCACTCAGAGAAGAAAAAGAAATGAAAGGAATCCAGATTGGAAAAGAAGTAAAACTCTCACTGTGTGCAGATGACATGTTCCTCTACATAGAAAACCATAAAGACACCACCAGAAAATTACAAGAGCTAATCAATGAATATAGTAAAGTTGAAGGATATAAAATTAACATACCTTGCATTCCTATACACTAACAATGAGAAAACAGAAAGAGAAATTAAAGAAACAATTCCATTCACTGTTGCAATGAAAAGAATAAAATACTTAGGAATAAATCTACCTAAAGAAACAAAAGACCTATATATAGAAAACTAAAAAAAAAACTCTGATGAAAGAAATCAAAGATGACACAAATAGAGGGGAAAATATACCATGTTAATGGATCAGAAGAATCAATATAGTGAAAATGAGTTTACTACCCAAAGCAATATATGGATTCAATGCAATCCCAATCAAGCTACCAATGGTATTTTTCAGAGAATTAGAACAAATAATTTTACAATTTGTATGGAAATACAAAAAACCTCGAATAGCCAAAACAATCTTGACAAAGAAGAATGCAACTGGAGGAATCAACCTACCTGACTTCAGACTATACTACAAAGCTACAGTCATCAAGACAGTATGGTACTGGCACAAAGACACACATATAGAACAATGGAACAAAATAGAAACCCAGAAACGAATCCACATACCTATGGACACCTTATCTTTGACAAAGGAGGCAAGAATATACAATGGAGAAAAGACAATCTCTTTAACAAGTTGTGCTGAGAAAACTGGTAAACCACTTGTAAAAGAATGAATTAGAATACTTTCTAACACCATACACAAAAATAAACTCAAAATGGAAGAAAGATCTAAATGTAAGATGAGAAACTATAAAACTCCTAGAGGAAAACATAGGCAAAACACTCTCTGACATAAATCACAGCATGATCCTCTATGACCCACCTCCCAGAGTAATGGAAATAAAAGCAAAAATAAACAAATGGGACCTAATTAAACTTAAAAGCTTTTGCACAATGAAGGAAACTATTAGCAAGGTGAAAAGACAGCCTTCAGAATGGGTGAAAATAATAGCAAATAAAGCAACTGACAAAGAATTAATCTCAAAAATATAGAAACAGTTCCTGCAGTTCAATTCAAGAAAAATAAATGGCCCAATCAAAAAATGGGCCAAAGAACTAAACAGACATTTCTCCAAAGAAGACATACAGATGGCTAACAAACCTGTGGTGGATTCATTTCGATATATGGCAGAACCAATACAATATTGTAAAGTTTAAAAATAAAATAAAATTTTAAAAAAAGAAAAGATGCTCAACATCACTCATTATCAGGGACATGCAAATCAAAACCACAATGAGGTACCATCTCATTCCAGTCAAATGGCTGCTATCCAAAAGTTTACAAACAATAAATGCTGAAGAGGGTGTGAAGGAAAAAGAACCCTCTTATACTGTTAGTGAAATTGCAAACTAGTACAGCCACCATGGAGAATAGTATGGAGATTCCTTAAAAAGCTTCAAATAGAACTGCCATACAACCCAGCAATCCCACTGCTGTGCATACACACCGAAGAAACCAGAATTGAAAGAGACACATGTACCCCAATGTTCATTGCAGCAATGTTTACAATAGCTAGGACATGAAAGCAACCTGGATGTCCATTGGCAGACGAATGGATAAGAAAGCCGTGGCATATATACATAATGGAATATTACTCAGCTATTAAAAAGAATGCATTTGAATCAGTTCTAATAAGGTGGATGAAACTGGAGCCTGTTATACAGAGTGAAGTGAGTTGGAAAGAAAAGCAAATACAGAATATTAATGCATATATATGGAATTTAGAAAGATGGTAATGATGACCCTATATGTGAGACAGCAAAAGAGACACAGATGTATAGAACAGTGTTTTGCACTCTATGGGAGAAGGCAAGGGTGGGGTGATTTGAGAATAGCATTGAAACATATATATTATCATATGTGAAACATATCACCAGTCCAAGTTCAATGCATAAGACAGGGTGCTCAGTGCTGGTGCACTGGGATGACCCTGAGGGATGGGATGGGGAGGGAGTGGAGGGGGGTTCAGGATGGGGAACACATGTACACCCATGGCTGATTCATGTCAATGTATTGCAAAAACCACTACAATATTGTAAAGTAATTAGCCTCCAATTAAATTAATTAAAAAAAGAAACACAAAGCATTTGGAAATGAATACAATAACCTAAATTTAACTTTATTAATGACATAAATTAGTACCTGCTATGCATACAAAAATGAAAATAGCCCTCCTAACATCTCTTGAATTCACAATGCTAAAGAGAGTGGAGAAACCTCTGTAATATACATTCCATCAAATATTTTGTTTTCCTCTTTAGCTGATGTGTCATTGTTATTTCAGCTTTGAAAGCTGTTCAAATTCCTGAATTCCATCAATGGGCATTTGCCTTAGCCTACTGGGCTTCCCTGGCAGTTCAGATGGTAAAGAATTTGCCTGCAGTGCATTGAGACCCTGGTTTGATCCCTGGGCCAGGAAGATCCCCTGGAGTAGGAAATCACAACCCACTCAGTATTCTTGCCTGAGAAACTCCATGGACAGAGGAGTCTGGTGAGCCACAGGCAATGGGGTCACAAAGTCAGACACAACTGAGCGACTAACACACCATCTTATATGAATATATAATATAAGTCCATCTTTCTTTAAGTTACCATAGTTCCTCAATTCAGAAGGTAAACAACTAATAGATTCACATTTCTCAGCAAGTGATCAACATAATAGACACCAAATTTCAATAAGTGGGTTCTAACAAACATAACACACTCTACCTTGGTAGAAAGCTTGTATGAAGGTTTCCTGTGGAAATATATAATATTTTAGGTGAGGATTTCCTTTAAAAAGTATATAATGCTACATATATTCTAAGCACTCCTGTGAAAACACAGAGAGCTGTGTTAATATTGGCCTGGCAAGCCAGATATTAATCACATAGTTGAGGACACAATAATATTGTGATCTCAAGGAAAGAAAGAGAAGGAATTCTAATTTCTAGACACTGTATTTCTCCCTGATTAACTTCTTTCTTAAGTAGTGAAGCCCAAGAGATAAGTGTGGTGAAGGGGAGTTTGCATACCTGCAAGGGAATAACACATTTACGTGGGACACTTGCTGCCAAAGGATTTCACTCAGGATCAATAAAAGCCATGGTTTATTCAGAAAGAATTGAAACAATCCAAACAACAGGGTAGGGATCCATTTCTAATCCCCTTGCCCATTCATGTAATGATGTAAGCTTTAGCTAAAGCAACCTATTAGAATAGACAATAGCACATATTTCCAGTGACTGATTTTCTCAATATGCAATTCTGGTTTAACTACCAAAATCCAGTACAGAGCAAATTAAGAGTCTTCATGCACCCACTTTCTTCTAGTAGATTTTAAAAATACTCATTCTAATTAATTCACAGAGTAAATGCAACTCAGACTCTTCATCTGTTAAGACATTACTGAATTACTCCTGGGAGCTCTAGTTGTTCACACAGGCTCCTAGTAAACACCTCAGACTCTTGTATAACAGACCAGATGATTTACCTGAGTGAACTGTTGAGTACCAGCCAGAATCAGGTATCTCAATTACCCTTCCTTTCCCATATTTCATGGCATATAGGGTACTCTGTCCATTTGCCCTAGGGAAAAGGGAAGACAAAGAAAAAGTATTACACTCTAGATAGAATTTAGGTAAATAACAGAAAAATTAACCTCGATTTAAAAGACGTGTTTTATGGTGGAAAATGGTTCCCAGCTCACTGGGCCCTGTGTCCGTCTACCTTATAAAAAGTCCATTTGAATCACAACTGTCAGCTCTAAGAATTTGAGGAAGCTGCTGAGGGTCAAATACGGGGATAGTCTCACTCCATCAGCCAGAAGTTTACTTCTTTTTCAGAGAAACTATGTGAGAGTCAGAAGAAGAGGCTGAACAAGCCCCAACTAACCCCCCTGCTGTGGGAAAGTGAGGCTTCATGTAGACTTCACAGCCCTTTGGGTCAGACCAGGAATCACTCACCAGTATGCAAGCCACCAATCCTGCAGGACATAGGTAACCTGGAGCAGGAAACAACAGTCACTCACACACTGACATCACTGAGCCTCACACCCCGCTCACTAGGTTGGGAGATGGAAAGGCTCCAGAACGTGGAGACGGTCCTTCCAGCTCAGGTTTGTGCCAAGCCCCATACCCCAGATGACCACAGGTCAGGGGAGGGCATGCTACATTTTAATATCTTTACAAGACATTCTTTTTCTTCCTAGAATCTTTCTGTTATATACAAACAAAACCTCACCTCAATAAGTAAGCCTCACTTATTTTCCTCACAGATTTCATTCAGTACAAACCAAAATGGACTGCAAAGCACAATAAAAACAGTATAAAAGTCAGGACTTTTCAAAGAAAAAAAAATTTGATAGAAACTGTGATGATCAAGTTTCTTTGTCAGCTTGGCCAGGCCAGTCTCTAGTGGTTCAACCAAACCCTCGTCTAGATGTCGCTATGAAGGTATTCAGTGGATATGATTCACATCATCCTCGGAACTGAAGTAGAGGAGATCACCCTCAACACTGTGGTGGCCTTGTCCAGTCAGTCAAAGGCCTGATGAACAAAACCTGAGGCTTCCTGGAGGAGGAAGAAATTTTGCTTCAAGACTGCAGGGTCAGCTCCTGCCTGAGGTTCCAGCCTGTAGGCCTGCCTTTCTGATTTCACATTGACCAGCTAGACTGCACAACCTCATGAGCCAAATCTCTGAAATAAATCTCTTAATGTATATATTAAACATGTTAATATTAATAAATTAAATAAATACAGTATAAAATATGTAAATACCAAGAAGAGGGCACAAAACCAAAATAAATGTTCTTATTTACCTGAGCTCCAATGTTCACTAAAATAAGGTAAATGATGATAAACCAGTGCACACCAGCTGTGAAGTAATTCTCATAGGTCTTAAAACTAACTCTTCCAACCAAACGGCCCTCCAGTGGTAATGTAACCTGGATATTCTCAGTCTGGGAGGGAGAACAGCAGTGAAAACAAAATTTTAAGTAAGGAACCCTCAAATTTCAAAAGTTTACAATGCCCTCCACTGCAAAGCTGTGAGGAAACAGATACATCTCATATGCTCGTAGGAGTGCAGGATGGTCCATTTCCTACAGAAAAGGGTGGGCAAATGTCTAGCCAAACCACATATGCATTTACCCTTGGACTCAGCCATCCTACTTTCAGAAATCTATTAGAAAAAGAACATCATTTGCATGAAATTATTCACTGTTGGTGGCTTTGCTTAAAGTCAATCATGACTCAGCACAAGCACAACTACCTGATTCAAGTACAAATGCAGAAGCTTCTTCCAAAATAATACACAAAGTGATATGGCACTAACATATCCCTCTAAATGACTTGTATCACTTCCAATGATAGAAATGTAAACCATACTTGGTGTTCCAAATCCTAGACAAATACAGCAACATGAGTTCACACAGGAAGTTGAAATAATGTGAGTCTGGACAGCACAGGATGGCATATGACCCAAATCTATTTAATTCCTGAATTTCAGGGAGTGATTCCTGAATGTAGAATGTGAGGGACTAATTTGAATATTTATCAGAATCATCCAGGTTCCTAGGTCTGGATATTGTGGGCTTGGATACCAAGAGAGAACCTGTGTATGTTTTTAAGAGAGAGCTACGGTTTTTCTTCATTTCTGTCTGTAGGACCTAGAATGCATTATAGAGTCACATGAGCCAAAGATGTACTCAACTCTATGCTGACCATTGGGCATTCAAGATGAATACAATGTGGCTCTAGGTCTCAAAGGGTAATAAAAAATAGGAAGACAAGAACTAACTCTAAAGTGTCTGGCCTACAACAAATGATCTAACAAAGGGGCAAAATATTACCATCAATCACCTGCAGAACATTCCAACATATAGGAAAAGTAGCTGATTTAATGTGGTCACAGAAAGACTCAGTCTAAAGAGATCTTCACATTAAACCTCTGGATGCATAAGGGAAGCTGGGAGCCACCAGAGTGAGTAGATGTAACTACGGTAAACTGATGGGTTCTCATATCAGCATGAGCCACAAACAGCTGGAAATTCATAGCAGTGCACCCCCTACTGAGCTCCATAAGATTCTTCATCCTACACCCAAAGGAGAACACCAAGCAGGCTTGCTCCCTTCATGCTCTTCTAATTCTACCAATTCCATGGAATTAGGCTTGTAATCTTAGGATCTACTTTGGGATAAACAAAGATGTCATGAGAGAATCAGACTGAAGGTCCACGAGGCCACCAAGAGCAGACAGACAAGGGCATGTTGCAGGATGAGAAACTCACATCTTGGTCCTCTGGAGCTGCATCTTTCAAAGAGGGTCTGGAAGACGGTTGAGACTGAACTGAAGACTCGGAGATCAGAGTGAGTGTTCCTGGACCTGGAGATGGTTCAGCCTTCTCTACCTTCTCCCAGAAAATAATATCTTCAAAATCTATCCCAGATTTTGAAAACTCAGCAAAAGTCCCCTTTTGCATAACTTTGCCCTAAAATAAAGAATTTGAGAGGAATTCATTTACATTTGATAATATTAATCCAATCTACATACTAATTAAGAAAAGTTAACTAGTCTCAAATTATTATTTTCCTAAGAAAATTATCTCTAGGTTTGGAATTCTGGTAAAAAAAATCTAGATTCAGTTCAGTTCAGTCACTCAGTCACATCTGACTCTTTGTGACCTCATGGACTACAACATGCCAGGCCTCCCTGTCCATCACCAACTCCTGGAGCTTGCTCAAACTCATGTCTATCAAGTCAGTGATACCATCCAACCATCTCATCCTCTGTCATCCCCTTCTGCATTCAATCTTTCCCAGCATCAAGGTCTTTTCCAATGAGTCAGTTCTTCGCATCAGGTGGCCAAAGTATTGGGGTTTCAGCTTCAGCATCAGTCCTTCCAATGAATATTCAGGACTGGTTTCCTTCAGGATTGACTGGTTTGATCTCACTGCAGTCCAAGGGACTCTCAAGGTTCTTCTCCAACACCACAGTTCAAAAGCATCAATTCTTCAATGCTCAGCTTTCCTTATGGTCCAACTCTCATATCCATACATGACTACTGGAAAAATCATAGCTTTGACTAGTTGGACCTTTGTTGGCAAAGTAATGTCTCTGCTTTTTAATATGCTGTCTAGGTTGGTCATAGCTTTTCTTCCAAAGAGCAAAATTAGCATGGTATTCACTGTCAAACCCTATGCTAGGTGCTGGGGGATATGAAAGAAATGTATGTTCATGTTTTAAAAATGGAGGCCATTGACATAACTACCATGGGAACTCATGGATGCTAAAACTACTGATGTGGGTAGAAGTATCAGTACAGTGTTTTTGGACAACATGGAAATTGAGAGAAGCATCATGTTAAAATGCAAGTAAACAGTTAATTGGGGAAGATATTCCAGGAAAGAAACTTAAAAAAGGCTGACCCAGATGTGGCAACAAGCACACCTCCAGAGGTAATGCTCTCTCATCAAATCTTCACAGACCATTGTTATAGTATCATGTGCTCCACTGGGAGAAAGACATGTAGGAACCAGCCCTAAACAGAGTACCTATGAGCTTTATCTTCATGGTCTTTACCACTTCCCCACAAATGCAGGAAGTTCCCAGCTGAAAATTCAATATTCTACCTGCCATAGTATTTAAACAAAGAGGCCATGAGACTGAGGTGGCTCTAAATCCTTGACCTCCCATGCCAGCAAACCAACAACTAAGAACCAATGCACTCAGATCTAACAAAAAAATTAAAAAATAAAAACATAAGAACAACCAGTCACAAGCAGTCAACCAGGTATCCTCTATTCAGGCAACTGTTTAAGCTACAGTCAATCTAATCATTTTCTTTGAACACATGTGACACATCATTGCAGTTTCCCTCCTTTTGTTGTTGTTCCGTTTCTCAGTCATGTCCAACTCTTTGTGACCCCATGGACTGCAGTACACCAGGCTTCCCTGTTCTTCGTATCTCCCTGAGTTTGCTCAAACTCATGTTCATTGAGTCGGTGATGCCATCCAACCATCTAATCTTCATCCCTCTCTTACAAAATCCTATAAAATAATGTGCAAGTATCTTCACTATATTCTGACCCCACGAAATATGGCTCAGCTCATTCACTTAATGTCAAACAAAATATAGAGAAAAATCACAGGATGCAAAACTAAACAGAGGAGAGCATCTCTGGTTAAGGCAGGTCAGATGGAAGAAGGTGCCCCAGGACCCTAGCTGGGACCTCTCTCACCCTATCTCCTAAGGTGATCCATTGTGCGAAACTCAATGAAGCATTTGGGTACTGTCTATACTACAGAATTAGAAAACTATTCAGGGTATACTGTGCCTTGTTCCACTTGGGAAGCAAAATTCAAAGACTTTATTTAATGAAATTACCTTTTTCTACATAGTACCTATAAGACGCACAAGGAAACAAGTATTGGTCCAAGGATAGGAATTTCACTGAGCAGCCAAGCACAGACAACTCTGAGAGGTTGAGAGGGCAACCATTCCCTTTCTGCTGTTAGAGATGAACCAGACAAAGAGTAAGGATGGACCCCAACTCATCCAGGGGTGCTCACGAGTGGACAAATAGTTGTTCTAATAGCACTAAAATTGAGGGTAGTGTCCTCAAAAGAAGCAATAAGGGACCCTAAAAGATCTAGGGACAAACTAAATAGGTTACTCTGTCTCCCACTGATCCTGTGCTCATAATATTGTCATCGTTGAGGTTTTACACACTAGTATCACCCTCTTCCAACATGAAATTAACTGTTATCAAATCTGAGAAACCTGAACTCCCCATTCCTGAAAGAGCAGTTAACAGTTGACGTGAGATATTGCTTCTAGAGAGGCAGAGGTTCTGCATTTAATAATCTTTCTTAGGACAGAAGTTCATTTGACAAATGAGGGATCTGACCAACTAGACAGCATATTAAAAAGCAGAGACATTACTTTGCCAACAAAGTTCCAACTAGTCAAAGCTATGGTTTTTCCAGTGGTCATGTATGGATGTGAGAACCAAAAAATTGATGGTTTTGAACTGTAGTGTTGGAGAACACTCTTGGACTGTAAGGAAATCAAACCACTCAATCCTAGAGGAGATCAGTCCTGAATATTCATTGAAAGGACTGATGCTGAAGCAGAAACTCCAATACTTTGGCCACCTAATGTGAAGAGCTGACTCATTTGAAAAGACCCTGATGCTGGAAAAGATTGAAGGCAGGATGAGAAGGGAATGACAGAGGATGAGAAGGTTGGACGGCATCACCAACTCAGTGACTTTGAGTAGACTCTGGGAGTTGGCAATGGACAGGGAGGTCTGGCGTGCTGCAGTCCATGGGGTCGCAAAGAGTCAGACACAACTGAGCAACTGAACTGACTGACCAAGGGCCTGTGGAACAGGCAAGGATTAATGACGGAGGTGCTGAGGCTCAGAAACAAAGAAGCCAAGGTCTGAAGCAACAAACAACCAGTAAGCCTGAAATATTATCACTAATCTCCACCCCATCCCCAGCCATGCTAGGAGTTGGGGTTGATTGGTAGCCCCCTAGAAAGTAAGTTCAAGCCCTAAACATGATGCCTGTGAACATGATCTTATTTGCATTCAGTGTCTTTGTAGATGTAATGAAGTTAAGATGAGGTCACACTGGAACAGGGTGACCTTAAATCCTATGTGACTGATATCCTTATGAGAAGAGACTCAGACACGGGGACAACGGCCATGTGACATCAGAGGCAAGAGACCACAGTGCTGCAGCTGGAAGCCAAGGAACACAAGGAAGATCCATGAACACCACCAGCTGGAAGGAAGGATTCTCCCCTGGAGCCTTCAGAGACAGCATGGCCCTGCCGGCACCTGGATCTGGGATCTATAGCCTCCAGAACAGGAAAAAGATAAACTTCTGTTGTTTTGTCACCCAGTTTGCAGTGCTTTGTTACAGCAGCTCTAGAAACTGACACCCTATCCTGAGCCCACACTTCTGTCTCCTCAGCTTTACTAAGACTTCTAACTGCTTCTGCTGTCGCCCCTCCAGTGACCATCAGAGGAATCTCTTAACTCCAACATCAGGCCACATCGCTCTTCTGCTCTGGACCATCCAAGGCTTCCATCCCACTTCCAGGCTCGCTGCCCACTGCTCAGAGACCAGCTCCCTCCACGCCCCCCTGCTCACTGTCCTCAGACACACACACTGTCCCGCTGTTCCTCTAACCTGCCAGGTCAGCTCCTTCCTTAGGACACCCTGCCTCAGACTCCCTCCCCCAGGTGTTGCATGGCCCCCACCTTCATGTCATCCAGACCCCATGAGGCACCAGCTCCTCAAGGAGACAGCCAGTATGTCACCCTCCTTGTCACATCCATCCCCATAAGAACAGGAGTCCCATGAAGGCAGGGCCTTGTCCTCCTGCTGCACAGGCTCCCACACATATTGGGCACATAGAGACCTGGGCAGGGAGACCTGCAGAGTGGGTATCTCTGACCCAGGTGCTTAGCTACCCAACCTTGCTTCTAGTGTTAATGGAAGATGCACTTTAGGCAAATTGTGCTTGACAATCATGTGGATACAAACAGGTCTCAGTAGCTCTAATTTCCAAGTAAAAAACTTTGACTTAAGTTATATAAGGGGAAAACACAAGTTATAAATAAAATAGCATCATTATCCTTAACAAATTTCAATAGAATAGTAATATTTCAGTAGTCCTGTGGTAGCACTCCTATATGCTTTAGTGTTTATGTGGCTTCAAGTTTAATAGTGACACTTTACAGGTCTTTGGATTGATCCTCAAAAACATGAATAGCATCAGCTCTGAGAAAAAGAGGGAGTTAAATTGAGGGAGAAGAGGACATTTACCATGAATCCAAGGAGAGTGACCAGCTGGGAGGTCTGGCCTTCAACACACCTGAGTGCTAGCAATTTCACAGGCTTCTAGAAACTACTTACATCTTTCAGTATCAGAATCTGACTTGCATCCTTTAGGTACTGCAGCTGATGAGTCACTAAGATTGTGATCTTCTCCTTCAAGGCCTGACGAATACACCTACAAATGTAAAAGGTATAGAATGCAAATACACATTAATGGGGGTGCTCCAAACTGAAAACACATATTCTGAAAACATAATGAGACAAAAACAACACAGCAAAGGTCTATAGTTTAAATAAAAAACAAATAATACAAATTAAATACAAATATGTCAATGATCCTGAATAGGTCCTCAAATTTATCAGCAGCAAATGTGAACCCAGCTCTGCTAAAAAAAAATTCTAAAAAACAGTCCAGTAAAGGAGGCACTTGCTAAATATTTTCTGAAAACTCAGCTTAACAATAATTTACATTTCATAATGAAAAATAATTGAGCAATACTGAGATTCCAAAACTTGACTGAACTTAATATTTTATCACTATGTGGGAAGGGGAAAAGAGGCATCTATGTTATATAAAAACGTGTGCATTTTCCTTAGACAATTTTCTAGGGGATTATTTATGATTTATGATGCATACATTAACAACAAAAAATTAATAGAATCTTGGTAACCTTTGCTAGAGTGCCTTTTCTAGACACTTCTTCCCAAATAATATTAAACAGAAAATGAGTGCCAACGTGGCCTCCATCAGTCTCTACAACAGTCCCAGTCCCATCCAGGAAATCAGTCTTCTTTCATAAGGACTGAACACCTTCCAAATATGAAAATTAAAGAACAGAATTCAGATGGCCCAAAGCACAATGGGAATCATCCAATGGCCAAAAGACACACCAGTTCTCTTACCCAAGACCCTTGTGTGATCAGGCCACCCAAAATGGCTGTTCTCTTGCTCTCTATACATCCCCTTCTCGACCAGTGTCTGCTTCACCTACACCTACTTACATGACTGACCTTCCTATATGCTTGTCCCAGCTAATGACGGCTCTAGCTTCAGATCACAATCCTCCATGATGCTTGTCAAAGGGGCAAGAAGGACATGACCCTCTGCTGGTTTTCATGGTGACCAATAGCCCACCCTGACATCAACTTCGCCTATAACAGGTCATGTCCCCCCTCTCCTGCCGCCTTGCCCTTGGAGCAAAGACTACCACCATGTCCTCTTCCAACGTGGGCCTCAAATGATAGGATGCCCTTCCAGGATTTCCTTTGCACATGTAAGTGGGCCCTAATAATTAAACCATATGTGTGTTTGTCACTGATTCTGGGCTCTTTCTTAAGTCTAACCTGGGCAAGTCACAGGCCTGGCAGGTCTGGAAGGCCAACAACCTCTCTCAGTATCCAACCTTAAGTGTTTTTACAGTAACTTCTCCAACTGCTTCACATTTTTAATGCAACCCCCTAGGAACTCAGCCCCAGTCTCATCCCACAAGGTCCACAACCTCTCCAGGGAAGCAAGTGGCTGGATTTGGGGCCCTGGTGACCACACTCAGGGCTGCAAGCAGGTACTCTGGGTGCCCAAGTCCCTCACAGAGCAAATCTCAGGAACCTGGGCCAGAACTCAGTCTGTGAGTGAGTCAAATGAAGAGTGTGAAGGCAGAAGACTGCAGCTCAGTCCCTCTCACGAGCCTGATGTCAGATGAGTGATGAAACCTCAGTTTCTTCATCTCAAAACAAGGCCAAGGACAACTCACCCACAGGTGCTGAGAAATGAAACCACCAATCCACTCAGTAAATGTCAGCCCCATTCTCCACTCCTCCCTAACCATGAGCAGTCATGTGCTTTGGACTCATGACAGAAAAGTCCTAAGGGGACACTCTGAACACTGGGTCTGTGATGAGAAGCAAGACCCCAGGATGTAGACACATACACCATTGCTTCATTAAGTCCAAAAGGATTCATTTTGCCCTTTGACATATCTTAGTTCAGCATTTGTATCTAAGATTCCTGAGTGAGCAAACCTCTTCAGACTTAGTACTAAAGCTTTTAATGGAACTGTTTCTCCTTAATTCATAATTACTTGCCAACAGTCCCTGAAGGCAGATGTTAATCAAATCTGATGGGTTTCTATGTCCAAGATGGAGCCACCCAAAAGTGGTAAAATGTTTGCTTCCTAACATTCCATCAGAGATGAAGTAATATAAATAATTACAACAAAGTGGCCAATTAATGACTTTGAAATTTTCCTAAATAATGCTTTTTATCCATCTCTAGCTGAAACTCCAGTACTTTGGCCACCTCATGCAAAGAGTTGACTCATTGGAAAAGACTCTGATGCTGGGAGGGATTGGGGGCAGAAGGAGAAGGGGACGACAGAGGATGAGATAGCTGGATAGCATCACTGACTCGATGGACGTTGAGTCTGAGTGAACTCCAGGTGTTGATGATGGACAGGGAGGCCGAGCGTGCTGTGATTCATGGGGTCGCAAAGAGTCAGACATGACTGAGCAACTGAACTGAACTGAACTGAAGAAGATAGTCTATTTTTCAAGTTTCAGAGTAAAGATTTCCAAGTTATGTCATAAAAATGATTCAAAAACAAGTTAGCTATTAAATCTATATAAGGGCTGTGTTCTATTTATTGGGTTGGCCACAAAATTCCTTCAGGTTTTTCCATAACATCTTACAGAAAACCCAACTGAACTTTTTGGCCAATCCAGTATCATTCTCTATAGGGGCTGTGTTAAGAGGAGATACATTCCATGGTAGAGGGGATACAAATAATTCAGAAACCGTACCTTCATCCATTCAATCAGCAAAGGTTTACTGAGGTGCCACTCTCTTGACGTACAACGCAGGCCAAGAAAGCAGACATTACTTTGCACCATGTAAAAGGGGGATACACTGAATGAGTACAGGACATGTACTATCAGGCCATGATGTGTGCTCTGAAGAAAAAGCAAGGGGGCTGCTGTAGTTGGGGAGACACAGGAGCCCTGAGATTCTCTGGGGAAACATCCCTGGAAGAAGACACAGCAGGTGCAGGGGTCTGGGACAGAACATGCTGGGCTGAGGCACCTTCCTGCATTCATAGCTTCTAGAGGGTGGGGAGACTCATAAATAGTCAAGTGCACCCACTGAGGGCAGTGAGAAGACAGAGGGCACGGGCTGCACCTGGAGGAGGAGGAGGGAATGTCAGGTCCTGTCTTCCATCTTCCTTCTGTGTCCTGGCGCACTGCTCCCTGGCTCTGGGACAGAGGGACCACTATGTATAGACAGACAGGGGTGAGAAAGGACCCCCACAAAGCCAGCACAGTGGATTACCGAGTAGGTGTGGGGAAGAGCTAGAAAGGCTGATGGGGGCAGATGGCAAAGAAGCCTGTTCTCTGAGGGCCTGGAGCTGCTTCCTAAACATGGGAGGAATGGGAGGGGAGGGCAGGGGGAGGTCTATGAAGGGCTGGACCAGGAGGGTGAGCTGTGTAGACAGCAGCATGGGAGTCTGATCAGGACAGACCTGAAAAACTGATGACACAGGAGGCAGGGGTCTGGTGATGTGGGGCTGATCCAGGAGAAGGTCCATGGCTGGACACAAATGAGACTGCATCAGTTCATCTAAGGACTCTCACCTTCTATAGGTAATAGAACCCACTTAATCATCACAAAATATAGTTATAAAAATCACAAATATTAGTAACCTGGTATATATTAATATACTCATGACTAAAGGAAGATGAAAATGGCAAGTAGAAGTGTGATTCATTCACTTTTAATAGAAAATATTCACCACAACTAAGCTTCAACACGACCACCATCTCTCATAGCATATTGTTCCGTCCAAATGCCTAACTCATTGAGAACATTCTCAGTCGCTGTTGAGTGATTTCCTAAATTGCCTTTGTGATTCCTGCCCTAAGTTTCCCCATAGAATGTGGTTCTGATTAGCATACAAGTCTTAGCAAGCTTGCTTCTATTAAGTGTACATCCAAGGTCATTAAACCGAAAGGTTGGAGAGGACTTTATAAACATGTTATAAACACCTCACCTTTATAAACACCTAAGAGAGTTTTTGTGTTCAGCACACTGATACATGGCAGTCCGTAAACTTTCCCTTCCCCTCCCTGTGACACAGACACAAGAGCCAGCAGAAACTGCTCTTGCAGTGATGGGGAACTTGTGCAGAGGCACACAAGACAGGGTAGCAGACACTTGCAAGTTCAGGGTGGAGTGTTGGGAACAGGGAGGCTGAGCTACTCATGATGCCAGGAGAGTGGGGGATGGAAACTCATGTCTCACTACTAGTATTCCATCACTGAACTCATGACAAGCCACAAGGCACTACCTAAGGAAAAAGTCATCAGTGAAAGTATTGGTCACTCAGTCATGTCTGACTCTTTGCAACCCCAGGATTTTCCAGGCAAGAAATTTCCAGGGGATCTTCTTGACCCAGGGATTGAACCCAGGTCTCCTGCACTGCAGGTAGATTCTTTACCATCTGAGCCACTAGGTGCTTTAAATAAGAGAAAATTTATCAAATCACAATCAAAGGAGGGTGGGAAAGGGGGGATCAGATCGGAGTGTAGGCCATGCCACGTCAGCTGCCCTGCTCTCTTTTGTTCTGAAAGATTCAATGCTAATGTGTCATTTTTGTGTGTGGTAAAATATACATAACATGAAATTTACAATTTTAACTATTTTTTATGCATACAGCTCAATGGCAGTAAGTACATTCACATCATTGTGTAACCATCACCGCCATCCATCTCCAGAGCTCTTTCATTGCCCCAACACTAAGCACCTTTCACATACAGCCTTCAGTGGTACCTGCCTCATGACCCCTGCTTAATGGATGTGGAATCCCAGCTCCTCATATCCAGAGCTCAGAGCTCCTCACATCTCTCTCTCACTCACTCCACTAATCTGCTTAAGTCTCTTTATTTGCTATTTAAGATTTGCTGTGAATGAATTCTGTTCCCCCAAAAATTCATATGATGGCACATTGACCACCAGAACCTTAGAATCTGGTGACAGAACCTTTAAAGAGGTAGTTGTTACCCTCAATTATAGTGGGCCTAATCCAATATGACTGGTGTTCTTAGAAGAGGAGACTAAGACATAAGGACAGAAACACAGGGGTGTGCATGAACAGAGGGAGGACCATGTCCGAGGACACAGTGAGGAAGCTGTCATCAGAAGATAAGGAAAAGGTCTAAGGAGAAACCAAACTGCCCACACCTTGATCATGAGAGTCTAGCCTTTAGAACTGTGAGAGAATGAATTTCTATTATTTACGCACTGCTCCCCCAGCTCTGCCATCTCTGGCAGCCTGCTGTGACTGAATGTTTATGCCCTCAAAATACATACACTGAAACCTAAACCCCACTGTGAAAGTACTGGAGATTTTGCCATTGGGAGGTGACAGGTCATGAGGGTGGAGTCTGCCTGAATGGGACTAGTGCCTTTATAAAAGGGACCCACACTGCTCCCTCACCCCTTCCACCACATGAGGACACAGGAATTGGGTCCTCACCAGACACCAAATCTGCCAACACCCTCACCTTGGACTTGCCTGAGCTCTGGTCTCTGTGAGATCAGCCTGGACAAACACAGCCCCAGCAAACTAACACAGGACCTGACAGCGAGAATTCCCAAACAGCTTCTCTCTGCTGTACAACCTGCCTCCTCCAGGTGAGGACGTGCCTTCTGTTCTCACAGCCTCGCTTCCTGTGCTTCTACTCTTCCTCCAGCAAAGGGAACTGGGTCTTATTTTCAGCCTCTACATACATACCCAGCCTGCACGCCCCCAGGGCACTTCCCGCCCAGCCCGGGGCACAGGGAGCTTTCCAACATCCACTTCCATTCAGCACTTACTATCCAGTACAGTGAAGTCGCTCAGTCATCTATGACTCTTTGCGACCCCATGGTCTGTAGCCTACCAGGCTCCTCCCTCCATGGGATTCTCCAGGCAAGAGTACTGGAGTGGATTGCCATTCCTTTCTCCAGGGGATCTTCCCGACCCAGGGATCCAACCCAGGTCTCTCGCATTCCAGGCAGACGCTTTAACCTCTGAGCCACCAGGGAAGCAGAAACCTCTAAACCCTGACTCAGCTGACCTTTTCCCAGGTATCTGTCTTAACAAGCTCCACATTGAGACAGGTTCCTCAGAGGCAGAAATGAGAGCTGGGCATCCTAGTCTCCCTTATTCTGCCCAGTATGGGTCCTTCCCCTCTCCTGGCTCTCCTTCCTCCTTATAAACTAAGAGGTTTTGTGCAGGGACATCTGTAAGGGCATTGATCCCAGTGCACACAGCAGGGCATTAATAAGTGCAGCTGGAAGGCTTGTTGGCTTTAACAAGGTGAACAACAGCAAGGTAAGCAACCATGGGGTAGATGTGGATGCTGTTGTAGCAAAAGCAAGCTCATGCAGCTTTCAAAAAGGCCAGTCTAGACTCCATCAGAGGCTTCAGTCAGTGTGTATTAGGACACATTATTCACAGAAAAGCATAAGAGTTGTTTTACTTCAGTCATTCTGCGGCCAGGCAAAAGCAATTTGTATTCCAGAAACACAAAAATGAGAGTCAAGATTTCCACCAGATTCTAGATCTCTAGTTCCACATTCAGGCTAACCCTACATCATGGGTCTAAGTATTAAATCAAATAAGCATCCATGAAGCAACGCTAAATGATTAAATTCATACTTAGATGTGGAATAAGTTAGTCTTAATTCTAGGCCTTATTAAGAATTTCCAAACCTACAGAATAATAAGCATAAACCAACAGGGCCTTTCCACAGAAGCCCTGTGTCAGTACTGAAAATTTTGCTTCTGATGTGCCTTAAACACATGATGGAGGAAAAGGACTGACACTAAGTACTAGATTACTGGGTCCAACTCTACGATTTAAAAACCATTCACCATCTTTCTTACTTCAAGGCTCTGGATCCATCACAGTGTCTGGTTATTAACTGCAGGTCACGGGGAAATCTCCCATCTATTCCTCACTCTCTAAAGCACAGACCCCACTGTCCTTCACACATTGGAAGCACCTGCTGTATTTTCCTGTCCTGACCTCATCATGATGCAAAATTCTCTAAGATGGATCTTCTGTGGAGGGAAGGGAGGGGAGAGAGGGACACCAGGGCAGAGCGAGCTGAGTCTCCTGAAGCACAAAGGCTTTCCTGAGCTCTCTTCCCCAATCTCTACAGGGTTCCTGGAAAGCAGAGATGATAGAAAACAGGAGCTAACTCACTGTTTGAACAAGTGCCTGCTGATTCCTACATCCACTGCGCTGAGCGGATCGTCCAGGAGGTAGATGTCTGCATCCTGATACACGGCTCTAGAAAACGTAGAGAGACGTCAGGAGAGGATACTACACACTCCCTGGGTCCCACCTCTGAATTCATGACGGCGTCCAACAACTCCAGGTTCATTCCAGGAGCCCAGGGAAAGGGCCAAGACCCTGCTTCACACAGGCCAACCCGGTGAGCGGGGTCTGCATGCTCACGTCCACTGGGAGGTGCAGAGGAGGAGGGGCAAGATGGCAATTGAAACCCCACTTACCTGGCGAGGCTGACCCGGGCTTTCTGTCCTTCACTCAGTGGGGTTCCCCGGTCTCCTATCTCAGTTAGATCATTTTCCTTCAAAAGCTGTAAATCCTACATGGAGATAGAAAAGGAGAAGAAAAAAAAAAGATCTAAAATATGTTCTCCTGCCATCCTAACTTTTTAGCATCAGTTCTCCCCACAGTGTTTGATCAACAACAACGAGTATATTTCATAGTGGCTAAACCATAACACTGAACAATTTAAAAAATCCTCAGGTTTTCTTTTTGTTTGTTTGTTTTCATTCTGTAGTTTTTCACAACATTTATGCATCTGACCATTCTAACAGATATTTATTGTGTATCAATATACACCAGACATTGTTCTGGGCACAATGAATTCAGCCATGAGGAAACAAAGCCCCTAGAGTTTCTCTCCACAGTGGAGGATGAACAATAAGGAAAATTAACCTGAGTGCAAGTACTGAGGATGAGAAGGAAAAGGAAGTGGGCTCAGAGGGGGCAGAGAGTAAAGGAGGGAAGTGAGTCCACACTGGGATGTGAGGGCTCTGCTCAGAGCGGGGGTGAGCAGATCCGGGAGAGGGGGAGGGGCTCAGGCAGACCTGGAGAGGCTGCTCCACACAGAGGGATGGGCGAGTGCAGAGGCCACGGGGAGGTGTCCAAGGTATTCAGGACAAGCAAGGAGGCAGGAGAGCAGAGCTGAGTAAGAATGAGGGAAGTGAGCGCAGAGACAGAGCAGGAGGAGCCTGGGGTCACTCCAGTAACAGGAGGAGTGGGAGAAGGGAGGACTGACCTGGTCTGAGATTTCTACAGAATCACTTCTGTGCTTTGCAGAAAACAAGCAATATGGGAGAATGAGTGAGGATAGATACAAGTATGGAGGCTACTGGAATAATCTAAGTAAGAGACGACGGTGGCCAGGACCACAGTGGGAGCAGCAGGGATGGAGAGATGGAACACACTCCAGACACATTCTGAAGGCACAGTCTGCAAGACCTACTAATGGGATGGGTGTGGGTTGTAAGAAGAGCACCATGGTGTTTGGAGCATGAGGGTCACCGTTTACTGAGTTGTTACTGATGAAAGTCAAAGTGAAAGTCGCTTAGTCATGTCTGACTCTTTGTGACTCCATGGAATTCTCCAGGCCAGAATACTGGAGTGGGTAGGCGTTCCCTTATCCAGGTGATCTTCCCAACCCAGGAATCAAACCCAGGTCTCCCACACTGCAGGCGGATTCTTTATCAACCGAGCTATCAGGGAAGCTCTGCTACTGATGATTGATGCCTGTTTTCTCATTAATCCAACAGGGGGACCCCATTCACAGTGTGAATCACAACATTCAAAGCTTGTGACCATGAGGACAAGAGAGAGGGTGTCTCCATCATAACCCTCCCTGACAGCCACAAAGACACATAGACAGACACAGGTTCCCTGCTCACTCAAAGCTTAACAAGGGAGGATCAAATGAAAAGCAGCAATTGTTCTGTCATGTAAATTCATTATTTCATCTTATTTCTTCATCAAGCTCAGAAGTTAATACCATCTCTCCCTCCTGGTTTTCATACCATTTTAAGATAGGCTCCAGCCATACATACACACACACTGTTTTCTGGACCTCCGTTTCACTGTTGACAGTCCTTGCAAACTGTTATTACTTTTTATCCTTTAATTTTATTAATGTATTTTTCTGGTTTCCTTCCCCAAATAGCATTGCATTATAGTACAGCAATCGCAACATGCTCTAGAAAAGTTCACTCTTTCACTTAGCTCAGTTCGAGCATAAGAAACAGGGTCTCTTCAACTCTGGTGGTAGGACTTTGAGTCTGTTGTTGACTTTGCAAATTATTAATGGACAAGTCCCAGATGGGAAGAACATTTTAAAGGATTTGAGGTAAAATCCAAGTCAGGCTAATTTCCCAGCCAGGATTTTCTGATTAGGTTAAAGGGAAAAGCCTGACTTGAGCATATATTACAATTCTTCCCACTGACAGGAAAGTGTTCTTATTCATGTTATTTTCCTCTAAGTTAAATTTAACCAATTTTCACTGAACAGCAGATACACAAACTAGAGGTGAACTAGGAAATGAAGAAGCTGGTTTGATACCATCTACCAAAAACATACCAAGGACCCTTCAGCAATGGTGGAGACTTAACAGTAGAAATGCTATGGAGCAGACTGTTGAAATAGTTGATGAGCACCCTGGCAGACGAGGGTTGGATTCTGGAGTCAAACAATGGAACCCCACGCCTTCATTTACTGCTTGTCTTCCGTTTGGAATTGCCCCTCCTCTCATGGCCTGTCAATATCCTGCCCATCCTTCCAGGCTCAGCCCAAACACACTCTCCCAGGAAACCATCCTGGACTCACTCTCTTCCTGCTGGGTTCCTAAGGCTTTGCGTATATTTCTTCTGAAGGACCTGTCCTATTCTGCTCAATAATTTGTATGCGTGCACATAGCTTCTCTCAGCTCCTGGTGGGTAAGATCTGTGAACCAAGCACTGTGCTGCACCCTAATACTGATTATCTCTAATCTTTGCAACAAGCTACATGGTAAGTACTGACCCCATTTCCCAGATGAGGAAACTGAGACTAAGTGAGGTCACATCACTGTTCTGAGGGTCAGTTCAGTTCAGTTGCTCAGCCGTGTCTGACTCTTTGTGACCCCATTGACTGCAGCAGGTCAGGCCTTCCTGTCCATCGCCCATTCCCGGAGTTTAATCAAACTCATGTCCATTGAGTCGGTGATGACATCCAACCATCTCATCCTCTGTCGTCCCCTTTTCCTCCTGTCTTCAATCTTTCCCAGCATCAGGGATATTCTAATGAGTCAGTTCTTTGTATCAGGTAGCCAAAGTATTGGAGTTTCAGCTTCAGCATCAGTCCATCCAAGGAACATTCAGGACTGATTTCCTTTAGGATGGACTGTTTGGATCTCCTTGTAGTCCAAGGGACCCTCAAGAGTCTTCCCAACACCACAGTTCAAAAGCATCAATTCTTCGGTGCTCACCTTTCTTTATAGTCCAACTCACATCCATACATGACTATGGAGAAAACCATAGATTTCACTAGGGGGACCTTTGTTGGCAAGTAATGTCTCTGCTTTTGGATATGCTATCTAGGTTGGTCATAACTTTCCTACCAAGGAGTAACTGTCTTTAAATTTCATGGCTGCAATCACCAACTGCAGTGATTTTGGAGCCCCCAAAAATAAAGTCTGTCACTGTTTCTACTGTTTCCCCATCTATTTCCCATGAAGTGATGGGACCGGATACCATGAGCTTAGTTTTCTGAATGTTGAGCTTTAAGCCACCTTTTTCACTCTCCTCTTTCACTTTCATCAAGAGGCTCTTTAGTTCTTCTTCATTTTCTGCCATAAAAGTGGTGTCATCTGCATATCTGAGGTTTTTTATATTTCTCACGGCAATCTTTATTCTAGCTTGTGCTTCATCCAGCCCAGCATTTCTCATGATGTATTCTTCATATAAGTTAAATAAGCACGGTGACAATATACAGCCTTGATGTACTCCTTTCCTAATTTGGAACTAGTCTGTTGTTCCATGTCCAGTTCTAACTGTTGCTTTCTGACTTGCTTACAGATTTCTCAAGAGGCAGATCAGGTGGTCTGGTATTCCCACCTCTTGAAGAATTTTCCAGAGTTTGTTGTGGTCCACACGGTCAAAGTTTTGCATTGTCAATAAAACAGAAATAGATGTTTTTCTGGAACTCTCTTTCTTTTTTGATGATCCAGCATATGTTGGCAATTTGATCTCTGCTTCCTCTGAATTTTCTAAATCCATCTTGAGCATCTGGAAGTTTACAGTTCATGTACTGTTGAAGCCAAGCTTGGAGAATGTTGAGCATTACTTTGCTAGTATGTGAAATGAGTGTAATTGTGTGGTTTTGAGCATTCTTTGGCATTGCCTTTCTCTGGGATTGGAATGAAAACACATTTTCCAGTCCTGTGGCCACTGCTGAGTTTTCCAAATTTGCTGACATATTGAGTGCAGCACTTTCACAGCATCATCTTTCAGGATTTGAAATAGTTCAACTGGAATTCCATCACCTTCACTAGCTTTGTTCATAGTGATACTTCCTAAGGCCCACTTGACTTTCCATTCCAGAATGTCTGGCTCTAGGTGAGTGATCACACCATCGTGATTTTCTGGGTGGTGGAGATCTTTTTTGTATAGTCCTTCTGTGTATTATTACCATCTCTTCTTAATATCTTCTGCTTCTGTTAGGTCCATACCATTTCTGTCCTTTATTGTGCCCATCTTTGCATGAAACATTCTTTTGGTATCTCTAATTTTCTTGAAGCAATCTCTAGTCTTTCCCATTCTGTTGTTTTCCTCTATTTCTTTGCAATGATCACTGAGGAAAGCTTTCTTATCTCTCCTTGCTATTCTTTGCAACTCTGCATTCAAATAGGTATATGTTTCCTTTTTGGCTATTGAACAGAAGAACTAGAATCTGACCCAGCTCATGTCAGTTCAGAGACTTCTGCTCTTTCACACCATAGTGCCTCTAATTTCCATGCTTATCCATGGTGTTGTGCTGCCTTTCAATTGAGGAAGTTTAGAATTAAGAACTTCTTAAAAAGTGAGCAATGGATGAAGGTGTAAGGGGGCATGTAAACAGAGACCCTAACCAGGGTGTGTCTCTTCCTTCACCAGAAAAGCAAGGTCACCAAAGAAAGGGGCACACCCTGGCTGGGTCTCTGGAATTTGATCTGGGTGTCAGGAGCTGGATGTGATTAAGGCAAAGAGGAAATGCCTGAAATCTGTTTACTCCACACCCTACCTTCCATGGAATCTAGGGTTATGCAGAAACAGATCTGAACTTGAGCTGTAAACTCAGAGATGAGCTGTTTGATCCCTCAAGTATCAGTTTCTCCTACTATAAAATTAAGATAGGAACATCAAGGATACTCATAAAGAATTAATAAATCACGTGACCATGCATAAGCACACCAGCTGCGAAGGACCACGCAGAAGCGTGGCCGAGAGGAGCTACCCCTCGCCCAAGGTAAAGGGCGACAACCAAGAGTGCCAGACCGCGACAGCGCAAGAGCGGCCAAGAGGAGCTACCCCATGTCTAAGGTCAGGGGTGGCAGCAGAGACGAGCAACCCCACGTCCAAGGAACGGCAGCTGCATGGGCGCAGGAGGGCCGAGAGGAGCTATTCCACGTTCAAGGTCAGGAGGGGCGGCCGTAAAGAGATACCCCTCATTCAAGGTAAGAAACAGCGGCTGCACTTTGCTGGAGCAGCCGTGAAGAGATACCCCATGATAAAGGTAAGAGAAACCCAAGTAAGACAGTAGGGTTGTGAGAGGGCATCAGAGGGCAGACACACTGAAACCATAATCACAGAATACTAGCCAATCTGATCACACAGACCACAGCCTTGTTTAACTCAAAGAAACTAAGCCATGCCATCTGGGACCACCCAAGACGGACGGGTCATGGTGGAGACGTCTGACAGAATGCGGTCCACTGGAGAAGGGAATGGCAAACCATTTCAATATTCTTGCCTTGAGAACCCCATGAACAGTATGAAAAGGCAAAATGATAGGATACTGAAAGAGGAACTCCCCAGGTTGTTAAGTGCCCAATATGCTACAGGAGATCAGTTGAGAAATAACTACAGAAAGAATGAAGGGATGGAGCCAGAGCAAAAACAATACCCTGTTGTGGATGTGACTGGTGATAGAATCAAGGTCCGATGCTGTAAAGAGCAATATTGCATAGGAACCTGGAATGTTAGGTCCATGAATCAAGGCAAATTGGAAGTGGTCAAACAGGAGATGGCAAGAATGAACATTAACATTTTAGGAATCAGCAAACTAAAATGGACTGCAATGGCTGAATTTAACTCAGATGACCATTGTATCTACTACTGTGGGCAGGAATCCCTTAGAAAAAATGGAGTAGCCATCATGGTCAACAAAGAATCCGAAATGCAATACTTGGATGCAATCTCAAAAATGACAGAATGATCTCTGTTCATTTCCAAGGCAAACCATTTGATATCATGGTAATCCAAGCCTATGCCCCAACCTGTAATGCGGAAGAAGCTGAAGTTGAACAGTTCTATGAAGACCTCCAAGACCTTTTAGAACTAACACCCAAAAAAGATGTCCTTTTCATTATAGGGGAAAGAAGTCAAGAAACACCTGGAATAACAGGCAAATTTGGCCTTGGAGTAATAGAGTTTTGCCAAGAGCATGCACTGGTCATAGCAAACACCCTTTTCCAACAACACAAGAGAAGACTTTACACATGGACATCACCAGATGGTTAACACTGAAATCAGATTGATTATATTCTTTGCAGCCAAAGATGGAGAAGCTCTATACAGTCAGCAAAAACAAGACTGGGAACTGACTGTGGCTCAGACCATGAACTCCTTATTGCCAAATTCAGACTGAAATTGAAGAAAGTAGGGAAAACCACTAGACCATTCAGGTATGACCTAAATCAAATCCCTTATGATTATACAGTGGAAGTGAGAAATAGATTTAAGGGACTAGATCTGATAGACAAGAGTGCCTGATGAACTATGGATGGAGGTTCGTGACATTGTACAGGAGACAGGGATCAAGACCATCCCCATGGAAAAGACATGCAAAAAAGCAAAATGGCTGTCTGGGGAGGCCTTACAAATAGCTGTGAAAAGAAGAGAAGTGAAAAGCAAAGGAGAAAAGGAAAGATATAAGCATCCGAATGCAGAGTTCCAAAGAATAGCAAGGAGAGAAAAAAAGCCTTCCTCAGTGATCAATGCAAAGAAATAGAGGAAAACAACAGAATGGGAAAGACTAGAGATCTCTTCAAGAAAATTAGAGATACCAAGGGAACATTTCATGCAAACATGGGCTCGATCAAGGTCAGAAATGGTATGGACCTAACAGAAGCAGAAGATAATTAAGAAGAGGTGGCAAGAATACACAGAAGAACTATACAAAAAAAGATCTTCACAACCCAGATCATCACAATGGTGTGATCACTCACCTAGAGCCAGACATCCTGGAATGTGAAGTCAAGTGGGCCTTAGAAAGCATCACTATGAACAAAGCTAGTGGAGGTGATGAAATTCCAGTGGAGCTATTTCAAATCCTGAAAGATGGTGCTGTGAAAGTGCTGCACTCAATATGCCACCAAATTTGGAAAACTCAGCAGTGGCCACAGGACTGGAAAAGGTCAGTTTTCATTCCAATTCCAAAGAAAGGCAATGCCAAAGAATGCTCAAACTACCACACAATTGCACTCATCTCACACACTAGTAAATTAATGCTCAAAATTCTCCAAGTCAGGCTTCAGCAATACATGAACCATGAAATTTCAGATGTTCAAGCTGGTTTTAGAAAAGGCAGAGGAACCAGAGATCAAATTGCCAACATCCACTGGATCATTGAAAAAGCAAGAGAGTTCCAGAAAAACATCCATTTCTGCTTTATTGACAAAGCCTTTGACTGTATGGATCACAATAAACTGTGGAAAATTCTGAAAGAGATGGGAATACCAGACCACCTGACCTGCCTCTTGAGAAACCTATATGCAGGTCAGGAAGCAACAGAACTGGACATGGAACAACAGACTGGTTCCAAATAGGAAAAGGAGTACGTCAAGGTTGTATATTGTCACCCTGATTATTTAACTTCTATGCAGAGTACATCATGAGAAACGCTGGGCTGGAAGAAGCACAAGCTGGAATCAAGATTGCCGGGAGAAATATCAATAACCTCAGATATGCAGATAACACCACCCTTATGGCAGAAAGTGAAGAGGAATTAAAAAGCCTCTTGATAAAAGTGAAAGAGGAGAGTGGAAAAGTTGGCCTAAAGCTCAACATTCAGAAAACTAAGATCATGGCATCTGGTCCCACCACTCATGGCAAATAGATGGGGAAACAGTGGAAACAGTGTCAGACTTTATTTTTGGAGGGGCTCCAAAATCACTGCAGATGGTGACTGCAGCCATGAAATTAAAAGACACTTACTCCTTAGAAAGAAAGTTATGACCAACCTAGATAGCATATTCAAAAGCAGAGACATTACTTTGCCAACAAAGGTCCGTCTAGTCAAGGCTATGGTTTTTCCAGTAGTCATGTATGGATGTGAGAGTTGGACTGTGAAGAAAGCTGAGTGCTGAAGAATTGATGTTTTTGAACTGTGGTGTTGAAGAACATTCTTGAGAGTTCCTTGGACTGCAAGGAGATCCAACCAGTCCATTCTGAAGGAGATCAGCCCTCGGATTTCTTTGGAGGGAATGATGCTGAAGCTGAAACTCCAGTACTTTGGCCATCTCATGCGAAGAGTTGACTCATTGGAAAAGACTCTGATGCTGGGAGGGATTGGGGGCAGGAGGAGAAGGGGACGCCAGAGGATGAGATGGCTGGATGGCATCACTGACTCGATGGACATGAGTCTCAGTGAACTCCGGGAGTTGGTGATGGACAGGGAGGCCTCGCATGCTGCAATTCATGGGGTCACAAAGAGTTGGACACGGCTGTGCGACTGAACTGAACCGAACTGTTTCTTGTTTATGTGTGTGCATGCACACGTGTCAGAGACAGATACAAAAATGATTTGCACATGAACTCTGAATAAATAGGAGCCATGTCTCACTGTTTCACATTTGTTTCCCCTCTTCTTACCCAGTCTATGTACCATTTAATAAAAATCTAGCTCATTCCCCCTAACTTCACATCATTTCTGCAAAAGCACAATCTCCTGTTAACATGAGCCCAAGAGAAAGAAATAGCAGCCATTAAATGAATAATTCTGTTCTGTCCACATTATCATAAAATGCTGCTCACATAATACTGTCTATGGTGTTCAAGCCATTGTTCAAGCAGAATTATTATTTCCTCACAAAGAGAGTTTGCAGCCTTTAACACCAAACCTTTGAAAGTTTGTCCCAGCTTTTTCCTCACTGTATAAAAGAATATTCAGATGTCCAAACTGCCCTGAAGAGACCAGGGGGAGCCCTTTAAAACTGTTTTTCACTGATGTTTATAACCCAAGAGAATAACAAACTATTTATCGGTATTTACATTTTTCTTTGTTTCTGCCAAATTATATTCTATCAGATAAGTTTAGTTTTCCTCATTCATTCACTAATTTCATCTAAATCCTAATGTAGAGTTAAACATTTCACTTTGCCATTTTCTGTGAAAATCAATGCCCTTTCTGAAAATAATCTCTTCTCCAACAAAATGATACAGTATTAAGAAGAAACATAAGCATTCTATTTTCTTTAAATAATAAATTATAAATAAAAAATGAAGTAACGCAGGAAACCGAGAGACTGAAAGGGACCGAGGAGGCAACAACCAAGCACAATGGACAGACCTTATGTGGAATCTGATTCCAACAACAGCGAACAAGGTTTCTCAGTGGGATGTCTAACAACACGTAAACTCAGATTAGAAGGTTGATGACATTCAGGAATTTGGGTTATTTTTCAGGTGAAATAATGTGGTGATTTTTTTCCAAAGGGAAAAGATTTTTTTTTCTCTTAGATGAAACTAATGAAATGTAGACAGATGAACTAATATGATGTCTAGGATCTGCTCCAGCATAATGTAGGTTGGGGGTGGGGCAGGCAGAGCACAGGGGTAGAGATGCAGCAAGACCGGCCACCGGCTGATTCTGACTAAAGCTGGAAGTGGTACATAAGGATTCATTACACTGTGCTTGCTATTTTAGAAATTTATATAATTGTTAAAAGTGAATGAAACTTCATAGAATGGACTGATCCCCTCAAGGGGAAAAAGAAAAAAAAGGCATTCTGTGAGTGTTATCACATCAGGATTAAAACAGCAATGTATATACCTGCATATTTACCCAGAAGACCAGTTTTAAATAATCAGCAACAATGATTTTTCAAATTAAAAAAGTAAATAAAAACTCTCAACAAATCTTGTAGGTTAAACCGATACTATTATTATTTAAAATTCAAGTATATCCAACTTAGGAGTCATTACCCACCTCTTTCAAAGCACAAGCCTTTATTACTTTTTCATATCGTTCTTCTTCGTATTTCTTCCCAAATAAAATGTTACTCCTCACAGTTCCTGAGAACACCCAAGGCTGCTGAGAAACATACACGATCCTCCCATGCACGCTGGCCTGCCCCTGGCTCGGGGGCAGCTCCCCCAGCAGAGCACATAACAGTGATGACTGAAACAGATGGCAATACACACACATGAACAGGCAGCACTCAGGACGGAACATGCCCCGCAGCACAGCTGACCCCACCCTGGGGCTTGATACATGATAGAAAGCTTGTGTTTAGAACACGATAATGTATAGTTCTGGTAGTTGCAACCAAAAAGTTGAAAATAACACTGTTGGTCAATGTAAACCCACAGTTGACAAGAAATACTAATAAAATGCTATAACAATCTACTGTGCCCAAGAATTTCCCCCAAATGAAGCGCTATACTCAACAAAGACTAAATAAAAATGTTTAACATTCTTAACTAGCAGAGCAGCCCAGCAGGATGTGTATTTCTTGCATCTGATGTTTATGCAGCTGTTCCTACATCTGAGTATCCTTCATTTGGCAAATACTTGTTCTTAAAAAGCTACATGTAAAAACTATATCCAAAGATCATTATTAAAAGAACTCTGAAGTGAGTTGTGTCCAAAGAGCAAAAGTCCGTCACAGAAGAAATCATCAACCTCTCATGTACACACTTACTTTTAGATTTCTGTATTTTGTTGTACAGAACACAAGAGACTAAGTGAATGTACATATGTCCTTCAAATCTTATACACCACACAGATGTGGTGTGTCTGTGTCCCCACATCACAGTGCTAGCGCACTGGGCTAAAATAATCTGCCTGCATATCTGTCTCACCCCAGAACCTGGTTGTCTCTGGATGGCAGAGGTGCCAGGGTCTCGCGCACATCTGTTTCTTTAGCTCCAGCACATGGCTGCACATTCACTACATGTGCACTGAGAGGATCAAGTCAAGTCATGTGAGAAAACGCTCAAAGCTTCCTGGAAGAGCCTTCACAACCTCCAGACTTCCCGGAGGGACCACCGTCACAAAAAGAAGTCCCCACTGTCTCATTCTGTCCTGAATAGATGTCACATAAATAACATCCTTCACTGAGATGTCCAAACATCCGACAAGCAGTTCCCAACTGTGCAACATGAAGCACCAAGAAGGAAAACACAGTGTGCATTTACCCAGATTTATGTGGCCATGAAACCTTCTTGCAAAACAAATGTCCCATGGAACACACCTAGAGGAAAGCGATTCTAGATTTGCCCAGTTCAAACTGTGTTATACACAGCTTTAGGCTCAACTCTTAAGAATTTTTTAAAATATTCATTTATTTGTTTTTGGCTGTGTTGGGTCATAGTTGCAATACTTAAGATCTTTCATTGCAGCACACAGGCTTAGTTGCCCCGAGGCATGTGGGATCTTAGTTCCCCGACCAGGGATCCAACCCGTGTCTCCTGCATTGGAGGGCAGATTCTTAACCACTGGACCACCAGGGAAGTCCCTCAACTCTGAGAATTTAACAGGGGCTGTGGCGTTGCAGCAAGCCGAACAAGGTATCATGGCTTACCTTTCCTGCTCCCACAGGTCCAACCACAGCTAACAGTTCACCAGGTCTGACAGTAAACGAAAGGCCTTGTAGGGTTGGGGTTTCTGATTCCTGCAAATTAAAGTTTATAAAAATGTGCCCCTTTCAATAAATTAACACACATTACTTCAGAAAGTGGAGAAAATAACAAAATAGTCATTGATATGCTAAACATAGCCCACATTTTTCTCCTTCCTATTTTAAGATAATGTGTTCTACAGGACTTTTCATCCAATCTTTTCTCTTCCAGGGTCTGAAACAACTTCAGTTGCCTTTAGAAGGCTCCTTTTACTAGCTATCCATATGGACACAGTATTAGATAGCCACAAAATTTAGCAGTTGAAATGACAAGCTGAAATTTGAAATGCAAATTTTATGATGTATACTAATTTATTAAAATAATACACTTAATAGGATAGTCAATATAGGAAGTTTTTAATCATTTATGTTTTCATTATGACCCTTGGTTTTTTTTTTTTTTTTTTGTAGGTCCTTTTTGATTACCCATTTTAAATACAGCAGTGTATACACTCAGGATCTTTTAATTTTCTGGTTCTCTTTGTCTACAATGCTCTTTCCCAAAACAACAAGATCCACAGACACTTCTTTTTTTTTTTTTCTTCCCACCCTCTCCCTCTCCCACAGAGTCCATAAGACTGTTCTATACATCAGTGTCTCTTTTGCTGTCTCGTATACAGGGTTATCGTTACCATCTTTCTAAATTCCATATATATGCGTTAGTATACTGTATTGGTGTTTTTCCTTCTGGCTTACTTCACTCTGTATAATAGGCTCCAGTTTCATCCACCTCATTAGAACTGATTCAAATGTATTCTTTTTAATGGCTGAGTAATACTCCATTGTGTATATGTACCACTGCTTTCTTATCCATTCATCTGCTGATGGACATCTAGGTTGCTTCCATGTCCTGGCTATTATAAACAGTGCTGCGATGAACATTGGGGTACACGTGTCTCTTTCCCTTCTGGTTTCCTCAGTGTGTATGCCCAGCAGTGGGATTGCTGGATCATAAGGCAGTTCTATTTCCAGTTTTTTAAGGAATCTCCACACTGTTCTCCATAGTGGCTGTACTAGTTTGCATTCCCACCAACAGTGTAAGAGGGTTCCCTTTTCTCCACACCCTCTCCAGCATTTATTATTTGTAGACTTTTGGATCGCAGCCATTCTGACTGGTGTGAAATGGTACCTCATAGTGGTTTTGATTTGCATTTCTCTGATAATGAGTGATGTTGAGCATCTTTTCATGTGTTTGTTAGCCATCTGTATGTCTTCTTTGGAGAAATGTCTATTTAGATCTTTGGCCCATTTTTTGATTGGGTCATTTATTTTTCTGGAGTTGAGCTGTAGGAGTTGCTTGTATATTTTTGAGATTAGTTGTTTGTCGGTTGCTTCATTTGCTATTATTTTCTCCCATTCTGAAGGCTGTCTTTTCACCTTGCTAATATTTTCTTTTGATGTGCAGAAGCTTTTAAGTTTAATTAGGTCCCATTTGTTTATTTTTACTTTTATTTCCAATATTCTGGGAGGTGGATCATAGAGGATCCTGCTGTGATGTATGTCAGAGAGTGTTTTGCCTATGTTCTCCTCTAGGAGTTTTATAGTTTCTTGACCCTTGGTTTTAACTATTTCATTAATCTCCACGATGTGGCAGCTTAAGTACATGATTAGCCTGGCCCTCTACTAATAAATTGAAACCTCCACTATCTCTCCATTTTCATTTGATAAAGAATGAATCTCAGTAATGCTAAGGGAGCAGGTCACTTTGCATGATGAAGTCTTTCTTGGCAAAGTAACTCTTATAAATACCCGTCAAAGCTCTAATTTCACGAGAGCTCTAATTTAACACCAACAATGACAACAAAAATAAAATAGGGAATTAAGAAATTAATTATGACTTTGTGGGTCAGAGTGTTGAGACCTCAATTTTAATATGTGTTAAATGCGTTACCTGTCCTGGCTAAACAGGGGCCATAAAGTACTTCTGCTGTAAGAAAGCAAAAAAATATGGAGGTACATGCAACAGCACACAACCCAGTGTGAGGGAGAAGTCATGCCAATTACAGGTCATATTCCTGAGAGACTTAAGGGTGTGTGTATGTCTTTACATGTTCTTAGTGTTAAGAAAATTGTCAGTGACTGATAATTTTTGTTTTTAAAGAGAGGTTACAGTTCATCAGCAAAATGCCCAAAAAAGTTAAAGTACAAAGTGTGGACAAACTATTGCAATAATCTTCAAAATGAAAAAATTTCTCTGGGAAGAAATGAGTTATAAAACATTAACTTTTTTTTCTTTTTTAGAAATTTTTTGCCACGGGTGTACATGTGTCCCCCATCCTGAAACCCCTCCAACCTCCCTCCCCATCCCATCCTTCTGGGTTGTCCCAGTACACCTGCTGTGAATGCTCTGTTTCATGCATCGAACTTTGACTGGTCATCTATTTCACATATGGTAATATATATGTTTCAATACTATTCTCTCAAATTATCCCACCCTCACCTTCTCCTACAGAGTCTAAAAGTCTGTTCTTTATATCTGTGTCTCTTTTGCTGTCTTGCATATAAGGTCGTCATTACCATCTTTCTAAATTCCATGTATATGCTTTAATATACTGTATTGGTATTTTTCCTTCTGACTTACTTCACTCTGTATAATAGGCTCCAGTTTCATCTACCTTATTAGAACTGATTTAAATGTGTTCTTTTTAATAGATGAATAATATTCCATTGTGTATATGTACCACAACTTCTTTATCCCTTCATCTGTCAATGGATATCTAGGTTGCTTCCATGTCCTGCCTATTGTAAACAGTGCTGCAATGAACAATGGGATACATGTATCATTTTCAATTTTGGTTTCCTCAGGGTATATGCCTCAGAGTGGGATTGCTGGGTCATATGGCCAGTACTCTTGCCTGGAAACTCCCATGGATGGAGGAGCCTAGTAGGCTGCAGTCCATGGAGTCACGACGATCAGACACAACTGAGCAACTTCACTTTCACTTTCATGCATTGGAGAAGGAAATGGCAAGCCACTCCAGTGTTCTTTCCTGGAGAATCCCAGGGACAGGGGAGCCTGGTGGGCTGCCGTCTATGGGGTCACACAGAGTCAGACTAGAGTGACTAGAGTGACTTAGCAGCAGCAGCTGCAGCATGGTGGTTTTATTCCTAGCTTTTTAAGGAGTCTCCATACCGTCTTCCATATTGGCTGTATCAATTTACATTCCCACCAACAGTGCAAGAGTGCTCCCTTTTCTACACATCCTCTCCAGCATTTATTGTTTGTAGACTTTTTGATGATGGCCATTCTGATCAGTGTGAGGTGAAATCTCATTGTCATTTTGATTTGCATTTCTGTAAAAATGAGTGATGTTGAGCATGTTTTCATGTGTTTGTGAGCCATCTGTATGTCCTCTTTGGAGAAATGTTTGTTTAGGTCTTTTTCCCACTCTTTGATTGGGTTGTTTGTTTTTCTGGCATTGAGTTGTATGAGCTGTTCAAATATTTTTGAAAGTAATCCCTTGTCAGTTGTTTCATTTGCTATTATTTTCTCCCATTCTGAAGATTGTCTTTAAATCTTGCTTATAGTTTCCTTTGAAGTACAAAAGCTTTTAAGCTTAATCAGGTCCCACTTGTTTACTTTTGTTTTTATTTCTGTTACTCTAGGAGGTGGTAATAGAGGATCTTGCTTTGATTTATCTCATTGAGTGTTCTGCCTATGTTTTCCTCTAAGAGTTTTATAGTTTCTGGTCTTACATTTAGGTCTTTAGTCCATTTTGAGTTTGTGTATGGTGTTAAGAAGTGTTCTAATTTCATTCTTTTACAATGTAGCAGTCAAGTTTTCCTAGCACCACTTATTGAAGAGGCTGTCTTTGCCCCATTATATACTCTTGCCTCCTTTGTCAAAAATAATGTACCCATAGGTGCATGGGTTTATTTCTGGGCTTTCTGTCTTTTTTATATTTCTGTTTTTGTTCCAGTACCATACTGTCTTGATGACTGTAGCTTTGCAGTATAATCTGAAATCAGGAAAGTTGATTCCTTCAGCTCCATTCTTCTTTCTCAGGACTGCTTTGGCTATTTGGGCTCTTTTGTGTTTCCATAAGAACTGTGAAATTTTTGTTCTAGCTCCATGAAAAATGCCAGTAGTAACTTGATAGGGATCACATTGAATCATTGGTAGTATAGTCATTTTCACAATATTGATTCTTCCTACCCAGGAACATGGAATATCTCTTCATCTGTTTATGTTGTCTTGAACATACATATCCTAAAAAACATTCTAAAATATGTCTAAAACATTAACATACTAAAAAAATGACAATTATTTTTCATCACTAAAAAGGAGACTTGGATATTATAGGAATACAAATCTATCAATAAGAAGCTAGATTTTTAAACATGAGAAATTTTTTAAACTTCTCAACTCCTTTCTTGTCTGATACTGAGAGTTCTATTTTATTACTTTCACTCAGTTATGACAACAAAATAATGAGCCACATACATTCAGCTTCCTGTCCCCACACCTCACAGTTTCCCAGGGCCAGACACTGAGCTCCCTCCCTGTTCAGGCTTCAGAATCTGACATTGCTCTGCCATTTTGTCTCTCCAGTCCTGTAAATTCTAACATTACAAACATATGTACTTTAAGTTCAAGATGTGCTAATATGTTGAAAGCTCTCTTGAAAATGATATAGAGAATGCATCAAATGTCTTAGGCTGATTTTACACATAATCTCTGTAGTTGCAAATTTTATCTCTGATTTTGAGAACTTTTATAACATACTTTCAGTAAATGTGCAAGTCACATTTTACACCCTGAGTAAAATCTCAAAATTCTCCAATAAATCTATGTCACAGTTATCTATTAGCAGTCATGATCTAGGAATGGAGGACTTATTACCTTATCCCAAAAAGCAGTAAAATCTTTCATGTGCACGGTTGTTTTATCATCTGATGGCAGTTGAGTGGTGAGCTGTGATATCTCATCAAGTAACAAAAAGTTCTACAGAAAAAGGAAAAACATAGACAGTTTAGTCCGCAGGATGAAACACAAACAAAAATAATTGCTTCCCTGGAATTTGCAGTAAAAATCCATACAACCTACAAATTGTTTTGCCATTTGTATTTGAAGTGTTGGTTCACATCAGAACAAACTACTATATAGATAATATACACTATTATTACAGCATATAGTATGTACATTCATAAAATAGTACATATAGTATACATAGAGTTCTTTATATAAGGAAGTGTGTGTGTGTGTGTGTGTGTATAATGTGTGTATATGCATGTGTATATATGACATAAATAGAGCGCCTGGTCGTGAGTCTATCTGCAACTTTCTCAACATTTCTCAGTGTACAAATTTTTCCCTAAGGAGAAAATATAGCTCTAAAATTCAACACATTTAGAACCTGGATATTTATATTGCTTTAGTCTTGTGTTACCAGCAATAAACATGGGAGCTGACAGGAAATTATTCCATACATATTTACTGAATCCCACTATGCACCAAGCACCATGTGACACTGCTAGGAACATAGAGAGGAAGACCATTCCCAGGCCTTCTTCAATCAGGTGGCACAAAACAGTCTGGAAACACAAGACCTACAGCAGAGATGCTGAATTAAAACTCTGGCTCTATTGTGGGTCATGACCCTCATGTGAGCACTTAAGACCACTCTGCTTTTCTCATGTGTGTTAAATCAATATCACTGCTTTTCATTAACTACCACTTGTTATCATTCTAAAAAGAAAATGTTCTTATTAAATTTCTACCTCTTAAAAATACTTCACAAGCATCTTTTCACTATCACTTATCTCTTCTCTTTAGTCAGTGCCTTCTCTCCAGCTCGACAGGAATGGCTGCATCTTCCACTTCTTGCTATTTTCACAGCACTTAGCAGTCATTCAATGTGATTTAGCTGAATAAAACCAAGTCCTTTGAACCACCACAAAGCTAACATAAACATATACCAGAAAACTCTCTTTTGCCCTGCAAATGTTAGGTGTATTAATAACTCAATGAAAGAAACTACAGTGGTAGAGAAATTGAGTGAACAACTGAGACCACCTCCATTACCCACACCCCTAAGAACTATGAATGTGTGGCAGAGACTGCTGACTGTCCGCAAAATCTGCTCTCATTCTTCTGTGGTAACAAACCCTGGATTTGGCTGCAAGTGGCTTTTTGGAAGAAGGGCCTCTCTCTCCAGCCTCACAAGCAGATATGCACAGCCATGTGGCTAAATCGAGGTCAGTGGAGAGTGACAGCAACCAGGACCTTCCTCCACCCCACGGCCTGGGCCTTGGAGGCTGCCAGTGGGGTCAAGGTCACATGCAGTGGAGTAACATAATAAGAGAGAAAGGGTCTGGGTCCCAACACCACGGAGGTTCACACTAGCCATGGGACTTGTTATGGGGAGAGCTGTATCACCACAAAAAAGATATGTCCTAATGCCAGTTAGCTCAAAATGTGACTCTATTTGGAAATAGGGTTGTTATAGGTGTAATCCATTAAGGTGAGATCACAGTGGAGTAGGGTGGGCCCTGAATCCAATGTGATTAGTGCCCTTATAAGAAGAGAGATGCAGAGACAGACACACCGGCAGAAAACAGGCAGATGATGATGGAGACAGAGGCTGGAATGATGGCAATTACAAGCCTAGGAAAAATAAGGTTTGTCTGAAACCATTTAAGTTAACAGAGCTGACAAAGGAGTCCCCCTTACAGGATTTCGAGAGATTGTGGCCCTGCTGACACCTTGATTTCAGACTTGTGATTTTAGGTCTTGTGGTTTGTGTTACTTTGTAAAGGCAGCCCCAGGGAGAGAATATAGAGCCTTACAAGGACTCTTGCATGAGAGAAAAGCAAACTATCCTTGTAAGCAGGTTTAATATGGGCAATTCTAGGACCCAGAGGCAAACCAAATCCCTACCAACATAGGGGCAACTGATAAAAGCTTCTGGGGATGTTTGAGAAAGAAAACATTTGAATAGGAACCTACTCCCCTAAAATCATAAACATCCTTCAAGTCCTTGACATTCTCATCTATCACACCACAGAGCTACAAATGTGACTGCAATCTTCCTCTTCCAAAGAACAATTGGCAAAAACTGATCATGAAAACCTGCTTCTGTGCAGGAAAAAGAAAGCAGTACCCTTGCATCTCTCTCAAAGACCAGAGGTCAGGAGATAAGATCCTCTCGTTTCCTCCTCCTCTCATCCAGGCTCACTGAGAACCTAACATGGGGCACAGCTACTCCTCCCTGCCCCAAGCCTGTGTCCAGCAAGGGGCAGGATGGATGGACGGTGGTCTGAGGACTCCTCTGCAGGCTTTCAATCACCACAGCCTGAGTTCTCTCTCCACATCACCTCTCCCATCATCAGTCACGTAGCAGCTCTTGTCTGTTCTGCCACAGCTCATTCATCTCCCAATTTTCCTTTTCTCTTGAAGCAACATAATTTCAGAGTCTAACTTACTATTAATCATTTCAAATACTGATACAATGTTCTTGGGTTTTTTCCCTAGTTCCTTCCCTGGCCCTCCCCAACAACACTCCTTCCTGATCTCTACAACACCTCTGAGAATGTCCACCATACTTAATATCCCCCAGTGATCCATAAGCACCTACGTCCACACTACCCAGGTGGCCTCTGCCTGGACACCCTGAGTACTAACCCACCCACCCTTCCAGTCCATCTCAAAAGCTAATCCTCCCGGGAACCTGTCAGGACATCACCAGCTGGCACTGTCCTCCCTACCCCTGAATCCCATGAGGGATTCTCCTATATGTCACACAGAAGATATAGACACTACATCACTCACACACTTACAGACACTAGTTCCAACTCCAACAGAGACCAAGCCTTGTACAGAGTCAGCAAATCATGGGTAAGGGAAGGAATAGATTACAGGGCTCCTCAAATCCATCCAACCTGCATTGCTACAGCTTTACATAGACTGAGCTAACACAGCAACAAGCAAAAAGTTGTATGCATATATTGTACATCTTGTCTAGACAGAATCAAATGCCAATTTCAGCTTAAATATGTTACCAAGACAAAAACTCAATATTCAGTGGGTGCATGTGTTCAGTTCAGTCACCCAGTCATGTCCGACTCTTTGTGACCCCATGGACTACAGCACGTCAGGCTTCCCTGTCCATCACCAGTTCCTGGAGCATGCTCAAACTCATGTCCATTGAGTCAGTGATACCAGACACCATCAGTGTGTACATAGTAGGACAGAAATTCCCAACACTTCTCCACAAATAATAGGTTTGAGTGAGGAAAGATATCACAATCTTCCGGGAGTTAAATGAGATTCCAACACATAACCAGCTTGTAAAGGTGTAAGAAGTGCTGGCTGGATTTTTTTCTAGGACTCAGGCTGATAAAAAAAAAAAAAAAAAAAAAAGGCCGAAAATAAAATACAGATGATGTGCAGACCCAGAACAGATCATGTGGGAAAATATCAAAGTCATAACTTCAGCCAAAAAGATTGACTTCCCAGTGGCTGGTGGGGGGAAACCTAAGCAGTTTTGTGAATAATATAACTTCAGAGACACATTTTACTGGATATGAAAGTCACTGAAGACTTATAGTGCTTTCAAAATATTTACAATCCTATTGGAGTGATTCAAAGACAAGAGCTTCAGTTCATTTTCCTTATTAAGATAAAATAGAGGGGTTTCTGGGGCCTATAAAGTCACAGTAAATCATTCATATTTTGTACATGGGAAAAATGATATTGAAAAGCACATGAAAACAAGAAGACACAACACCATGAAGACCATGTGTAGGTCTGCCCATGGGGATGGACCACCGCACCACATCCAAGGTGGGCAGGGGTAGTGGGTTTCCTTCCTGGGGCTGCCAGACATGACGTGAGCAGAAATACTGGATGATGAACCACCTAGTCTACTGAGCCCCAGGCTTCAGGAGGCTGTGGGGCAGCAGGGCTCAATACCACACTGTGTTTTAAACTCTGCATGCCCACTACACCTCCAGCCCATCTGTGGTCAAATCTTGCCCAGTTCTGACCACCTGGTCAGTAAACTCAGTTGACCTTTTCTTCCACTCCTGAGGCCATTTTTACCTTCTAGTTGGGCATCATCACATCTAAGTGAGAGGCAGAGAAAGGAAGAAAATGATTATCCGATAATTGCTGCTACCTGTTAGATAACAGGACAGGAGGTTGAATCCAGCCAATGGCTGCTCAGTGAGGCAGGTCTTACAGCAAACACTGAGTATTTTAAAATGCTCTCAGAATCCAAAACTAAGTCCAGGCTAGTCATCTCCTCAGATTTGGTTCTCTCTTAGCCTTCCTTATCATAGTGAATCCAGGTCATTTTACAGCCTGAAAAACCAAAGCAGGCTGACATCCACCTCTCCCCTCCCCGCCCCTAATACCCAACTCAAAATGTGCCCCTGAGCGGCTCTCAAATATGGCCAAGTCTCTCTATTTCACCCTAAACCAAACCACATCATCTCGTCCCTGGACCATGTACTGCACACACTCCTGATACACTCATCTCCCTGACTCTGCTCTGGGTCCCTAACACACCTCATTGCCCTGTTCTCCAGGCTGCAGCCAGGCTGAGTTTTGAGATGATAAAAATCTTAATGTTTCCTGTAGGATCCTGTATGGGCCCCTCCTCAGGCCTCCAGCTCTCTACTCTGCAGCCTCAGACATTTCTGGTTACTCAAATGCACGGATCCCCCTTCTTATCCACAAAAGGCCTTTGTCACATGACCATCCCCAGGGAAATGTGAAGCATCAGCCTCCCATCTCCCACACCCCCACACATGGAATTCTCCAGGTAACCTGCTTAGCCTTCCCTGCTCAAACGTCTCAACACAACCTCCAAAACTACACCAGTGACTCTGCCAAAGCAACTCATGGCCCCTCAGACTTTTCCTCCCAAGGACTATTGACACAGAGATGCACATCAGGTATCACTGTTTGATACTTTATTAACCTCCCACTTGATGAAACATAAATTGCAAGTAGGAAGGACTTCTCTGCAGTTGCTTACCTGTCCCTATATATGCTCATCTGTACCATACTCAAGGCTGCACTAGACTTGTTATTTTGTGGAATGATTGGATGAGTAAATTCAAATTTGACCCGCAAAAGTCAAGCATAAATCAAGACAGCTTTTTCCTCTCAACTGATTTTAGTTTTAAAAAGGTCCTGTTATCTTTTGCATTTGCTAAGGTACATTTTAGATTTCTTTATACAACTAGGGCAATGTTCCCAAACGTGATTTATTTTCAGGGACACAGGGACACTTACTAAAGACATAGGTAAGTTGGACCCCAGCAAAGGAATAGTGAATCAGAAACTCCAAGATGTGATAATTTAGTTTTAATAAGCACACCAGGTGATTCTCATGAACTAGAGACCTACATTCTTTATAGGGTTGTAAAACTAAATGGGTTGAAGAAGTTTCTATTAATAGGATCTAAAAGAAAAAAAAATACTTCCAAGATTACTTCAACACACCATGGAGCAGTTTCCAATGCAAACAATCTCACCACTCTTATTCTCAGCTATTTGCCCTGCCTTTACTGCAAACTACCATCAACAGATCTCTAAATTCCAAGACCACCTTCCAGCCACGAAGAGAAAATTTAGGTGTTTTTCCCAAATCAAAGGTGTGTCCTTCATCAGGACACAAAGCAGCCTGACAAAGTCAGCACAAGGAAAATTCAAAGTTCTCCCCAGATCATAATTTTAATGTTACTGCACACACCTACACAGGAAGAAGTCTCAGGCCTTAGACATTGAGTTCATTTTAGTAGAAAAGAAGTAAAAAATCCACCCAAGTATTTGAGCACAATTCTCTGAAAACCTTCTACAGGACCCCTTTCCCACTACACTCTCTGGTGTGTCACATCATCCATCAGAGAATCAGAGTTATCACTGTCTCCACTTCAACCATGTTTAACGGTTAGGTATTTGCAGGATCCCAGACATGATGGAGCTAGAAGGTCCCTTCAGTTGCACATGTTCTGAGCATCTGCTATTTCTGAGCACTACGAAAATGAACAAGGCACTGTCTGTAAGAAGTCTGGAGTTCCAGGAAAGAAAGAAATCCATAAACACATGGCTTAGTGAGGACAATGTCATATGCAGGAGCTCAAAGGAAGATATGGGGATTCAGGAGGGTGTGATGGTTCATTTTATTAACCAGACACTTGGTAGACTAGCCCCCAGACACTCGCTCAAACATATATTACAGTGAAAGCATTTTTAAATGAGACCGACATTTAAATCAGTAGAGTCTGAGTAAATCAGATTATCCTCCATAACATGGGTAGGCCTCATCCAATTAGTCAAAGGTCTTAAGAGAAACTAGACTGACCAACTCCAAAGAGGAGGGAATTCTGTCTCAAGAGCACCTTCAGACTAGAGATGAATTTTAGCATAAAGCCTCATGGTATAAATCTTCTTTTATGATGGCCATCAAGACAGACTATTTTTGTTAAACAAGTAAGAGTGTTTCTAGTTTACTAAAAAGCCCAGGAGCCAGGCCAGCAGGAGCTACATGAACACCTGGCTGTGCAGGGTACAGCTAGCTCCTCTCTTTAGAGAGCAGGTCCACCAAGTCCAGTTGGGCTGGGTTCAGATACACAGATGGATGCACAGAACAAGCAGAAGATTCAGACCTATCCCCACTCTGGATAAGATTTGTTCCCCTGATTTGACACTCCCATCAAGACCCAATGTGCCAGGGATGCCTATCTCCAATCTGCTCCCTCCTCTGCATTTCTCCAGCTTCTAGTGCAGACTGACCCACCCTGGGCCTTTGTAGGGGCCCAGTCATGTCCTGTAACTGTTGTCTCAGTCAATCCAGCCCTTATTTGATACCCATGATGTGTCCAGCATGGACCAGGCACTACACTAAAGAACCACTAGAGACAGTCTGCTGTCAAGGGGCTCAGAACACTCCCAGGGAGTCAGCATCACCCCACCTGACAAGAGGCTGCTGTGCACATAGACGGAAACCCCAGATCAATGTCAACAAAAGTGCTGGGAGAGGGTCATGGGGCTGCTGGAGGCTCAGAAGCATTTACTTAAATCAAGGCCAGAAGAGAAATCAATCCAAGAGGCTGAACAGAGTGAGTAAAGACCTCAAAGTAGGGATGGATAAGGCAGGTCACAGGCAAGCCCCTTTCCTCCTCCCCACCCCAGTCCCCATGTGCTGAGAAACAGACAGAGAGGCCAGTGGAGCCCAGAGTTTAAAACTTGAGTCTTCAAAAAACAGGGACTTCAAAGGTCTTCAGAGTAAGAAAAGATGATAAAAACCATACTTAATGAGATAGTCCACATGACAGAAGGTACATAGAAAGCAATGTAACAGTGGTTAAGAAATCAGGCTGTGGTCAGAATCCTACTTCTGTCATTTGCAAGCTGTGTGAGGATGGGTGAGCTATTTCAACTGATACAGGAACCTGTTTCCTTATCTGTAAAACAGCAACACTAATGTTTATCCACTCAATTGCTTTCCTGATTAAATGAGATGGCATGATGCATAAGGAGTTCAAGAGGGCCCAGACCACAAGTAGATCACTGGTAGCCACGATCAAAGACAGCAGCTGTGGCAGCAGTAATAACAAAACCACAATAGCACAACACACATATGAAGCTTCCATCTGGATAGGTTAATGTGTCACTAAGAATATCACTACAGTCCAGGGATTTTCCTAAATGTCTTATTTCAAGATGTGAAAGCCATTAAAAAGGAATGTTTTAACAAGTTGCATGGACCAAGCCTTATAAGTATTGCTAGAAGCCCCCATCAGAAAGAATGGCAAACTCAAGGGACCAGAACTGACCCCATATGACTGATGTGTTTTATGGGAAATGTTTTTTTATAGCATAGAAACGTCATCACAGAAAAGACTGGCTTTTATGACAAGACCCAAAAATAAAATATAATCACATGGAGAACTAGCTAACTTCACTAGAGATCTATTACTAGTTTTCCATCACTGTGGAGAAGTAGAAACAAGTCAGATTTTTCAAAAGCCTAAGATTCATACTTATGCTTGAAATCACACTCAAGCTCATGCCCAGGCTGACTCACAGAACCATTTTATTTTAATTTTAGATTTATTCACAAACACATGAATAACTGATCACCTACTGTGTGCCAGACCCTTGTCTTGGTGATGTAAATTATTTGCCCAAGGCAATTTAGGGACAGCCAGGGGGGGAAAAAAAAAAAAAAAACAACATAGTGGGTATGGTGGGAATCACAAATTTGAAGGGAAGAGTCCTGCTAGAGACAGAATTAAGCAGTGAAAAGAGGCAGAGAGGAAAAGGCAGATCCAAAAGGCAAGCTCAGAAATTAACAAGCAAACCACCTATGCAGGAAAGAACCCGTTTCCAACAGAGAACTAAGTAAATCTTCCTGTCCAAGGAACAAGGAGCTCTCAGCAAGTTTTTTCCTTCCCAGCCCAGAGAGGAATCCTGTTCACACCAGGACGGTGTACAGTCCCTATCTAGTCATTTGAGTTAGCACAAGAGAGGCAACCTGTTCACTTCTCTTGTTTTTAGACATATTAATCACCCTGACATCATCACTTGTATGTAGAGAGTCCTGTGTTGTTGCTACTGCTGCCAATAAATGAGCAGGGAACTTATGATATTTATAATATACTCTATCAAAGAAGAGAGGGGGGTACATAAGAGAGTTTGGAATGACTACCAGCTTTGGCACAGAAAGCTAAACCTCATCTAACTGGCACACAGTCACACCAAATAAAAGAAGGCATTTTATGTAAAATACACCTACAACTTAAAAAAGTTATTTGTTCCCAAACCTTGATTCTTCGGATACTGATGATGGCCTCTGACACCTTCTCGATGGCCATGGGGAAGTAGAGGGTGCTCGTAAACCGCAGAGCCTCATACAGCGTCACCACCACAAACACTTGGCTGGCTGTAATCACCTTTTTGAGAGCCACATTGGTGATGAAGGTGACAAAAATCATGATTTTGGTTACAGCAAAAAATGATGCCAAATTCATTCCTCTAAGATAGGAACTTTGCAGAATCTTGGAAATTTCCTTCCTGGAGAGAGAGTAGAAAGTAGATTTTAAAACAATCATCAACATCCAAGGCATGAATTCAAGTGCCCTGTGTGAGTGGTCCCTTTCAAGGGAGTGGGCACAGATAAACTATCCCTCACATCATGGAAACACTACACAGTGCACACCCGGAGGTCTGCCCCCAAACCAGGACCACACTCTGCAGCACCACTTCACTCTTACAACTAAAAGAAGACTTAGAGTCACACTTTTATAAACATTTTGGACCAATGAGACTGAGTTTGAACATTCATTCAACATGCATTCAAAACCACAAGTCCTGTGCCAGGCTCCTCACTGATGACAGAAAGACACAGCCCATCACCTCCAGGAGCTCATGAACTTGTGGAGGAACAGAATAAGACACACCAAGACTGTGACACACCAAGACATTAGACAGAGGCAGCCATACAGCCCCCACAGGAGCCCAGAGCAGAGTTGTGTAACATGGAGCAGTGGAGTGAGAGCAAGTTGCATGAATGTGGATCTTAAGAAGATAAGCTGAAGTCAGGGTTGGCAGAGGCCAGAGAATAAGGAAGATGAGAGTGTATTCCCATCAGAGGGAGGGCCCCCACAAAGGTGCAAAGTAAGAAGTGACAGGGAGATACCAGAGAATTCTAAGTACCCTGTACTGGAGTAAAACACCCATCAGATATTTAAATGAAAGATGTAGAAAAATACCATAGACAAGAGAATGTAGAAAAGTACTCTACAAAGAAAACAACATAGTGTTTTCATGTCTCTGTTTGGAATGAATAATAATGATTCATAAAGTTTTGCCTGATATAGTTACATCCAATCTCTACAATCTCACCATTTGTCCTACATCAAACTATAGTTTTAGTTTGAATGTCATTGTCTCAAATATTAGCATCTTCTGTAGAGAAGGAAATGGCAGCCCACTCCAGTACTCTTGCCTGGAAAATCCCATGGACAGAGGGGCCTGGCAGGCTATACTACATGGGGTCATAAAGAGACGAACACAATTTAGAGACTAAATAATGACAACAAGCCCATCCTGTACCCTGCATTGACAATAGGCAAAAGCCACCTGCTTCAAGAGAAGAAACAGAAAAAAAGGTTCTGCCCAGGATCCTGAAGTTGTACAAAGCAGAGGACGTTAGCTGGGGTGGAGAGAGGAAACTGCCTCACACACAAACTCCAATATAGGACAGATGTCATGGGCGGACAGAAAATACACTTGCTATCATCATCAGAAGCAAAGGCTTTGGACTTTTCAGCTAAAGACTGATTTCCAGCAATTAGATACTCTTCTATCTGAAACATTTAACCACCATGTCTCTGTTCATGTTTCTATATTGGATATGAAAACAAAACTTACCTTGTGGAGTTCTTTTGTAATTGATTTCCATATGTGAAAGACCTTTACAGATAATGAAAAAGCTAAGGTGTATCATTAGGTAAAAATAAACATAAAAGACAGGAAAAACTACTAACACCTTGAAATTACTGCTTTTGGGTGTTTGTGGTACTAAGAAATACTTGGAAATTCATTTCTGTATAATAAGCATAAGCAAAGGAGAAAAGGAAAGATATAAGCATCTGAATGCAGAGTTCCAAAGAATAGCAAGGAGAGATAAGAAAGCCTTCCTCAGTGATCAATGCAAAGAAAAAGAGGAAAACAATAGAACGGGAAAGACTAGAGATCTCTTCAGAAAATTAGAGATACCAAGGGAACATTTCATGCAAAGCTGGGCTCGATAAAGGACAGAAATGGTATGGACCTAACAGAAGCAGAAGATATTAAGAAGAGGTGGCAAGAATACACAGAAGAACTGTACAAAAATGACCTTCACAATCAAGATAATCATGATGGTGTGATCACTCACCTAGAGCCACACATCCTGGAATATGAAGTCAAGTGGGCCTTAGGAAGCGTGACTACAAACAAGGCTAGTGGAGGTGATGGAATTCGAGTTGAGCTATTTCAAATCCTGAAAGATGATGCTGTGAAAGTGCTGCACTCAATATGCCAGCAAATTTGGAAAACTCAGGACTGGCCACAGAACTGGAAGAGGTCAGTTTTCATTTCAATCCCAAAGAAGGGCAATGCCAAAGAATGCTCAAATTACCACACAATTGCACTCATCTCACACACTAGTAAAGTAATGCTCAAAATTCTCCAAGCCAGGCTTCAGCAATATGTGAACCATGACCTTCCAGATGTTCAAGATGGCTTTAGAAAAGGCAGAGGAACCAGAGATCAAATTGCCAACATCGGCTGGATCATCAAAGAAGGAAGAAAGTTCCAGAAAAACATCTATTTCTGCTTATTGTCTATGCCACAGCCTTTGACTGTGTGGATCACAATAAACTGTGGAAAATTCTGAAAGAGATGGGAATACCAGACCACCTGACCTGCCTCTTGAGAAACCTATATGTAGGTCAGGAAGCAACAGTTAGAACTGGACATGGAACAACAGACTGGTTCCAAATAGGAGGAGTACTTCAAGGCTGTATATTGTCACCCTGCTTATTTAACTTCTATGCAGAGTACATCATGAGAAACCCTGGACTGGAAGAAACACAAGCTGGAATCAAGATTGCTGAGAGAAATATCAATAACCTCAGATATGCAGATGACACCACTCTTATGGCAGAAAGTGAAGAGGAGCTAAAGAGCCTCTTGATGAAAGTGAAAGAGGAGAGTGAAAAGGTTGGCTTTAAGCTCAACACTCAGAAAATTAACATCATGGCATCTGGTCCCATCACTTCATGGGAAGTAGATGGGGAAACAGTGGAAACAGTGTCAGACTTTATTTTGGGGGGCTCCAAAATCACCGCAGATGGTGATTGCAGCCATGAAATTAAAAGATACTTACTTCTTGGAAGGAAAGTTATGACCAACCTAGATAGCATATTGAAAAGCAGAGACATTACTTTGCCAACAAAGGTCCATCTAGTCAAGGCTATGTTTTTTCCAGTGATCATGTATGGATGTGAGAGTTGTACTATGAAGAAAGCTGAGCACCAAAGAATTGATGCTTTTGAACTGTAGTGTTGGAGAAGACTCTTGAGAGTCCCTTGGACTGCAAGGAGATCCAACCAGTCTGTCCTTAAGGAGATCAGTCCTGGGTGTTCATTGGAAGGACTGATGCTAAAGCTGAAACTCCAATACTTTGGCCACCTCATGCGAAGAGTTGACTCATTGGAAAAAAACTCTGATGCTGGGAGGGATTGGGGGCAGGAGAAGAAGGGAATGACTGAGGATAAGATGGCTGGATGACATCACCAGCTCGATGGACATAAGTTTGGGTAAACTCCGGGATTTGGTGATGGACAGAGAGGCCCAGCATGCTACAATTCATGGGGTCACAAAGAGTCGAACACAACTGAGTGACTGAACTGTACTGAAGAAGCATTATACAAAATTTTCCTTTAAGAAGACAGTAAGTGGAAGAGCAGGTTAAAATGATGTCTTCCCGTTCTACTTAAACTTTCTGCCACGTGTTGGGGGTGGAGTGCATAGTATTTAAGTTCATTGTAATGTGAAAAACTTGGTAAGACTTCAAAATTAATTCAGAAAAGTCAATTGTAGTAACGTAGGTGAACCTAGAACCTGTTATACAGAGTGAGGTAAGTCAGAAGGAGAAAAGCAAATATTAATGCATATATATGGAATCTAGAAAAATAGAACTGATGAACCTATTTACAGAGAATAAATGGAGACACAGATGCAGAGAAGAATTTCAGAGACACAAAGTGGGAGGGAGAAGGTAGAACAAATTGAGAAAGTAGCATTGGCATGTATATGCTGTCATGTGTAAAATAGATAACTAGCAGGAAGCTGCTATTTAACACAGGGAGGCTAGCCTGGTGCTTTGTGATGACCTAGAGAGGTGGAATGGGGGGGTGGAAGGCGGAGATTCAGGAAGATGGGGAGATATATATATATATATATATACATACATACATATATATATATATACATACACATACACACACACATACATACACACACACAATTATGGCTGATTCACCTTGACGTATAGCAGAGACCACCACAACATTATAAAGTAATTATCCTCCAAAAATAATAAGTAAATTCAGTTAAAAATGTGGAGGGGAGTACAAAAATATGGTGTGACATATACAAAAACTTACCTTCTCAATCTGGTAATAAGGTCTATAAGTGACTTTTCCCAAGCATTCATTTTTACTGATTTGATGCCACTTATAAATTCACTCATGGTCCTGATCCTGTCATCTGTGAGAGCTGCAGTCTTACTCCTAAGGGGAAAGACATGAGAGATGAGCCATAGTGATCATGTACTAACTTTCTGTGGCAGCAGCAGCAGTGGGCACAGGGAGGGACCAGAGATCAAATGATTCTCTATAGCTCTTCTGTGCTGACATCACAAGAAGGTACTACTCAAAGTACAAATGGAGAAAAAGACTTCTAGGAAGTCAACAACTCAGCCTAATTCAAAGACTAACTCAGAGAACTTGCAGTAACAGCCAAGGAAGACCTGAAGTGAGTCAGATACAAACCATCTGCCCAAGAAGATGGAGGTTGAACAGGAAAGGCAGAAAGGAATCTAACAGGAAAACAGTGTCTGTGCTGTAATAAAATAGGAGTAAAATTCTGGGGAACAGAAAAGATGAGGCTGCTAATAACATCAGGAAAGGAGAACAAGAAAAACTTCAGAGACCTTGTAGCACTGGAACAGGGCCTCAAAGGATAAGGAACATCTATCCACAGCAAATAGAGGAAAGGGAATTTCAAGTAAAGAAAAATACCTCACATAAAGGTACACACAGACACAAAAGAACTCACCTAGCTTCAAACAACACGCCTTCACCACCTGACAATCTGGACATGACCCACTTCCAACCCTCTGGAACCTTCCTCAGCTCTCACTCATCACCATTAGGCCCTTCATCACCAGTTACTTTTCTATCACATATGCTGCTGAGACTGTGGGACTTTATGAAAGTGAAAGTGAAGTCGCTCAGTCATGTCCAACTCTTTTCCACCCCATGGACTGTAGCCTATCACACTCCTCTGTCCATGGGATTTTTGAGGCGAAACTACTGGAGTCGGTTGCCATTTCCTTCTCCAGAGGATCTTCCTGACCCAGGGATCGAACCTGGGTCTCTCGCATTGTAGGCAGATGCTTTACCATCTAAGCCACCAGAGAAGTCCTAATAAAGACATAATTTGGCAAAATTCAGCATCCATTTAAGATAAAAACCCTCCAGAAAGCAGGAATAGAAGGAACATACCTCAACATAATAAAAACTATATATGACAAACCCGCAGCAAACATTACCCTCAATGGTGAAAAATTGAAAGCATTTCCCCTGAAGTCAGGAACAAGACAAGGGTGCGCACTTTCACCACTACTATTCAACATAGTTTTGGAAGTTTTAGCTACAGCAATCAGAGCAGAAAAATAAATAAAAGGAATTCAGACTGGAAAAGAAGAAGTAAAACTCTCACTGTTTGCAGATGACATGATCCTCTACAGAGAAAACCCTAAAGACTCCACAGAAAATTACTAGAGCTAATCAATGAATATAGTAAAGTTGAAGGATATAAAATTAACACACAGAAATCCCTTGCATTCCTACATACTAACAATGAGAAAACAGAAAGAGAAATTAAGGAAACAATTCCATTCACCATTGCAACGAAAAGAATAAAATACTTAGGAATATATCTACCTAAAGAAACAAAAGACCTATATATAGAAAACTATAAAACACTGGTAAAGGAAATCAAAGAGGACACTAATACATGGAGAAATATACTGTGTTCATGGATCAGAAAAATCAATATATTGAAACTGAGTATACTACCCAAAACAACCTAGATTCAATGCAATCCCTATCAAGCTACCAATGGTATTTTTCAGAGAACTAGAACAAATAATTTCACAATTTGTATGGAAATACAAAAAGCCTCGAATAGGCAAAGCAATCTTGAGAAAGAAGAATAGAACTGGAGGAATCAACCTGCCTGACTTCAGGCTCTACTACAAAGCCACAGTCATCAAGACAGTATGGTACTGGCACAAAGACAGAAATATAGATCAATGGAACAAAATAGAAAGCCCAGAGATAAATCCACGCACCTATGGACACTTATCTTTGACAAAGGAGGCAAGTATATACAATGGAGAAAAGACAATCTCTTTAACAAGTGGTGCTTGGAAAACTGGTCAACTACTTGTAAAAGAATGAAACTAGAACACTTTCTAACACCATACACAAAAATAAACTCAAAATGGAAGAAAGATCTAAATGTAAGACCAGAAACTATTAAACTCCTAGAGAAAAACATAGGCAGATTCATGTTGATATATGGCAAAACCAATACAATATTGTAAAATTTTTTAAAAAGTAATAATAATAAAAAAACCACTCTCTGACATAAACCACAGCAGGATCCTCTATGACTCACCTCCCAGAATATTGGAAATAAAAGCAAAAATAAACAAATGGGACCTAATTAAACTTAAAAGCTTCTGCACAACACAGGAAACTATAAGCAAGGTGAAAAGACAGCCTTCAGAATGGGAGAAAATAATAGAAAACGAAGCAATTAAAGAATTAATCTCAAAAATATACAAGTAACTCCTGCAGCTCAATTCCAGAAAAATAGAAGACCCAATCAAAAAGTGGGCCAAAGAACTAAACAGACATTTCTCCAAAGAAGACATACAGATGGCTAACAGATGAAAAGATGCTCAACATCACTCATTATCAGAGAAATGTAAATCAAAACCACAATGAGGTAGGATTTCATGCCAGTCAGAATGGCTGCGATCCAAAAGTCTACAAGCAATAAATGCTGGAGAGGGTGTGGAGAAAAGGGAACCCTCTTACACTGTTGGTGGGAATGCAAACTAGTACAGCCACTATAGAGAACAGTGTGGAGATTCCTTTAAAAACTGGAAATAGAACTGCCATATGACCCAGCAATCCCACTGCTGGACATACACACTGAGGAAACCAGAATTGAAAGAGACATGTGTACTCCAGTGTTCATCACAGCACTGTTTATAATAGCCAGGACATGGAACCAACCTAGATGTCCATCAGCAGATGAATGGATAAGAAAGCTGTGTACACAGATACACAATGGAATATTACTCAGCCATTAAAAAGAATACACTTGAATCAGTTCTAATGAGGTGGATGAAACTGGAGCCCATTATACAGAGTGAAGTAAGCCAGAAAGAAAAACACCAATACAGTATATTAACGTATATATATGGAATTTAGAAAGAACGTAATGATAACCCTGTATGTGAGACAGCAAGAGAGACACAGATGTGTATAACAGTCTTTTGGATTCTGTGGGAGAGGGCAAGGGTGGGATGATATGGGAGAATGGCATTGAAACATGTAAATTATCATGTGTGAAACAAATCGCCAGTCCAGGTTCAATGCATGATACAGGGTACTCGGGGCTGGTGCACTGGGATGACCCTGAAGGACGGGATGGGGAGGGAAGTGGGAGAGGGGTTCAAAGGAACATATGTACACTCATGGTGGATTCAAGTCAATGTATGGAAAAACCAATACAATATTGTAAAGTAAAATAAATATATTAATTAAAGAAAAATAAAGACATAATTAATCAAGACCAGCGACAGTCCTAAGATGACAGAGGAAAAGGATTCGGAGACCACTTTCCACCCACAAATTCATCAAAAGATCATTTGCATGCCAAGCAACTTCCACAAAACAACTTCTAAACGCTGGCGGAGGAAACCAGGCACCCAGAAAGGTAGACTATTCTCTTTGAAAAGAGGGAGGACAAAATATAAAAGCCAAAAAGAGAGACAAAAAGAGTTAGAGACAAAGACCTGTCCTGGGGAGGGAGTTGTGCAGGAGGAGAAGTTTCCACACAGTAGGAAATCCTTTCACAGGCAGGTCTGTGGGGTGTTTTGGAATCTCAGAGGGCAACATAACCAGAAGGAAACACACACACACACACACACAATATGCACCTAACCACAGCTGCCTGTGGAGAAGTAGCCCAGACACTCGCATCCACTACCAACAAGTGTGGACTGGACAGGGAGGCACAGGCTGCATAATCAGTGCTTAGGATAAGGACTGGGCCTCAATACCCTGAGGACAATCTGAGGGAGTTAACATGAGATAGAAACCCAAACTGTGGGATTGCCAGAGAGAACAAAAAAGAGAGAACTTTCCCGCAAAAGGCTCTAACGCACAGCCTGGCCTGCACACAGAACAAAGGATTGAGCTAACACCAAAGAAGAGCTAGCCACCCCCCAGCCCTCCCCCACTCCCCAGAGGCAGAGAGGCAGGTGTGCAGCCAGAGCTGCAGGGCAAGGGGCTGCTGCAATCTCCGCCCCAGGGACCGGCATCCTCCACCAAACTGCGAGCAGGCTCCCAGTTGCTAACCACGTTCTCCTGGTATCCTGGATGGTTGACATCTGCCAGGAGTGTCACAGCCTGAGATCAGCTCTCCAGAGGAGACACACCTCCCACATGGCACACCTGAGATGGTGCTCCTGCGGCGCACCAGGGCACCAACCGGCCAGAACCAGGGAGGTGATTAAGACACACAGACCACCTGGGACAGTGCACTCGCCAAGCACCTGGTCACCTGAGCTGCTTGGACCTGGGAAGGGCACAAAATGCACACCCAACCGACTCTGTGCCCTTGTGGAGCACCCAAGAACCTGAGCAGCTTAGACCTGGGAAGTTCCCGAAAAGGAAGACCCACTTTGGACAGTACCCCTGCAGAGCACCCTGGAGCCTGAGCAGTGTAGACCCAGGAAGCACATGTCACCTTGAGCTTTGGCAAATCCAGTGTGGTCCTTACACTGTGAACATTCCCCACACATGCCAGAGAAATCTGTTTGCATTGTCCCTCCCTCCCCACAACACAACTGAACAAGTGAGCCTAAATAAGTGACCACCTTTGCCCCCTTGTATCAGGATGGAAATTAGACACTGAAGAGACTTGCAAACAGAGGAAGCCAAAATTAGCAAAGAGGGAACCGCTCTGGAAGTGACAGATGCAACAGATTAAAACCATGTAGTTAACATTGACTAAGCATTGGAGGGAGCTGATAGACCTTGAGAAGAAGTACAAGCTGGAACAAGGAACTATCTGAAACTGAACTGACCCCACACTGCCCACAACAGCTTCAGAGAAATTCCTAGATATATTTTTACTATTATCACTTTTTAATTTTTTAATTTAAGTTCCTTATTACTCCTTTTTCATTTTTATAACCTATTATCTTGCAAAAAAGACCCCATTTTTAAAGCAACTTCACATATACATTTTTCATAATTTTGTGATTGATTTTGTTTTATAATTTTAATATTGTATTTCTGAGCATCTAACCTCCACTCTAGATTTTTAATCTTTTCTTTTTGGTATTTGTTTTCAATTTTGTACCTTTAGGAATATAATCTTCAGTACCCATTTTCACTTAGGTGTGTGAAATTGCTGGCTGGCTTTATTGCTGTCTCCCTTTTTCTCCCCCAGATCACCTATATCTCCTCCCTCCCCTTTCTCTTCTCTACTTAACTCTGTGAATGCCTCTGGGTGTTCTGAGCTGTGGAGAACACTTAGGGAATTGATTACTGGCTAGATTGCTCTCTCCCTTTTTGAGTCCCCTGGTCACCTCTATCTCCCTTCTCCCTCTTCTCCATGTAAGTCTGTGAACCTCTCTGGGTGTCCCTCACTGTGGAGAATTGTTTCACCACTAACCTAGATGTTTTATCATCTGTGTTATACGGATGGAGAAGTCTTGAGGCTACTATAAGAATAAGACTGAAAGCCAGAGGGAGAAGGTTTAACTTCAAAACTTGAGAACATCAGGGAACCCCTGATTCCATGGAATATTAATAGACAAGAGCTCACCCAAAAGGATACATTCCTACACTTAAACCAGCTCCACCCAAGAGTTAACAAGTTCCAGAGCAAGCTATACCATGCTAATTCTCCAGTAAAGCAGGAACACAGCCCTGAGCATTAAAAGACAGGCTGCTCAAAGCCATGCCAAACCCATAGATACCCCAAAACTCACTACCAGACACTTCATGGTACTTCAGAGAGAAGGGATCCATTTCCACCACCAGAACATAGACACAAGCTCTCCTAACCAGGAAACCTTGATAAACCACTAGTCCAACTCCACCCACAGGGAGAATGTGCCACAATACAGAGGAACCATGAACTGCCAGTAAACAAAAAGGGCACCCCAAACCCAGCAATCTAAACAAAATGAAAAGGCAGAGAAATATTCAGCAGGTAAAGCAACGTGATAAATGCCCACAAAATCAAACAAAAGAGGAGGAGATAGGGAGTCTACCTGAAAAAGAATTCAGAATAATTATAGTAAAGATGATCCAAAATCTTGAAAACAAAATGGAATTACAGATAAATAGATAGAGACAAGGATTGAGAAGATGCAAGAAATGTTTAACAAGGACCTAGAAGAGACAAAGAAGAGTCAATCAATAATGAATAATGCAATAACTGAGATCAAAAGCCCTCTGGAGGAAACCAACAGTAGAATAATTGAGGCAGAAGATAGGATAAGTGAGATGGAAGATAGAATGGTGAAAATAAATGAAGCAGAGAGGAAAAAAGAAAAAAGAATTAAAAGAACTGAGGACAACCTCAGAGACCTCTGGGACAATGTAAAATGTCCCAACATTCAAATCATAGGAATCCCAGAAGAAGAAGATGAAAAGAAAGGGCATGAGAAAATTTGAGGAGACAATAGTTGAAAACTTCCCTAAAGTGGAGAAGGAAATAGCCACCAAAGTCCAAGAAACCCAGAGAGTGCCAAACAGGATAAACCCAAGGTGAAACACCCCAAGACACATATTAATCAAACTAACAAAGATCAAACACAAAGAGAAAATATTTAAAGAAGCAAGGGAAAAGCAACAAATAATCCACAAGGAGATCCCCATAAGGATAACAGCTGACCTTTCAATAGAAACTCTTCAGGCCAGAAAGGAATGGCAGGACATGCTTAAAGTGATGAAAGAGAAAAAACCTACAACCCAGATTACTATACCCAGCAAGCATCTTATTCAAATATGAAGGAGAAATCAAAAGCTTTACAGACAAGCAAAAGCTGAGAGAATTCAGCACCACCAAACCAGATCTTCAACAAACGCTAAAGGATCTTCTCTAGACAGGAAACACAGAAAAGGTTTATAAACTCAAACCCAAAATAACAAAATAAATGGCAATAGGATCACAATTATCAATAATTACCTTAAATGTAAATGGGTTGAATGTCCCAATAAAAAGACAAAGACTGGCTGAAAGAATTCAAAACAAACCCCGATATATGCTGTCTGCAAGAGACCCACCTCAAACCAAGGGACACATACAGACTGAAAGTAAAGGGCTGGAAAAGGTATTTCATGCAAATGGAGACCAAAAGAAAGCAGAAGTAGCAATACTCATATCAGATAAAATAGACTTTGAAAGAAAGGCTGTGAAAAGAGACAAAGAAGGACACTACATAATGGTCAAAGGACCAATCCAAGAAGATATAACAATTATAAATATATATGCACCAAACAAGGGCTTCCCTCATAGCTCAGTTTGTAAAGAATCTGCCTGCAATGGAGGAGACCCTGATTTGATTCCTGAAGCAGGAAGATCCTCTAGAGAAGGGATAGGCTACCCACTCCAGTATTCTTGGCCTTCCCTTGTGGCTCAGCTGGTAAAGAATCTGCCTGCAACATGGGAGACCTGGGTTCAATCCCTGGGATGGGAAGATCCCCTGGAGAAGGGAAAGGTTATCCACTCCAGTATTCTGGCCTGGAGAATTCCATGGACTATAAAGTCTATGGGGTTGCAAAGAGTCAGACACGTCTGAGCGACTTTCACTTTCACTTTCATACACCCAACATTGGAGCACCTCAATACACAAGGCAAATGCTAACAAGTTTGAAAGGGGAAACTAACAGTAACACAATAATAGTGGGAAAATTTAGTACCCCACTCACATCTATGGATAGATCAACCAAACAGAAAATTAGCAAGGAAACTCAAACTTCAAATGATACACTGGACCAGTTAAACCTAATTGATATCTATAGGACATTTCACCCAAAACAATGAATTTCACCTTTTTCTCAAGTGCACATGGAATATTCACCAGGATAGACCACATCCTGGACCATAAATCTAGCCTTAGTAAATTCAAAAAAAAAAAAAAAAGAAATCATTTCAAAGATCTTTTTGGATCACAACGTGGTAAGATTAGATGTCAACTAGAGGAAAAAAACTATTAAAAATACAAACATATGGAGGCTAAACAACACACTTCTGAATAACCAGCAAATAATGGAAAAAATCAAAAAGGAAATCAAAATATGCATAGAAACAAATGAAAATGAAAACCCAACAATCCAAAACCTATGGGATTCAGTAAAAGCAGGGCTAAGACAAATGTTCATAGCAATACAAGAGAAAAATCAAGAAACAAGAGAAAAATCAAATAAATAACCTATCTTTACACCTAAACCAACTAGGAAAAAAAAAACAAATGAAGAACCTCAGGTTAGTTGAAGGAAAGAAATCATAAAAATTAGAGCATAAATTAATGAAAAAGAAACAAAGGAGACTATAGCAAAAATCAACAGAACTAAAAAAGATGGTTCCTTGAGAAGGTAAATAAAATAGGCAAATCATTAGCCAGACTCATCAAGGGAAAAAATGGAGAAGAATCAAGTCAACAAAATTAGAAATGAAAATGGAGAAATCACAACAGACAACACATAAATACAAAAGATCATAAGAGACTAGTATCAGCAAATATATGTGAATAAAATGGCCAACTTGGAAGAAATGGGTGAATTCTTAGGAAAGTACAACCTTCTAAAACTGAACAAGGAAGAAATAGAAAATCTTAACAGACCAATCACAAACATGAAAATCAGAACTGTAATCAAAAATCTTCCAATAAACAAAAGCCCAGGACCTGATGGCTTCACAGGTGAATTCTACCAAAAATTTAAAGAGCTAACACCTATCCTACTCAAACTCTTCCAGGAAATTGCAGAGGAAGGGAAACTCCCAAACTCATTCTATGAGGCTACCATCACCCTAATACCAAAACCAGACAAAGATGCCACAAAAAAAGAAAACTACAGACCAATATCACTGATGAACATAGATGTAAAAATTCTCAAAATTCTAGCAAAGAGAATCCAACAACATATTAAAAAGATCATACATCATGACAAAGTGGGCTTTATCCCAGGGATGCAAGGATTCATTGATATTTGCAGATCAATCAATGTGATACACCACATTAACAAATTGAAAGATAAAAACCATATGATTATCTCAATAGATGTACAGAAAGCCTTTGACAAAATTCAACATCCATTTGTGATAAAAAAAAAAAAAAAACCCTTCGGAAAGCAGGCATAGAAGGAATATACCTCAACATAATAAAAGCCATATATGATAAACCCACAGCAAACATTATCCTCAATGGTGAAAAATTGAAAGCATTTCCCCTAAAGTCAGGAACAAGACAAGGGTGCCCACTCTCACCACTACTATTCAATATAGTTTTGGAAGTTTGGGCCACAGCAATCAGAAAAGAAAAAGAAATACAAGGAATCCAGATTGGAAAAGAAGTAAAACTCTCACTGTTTGCAGATGACATGATCCTCTACATAGAAAACCCTAAGGACACCACCAGAAAATTACAAGAATTAATCAATGATTATAGTAAAGTTGCAGGATATAAAATTAATACACAGAAATCACTTGCATTCCTATACACTAACAATGAGAAAACAGAAAGAGAAATTAAGAAAACAATTTCATTCACCACTGTAATGAAAAGAATAAAATACTTAGAAATAAATCTACATAAAGAAACAAAGGACCTGTATATAGAAAACTATAAAACACTGATGAAAGAAATCAAAGATGACATAAATAGGAGAAATATACCATGTTCATGGATTGGAAGACTCAATATAGTGAAAATGAGTATACTAACCAAAGCAATCTATAGATTCAATGCAATCCCTATCAAGCTACCATCAGTATTTTTCAGAGAACTAGAACAAATAATTTCACAATTTGTATGGAAATATAACAAACCTCGACTACCCAAAGCAATCTTGAGAAAGAAGAATGGAACTGGAGGAATCAACCTGCCTGACTTCAGGCTCTACTACAAAGCTACAGTCATCAAGACAGTATGGTACTGGCACAAAGACAGAAATATAGATCAATGGAACAAAACAGAAAGTCCAGAGATAAATCCACACACCTATCTATGGATACCTTATCTTTGACAAAGGAGGCAAAAATATGCAATGGAGAAAAGACAATCTCCTCAACAAGTTTTGCTGGGGAAACTGGTCAACTGCCTGTAAAAGAATGAAATTAGAACACTTTCTAATACCATACACAAAAATAAACTCAAAATGGATGAAAGATCTAAATGTAAGACCAGAAACTATAAAACTCCTAGAGGAAAACATAGGCAAAACACTCTGACATAAATCACAGAAAGATCCTCTATGACCCACCTCCCAAAGTAATGGAAATAAAAGCAAAAATAAACAAATGGGAACTAGTTAAATTTAAAAGCTCTTTTACAATGAAGAAAACTATAAACAAGGTGAAAAGACAGCCTTCAGAATGGGAGAAATAGTAGCAAACAAAGCAACTGACAAAGAATTAAGCTTAAAAATATACAACCTGCTCATGCAGCTCAATACTGAAAAAATAAATGACCCAATCCAAAAATGGGCCAAAGAACCAAACAGACATTTTTCCAAATAAGACATAAAGAGGGCTAACACATGAAAAGATCCTCAACATCACTAATTATCAGAGAAATGCAAATCAAAACCACAACAAGGTACCATCTCATGATGGTCAGAATGGCTGCTATCAAAAAGTCTACAAACAATAAATGCTGGAGAAAAGAGAACCCTCTTACACTGTTGGTGGGAATGCAAACTAGTACAACCACTCTGGAGAACAGTGTGGAGATTCCTTAAAAAACTGGAACTAGAACTGCCATATGACCCTCCAATCCCACTGCTGGGCATATACACTGAGGAAACCAGAATTGAAAGAGACATGTGTAGCCCAGTGTTTATCACAGCACTGTTTACAATAGCTAGAACATAGAAGCAACCTAGATATCCATCAGCAGATGAATGGATAAGAAAGCTGTGGTACATATACACAATGGAATATCACTTAGCTATTAAAAAGAACACATTTGAATCAGTTCTAATGATGTGGATGAAACTGGAGCCTATTATACAGAGTGAAGTAAGTCAGAAAGAAAAACATCAATACAGTTTATTAATGCATATATATGGAATTTAGAAAGATAGTACAATGACCCTATATGCAACACAGCAAAACAGACACAGATGTAAAGAACAGACTTTTTGACTCTATGGGAGAAGGTGAGGGTGGGATAATTTGAGAGAACAGCATTGAAACATGTATATTGCCATATGTGAAATATCTGACCAGTTCAAGTTTGATGCATGAAACAGGGCACTCAAAGCTGCTGCACTGGGACAACCCAGAGGGACGGGATGGGGAGGGAGGTGAGAGGGGTGTTCAGGATGGGGGGCACATATATACACTTGGCTGATTCATGTCAATGTATGGCAAAAATCACCACAATATTGTAAAGTAATTAGCCTCCAATTAAATAGATTGATTTAGAAAATTAATCAAAACTGACTTTGTCCTTGGACACTCATAAATTAATGGAAACATTGAATTAAAAATAAGACATGAATATACATATTGGAAAAATCACTCTAACCCAAGCATAACAAAAATACACACAGCTAAGTTTGAGCCTATAGGATTATTACTATTTAATAATGTTTAAATAACTTCAATATAGGTACATTGGGCTCAAGGACACTCTACATATTCAGATACAGTGCTGGGAGGGTCTGGAAAATCCTATAACTTTTCCTGCTTCAAGATTATCCTTCAGCTTAAAGCTGGAGCCACCACTGGCTAAACTAAGCCTGAAGGGTCTACAACACACACAAAGAAGAGATCAGAGAAGGCATTTTATTTTTTAAACAAAAGCATCCAACAGATTGTAGTTGTCACCAAAAATATGTTGCTGCTGCTGCTGCTGCTGCTAAGTTGCTTCACTTGTGTCTGACTCTGTGCGACCCTAGAGACAGCAGCCCACCAGGCTCCCCCGGCCCTGGGATTCTCCAGGCAAGAACTTGGGAGTGGGTTGCCATTTCCTTCTCCAATGCATGAAAGTGAAAAGTGAAAATGAAATTGCTCAGTCGTGTCTGACTCCTAGCGACCCCATGGACTGCAGCCTACCAGGCTCCTCCATCCATGGGATTTGCCAGGCAAGAGTACTGGAGTGGGTTGCCATTGCCTTCTCCAAAATATATGTTACCTATTTTTAAAACCAGTGTTTGACTTACCGGAGTGATGAAAACCACATCCCAAAGCAGCTTTGCAACAGCAGAAGGAAAATGAGAACTGCCATCCCAGCAAGACACGATATTCCTGTTTCCATCCAGAGCAGGGCAGTCACTGCAATTGCCTGCAGTGGCCCTACCCACAGATAGTGCAAGAACATCGTTACCTTAAAGACAAAGATAAGCCTTCTTAGGATATTATTAAAAAACAACACAAGTAAGGACACAGTATAGAAATAATATGCTTGTGAAGAAGATACAGGATCCAAAACAGAAATGATCACAGTGGATTTTAAACCTGCTAAAGCAGAAATCCACACATCCACCCCAAATGACACTGTTCTGAGGCAGCACAGGACCAGCCACGGAGAACCCAACCAGCAGCACTGGGAGGAAGATCTGAATTTTATCCACAATACAGATGAGCTCAGGGTTTCCCCAAACTCTCTTTGCTCCAAAATTCAGCCACCATCTCCCCAGGAGAGCCTATATTATGGTACCTACTACTCTCTCCAGTAATTACTTAAGTATTTACCTCCCTGACAGGCTGTGGCTTTTGGGGGACAAAAACTAAGCCTAATTTATCCCTGAAACTGAGTAGAAGTCTTACTTCATGTTTGATGAATGAATACTTGAAGGAGAATCAGTCTAGTGCAGTACAGATCTGACCAACAGCTACAATGGGTAATATGATTTATTCATAAAGTAAGCAGGAAAAAAGAGTGTGAGGGGATGGCAGAGAATAGGTTGTGTCTGGCTGAGGACCACCCACTTAGCATTATTCCTCACAGGCTCCCTATACAGCAGGCACTGAACAGGGAAAGAACAACCCCTGCCCACCAGGCCTTCATCATTCAGAGGAGGAGGAAGACAGCCCAGCAACACCAACACCATGTGCCAAGAAGGGCCACACCAGGGGGACCCCTAGGGACACTAACCAAGCTGGGAAAGAATCCTGATGCCTGTCTATTATTAGAAAGACAAAATTCTCATCCACAGGACAACACACATTGTTACATCTGAGTTGCACACAGAAGAAATGAGAGTTGGATAAAAAGAACCCTTGTCTTAGGTCCTCAACAGAACCCTGGCTGACACCAAACCCTGGCACCTGGCATCCCAATAAGCTACATTCAGTAAGAAGGATGGGAAATGGAAGAGAATCCCTCAGGAGCAGCTTACCTGATCAAACCTATTTACATCGTTGGACAGCAGGTTGACTATCTGGCCTGTGGTGGTCTTCCCCATGGCTGAGCTACTCAGACGAAGTACCTAGTGAGAGAAAGATACAGAGAATTGGATTGCTAAGGTGATACCAAGTCAATCTTACAACATAGCAAAATGGAGTGTGTTTTTGTGGGGTCTTGAGCAGTGCTAGGATAAAGAGAGTGACCCTGAACAGCAGGGCTCTAGGGACCTACATTCATCCTTCATCTCCTCAATGTGGCAGCAGCCCTGCCCATAAGAACAACAAAGGGAGGAGCAGGAGGTAGAAGCAAAATCCCCCATCCTGCTTCTCAATGAACTTGAACCTGCCTGAAGGAAAAAGGGATGTTGATTTAGACTTAAGAACAAACCAAAATAAATTTAAGCCAAACTACATGAAAGTGGAAAGGCTACCTTAAAGAAAGAAATTAGAGGACTTGGACAGACTATAAATCTGGAATTGATTATTAATTCTGAGCGAGACCTCATTTAAACACTTTGGGCTTAGTTTATTCATTCTGAAATGAGTGAGTATAATGTTCAAAACACTGTTCCTGTGAGGAACCTCTGTTCTTAATGCCAGTCTGCTGACTTTACAAAAAACACAGCCTCTGCTGCACAATTCCTTTATTTGTTAAGAAAAATGCCCTAGAGATCTGAGGAACCTGAACAGACACCATGAGCTGCTTCAAAGACCACCAGTCAGATCCAAACAGAGTCTCATGGCTCATAAAACTGTTTCATTTAGTCCTCAGGTTAAACAGAAAAATCAGTGATAAAGTGGGGATGTAAAACAACGTAGCTGCCATAGAAGAGAGTATGGCTGTTCCTCAAAAAAATAAACACAAAATTAGCATATAATACAGCAGTTCCACTTCTGGGAATATACTCAAAAGAACTGAGTGTATGAACTTGAACAGATGTTGATACACTTGTGTTCAGAGCAGCAATGATCACAATAGCCAAAAGGTAGAAACAACCCAAATGTTCACTAACAGATGAATGGATACAGAGAATGCTGTATATACCTATAATGGAATATTATTCAGTTGTAAAATGGAATTAAATTTGACACCTGCTCCACCATCAATGAACCCTTAAGACATTATGCTATATGACATAAACGAGACACAGAATGACAAATATTTTATGATTCCACTTACATGGGACACCAAGTCAAATTCAAAGATTGAAGTATAATGGTGATGGCTGGTAGGGGTGGGCTGGGGCGGCTGGAGAATTAGTGTTTATTGGATGGAGAGGATCACTTTGTGAAGATGAAATTCTGGAGATGAAGAGCAGTGTTTCCTCAACAATGTAAATATTCCTAATGTCACTAAATTGTTGTTGTTCAGTCACTAAGTCATGCCCAACTCTTTGCAATGCCATGGACTGCAGTACAGCAGTCTCCTCAGTCCTCCACTGTCTCCTGAAGTTTGCTCAAATTCATGTCCATTGAGTCAGTGAAGGTATCTAAACATCTCATCATCTGCCACCCCTGTCTCTTTTGCCTTCAGTCTTTCCCAACATCAGGGTCTCTTCCAATGAGTCAGCTCTTCATGTCACTAATGTCACTAATCTAGTTGGGAAACAATGTTCCCCAATTTAGTTAAAATTGTAAATTTTATGTTGTGCATATTTTATAATAATTTTTAAATCAATGACCAAAAGCCAAAAGTAACTTTACCAAATTTGCAGAAATGACAAATCATTTTATTTATGACACATCCCACAAGATCATCCAAAGTTCAGCTAAAAAGAGCCCAAAAATTTCCCAAAGGTGACATTCCAAAGTGTTAGTGTGAAGAGGAAGGAAAAACAGGTGGACAATGACTCACCTGTGCAGCAAAGAGTGAGCTTTGACTGAACCATGACCTCACACCTAACAAGGTTTTCACAGTGCAGTTCTGGTGAAATTTCACACATACTTATGGGAGCTAAGCACAATCTAGAAAGACAAACATCTAGCTAACTTGTGGAGAAATCTGAGTACTCATCTCTTAAACAGTGAAAGGTGCAAGAGAATAACAAATATATGATGAGGGACAATGAAGAACCCTGGCTAGAGTATACAGTCACCACTGCCATTTCCATGTCACCCAGGAGGAAACCAGCTCTTGTGCCAAACACACACAGTGAGATGCCAGGGGCCCTGGGTTCATACAGCGCTGAGATTAACAAGAGTATGCTCAAAGAAAGATGAGGAGAAGACACTTTACATTTTGCCAAGAAAAAAATTCCCAAGAAACAGAAGCTCTAGATAAGCAGCATAAGTAGCAACTAGGTAAAAGAAGCGATAATTTCAATTTAAATTTTTTGGTTTTAGCTTTTGATTAGGATTTTATCTTTTAATAAAAATTATATGTATTAAGGTGGACAACATGATTATTATTAAAAATATACATTGGGAAATAATTTCTGTAGTAAAACCAATTAACATATTCACACTTTATGTAGTTACCATTTTGTGTGCCTCCTGAGAACACTTAGGTCTTCCCTTTTGGCTCAGCTGATAAAGAATATGCCTGCAATGCGGGAGACCTGGGTTCGATCCCTGGGTTGGGAAGATCCCCTGGAAAAGGAAAGGCTACCCACTCTAGTATTCTCGCCTGGAGAATTCCATGAACTACATAGTCCATGGGGTCGGAAAGAGTCGGACACGACTGAGCGATTTTCACTTTCACACTTTCACTTGAGAACACTTCAGATCTACTCTCTCATAAAAATTCAAGTATATAATACAATTAAATAAGGATTTTTTAAAGCAAATAACCCAGGGCAACACAATACTGAGAAACAACTTTACACAGAGACTTTCAGCAGTTGACATGGTGTATCTGTGGCAATTTCTTTGTAAAGACACCTGAAATCCTAATTCCTTTTATACTAGCTAAGATCAGGGTAAGCTATGAAGTAGTTGTGTGGCATTTCTCAATATAAAAATCACTGAACACATCAAATCAGGTCTTATTAAAACTTCTATAATGCATACTAAAAAGAAAAAGGAAATATAGTATTATGAAGATAACTTGAAAGAACAGCAACAAATTCTCCCCCAAATTACTGAAGACAATGGATATTTTCAAGTTTTATCCAAAATATCCAATTATTGTCTTTAATGCCAATAAAACAATTGTAACTATAGCATATAGCATATAGCGAGTTTGTATTTAGCCTGAGTTATAATTATATTTTTCTTTTTTTAATACCTTTTATTTTATTTAACTTTACAATATTGTATTGGTTTTTGCCATATATCAAAATGAATCTGCCACAGGTATACACGTGTTCCCCATCCTGAACCCTCCTCCCTCCTCCCTCCCCATACCATCCCTCTGGGTCATCCCAGTGCACCAGCCCCAAGCATCCTGCATCCTGCATCGAACCTGGACTGGTGACTCGTTTCATATATGATATTATACATATTTCAATGTCATTCTCCCAAATCATCCCACCCTCTCCCTCTCCCACAGAGTCCAAAATCCTGTTCTATACATCAGTGTATCTTTTGCTGTCTCGTATACAGGGTTATTGTTACCATCTTTCTAAATTCCATATATATGCGTTAGTATACTGTATTGGTGTTTTTCTTTCTGGCTTACTTCACTCTGTATAATAGGCTCCAGTTTCATCCACCTCATTAGAACTGATTCAAATGTATTCTTTTTAATGGCTGAGTAATACTCCATTGTGTATATGTACCACAGCTTTCTTATCCATTCATCTGCTGATAGAAATCCCTTGCATTCCTATACATTAATAATGAGAAAATAGAAAGAGAATTTAAGGAAACAATTCCATTCACCATTGCAATGAAAAGAATAAAATACATAGGAATATATCTACCTAAAGAAACTACAGACCTATATATGCTGCCAAGTCACTTCAGTTGTGTCCGACTCTGTGCGACCCCATGGACTGCAGCCTACCAGTTTTCTCCGTCCATGGGATTCTCCAGGCAAGAACACTGGAGTGGGTTGCCATTTCCTTCTCCAAAAGACCTATATATAGAAAACTATAAAACACTGGTGAAATAAATCAAAGAGGACACTAATAGATGGAGAAATATACCATGTTCATGGATTGGAAGCATCAGTATAGTGAAAATGAGTATACTACCCAAAGCAATCTATGGATTCAGTGCAATCCCTATCAAGCTACCAACGGTATTTTTGACAGAGCTAGAACAAATAATTTCACAATTTGTATGGAAATACAAAAAACCTCAAATAGCCAAAGCTATCTTGAGAAAGAAGAATGGAACTGGAGGAATCAACCTGCCTGACTTCAGGCTCTACTACAAAGCCACAGTCATCAAGACAGTATGGTACCGGCACGAAGACAGAAATATAGATCAATGGAACAAAATAGAAAGCCCTGAGATAAATCCACGCACATATGGACACCTTATCTTTGACAAAGGAGGCAAGAATATACAATGGATTAAAGACAATTTCTTTAACAAGTGGTGCTGGGAAAACTGGTCAACCACTTGTAAAAAAATGAAATTAGAGCACTTTCTAACACCATACACAAAAATAAACTCAAAATGGATTAAAGATCTAAACGTAAGACCAGAAACTATATTTTTCTTTAGTTAACACAATTGTACTGAATGCGATTAAATGGGCCATTGAAAAATATAATCATTCCCTTTCTCAAATCCATTCTGTTCTCCAAGATTTAATTTTATGGATCCAATCCTGAAGTTCACTTTTAAATACAGCTTTGAAGCTTTTAATGAACAACAACAACAAAATTTCCAGAAATACCACTATGAGAATTAGGCATAAAAACATTGAAAATCAATGGGATACCTTTAATACTTTAATTTTTAATTAGATTTTATTACAGATTTAGTGGATATTATGCAACAGTGGATATTATGTGGCTAAAAGTCATAAAAGGTAGCCCTGATCCAATCTCAGCAGAAAACTTATTGTGTATTGGAAAAGCAACAAAAAAAAAAACTTGACTTGGTGCAAACACCAAGCTTCTCCAGTAAAGTACAAATGATCCCAGTTACAAAAGTTTAGTTTACAGAGAACTTTCCCTAAATGTTCCTGATGCTTCAGGGGAGGTATACACTGTGAAACTGAGTGACACTCACCTTGCAGTAGATCATATGGCACAGGGCTACTCTCAGCCTCATCCCCAAACGCTGAATGTGATAGAAGTACAAGTGGTGCAGAACGGCCCACACCAGCACGCTGGCGCTCAGCCCTGCCGCATAGCCGTAGGCTTCGTGCAAAGCGGCAGAATCGGTGGGATCATAGTTTTCAACATAACTAATCATTTTCCCCAAGAATATGGGCTGAACGACTCTGGTGCCTTCCTAAAAGGAAAAAAAGGCTTAATTAGAAACGCAAGCTCTACCAGTTTTCTTAACACAAGTTTTACTTTTACCATTAGCATATTAAAAGGGCATTTTTGGCAAAACACTACATTTATGATTCACCTGAAAAGAAAATATCTATCTCCTGTTAGACAAGCAGACAATAATTTTAACCTTAAGCCAAAATTTTACATTCAAAGAAAATGAAGCCTTAGTACTTCGTACTCACTACACTCTATAAGTTCAATAAATACTACAACCAGTGCTTTAGAATGCATTTGGCAAAATACCAAGTTATTCTTAGGGTGCTGGTGCTAAGTTGCTTCAGTCACGTCCAACTCTTTGTGACCCTGTGGACTGTAGCCCACCAGGCTCCTCTGTCCATGGGATTTCCCAGGCAAGAATACTGGAGTGGGTTGCCATTTCCTTCTTCAGGGAATCTTCCTCACCCAGGGATCGAAATTGTGTCTCTTTATGACTCCTGCATAGGCAGGCGGGTTCTTTATCACTAGCACCAGAAAAAGGGTAAGAAATTTGCTTTCATATGAACAAGCTCTGCTGGCAGTCTATCCCTGTCCCCGTGTTCTTTCAACATCTCAGCCTAACAGAAAGTCAAAATGGTTCATGTATGGGAGACACACTCTTATCACCTTCTTAAGAATCTTTATGAATTGAGACACTGAGACAAACGCATTCACTTGTACCCACCCCAAACTTCACACATCAGTACAACAAGAAAACAGAGCCCAGACTGTGTTGGAACATCACAGAGAAACCAGGCTGGGAGGTTCTCAGGGTCTCAGCCCCGAGGGACACTGTGTCAATATGTCCCTACCCTCTGGAAGCTGGGCTGTCCCTTGAAATCAAGCTAAAAAACAATTTTTGTCCACGGTTTGCCATCAGCCACTTATTGCCATCAGCCACTTATTGCTGGTTTGGAAGAAATGTTACCAATCATCTCTTCCCTAAGGCAAAAGTTAAAATCCTAAACAAGTGAGGTGGAGGACACTGAGCCTTCTCCCTTGAGTAAGCCTTAAGGAAAGCAATTTTCTTTCCCAAAACTAAAGGTAGAAAACTGCAACACTTGCTCACCCTGCCAAATGGCCACTCCACCCCACAACCTACTTCTTCCCTCTAGTCACCCCTTGAAGGTCCCCTTCTCTCCCATCAAAGAAAACCAAACACTCAACACAAATCCAAGTCATCAAAAGTAAACGCCATGACCCTAGCATCATTTCCTCCACAGACTTCTCAAAAGTCAAAATGTCAAAACTTTGGAAATCTTTCAGGAACTTGACTTTGGAGCAAGCTTTTCCTTTTAAGCAATCCTTCCTTATTAATATAGACAGGATAAGCAACTGCCAGGTTTTCCTTGATAGCACTCTTCTGTCTGTCTGAAGTTGTGGAAAAGATATGCAAGAGGAAGAGAAGCTGAATCCCCAACACAAACAAAACTAACAAGCATTTTCTGCTCAACAAACTAGTGCCTGATGAGGATATATAGAGAAAGTTGTCCCCATTCCTCAAATGGATGTAACATTAAACCCCGACACTCCTGTCTTGTTCTGCACCCACAGGTTCACAGGCTATACCAACTGCCTCACCTTCCACAAGGTAATAGAAAGCTTCATCTATTACAGAGAAGAAATCACTGTTAAGCTAAAGAATTATGCATAGGATGATCAGATCAGAGTAAGAGGATCTGTTCTCAAGAACACAAAGTTTCACTGTTACATTTCCAGCAAGCCCTATCATTCACCCCTAGAGGTTCTAAGAGCTTATGGAAGAGCCCCTCAGACTGTACACTGTAAAACAGACTTTGTATAGACCGCACTGAGATAGAAATATGTAGGCTCACACAGAGAAACAAGAATGTCAGCCCAGGTAAGGCCGAGGGCAGTCCAGTGCTGCAGCCTGCAAACCTGGGGCTCTCCATCAGAAGCCCAGCACTAACACCTGCCATCCCAAATGGTCCTAAAACTTATGATTTGCTTAGAAAATCATTGTTGCCTGTTACTCAGCTCTCCTTTTGACCCTGATACTGTTCTAATTACAGTAAGTGTAATGTCACCCACCAAAGAGAATACTGATAGATGCAACAAATTCACCAAAAATTAGTATAAAATAAAGGCACCTCATTACTATCTGATTGGATTTTTTCTGCTGAGACATAGTATTTAATAACCCAGTTGAGCAGATAGCCTCATTAAGGAGTAATGCCATGGACTTTCCTGGTGGTCCAGTCGTTAAGAATCTGCCTGCAAATGCAGGGGACACAGGTTCCATCTCTGGTCAGGGAAGATCCCACATGCTGTGGAGCAACCAAGCCTGTGCACCACAACTACTGAGCCCATGCACGCTGACTACTGGAGCCATCACACCTAGAGCCTGTGCTCCGCAACAAGAGAAGCCACTGCAGTGAGAGGCCCGCACACTGTAACTACAGAAAAGTCCTTGCTCAGCAGTGAAGACCCAGTGCAATCAAAATTGATTTATTTTTTTTAAAAAGAGTAAGGCCAGTGGTGAAAGACAGGGAAGCCTGGCATGCTGCAGTCCCTGGGGTAGCAGACACCGACACAACTGAGCGACTGAACAACAAATGCCAGTACTGGCTCAGAGCTTCCACTCCTCTGTCTGCTCTTTTTTAAAATCTTGTTTGTTTATTTATCTTTGACTCTGCTGGATCTTCGTTGACACACACGGGCTCTTCCTTGCTGTGTGGGCCTTCTCTTGTTGCGGTGAGTGAGGGCTACTCTCTAGTTGTAGCGGCCATGCTTCTGGTTTTGCTGGCTCCTCTTTTTGCAGAGCAGAGGCTCTAGGGCACACAGGCTTCGGTAGGTGCACCACGTGGGCTCCGTAGTTGCAGTTGATGGGCCCCAAGGCATGTGGGATCTGAGTTCCTGGACCAGGAACCCATGTCCACTGCACTGGCAGGAAAATTCTTAACCACCGACCACTAGGGAAGTCCCTCCTCTGTCTGTTCTTGATCCTAATCCTCAACGAGTAAGAAATAAAACAATTGAGAAAATGTTCATTAGCAAACTTGAAACTAACCAAATGAAAACCTTCTGGATAGCAAGAACAAGATCAAAAATTGTTCCCATAAAGCCTTCATCTTTGACACCAACCTATAACCCAGTGAATAGCCTTCCCACAAAACAACTGGGAACATAGTTCTTCTTGCTTCACAAGAATTCTGCATAACTGTGAAACTGTAAAAGATATTTAAAACAGTCCAATATAATACCACAACAATCATTTCAAAGTTCTATGAGAGTCTCTGAGGCAGACATCTCTTGGTGGAGTCCTTGTTAGTTAATCTCCTGCAAGCACTTGACATTCCGGCTCACCTCTTGCTTCTTAGGGGAACTTACAGTTTCTCCACTACATTTCCACACTACTTGAAGTGTTTCTGGCCCAATTCTACCATCTTCAAGAAAAACTGAGTAACTCCCTGAGATGGCCCAAGCCACCACCTTAAATACTATCTCCAGCTAAAGAAAGATTGGTAGGGACACAATGAGAAGTTAATAGGAAAAGCAGCTAAAATTAAAATGGCTGGGTTTTTCACAGAGGTTTAAGTATTCTCCATTGACAAGATTCTTCTGTGATTTAGAGACATCCTTCTCTTTTTGGTACTGGGAGGAAGACACCTTTACAAATGGAAATTTCCTTCATCAATGTAAATGTCCCTCACAGAAGGGTAACTTCTGCTCTGTCTTTACAGTTTCTCCTGTGTCTATTTCTCAAAAAAAAAAAAAAAAACATCAGCTAAAAATAATCTTTGTGTTAAAAATGCACATTCTCAGGTGACACTTTCTACTACCCTTCAAGCATATTCAATGTTTGTAGTTTTGAAATATTTGTAACACCTACAGGAAAAAATAAAAAACTCTGTAGGAAGCAGGTGACAGAGCTGTAGTCAGAAAAACATCTCTTGACTCTGAGTCTCATGGAGGCTGTGGGAGGAGAGAAGAGAATGCAGAGAACACTGGCCTGGGAGTCCAAACACTGGGCTTCAGAAACCAGGTCGGCCACCTGCGAGTCACATGACCCTAAGCCCATCATGTGCCCACCTGCCCTCCAGGTCTTTGTTTACCTCGAGGAATTGTGGGACAACTAAGAGCCACAACAGCTCTAAGTACTCTAAAACCAACACTAAAAAACAAGTGTAAGCTATGATCATTTTTATGATACAGAAGTCCTGGGAAGAGACGTGCTCTATTAATGGCAGAGGCTGGTTTCACAAAGGGTTTGGAAAACTCAGTGCTGCTCACAGGCCACCATGCAGAGCAACTCTTGAGAAAAGTCATTTATAAAAGCCAACATTTCTGGATAGCAATTAAAAGTTTCACTTCTAAGCAGATTTTTTTTTTTTTAATTTTTAACCATTATGAACCTTTAAAAAAGAGGCACCTACTTCCCTGACTTCTAAAAGAAAACAGAATAAGGGAGGAGTGGGGAGAATGAGTGAAATAGGTGATGGAGATTAGAAGGTACGATCTTGTAGTTAAAAAAATAAATAGTGAGATGTGATGTACAACATAGGAAATACAGTCAATAATATTGGAATAACTTTGTATGGTGACAGAGGGCAACTAGACTTGCAGTGATCATTTTATAATGTATACAAATATTGAATCACTATACTATATACCTAAAACTAATATAATAAGTCAATTATACTTCATTTTTTATTTTTAATGGGAATAAAACCTTTTTTATGCTTTTTAAAAAATGAATTAAAAAGCATTCCCATCATTTATGACTCAAGGTCATCACTGTGGGTATCACTAACAACTAATGGCTAATGCTATGCTCTCAATATCCAGCAGGGTGCACACAGCAGGTCTGCTCTGCAGGTCCCCTTCTGCTTGGCTCAGTGCCCCCTCCTCCTCTCCCTTGCTGTGTGGACTTCGGTGGTTTCTCTCAGCCCACAGTAACTTTGCCACCAAAGCCTCCACTTTGCCACTTCACCACTTTTCAGCCTCCTGTGTTGAGCAAACTCAAGGGACACTTGGAAGAAAGGGTTGGGAAGTAAAGGCAAAAGCCCAGTACAGCTCTTGGGGAACCAGACCTGAGTCAAGGCACAAAACCCACTGTGGGACTCAGGATTTTGTTTACCTCCTGCCCATAAACTGAGCTCCAAAGTGAATATTTACACAAACATGTGCCTCCTACAGCCTCCACCTAGACCAGAGACCATCAGCAAAAGTGGCCTTGGACAAACAAGTGACTTGACAAGGCTAGGCCCTTTCTAATGTTCCTGGCAACAGGACATAAACCCTGGTCACTCCCCCCCCTCTCCGGGCAAGGGACTAGGTGAACCCACTCTGGTTCTCTGAGGTCACCCCACTTACACACCAGCAGGTGGAGACCTCACCTCTCAGAGAGAAGCCCCGATGACCTAGGGAGGTGTTCTCTGTGTCTCTGGTCCAGGCAGAGACTTCAGGCTCCTCCTCTCCACCCTGAGGGCCCTGGACAGGCAGAAACCTGTCCTCCCCACCCACATTCCCCTTGGAGGTGTACAAAGGGGAGGGGCCAGACATGCTGAGAACTCGCTGCCTGTTCTGTTCTAATTAGGGGTGACCTGTAAATGCCCCAGGTTCAATATCAGCCTGGTACTTGGTTCCCCAAGCATTACAGTCACTCAATTCTCATGGGACAGAGGTTCACATACCTTGAAATTCTAACCCCAAAATCCTCACCCTGGACTGGCATGGCCCTGCCTCTTCCCACTGGTGCTGCCAGGAATACCTGCGTTGTGGTTGGTCAGAGCACTGTCTGGGAACCACAGATAATCCATGAGTCATCCTGTGCACCAGAGGAATTAGAGAATCCTGAGCTGAGTTTAGATCCTCCGCCATATAAAATAAAAGGCCACTTAGGGATGGTAATGACGGGAAAGGTGGTTTGTTAAAGGGCTCCTGGGTCCATCTGAACTTAGCATGATGCTACTGCTAGTGTCAACATCCTAGTCACTTCTGGCACCCAGGGTGCATGGTCACCTGGAATCTACCCTCAATTACAATCCCCAATCTGACTTCCTGCTCTAGGAAGTTCTTAGCATCCTATTTATTAACTTCAGGCCAAGTTCAGGATGCATGTGTCTTGAGACCTGTAGACAAAGCTCTCAAGATGTGTCTTCCTGGGAATTCCCTGATGGTCCAGTGGTTAAGATGCTTTGCTTTCATTCCATGGCCGAAGTTAAATCCCTGGTTGCAGAACTAAGATCCCATAATCCACATAGTCAAAAAGCATTTTTAAATAATTTTTTTAATGAGCATTTCTGACACTGGGCAAGCTATAAGTCATTGAGATGGTCAGGATGGTAAGTCAGAGCACCTGAGACATAATGTCCCTCTGTCCTTTGTGAGACCATGGCACACTATGGAAGTACTTGGTACTCAGTGTCCTCTATTCTAAAACCAGGATAATATTAAGTGAGGAAGGTGGATTCCTCCAGCTCCATTTCTTCTTTCTCAAGACTGCTTTGGCTATTCAGGGTCTTTTGTGTTTCCATATTAATTGTGAAAATTTCTGTTCTAGTTCTGTGAAAAATGTCATTGGTAATTTGATAGGGATCACATTGAATCTCAATATTGATTCTTCCTACCCAGAAACATGGAATATCTCTCCAGCTGTTTAAGTCATCTTTGATTTCTTTCATTAGTGTCCTATAATTTTCTGTATACAGTTCTTTCATCTCCTTAGGTAAATTTATTTCTAGATATTTCTTTTTTTTTTTTTTTTTTTTTGCAATGGTAAATTGGATTGATTCTGTAATTTCTCTGATTTTTCATTGTTATTATATAGAAATGCAAGTGATTTCTGTGTATCAATTTTGTATCCTGCAACTTTGCTAAATTCACTGACTAGCTCTAGTAATTTTCTGATACTATCTTTAGGGTTTTCTATACAGTGTCATGTCATCTGCAAACAGTGAGAGCTTTACTTTTTCTTTTCTGATCTGAATTATTTTTATTTCTTTTTCTTCTCTGATTGCTGTAGCTAGGACTTCCAGAACTATGTTGAATAATAATGTTAGGTAGGTAGAATAGGGAAAAGGAGTCCAAAATGGCGGTGGCTAAAAGAAAAGGAAGGGAAAAGCCCACTAAAATAGAACAAAGGAAGGTCAAAGGAAGGTCCGAGGACCAGAGTGAAGACTTCAGGTAGAACAAACAGCACTCCTGGCTAAGCCCAATTTGCATAGGGCAGGCCCAGGTGGAGGAAAAAACATATAAAAGGAGGAGCCAAAGCGCTTTCTCTCTCTCTCCCTCCCCCGCATGCTCCTCCACTCTCTTCTCTTTGAGTCTTTGGGTTAGCATGCCCTCACACTTCGCAGATGGATTCTCCTGCTATCTTCTAAATAAAATAGAGCTGTAACACTGATTTGCCTAAGAGCTATAACATGGTTTGTCCAAGACCCGAGAGCTTTGACACGCTGAGGGCTTTAATGTCCGTTGCTCCAAATCTTTGTTGTGATGAGACAAAGAACCGAGGAACATACATTCGCATGACAATAATAATATGTTGAATAATAATAATAACAAGACACCCTTGTCTTGTTCCTGATCTTAGGGAGAATACTTTCAGTTTTTCACCATTGAGAATAATGTTTGCTGTAGGTTTATCATATATGGCCTTTACTATGTTTAGGTAGATTCCTTCTATGCCCATTTTTTGAAGAGTTTTAATCATAAATAGGTGCTGAATTTTGTCAAAGGCTTTTTCTGCATCTATTGAGATGATCATATGGTTTTTATTTTTCAATTTGTTTATATGGTGTATCACATTGACTGATTTGCATATATTGAAGAATCCTTGCATTCCTGAAATAAACTCAACTTGATCATGGTGTATGAGCTTTTTAATGTGTTGCTGAATTCTGTTTGCTGGAATTTTGTTGAGGATTTTTGCATCTATGTTTATCAGTGATATTGGCCTGTAGTTTTCTTTTCTGTGTTGTTTTTGTCTGGTTTTGGTATCAGGGCGATGGTGGCCTCATAGAATGAGTTTGGAAGTGTTCCTTCCTCTGTAATTTTTTTAAAGCGTTTTAGAAGGATAGGCATTAGCTCTTCTGTAAATGTTAATAGAATTCTTCCATGGAGTCATCTGGTCCTGGGCTTTTGTTTTCTGAGAGATTTTTGATCACAGCTTCAATTTCAGTAATTTCAGTACTTATAAGTGGGTTGTTCATAATTTCTATTTCTTCCTGGTTCAGTCTTGGAAGATTGAACTTTTCTAAGGATCTGTCCATTTCTTCTAAGTTATCCATCTTATTGCCATATAGTTATTCATAATAGTCTCTTATAATCCTTTGTATCTCTGCATCCTCTGCTGTTACCTCTTTTTCATTTCTAATTTTGTTGATTTGATTCTTTTTTTCTTGATGAGTCTAGCTAAAGGCTTGTCAATTTTGTTTATCTTCTCAAACAACCAGCTTTTAGTTTTATTAATCTTTACTATTGTTTCTTTCATTTCTTTTTCATGTATTTCTGCTCGGATCTTTATGATTTCTTTCCTTCTACTAATTTGGGCATTTTCTTGTTCTTCTTTGTCCAGTTGTGTTAGGTGTAAAGTTAGGTTATCTATTCAATGTTTCTCGAGGTGGGATTATATTGCTATAAACTTCCCTCTTAGAACTGCTTTTGCTGCATCCCATAGGTTTTGGGTTGTTGTTTTCATTGTTATTTGTTTCTAGAAATTTTTGATTTCCCTTTTGATTTCTTCAGTAACCTGTTGGTTATTTAGAAACGTATTGTTTAATCTCCATGTGCTTGTGTTTCTTAGAGAGTTTTTTTTTTCTTGTAATTGATATCTAGCCTCATAGCATTGTGTTCAGAGAAAATGCTTGATATGATTTCAATTTTCTTAAATTTACTGTTTGATTTGTGACACAAGATGTGGTCTATCCTGGAGAATATTCTGTGTGCACTTAAGAAGAAGGTGTATTCTTCTGCATTCAGATGGCATGTCCTGAAGATATCCATGACATCCATCTCATCTAATTTATCATTTAAGACTTGTACTTCCTTAATTTTGTTTTGATTACCTGTCCATTGATGTGAGTAGGGGGTTAAAGTCTCATACTATGATTGTGTTACTGTCAATTTCTCCTGTTATGTCTGTTAGCATTTGTCTTATGTATTGAGGTACTCCCATGTTGGGTTACACAGATATTCACAATTGTTATGTCTTCCTCATGGATTGATCCCTTGATCATTATGTAGTAACCTTCCTTATCTCTTGTAATCTTCCTTTTAAGGTCTATTTTGTCTGATATGAGGATTGCTACTCCAGCTTTATTTTGCTTCTCATTTGCATGGAACATATTTTTCCATCCTCTCACTTTCAGTCTATATGTGTCTTTAGGGCTGAAGTGGGTTTCTTGTAGACAGCATATATATGGGTCTTGTTTTTGTATCCATTCAGCCAGTCTGTGTCTTTTGGTTGGAACATTTAATCCATTTACATTTAAAATAATTATTGATATGTATGTCTTATTGCCATTTTCTTAACTGTTTGGGAATGAGTTTGTAGATCTTCTTTCTTCTCTTGTATTTCTTGACTATATATGTCCCTTTAACATTTGTTGTAAAGCTGGTTTTGTGGTACTGAATTCTCTTAACTTTTGCTTGTCTGAAAAGCATTTGACTTCTCCATCAGTTTTGAATGAGATTCTTGATAGATACAGTAATCTTGCCTGTAGATTTTTCCCTTTCAGTACTTTAAATATATCCTGCCATTCCCTTCTGGTCTGCAGGGTTTCTGCTGAAAGATCAGCTGTTAAGTGTATGGGGTTTCCCTTGTACGTTACTTGCTGCTTCTCCCTTGTTGCTTTTAATAGTCTTTATTTGTGTTTAGTCTTTGTTAGTTTGATTAACATGTGCCTTGGCATGTTTCTCCTTGGATTTATCCTGTATGGGACTCTTTGTGCCTCTTGGACTTGACTGTTTCCTTTTCCATGTTTGGGAAATTTTCAACTATAATCTCTTCAAAAATATTCTCATACCCTTTATTTTTCTCTTCTTCTGGGACCCCTATAATTCGAATGTTGGTGGGTTTGATATTGTACCAGAGGTCTCTGAGGCTATCCTCAGTTCTTTTCATTCTTTTTACTTTATTCTGCTCTTCAGAAGTTATTTCCACCATTTTATCTTCCAGCTCACAGATTCATTCTTCTGCTTCAGATATTGATTCCTTCTAGAGTATTTTTTAATTTCAGTATTTGTGTTGTTTGTCTCTGAATGTTTATTCTTCAATTCTTCTGGGTCTTTGTTAATTTATTCTTGCAGTTTCTCCATTTTGTTTTCAAGGTTTTTGATCATCTTTACTATCATTATTCTGAAATCTTTTTCAGGTAGCTTGCCTATTTCCTCTTCATTTATTTGGACTTCTGTTTTTTCTAGTTTGTTCCTTCATTTGTGTAGCATTTCTCTGCCTTTTCATTTTTTTTTTTTTAACTTATTGTGTTTGAGGTTTCCTTTTCCCAGGCTTCAAGGTTGAATTCTTTCTTCTTTTTGTTTTCTGCCCTCCTAAGGTTGGTCCAGTGGTTTGTGTGAGCTTCGTATAGGGGAGATCTGTGCTGAGTTTTTTTGTTTGTTTTTCCTCTTATGGGCAAGGATGAGTGAGGTGGTAATCCTGTCTGCTGATGATTGGGTTTGTATGTTTGTTTTGTTTGTTGTTTAAATGAGGCATCCTCCACACGGTGCTACTGGTGGTTAGGTGATGCTGGGCCTTGTATTCAAGTGATTTCCTTTGTTGTGAGTTCTCACTATTTGATACTCCCTAGGGTTAGTTTTCTGGTAGACTAGGGTCGTGGAGTCAGTGCACCCACTCCAAAGCCTCGGGGCTTGATCTCGAGTTTTGTGTGGCTCTATATATTCTTTTCCACTGGCCAGGTACTCCTGTCCACTCTCAGCTGGTGTTCTGCATGCACTTCTGTGTCTTCCTGATGTATTCCTGAAAGTGTATTCCTGATGTATCATGGAGAGAGATGTACTCCAGGTCCACCTACTCCTCCGCCTTCTTGTTATCTGCTACTAGTACTTCTAATATTACAGAAAATGAGCCCCCACATTTACCAGGTCCTCAACTTCCCACTTCTCTGCCATGATTGCCCAACAACCAACCTCCTGAAAGAGGTTTCACCCTCCTAGATCCCTAGCAGGCAGTATTACTTGGGCTGGACAACTCTGAAATCAACACTCCACCCTGCCCTCACAAGGCACTGCAGTATCTCAGTCATCAATGCCCTCTCAAAGGTGGCACTCCACCCCACATACCTGTCCCCACTCTCTGACACAATGGTCAACCCACCTTTGTCATCAAAGACTCCATCTCCCAGGACCACTCAGTCACCTGTGAGCTGACAGATTCTCTGGTCTCTCCAATTGTGTGGGGCAGACTTCACCTACTCTGCTGCCTGCTACCCACAGTGTCCTTTGGTACAACACAACCTTTAAACAAGAGCCACACCCCCCAACTCTAAACCACCTGGCCCACCCACTTTATCCTCAACACAATGGACTTATGACAACTCACCACCTTCTCCACCCCTTTCACAGCACCTGCATCTTCCATCCCTTCTGCTTTCACACACTCACAGGCCACCCATGTCCCTATGGCAGAACTAAGGGACCACTGAGAGCACAAGCCACCCAAGTGGGTCTGCAGTAGACCTTGAGTAGGCTCAGCCAGAATAGATGGGCTGATGGCACTGTGTCCTCAGGTTGGAACTGTCTCTCTGGGGGATCTTGACCCAGGATCTTCAGGGTCATGAAGGTCACTGACCTCACTGCTTTCTGTCTCTGGTTGTCTACTCCACATCCCCTCCTACACCTTCTGCTAATGCCAGGCTACCAGGATCCCCTTTCATGCAGGAAACCACCCCACATCCAGGGACCGAAACCAGCATGGATGGTGCATGGAGTCTCTGCAATTCAATGATGAAGCTGGAGCTCCTCATCACAGGGAGCTCTGGCCTGGGTGACCCAGCCTACAGGGAAGGAGGCAGCCCAGGGAAGGGTGTACTCTTGGGAGCTCTGGCCTGGGTGACCCAGCCTACAGGGAAGGAGGCAGCCCAGGGAAGGGTGTACTCTTGGGAGCTCTGGGAGCTCCAGCCCAAATGCAGGGCCATGGGTTCGGTATCACAGGAGGGGAGAGATGACGATCCCTTCTTAGGAAAGCATTTATCAGATGTGAACTGGGCAACTTAACAATTACTTGCTGAGCACCTGTAAAACGTCTTATGTTATCTGGGCTCTGGTCCAAGTTTACGTCCTCCAAACCACATTTCTTGAGCTTGTAGTATATTCTTTTGGTCAAGGATCACTTTCAGCATTTATGTTATTTACTGAGCATCAATAATATCATAATGTGGTATAAAATGTCTTTTCCTTCCACAACACTATGTTTTAACCTGTTAAAAGGAAAATAGTTAATCCCTGGAGGTCCAATCCTTTAAGCATCTGTCCATTCTAAAGATAAACACAACTGCTGGGCTACATCATGATTTCTAGACATATTATCCTCTAATCTTAAAATACTGGCCTCTCTCCGCACAGGTCCCGTCCATCTCAGTACTGACCTGCATATAATAAAAAGCAATGCACAGTATATAAAAGCTTTTACCTCAAGAAGTATAAAAATTCCAAAAACTAAATAGGATTTCCAGTGATGCTTGAAGATTGCTTTCATTAAAGAAGGTTCCCGCACATCTTTCTCAGCTCTCAAAACTTCTTGATCCCAGTACCTGTGATGAGAAACAAAGTACAGTAAAGAACAATGTGTCCACCAGACAAAACAGGGAGGTGGCAGACTGGAGGAAAAGACTTTACTACAGGGCACTCTGTGGATGCCCCATAAATGCTGGCTAATTGCTCACTGGATGCCTGAAAGATGAGCGTGCAGACCCTGCAGGACCCGGAAAACAGGCCTTGAGGGAAAAGTCTCAGTCTCAGGAAACAAGTTCCTGCCAAGCCTTTGTTGGATTCACAGGGTCGTGAGCAGCTCAGGAGAGCAGACACCCTCCTCCAAGGACCCCACCTCGAGGGACAGAGTTCAGCCTCCAGGGTCTTGGCTGCAGGTTCTCTCCACTTCCACAAATGCACAGAGAATATAGGCTCCCCAGCTTCCAAAGTGTGTTAAGCCCAGGGTCAGCCTGAGGGGGGTAAGTGTGATGTGTCAGGGGAAGGAGGCTCAGGAGAACCCAGAGGAAAGCAAAGCTCCCCACAACACAACTTTAGCCACATGTGGAAATTCTCAGTCTTCCTCCCCTTCTCCCTGCTGCCTGTGCTCACCCTTGTAGTTCTTCTCCAAGGTGCTGGGAGCGATCTTCCGGAAGTACGGAGTACATGTCATCTTCTTCTAATCTTCGTTTGTAACCAATTTTAAACAAGGGGTTTAGCCAACTGTTAAAAATTAAGAGAAATAGAGAGTCACAGACATACGAATCACACATATCTAATTAAGTTCTAACTCTTGAGCTTTGTAAAAAAAAAAAAAAGAAAAAAAGGAGAAGAAGAAAGAGAGAAATGGAAAAGGAGGAATCAATATAGTGAAAATGAGTATACTACCCAAAGCAATCCACAGATTCAGCACAATCCCTATTAAACTACCAATGGTATTTTTCACAGAACTAGGACAAATCATTTCAGAATATGTATGGAAACACAAAAGACCTCAAATAGCCAAATCAATCTTGAGAAAGAAGAATGCAACTGGAGGAAACAACCTGCCTGACTTCATATTACACTACAAAGCTACAGTCATCAAGACAGTATGGTACTGGCACAAAGGCAGAAATATAGATCAATTGAACAAAATAGAAAGCCCAGAGATAAATCCATGCATCTATGGACACTTTATCTTTGATAAATGAGGCAAAATTATACAATAGAGAAAAGACAGTCTCTTCAAGAAGTGGTGCTAGGAAAATTGGTAAACTACATGTAAAAGAATGAAACCAGAACACTATCAAACACCATACATAAAAATAAAATCAAAATGAATTAAAGACCTAAATGCAAGACCAGAAAGTATAAAATTCTTAGAGGAAAACATAGACAGACTCTCTTTGACAAATTACAGCAATATCCTCTATGACCCACCTCCCAGAGTAACAACAATAAACAAAAAGGACCTAATTAAACTTTAAAAATTTTGCACAACAAAGTAAACTATAAGCAAGGTGAAATGACAGCCTTCACAATAGGAGAACAGCAAACAAAACAACTGACAAAGAATTAATCTTCACCGTATACAAGCAGCTCATGCAGCTCAATATCAGAAAAACTAACCCAATCAAAAAGTGAGCAAAAGACCTAAACAGACTTTTCTTGAAAGAAGACATACAGATGGTTAATAAACACATGAAAATATGTTCAACATTACTCACTGTTAGAAAAAGGCAAATCAAAACCACAATGAGGTATCATCTCACACTGGTCAGAATGGCCATCATCAAAAAATTCTACAAACAATAAATGCTGGAGAGGGTGTGGAGAAAAGGGAACCTTCTTACACTGTTGGTGGGAATGCAAACTGGTACAGCCAATAATTTTGGAAAACAGTGTGGAGATTCCTTTAAAAACTGGAAATAGAACTGCCATTTTGAGTGAGTTAAAATGAGTGAAGTCTCTCAGTCATGTCCAACTCTTTGCGACCCCATGGACTGTAGCCCACCAGGCTCCTCCATCCATGGGATTCTCCAGGCAAGAATACTGGAGTGGGTTGCCATTTCCTTCTCCAGGGGATCTTCCCAACCCAGGGATCGAACCCAGGTCTCCCGCATTGCAGGCAGACACTTTAAACTCTGAGCCACCAGGGAAGCCGAGCAAACTGCCATATGACCCAGAAAATCCTACTGCTGGGCATACACCTCAAGGAAACCAGAATTGAAAGAGACACAGGTACCCCAATGTTCATTGCAACACTGTTTACAATAGCTAGGACATGGAAGCAACCTAGATCTCCATCAGCAGATGAATGGATAAGGAAGTTATGGTACATATATACAGTGAAATATTACTCAGCTATAAAAAGGAACACATTTAAGTCAGTTCTAATGAGGTAGATGAACCTGGAGCCTATTATACAGAGTGAAGTAAGTCAGAAACAGAAAGCCAAATCCCGTGTATTAACACATATATATGGAATTTAGAAAGATGGTACCAATGATCCTACATGTTGGACAGCAAGGGAAACATAGATGTAAAGAACAGACTTTTGGACTCAGAGGGAAAAGGCAAGGATGGGATGACTTGAGAGAATAGCATTGAAACATGTATACTATCATATGTAAAACAGATGGCCAGTGCAAATTCGATGTATGAAACAGGGCACCCAAAGCCAGTGCTCTGGGACAACCCAGAGGGATAGGGTGGGGAAAAAAATTGGGAGGTGGGTGGATCAGGGGGACACACGTATACCTGTGGCCAATTCATGTTGATGTATGGCAAAAAAACCATTATAATATTGTAAAGTAATTATCCTAAAATAAATTTAAAAAATAATTACATATGTGTTTACACACACACATATGTATACACCCTAATTCTATACAATGAGAGGCCCTGGAGTAATTACATATTGGTAGCAAAGAGCATTCCAGTCCTTAGATCTTGGGGTTCTGTTTTTTTAACATACACAATTACATTTCCTTTCTTGTGGTGAGAATTTTTAAGGTTTAATTTCTTAGCAGCTTCCAAATATGCATAGAGTATTACTAACTATAGTCACCACACCAGACATTACATCTCCATAGCTTATTTATTTTATAACTGGAAGTCTGTGCCTTTTAGGACCCTTCACCCAGATCTTAACTTTCTGATACCCTTCTTCTCTAAAAGGAGCCAAGGCTCCTTGAAGAAATAGCTGGTTCCAAGGTTGGGGCAGTTTATACAAGCACCTGATAATTAGCTTTTTTGATTATAATATAAAAGCCAGACATTAAACTTTGGAGACATCCTTGTCAAAGACAGCCACCTCCAATGAACATGTGCCACCTACACAACTAGATAAAGAGCCAGGCCACCCCACCCATGAAGTTCCCACTTGGAAAAAGCTCTGGTTGACTTGATAACAGACTATCTTGCTGACTGCTTGATTCTCCCTTCTCACACTTTATTTTCCCGCTCTTGTGTTTTAAATTCACCAATAAAGAGTGACAGAGAAGGCAATGGCACCCCACTCCAGTACTCTTGCCTGGAAAATCCCATGGATGGAGGAGCCAGGAAGGCTGCAGTCCATGGGGTCGCTGAGGGTCGGACATGACTGAGAGACTTCACTTTCACTTTTCACTTTCACTTTTCACTTTCATGCATTGGATAAGGAAATGGCAAGCCACCCCAGTGTTCTTGCCTGGAGAATCCCAGGGACGAGGAAGCCTGGTGGGCTGCCATCTATGGGGTCGCACAGAGTTTGACACGACTGAAGTGACTTAGCATACTTAGCAATAAAGAGTGAACCATCAAAATCCTAGACACCCCACCCTCAACCCCCAAAAGGCAGAATCTCAAGTCCAGACTTACTCACATGCCCTCTCTCTATTCAGGACCTGCCAGTGTCACCCCAGGTGTGTCTGGTACCCTCCATGACATGTGAATGAGTGATACACCTCATCCTTTCAAAGTCCCCTGATGGTTGTTACTGACACATGTCCCACAATCGTAAGAACCACAAGAGCCAGTCAAGCCACAACACTGGCTCCAAAAGGAGAATTTCTGTGGGGGCTGCTCATAACTAGTACAAGCCCTGGTAAGCAGAACCCCAGGCAATCCCGGCAAAAGCCTCACTGTCTACAGCCTAAGACCTACAGGCAGAGAAAGTCCAGGGAACAACTTGCACCATAAAATAAGGAAGCCCTGAAAGAGTCATGAGATTGTATAGAAAGGACAGATAAGCCAGCTTGAATGACTTTTGCTAGACAAATCGGGGATACATTGAGAATCAAAACAAATAAGTGGCAATGAATAACAACAAATTAAATAAAGAAAGGATCTCTGAATCCATGTTGTTACATTAACAGGAAAGAAAGGAATGCTCTTGCAAACAGAGGCAAACAAACACAAAAGGAGTGATGGAGTCAGAAAATTATCAATGGAAGTTAAAACCAGTGGGTGAAAGTTTGATGTGGAAGACAGTATCCATATAATCTCAAATTCTCTCTCTGCAAATTACTTATTATAAACGGGAAAAAAACAGTTAACTACACACAGGATACCCCTCAAACCCTGTTCAAATCCATTAGGCATTATTTAAATGATAATAAAATGTAGAGATAGCCCAAAGATTAACACCATTTTCCTGACCTTGCCAGGGTAAGGAAAATTTCAAGGTAAGACAATAATAACCAGTGAAAGCAGAGATCAAACTTCTTTTATTCCATTATTCCAAGGACAGTATGTATACAGAATTGATGCTCAAGAATTATTTACTGAATACATGAATGTCCATGAATCATTAAAGAAGCAATAAGAGAAACTGGGCTTCAGCTTTTACAAACTCTGGTAGGTTGGCACCTCCAAAGAACCTCAATCCAGGAGACAGAAGACTGGATCCTAATCCCAACAGTGGCCCTGAGGACCCAGGGCCTCAACTGTGCCCCCTCCTCCACTTCTCCACTCCAGGTCAGCATCTCAGTGACCCTTACTATGTCTTACTATGTCTCAATTTCCTTCCAAAACAAAAGTATATAAGTAAGTGAGCTTTACCACTAAACAGATTTGAAACATGTTAGGCCATTTACCCTACAGTCATTCCCCACAGAAAATACTCAGAATTAGCACTGGGATGTGCCCAGATGATGACACTTCCCCCCACACTAGTGCAGGAAGAAAAGAGTTCTGGAAATTGTTTGCAAAATTACATGAATGTCCTTAACAGTGCTAAACCATATGCTTAAATATGGTCAAGATGGTAAATTTTATGTTTTGTGCATTTTTCCACAATTTAAAAAAATGTAACGAGAAAAAAATTGCACATGATGTACCTCAGTTGGAAATCTTCCTGTGTTAGAGTCTAGACTTTGTCACTTTCTGGTTGAATGACCACAAACTAGCCACATAACATCTCAGTATTGGCCTCTGGAAACTGAGGAGAACATGTGGAGATAACACCTCCCAAGGCTGCTGAGGGGATCACCTGAGAAGACAGTGTTGCTCTAAACAGGAAAACATCTCACCAGAAAAAGAGCAGCTGTCACCATGACAGAGATCCTGAGTAATCCCACTAGGCCCCAGTAGAAAATCTCTGATAACTTTGACAGATGCAGTTACAATGACAGAGCCCAACAGGAAGAACAAAGACTCTGCTTCTTTCCTGGCAGTCAGTCAGTGAAATGCCACGGAATCTTTGTTTAACAGACCTGCCAACTTCCTTTCCCCTCTATAATAGTGATCTCTTTCCGTGGCCCTTTGAAGACTTGCATGTAGCTCTCCATAGTTGTAAACCTCAAACTATAATTCTCTGCTGATCCCATAAGCCTATCTTTTGCAGAGAAATATCTGATACCCTCTTTGTTTCATGTCAACAGAGAGAAAGGGGGTCAACATGTATGGGGGACCCCTGGAAGACTCAGGCAACTTATTCCCTTGACACATCTGAATGGACTCTAATTGACACCTCTCAGGATGATGAGGTAGGATGATGAGGTAGGACGATCAAGATCCCAAAAAATCAAGAAAAAACTACAAGAGATAAAATTTTTAGGCAGATTAGTTTTCCACAAGGACACACCATACCTCTGGGATGTTCTACACCTTGCTTGAGACTGTAGTTATTGTATAAAATTACCAAAACTCAACAAACTAAATGCTTACAGGAAACAGGTCAAGACCAGAAAAAGCACTTGGCAGAGCTCACCCAGCCTCCATCTACAACATGTGGATCTCTCACTGTTAATGAGGAACAAGTGGTATTCTGGAAATGGTGCAAAGAATCCTAGCTTGAAATTAAACATTTCTATGTATTCACAATCATTAGTTACTGACAGCCTAACAGCACCAACCTCCCTAAACCATCTCAGCACTAGGCCAGTTCATATCCCCCTTCATGTCAGCTTCTCTGACGAGTCTCTCTGGAGAGTCTGACTTGATGCTAGTGGCAGTTTCCACACCCACACTCCCTTTGCAAGGGGACAGTTTACTGACTGAGATGTGGCCAGTGTCAGTGGAGTAAGGATGTAACCATTCCCTGATGGCCAAATGCATCTGGTCCAAGACCCCGCTCCACCCTCATCTCTGGGGATAGGTCCTGCACTAACCCCCAACCTGCTGCTTCTGGGATGGGGGTGGTGGTGGGAGAAATGCAGAGCACAACCCCAAGGCTGCAGTGCAGGACAGCAGGGACACTGCCAGGGAAAGTCTCAACAGACTGGGCATGGTTCAAAAATTGTGCCACTGATTTTCAATAATGGGAAAAAGGAAGAGTCATTCAGCAAACCATGATAGGAATATGGGCTGTTTGGGAAAATGATGTCTATCTTATACCAAATACTAAAACATATATATTTTAATATATATATTAATAAATTTTATTTAATAATAATTATAAATAAATAAAAAATAAATAAAATATTATTAATAATAATAAAATATATAAAATATATATATATAGTTGTCTTTATTGTTAGAAATTAAATAAGAAAAGAGAGCCAAAATAGAATGCTTACAGAGATATAGAGGATGCTAGGATTTTAAAAAAGACATATTACAAAAGCAAGAGGAGAAGCTAAAAAGAAAAGTTCAATAAAAAAAAGAAAAGTTCAATATAATTAATCATATCTAATTTAAAACCTTTAAAGAACAAAGGAAAATCTGAAAAAGTATTATATGCACTATTGCAAATTATTCAAGTATAAAAATGCCTCATAGGAAAAAATGTCTACGAAGAGACAATTCAAAGAAATAGACAATTCAAAGAAAGACAAATAGTCAATAAAGTTCCAACTCTAAAAATCAAATAAATTCTTATTAAAACTGATATTGGACTTCCCTGATGGTCCAGTAGTTAAGAATCCATCTGCTAATGCAGGGAATACAGGTTTGATTCCTGGTCCAGGAAGATTCCACATGGCATGGAGCAACTAAGCCCATGAGCCACAACTACTGATGCCCACTCACCCTGGAGCCTGTGCTCCATAAGAAGAGAAGCCCATGCACCACAACTAGGGAGTATCCACCCGTCACCACACAACTAGAGAAAAGCACGAGAGCAGCAATGATGACCCAGCATGGACAACAATAAATAAGTAACTGTTAGACATTTTTAACCTCAGTCCCATTAGAAATGTAATTCAGGTACTCACAAATAGCAGTGAAATAAATTCACAAGCAGTTTTTAAGAGGGCAAACCTGATGGAACAAAATTCGGCTTTCACCAGTTATTCTACTTCTAAGAAACAGCCAAATTATCAGTGAGTGTACGTGGCTAATAGAAATAAACTTTTATTCACTTCTTCTTCTATAGTTTTCATTTTATTGCAGAAATTTCTAAAATCCACAATAATTACCTATAGCCATAACATATGCCTTCTCTTTGACCCTAAGTCCCACCTGTGCTGTGAAAACACTAAAACTCCAGTGAGGTCATTTGTATAAAGACAGTAAGCTAGTTACTGGCATCATTTCCAAGTTTAGAAAGCAGGTGAAATATGAGAAGAAAAGCAAACACCCAATGAGAAGATGAAAACTCAGTTCTTCTCTACAAGGCGGACTCTGTCTCTGGGCAGTACTTCCTGCCTGGGCTCATGTCAGCTTTCCCCAGGGCAGCGAGTGGGGAACACAAGGAAATCACGAGGGTACCTCAGACTTTACGTACAGGCTGGAAATTGTGTTCAACAACTAACTTCACAAAGTCTGGACCCCTTTTAAAAGTTAACATTGAAGTAGTAATGCCAGTGGGAGGGGTGGCTGAAAGCAGAAGCCAGTCTCTGCTTCCATCAGAATCACCTGGAGCTTATTTAACCCCCACCCCCAGAATTTCTAACTTTACACAATTGGTCTAGAAAGAGTGCAGGTGGAGCGGGGGCGGGGTAGGGGGTGGTTGCATGTCTAACAAACTCCCAGGTGATGAGGATGAGCAGGTCTGAAAGCTCTGAGAAGAGCCGCCCTGAAGCTTGATTATAGAGATGGTTCACATGCATCATCTCCAACAGCAAGAACTTTAAGAACTTCCCTTGAGAGACTCCTGCCAATAAGACCAAAGGTGTGTTTGGAATCGGCTTCTCTGTGCATTTACAAACAAGTACACAAATAGAACCTACTCGATACAGCAGTTACATACACAGGGAGCCAGATTGCCTGATTCGGGGTCCAACTCTTTCACTTTCTAGCTGTGTGCTGGTAGACAACTCACTCAACCTCTCTGCTTCAGCAACTTCAAGTGTGAAATAAGAGGTAATAGCTTCTCTCCTTCCAGCAGGAAAACTGGAAATGGGTGTCTACCAAGATCAATGAGAAGTCTTTATCTTCCCATTTTCACACACACATTTTGAAAATCCACAGACAGAAGGTGCCTGGAGAGTTGCTTGCCCTGCCTTAAGCAGATGTTTGACTATTTCAGTATTATTTAGAGTAACCACACCCACATTCCTTCTTCTAAGCCCCTCTTTCCTTAAGGGCCGCCAAGTGACCAAGAGATGTAACTACACACTGAATACACCACCATCAGAACAAGTATAGGAGCTCCCATTCCCTGGGGATCCCTTAGGCTGTCCCATAAAAGAAGTATCAGACTTTGTGGAAAAGATGAATGGGTTAGGTTCCAGAAACAAAAGACCTAATAATCACCAAAGAGGGATTAAAATCCAGAGGTTCCGGCCTGCCTAGTTAGTTCAGTTCAGTTGCTCAGTCGTGTCCGACTCTTTGCGACCCCATGAATCGCAGCACACCAGGCCTCCCTGTCCATCACCAACTCCCAGAGTTTACTCAAACTCATGCCCATCGAGTTGATGATGCCAGCCAGCCATCTCATCTTCTGTCGTCCCCTTCTCCTCTTGCCCCAATCCCTCCCAGCATCAGGGTCTTTTCCAATGAGTCAACTCTTCTCATGAGGTGGCCAAAGTAAAGTACTGGAGTTTCAGCTTTAGCATCAGCCCTTCCAATGAACACCCAGGACTCATCTCCTTTAGGATGGACTGGTTGGATCTCCTTGCAGTCCAAGGGACTCTCAAGAGTCTTCTCCAACACCACAGTTCAAAAGCATCAATTCTTTGGTGCTCAGCTTTCTTCACAGTCCAACCCTCACATCCATACATGACCACTGGAAAAACCATAGCCTTGACTAGATGGACCTTTGTTGGCAAAGTAATGTCTCTGCTTTTGAATATGCTATCTAGGTTGGTCATAACTTTCCTTCCAAGGAGTAAGCATCTTTTAATTTCATGGCTGCAATCACCATCTTCAGTGATTTTGGAGCCCAAAAAAATAAAGGTCCCAGCTATTAGATGAAGACTTCAGGTAAGAGCTTCAGCTCTCTGCAGCGTTTTTCATTGGTGTTTGCTCACAGTTCAGGGACCCTTCAGCGGTTTCAGGACCAAATGACTCCTGGGCAGGACCATCTGCATCAAGACCATGCACTGTTTCTCTGAAGGCTAAAGATTTGCATAAGACCCCACAGGTTTCAGGGACTACATCCCCAAGGTTTAGTCCTCAAATGTGGAAGTGGAGATATTCACAACAGAGAAAGGGGCTGTTCAAATACATACTCCAGTCCTGGCTGTGTGTCCCAGGCAAAAGCAAAACGTGTTCAAGAATAGTATCCCCATTCATTGCATTAAAAACAAGTGTTTTTACACACATGAAACTTGTCACAAATAGATACCAGGAAATGCAGTGAGAGATGTACAGGGAGAAAGGAAGACATTGTCATAGGCACAGTGACGAGGGAGCCTGGTGCAGGCGGAACTCAGCTGTCACCTAAGGAATATGGGGAAAATGGGGACGTTCTTGGACGATGGTAACAGTGCAGGGCACTAATTGGATAAAGGAAGCTGTTCATAAACTGCTTGCTTAGGGGTAAAACAAGGATGCCGCTTTAGTTCAGAACTGCGAATTCCTGAGCAGTACTGGGGAAGCCGGCTAAGGATGGAGTGTGGGTGTGTGATATCGGGTGTGTGGGGGCTGGTGGAGGATGTGACTCCCCTTGGGCAGCCTGGGTTCTCAGCTTCCCTGCCTCCTGCTTCACACGCTTCCCCGTCCTACTAGGGCCTAAGGAGTTTGCTAGTGCGGCAGCAGAGCTACAAGTCAGGGAGCCCCACCACGAGTTCCCTCTCCCGGGCTCGCCAGATGCCAGGGACCACGTGGCCCGACGGGCTACAAGCAGCCAGGTGCCCAGGGCGCCAGCGGAAAGCGCTCCCTCGCCCCGACCACCCCCCTCCTCGGTCCCCAAAAACGCAGCGGCGGCGTCAAGCACCCGCCCCACGACGGCGGAGGTGTCACAGCCCAGGCGGGCTCTCACCAGAAAAACAGGCGCGAGCAGAAGTTCGCGTCCTGCAGCGGGTTGGGCTTCCGCATCTTGCCGGCAGGGGCTGCCGCGGACCGGGGTCGCGCTGCTCTGGTGATAGAGCTGCTCCTGGAGGCGCCGGCGGGGAGGCTGGAGGCTCAGACACAGCGCGGTCCTCTCTGGGGGAGACAGAACCACCTGCTTCAGGGAGTGGAGCACAGGGCGGGCCGCCAGCTCGGTGCCTCTGCCCCTGGGGCCTGGAGTCGGGAGCGGTGGGGGCAGCAGGACCAAGCGGCAGCCAGGCGGGCTCTGCCGGGGGCGGCGCAGGTGTGAGGCAAGGCTGCAGGCGCGCTTGATGGAGCCACTTAGGGAAACTGCGGCACCCAAGGCACCGGACAGAGGCGCCTACGTTTGGGCACCGGGCTGCAAATTCTACCAAAGGGCACACTCTGAGCCCGGGCCCCCACCCAGAAGACGGAGAGGGAGGGGCGGGCTGCATCAGAAATGCTCCCTCAGCTGTGATGAAGACCCAGAGAAAGCTGGCACAAGGAGATAGCAGCCTGCGCTCTGGGCACTCTGCCCTCATCAAGACCAAACAAGGGTGCTACAGGAGGGTGTCCAGCTGTAATGGAGCAAGGACCTTGTGGGACCTTCCTGGGCTAGATCCCACCCCATGCCCTCTACCTGCCTCTTGTTTGTGCATGCAGTGCTCACTCAGTCCTGTCCGACTGTTTGCGGCCCCATGGACTGTAGCCCACCAGACTCCTCTGTCCGTGGGATTATCTACCCAAGAACATTGGAGAGGGTTGCCATTTCCTCCTCCAGGGGATCTTCCTGAACCATGGATCTAGCCTGCATCCTGCTTCTCTTTGCATTGGCATGTGGATTCTTTACCACTGAACCACCTGGGAAGCCCCTCTTGCTTGGAGAAAAGCTTTAATCTCCCAGGCCTCCTCTGAGCCACAGGAGGCTGGCTCAAGAATTAATGACTGAAAGAATGTGAATGTGTAGTAACAACAAAATATTAAACAATAGCTCAGCCATATAGCAATCACAAAATCTTTAGTTCTTCCCTGAAGGATTTAGATCATATAGATGACAGTGTCTGATGCACATCCCTGAGTTGTTCTACAGAGACTAAAACCCTCACCAGATGGAAGAAGTTAACTGCATGATGACCATGAGCAGGGAGCCCCCACACCAGCTGGAGCCTGAGGACTGAAGATGTTAAACCCTGTGACACAACCCTGTTACCTCATCATCAACCAATCAGAGAATAATGATGGAGGTGATCACCTACACTGCACTTTCTCCCTCACCTTCCCTGTAAAAACTCTCCCGTGAAATCCACCAGGGAGTTTGGATTTTTTTGAGCATGAACTCCTGGCTTGACTCTTGCAATAAACCTTTCTTTGCTCCAAACTCCAACAGATTTTTTGACCTCGGACAACAACAGGGTTTAGCACAGATTATGTTTGTAGAGCTGCAAGACCTAATGAAAAGTAACAGAAAGTTAGAACTCAGATGATTTTGGAAGATGAATGCATGGTGTTAATGGGGGCAGCTTTCTGGCATCTTACATGCTGCATTGTGCAGGGAACCTCTGTGAGCTTGTTGCTGCCCTCTTAGACTGGGAAAGGGAAATCTGAGGGGAGAGATACTGTCTCATGATTTCTTTCATCATGAGCTCAGGGCCTAGACAAGTAACAGTGGCATATGTTACAGAACACAGGTCATGCATATTTCTGGGGAACTCCCCTTACTTTTAACTCTAACAACACCCTATTCAGCAAAGTATTATCCCTATTTTATGGATGAGAAAGATGAGGCTCAAGGACAGCATCTGTCCAGGGTCTTTGAATCAGTAAATGATGAATCCTGATTTGGACTCAAGTCCGAGTCCAGCATGACAGTCTCACTGGTGCATGGACAGTGTGAATCAAAACTGCCTAGAATGTGCCGTTTGAAAGAACGAATGACTGCAGGACTGAATGAACAAAAGGTTGGGCTCACACCCATAAGTGTGTAGCTATTTGTGTGGCCATCTTACCAGCTCAGCAGTTTTCTTCCCTTCCACCCTAAATGAAGAAAGATCAAATTTGTGGAGCTTATTACAAGATCATGTTGCTATTCTTTGATAATTTCCCTTTTTAATGTCTTTTGGCTTCAGTTACAAAAGACGAGTAAGTTCTGGAGAACTGGTATACAGAAATGTGGCTCCAGTCAACAATTATGTACTGTGAAATTTCAACTTTATACGAGAAGAGATCTTGGAAGTTCTCAGCATTAAAAACAAAAAAGGAAAATGGTTAAGGTGTGAATTGACTGCTATGTTGATTGCCTTGGCTGTGGTGAGTATTTTCTATAGTCCATTGGGTCGCAAAGAGTCAGACGTGACTTAGCAACTGAGTGTATATGTGTATCAAGTCATTAGGTTGTATCTTAAATAGTTACATTTTTAATTGTCATTTATTCCTCAATAAAGCTGGAGGGAAAATGATATTAAAGAAAGCCTTAATGTATTCAAATTTTTTTATGTCAACTTGTAAGAATGGCAGAATGTTGATCATTTTCTATCAATGGGCATTATGAGGATTTATTATACTATCTTTTTTGATATTTCATGCATGTTTAAAATTTTCTGTTGCAAAAAATGAAAACAGCTGAAATTTGTAACAATTACCTACTTTCTGGTATTAGCTTTTTCTGAGATAATGCAATCTACAATTTACATAACCCAACTTCACATGATTTACAGTCCTCTTAAATCTCTTGCTGAAGCTGGAAGCCTAGTGACTTCCCTTATCAGGCTTCCCCAGACTATTCTCTCCAGTCCCCACAACTATCTCAGAACCATAATTAACATCTCCAAACTGTCAAATACACTCAGTCTCTTCAACTTCTACTGTCTTTTTTACTTTTAACTAAGATCTTTGGAAACTTCTCAGCATTCTTTTCTGAACATTAATATGGTATTTAGAAGAGATGGTAAAATCCAGCATTGAATTGTATAGAGAAGACTCAACATGAAGCCAGGGGACCAGAGCTTTGCATGCTTCACTTATTACTTAACCTTTCTGACCTAACCCATCTCAGGTTTAAAATGGGAAATTGACACTCTTTATACTTCCTATAAGTTTATTGTGAGTCTCATTATTTGTGAATGCACTTTCTAAAACCTAAAACAACATACAAATAAAAAGGTTTCCATTCACTTAAGAAATGTTTAGTGAATGCCTTCAAGCTACCTGACCACAAGGCCAGGCATGGAGCTTACAAACACAGAGAAGTTGTATTAAGGTATATATCTGCATGTGTTTTCTGATCTTAAATGTTCAATACTATAACTAAAGGCAATAATAACAAGTGTTGGAAAGGATGTAGAAAAATTGGAACTCTCATACATTGCTAGTGGGAACGTAAGGGGGTACAGCCACAAAGTTACCACATAATCCAGCAATTCTACTCCTAGGCAAATAAATGAAGCCCATGTACACATGAAAACTTACATATGAATGTCACAGTGGCATTATTCATAAAAGGAAAAAATTAATTGGAGGCAGGGGGATCCAAGGGTACATAAACTTATAAATGGACAAATAACACATGGTATTATGGGCTATGGAACATTATTTGGCATTTTATAAAATACTGATGCATGCTGTAACATGGATGAACACTAAATACATTATGTTGAGTTAATGCAGCCAGCCATTGATTCTAGTGAGAATGATGAGACAGCATCTAATGAGAGATTCAATCTTGTTGGACTTGATTCATTCCCAGACAAACCTCAGGGACATGTGATGCAAATTTATAACTGTGTGAAAACTGATGTTGAAGCTGAAACTCCAATACTTTGGCCACCTCATGCGAAGATTTGACTCATTGGAAAAGACCCTAAAGCTGGAAAGGATTGGGGGCAGGAGGAGAAGGGGACAACAGAGGATGAGATGGCTGGATGGCATCACCAACTTGATGGACTTGGGTTTAGGTAGACTCTGGGAGTTAGTGATGGACAGGGAGGCCTGGCATGCTACGATTCATGAGGTCACAAAGAGTTGGACACAACTGAGCGACTGAATTGAACTTGACGGAACTATAAATTATTAAATGATCTACGGTATCTCTGTCAAATAGTCAAAGCATCAAGCATTAAATCTGCAGCAGATATAAAAGCAGTACTAAAATGGTTCAGCTGAGACAGTGCTGGTCTTCGAGCATTTTTCTATCAAGACAAATGGGACAAATGGGATTCACAATTTAAATACATTCCAGCAAGTATCCATAGTCTGAATATGGTTAAAATTTCATTGTCACTCCACCTTCCCATAATATATCCACCTCCGTAACCTCAGGAATGGACATCTCATTCAAATCTAGCCAATAATAGTATGCTATGTCTGTGAACAAAGGGTTTGGCCCAGAGATAAACTCAAGGCCCATTCAGGCCAACTGGCTTTCTTCCTTGAGGATATTTTTGTTGTTGTTCTTTTTTGTTTTTATTTTCTTTTGTTTTTCCTGGAGTTAGAAAGGGTAAAACCTCACTTTCTGGTGAGGGAGTTATAAGGATATGACCCATGACTGCTGTTAGCTATATGCCCCATTTACATGAAGAGGCCCGAAAGAATAAAAGAGCTTCCCAGGTGGCCCTGTTGTTAAAGAACCCACCTGCCAATGCAGGAGACATAAGAGATGCAGGTTCGATCCCTGGGTCGAGCAGATCCCCTGGAGGAGGAAATGGCAACCCACTCCAGCATTCTTGCCTGGAGAACCCCATGGACAGAGGAGCCTGGCGGGCTACATCCATAGGGTCAGAGAGTCAGACATGACTGAAGTGACTTAGCATGCACACACACGCCTAAAAGAATAAAACAGGTACCCAGAGGAAAATCAACAGCTATTTATTAAACACCTACTGTGTGGCAAGACTGATCCAGAATCAGGGACAGGATAAGTAAAGAGGATGAGTGATGTAAAGGAGAGTCTTGGCATCAGGCCTCCAGGGCTCCTGAGACTAGCAGGATCCCTCCTTGGACGGTGTGACCTGCTGGGGCAGAAACTGTCATGTTCCAGCTCCTATCCTCTGACATTCCTCCAGAATTAAGGCAGCTCACTGTTTTGGGAGCTCTCTGCTTGTCAAGCACATTGGGGCTATGTGCAATATAAGCCAAAACCCCTGGATTCAACCCTCAACCACCGCTCGATGGGGAGGTGGTGGATAAATACCCAAATGCCTTGCCCGTCAGTTGAAGCAATTCCCTCTCCCATGGTGGCCCAGCAAGAAGGAGTCCAGTAGCACAAGCTGTAACTTGCTTGTTAACACACTCTTTATTGACTTCCTTCCCTTCTGTATATCACTTTTCAACTCCCTAAATGTGTTTTCCTGGGATCACTCCCAAAATAAACTACTTCCACTTCCACTCAAATCCTTGTCTCAGGGTCTGCTACTGGAGAACCCAAACTAAGACACCTACCAGAACCATCCTTCTAATTACTGAGAAATGTATTCACTCCCTTGCACCCATAGAAGTCCTAACTAATAACACTGTAAACCCTGGGTTGTCCAATACAGTTGAGGACTTCAAATGCATCTGGTCAAAATTGAGGTGTGCTGTATGTATACAATACACAACGGATCTCAAAGACAGTGTAAAAATATTTTTCTCTCATTAATGATTTGTCACATTGATTATATGTTGAAATGATATTATTGTGAACAAACTGGTTTAAAAATATCTTACTGATATCAATTTCATTTGTTTCTTTTTATGTTTTAACATGACTACTACAAAAATTTTTTAAGTTATACTTGTCAGTTCATGTTATATTTCTGTGGATGCAAGATAAGGCAGTAGCTTTGGATAAGAAGCAAATGAGAAAGGGCAAGTTGGCCTTTGGCCCAAAGCTGGGAGTTTTCATCAGAAAGCCTGAGGTGCCACCTCTTCAAATGAGCTGGTCTGCAAGGGTACATTTAACCCCATGCCGTGTATCCATGCAAAGTTCAGAATTAAACTATAAGGTACAACCTGCTTGCATCCTGTGAGAAATGCCACTCTGTAAACAAAGACCAAATTCTGGGCCAAAAGTTTTCTCCCTTTTACCAAGTGGGGAGTATGTGTGTGTCAGTTATCATTCTTCAATGTCCAGGTGACTTGAGTCTTTACTCTTTAAACAACAGCCAGACTATTTCTAGTACACATCTGTATGTCCTATAGGACTGCAACTTTTCCTCGCTACCATCAAATCATTATTCTTATTTCAAATTTAGACTTTCATCCAGCAACTGACTATCAAGCATTGCCATCCATCTCTGCCTATCAGTCAACGTGTTCAGTTTCCACAGAACAACCATCTCTGTGTTGTGATGGCACTTCTTTGTAGATCCATTTTTATGTTTTATTACCTTTCCCTAAATTGTTCAAATAAATGGAAGATGGAAAAAATGAATATGTTAATATAAAAAATAATTAATGTAAACATGGAGAAAGCATGAAGTTAAAGGAAGGAGGTACCTATTCAGTCTGGTTTGCATGCATATTAGAAGTAATGGTTCATTATATGTTTAACTTTAAAGGAAGAGAAACAAATTTTTTAAACCTGTAAAATACATATAGCAGGTTTATTCATAATTACCAAAACTTGGAAGCAACCAAGATGTCCTTCAATAGGTGAGTGGATAATTAACCTAGTTCATTCAGACAATGGAGAATTATTCAGCACTAAAAAAAAAAAATATATATATATATATATATATGCTATCAACCCATGAAACAACATGGAGGAAATGTAAATGGTCATTACTAAGTGAAAGTAGTCTGAAAAGGCTACATGCTGTATAATGCTAACTGTATGACAAAAAGGCGAACTATGGAGACAGTAAAACGACTAATGGTTGCCGGAGAGCGGAGATGGGGAGTAAGGGATGAACAGGTGGAGCACAGAGGACTTTTAGGACAATGGAAATACTCTGAATGATACCACAATGATGGAAATGTCATACATTTGCCTAAACTCATAGAATGCACACCAGGAGTGAATCCTAATGTAAACTATGGACTTTGGGTGACTATGATGTGTCAGTCTAGATCCATCAGTTGTGCCAAATGTATCATCTGGTGAGGGATGTTGGTAGTGGGGAAGCCATGGAGTGTGAGGACAGGGGATATATGAGAAACCTCTGCAATTGCCGCCCCCAAAAGTAAAAAAGTCAATGAAATACTGATAAGATATTGATGAAGATTATATACCCAAATGGTGAAATGTTATAATAGAAGAAATGGAGAGGGTTTTTGTTTTTTTTTTTAAGTTATAGACTGAGATTCCATAGTACTAGTATGCAGGTCAGGAAGCAACAGTTAGAACTGGACATGGAACAACAGACTGGTTCCAAATAGGAAAAGGAGTACATCAAGGCTGCGCATTGTCACCCTGCTTATTTAACTTATATGCAGAGTACATCATGAGAAACGCTGGGCTGGAGGAAGCACAAGCTAGAATCAAGCATTGTCACCCTGCTTATTTAACTTATATGCAGAGTACATCATGAGAAATGCTGGGCTGGAGGAAGCACAAGCTGGAATCGAGATTGCCAGGAGAAATATCAATAACCTCAGATATGCAGATAACACCACCCTTATGGGAGAAAGTGAAGAAGAACTAAAGAGCCTCTTGATGAAAGTGAAAGAGGAGAGTGAAAAAGTTGGCTTAAAGCTCAACACTCAGAAAACGAAGATCACAGCATCCAGTCCCGTCACTTCATGGCAAATAGATGGGGAAACAGTGGAAACAGTGGCTGACTTTATTTTTCTGGGCTCCAAAATCACTGCAGATGGTGATTGCAGCCATGAAATTAAAAGACACTTACTCCTTGGAAGGAAAGTTATGACCAACCTAGACAGCATATTAAAAAGCAGAGACATTACTTTGCCAACAAAGGTCCATCTGGTCATGGCTATGGTTTTTCCAGGGGTCATGTATGGATGTGAGAGTTGGACTATAAAGAAAGCTGAGCACCAAAGAATTTATGCTTTTGAACTGTAGTGTTGGAGAGGACTCTTGAGAGTCCCTTGGACTGCAAGGAGATCAGTCCTGGGTGTTCAATGGTAGGACTGATGTTGAAGCTGAAACTCCAATACTTTGGCCACCTGATGCAAAGAGCTTACTCATTGGAAAAGACCCTGATGCTGGGAAAGATTGAGGGCAGGAGGAGAAGGGGACGACAGAGGATGAGATGGTTGGATGGCATCACCCACTCAGTGGACATGGGTTTGGGTGGACTCCGGGAGTTAGTGATGGACAGGGAGGCCTGACGTGCTGTGGTTCATGGGGTTGCAAAGAGTCGGACACGACTGAGTGACTGAACTGAACTGGACTGAACTGAACTGAACTGAACTGTCTTGGAGCCCCAGGCTCACACTAGATCCAGGAGCCAATAGCATCAGAGCATTTTCTCCTTCAGACACCCACACCCTACTGACCTGAGCCCCCAGGAAACACCCCTAAACTGTCACTCTAAACTGAGTGGTTTAGACTTGAGACTTGGTGATTGGCCAGGGGAAAGAAGCCTTGAAAGGGAAATAATACATTTACAGTGGAGAAAGCTGAGATCAAGTTAACATCACCAGTGTTGAAACATAACTACATCATATATCTCCTCATTTGATGTCAGCTGGACTGCTTACAGAGTGCCCAGATTAAACACTGATTCTGGGTGAGTCTGGAGGGCTTCTCTGCTCACTAGGACTATATTTCCAGAAGAGAAACACTCATCACCTGGCTTGAGTGGTGAAGGTGGAGCTGAGATGAACAGAAGGGATTGCAGAGACCAGGAGACGAACTCAACAGTATCTGGGTAGATAGACCCACCACGATGACCCAGTCCTCAATCCTCTCTCTGCTTCCCTCCTTCAACATTCCACCTGCCCTGAAAAAAGAATCTGGTGTTGTGTGTGTTGGCAAATACTCACAATCAAATGGCACATGGAATGTAAAGTTCATTTTCACTCCTTTGAGTCTGCAAGGGCGTTTCTGGATGATCAATGTTTGACTCAGTGGATTTGTGGATTCTGAAGATTACGCCCCCACCCCCACCCCCCAACCCCCGCCCCCGCATTGGGAAAGGACATCATCCAACCTGTTAAGGGCCTGACTAGAAACAGGGCAGAAGACAGAGAATTCCCTCCTTTTTTTCTTCCCTCACCGCTGGAGCTGACCTCCAATCTGATCTTCTCCTGTCCTTGAAGTGAGATGTACACCACTGACTCCCTGGGTTCTCAGGACTTCGGACTTCAACTAAATTACGCCATTGGCTGCCCTAGTCTCCATGAAGACTGTGGGGTCTGTTACATAATCAGTAAGTCACTTCCTCCTTTATATATATATATATATATATATATATACATAAATACATATACATACATACAAGTAGGTAAAGGTCCACAGAAAAATGAAAATGGGAGAGCTTGGACTGGGAAGCTTTTTGATCCTGTTTGATCCCAGCGTCTGCATTTCCCGCCACTACTCTGCATTGCCTCCACGTTCTCAGCCTTCACTCACTTCCCGGGGTTTGTCGGGGTTTGTCGTTCTGTCTATATCCCTTGTCAAGGTCGCCAACCCTCCATGGGATGCAAGCCTGCAAAGCAACCTGCGCAGCAGCAGCCATAGCGTCTTACTGGTGCATGGCGCCATCTGCTGGCCAAACTAGGCAACTGTCGGGATCAATTTGACACTACTGTATTTGGGACCCACACCTGAAGTAACAGGCAAATTTGGCCTTGCAGTATGGAATGAAGCAGGGCAAAGGCTAGTAGAGTTTTACCAAGAGAACGCACTGGTCATAGCAAACACCCTCTTCCAACAACACAAGAGAAGACTCTACACATGGACATTACCAGATGGTCAACACCGAAATCAGATTGATTATATTCTTTGCAGCCAAAGATGGACAAGCTCTATACAGTCAGCAAAAACAAGACCGGGAGCTGACTGTGGCTCAGATCATGAACTCCTTATTGCCAAATTCAGACTGAAATTGAAGAAAGCAGAGAAACCCACTAGACCATTCAGGTATGACCTAAATCAAATCCCTTATGATTATACAGTGGAAGTGAGAAATAGATTTAAGGGACTAGATCTGATAGATAGAGTGCCTGATGAACTATGGATGGAAATTCATGACATTATACAGGAGACAGGGATCAAGACCATCCCCGAGAAAAACAAATGCAAAAAAGCAAAATGGCTGTCTGAGGAGGCCTTACAAATAGCTGTGAAAAGAAGAGAAGAAAAAGCAAAGGAGAAAAGGAAAAATAGAAGCATTTGAATGCAGAGTTCCAAAGAATAGCAAAGGAGAGATAAGAAAACCTTCCTCAGCGATCAATGCAAAGAAATAGAGGAAAACAACAGAATGGGAAAGACTAGGAATCTCTTCAAAAATTAGAGATACCAAGGGAACATTTCATGCAAAGATGGGCTCAATAAAGGACAGAAATGAAGCCTTTGACAAAATTCAACATCCATTTATGTTAAAAAAAAAAAAAAAAAAAAACTCTCCAGAAAGCAGGAATAGAAGGAACATCAGATCAGATCGGTTGCTCAGTCGTGTCCGACTCTTTGAGACTCCATGAATCGCAGCACGCCAGGCCTCCTTGTCCATCACCAACTCCCAGAGTTCACTCAGACTCATGTCCATCGAGTCAATGATGTCATCCAGCCATCTCATCCTCTGTCGTCCCCTTCTCCTCCTGCCCCCAATCCCTCCCAGCATCAGAGTCTTTTCCAATGAGTCAACTCTTCACATGAGGTGGCCAAAGTACTGGAGTTTCAGCTTCAGCATCAGTCCTTCCAAAGAAATCCCAGGGCTGATCTCCTTTAGAATGGACTAGTTGGATCTCCTTGCAGTCCAAGGGACTCTCAAGAGTCTTCTCCAACACCACAGTTCAAAACCATCAATTCTTTGGCACTCAGCCTTCTTCACAGTCCAACTCTCACATCCATACATGACCACTGGAAAAACCATAGCCTTGACTAGATGAACCTTTGTTGGCAAAGTAATGTCTCTGCTTTTGAATATGCTATCTAGGTTGGTCATAACTTTCCTTCCAAGGAGTAAGTGTCTTTTAATTTCATGCCTGCAATCACCATCTGCAGTGATTTTGGAGCCCAGAAAAATAAAGTCTGACACTCTTTCCACTGTTTTCCCATCTATTTCCCATGAAGTGATGGGACCAGATGCCATGATATTCGTTTTCTGAATGTTGAGCTTTAAGCCAACTTTTTCACTCTCCACTTTCACTTTCATCAAGAGGCTTTTTAGTTCCTCTTCACTTTCTGCCATAAGGGTGGTGTCATCTGCATATCTGAGGTTATTGGTATTTCTCCCGGCAATCTTGATGCCAGCTTGTGTTTCTTCCAGTCCAGCATTTCTCATGATGTACTCTGCATATAAGTTATATGAACAGGGTGACAATTTACAGCCTTGATGAACTCCTTTTCCTATTTGGAACCAGTCTGTTGTTCCATGTCCAGTTCTAACTGTTGCTTCCTGACCTGCATACAAATTTCTCAAGAGGCAGGTCAGGTGGTCTGCTATTCCCATCTCTTTCAGAATTTTCCACAGTTTATTGTGATCCACACAGTCAAAGGCTTTGGCATAGTCAATAAAGCAGAAATAGATGCTTTTCTGGAACTCTCTTGCTTTTTCGATGATCCAGCAGATGTTGGCAATTTGATCTCTGGTTCCTCTGCCTTTTCTAAAACCGGCTTGAACATCATGGTTGAAGATCACGGTTCACACATTGCTAAAGCCTGGCTTGGAGAATTTTGAGCATTACTTTACTAGCGTGTGAGATGAGTGCAATTGTGCAGTAGTTTGAGCATTCTTTGGCACCTGAACATAATAAAAGCTATATATGACAAACCCACAGCAAACATTATCCTCAATGGTGAAAAATTGAAAACATTTCCCCTAAAGTCAGGAACAAGACAAGGGTGCCCACTTTCACCACTACTATTCAACATAGTTTTGGAAGTTTTGGCCACAGCAATCAGAGCAGAAAAAGAAATAAAAGAATCCAAATTGGAAAAGAAGTAAAACTCTCACTGTTTACAGATGACATGATCCTCTACGTAGAAAACCCTAAAGACTCCACCAGAAAATTACTAGAGCTAATCAATGAATATAGTAAAGTTGCAGGATATAAAATCAACACACAGAAATCCCTTGCATTCCTATACACTAATAATGAGAATATAGAGAAATTAAGGAAACAATCCCATTCATCATTGCAACGAAAACAATAAAATACTTAGGAATATATCTACCTAAAGAAACTAAAGACCTATATAAAAAAAAACTATAAAACACTGGTGAAAGAAATCAAAGAGGACACTAATAGATGGAGAAATATACCATGTTCGTGGATCAGAAGAATCAATATAGTGAAATTGAGTATACTACCCAAAGCAATCGATAGATTCAATGCAATCCCTATCAAGCTGCTGCTGCTGCTGCTGCTGCTGCTGCTAAGTTATTTCAGTCGTGTCCGACTCTGTGAGACCCCATAGACAGCAGCCCATCAGGCTCCACCATCCCTGGGATTCTCCAGGCAAGAACACTGGAGTGGGTTGCCATTTCCTTCTCCAATGCATGAAAGTGAAAAGTGAAAGGGAAGTCTCTCAGTTGTGTCCGACTCTTAGCGACCCCATGGACTGCAGCCTACCAGGCTCCTCTGTCCATGGGATTTTCCAGGCAAGAGTACTGGAGTGGGCTGCCATTGCCTTCTCCCCCTATCAAGCTACCAACAGTATTTTTCACAGAGCAAGAATAATTTCACAATTTGTATGGAAATACAAAAAACCTCGAATAGCCAAAGCAATCTTGAGAAAGAAGAATGGAACTGGAGGAATCAACCTGCCTGACTTCAGTCTCTACTACAAAGCCACAGTCATCAAGACAATATGGTACTGGCACAAAGACAGAAACATAGATCAATGGAACAAAATAGAAAGCCCAGAGATAAATCCACGCACCTATGGACACCTTATCTTTGACAAAGGAGGCAAGAATATACAATGGAGAAAAGACACTTGTTAAATCTCTTTAACAAGTGGTGCTGGGAAAACTGGTCAACCACTTGTAAAAGAATGAAACGAGAACACTTTCTATCACCACACACAAAAATAAACTCAAAATGAATTAAAGATCTAAATGTAAGACCAGAAACTATAAAACTCCTAGAGGAGAACATAGGCAAAACACTCTCCGACATAAATCACAGCAGGATCCTCTATGACCCACCTCCAAGAATATTGGAAATAAAAGCAAAAATAAACAAATGGGACCTGATTAAACGTAAAAGCTTCTGCACAACAAAGGAAACTATAAGCAAGGTGAAAAGACAGCCTTCAGAATGGGAGAAAATAATAGCAAATGAAGCAACTGACAAACAACTAATCTCAAAAATATACAAGCAACTCCTGCCGCTCAATTCCAGAAAAATAAATGACCCAATCAAAAAATGGGCCAAAGAACTAAATAGACATTTCTCCAAAGAAGACATACAGATGGCTAACAAACACATGAAAAGATGCTCAACATCACTCATTATCAGAGAAATGCAAATCAAAAACAAAATGAGGTACTATTTCACGCCAGTCAGAATGGCTGCGATCCAAAAGTCTACAAGCAATAAATGCTGGAGAGGGTGTGGAGAAAAGGGAACCCTCTTACACTGTTGGTGGGAATGCAAACTAGTACACCCACTATGGAGAACAGTGTGAAGATTCCTTAAAAAACTGGAAATAGAACTGCCTTATGACCCAGAAATCCCACTGCTGGGCATACACACCGAGGAAACCAGAACTGAAAGAGATACGTGTACCCAATGTTCATCACAGCACTGTTTATAATAGCCAGGACATGGAAGCAACCTAGATGTCCATCAGCAGACGAATGGATAAGAAAGCTGTGGTACATATACACAATGGAGTATTACTCAGCCATTAAAAAGAATACATTTGAATCAGTTCTAATGAGGTGGATGAAACTGGAGCCTATTATACAGAGTGAAGTAAGCCAGAAAGAAAAACATCAATACAGTATACTAACGCATATATATGGAATTTAGAAAGGTGGTAATGATAACCCTGTATATGAGACAGCAAAAGAGACACAGATGTATAGAACAGTCTTTTGGACTCTGTGGGAGAGGGAGAGGGTGGGATGATTTGGGAGAATGGCATTGAAACATGTAAAATATCATATAAGAAACGAATCACCAGTCCAGGTTCGATGCAGGATACAGGATGCTTGGGGCTTGTGCACTGGGAAGACCCAGAGGGATGGTATGGGGAGGGAGGAGGGAGGAGGGTTCAGCATGGGGAACACATGTACACCCGTGGCAGATAAATGTTGATGTATGGCAAAACCAATACAATATTGTAAAGTAATTAGCCTCCAATTAAAATAAATAAATTTAAATTTAAAAAGAAAAAAGAGGACAGAAATGGTATGGACCTAACAGAAGCAGAAGATATTAAGAAGAGGTGGCAAGAATACACAGAAGAACTGTACAAAAAAGATCTTCACAACCAAGATAATCACGATGGTGTGATCACTGACCTAGAGCCACACATCCTGGAACGTGAAGTCAAGTGGGCCTTAGAAAGCATCACTACAAACAAAGCTAGTGGAGGTGATGGAATCCCAGTTGAGCTATTTCAAATCCTAAAAGATGATGCTGTGAAAGTGCTGCACTCAATATGCCAGCAAATTTGGAAAACTCAGCAGTGGCCACAGGACTGGAAAAGGTCAGTTTTCATTGCAATCCCAAAGACAGGCAATGCCAAAGAATGCTCAAACTACCGCACAGTTGCACTCATCTCACATGCTAGTAAAGTAATGCTCAAAATTCTCCAAGCCAGGCTTCAGCAATACATGAACCGTGAACTTCCAGATGTTCAAGCTGGTTTTAGAAAAGGCAGAGGAAACAGATACCAAACTGCCAACATCTGCTGCATCATTGAAAAAGCAAGAGAGTTCCAGAAAAACATCTATTTCTGCTTTATCGACTATGCCAAAGCCTTTGACTGTGTGGATCACAATAAATTGTGGGAAATTATGAAAGAGATGGGAATACCAGACCACCTGACCTGCCTTTTGAGAAACCTATATGCAGGTCAGGAAGCAACAGTTGGAACTGGATATGGAACAACAGACTGGTGCCAAATAGGAAAAGGAGTACGTCAAGGCTGTATATTGTCACCCTGCTTATTTAACTTCTATGCAGAATACATCATGAGAAACACTGGGCTGTAAGAAGCACAAGCTGGAATCAAGATTGCCGGGAGAAATATCAATAACCTCAGATATGCAGATAACACCACCCTTATGGCAGAAAGTGAAGAGGAACTAAAAAGCCTCTTGATGAAAGTGAAAGAGGAGAGTGAAAAAGTTGGCTTAAAGCTCAACATTCAGAAAACTAAGCTCATGGCATCTGGTCCCATCACTTCATGGCAAATAGATGGGAAACAGTGAAAACAGTGTCAGACTTTATTTTTAGGGCTCCAAAATCACTGCAGATGGTGACTGCAGCTGTGAAATTAAAAGACGCTTACTCCTTTCAAGGAAAGTTATGACTAACCTAGATAGCATATTGAAAAGCAGAGACATTACTTTGCCAACAAAAGTCCGTCTAGTCTAGGCTATGGTTTTTCCAGAGGTCATGTGAGAGTTGTGAGATGTGAGTTGAACTATGAAGAAAGCTGGGCACCGAAGAATTGATGCTTTTGAACTGTGGTGTTGGAGAAGACTCTTGAGAGTCCCTTGGACTGCAAGGAGATCCAACCAGTCCATTCTAAAGGAGATCAGTCCTGGGTGTTCTTTGGAAGGAATGATGCTAAAGCTGAAACTCCAATACTTTGGCCTCATGTGAAGAGTTGACTCATTGGAAAAAAACTCTGATGCTGGGAGGGATTGGGGTCAGGAGGAGAAGGGGATGACAGAGGATGAGATGGCTGGATGGCATCACCAACTCGATGGACATGAGTTTGAGTAAACTCCAGGAGTTGGTGATGGACAGGGAGGCCTGCAATTCATGGAGTCGCAAAGAGTCGGACACGACTGAGCCACTGAACTGAACTGAACTGAGGTGAAAACAGAGCTCTCAAATTTTTTTTTTCTCTTCTCTTCTTTACTTTTCTTTAGACAGTAAATCACACATACTCAAAGAAATTCGTGTTACTATTTTAATCATCTCACGGCAGGAGCAAGAAAAGCACGTGCAGATAGAAATGGAAACGGGGAGTATATCACAGGAGCAAGAGGTGTTGCGAGGAACATCTTATTACGAATGCAGTACTGATGCCTCTTTTTCCAGTGTGATTCAAAGGGAGAAGTACAAGTGTGCATCTAAAAAAAAAAAAAAAAGAACAAATTAAAAAGAAGAAAAAAGATTTCTTTGAAGGAGGGTGGAAATCTGTGAACTCTTCCAGGCTCATAAATTTTATTATATCATAAATACCTCCCTCCTAATTTAGTATGAATATTATGACATAAGACATGTAGAGCACAGAGAAAAGTGCTAAATAAATGTCATCTATTGTTATTTTTATTCCCAGAAAGAGGAAGCTACTCAGAGCAGGGTGATGAACACTTTTGGTTTGCTCAGATGGTCCAGATTTTAACACTGAATGTCCTGTTTGCTGTGGATCCTCTCATCCCCAGGCACACAAATAGTTCCAGGTTTTCAGCTTTTGTTGGGGTTGAGGAGGATGGAAGAAAGTGACTGAATGTCTATTTTCCACAATCAAACGACAATCTCCTATCAGAAGCCCTGCAGTTCCTATTTCTACCTTATCTTCTTGTCCTGGGAGACAAGTCAGCACGTTGCACTGAAGAGGGCAGCCTGAAGGGGGACTTGATGTTCTCTGCACCACTCAGCAGCTACCAGCAGAGGGCACACTCCTACCCTCCTCACTGTATTCTCAGTCCCTGACCCACCTAGAGTTTCTGCCTCCCAGGAAATCTTAGTCCATTCATTGCTCTTCCAAGTTAAGGCTGTGTTCATCCTTTTTCCTCTGCCTCCTTCCTCTCCCTCCTTCCTGCCTCTCTACCTTCCTGCCTTTCATTTCCATGAGTAAAGTTGCAAGGAATGTGAGCTCACAGTTACAAATTACAAAGCACCTGTTTTAACAAACCACCATGAGTAACAGAGTCAAACTTTTAGAAATTTTAGGGAAAAACTAAAATCAATCCAACCTGCAAAAACCACAGATATGAGAATAGTGAGATACAGAATATAAAATAAGCCTCTTTAGGGACTTTCCTGATGGCTCAGTGATAAAGAATTCACTTGCCAGTGCAGGAGACATGGGTTCTATCTCTGATCCAGGAAGATCCCATATGCCTCAGAACAACTAAGTCTGTGCACAACTACTGAGCCCGTGGTCTAGATTCCAGGAGCCACAACTACCGAGCCCAGGGGCTGCAACTACTGAGCCCTCTCACCCTAGAGCCTGTGCTCTGAAACAAGAACAGCCACCACAATGAGAAGCTCATGCACCAGAACTGGAGAGGAGCCCCCATTCACCCAACAAGAGAAAAAACCATGCTGCAACAAAGACTTAGCACAGCCAAAAATAAATAAATAAAAATAAACAACAAACACCTCAATACTAAAAAATAAAATATGGCTTCTGAATTTTGACTAAAGAACAAGAGGTTAGAAAAAATGAAATAGGCAGATTTGATGAATAAAATGGAAATTCTAGAACTTTTTTTTTAAGAGTTTTACATAGCCGAAGATAAATTTTTTAAAATCAGAACATAGGTCTGAAAAAAAATTCCCAGAATGCAGCATGGAGCAATAAAGAGGTAAAAAATGTTAAAGGGAGTTTGAGATATACAACAAAGTAAAAAATACATCTTATCAGGGTCACAGAAGGAGATAAAGGATAGGGGCAGAGGTGATTTCTAGAGAGAGAAAGGACTAACAGTTCTCCAGAACTGATGAAAGAGTATCAGTTTCAAGAAGATCAGTAAATCCTAAAGAAGATTTAAAAAAGAAAAATCCGCACTTAGAAAATTAGTGAAACTGCCAAAACCAAAGAAGCAATCTTAAATCCAGCCAAACATAGATTAATCTACACAGAAGTGACAAATCAGGCTCTCAGTTTCTCAAAAACAACAGTGGAAGTCAACTAAAAATGAGTTGTGTCTTCAAAGTACTGATTCAAAACCATGGTTCAGTTCAGTTCAATTCAGTCGCTCAGTCATGTCTGACTCTGGGACCCCATGAGTCACAGCACGCCAGGCCTCCTTGTCCGTCACCAACTCCCGGAGTTTACTCAAACTGATGTCCATCGAGTCGGTGATGCCATCCAGCCATCTCATCCTCTGTCGTCCCCTTCTCCTCCTGCCCCCAATCCCTCCCAGCATTAGAGTCTTTTCCAATGAGTCAACTCTTCACATGAGGTGGCCAAAGTATTTGAGTTTCAGCTTTAGCATCAGTCCTTCCAATGAACACCCAGGACCGATCTCCTTTAGAATGGACTGGTTGGATCTCTATAACCCAGCAAAATTCATCTAATGAAATACTATATTCTGCTCTCATAATTTATGAACTATAGCTACATTCTGGAACACAGATAAATTTCACAAATGCAATGTGTGGGAAAAAATAGGTTACAGAAGAAACCTAACACAATGATTCCATTTATGTAAGACTCAGAAACACACAAAATTAAAGCAATGGGTCAAGTAAGCCTTTACTGTTACTGTATAATTTGTACTTTGTAATATCTGGTCATTCCATGGTTCGTTAAGCTTCAGACTAACAGAAAATTAAGCATTAACTACGGAGCCAGGAAAAAAGAAAAAATCTGCAAACTCAAAACCTTTAGAATCAGTCTACAAAGTTTTAGTAAATACCCGTTTAGAAAGATCGTCCTTGGCTACTTCTAAAATGCCATCGGTAAATCAAACTGTATCCTAAATTCCGGTCCTTCCTCCGGCCATCCAAGCATGAAGCGCTGTCACCTACCCGCATTAACTCGCTGCAACGCTGGTCCACGCGGGTTGTGCCCGCTGCATGCCTAGACCACGGCTGCCATCTGTCTGGACAGTGTCCCCGGAGACGCCTGAGCGACATGTCCAGGGCTCAGATCTCGGCACTGGTGTTCGGCGTCGGGGGCTTTGGCGCTCTCGTCGCGGCCACCGCGTCCAATGAGTGGAAAGTAACCACCAGAGCGTCCTCGGTGATAACGGCCACTTGGGTTTACCAGGGGCTCTGGATGAACTGCGCAGGCAACGCGTTGGGTTCTTTCCACTGCCGACCGCACTTTACTATCTTCAAAGTAGAAGGTAAATATAATAGCTTTGTTTGGGGTGGAAGCAAAATGTCGCTTTTCCCCCTCACGGCACTCAAGTGTCTGTGTTCAGTCTGCTGTTGACTGGGTGCTTAATCCGAGTGCCAAGATTTGCCTAAGACGGATGATGTGTGTGAGTGTTGGCTGAAAGAATTAAATCATGCCTTTTATATGGCAAAGGAAAATTAAGGATAACTTTATGGATACGGTGAAAGTCGCTCAGTCATGTCCCACATTTTGTGACCCCCCCCCCATGGACTATACAGTCCATGGAATTCTCCAGGCCAGAATATTGGAGTGGGTAGCTGTTCTCTGCTCCAGGGGATCTTCCCAACCCAGGGATCAAACTCAGGTTTCCTGCATTGAAGGGGGCTGCTTTACTGTCTGAGCCACCAGGGACGCCCAATGGTTGTGTTAGAAATACCTAATGTGAATAATAGATGCCAAGGGAAAGGGCAGAGGTGACTGGCTTGTTTTAAAACTCGTTTCGATTTGCCTTATGTCATGGAGAACTCCATATACACACATATAGGAACACACGCCACCAGAACCCATATGTTCTACTGTTTTGCTTTCTTGGCCTCCCTGCCTGGCATGTGGGGATCTTAGTTCCCCAACCAGGGATCCGACTTTTGCCCCCTACAGTGGAAGCAGAGTCTTAACCACTGGACCACCAGGGAAGTCCTGATCCTATGTTATCCGAAATCCCTGTATTTCCTCAGGCCATTCTAAGATGAAATCCATACACACATATGTATATATTCATATATATGTGTATTTATATTTATATTCACAGTGATATGAACATACGAGAAGACATATAGTATTGAGAGTAAGAGTTTTTAGAGGGGTTTCCATATTTTTAAAGAACTATGCTTAGTGATAAAATAGCAGGACAAGAAATTTTTAAAGTAGCTAAGGGAAATAAAATGCCCATGAGGTTTTCATCAGGATTTATCAAAAATATGTATGTAGACGAGCTTTCAACTTTATGAGTATTAGAAACTATTGCAAGGGGTTTCTTGCAACATACTGCAAGTATATGTATCCTAAAGAGGGAAAAAATTTAAAGGTTTTTCAGTATAATCTATAAGAATAGCAAATCACTGTGTAGTACACCTGAAATTAATATGATATTTAAATCAGCTATACTTCAGAGGAAGACATTTTCATACCTTGGAATACCTCCAGGCAACAATTATTGGCTACTTGCTTGTACATGATTATGGAATTACTATCTGCATCTGTTTTCTGCCTTTTAGGTATGTTTACAAATCAGCCACAAGTTGTGGGTTTATTATACTAAAAATTGCCCCCAGGAATTTATAACACACAGAGTTTTCACAATCAAATGGCAAAACTGAACCTTGGCCCCAGTAAAGAAAATGAAATAAAATTTTAACTAGGAAGTTACTAAAGCATAATATCTTAAGGGGTTTTTGTGTCAAGTATTCATGTCATTAGTCCACAATGTGTGCCAAGGGATAAAGAGAAGATATTTAGTTACATTCAGGAGATTCTAATGACAATCAAGGGAACAGTTCAAGCTTGGACACAGGCCTCCAAATAACATGGGCTTTCCTAAGCCCTCATTAGAGGAATCAATGCTCATCTCTCTTCAGTCCTGACTTCTAAACTTATCTTGGGATATTTCAAAATTGTTCCTTCTACTGTGGAAGGTTTCCCCAGGTGCAGGGAAAACTGTTAGAGGAGAGTGTTGTGGGGGACATGGTTGTCATTCCACAGACCTCTGGGCCCGCTTCCACCTCGGGCAGCAAGTAGAAGATATCTCATGTGGGTAAGTGTATTTCTTTGTTCTTTCTGGGTTTGTTCTTTATATACATACATATATATATATATGCTCTGCTGCACTGTGCGTTAGTCGCTCCAGTCATGTCCGACACTTTGCAACACTACAGATTGTAGCCCGCCAGGCTCCTCTGTCCATGAGGATTCTCCAGGCAAGAATACTGGAGTGGGTAGCCGTTCCCTTCTCCAGGGGATCTTCCTGACCCAGGAATTGAACCGGGGTCTCCTGCATTGCAGATGGATTCTTTACCAGCTGAGCTGGTATATATTTATGGTCTTCTATCTTTCATTCTCTATTCCTTAATGAAACCTAGTTATTGTGAAAAATAGGCGATCAACCTTAGCTCCAAAGTGGGCTAAAGAACCACTGTAACCTTTTATAATGATTTCAACAGCTACTTCCCTAAATGTATCTTAGAAAATGTGGAGTTCGAAATTTTGTTTCTAAATATTGTTGATGCTGATCCAAACAATCTTCTACCCTTAAACTTCATCCTCTTGACTTTGCTTCTCGATAGAAATATAGCGTGTTCTGTTCTACGTCTGCTGTGTATACTGCACATGAGAGGTAATTTGGAAAACTCTGTTCACTGACAATGCTTCAATTAGAATTTGTAAAATTCATTTAGGGCTTCCTTGGTGGCTCAGAGGGTAAAGCGTCTGCCTACAATGTGGGAGACCTGGGTTCGATCCCTGGGTTGGGAAGATCCCCTGGCGAAGGAACACAACCTTTCTACTTTCTTCATCCTGAATCAAAATCCTTACCAAAGACACAGGTTACTATTGAAATGTATGTTCAACATCAGGAACACTGATTCATATTTTCAAGAAAATGGACACACAAACTTGGATTTCCTCATTCACACAGTCATTGCTGTTGACGCTGATTACTTTTCTTTTATTCTTTTGTGAAAGCATAACAGTGAGATGTTTAGAAAGTTTTCTATGCCAATAAGCTCTTAAATGTCACAATAATTTCAAACTGAGTAAAAAAACTCAGAAGCCAAAGAGGAATAAAAATGGTTATATCGTGCTTTAAAATAATAAATTGATTTAAGCCTATACTGTCAATTTGAGACAAATCTTCTTAGGCCAGATTAAGCCTCCTCTAAGAAAGAAAAAGAAAAGATCTTTTAAGCTGCCGGTTTTTTTTTCCTTGCTGTTTACATAACTTCATGTCAAAGTCATACCTTTTGTTGCTAACCATCTTAGATGCCCCAGTATAGTTACAGATTTTTAGGAACTCATTTAGATTAATAATGACAACATCCTTAAAAGATTTGATGTAAGCCAGCACCTCTTTGGACAAGAGGCATTTCCAGTTGTGGAAAATACAAGCCCCCTTTTAGTGTAGTTATAAGGAATCAATTTTAGGAGATTACCATAGACTTTATTTTTCTGGGCTCCAAAATCATTGCAGATGGTGATTTCAGCCATGAAGTTAAAAGATGCCTATTCCTTGGAAGGAAAGTTATGATCAACCTAGATAACATATTGAAAAGCAGAGACATTACTTTGTCAACAAAGTTCTGTGTAGTCAAGGCTATGGTTTTTCCAGTGGTGGTGTATGAATGTGAGAGTTGGACTATAAAGAAAACTGAGCGCTGACGAATTGATGCTTTTGAACTGTGGTGTTGGAGAAGACTCTTGAGAGTCCCTTGGACTGCAAGGAAATCCAACCAGTCCATTCTAAAGGAGATCAGTCCTGGGTGTTCAATGGCAGGACTGATGTTGAAGCTGAAACTCCAATACTTTGGCCACCTAATGCAAAGAGCTGACTCATTGGAAAAGACCCTGATTCTGGAAGAGATTGAGGGCAGGAGGAGAAGGGGACAACAGAGGATGAGATGGTTGGATGGCATCACCCACTCAGTGGATATGGGTTCGGGTGAACTCTGGGAGTTAGTGATGGAGAGGGAGGCCTGACGTGCTGTGGTTCATGGGGTCACAAAGAGTCGGACAGTACTGAGCAACTGGATTGAACTGAACCATAGTTGTTCAGTCACTAAGTCGTGTCCAACTCTTTGCGACCCCATGAACCACAGCACACCAGGCTTCCCTGTCCACAATCTCCTGGAGTTTGCTCAAAGTCGTGTCCCTTGTGTCGATGACACCATCCAACTTTCTCATCCTCTGTTGCCCCCTTCTCCTCCTGAACTCGATCTTTCCCAGCATTAGGGTCTTTTCCAATGAGTCAGATCCTCACATCAAGTGACCAGAGTATTGGAGCTTCAGCTTTAGATCATAGGAACACTTGTAATTCAGTCCTCACTGTGGCCTGAAAGCTTCTTGACTCAATTTCAAAGCACTTTGTTGTCTTTAGATGCAATATCCAGTCTAGGCTGTCTCTTGTTTTGTCTCCTTTGGTTTTTCTTACCTGTGAAATGGTGATGAAATGAGAGAACATAGGCAAAGTGCCTTGCACAGTGCCTGACACAGAGCCATGCACCATAAAGGGTGGCAATCATTCCTATGAATACAGATTTTGGTGCCAGGAGAGCTCACATCTCAGTGGTAGGAAGGTGACCATTTCTTCTGCTCCATCTATTTTTTTCTAGCCAGGACAGTAGTAGCTGCTACCTGGGATCCAAAACCAAATAGAAGGAGGCCTCTGATCCCTTGTCGCACACCCTATGTCATATTTACGACAAAGGGAAGGCTATTGTGTTCATTGGATTAAAGTCTATGCATATCCTACAGGTTAGGATTCACTGTACCTCATTAGCCAGGACCACACTTTGTGTCGAAGTCAGTTTCTCACCACAGATGTGGACCTGTTCCTTCTGTCAATCACATGTCGCATCTGCTGAAAGGGGGAGAAAAGGTCCCCTTCAGGCTTCATGGTGGGAAATAGAGCCTCACCAGACCTAGGATGCGTTTGTATGCTCCTACTGTTACCACGCTGTGCTCAGTCGTGTCCGACTCTTTGCAACCCTATACACTGTAGGCCACTAGGCTCCTCTGTCCATAGGATTTCCAGGCAGGAATATGGGAGTGGTTTGTCATTTCCTTCTCTAGGGGATCTTCCCAACCCAGGGATGGAACCTGTGTCTCCTGAGCCTCTTGTATTTCAGGCAGATTCTTTACCTGCTGAGCCATTAGGAAAGTCATTGGGATAGCATATTTGTGTGCTGGGCAGTCAAAAATAGACAAAGTTTCCTTAAATATTCCTGGTTCTGAGCACTGGGAAAAACTTTGTGACAGTTTAATTTACTGATTTGATTCACATTTGCATTTTACAAAGTGATTTCACATACATGATCATATTTATGCAAAAGATGGTACTCTGTAGTTCCCATTTTACAGAGTAACTGAGACTCACAGGAGCGCATATTTATAACTTTGTATGATTGTCTATAGAATTTTGGGGGAAATGTCCAGTGTTTGTACCAGCCTAAAACCTGCATTGGAGTCCCAGCTCGGCCACTAATTTTTTGTGTGACATGCATGCACAGATAAGCTACTTAAATTCATTGTTTCCCTTTCTCACTGGGAAGATGATATTAGTTACATACCAAAATTTGTGGGAAGATCAGGAAAAAGCATCCTCTGTGGGTGTGTGTGCTCAGTTGTGTCCGACTCTTTGCAGCCCCACAGACTATAGCCCACCAGACTCTTCTGTCCATGGGATTCTCTAGGCAAGAATACTGGAGTGGGTTGCCATTTCCTTCTCCAGGGGATCTTCTCAACCCAGGGATCGAACCCATGTCTCTTACATCTCCTGCATTGGCGTGGGAGTTCTTTACCACTAGCGCCACCTGGGAAGCCCTATTAAGTATGTATTTTTAAATGTGCCTGGAATTTGTTTTAATCAGGAATGGTAAGATGCACAGACATGAAATGCCATCGAGGAGGAAGTTTTCACACTCACAGATCCCCAGAAGTAGGAGCCTGGATCCCCACACAAGCCCAGGCTAGGAAGCACTAGAGTCAGTCAGGAGGCTGAGGAGTGAGAGGAAAACACAGGCAAGAGCTTTTATTGAGTTGTCTGGTACCCACCCCAGGTTGATCACTATGGAGGAACATTGGCTTGACGTATAGAAGCTTGATCAAGGAGATCACTGGGGTGTGGGCTTTGGATTAGTTGATTTGTCTCTGAAAGTGGCATGTGTATTTTACCTCTAAGAATCCACTGGCCTTGGTATCACCCTCCCCTACCTGCTACAGTGATGCCTTGGGTGCCAGAGCATTGAGAATGCAGAAAGCAAGAAAATACAGGGACTTTCCTAATGGTCTGGTGGTTGAGATTCTGCCTTGCCATGCAGAGGACATGAGTTCGAGCTCTGATAAACAGCTAAGCCTGCCTGCACACTCCAGCACTCGTGTGCCATAACTAGAGAGTCCGTGCATGGCAACGAATGATGCACTAAGACCTCATGTGCTGCAGCTAAGACCCAGCACAGCCTAATAAATAATTAAAAAAAAAAAAAAAAAAACAAGAAAATACAGTAAACGCAGTATGGCTATGAAATCCTTTGGTAGTGTTTGCATAGACAGGTCAGGAAGGCAAGTGCTTTGCCATCCCCCCTCCCCTTTATGGCCTCTCATGCTTATCTGATTGCCAGTCTTTGTTCTCTTGTGGTGAATATTTTGTGTAGAAAAGATTCAGGTGTATTTCTTGCCAGGTCCAGTGCTCCTTCTCCCTCATTGCCCATCTGACCCCGAGTGTGGCCAGCTGGCGCCGGTGAGTCTCTTCTGCTCCGATTCCCTGACTTACCCACAGACTAATTCGCATCCTCAAGCAGATAATCTCAAAGGGCATCTAAGCAAAGAGCATGCTGGGACTGGTAAAACCCACCACTGTTATGCATTTTTACACACTTGCAGAGCACTTCAGAAAGCAGTAATGCTCTTGAATAAAGCCAGGATAATTGAACAGATTTTCAGGAGACAACTGGTCTACAATTAAACTTGGACCAAATTTTTGTACACATTACAGGAAAAAAACTGATGACCAAAATTAACAGTTTGGCAAATGGCTAGGGTATCATAGTACAACTGCAAAAGGAATCCTCTAAGTAGTTAACCTGCTTATTCACTAATGAGTTCCTTTCCATTCATTAGATTCCCAGCGCAGCATATGCAGACAAGTGAGGACAGGACCCAGGCCTATCCTCTGTGGAGATACGGCTTAGAGGAGATGATCCTTTAGCAAGCGATTAGCCCAGGATGGTAAGTGCTGTCTGGGGTTAAGTTCAGGGCATAGGCAGACTTCCCAGAAAAGCTTATGCTTGAACTGACTTGAAAGATGGGTAGAGGTTGGCCCAGAGAAAGGAAGGGAGGGCATTTCAGGTCAGGGGACTTATCCAGCTCTACAATTTATTAACTGTGTGACTCCAGGCAAAAATGCTTAAAATATGAGTTCCCCTATCTGTAATATGGAAGTAATATTATTACTACTGTTTAATTAATTAAATATAATTAATATTACTATTACTTAGTAATATTATCTACTTTAGAGGGCCATGGTGAGGAGGAAGTGAATTGATTTGTGCAGAGGATTCAGAGCAGGGCCTGAAGCTTCTACAAGCAAAGACCTCAAGGCAGAAGGAGCTAAGTGCATCAGGGACCATCAAGCATATCAGAAAGGCTGACACGTGGACGTGCAGGAGGAGGCTCAGATGGGGTGCAGGTGCAGAGAGAGGGGAATTTGCAAAGAGACCTTTAAGCTTCATTAGGGGATTTAGACTTCGTCTTAGAGGAGCTGGAAAGCTGTTGAAACATTCTGAGCAGAGAATTTCTGATGGGACTTGCATTTTAGAAAGATCCTGCAGTATTTCATGTAAGAACCTGCACCATGAGGGCAGCATTGGGAACTGACAAGGAGGGTGTTTAGAGGTAGAGCTGATGAGACCAACTAACTTGGCGACTCATGAGGGATGAAGGGGTCATGGATGCTCTGAGGTTCCTGCCCAGAGACTTGTGGGCAGCAGAAGAAGAAGCTGGCTACAGAGCAGGTCCCAAACTAAGTTCCATCCCTTCTCCCAGAACAGTGTTTTCCAATACATACCAAGATCTCAAGCAATCAGATCCTCAACTTAATGTCTGGCTTTAAACATCAATTGGATAGAATGAAAGATAATAGTTTGACTGAATCAAATTTTTTAAAAAACTGTGCTTTTTAGATGTTTAATAAAGAAAAACAGGAAAAGGTGGCAGCCATAAGGATTAATGCAATCTGAAGTGCCATTAATAGCATAAGAATGTTCAAGTTAGAAGACATATTCTCCCCATATGCTCCCCATATTCTGTAGTCAAATTGCATAGGGCTAGCTTGGGCACCATACTTCAAGGAACACAAGTACAAACCACATTCATTGATTTGAGAGGGGGGTAACTAGGAGGATGAAAGGTCTTGAAATAAATTCACATGAGCAATTGTTTCACCTGGAAAAGGAAAAAAAAAAAATATGCCTGGTGTAGGAGGGACTGAGGAATGGGAAGAAAATGAGTAGGACCAATGGGTAGATGGTACTAGGGAATCAGATTCACAGGGGCTATGGAGAAATTTCTGAGTTGCCCTATGATGAAACAGGCTGTCCCACAAAGAACTGGCTAGAAGTATCCAGAGGAGGCTGCTATTGGTCCTCTGTTAAAAGGTGGTAGAAATAATTCCTGCACTGGCTGGAAATACATACTGTATGCATACTCACTCAGTCATGTGCGGCTTTTTGCGACCCTATGGAATGTGGCCCGCAAGACTCCTCTGTCCATGGGATTTTTCAGTCAAGAATACTGGAGTGGGTTGCCATCTCCTCCTCCAGGGGATCTTCCCAACCCAGGGATTGAACCTGGGTCTCCTGCATTGCCAGGTGGATTCTTTACCACTGAGCCACTTAGGAAGCCCAGAAAGACAGACTAGGTAATCCCTCAAGTCAATTCCAGTTTGAGATCTGAGATTCTGTGGTATGTAAGTAGAAAGAGAATATTTAAACATCAGTATTTCTGATTTGCACATTGACTTATTTTGGGACAACTCATGAGCTCCATGCTGGTTATTTTGGAACAAAATAATAAAAAGACCTGTCTGACCTGGTGATTGTTCACAGTCCAGAAGGGAACGTGAATTAAGGTAGTAAATGTTATAGTAATGTTATTATATTTAAATCAATATATTAAGGTATGTTAGAATTAATATAATAATCATGCAATTCTCTATCTTGAACTGATAACTTCAAAGGTCCTAAGCAAGCCCTAACCCTTGCAGAGAAAGGAAGGACTCCTGCTAAATCCAGGCATAGAGTAAGCCCTGGTGGCTGGGGGGAGGGGCAGATATAAGAGCACAAGTCTTGCCTTTAACTGGATTTCTTTGAATCAGTATTTTTGCTTTATATGAACCAAACATAGTCCATGAATATAACAGCCAAAGTAGTCACCTTACTGGGAGACTCATTTTCTGCAGAACACAAAATGTGACTTTCAGTGACATGGGCAGGAAAATAAAGGCTATTTTCTCCCTGTCTGACCACAGCAGAGGCTCTCATTAAATTACCAGCAAACCTCCAGCCAGTTATGTCTGGGGATTTTCACCTGCTCTGTAGGACTCTTACAAACATCCCCAGGAAAGCTGAGTCTCTCCTGTGGGCATCAGGACCCTTCCTCAGTCCTGCACCCCCGCTCTGTGCTCTTCCCACTATTCTCAGCCTCCCACTTTCTGGAACAGAACAATAAAACTGCTCTCCTGTTGAAACCTGGACCTCGGACCTCACATTTTGCTCTGCCAGCTGATGTCTGGGCTCCAGACAGTAAATCTGTCTCATGACTGTCCTACCCATGAATTGCAAACCGCCAGGCCACTCAGTCCTGACCTAATGCCTGCTCTCAACTCTGAGCTCCAGTCCCAGCTGGCTGGACTGCCTGCTGGTTTGCCCAGCAGGTTCTCCTGCCCCAGGTCCTATTTCCTTACCAGAACAGGCTCCTCTCCTACCCTCTACCTTGGGAAGGACTATTCTCCAAGATGTGAGAATATGGATGGGAAGGAATGAAGCAGGAATCACGTCCATGGTCCAGTTAACAAAGGGAATGCAGTGGGTGGTGGTCTTGGTAGGAGATGGAGCCACAAAGAGGAGCCAACAGATGCTATTTACATAATTATCTAGAATTTATGTATGTCACCTGGGAAAATAACCATGTTATCCTAACATCTGGTCCCATCACTTCATGACAAATAGATGGGGAAACAATGGAAACGGTGACAACTTTATTTTGGGGGGCTCCAAAATCACTGCAGATGGTGACTGCAGCCATGAAATTAAAAGACGCTTGCTTATTGGAAGAAAAGCTATGACCAACCTAGACAGTATATTAGAAAGCAGAGACATTGCTTTACCAACAAAGGTCCATCTAGTCAGGGCTATGGTTTTTCCAGTAGTCATGTATGGATGTGAGAGTTGGACTATAAAGAAAGCTGAGCACTGAAGAATGGATGCTTTTGAACTGTGGTGTTGGAGAAGACTCTTCAGAGTCCCTTGGACTACAAGGAGATCACACCAGTCCATCCTAAACGAAATCAGTCCTGAATATTTATTGGAAGGACTGATGCTGAAGCTGAAACTCCAATACTTTGGCCACCTGATGTGAAGAGCTGACTCATTGGAAGACCCTGATGCTGGGAAAGATTGAAGGCAGGAGAAGAAAGGAATGACAGAGGATGAGGTTGTTGGATGGCATCACCAACTCAATGGACATGAGTTTGAGTAAGCTCCATGAGTTGGTGATGGACAGGGAAGGCTGGCATGCTGCAGTCCATGGGGTCACAAAGAGTCGGACATGACTGAGTGACTGAACTGAACTGAACTATCCTAACTCCCTCTATTCCAGATTCAAGTCAGTACTGGGAGGGTTAGGAGACCATAGCGCCCTCCCCAGGGAACTTCTGTTCCAATGCTGTCCTGTAGGGGTGCCCGAAGGTTCTTAGGGAGCAGTAACTACCCTCTGCTTTATAGGGCTCTTTCTGCTTCTGCTTCCTGCTCCTTCATTAATCTCTCCTGGGAGTGCTAGGGGTTGGGGGACTGCCATTGCCCAAGGTGGTAAGCCATCCAGTTTGTGCTCCAGTTACTCTAGAATCATAAGACAGACTCACACCAGAGTGCTCACTCCATGTGGGCACAGGCATGCACACAGACACAGCTGGTTCTACAGCTAACTACACGTCCATACAAACTCTCACCATGCAAACACCTCTACACATCATGTGCACACACACACAACTCACCATGTGGACATCTCACCCATATCCCACACCACAGTCATCAGAGTCAAAAGAGAGACTTAGAGGCCAAGATTTTCACAGACAGAAATGTGGACCCAATGAATAGAAATGACTGATCACCATTCACCCAGGCCATAGTAACAAATAATTCACGTAGATCTGGGGTCAGCACAGAAAAGCCATATTCCTGCCTCATCCTCAAATGCCTTCCTAGGCCTGGGCAGTGCCTAGAAATAACCTTCTATTACATCACCATCATCTTTCACCAGGTCCTACTTTAAATTATTTGATCTCCTTCCAGGTCTTCCAGCTTCCTATGTATTCCCTTGGGGGAATTTGGTGTCTGGCAGATTGTAAATACTCCATGACCATCAGTTTCCTCCCTACTTCCTTCCAGAGGGCAGAACCTGAAACCTGACTTCCTGTTCAGATCCTAGGTTTACCATTATCAGCTATGTGACCTTGGTCTAGTTACTTAACCTCTCGTGTTTCAGTTTCTTTCCCTGTAAAATGAGGATGATAATAATATCTCCCTTATGGAAAAAAATTAAATGAGCTAACAAATGAGTTCACTATTATTGTGGTGGTTGTTTTCTCCAACCAACAAATCTTGCCTTCAAGACTATTTTGAATCCTAATTTGGTCATCTCCATGTTGGGTGTTCATTGGTAGGACTGATGTTGAAGTTGAAATTCCAGTACTTTGGCCACCTCATGCAAAGAGCTGACTCATTTGCAAAGACCCTGATGCTGGGAAAGATTGAGAGCAAGAGAAGGGGATGAGGATGAGATGGTTGGATGGCATCACCGACTCAATGGACATGGGTTTGGGTGAGCTCCAGGAGTTGGTGATGGACAGGGAGGCCTGGTGTGCTGCAGTTCATGGGGTCACAAAGAGTCAGACACAACTGAGCAACTGAACTGAATTGAACTGATGTTTAATATCAGGCTTCCCTGGTAGCTCAGCTGGTAAAGAATCTGCCTGCAGTGCAGGAGACCTGGATTCTATCCCTGGGTTGGGAAGATCCCCTGGAGATGGGAACAGCTACCCACTCCAGTATTCTGGCCTGGAGAATTCCACAGACTGTATAGTCCATGGGGGTCCCAAAGAGTTGGATATGACTGAGCAACTTTCACTTTCACTGTTTAATATTCTATAAAAGCCTTCTGCATACTCCCTGTGGTCTCTGTGGAGCTCCTCCTCTAGAGGTAAAGACATCTTCCACCCAGTTCCACACTCACCCCTGGATTTCCAAATCCAAGAGGATTTCTCCTCTTTGTTTTTCCCAAACTGCTGATCGCACACCTTAGTGGTGGTGGTTTAGTAGCTAAGTCATGTCCGACTCTTGCAACCCCATGGACTATAGCCTGCCAGGGTCCTCTGAGCCCCCACCTTGTCAAACCTTGCAGATTCTGCCAAACCTTGCAGAATCTGCCTGCCGCCCTCCCGTTGCCCCTGCAGGAAGGTCTGCCTTGTCTGTGGCTCAGCCAGGGGTTCACCTGAGCTCAGCCTCCCCCTCGCCCGCTGCACTAGATTGAGAAAGACACTTTAAGCTCTTTGACTTGCCATCCGGTGCTGCCAGTTCACACTTGCAAAACAGAGCTTCTTCCAGTTAAATTCTGAGAGCTTCTTGCCTTACTAAGAGCTCTAAAACCACCTCTTTAGTAATCTAATCTAGAATCGATCTGAGGGTTGCTATCAAGCACACCAATGGCCATTTCTGAAATGTACACTTTTGAAATTTGGGGCATTTCCTTGACCTTTGCCCTTCTCCCTGGTCATTGCCTTCTTCTGAGATCATACCCAGTCCTTTCATCCAGATATTAATGTTATGAAAAATCTCAGGCACCATTCACAATGTTTCCTTAAGGCCATAGAAAACAGCTTGTATTTGAAAGGCGCAGCTGAGAAATCAGAAAGTGATTTTATTAAAAAAAAAAACAGCTCTGATTATTCTGATTATTTGAGCATACTCACTCTCTGAGAACTTTCTATCCTCTGAGTGGTTGTGGGCTGAGTCCTTCTCTTGGTAACTAGTGACTCTGAGATATGGATGTGGCTGTTGGTCTTGACCACAAATCATCCAGCCATGCATGACCACCGTCAGCAGAAAACGGAGCTCCCTAGCCCTTCATCTGCTGAATTCTGAAGAGGGGCTGGACTGCAGGGCCCTTTCTGTGAGGGTTACTTTCTGCAGGTTACAAGCAACTGGGTAAAAAGTGCAGGGTAAATGCAAATGTCATTCACTGCAAGCAGACCAAATTACAGGCCGTCACCTCCTCGAGATAGCCTGGTACCACTCGGGTTAACTGTTACAAAACATGTTTGAGGACAATTTCTCTGGAAACAATTTCTCTTTCACAGGTCTTACTTTAACTCAAGTGGTTGAGATGAGGAGGGGAAATCATTAAGCTACTTTCTTCCTGAATTTTTTTCTTGTCAGGATTTTCTCCTCATTACTCTGTTGCCTGGCCACACACCACCCCCACAACTGAACTGTGCTTTCTTAGCTTCTTAAAAAACATTTATAATTATCTTTATTAACTTAATTGAGAGCCCTTCTCTTCCTATGTACAAATCTTGATTCTTCCCTTAATCAGCATGCAATTTTTTTTTTACTATTTAATCTCTATCTTATATATTTTTTCTTATGTGTAAAAGTTATATTCTACACTACACCAGCCTAGGGAAACAAATGCTAAATCTTCACATTTCTGCCCCCAGTTCGAATGGAATCCAGGCAGAAACTCCAGACTTTTCCAGGGACCCCTGCCCTAAATATCTCTGAGCTCCCTGGTAATGCCTACAACGCTCTCATCTCCTACTTGCTCTTGTCTCGGGGGAGAAGACGGATTCTCCTCAGCAGGGCTCAAGTCCCATGACCACCACCACTGCTCCACCTCAGACACCATCAGCCTTTCCTCTACATGAACACACTTTGTTTTCTATGCAACAAGGCTTCTAGAAAAGACCCCTAGGCATAAGTTTCCCAATGCACACAAGCTCCTCCCACCTAGAAATCCAGCACCTGCATTTCTCGTCAAGGTCATGTTCTACCACTGCTAGCCTCTGTGTCCACCTGGCTCCTTCCCTCTCCCTCCCTATGTCAACTGCAGAGAGGCTTGTCCCAGGGCCCCAAGATGGTGACACTTTCAGCTCACCTATGGGCAGGTGTTTCCCACAGAGACACCACAGCTGGGACGGCCAAGGCAAGACAGGTTTTAGCATTGGGGCCACATTGGACCAAGACCTGGTCCTCCTCTCCAACGATTTAAAGAAGGCTGATGCTGAGACCACACTGCTGTTCAGGCTCCTCGTCCACTCTCCCCACCCGTTTATGGGGTTGATGGCAGGGTGGGAAGGGAAGTGCTGTCCTTTCTACACTCTGGCCTCATCTTAGCTGTTCAGGGGAGATGAAAGCAGAGTGGGTGGTGTGTGTGAGGAGGGAAGGATGGGAGGGGGCCTGGAGATGATGTCAGGGTCCTAGTGCTCTTCAGAAAGCTTGACTCCCATGAAAATTTGTCAATATGAATAGATATTGAAGACAAACTCCATAGGACATGTCACAGTTACATGTAATGCAAAAGGACATTTGGGGACCTAATTCCATTCCCCCATGTCACAATAAAGTTTGAATTCCAAGCCTTTAAGTCCAGTTGAAAAAAAAAATGCCCCTTAACAGAAACCCCTGGCTGGTTGGCTTTTTCTGCCAGTGGGACTAGGCCATTCTCTCTCCAGGTTGTTCTGTGTTGACCAGTCCCTAGAGCCACAGAAGGAGATGCACATTGCTGTTTCTAGAGGCGTCGATAGTTCCTGAGTGCACCGTGTCTTCTCATGCAATGTTTTGTGGTTCTCAGAGGCTGACTCTCGTCCTGGGTTCCAGAAAACACAGCACTGACAACCTCAGGCAGGCAGCAGCCCCCTTGTAACTGGTCCCTTCTTCCCCCAGGGACCAGCAGGACAAGCAAAGCCAAGGGCCTCCCAAAAAATGCTTCCCTCGAGTTCTTCTGCCTCTAGTCTCCACTGGTCCTCATCGCCTCCATGAAGCCCATGACAGCGTCCCCATCTCCCAGGGATTCCACAGCCTCATGCAACCCTCTTATGACAATTATTACCATCCACCATGTTTTTTATTTTGGACAATCGTGTGTTGGTAAATGTTAACAACCAGTGCCCCAAAAAAGTACAGATAAAGTATAAATAAAGATATAAAGATATATATATATGCACATGTAAATACATATGTATGTTTATGATAGATTTTACTGATGTAGGGCTTCCCAGGTGGCTCAGCAGTAAAGAATCTATCTACCAATGCAGGAGACACAGAAGATGCAGGTTTGATCCCTAGAGGAGGAAATGGCAACCCACTCCAGTATTCTTGGCTGGAAAATCCCATGGACAGAGGAGCATGACAGGCCACAGTCCATGGGGTCACAAAGAGTCGGACACAAATGAGCAACTGAGCATGCACTGATATAAGGAATACATAGCACACAATTTATAAATAGAAATAAGATGCACAGTAGTGGTTTTTTTGACAATTTTTAAAATATTCATTTTATTTTTTGGCTGCACCACACAAGACATGGGATCTTAGTTCCCTGACCAGGGATTGAACCTGGGTCTCCTGCAGTGGAAGTGCAGTCTTAAGCACTGATCATGAGGGAAGTCCCTAGATACACAATATTCTTTATCATAAACTACATGTAATCTTCAGCAAATTGGACCAAGAATCTCCCAGTGAGTTGAAAATTAATCCAGTGAAATGTTCTGTTTGTTTTGGATGAGGGAATTCTCTCCCTCACACTCTCTCGCTAACCTCGGGTCTGGTTGAAAGAAGATTCCTCTAATCCAAAACATCCTGCAATTTTAATTACAGAACACATTTTGCAAGTTAAGTTGGACTTCAGGATGACTTAGCAGAAAGACTCTGCTTTGACAAGAAAACAGGTGCCATCTAGAGCAATAAAAATGACCGCACCAGGCCAAGCAGTTAGAGACCAGTGAAAAAAATAAAAACAAAACTGGGATGGCGTTTACTTAACATGACATTAGGAACAGTAAATTTCTGTGTCATTCAAGGTTAAATTTTAATTTCACATTCTATAAGTATAAAATACATTTGTTATTTTCATGCCAAGTAGACAATCTAGCTGTCTTTACTCTCTCTCTTCACTTCTCAAAACACAACTTATTTTTAGGGTCTGCCAACTCTTCTTTCCAATCTTTTACATCTGTCTGGAAAGATCACAAGCCTTTTCCAACCTCTGCTCTCCTCCTGACCCACTTTCCTCTAAGGAACTCCAAGGAGCAAAGGGAAATCTCTGCTCAGGAATATTTGAATATTCATCCACTCATCCATCCATCCATCCATCCATCCATTCACCTATCCATTCAATATCTTCTATGTGTAAGGCATTTTGCTTGGTCGTGAGGTCAGATCAAAGAAAACCAAGCTCTTTCTATTCTTCAAGAGAGGTTTAAACTTGAAGGGAAGACTGAAGCAAAGTGGGAACAAGAGAAAGATGGAGCTGATATACATAAATATATGATAAGAATTTACCAGGTCATAAGTAGGTCCTGAACGGAACTCACCATATTCCCCTACAAACCACTTCCTTTTCCAGCCTTCCTCATGTGGTCACGGTCCCATAGCTGCTCCTCTGTCTTCAGGTAGCATTTCACTGTACCCATCTCCTGTCCACCTCTATCGTTGTCAGTTACGCATTTGCCCACTTCTTGAGGAGGTCTGTACCTTAAACCTGGCAGATCTGATTCCTAGTCACATCCTCATCCCTGGAGATGTCTGCAGTTTCCACAGGAAAGGACACTCCTCAAGACCATTATTTATGCAAAAAAACCACTTTACTTTTTTCCTTCCCCATTCATCCCCATTAATAACCATTCACTCCCATCTCGAAATTATTTGGTTTTTCTCGTCATATGATTAACTCTCTAGAATTCTGCCTGAGTGCTCCTTCCACTCTTTCACACTGTGCCACAGTTTAAATCAAAGCTAACTATTCCTCCTACAGTACAAATGCTTGAATTCTCTGTTCCTCTGTGAGACACAGAAGAACAGAACCTGCTCTTTATAAAGCAATGTCCATGTAGCACTTAACAGTTTCACTAGGTCAGCCTTTTTTCCTCCACATTTTAATAAAATATGTACAAGCATTTTCCCACAGTCCATAATACACACAGGGAACATTCCCCCAAGTCTAGGAGTCCTTGTGATCTGGAGGAAGGCAGCACGGAATGGGGCTGAAGACGGAATGGGGAGATGTTAATAAAATGAAGGGAGAAGCTGTGAAAGACGCTGAAAGGGCGAGAGAAGCTACAGAATATCACTTCAGTGAAATGCTGGATTATGATCGTTTGCAGAGTTGTTTTATCCTGCCGAGGTGAGCACCTTGGTCTTTTAACTAGGTTGTTTTACAGCTCTGTTAAGGCAGCAGTTAACTTGTAGAAAACGAATGGAGATACAAATGATTGCTGCTCACAGCAGTGCAAACGATCCTGCTCACGGCGATAGCGAGGAGTTTGTCAGGGACGGACTATAAAAACTAATTGTATTATCTTACTGATTCCATCATGAATTAATAACAGTTTATTTTAAAATCTCATGGATTAATAATGACCATTTATTCTTTGCATGAAAGTCATGATTTTACTTTTTTATTTTTTCACTTAGATATTTTTAAAATTAATTTTTATTGGAGTATAGTTGCTTTACAGTGTCATGTTAGTTTCTCAGTCAGTCAGTTCAGTCGCTCAGTCGTGTCCGACTCTTTACAACCCCGTGGACTACAGCACACCAGGCTTCCTTGTCCATCACCAACTCCTGGAGCTTTCTTAGACTCATGTCCATTGAGTCGGTGATGCCATCCAAGCATCTCATCCTCTGTCGTCCCCTTCTCCTCCTGCACAGTTAGTTTCTATTGTGCAGTGAAATGAGTCAGCCACACATATACATATATCCTCTCCCTTTTGGACTTCCTTCCCATTAAGGTCACCACAGTGCATTAAGTAGAGGTCCCAGTGCTCTACAGAATGCTCTCATTAGTTGCCTATTTCACACATAGTGTCAATAGTGTATATGTGTTGATCCCAATCTCCCAATTCCTTCCACCCACTCCCTTTCCCCCTTGGTATCCATATATTTGTTCTTACTCATGTCTGTGTCTCTCTTTCTGCTTTGAAAATAAGATCATGTATACCATTTTTCTAGATTCCACATATATGCATTAATATACAATATTTGTTTTCTCTTTCTGACTTACTTCACTGTGTATGACAGTCTCTAGGTCCATCTACATCTCTACAAATGACCCAATTTCTTTCCTTTTTATGGTTGAGTAATAGTCCATGGTATACATGTACCACATCTTCTTTATTCATTCCTCTGCCGATGGACATTTAGGTTGCTTTCATATTTTTGGCTATTGTAAATAGTGCTACAGTGAACATTGGAATACATGTATCCTGTCAAACCATGGTTTTCTCTGGGTCTACACCCAGGAGTGAGATTGTGGCATCAAACGGTAGCTCTATTTTTACTTTCTTACGGGAACCTCCATACTGTTCTCCATAATGGCTCCACCAGTTTATATTCCCACCAATAGTGTAGGAGGGTTCCCTTTTCGCCACACCCTCACCAACATTTATTGTTTGTAGATTTCTTGATGACGGCCATTCAAACCAATCTGAGGTGACACCCCACTGTAGTTTCATTTGCATTTCTCTAGTAATTAGTGATGTTGGGCATCTTTTCATGTGCTTTTTAGCCATCTGTATATCTTCTTTACAGAAACGTCTATTTAGATCTTCAGCCCATTTTTTGATTAAGTCATTTGCTTTTTGATATTGAGTTGCATGAGCTTTTTGTATATTTTGGAGATTAATCCCTTGTTGTTTGGTTCATTTACAAATATTTTCTCCCATTCTGAGGGTTGTAGTTTTTGTTTTTGTGTGATGTCTTTGTCTGGTTTTGCTATCAGGGTAATGTTGGTCTCATTAAATGGATTTTAAAGTATTTCATTTTTTCTATACTTTGGAAGTTTGTCTGCCACATAGAACGGAGTTGATTATGGAAGACTTTGTCAAAATAGAGGGTATCTGCATTTTATTACTTACTAGAATATGCATTTCAATAAAAATTTTTAAATCACTACAAGTAAATAACAACCTAAACAAGCATTCTCTTTATAAGATAAAGAGAGTTAAAAACATGTAGTTTAGGAGGCAGATGAGTGTATTTGCAATAGCAAAAAAGGAATTGGTTTTGAATGGTACCTTAAAAATGGAGAAGCATTTGAAAAAACATCATTTACTTGTAAAAAATTTTATTATGAAAATAAAATACAAAAATAGAGAAAATAATATAATCAGCTCCAGTGTTCTCATATTCTACTCTCCAAAAATTATCAACACACAGCAACTTTTGTTTTTTCTATATCCACTCTACTCCTCACCCTTACTCCCACCCTTCCTGAATTATTTTGAAGTGTCAGATATTAAAATTATTTTACTCACATATATTTCAGCCTATATCTGAAAAAAAAAAATATGGGCATTAAAAAGCATAGTCACAGGGCTTCCCTGGTGACTCAGTGGTAAAGAATCCACCTGCCAGTGCAGGAGACATGGGTTCGATCCCTGATCCAGGAAGATCCCACATGCCGCAGAGCAACTAAGGCCATGTGCCACATGGCACAACTATTGAGCCTGTGTCTAGAGCTGGGGAGCCGCAATGACTGAAGCCCGTGCACCCTAGAGTCCACGCTCTGCAGCAAGAAAAGCCACCATAGTGAGAAGACCTTGCACCTCTAGAGAGCAGCCCCCGCTCACAGCAACGAGATTAAAGTCTGCACCGCGACAAAGACCCAGCACAGCCCAATATAAATAAATAAATAGTTATTTTTTAAAATGGTCCACATGAAAAAACCTTTTTTTAAAAAAAAGCATAGCCACATAAATGTCATGCCACCTCTCCCAGTTTACAGTATTTTCCATAACACCATCAGATCTCCAAGCAATGTTTTAAATAGACCTCATTTCCTCATAATTTTATCATTTTTACAGTTGATTTGTTTTAATCGGTCTCCATACCCCACTCCAGTACTCTTGGCTGGAGAATCCCATGGGCAGAGGAGCCTGGTGGGCTGCAGTCCATGGGATCTCTAAGAGATGGAGATGACTGAGCGACTTCACTTTCACTTTTCACTTTCATGCATTGGAGAAGGAAATGGCAACCCACTCCAGTGTTCTTGCCTGGAGAATCCCAGGGACGGGGGAGCCTGGTGGGCTGCCATCTATGGGGTCGCACAGAGTCGGACACAACTGACGCAACTTAGCAGCAGCAGCATGCAAGACCCCTATATTTGCTATATTGCATTTGGTTGGTGTGTCTCTTAAATCTCTTTTCATCTATAGGTTCTGGACCCGCTCTCTTTTTTTTATGCTATTTATCTGTAGAATGTCCCATACTTGTTTTTTTTTTTTTTTAATTGTATTCCTGAGGGGATGTATTTCCTATAAAACGGTCATAAGATCTAGGCTGACTTCATCATGTTCATTTGCTTGGTCTTGCTTTGCTTGTGAAGAAGGCTTCATAAGTGGTGTTGTGAGCTCTCACTGCATCTTATCAAGAGGTTCATGAAGCCACACTAAGAATCATTGGTGGGTTCTGGTGTCATAGCCTGTTCCATTTATTGTAAACTTTCCTATCTGTGTTTCACCTAATCTTTTAAGTCATTGAAAACCATTTGCCTTCATCCATCAGTTCAATAGAGGCCATAAAATAGCAATATTCCAATTCTATTATCCCTCTTCATTTATTAGCTCAAATTCCTCTAAAAGGAGAAATTTAGTTCATAAACTATTTGGTTATCCTTCAATCACAACTTCAGTATAATTTTTCAGGAAAAAGGTTGAGCAATTATTTTTCCTTTTTCTTTATTTCCCAGTTTTCAGAATAGAAAGTTGAATTCTTAGCTTCCTTCAAAGGTGTGTGTGTTGGGGGTGGGGGGATAATTACATGAACTCATAGATTTTTAACATATTCATTGTGCCTCAACCCTTTGCAGATCTTTTTCCATTTCGTGTCGAAACTGTATAATCTCTGGCCTACAGAGATCTCTATTTCTTCAGTTTGGACCCTAAGTCTTTGGGGCAAAATCTTGTTGTCATACCAACAAGCGATCGTGGCTTGTTGGTGTGACAAGACATTCCGGGCTCATCCTTGGTGACCTGGATCAACCATTTCTCCAAGAAGCTCTGTTCCTTTTAGTGGAAAATGTTATTTAGTAGCATAGTTGAGATGCTAAAGGTGTTTGGTGCTATGGGTTAGTCAAGCTATCTAGGCCTTTGTAACAGACAGAACTAGAAAGAATATTTTTTAAAAAAACAGAAAACACATATGTATTCTTACTAATATTTCTAAATCAAACTTAAGCTACAGGGTTTTTATTTTACCTCTTTGATTTGATCTGTATATCACTGTTTTCTTGCACTGAAAATCTTGGTTCCTAATGAAAACTATATATTTTATTTTGTGGCAAAATATATTATTATTTTATAACTGTATCAGAAGTCATAATATCGGCAGGGGTGGAAATCATGCTAAAAAGTAAACTCCTGAAAACCATTTGAAATTTCTTTGCAGTTTGGGGATTGTTTTTTTTTTATCTTTTCTTTCTTTTTTTAAAAATTAATTAATTTTAATTGGAGGCTAATTACTTTACAATATTGTAGTGGTTTTTGCCATACACTGACATAAATCAGCCATGGGTGTACAATGTGTCCCCCATCCTGAACCCCCCTCCCACCTCCCTCCCCATCCCATCCCTCGGGGTCATCCCAGTGCACCGGCCCTGAGCGCCCTGTCTCATGCATCGAACCTGGACTGGTGATCTGTTTCACATATGGTAATATGTTTCAGTGCTATTCTTTCAAATCATCCCACCCTTGCCTTCTCCCACAGAGTCCAAAAGTCTATTCCTTACATCTGTGTCTCTTTTGCTGTCTCGCATATAGCTAATCAATGAATATAGTAAAGTTGCAGGATATAAAATTAACACACAGAAATCCCTTGCCTTCCTATACACTAACAATGAGAAAACAGAAAGAGAAATTAAGGAAACAATTCCATTCACCATTGGGACAAAAAGAATAAAATACTTAGGAATAAATCTATGTTTTCTTTCTTGATATGTACCCAAGTAGAACTAAATGATCTAATTGGCTTGACTTTGTGCTCGGACATGTCCAACTCTTTGTGCCCCGTCATGTCTGACTCTTTGTGCCCCCTGGACTGTAGGCCCTCCAGGCTCCTCTGTCCATGGAATTTTCCAGGCAAGAACATTGGAGTGGCTTGCCATTCCCTTCTCCAGAGGATCTTCCTGACCCAGGGATCAAACCTGTGCCTCCTGCATTGACAGGCAGATTCTTTACCACTGTGCCACCGGGGATGTCTACAGTCCAGTTAGTGTGGTTTAAAAATAGAAGCATTTAAGAAGTTCAGGTTCAGCTGAAGAGAATTTTAGCTAACTTTGGAGGCAGAAATGACACAATCTGGAGCCATTATGATCTCAGTGCTGTAATCAACTATTTATTAACTCAAGTTTCTGCTAATTCAGGAAAGGATATGCACATAGTTATATCTGCAATAATTGCTTTCACTTAACCAGCTATATTTAGTAGGAGGTAGAACCTTGCTAATTATCAATTTCCCAACTGGTTGAGAGTTCATTTCACTCGTGAGGCTTTGGTCTTCTGGAGGCAAGTACAAAGTCCTAGAGCCACGGAGGGCTGGCTTGTTACTGAAACTTACAGGTCACCTGGTTTAACCACTTCAGTTTGCAGAGGCAGAAACTAAGCCCAGCAGAGTCTATTAACCTCTCTGACATCACACAGCTAGTTAGCAGCAGGGACAGAACCAGAAAGCAGCCTGCCCTCACCCTCCATACACTTTGCCCTGCTCCCTTGCTCCCCTGTGTGAATTTTCACAATGAGCAGAGGCCCAGTGGAAACTTGAATCTCAAGACTCAAAACGATCAATGTTTATAAGCACCTGCCCTCCATCATTTGGCAGATATTCCTAATTGGCTCCGAGTATATAGCAAGATGGCTTTTATTGTCTACTTTTTCCCCCTGTACCGGTAATAAACTGGAGAAAACATGTATTTGGTACAAAGTTAAAACAGGAGATTCTCAAACATTTAAGACAACTTTCCCATACTTTTACCAAAAAGCAACACAACATTACTTTAAAAGTAATTTCTACTGTCCGGGTAGTAAATGTTGTCTGTGTTTATCTAATTCAATAAATCACAACCATGGACTGGGCTAACAGATTTTTTCCAATAAACAAAATTCTCCAACTAAGGAACTGGCTGCCTTGTAAGTTAGTGAAGTGGGGGATGGAAGGCCGTGAGTTATCATCAGAACCTGCAGAGGGCATTTCTGCAGAGGTCGAGCGATGGGACTCAATGATATCCACATCCTTTGTAACCCTGAGAATGGATGAGAGATTCGGACACTATAACTTGTGTGACGTTTCTATTAAAGTGGCTTATTTGGGTTGGAGAGTAGAAACTATTTATACAAAGACACAACTTGTGTCTTCCTCAAGTTCAGTTTCCACTCACAGCTTTGACCTCAGAGCCTCAACATATCAGAGAACCAGCCAGAGTGAGCCCTAGGGGAACGTCTCCATGGCAGGATCGTTCTGGGAGCCCCCTTCACACACACAGGACAGGCTTTGTGCAAATCACAGCAACTGGCTGTCAGCCACGCTCTTCCTGATCTAGCAAGTTCTTTCCTTCCTTCTCTCTCTAGTTGACTTCTATTTAAATCATACACGTGTCCTCACTCTGATACCTCCCTGCACACATCTGAAGTTTATTAGAAGCTAACTCCTTAGTCCAAGGGGGAAACAGAAGCAAGGGGACTCCAAAATTTGGGACTCGGAAAGTTGTTCACCTACAGCCTGGGTGCTTTCAAAGTCACCCACCAAGTACTGAGCCCTCCTGTGCCCAGGCTCCCAGACACGTGCTGAGGTCCCTGGAGGAGACACAGCTGCTGCTCTTCCAGGCTGAAGGAGGAAGGAGAGGAGGAAGGAGCTGACGCAGGAGAGTCTGGGCCCAGGCCGGGGCTGGGGCAGGGGCCAGGGCAGGAGCGGGGGAAGGGGGTTGGGTCGGGGTGGAGGGGTGGGGTTCATCTCACAGAGGAGGAAGCGTCCTGCTGGTCAAAGCGATGTTTCACTTTTGACCTGAGAGGAGAGTAAGAGTCAGTCAGTAAAAGACAGAGGAGGGTTTCCAAGCAGTGGAAAGACAGGCCCAAAGGTCAGAACAAAGGAGAGGTTTGTGGATTCGAGGAACTGAAAGGGATTAAGACACGTTGGAGCTCAGGCTGGAGAGAGAGAGAGAGAGTCTGGAGATGAAGCAGGAGAGGAGGCAGGACTCAGGTGGTGGAGCCCTATCCCCTCACCCTCTGATGGGCTACATGCCTGTGTGCTAAGCCGCTTCAGTCATATCTGACTCTGCGACCCCATGGACTGTAGCCCGCCAGGCTCCTCTGTCCATGGGATTCTCCAGGCAAGAGTACTGGAGTGGGTTGCCATGCCCTCCTCCAGGGGATCTTCCCAATCCCTTCTATGCACACCGTCTTCAGTCCTAAAGGAGTCCTTCCGCAGCTTCTTCCACATACCGTCAGGGTTTTTCACTGAGTAAAGTCCAACATTTGCTCAGCACCTATTAGGGGCAGGCATGATATTGGGCCTGGAGAAAAGCAGTAATAACACACAACCCTCCATAAACTCATAAAATTATGTTCTGTCTTTTTAAAACACCAAATATTAACCACAACAAATACATCCAAGAGCCCAGAGACAAAAATTAAGGAATAAAAACACAAAACAAAACAAAAAAAACCCACCCCATTAACACCTTTAGACTAAATTTTAGAAGAGACACATCTCTACAGTCAAAATCAAAACGTTAAGGCAATAAATAACGTTCTAACTTATTTGACAGTGCTTTTCAATTGAGGCATAATTGACATAAAACATTAGTTTCAGGTGTACAACATGATTTGCTACTTGGATATATTGCAAAATGATTTCCACAATAAGTCTAGCTAACATCCATCACCACTTTTAAGACCTACTCTTAGCAACTTTCAAATACACAATACAGTGTTATTGACCATTGTCACCATGCTCTATGTTACATCCCCATGACTCATTTTATAATTAGAAGTTTGTATCTTTTTACTACCTTCAACCATTTCATACCACCCACCATATCTTCAACTACCAATTTGTTCTCTGTATCTCTGAGTTTTGTTGTGGTGGGTGTTTTTTTTTTTTTTTAGGGGGTGGGGCTTTTGTTTTTGATAAAGTATTTTTAACTTCAGAGTGTGGATGAGAAACGCGCACCATGACCAGCCTCACAGTGGAGGCTGACTGCACTGACCATGGTGTTTAGAATCCAGGGCTCCCTGGGCATTGGGCTTCTGCTCAGGACACACCTGAGATCTTCATGTATATTAACAACACGCTGGGGAAGGGATGCACCACAACACGATGATACAACAAGGGCTGAGGAAGAGATGGGCCATGGGCATCCCAGGCGGCTGTAATACCCCGTGACCCCAAGTGACAGGGACCAGGGAAGAGTTCTGTCAACCAGGCACCACCCTGTGACGGCTGAGTCGAGGCTGAATACTAAGAGCGAGTTCCCTTCACATCCTATTTCCTGAAGTTCTCATTTTTTAGATTTAGCTGATCTCCAACTTGAGTGTGCGTTAGAATCACCTGGAAGGTTTGTGAACCTGAGCCCCACCCCTGGAGTCTGACTCAGCAGGTCTGGGGAAATCTGTATTTGTGGCAAGTTCCCAGGTGATGCTGCTGCTGGCGGTCCAGGGACCACACTGTGAGAATCACTGATGTGCTCCTTCCACAAAAACTGCCCAAGCCCTGCTCGGAGCCAGCTGTTCAGCTTTGGAGGACACAAATCCCTGCCCTCCAGGGGCTCGCCCACTAGGGGAGGAAACAGAAATACAAAGGAAGTAGCGTAACATGATGCAGTAAAACAAGGCTCTACTGGGGGGTTAGAAGAGGCTGTGATGAGCTCACTGAAGAGGAATGCCCCCCCCCAGCAGTCCTGGGGAGCTGAGAGCAGGTCAGCCTGGGCTTCCCGCATGCAGGGAATGGAGTGGTTGCGAGACTAGGAAGAAGGAGCCACGTGCACGGAAAGGGCAGGAGGCTCACGAACAGTGGTCTGTGTCTCAGTGGAACTGGTGGGGGAAGGGAGAAAGAGTTCATAGAAAGTGATCAGGGATGGAGGAGGCATCAGAGAGACTGATAAAGGGTCCTGAGGAGGGTGAACTGATGGGATCTGCCTTTTGGGAGGATGGTTCTGGTGATGGGAGCGATAAAGGTGGGGGCGGGGCTGGGGCGGGGCGGGGCCAGGCCTGTCTGGAGGCTGATGAGTGGAACAGGTGAAACCATGATCCTGAGCTCAAGCAGGAGATAAAAGGATGAGGCTGGTGGATCCCAGGGACACGTTAGCACAGGTCAGGGTCTTTGTGAGGAGTGTTAAACCTCACAGGTCCCCTGGCTTTGGGCTTGCCTGGGGTGAACTAGATCTGCTAAGCGGTTAAGGACACACACACACACACCAGCATCTCGTGGTGTGAGCAGGAGTGTGTGAGTCACTGGCTGTGTCCCACAGCTTAGACGGGGCAGCAGCAGCTCAGGGCCAGGGTTTAAGGGCCCCCTTGCTCCCTGCCTCCCGCACCCTCTACATATGGGGCCAGGGGGCATCCCAGTGGCTGTGGAAGCCCCCTGATGGGAGAAGCGAGGGGTGAGAAAGAAGAGCATCTGGGCCTCAGTGAGGACCAGCCCTCTCTTTTGGGAACTGCAGGGTTTCCTGGAGCTGCCATGACAAGCTCCACGGACTAGGTGGCTTAAGTAGCAAAAATTCAATCTCTCACCGTTTGGAAGGCCAAAAGTCTGAAATCAAGGGTGGGGCGGGGAGCTGCTCCCTCTGAGGGCCGTGATGACCTGCGTCTCTCCTGCTGCTACTGCTAGGTCGCTTCAGTCGTGTCCGACTCTGTGCGATCCCATAGACGGCAGCCCACCAGGGTTCCCCGTCCCTGGGATTCTCCAGGCAAGAACACCGGAGTGGGTTGCCATTTCCTTCTCCAGTGCATGAAAGTGAAAAGTGAAAGTGAATTCGCTCAGTCGTGTCCGACTCTTAGCGACCCCATGGACTGCAGCCTACCAGGCTCCTCCATCCATGGGATTTTCCAGGCAAAAGTACTGGAGTGGGGTTTCTGCTAATTTGGTGACAATCTCTGGTGTTTCTTGGCTTGGAGACAAGGCACCACCATCCATCTCTGCCCTTCACTTCACCTGGTGTTCCCCCATGTCCAAATGCCCCCTTTTTCATAAGGACAGAAGTCAGACAAGCTGGATTAGGGCTGCCCTAGTGACCTCATCTTAATTACACCTGCAACAACTCCCAGTCCCATTCTGAAGGACTGAGGATGAGGAATTCTATGAATTTGAGGGGTGGGAGACACAATTTAACCCATAATGTGCATGCATGCTGAGTCGCTTCAGTCGTGTCTGACTCTGTGTGACCCTATGGACTGCAGACCCCCAGGCTCCTCTGTCTATGGGATTCTCCAGGCAAGAATACTGGAGTGGGTTGTCATTTCCTCCTCCAGGGGATCGTCCCGTCCCAGGGATCAAACCTTGCATCACCTGCATTGGCAGGCAGACTCTTTACCCCTGGGCCACTTGGGAAGCTCAGGTGACCCACAGGTACATTCAAACATGGAAAGCACTGGCCCCAACTACAGACAAATGAATGGACAGATGGGGGAGAAGAAATGTGACAAGTTAGGAAGGCTTCTTGGAGGAGGCCTCTAGCGATGAAAGCAGCTGCCATTTGGGAAGAAATGAGATCTATTGCTTCCAACTGTGGTCCTCACTTGGCTGCAGGGTGGAATCACCTGTGGGGTTTTGTTAATAAAAAATGTTGACTCCTGCCTCCCCTCCCCCGAGATTCTGATTTAACTGAGATGAGGCTCCAGCCCTGGGATTTTACAGAGCTCCCCTTGTGATTCAAATTTGCAGCCAAGTTTGCAAACCGCTGACCTTTGCCATATTTAAAATATAAAGGACCGTACCTGGACGAGGAAACAGTAAACAGGTCAGGTGATTCTGCAGGAGCAGGAGCGTGCGTTTCTGTGTGTGGAGGGTGGGGTGAATGATGAGGGTGAGGCAAACTTACAGACACCCACCCCTCTTGACAGCTGTGAGGCCTTCCATGGCTTTCCGTCCTCCTCACCTGGACGCCTGGATTCTGCTGCCACCTGGTGGTGGTTTTCAGTATGGCACCGTTGTCCCTGGAGGTTTCATACAAGCCCCGCCTTAGTATTAGTATTAGTCGCTCAGTCGTGTCTTTTTGCGACCCCGTGGACTGTAGCCCGCCAGGCTCCTCTGTCCATGGGATTCTCCAGGCAAAAATACTGCGGTGGGTTGCCATTTCCTCCTCCAGGGGCCTTTCCCAACTGTGCATAAAGGAGACTTCATTAATGTGCAGTCGAGGATACCCCAGGTTAACTGTCATAGAAAACTGTCTCTTGAGCCTTTAAATTCTATACCAATTCTACACCTCTGGTTGGCCGATTGTTTGTTTGTTTATTTAGGTTTTAAGGTGAATGACCTGGGGTTATTTATTTCAATCAACCTGATTGCGAATCTAAAGGCACAGTTGAAATGTCTATTTTTCTTGCCATCCTCAGAAGGCTGCCGTCTATGGGGTCGCACAGAGTCGGACACGACTGAAGCGACTTAGCAGCAGCAGCAGAAGAGATTGCTGCACATCTACTCTATGATTCTCATTCTTTTCAGCTTACAATACAAATAGCTTATTATTTTTTGCAACCTATGTCTTATAATAAAGCAGTGCTGAAAAATTAAATAGAAGAATGTTCAGTTGCCACATAGGCTACGAAAATGATTTGCTGGTGGTGATTTTTAAGCTTGATTCTAAATAGATTTATGAAGAATGGCATTTGGAAGACGTGGTTCAAATTTTGCTTTTTAAGGTATCTTGAAATCATAGGCTCACTCTCCCTAAAATTTCAAAAAGCATAGAGCTTAGGCTCTTAAGGGTATAGCAGTGATAAAAGCTTTCATAGTCATTTCTAAAAAGCAACACTTTATAGTTTTCTGTCTCCAATGGTTCTCTAATATACTTGTAGAAGGAAGGCAACAGAAAACCAAGAATAAACATGTGAACTAAGCCCCGCCTTAGCTCATCACAAACCTGAGCCTGAGTCCCAAGGTGTGGCTTGCTGGGAGCAAAATCCGGGTAACTGTACAGGATGAGCAGCTCCGCAGTCACTTCAGGAGTTGCTCCTGCACAGAGAAGTTCAGGGAGCTCTAGGTCACTGGCCAACCGCAGGTCTGGTACATGCCTGTCACTGGAGCCTTCCTGTGCCTGGGGTTTAAGGAAATTGGTCTTATCAGCCAGTGACAAGTGCCTATGATATCAAGCATCAGGAAGTGCAGAAGTATAAGGTGACAAGCTTCACAATAAGCAGCAGCTGCCCCTTATTCTGCTCCGTATTGCAGGGTTGTGTTTTTACTTAACTATCACCTTTAAATGTAACAAAAGCTTAGAGGGTGTTAGGATTCCCATCTCAACAGACAAGAAAACAAGCCTACAGAGCTTATGGAAATTGCTTAAGGTCATGCGACTCCTAACTGACAGATGACTCTGAGCCCCGGTGGAACCGCACAGTCTTTCCCCGCTCCATCCGTGTCCCACGGGACCAGGAGGTCTCCCTGCCCAAAGACCTGCTCAGCGGCTTCAGCCTGACCCCCGGGTGGGTCCGTGTGGTCCCTCCAGTCGCCCGCAGCCCCTTTGCTCCTAGTGCTCCCTGACTCAGGTCCTTCCTTCTGCAGGGCAGCCCCTGAGAGCCCCACGGTCGGCAAGAGGACACCCTTGCCCTGTTCTGGCAGCTTCTCCCTGCAGCCAGCTCCCGGGGGTGGGGTCAGGCCAGGTTGTGAGGTGAATTAGGAGAGAAGCAGGAAGGGAGTGAGCTCATGGTCAGCACCTTCCTCTGACCTGGAACCTCCCTCTCTTCTTCCTGATGCTTCCTGCCCCTCCGGGCAGCTCCTCTCCACACCACCCTCCGCCCCATTACAAATGCTTCTGTAGCTCTGCTGTGGATCAGAGTCACCAGGGGAGGGGTCAGAATGCAGAGTCCTAGGCTCCAGCCCCAAAGATCTGATCCAGGGGGCCACTCAAGTGGGGCCTGGGAATTTGCATTTTTACCCAAAAAAATGCAATTCTGATACAAGGGGTCCTCTGAGCACACTTTGAGAAGCATTTAACAGACCTGCCAGTCATATCTGTGACCCCAGGTCAAGAGTATAAGTGAAGTCCATACTATTTGCTTAAATATTCATAAGTTATAAATCAAGCTAACACACTCTCAGGTACACCAGCGCTTCTCAAACTGTAATGTGAGCAGGACCCACCCAGGATCTGGAGATTGAGTCAGTAGCTCTGGAGCAGAGACCAAGACTCTGTCTTCCTAACAGCCTCCCAGGCCACGTTTAGAACAGCAGAGCCCTAGGACAGGATGGGCAGAGTGTTTCCATACATTTCCAGGCTTTATGGGCCCCCTGATCTCTGCAACTCCTCAGCTCTGTTGCTGGAACACAAACTTGGCCTTGCACAAATGTGAATGAATGAGTAGGGCTGTGCTCCAATGGAACCTTACTTCCAGACACTGAAATTTGAATTTCATATAATTTTCCTATGACACTAAATATTCTTCTTTGGATGCTTTCAACCTCTTAAAAATGTAAAAACTGTTCTTAGCTCACAGCCCATAATGATAGTGGGCCAGACTTGGCCCCAAATCTCTAAAAGATAAGGATGCTTTAACATAACCACGACATCAACATCACACCTAAAAATAATTAGCAATAATTCTTTAATATCAAATACCTTTCCATGTTTGAATCTCTGAGTGTCTCATTAGTAGATTCACCCCCGTTCTTAAACATATAATCACTAATCTGTCCTTTTCACCAGTAGATGGCACTAAAATCATGACATTTACTAACTTGGTCTAAGCATTTACACAAGAGAAAAGTTATATGCAATTTGTAATTACAGGTGAATATAAGATTACAAAAATTGAAAACAGCCTGATTGCTCTGTATAACGAGATAAACCTAAAAATTTTCCAATTCCAAGAAAAAAAATTATTGCTGTTAAACTTCAATTTTTAAAAAACCAAAAGAGAGAACATCGGGAGCCCATTTCTCTATATTGAGGCTTACCTTTACTGTGTCAACATTCTAAGTGTTAAATAATGGAGGCCCTTATATCTTCATATTCTTCTGCTTAAGAAAAAAATCATTGAATCTATTTGCACAGTTGATCTCTGTTAAATACCCATTACAAATGTACTGTCTGAACTGTATTAAGTGTTCCTACCTCTGAATAAAACAATCTCTTTTCCAAACTTGTTCCATCCTATTGAGAAGAACAAGGAGTCAGGATGTGAGATTTGGATGCAGTCTCTAAGGCCATTTCGTCAAGCCCCCTCAGCTAACAGCAGACTGAAATGTGCCATCTTTCTCCCAAAGATCTCCCCTCCTTCCCTCCATCCCTACTCTGCAATATGCATGAACTATTTAAAATATCTAACTACTCAATAATAAACGCTTCATTTTCATGCAAGTGTTTTCTATTTATGGAATATATGCCAATATTTAATAAAATATTTAGTGCACATATTGTATTTGCACAAAACCCAAATTGTGCAATTAACCCTCCCCTTGGCTGTCCTTGAAATATATTCAGCAGAGATTTATCAGGTCCTGCTATGTCCCAGTAAGATCTTGTTCTCACGCTCAGCTGGGTCTTCCATTTGATCTCACATCTTGTAATTTCCTAGAGAGAAGTGAAGACAGCTTTAGGAAATCAGCCTGGATTATATTTCTAAGGGGCAGTATGTATTAATATGACACTTTGCAGCAGACGGTCACAGTAATTCTAGGAAATTTGTTATCCTCTCCTCCTATATTCAAATTAACACGACACTGGAATATCCTTTCTGTTTTGAAAATCGAGTCCTTTATGCAGGGCAGGCCCTATACTTCCCCCTTGACAGTTAGTTTTCACCAGATTTACTCCAAGACTCTCTTCTTTATGGTACATCTTTCCCAAGTTCTGGAGCGTCCAGGTTCTTCTTCCTGCAGCACGTCTCAACATCCTCCTGGAAACAGCCCTCTGCTCTGCCCGCGTTGCTTTGCTCCTCTTGGGCTCACCTGCCAAGCCTCCCGCTACACAAGCTTCTGACTCCCACCTGGAAACAGACACACAGTCTCACCTGCGGCCCCTTTCAAGTGTGTTCCGTGAAAGATTCATGGGTGTTGGGGGTGTTCCATAGTCAAAAATCTTGAGAAGTCATTAGTTAAACAAATTTAAATACCTTCCCTTAAACTGCAGAATTTTTCAGCCTTTGATCTCCTAATAGACATTGTGAGTCCTTTAAAATAGGGAGGGAGCAAACTGAGCCTTTCCCAAATCGCTCTGATTGAAGAGCACCCTCCCTGTATTAAGGGCTTCCCTGGTGGCTCAGACAGTAAAGAATCCACCTGCAAAGCAGGTGAATTGAAGTTCGATCTCTGGGTCAGGAAGATCTTCTAGAAAAGGGAATGGCTATCCACTCCAGTATTCTTACCTGGAGAAGCTCATGGCAGGAGCTGGAGGAGTCTGGCAGGCTACAGTCCATGGGGATGCAAAGAGTCGGACACGACTGAGTGACTAAGCACACACACCCCTCTGTATTAAGTCCGCTGAACCTGCTATAAAAAAAAAAATGGTTTAAACAACAGACATTTATTTCCCACAATTCAAGAGGTTGGAAAGTTCAGATTAAAGGTGCTGGCAGTTTGAGTTCCTGCTGTGTCCTCCCTTAGCAGCAGGAGAGGAAGCCAACCTCACCTAAACCTAATTCCCTCCCGAAGTCCCCTCTCCAAGCTCCATCACACTGAGGGCTGGGGCTTCAACGTGTGGATTTGCGAGGACACGTTCAGTCCATAATAACACCTGCTTTTGTTCTTCTCATCTGTAGTATGTTGGATGGAATAAACCTTGGGACACACACTCCAGGGCAGGCTCTGAAGGCAGACCACCTGAGTTGGAAAACAGACACTCCAATTCCATCCCAGCTGCCCCCCTGCTTCTTGACTGTGGGTTGTTTTTGTTTTGTTTTGTCTTGTTTGGCCATGCCATGGGACATATGAGATCTTAGTTCTCTGACCAGGAATCAAAACTATGCCCCATGCATTGGGAGCGAGGAGGCTCCTGGACCGTCAAGGAAGTCCCCTGACTGTGGGACTTCCTACAAATTTCTCCATCTCTCCTTGCTCTAGTCTCCTCATCTGATAAAACAGGGTTAACAATGGTTCCCATCTCATAGGGTGGCTGTGAGGATTAAATGGGTCGATACCAAGCATTGACAATGAATTGTATAATTAACCAGTTTATCATATGAATTATTACTGAGCATATTAATAATTACTAACTCATTTGATGGCAACATTTAATTGCTGTTTAGGTAGAATATTGCTTTTTACCATTGGGGCAGGGTCAAGCCTCTTTTTTATTTGCTTATTTTTATTGAAGTACATGTAGTTGGTGTACAATATGATATGAGTTCAGTTCAGTCCAGTTCAGTCATTCAGTCGTGTCCTACTCTTTGCGACCCCATGAATCACAGCACACGAGGCCTCCCTGTCCATCACCAACTCCCGGAGTTCACCCAGACTCACGTCCATCGAGTCAGTAATACCATCCAGCCATCTCATCCTCTGTCGTCCCCTTCTCCTCCTGCCCCCAATCCCTCCCAGCATCAGAGTCTTTTTCAATGAGTCAACTCTTTGCATGAGTTGGCCAAAGTACTGGAGTTTCAGCTTTAGCATCATTCCTTTCAAAGAAATCCCAGGGCTGATCTCCTTTAGGATGGACTGATTGGATCTCCTTGCAGTCCAAGGGACTCTCAAGAGTCTTCTCCAACACCACAGTTCAAAAGCATCAATTCTTCGGCACTCAGCCTTCTTCACAGTCCAACTCTCACAACCATACATGACCACAGGAAAAACCATAGCCTTGACTACACGAAACTTTGTTGGCAAAGTAATGTCTCTGCTTTTGAATATGCTATGTAGGTTGGTCATAACTTTCCTTCCAAGGAGTAAGCATCTTTTAATTTCATGGCTGCAGTCACCATCTGCAGTGATCTTGGAGCCCAAAAAATAAAGGCCGACACTGTTTCCACTGTTTCCCCATCTATTTCCCATGAAGTGATGGGACGGGATGCCATGATCTTCGTTTTCTGAATGTTGAACTTTAAGCCAACTTTTTCACTCTCCTCTTTCACTTTCATTAAGAGGCTTTTTAGTTCCTCTTCGCTTTCTGCCATAAGGGTGGTGTCATCTGCATATCTGAGGTTATTGGTATTTCTCCTGGCAATCTTAATTCCAGCTTGTGCTTCTTCCAGTCCAGCATTTCTCATGATGTACTCTGCATATAAGTTAAATAAGCAGGTGACAATATACAGTCTTGACATACTCTTTTCCCATTTGGAACCAGTCTGTTGTTCCATGTCCAGTTCTAACTGTTGCTTCCTGACCTGCATACAGATTTCTCAAGAGGCAGATCAGGTGGTCTGGTATTCCCAGCTCTTGAAGAATCTTCCACAGTTGATTGTGATCCACACAGTCAAAGGCTTTGGCATAGTCAATAAAGCAGAAATAGATGTTTTTCTGGAACTCTCTTGCGTTTTCCATGATCCAGCGGATGATATGAGTTACAGGTATACAAAGTAGTGATTCACAATTCTTAGAGGTTATACTCCATTTATAGTTATTATAAAATATTGGCTATATCCCCTGTGTTGTATAGTGTATCCTTTTAGCTTATAGTGTATCCTTATAGAGTTTGTGCCTCTCAATCCTCTGCCCCTCTCTTGCCCCGCCCCACCACTCAATCCTCTACCCCTCTCTTGCCCCGCCCCACCACCGCGCCTCGCTGGTAACTACTAGTTTGTTCTCTATCTGTGAGTCTGCTTCTTGTTTGTTGCATTCACTAGTTTGCTGTATTTCTTATATTATGCATACAAATGATATCATACAGTATTTGTCTTTCTCCATCTGAGTTATGTCACTTAGCGTAATGCCATCCAAGTCCCTCCACGCCACTGCAGATGGCAACACTTTGTTCTTTTTTATGTCAAGCCTCTATTTTAGATGGCAGACTCCTAGGGCAAAGTAGCCCTGAGACAAACAGCAAGAGGAGACCTTGAAAACGTGTGCCAGGAATCTGAAGTGGTGTGGCTCGATTTAAGGGAAAAGGGGCCGCTGGTCTCGGTGCCAGAGCTCTGTGCCAACCACCACAGCTCTGGCAGGAAGCGAGCTGTGATTCTGCAAAGGGCAGACCAGCCACACAACGAGGGCGGGAGGCCTGCCCCTCACCCTCTGCTCTCTGCAGACACGGTCCTGCTCACTGTAAATAAAACTGCTGTTTGCATCATCTTTAAACTGCATAGCAACTATCATCCATATTTACCTTCCCCAATAATCCTAGAACAGAGAAACTTCAACACAAATATTTCCCCGGAATTTTAAAGAGGTAAGGGGGTTCCTTTATATAACAAGACAAGGGATCTGTGCCAGCCGGGAAACCCAAGTGTTTAAAACTTGTTCAGCATTTTTGCAGCGCAAGAGTAGTTGCTAAACATCGCTCTCTCAAAAGAAAGCAGGCCACTGAATGAATTCTAGACAAAGGAAGTCCGAACAAAACTGGAGAATGAAAAGGGATGTCTCAAAATAATGTCAAACTCAAATTGGGACGATATTACGCTTGAACATATTCGAAACCCACACAAAGAGAGAAACAGAATAAAGCTGATTTTTAAAAGCCAACCAAGAGAAAATGTTATGAGCTATTAGCTTCTAGATGTAATCAAACAAAAGCAGAGATTCTTTGTTAGAGCTTTTTAGAGCACTCGAAGAGTTATGGAGTCAGGCTCTTCCTGAGAAATGATCTAAAAGGTCAAAGTCAAGGTCTGAGGCAAGTGCTTCTTTGGAACTCACCCTGCAGCTCTCATCTCCTAGCATCATAGCATCCCCTGCCCCTCCTCATTATTAAGGACCCATAAGGTCCAACTCCAGATTTTCAATAGATATTCCTTAAGGAGAAACCGAGTGGAATCTGTCCTCTGGGAGGAGAACAGGAACTGTTGCTGACAATTGCTGGGGGCTTGGTACAGACAAACCTGAGTGTTAAATACTCCAGGGTATGTTCATAGCATTATTCACAATAGCCAAGACATGGAAACAATCTAAATGTCCATTGACAGATGCATGGATAAAGAAGATGTGGTACATACATGCCGTGGAATGTTACTCGGTCATTAAAATGAAAGAATGCCATTTGCAGCAACATGAATAGACCTGGAGATTATCATACTGAGTGAAGTCAGAAAGGGAAAGACAAATACCATATGATATCACTTATGTGAAATCTAAAATATGACACGAATGAACATACGTATGAGACAGACTCACAGACAAAGAGAACAGACCTGAGCTTGCCAAGGTAGACAGAGGGTGGGGGATGGAAAGATTTGGAGTACGGGACGAGCAGATGCAAACTAGTATATATAGGATGGATAAAGAATAAGGTCTTACTGTAGAGCACAGGAACTATAGTCAATATTCTGTGACAAATCATAATGGAAAAGAATGTATATATGTGTACAACAGAGTCATTTTGCTACAGAGCAGAAATTAACAAAACATTGTTAGTTACTTTTCAATAGAATTTAAAAAACATCAGGGAACCCAGTCATAACAGGGCCTCACTATATATATATATATAAATATATACGAACTATGTATTTCATATATTCACATATGTGAAAATTGAGGGCAGAGGAGAAAGGGGCGACAGAGGATGAGATGGTTGGATGACATCACCAACTCAATGGACATGAATTTGAGCAAACTCCAGGAGATTGTGAAGGACAGGGAAGGCTGGCGTGCTATAGTCCATGAAGTCACAAAGAGTCAGATATATATTTATAATATATTTATATTGGCTGCATGGCACAGCTTACGGAATCTTTGTTCCCTGACCAGGAATTGAAACTGTGCCCATGGTAGTGAGAGTGTGGAGCCTTAACAACTGGACCATCAGGGATTTCTCAGCCCCACAATATTTTGAGATTTACCTCCAAGAAGTTGACCAACGTCCCACAGCACATATTGAAGAAAAATCGAGCAGGGATTTTTCTGCTGAAATCTCACGTTTCCAGCAGGGAGATGGGGAAAGGAAACATTTTAAAATATGCCAGCGAGCTCTGTTCTTAAAAAGGCCCACCCTCAGGGGAAATCAGTTAACCAGGGCCTCACCTGCTGGAGTGTAATTAGTGAGGGGAATAGAGTGAAGTTTATTTTGTTAAGATATGGAAAGCCACACACAGGCATTCTTATGCACAGAAAAGGAAAAACATTCTGTTTGCCTATATGTTAATTCTCCCACAAATCCTCTGCAAGAAACACTAATCACGTTTACCAAAAGATAGTGCAACCTTTAAACGTTCTTTAAAAGCATCTGTTTACTTATCTGCATAAATTACCATTGACTATTATAACACTTTTTGAAAATTCTCACCAATTTCAAGGTACTGAAATGTAAAATCAGATCTTCTGATTCTATTTCTCTGGAAATTTAGCAGAACCCCAGGGTTGAAAAGGCAGGCATTGGTGTAGCAATCCCACCGGTGTAGCCACACGGTTCATTCCTTGCTCAGACGCAGAGTGGTGTGCAAGAGACATCTCAGATTGAAAGCAGCAAGGTTGTTGACCAAGTCACTTATTAGCTCTTATTAGTATAAATACTATGGTCTTTGGAAGTTGGTTTTGGTTCTAACCCAGGCCAACAGTCTCCTTGTGGCTTGTATGAAAGATATTTTTGGCTCCATGAGCAAAGCCAAGATGGTTGTTGGCAGTAGGAGAAATCAGTACCATTTGAAAGCTCTCATCTGTTTGTTGGATTCCTGCCACAACTCTTAAATCCACTAGTGAGGAAGTGGGCAAAGCGATGTTTGCAAAGTGAGGTTGACCTGTACTAGGGCTTGAATGAAATAAAACAAACACAATGGTAACTTCGTTAGCAGCAAGCGCTCAGTTCCCAAGTTGCGTCAGACTCTTTATGACCCCCCTGGACTGTAGCCCGCCAGGTTCCTTTCTCCATGGGATTCTCCCGGCAAGAATCATAGACCCAGTTGCCATTTTCCCCTCCAGGGGATCTTCCCGACCCAAGGTTGGCAGGCAGATTCTTTACCACTGAGCCACTGGGGAAGCTCTTCTTAAAAAGGCCTTGTCTTGTGGCAAGACCCCTTCTTAAAAAGGGAACCAGTTAATCATTGGTAAGGTAGGTAGAAGGAACTCAACCTCACTGCCTGGTCTCTCAAAGGGCCTTCTCTGCTGAGACAGCCTGGGGTCTCTGCAGCTGCTGATGGGTGTGTGTGTGTGTATGAGTGTGTGTGTGTGTGTTCCTGCAAAATGAAAGGATAATCTCTGTCCTTCCCCCAAGTCCCCCCTGCCACATCAATGGTCTCTTTCCAAACACGCAGTGAATTATGATGAGTTTTCTTCAGAAGAGTTGACAGATCTCCAAAGAACAGCCCACTCAGTGTATGAAGAACAAACGGTGGACTTCATCATTGAACCGTGGACCTCCAGAGGGAAAGGTGCCCCATGGGCACTTCTCCCTGCCACCTGATCTCTCTCAAGCCCTCTCTCAGTGTCCATCCTGTTTCTGAGATCTCAGCTTTTAAATCCATCTGCTGCCTCTCTCCTCCGTCTCAGGAGGAAGTTCTGCCTTCTCAGGTCCACTGTCTACAAACTCCAGTGTCTGTAGCCTCAACCCCTCTCGCCTCGCCCACGGTGGTTCTTCTGTGCTCAATAAAGGGGAAAGTGGGTCTGGTCCTCTTGTGAGGACAGGGTCAGTGGGCCAAGCCTAGCTCAGTCTCTTTAGAAGGACAAGCTGATGTCTTTACTGTTTTAACCAGAAGTAAGAAGACCTTACCATGGGACTTCCCTGATGGTCCAGTGGTCCCACTGCAGGGGGAAGGGGTTCGATCCCTGGTCATGGAACTAGATCCCATAGGTCACAACTAAAGGTTCACTCGCTGCAATGAGTATCAAAGATCCTGTGTGTCACAACCAAGACCCGGCTCAGCCAAACAAATGTTTTAAAAATATATAAAGAGAGACCATCAGAATTTAAAAAAAAAAAAAAAAAAGAGCACTTTGCTTAAGTGAACTCTTTGAGGCAAGGAAACATTGCTTTCTATCAGTTGACCCACAGGGGGCACACATTCCCTGGTCACAGGAGAGGACAGGTACTAGGCAGCCCCGAGGGCACTCTCTCCAGCATCTCCATCTTCCTTGAAATCCCAAATCGCATCCTTGATGCCGAGGTGAACAGCAGGAGCATCTACAAGCAGGGCCAAAATCCTTGAAGAATTCTTCTAGATCTGCTCCAACGAGCGGAGAGACAGGTGGTCAGACCATACACCAAAGCCACAATACTTCTAGCTTCATAAAAATACTAGGAGTGGGGCAGAATATAACCAGATTAAAAACAATAACAACAACTTAATTCATCACTCACATAATGCAAAGCTCTCAGCAACTCTACCGTCACCTAAAGGGATAATGCAGGTTCTTCCACGCGCCTCTGGACACATCTTTGCCCAGCTCGCTCACTCACTCTCCTCCTATGTGGTTTCCCCCACCCTGTCTTTGTCCACCTCTGACTCCTTGCTCATTTCTCCTGCCCCATTCCCTGGTTCCCCTTTCTCCTCCTCACACACAACTACCCTTAGAGCTCCCTGATTGTAAAATGCTGATCTTCCAGGTGTGCTGGTGCGTGTTTAACAATGTGGGGATGGGGTAGGCATGGAGGACTGATTTGTAATGATTGCCAGTCTCCGTGGTGTAAATACTCCCACCTCAGCACATTGCAAACTTCTGATGATACATTGTCAGTGGCCTCTCAAAATTCCTAAAATGTTAACTAAGGCCAAGCTTTCCTAAGCCCTTGCAAGTGACCCAGCACACCATTTCTGATATGAAGAGTCACGTTGGATGCGGGAGTGTTCCTTCCCTTCCCCTTGGGGGAGAAGCTGGAATAAAATAGATAGTCTGTCTTGCAAGTGAAGATATTTTCAGGGGACGACATTTGAATTTTTTTTTTTTGCCTACCCCTGTGATCTCAGCTCTACAAGGAGGAATTGAACCCCTGCTCCCTATAGCGGAAACTTGGAATCTTAATTCCTGTACCACCAGGGAAGTCCCTGAAATTTAAAATTTTCTAACTTTGAGTTTTGCTTTGGCTATTCTTCGCCTTCCTCATCAATGTGCATGTTCACTGTGCCCTTTGTAGAAAACTCCTGTGATTTTCCTGACCCCTCTCTGCACACTTGAATATTTATGAATTCATTCCTTATTTTGCAGATCCTTGTATTTTGCACAAAGACACCAGGTCTTTGTGCTAACATCACTTCAGTTCAATTCAGTCGCTCAGTCATCTCCGACTCTTTGTGACCCCATGAATCGCAGCACGCCAGGCCTCCCTGTCCATCACCAACTCCCAGAGTTCACTCAGACTCACGTCCATCGAGTCAGTGATGCCATCCAGCCATCTCATCCTCTGTCGTCCCCTTCTCCTCCTGCCCCCAATCCCTCCCAGCATCAGAATCTTTTCCAATGAGTCAACTCTTCACATGAGGTGGCCAAAGTACTGGAGTTTCAGCTTTAGCATCATTCCTTCCAAAGAAATCCCAGGGCTGATCTCCTTTAGGATGGACTGGTTGGATCTCCTTGCCGTCCAAAGGACTCTCAAGAGTCTTCTCCAACACCACAGTTCAAAAGCATAAATTCTTTGGCGCTCAGCCTTCTTCACAGTCCAACTCTCACATCCATACATGACCACAGGAAAAACCATAGCCTTGACTAGACGGACCTTTGTTGGCAAAGTAATGTCTCTGCTTTTCAATATGCTATCCAGGTTGGTCATAAGTTTCCTTTCAAGGAATAAGCGTCTTTTAATTTCATGGCTGCAGTCACCATCTGAGTGATTTTGGAGCCCAAAAAAATAAAGTCTGACACTGTTTCCACTGTTTCCCCATCTATTTCCCATGAAGTGATGGGACCGGATGCCATGATCTTCGTTTTCTGAATGTTGAGCTTTAAGCCAACTTTTTCACTCTCCTCTTTCACTTTCATCAAGAGGCTCTTTAGTTCCTCTTCACTTTCTGCCATAAGGGTGGTGTCATCTGCATATCTGAGGTTATTGATATTTCTCCTGGCAATCTTGATTCCAGCTTGTGCTTCTTCCAGTCCAGCATTTCTCATGATGTACTCTGCATAGAAGTTAAATTAGCAGGGTGACAATATACAGCCTTGACGTACTCCTTTTCCCATTTGGAACCAGTCTGTTGTTCCATGTCCAGTTTTAACTGTTGCTTCCTGACCTGCATACAAATTTCTCAAGAGGCAGGTTAGGTGGTCTGCTATTCCCATCTCTTTCAGAATTTTCCACAGTTTATTGTGATCCACACAGTCAAAGGCTTTGGCATAGTCAATAAAGCAGAAATAGATGTTTTTCTGGAACTCTCTTGCTTTTTCCATGATCCAGCGGATGTTGGCAATTTGATCTCTGGTTCCTCTGCCTTTTCTAAAACCAGCTTGAACATCAGGAAGTTCACAGTTCACATATTGCTGAAGCCTGGCTTGGAGAATTTTGAGCATTACTTTACTAGCGTGTGAGATGAGTGCAATTGTGCGGTAGTTTGAGCATTCTTTGGCATTGCCTTTCTTTGGGATTGGAATGAAAACTGACCTTTTCCAGTCCTGTGGCCACTGCTGAGTTTTCCAAATTTGCTGGCATATTGAGTGCAGCACTTTCACAGCATCATCTTTCAGGATTTGAAATAGCTCAACTGGAATTCCATCACCTCCACTAGCTTTGTTCGTAGTGATGCTTCCTAAGGCCCACTTGACTTCACATCCCGGGATGTCTGGCTCTAGGTCAGTGATAACACCATCGTGATTATCTGGGTCATGAAGATCTTTTTTGTACAGTTCTTCTGTGTATTCTTGCCATCTCTTCTTAATATCTTGTGCTTCTATTAGGTCCATACCATTTCTGTCCTTTATCGAGCCCATCTTTGCATGAAATGTTCCCTTGATATCTCTAATTTCCTTGAAAAGATTTGTTTTCTCAGATTGATCATAAACTTCTTAAGTGTAAGGATCTTACCTCTACGCATGATTGATTCTTGAACATTTGATTGTAAGCCCTTCTCTGGCTTGCCTTATCCTAATCTTTCCTAGGCCCTGCATTTTAAAAATTATGTTCCTGGCTTAACATTAAGCCATATGTATAAATCTTTTATATAGAAGGAAATGTATGTGTAATCACATAATTTTACATGATCACATAAAATGTCTTTGCACATTAGAGCCATTTGGCGTTGGTAAATTCATAAATTACTTTGCAGGGACATCAAAGGGATCAGATACACTGGTTCATTGGAGGTTTTCCTCGGTCACTGACTGCCTTGCTACCTGGGGCAAGGTATTCAGGCTTCAGGCCTGCAGCTGACAAAAGGTGGGTAATTAGAAAACTTTCAGGGTGTTGGAAAGATTATGTCGGCTAAAAAATGTGTAGTATGGACTTTCCCAGCGGTCCAGTGGTTAAGAATCTGCTTGCTAAAGCAAGGGACACGGGTTCAATTCCTGGGCCGGGAAGGTTGGACGTCCAGTGGGGCACCACAGCTACTGAGCCCATGTGCCCTAGAGCCTGCGCTCCACGAGAGAAGCCACCACAGTGAGAAGTCTTCCCACCGCAGCTAGAGAAAGTCCTCACACACAGCAAAGAAGAGGCAGCATGGCCAAAAATAAACAAATTTTTAAAAAGATATAGTCTTTGAACTCTAGTGTAAAAGTGAGTATGATGTATCTATCAAGCATAAAAATTTCATAGACAATAAAACATTTTACACTGCAGGGAACATTTGTTCAAACTCAGCGATTCTTGGAACTGCTACAAAATGTAGGATTTGACAACCAGTTTTACAAGAACCGGGTCCAATCCCTTCACACATCCGAAAGTCAGACAGCTGTAAGAACCCCCAGCAGCATTAAGTGAAGTGAGATACTATAAACACAGATTAGTGTCATTTGTCCAGGCCATTGTGAGGTTTTCTTTAGATTAAAAAAAAGCAAAACAGATGATAGAATGGCAGAGAACAAAAAGGTAAGAGGAAAAAAATGCCTGGAACAAGGAGGCCTTTCAAACCTATGTCTGTTTATTAATAGAAACAAATATTGAGAAATGTGGGTGATGTGAAGCAAACTTTTTCAAAGAAAAGCGTTCCTTCCTGCCAGAGTTTTCTGCAGTAGACAGGGATGAAAGGAAGAGGTGAGGAGTCCTCTTGGCGTTTCAGAGGCCAACAGTGTGTGCACGCTCAGTTGCGTAAGACTCTTTGTGACCGCATGGACTGTAGCCCCCCAGGCTCCTCTGTCTGTGGGATTTCCCAGTCAAGAATACCAGAGTGGGTTTCCATTTCCATCTTCACCAGATCTTCCCAACCCAGGAATCGAACTCACATCTCTTGCATCTCCTGCATTGACAGGTGGATTCTTTACCACTGGCACCACCAGGGAAGCCCACAGTAGATTTAGGAAAAGCTTTTACTGTAAAGATTCATTCTTCCTCCCTTCCTTCCTCCCCGTCTCTCTCCCCTCTTCCCTTCCTTCCCCCCATTCCTTCTTTCTTTATTTTTATGGAAATGGGAGCAACATGCTTGGCCAACACGACTTAAAGGGAGAGATGGGCAAATGCAGCAATGGTGAAGGTCTTAACTCTTTGAGGTGGGTGATTTCCTCCAAGACAGTAGCTTAGTTTCTGCCACAGAGGATAATGTCCCAGGAATTTCCCAGAGGCCTATCCACTCCCAGACACCAGATGTCATCTTCTCTCTGCCACTTCCACCACCTGTACTTTGAGATGAGCTGGGCAGAGGTGCTTCTGTGTCTGGGCTCCGAGTACCTACAGGCTTACTTAGGAGAATGGGCTGAACCAGAACACAGAAGCTTGAGATTTCTGCACAGAGAAAGTGCCTACAGTGTTTTATCAATATCTGATGCACATTCAGTGTTTTATGAACTGGATTGAGGAAATGTCCTATCATTGTACTGGTCCTTAGAGTTCAAAATCAAGAGCTCCTACATTATTTATTACTCAGTAGATATGAGAGTACCCGCTATCTGCCAGGCACTGCACTGGGTATGGACACACAGCGTGAAAGTGAAGTGGCTCAGTCGTGTCCGACTCTTTGCGACCCCATGGACTGCAGCCCACCAGGCTCCTCCGTCCATGGGATTTTCCAGGCAAGAATACTGGAGTTGGTTGCCATTTCCTTCTCCAGGAGATCTTTCTGACCCAGGGATTGAACCCAGGTCTCCCACATTGTAGGCAGATGCTTTACCATCTGAGCCACCAGGGAAATCTGAGATTTACATTTTACAACAACAAAAGGCAGACATGGTCTACACTGAAGAGTGGCTTGTTTCCTAATTAACACAAAGACTGAAAATCATCCCACCTGAAAAATTCAAACCACAAACTCATTCCTTCCATACAACACCCTCTAACTCCTGTTACGCTTTCAGCACTTCCTTCTTCCACACCTGCCCTGCCTGATGTCCTAGCTCCTTCTTGGCCTTCTGAATTTTAAAAGCAGTAAAATGAAAAATTTTTTTCTGAAATAAAATAATTTTTTTGACTTAAGAAAGCTAAGAAAAGTAAAAGCCTTGGGAAAAAACCTTTGTGTGACATGAGCCCTTGACATTAACTAATAAATATTTCTTGAAAACTTATAGTTGATAAGAATTGGGCTAAGGCTGAGATAGATCCTCCTTCCTAGACCATATATTCTGAGAGACATTCAGTGCTTTTTTCCCCTTTGAAAAGAAGCACTAAAACTAAGTTCTCTAAAACCCCCATATTGAAGAAATTTTCTTATGAAAATGATGCTGTGTCCTTTGTTCCAATAACCAGTTATTGTGGCCCTTGTTGGCCGCCATGCAGACAACGTGTGCAATATTGCTATTTGACACATTTTTCAAATATTCAACTTCCTGGAAGAAAAATACTTAAAAGAGGGCCTGGAGTTTGTTGTTTTTGTTGTTTGTTTGTATTGGGTAAGGAGGGGTGAACAGGCTATTTCCAAGGGAGAACTTGAAATGGTGTTTATCTAAAGCCCTTCCTTGCAGGAATAATAGGAGCTGATCTGTCAGATAAGTGCATTCCTAATACCTATTGGCTAGGGAAAATAAGCAGGTATCCCAAGCTGGCTTGCTTTTTTTAAGTTTTTTTAAAATGAAGATTTGATGGATAGCATGAGAGAAAGGGAGGGGTGTGGGAGAAGTTGGGAGATTTATATACTATTGATACATATATACTATTGATACTATATATAAAATAGATCATTAATGAGAACATACTGTAGAGCACAGGGAACTCTACTTAACGGACTGAATGGGAAGGAAGTCCAAAAGGGAAGCGATGTATGTGTATGTATGTCTGATTCATTTTGCTGTGCAGCAGAAACTAACACATTATAAAGCAACTATACTCCAATAAAAATTAATTAAAAAATAAAATGAAGCTCCATTTTATAACTTCAAGATAATGTGTTAAAATAGTCAAATTAATAGTTGCTATTAATGTATGTTGACTAAACAGTGGGAAAGAACAGTGGGAAAGAAGTTCACAGTAATAGAATATTTCTCACCTGTATCAGTTGACCCATAATCATGATATCTGTACAGTATCATTACACTCTAAATCTTCAGATAGATTAAACAGCATCATAAAAATATAAGAAACAATATGCAAGTGCACGGAGATCCAACCAGTCCCTCCTAAAGGAAATCAATCCTGACTATTCGTTGGAAGGACTGACACTGAAGCTGAAGTTCCAATTTGATGCCAAGAGCCAACTCATTGGAAAAGAACCTGATGCTGGGAAAGATTCAAGGCAGGAGAAGGGGACAACAGAGGATGAGATGGTTGGATGGCATCACCGACTTAATGGACATGAGTTTGAGCAAACTCCAGGAGATAGTGAAGGATAGGGAAACCTGGCGTGCTGCAGTCCATGGGGTCGCAAAGAGTTACTGAGTAACTGAATAAGAGAGAATGCAAGTGAAATTCTCTGAAATCTTTGAAGATCATAGCTTGAGGCAGAAAGGATTCACAGAGAAGGCACAGCAGCCTTCAGGCTTGTGTTTACCATAGACACACCTTCAAATGAATGATTGTGTTTGGGGAGCCCATTATTTTGTTAATGCTCTCAAGCTCTTTTTTTTTTTTTTTTTTAACTTCTTCTTGAAATAAAAGAGAATAATGTTTTTACCAAAAATATTTACCAGTAAATGGGAAACTTAAGTGATTCCCAAAGAAAACCAATTTCCAAAAACCCTTAAAGCCTCTATTATTAGGCAAACAAACACTATACAGAGATTCCATCCCTCTGCCATCCTCAAGAACCCCTTTGGGGGTTGGCAACAAAGCACACTGAGAAAGTAACTTTGGTCTCTGGGTGTGCATGGGGTGCCAAGGGGAAGACTGTCTCCTGCAGTCTTCGTCCCTATGTTATAAATCCTTTACTATATAAATTAAGAAAATAATCAGAACTTTTGGTGGGGTTGGGGGAGATTTCTTTCTGCCAGATAAATGGGTAACCACATCTACTAACCACAGGCAATATTTATCCATAAAGTCACTTGTGATGAAACCATTCTCTAGGTTAAAAGATCATTTTCTCCCTTCCTCCCTCCCTCCCTCCCTTCCTTCTTTTCCACCTTTCTTTCTTCCTTTTTTTTTTTTCTTCATGAACTTTAGTTACTTTATGCTGGGCCTCCGCTGATGGGAGTTGGCTTTCTCTAGTTGCAAGGAGAGGGAGCTCCTCTTTGCTGTGGGGTGTGGCCTTTTCACTGCAGTGGCTTCTCTTGTTGGGGAGCACGGGCTCTAGGTGCCCGGGCTTCAGTAGTTGTAGCATGCAGGCTTACTAGTTGTGGTGCATGGACTTAGTTGCCCGGTGGCTGTGGGATCTTCCCAGCCCAGGGGTCGAACCCATGTCCCCTGCATTAGCAGGTGAATTCTCAACCATTGGACCACCAGGAAAGCCCAGTGAACTTTTACTGAGCATTTACTCCTGTGCTATGCTAGGAGCTGGAGGTACAGACAGGAATGTGGCAGCCCTTGCTCTCTGAGATCTCTTTCCAGAGAAAAACAAATAATAGGAGCATAAAGGCATGAACACATACTGACCTTGAGGATCTGGTGATGGAAGAAGATGGAATCATGGAAGAAAAGTTAATAGTTAAATTAAAGATTAAAAATTATAGAAAATTATCAATGAGAAAAGTGGAGAATAACTGATCTAGGCAGAGACTAAAACACACTCTATTTTTTTTTTCCTGGTAAAGTTATAAATAGGAATAATATTCATAACTGTGCTAATCTGTCCTGGGAAGATATTGGGAACCTTAGCTCGGACATTTAGACAGTTTGAACATACTCAATATTCAAAATCACATTTTAAATTCTTTACATGCATTCTCTTTCCAAAAGAATTTCAAGGCAGCTTATAAAATATATAATAGAAAGCATGAATAGATGAAGCAAGAAATGTAAGAATATTCCTAAATATTAGGGATATGAAATAAAGCTTACAGCCTGCATGCTGCATGGGTCTTTGACAGTTAGTGGAGATGGTCAGCCAATAGAGTATCAAGTCTCCTCCTTACCATATGCTAAACACAATCAGGCACAATGATCATAGAGTCCATAAAATAAAGTCCTGCCAGAGTTTCTCCCACAAATATGTAAAGAGGACCATAGTGGAGTGTGATGGTTTTGCTGCCTGGCACTCATCCACTCTGACTCTGAAAACTAAACATAATTTTCCTCTCGGGGGGCCATCTTCTACTCACCCATGATCTATGTGCATCTTCTGGATTTGACTCCAGCCTCCCCCTTGACCAGAAGTTGAATGGTGACAAGACCATTGCATGCACTGCATTCCCCTGGCTACAGGGATTGGTTCGGAGATAAGCATGTGACCTAATCAGAGCTAATCTGGACTCAGTCAGACCATGTGGACTTCTGGAAAGAGATTCTAAACTTGAACATGAGAAAGTGTGAGTCCTGGAGCTCCCGCTGAAGCTATTGAGAGATCTCAAGAGCAGAGCTTATCTGAGAATGGGGTCAAGATGGAATGAGAGAAAGTAAATCCTGCTGACATCTTTTGTGCATGGATCTAACCATCCTTGAAGCACATTTAGACTTTTCAATTCCATGAGCCAGTAATTTCCAACTTTGCTTTAGCCAGTTTGTGCTGCACTGTTTATTATCTAATGATGTTATATGGTGGAGCAGAAAACATTTCCAACAAAGTCATTATAGTAAACACACAAGATCTGTAAAACTTTCTCATACCCTCAATGCAACCTAATTGCTAAATGCCAGATCATAGCAAAGGGTTTCCCTGGTGGCTCAGCAGTAAAGAATTTGCCTGCAATGCAGGAGCCGCAGGAGATGTGCATTCAATCCCTGGGTAGGGAAGATTCTCTGGAGAAGGGCATGGCAACCCACTCCAGTATTCTTGCCTGGAGAATCCCATGGACAGAAGAGCCTGGCGGGCTACAGTCCATAGGGTTGCACTGAGTCAGACAGGACTGAAGTGACAGCATGCACACAAAGCATAGTAAAGTCAGTTCTAAATGGAAGCAAAGCAACGTGGACACAAACGATAATGGTGATGTGAGCCAGAATATAGATACACTTTACATTCTTCACAAAATTGCCAATGAATATTCTATCTTGACACTACAATTACAATATGAAGCAAGAGTTTTCTAATGGGAAAACTATTAGTGTCAGTTCAGTTCAGTCACTCAGCCGTGTCCGACTCTTTGCGACCCCATGAATCGCAGCACGCCAGGCCTGCCTGTCCATCACCAACTCCCGGAGTTCACTCAGACTCACGTCCATCGAGTCAGTGATGCCATCCAGCCATCTCATCCTCTGTCGTCACCTTCTCCTCCTGCCCCCAATCCCTCCCAGCATCAGAGTCTTCCAAAGAGCCAACACTTTGCATGAGGTGGCCAAAGTACTGGAGTTTCAGCTTTAGCATCATTCCTTCCAAAGAAATCCCAGGGCTGATCTCCTTCAGAATGGACTGGTTGGATCTCCTTGCAGTCCAAGGGACTCTCAAGAGTCTTCTCCAACACCACAGTTCAAAAGCATCAATTCTTTGGTGCTCAGCCTTCTTCACAGTCCAACTCTCACATCCATACATGACCACAGGAAAAACCATAGCCTTGACTAGACGAACCTTTGTTGGCAAAGTAATGTCTCTGCTTTTGAATATGCTACCTAGGTTACTCATAACTTTCCTTCCAAGGAGTAAGCGTCTTTTAATTTCATGGCTGCAGTCACCATCTACAGTGATTTTGGAGCCCAGAAAAATAAAATCTGGCACTGTTTCCACTGTTTCCCCATCCATTTCCCATGAAGTGATGGGACCAGATGCCATGAGCTTAGTTTTCTGAATGTTGAGCTTTAAGCCAACTTTTTCACTCTCCATTTTCACTTTCATCAGGAGGCTTTTGAGTTCCTCTTCTCTTTTTGCCATAAGGGTGGTGTCATCTGCATATCTGAGGTTATTGATATTTCTCCCGGCAATCTTGATTCCAGTTTGTGTTTCTTCCAGTCCAGCGTTTCTCATGATGTACTATGTATATAAGTTAAATAAGCAGGGTGACAATATACAGCCTTGATGTACTCCTTTTCCTATTTGGAGCCAGTCTGTTGTTCCATGTCCAGTTCTAACTGTTGCTTCCTGACCTGCATACAAATTTCTCAAGAGGCAGGTCAAGTGGTCTGCTATTCCCATCTCTTTCAGAATTTTCCACAGTTTATTGTGATCCACACAGTCAAAGGCTTTGGCATAGTCAATAAAGCAGAAATAGATGCTTTTATGGAACTCTCTTGCTTTTTCCATGATCCAGCAGATGTTGGCAATTTGATCTCTGGTTCCTCTGCCTTTTCTAAAACCAGCTTGAACATCTGGAAGTTCACGGTTCACATACTGCTGAAGCCTGGCTTGGAGAATTTTGAGCATTACTTTACTAGCGTGTGAGATGAGTGCAATTGTGCAGGAGTTTGAGCATTCTTTGGCATTGCCTTTCTTTGGGATTGCAGTGAAAACTGACCTTTTCCAATCCTGTGGCCACTGCTGAGTTTTCCAAATTTGCTGGCATATTGAGTGCAGCACTTTCACAGTGTCATCTTTCAGGATTTGGAATAGCTCAACTGGAATTCCATCACCTCCACTAGCTTTGTTCGTAGTGATGCTTTCTAAGGCCCACTTGACTTGACATTCCAGGATGTGTGGCTCTAGGTCAGTGATCACACCATCGTGATTATCTGGGTCACGAAGATCTTTTTTGTACATTTCTTCTGTGTATTCTTGCCATCTCTTCTTAGTATCTTCTGCTTCTATTAGATCCATACCATATCTGTCCTTTATCAAGCCCATCTTTGCATAAAGTGTTCCCTTGGTATCTCTAATTTTCTTGAAGAGATCTCTAGTCTTTCCTATTCTGTTGTTTTCCTCTATTTCTTTGCATTGATCACTGAGGAAGGCTTTCTTATCTCTTCTTGCTATTCTTTGGAACTCTGCATTCAGATGCTTATATCTTTCCTTTTCTCCTTTGCTTTTCACTTCTCTTCTTTTCACAGCTATTTGTAAGGCCTCCCCAGACAGCCATTTTGCTTTTTTGCATTTCTTTTCCATGGGAATGGTCTTGATCCCTGTCTCCTGTACAATGTCACGAACCTCATTCCATAGTTCATCAGGCACTCTGTCTATCAGATCTAGGCCCCTATATCTATTTCTCACTTCCACTGTATAATCATAAGGGATTTATTTAGGTCATACCTGAATGGTCTAGTGGTTTTCCCTACTTTCTTCAATTTAAGTCTGAATTTGGCAATAAGGAGTTCATGATCTGAGCCACAGTCAGCTCCTGGTCTTGTTTTTGCTGACTGTATAGAGCTGTTAAGTGTAGCTATACCATATTACTTGGAGAAGGCAATGGCAACCCACTCCAGTACTCTTGCCTGGAAAATCCCATGGACAGAGGAGCCTGGTGGGCTGCAGTCCATGGTGTCGCAAAGAGTCAAACACAACTGAGCGACTTCACTTTTACTTTTCACTTTCATGCATTGGAGAAGGAAATGGCAACCCACTCCAGTGTTCTTGCCTGGAGAATCCCAGGGATGGCGGAGCCTGGTGGGCTGCCCTCTATGGGGTCGCACAGAGTTGAACACGACTGAAGTGACTTAGCAGCAGCATAGCATATTACTAATTAAGAGATAGAGTGTAAACTTTGGCAATCAATGAATACTCTCTAATTAGGACAGACAGCTGGCCCTCTATATCCATGGATTCTGTACCTGTGGATTATACCAATCTCAGATCAAGAATATTAAACAACAATTCCAGAAAGTTCTAAAAAGCAAAACTTGAATTTGCTGCATGCCAGCAACCATTTACATAGTATGTACATAGCTGTATTTACAATTATTTACATGGTATTTACACTGTATTAAGTATTATAAGTAATCTAGAGATGCTATAAAGTATACTGGAGGATGTGCATAGTTCAGTTCAGTCGCTCAGTCATGTCCGACTCTTTGAGACCCCATGAACTGCAGCACTCCAGGCCTCCCTGTCCATCACCAACTCCCGGAATTTACCCAAATCCATGTCCATTGAGTCAGTGATGCCATCCATCCATCTCATCCTCTGTTGTCCCCTTCTCCTCCTGTCCTCAATCTTTCCCAGCATCAGGGTCTTTTCAAATGAGTCAGTTGAAATCAGGTGGCCGAAGTATTGGAGCTTCAGCTTCAACATCATTCCTTCCAATCAACACCCAGGACTAATCTCCTTTAGGATGGATTGGTTGGATCTCCTTGCAGTCCAAAGGACTCTCAAGAGTCTTCTCCAACACCACAGTTCAAAAGCATCAATTCTTCGGCTCTCAGCCTTCTTCACAGTCCAACTCTCACATCCATACATGACCACTGGAAAAACCATAGCCTTGACGGGACAGACCTTTGTTGACAAAGTAATGTCTCTGCTTTTGAATATGCTATCTATGTTGGTCATAACTTTCCTTCCAAGGAGTAAGTGTCTTTTAATTCATGGCTGCAGTCACCATCTGCAGTGATTTTGGAGCCCAAAAAAATAAAGTCAGCCACTATACCATTTTATATGGGTCTTGAGCATCCTTGGATTTTGTATCTGCAGAGGTTCTGAAACCAATCCCCTTCAGATATGGAGGACAACTGTATTTCTAGAGTCAGCCTTCCAGAGTTCAAATTCCTTTTCTGTCACATTTCTCACCTGCATCAGTTTTCTCACCTGAAAAATGGAGATTATTGTATCATCTGCCACAGAGTTGCTATGAGGACAGAATGAGTATGTGGTTGTAAAGTGACTTAAATCATGCCTAGCACATGCTTAGCACTCACAAAATGTTTTAAAACCGTTATTTTATCATTATCACAGCCTTGCAGAGAATCCTTAAGGGCAAGACCACTCAAACAGTTTCGGGTCCACTCTTTGCTGTTCAGTTGCCTAGTTGTTTCCAACTCTTCGCGACCCCAGGGACTGCAGTTTTCCAAGCTTCTCTGTCCCTCACCCTCTCCCAGAGTTTGCTCAAAATTCACTCTAACATCCCCCAAAATTGATGAGCTAGTCCCCAAAGTTCTGTCATAGATCATATCCCTAGTTATTTACATGGGAACATTTACAAAGCCTAGACTTACCAATTGGGGAAAGACTTACCATGCAGGGAAAATGCCACCCACAGAACGTCTGATTTTCGGGAAAGCAACTTCCTGATGACACAGATGTAAGACAGAGTAGCTGCAAAATGGACCCCAGGTAACACAATCAGGATAAAGTGAGCAGAGCTATAGAACTGTCAGGATATGTTGGTCAGAAAAAAATGTTTTGGTTTAGGGTGTGATCTGGTATCATATTTCTGACAATAATTAAATAACTGAATCCGTTGTTGAGGCCGCCACAAGTACGTGACAGCCACTGGCAGATCCATGTGACACCGGGTGCATTGCTTAATCTCGCTACACCTCAGTCTCCTGGGGGTCACAGGGCACAATGTCTGCCAGGTGCTTAGCACAGGGCCCCGGACCCAACCCAAGCTCAGTGTCTCAGGTGGAGACTGAGTCTAGTTGCACAGAACAGAAATCACAGCAAACGGGGTCTTCAACCTCTGGCGTTCCTTTTTCTCTCCACAAATAAGAAATCTGAAGGTTGGTGGCCCAGGACTGGCCTAGAGGCTTGAGAAGGCAGAAGCCAGGTCTCTGTGACTCTCTGGGCCTTCCTGTCACCTATGGTCACCGGATGGCTGCCACAGCCATCACACCTACGCTTCAAGCTTTAAGCAGGACCATGAGTGTTTAAGGTCTATTCGTTTTGTAATAGGGGGAGAATTGATATGGTAGGTTTCACTGCAGTTAGCTATTACTCATCTAGCAATTTATCACACCAGATCTTCTTAATAGCCATGGAGGCAAGCATGGGAAATGGCTCCATTTTACAGATATGGAAACTGAGACTAGAGACGTGAAGAAATCTACCCAAGGCCATACAGTCGTAAGTGGCAGAAATAGGCTTCTGACTCAGACTACCATTCTTCTAGCTCTGAGCTGGTAACCCTTTCCAGCATACGATACCGCCACAGGGGACAATTCTTTGTCAGAGGCACTTGGATGAGTTTTAAGACTATAAAGGGGCCAGTGGAAGATAATATCATTACATGTAAATTAAGGTACCGTGCTGTGAAATACTCTGAGCATCTCAGAGTCTAGGTGAAGAGGAGAGCGAGGGGTAGAACTTACAGATTAAGGTGGGAAGTAAATGAGAATCATACATGAACCATCTACAAAGTCATCAACGAAAATCAGATAGCATGATAAGCAGATGAAAATCTAAAGAGCAGAGAAAGAGTTGTAATTATGCCTCTGTTTTCCTTCAAAATATAGTTTGAAGAATAATCTGTGTGTGTGCATGTGTGCATAGATGAACATGCATTCATGTGTGTATCCACATGCTTGATAATAGATACAATCATGTGAATAAAATCGGAAGTAACACCAGATTGTGTTCTAGATTAATAAAAGCTTTCAGCCCATGTAGATTTTTATGTAAAATATTCTATATTAAAATAGATTTCCCATATGGTATGATATATATACATGATTTAAGCAACTTTTAACATTTAAATATATATCTTATATGAAATGACCCCACAGTAATAAAATCCATTTTTGTGTATTTTAAAAGAAGGGTAAAAAAAAGAGGACTATTACAGAAATTATCATAAAAATTAACCTTCCAGAAATTAAAGTTTAATCAAAGCATTTCTTCAGTGATAAAAACAACTAGCATGATAGAAGGAATGGTAGACATTTTAACCTAAGAAAGCACCTGAAGCGGAATTATGGTTTCATTTTTTGTTTCCTCATCTGTAAAATGGGGATATTTGCCTCAGAGTTGTTTTGAGAATTAGATTTAATAATGTTTACAAAGTCCTTAGCACAGTGTCTGGCATATATAGAATATCCAACATTAGTAAATTTCCTTATTTCAGTAAATCTATTTAATTTTTCTTATCTTTAAAGAATTGGCAAAAAGTTCTCAAATGCTGGCATTAGGATTTTTATTTTAAAGCATTAAGTTATTTAATAAGGTTGAAATTCCAAAAGGTTTATCTTCTTACTTACTCTGCTGCTGCTGCTGCTAAGTTCCTTCAGTCGTGTCCAACTCTGTGCGACCCCATAAATGGCAGCCCACCAGGCTCCCCCATCCCTGGGATTCTCCAGGCAAGAACACTGGAGTGGGTTGCCATTTCCTTCTCCAATGCATGAAAGTGAAAAGTGAAAATGAAGTCCCTCAGTCGTGTCCAACTCCTAGCGACCCCATGGACTGTGGCCTACCAGGCTCCTCCATCCATGGGATTTTCCAGGCAAGAGTACTGGAGTGGGGTGCCGTTGCCTTCTCTGTCTTACTTACTCTAATGGCTACTAAAAGGAAAGCTAGGCTTAGAAATAATTCCATGGATATATTTTGTAAAATTAAACTGCAACATTACTTCTCTAAGTTTCAAAACATACTTATTTTAACGCTACAGTTGCCTTGGAACTTAAACACCACTGTCCATTTTTATCAGGTAAGAAACCAAGAATTACTCATACTATAGAACTTTAACAAACTGTCACTGCCTCTTGGTTATGTCATGGTACTTACTTGTGCTTAAATCCTGTGAGCTGCCATCTTGACCTCTCAGTGGTCAGTGTCCATATGAAAATTATCATTAGGCATAAATGCTTCAGCCAGTTCCTATTACTTTATACAAAGCAGGGAGTTCTGTTCCAGTAAGAGCTGAACTTCCAAAGATTTCGTTTAATCTAAGTAGTAACCTTCATGTTGCATGTTCAGTCACTTAGTTGTGTCCGACTCTTTGCAACCCTATGGACTACAGCCCTCCAGACTCCTCTGTCCATGGGACTCTCCAGGCAAGAATACTTGTGGGTTACCGTTTCCTTCTCTTGGGGATCTTCCAGACCCAGGGATTGAACCCACGTCTCCTGCATTGCAGGAGGATTCTTTACCACTGAGCCACCTGGGAAGCCCAATCTTGATGTTACAGACCTGGAAACTCAATATATACTATTAAAATCTCTTCTTGCTTTGCTTATGGATTTATTTCTTCAACCAGTAAGTTAGAGGTGCTTTCTTTTCCAGTGATTGGGAATGTTTCCAACAGATTTCATGAAATATTTCTTCCAAGGCAAGTGAGATTTCCAACTAATTGGAATAAAAATCCTGTCAAAAGAATGTGCCATGTTTCACAGAAAACAGGACTTGAATTGTTAGGAAACATTAGCCTTATTAATATTTTATTTTTTGTTGCTGTCAAGGGCACTGGGAACTCCAGTCTTTCACAGAGGAATTCCTAGCTTCTAAGTGAGCCTGCCTCCAGGCTGGAATAATTTAGTCACCTGACTTTCCTGTAACTTTTATTATTTTTGGCTTCGTGAAGCAGCATTCATGCACAAGTGGCCCTTTCCATGCCCTGAAAGTTCTTTTGGAGGACACTGAAAATCTTTTTTCTACTTCTCTGCATGAAGTGTGAAAAAATCGCTGATCGTACCCAGGGCTCATATACTAATAATAGATACAGTTGGGATTCTGATTTTGTTATTATTTGTTGCAAATAGTTTTGGGTTTAACATTGTTTCTTGGTTTAGCAAGAGATAGCTGTCCCTTAAAACTAACTTATTAGATCTGGTCTGGTACTGTTTTTGATAATTATGGTGAGGAAAACATTGTAAATTATCCTAGAGTCAAATCCACTATAATTGTTATGGAAGGTCACTTGCATTATTTAAAACACTGAGTTAGTTACACTTAAAAAAGATACTAGGAGTGCATAAATTTCATGTACTAAACGACAGGCCACATTCATATAATGATTTTTAATATCCATTCACATCAACTAGAAAGTGTGTTATTTCCACACACTTATATTTGTTTGTTCTTGAAAACTGGAGGGAGGTGGGGAGCATCAGAAAGTTTCCACAATTTTCCCTGAGTTATTTAAATTCACTTCCTGTACAATGAAGGCCCCATGACATTTCCAGAGCTGCTGTTTATTTTGGGATGTGAGGGATGTTAAAATTCTTTGTGCTTAAACCACAATATTTATGAATGGCATGAGACAACTCAGGGCAGGGTGTAAGTGGTCAGACAATCCTTACCGGAAGGAAAAAGGCTATTGCATTATCGGAGTCGAGGGCAGGCAAATCCACCTGGGTTGGCAAGCTGGGTAGAGGCTGCCAAGGAAGACTGACATCTGTGTTCCCTCTCCGAAGGAACAACATGTCTCTGTCTTCTCACGTAAAGGGGCGCTTACGAGTTCATACACTCGTTACACCCTTTTACACAAAGGAGAATGCCTGCTACACGGATGTTCAATGAAAACAGCTTGTATGTCTCAACCATCTCATACTATTTATTTCTGACTATTCTATCTGTATGTTTCACCACAGTTATTTCCCTGAACTCACTGCCTTAGTGCGTGCATGCTCAATCGTGTCCTTTGCTACCCCATGAACTGTAGCCCACCAGTCTCCTCTGTCCATGGGATTTTCCAGGCAAGAATACTGTGGCAGGTTGCCATTTTTTTCTCTAGGGGATCTTCCCAACCCAGGGATCAAACCCTGATCTCTTGCGTCTCCTGCATTGTAGGCGGATTCTTTACCGCTGAGCTACCTGGGAAGCCCAATATCTCATTGTAATAGAAACAAAGAATTACTTTCTTTTTTTCTTTTTTCTTGAGGTATAATAGTTTCAGATGCGTGACATAATGACTCGATATTTGTATACATTGTAAATGACCTCCATAATACATCTAGTTAACATCCATCCCCATACATCATTTTCCTTCATACATTTCTTTCTTTAAAAATAGAAAATAAACAAAGAAAACCACTTATCTAAGTCATATACTAAATTCCTAGAAACATCCCTTGCCCTTCAACCGCTTTTACTCTTATGGTAAGTGAAAAATGATCATCTCAATTACATATTAAAATATGGTGAACTTCAAATTAGAATATAACAGGGGTAACCTAGTTCTTTATTTTGAATTCTAAGGCCTTTTTCATTTTCAAATGAGGATTTCAATATATTTAAGACCAATATGAAAATGTTCCTGATGAATTTAAGGTTTTTGCTTCACTTTAGAAAGAATACAGAGATGAAGCAGGGAGGTTAACACAGTAAAGTGAGAATTTATTTAAGCAAGAATACACTCTCAGAGGAAGAGTGGGCAGAAGGGTGGGGAGCTGCTACTCTGGGTTTCTTTGGCAAGCTGGTTATGAGGGGTGTACAAATGAAGGGGTGGAATATTCACCAGGGAAGGAGGGGTTTGGGGTAATATTCCCTGATTTTCATCCCAGCTCCTTCGGTCTGAGGGGAGGAGGGATTTTTGTCCTTATTTAGCTTAGATCAGAAGTGTCATAGCATCAATGTGTGATGAGTACTCCTTATCCGCAAGACTAATTTATTGCAATGAGAGCAAATGAGCAACAGATTACATCCAGATACAGGAGGTTCCCCAGCTTCCCATGTGGCTCAGTGGTGAGGAACCTGCCTACAGGAGACTCAGGTTTGATCCCTGGGTTGGGAAGATTCCCTGGAGAAGGAAATGGCAAGCCACTCCAGTATTCTTGCCTGGGAAATCCCATAGACAGAGGAGCCTGGCGGGCTACAGTCCTTGGGGTCACAAAGAGTCAGACACAACTGAGCGACTAAACAAAATAAAACAAAAAAGAGCATTCACTACTTGCATACCCTGTAGGATGTGAAGGCTGGGAAGTCCTAGGTCTTACCTGCAGGGGCCACACTCTCATTGGGCAGCTCTGAAAAACTCAGCAAAGTTCAGTCCTTAAAGCACCGTAGAAGAACAAGAAGAAGAAACAGTTGTTCAGTCCTGTCTGACTCTTTGTGAGTCCATGAAATTCTCGAGGCCAGAATACTGAAATGGGTAGCCTTTCCCTTCTCCAGGGGATCTTCTCAACCCAGGGCTCAAACTCAGGTCTCTGACATTGCAGGTGGATTCTTTACCAGCTGAGCCACCAGGGAAGCCCAAGAAAACCAGAGTGGGTAGCCTAGCCCTTCGCCAGGTGATCTTCCCGACCCAGAAATCGAACCGGGGTCTACCTGCATTGCAGGCGGATTCTTTACCAACTGAGCTACCAGGGAAGCCCTGAGGCACCATAGGTGAAGGATAAATACCTAGCAACGTCTTCAAGGCCCAGCAGCGCAGGCAGCCAGGCCCAGCTCGGCTAGCCCCTCCATGCTGGTCTCGCTCTGCCTTCCTCCCGCCACAGGCCCTACGCAGAATGCTGGCTCCATCGACAGGGCTCTCCTCCTAGCTGGCTCCATCGACAGGGCTCTCCTCCTACTCCACACAGGAGCGTTCCCCGTCCTTCACGAAGCCCCAGCCCCAGCCCATTTCCTCAGGGCAGTTCTCCTTCACCCAGAGCATGGAGCAGGTCTTTTCTTACACAGCTTCAGAGGACAGTAGTCCTTTATTCCAGAGCACTGGCTCATCTCATAATCCTACGGTCACTGCAGGGATTGTCTGAGGAGTGTGTGTCTCCTCTACTCGATTTTAAACTCCATGACAGATAAACTATATCTTCTTTTCAGTTCCAGTCATATCTCCAGCTATCTATTACATAGAAGTTTACACAGGAAAACACACAGAAAAATTTTGGTTTTGTTGAATTATTTTCCCTCAGTAGGAAAGAAAAAAAAAAAAAATCCCACACATTATTATAACCATATGAATCTACTGCCAGGGTAGCTTGTTAATAAAATAAGTTCGAGAAAATATTTTTAAATCAAAAGAAGGAAAATGTTTGTAGAATCATAGAATCTTAGGCTGGAAGGGACGCTGTAGAGGCCAATCAATCCACCCCTGTTTCACTCTATTCCTGTTGAACTTATGAATCGTTGCTGCTGTTCAATCACTCAGTCGTGTCTGACTCGAGACCACATGGACGGTGGCATGCCAGGCCTCCCTATTCCTCACCATCTCCCAGAGTTTGCCCAAGTTCATGTCTGTTGGTGATGCCATCCAACCATCTCATCTTCTGTCTCCCCCTTCTCCTACTGTCCTCAATCTTTCCCAGCATTAGCGTCTTTTAACTTTTTTTAGAAGAACTGTTTATGTTAAAGTGTTGAAGAATTGAAACCAAATATATCCTCAGTTCTTCAAAGACTGATCTCTGTATAAAGCATTTTGTACAATGCTGGATTAACAGTAATAATTGTAATTATTATAATTAAAGTAGTAGTATTATCAGAAAATCTATAATTCTGGGTCGTCCAGATGACCATTTTTGCCTTGCGGTCGCAAATCTTGCCTTGCAGCCCCATTAGTGTGGTCTTTGCCATGTCTCTCACATCTGGTCTTTCTTCTCTTTTCCCACGATCTTTAAAACAAAACCGTGTTTATTTTTAAGCCATTGACTGCATTTTAAAGCTCTCATTGAAGTGTCTTAACACTCTTTATCCCAAAGAGGGCACCAATTTCTCATGAAACATAGTAACAGTATTTCCCAAAATTCACTTGCTCCCAGTAGTTTTTAAATTTCACAGCTGCCATAATTTTATCCAGAAAGGCTGTTCCAGTGGCATGTTTATATAAATTAAGTCCTATTGTGCGAATGCTAATTAAAGTGTTTTGCTTCTTCAGAGAAAAGCCACACTATTGCTGTTAAATAAGTTGAAGTTACCTTTTTTTTTTATTTGGGGTAGCAACATCAAATTAAATATTAAATGGGATTTTTTAAAATGTTTGTTTACAATCTACAAGCTTTAGGGTGTGTTTCCATGCTTTGTTGTTGTTCAGTCTAGGTCGTGTCTGACTCTTTTCCACCCCACAGACTGTAGCCCACCAGGCTCCTCTGTCCATGGGATTTCCCAGGCAAGAGTACTGGAGTGGGTTGCCATTTCTTTCTTCAGGGGATCTTCTCAACCCTGGGATCGAACCCCCATCTGCTGTTGGGCAGGCAGATTCTTTACCACTGAGCCACCTGGGAAGCCTGTTTCCATTCTACTACTGGCTTAAAGAATGAGTGGTGGAGCAATATAGCTCAGACCTTATGTGTGGGAAGTTAATAGGTTACCACGGGTAGGGGGGGTGTCTGCTGGTTTTGAGTTTTCTTGGCCATAGCTGGAAATGTTCCTATTTTGAACACTCTGTACTGTATGCAGTATGACTGTGAATAGAGGAGGTAATGTGGTTTCTCATCTCAGCCTCAACTAGTCCTTCATGTTGAGGCCCTGTGCTTCGTGTACATTTTCTCAGGAGAATGGTGTGCCAAAGAAGTGCTGAAGTGCTGGTGGGCTTCATGAATTCAGGTGATGGAAGTACAAGGAAATACAATAGTGGTAATGTACTATCAGATCAGATCAGATCAGTCGCTCAGTCGTGTCCGACTCTGCGACCCCATGAATCGCAGCACGCCAGGCCTCCCTGTCCATTACCAACTCCTGGAGTTCACTCAGACTCACGTCCATCGAGTCAGTGATGCCATCCAGCCATCTCATCCTCTGTCGTCCCCTTCTCCTCTTGCCCCAATCCCTCCCAGCATCAGAGTCTTTTCCAATGAGTCAACTCTTCCCATTAGGTGGCCAAAGTACTGGAATTTCAGCTCCAGCATCATTCCTTCCAAAGAAATCCCAGGGCTGATCTCCTTCAGAATGGACTGGTTGGATCTCCTTGCAGTCCAAGGGACTCTCAAGAGTCTTCTCCAACACCACAGTTCAAAAGCATCAATTCTTCGGTGCTCAGCCTTCTTCACAGTCCAACACTCACATCCATACATGACCACAGGAAAAACCATAGCCTTGACTAAACGGACCTTTGTTGGCAAAGTAATGTCTCTGCTTTTCAATATGCTATCTAGGTTGGTCATAACTTTCCTTCCAAGGAGTAAGCGTCTTTTAATTTCATGGCTGCAGTCACCATCTGTAGTGATTTTGGAGCCCATAAAAATAAAGTCTGGCACTGTTTCCACTGTTTCCCCATCTATTTCTCATGAAGTGATGGGACCGGATGCTATGATCTTCGTTTTTTGAATGTTGAGCTTTAAGCCAACTTTTTCACTCTCCACTTTCACTTACATCAAGTGGCTTTTTAGTTCCTCTTCGCTTTCTGCCATAAGGGTGGTGTCATCTGTGTATCTGAGGTTATTGATATTTCTCCTGGCAATCTTGATTCCAGCTTGTGTTTCTTCCAGTCCAGCGTTTCTCATGATGTACTCTGCATATAAGTTAAATAAACAGGGTGACAACATACAGCCTTGACGAACTCCTTTTCCTATTTGGAACCAGTCTGTTGTTCCATGTCCAGTTCTAACTGTTGCTTCCTGACCTGCATACAAATTTCTCAAGAGGCAGATCAGGTAGTCTGGTATTCCCATCTCTTTCAGAATTTTCCACAGTTAATTGTGATCCACACAGTCAAAGGCTTTGGCATAGTCAATAAAGCAGAAATAGATGCTTTTCTGGAACTCCCTTGCTTTTTCCATGATCCAGTGGATGTTGGCAATTTGATCTCTGATTCCTCTGCCTTTTCTAAAACCAGCTTGAACATCAGGAAGTTCACAGTTCACATACTGCTGAAGCCTGGCTTGGAGAATTTTGAGCATTACTTTACTAGCGTGTGAGATGAGTGCAATTGTGCGGTAGTTTGAGCATTCTTTGGCATTGCCTTTCTTTGGGATTGCAATGAAAACTGACCTTTTCCAGTCCTGTGGCCACTGCTGAGTTTTCCAAATTTGCTGGCATATTGAGTGCAGCACTTTCACAGCGTCATCTTTCAGGATTTGAAATAGCTCAACTGGAATTCCATCACCTCCACTAGCTTTGTTCGTAGTGATGCTTCCTAAGGCCCACTTGACTTCACATCCCAGGATGTGTGGCTCTAGGTCAGTGATCACACCATCGTGATTATCTGGGTCACGAAGATCTTTTTTGTACAGTTCTTCTGTGTATTCTTGCCATCTCTTCTTAACATATTCTGCTTCTGTTAGGTCCATACCATTTCTGTCCTTTATCGAGCCCATCTTTGCATGAAATGTTCCTTTGGTATCTCTGATTTTCTTGAAGAGATCCCTAGTCTCTCCCATTCTGTTGTTTTCCTCTATTTTTTTGCATTGATCACTGAAGAAGGCTCTTATCTCTTCTTGCTATTCTTTGGAACTCTGCATTCAGATGTTTATATCTTTCCTTTTCTCCTTTGCTTTTCACTTCTCTTCTTTCCACAGCTATTTGTAAGGCCTCCCCAGACAGCCATTTTGCTTTTTTGCATTTCTTTTCCATGGGAATGGTCTTGATTCCTGTCTCCTGTACAATGTCATGAACATCATTCCATAGTTCATCAGGCACTCTATCTATCAGATCTAGCCCTTAAATCTATTTCTCACTTCCACTGTATAATCATAAGGGATTTGATTTAGGTCATATCTGAATGGTCTAGTGGTTTTCCCTACTTTCTTCAATTTCAGTCTGAATTTGGCAATAAGGAGTTCATGGTCTGAGCCACAGTCAGCTCCTGGTCTTGTTTTTGCTGACTGTATAGAGCTTCTTCATCTTTGGCTGCAAAGAATATAATCAATCTGATTTCAGTGTTGACCATCTGGTGATGTCCATGTATAAAGTCTTCTCTTGTGTTGTTGGAAGAGGGTGTTTGTTATGACCAGTGCATTTTCTTGGCAAAACTCTATTAGTCTTTGCCCTTCTTCATTCTGTATTCCAAGGCCAAATTTGCCTGTCACTCCAGGTGTTTCTTGACTTCCTACTTTTGCATTCCAGTCCCCTATAATGAAAAGGACATCTTTTTTGGGTGTTAGTTCTAAAAGGTCTTGGAGGTCTTCATAGAACCGTTCAACTTCAGCTTCTTCAGTGTTACTGGTTGGGGCATAGACTTGGATTACTGTGTTATTGAATGGCTTGCCTTGGAAACGAACAGAGATCATTCTGTCGTTTTTGAGATTGCATCCAAGTACTGCATTTCAGACTCTTTTGTTGACCATGATGGCCGCTCCATTTCTTCTGTGGGATTCCTGCCCGCAGTAGTAGATATAATGGTCATCTGAGTTAAATTCACCCATTCCAGTCCATTTGAGTTCGCTGATTCCTAGAATGTCGACACTCAATCTTGCCATCTCTTGCTTGACCACTACCATTTTGATTGGTCTCTAGCCCCTAAAAGTGAAGCCAATGATGAGGAGAGAATCACTGAAACTTTGCTAACTGATTACTCACTGGTGGCTAATACTCAGAATCCAAACTCCATCCTTGAGTGGCAACATAGAAATAGCCCTAAGTGAGGGCAAGAGCTGAATTTGCAGTCCCTCTTCTTCATGCACCAGTCTAAAAGGACATTGCCGGGACTTCCCTGGCAGTTCAGTGGTTAGGACTCTGAAATTCCACTGCAGGGGACACAGGTTCAATCCCTGGTCATGGAACTAACATCCTGCACGCCTCATGGCCAAAAAAAACCAGACACTGGCAAGATCTGCATATCTTTTCTATAGGTAACCAACATGGCAACAATAACCAAGCAATATCTCCAATTTTCATTTAATTACAAATCTACAACCCATTGCCAAATTGTTTCCAAAAATTGCCAATAAGTGCTCATACCCATCCTCCTCATATAATCAGGTACGTGTAAGCTCAGTCGCTTAAGTTGTGTCCAACTCTTTTTGACTCCATGGACTGTAGCCCACCAGGCTCCTCTGTCCATGGGGATTCTCCAGGCAAGAATATTGGAGTGGGTTACTATGCCCTCCTCTCGGGCATCTTCCTGACCTAGGGATCGAAGCCAGGTCTCCTGCATTGGTAAGTAGGTTCTTTACCACTAGCTCCAACTAGGAAGCCCCTGATCACAGAGTACCACAATTGATTTATCTCGCTGATTTTTCCTTGTGATCAGCCAAAAGTTTCCTTCGTCTTACACCACCCCCACAACTGCAAAGTCATTGTGTGTATTCACTTTGAAATGCCCATGCTGCATCTTGTCCAGCTTCCTCCTTTTCTTAAGATTCAATCTCCTCTTCTGTAGGGCACAACCTGAACCCCGTTCTTTTTCTTGGATTTTGGGGGTCCATGACTCCTCCTTTTCCTCTGCCCCTGACACAGCCAACACCCGTGTTCTGTTGTACCCCTATGGCAACACCCGGAACCCCCCTAGATTCCAATCCTGTAGACTCCACCAAAAGGCAATTTTTAAATACTCAATTCATTTAAGATTGATGCCAAACTTCATTACATTTCTGAAACTTTCAATCACTCCTCAACAATGAAAACCAGATCAATCAACCACCAATATTTGGAGGCAGCTGTGTGAAAATGGAGGGTATGAAGACGCAAGTATCAGTTCAGATAAGTCGCTCAGTCGTATCCGACTCTTTGCGACCCCATGAATTGCAGCACGCCAGGCCTTCCTGTCCATCACCACTCCCGGAGTTCACCCAAAATCATGTCCATCAAGTCGGTGATGCCATCCAGCCATCTCATCCTCTGCCATCCCCTTCTCCTCCTGCCCCCAATCCCTCCCAGCATCAGAGTCTTTTCCAATGAGTCAACTCTTCGCGTGAGGTGGCCAAAGTCTTTGGAGCCTGGTGATAGAGCTGGATGTTGAGTCGGATTTCCACATTCAGTATTTCTATTGAGACATTTGGGGATACGAATTTTTCAATATACCATCTCTGAAATGATAATTTTCCAGTTGGTACATGACTTTAAAATATATGCCACATTTGCTGGCATAAAATTCACACACCAAAATCAATCTGTTTAGAAAATGAATCTGGTTTTATAATAAAAGTTAAAAAAAGATTCAGTTAGAAATGAGCAGCTGGAAGAAAGCTGTTGCATTATTTAAGAGCATTAATGATACATAAAGGTAAGTGGGTAATAAAAGCTAATTACAAGATGGTTTTACTTCTTATGGGAGTTATAGCTTCTGCCTTTCCAGAACATCGTCATAATAATATTTACACATTCCTTTTTTCCTAAAGGAAACTGTGGGATTAGAAAATGATTATTATTTTGAACTCAAATGATGATGCTTCCTTGGGTTCTTATCCAGCTTCCAAAGGATAATTTTGATCCTTTGACAAAAACTTACCTTTATGAACTGTTTACCACTGAAATATAGCAGAATATATATAAAATTATTAAAGATTACTTTTAATTGCTAATCTGAATGAGATAAGCAGATGGCATATATGAAGCCATTGAAAATATCAGGAAAAAAAACTAAACAAAAATTAGATGCTGGCTACAGGTGGTGACTGCAGCCATGAAATCAAAAGACGCTTACTCCTTGGAAGGAAAGTTATGAGCAACCTAGATAGCATACTCAAAAGCAGAGACATTACTTTGCCAACAAAGGCTCATCTAGTCAAGGCTATGGTTTTTCCTGTGGTCATGTATGGATGTGAGAGTTGGACTGTGAAGAAGGCTGAGAGCCGAAGAATTGATGCTTTTGAACTGTGGTGTTGGAGAAGACTCCTGAGAGTCCCTTGGACTGCAAGGAGATCCAACCAGTCCATTCTGAAGGAGATCAGCCCTGGGATTTCCTTGGAAGGAATGATGCTAAAGCTGAAGCTCCAGTACTTTGGCCACCTCATGCAAAGAGTTGACTCATTGAAAAAGACTCTGATGCTGGGAAGGATTTGGGGCAGGAGGAGAAGGGGACGACAGAGGATGAGATGGCTGGATGGCATCACTGACTCGATGGACGTGAGTCTGGGTGAACTCCGGGAGTTGGTGATGGACAGGGAGGCCTGGCGTGCTGCGATTCATGGGGTCGCAAAGAGTAGGACACGACTGAGCAACTGATCTGATCTGATCTGATCTGAATGGCTCTGAGAAATGAATTAACTTCTAGAGTCGTTTCCCTTTATTACCTGTAAAAATAAGATCACATCTGTAACTGAAGAGCTTGAATGAAATGCCATGTTTGTTGGAAGTTGCCTCTCCCCTCCAACACTGACAATACCAGTTTACTACCCTATGAAACGTCCTTGTTTAGAACTGACAGAGATATGTGGTATTTTTCAAAGTTGGTATTCAGACTCTCTCGGACCTGTTATGTTTGAGAAAGCTTGTTCACGACCTTGGGCGCCAGAAGTCACCTGCGACTGACAAGTGTGTGATTCACAGACTGTGTGGAGCAGCCTCGTGGCCCAGCAGCCCGGGGCCCACACTGAGAATTCAGCAGCTGTGCGTGCTCACCGGGGCCCCATCATTAACCTGCTGTGGGACCTTCTACAAATCGCTTAATTCCAGCCATGAAAATAAACACAGACACCAATGCCCCAGAATGGATCCGAGGGAATCAGACCGTGTACACGGAAGACAGAAACTCACCCTGCCTTTCTTTCTAGCACTGTTGAGGACAGGGAGTGACCAGGCTGTAGGTTACTGCTCTTTGCTTCCAAATAAAATAGGCAAACATAAGCAAGGGACCGTAACCAGGAGGAAGTGTGACAGCTGGGTAAGGATGAACAGAACTTGAGCAGAATTCAAGAACAGAAAGGTTAACCTCTGGGGCGGTGAGAAAGATTTCTCAGAGATTCTAACTCTTCTGGGGTTCCCTTTGTGAACAATGACTCCGTCATTCTTGCCACGTTAGCTCTGTAGCTGAACCTTCCTTTTGATCCTATTTCTCTTTCTCTGTCTCCCCCATGCCTTCTTATTTTTTCCCTTGTCGGCACTGTTCAAAGGGAAGGAAGAAACTATTTTTCCACAGCATTATTCATGTCCTCCCTCCATTGTTGGATCAAGGCAGAATTTTACAGACTCTCTACAACCCAATCACTTTTTAGATGGAAAAATGGGCCCAAGTTCAGTACATGTAAGTCAACCAGGTAGTAACAGAGCTACAATTAGTTGCCAGGTCCTTTATATGCCAGTCCAGTGTTATTTCCATACATTGCACTTAGTGTAATGATAAAAAAAAACCCAATCCTCCCAAACCTCCCAGGCTGCATTGACCTTCTATTTTTCATATGTAAAAATGGTATTCTATATTCATTACTTTACAAGCTTAGGAATTAGGAGCAGGAGGCAGATTTGATGACACTTACACTCCACTGTTTCATGTATGTAAGACTATTTAATTTAGAATATGAATGTATATACTTCAAAAGGCAATGTGAAGGCTTCCCTGGTGGCTCAGTGGTAAAGAATCCGCCTGCCAGTGCAGGAGACATGGGTTCGATCCCTGATTCAGGAAGATCCCACATGTCATGGAGCAAGAAAGCCTGTGTGTCACAACTACTGAGCCTGTGCTCTAGAGCTCAGGAGGTGAAACTTCTGAGCCCACACGCTGCAACTAGAGAGCAGCCGAGCAGCAATGAAGACCCAGCACAGCCAAATACATAAATCAAGCTTAAAAAAAAAAAGCGCAATATGATTTTGAACTGTAATCATAAATATGGTTCATCTTTGACCCTGTTTGGCCAGAAATAATATTTCCCTAGAAATATGTATGCTACATTCAGCAAATAACTCTTAAAAATTATAGTAAAAATTAGAATCATGGTCATAACCATGAAAAAAAAAAAGTCATATTAGTAAAGACTCACATCTGTCCAGTGATTAGGTAAAGCAAGGAGCTTGTTTAGTCCCTAAGTTGTGTCCGACTCTTTCATAACCCCATGGACTGAAGCCCACCAGGCTCCTCTGTCCATGGAATTTTCCAGACAAGAATACTGGAGTGGGTTGCCATTTTCTTCTCCAAGGGATCATCCTGTACACATACTGCTGAGCCACTGGGAGTTCCCTAACACTCAGCTAAATGGGGGTCTAAAATCCAGCCCTTTAAGAAGTCTTGTGCCCTGAGAGCTTTCCAGGTGGTAAGAAAATAGTGTCATTTTTAAACAGGTAGGATTGAGAAGGTGCACACTGCCTAGAGCCCAGCTGGGTTTCCCCCCAAAACCAGCAAAAGACAAGCATCTTGAATGTCAAAATTAATTGGATGTTAGGAAAAAAGGTACAAGAAACTGATGATTCTAATGGGTTAAGTTAGCACATAGCTCTTCCTGGGAAAGGATATGGAGTCAACTGGACTTCCCTGGTGGCTCAGACAGTAAAAGCATCTGTCTATAATGCAGGGGACCTGGGTTCGATCCCTGGGTCAGGAAGATGCCCTGGAGAAGGCAATGGCAACCCACTCCAGTACTCTTGCCTGGAAAATCCCATGGACAGAGGAGCCTGGTAGGCTTCAGTCCACAAGGTCGCAAAAAGTCGGACACGACTGAGTGACTTCACTTTCTTTCTGCTTACAGAGAAAAACTACCAAATGAAAACATATGCTGCGTTTTCATATTGTGTGACTCCTCACCATCTGTTGAGAAATTATTTAGTGATAATTATTTATATATGTGTATGAACTCAGTTGCTGAGTCATGTCTGACTCTTTGTGACCCCATGCACTGTAGCCCACCAGGCTCCTCTGTCCACGGGATTCTCCAGGCATGAATACTGGAGCACATTGCCATTTCCTCCTCCTGGGGATCTTCCCAATCCACGGAATGAACCTGAGTCTCTTGCGTCTCCTGAACTGGCAGGCGGGTTCTTTACTACTAGAATCACCTGAGAAGCTCCAATATATATAAATATTAAAAATCAGAAGAGGACAATTATTTGAGGATTAATTTGATCATTTGAATTTAAAATAAGGCCTTATTTTTGTTGCAAGATTATAATATGAAAGGATATGATTTTTCATCATTTAAAAACAAATTACTTGAAACAGCAAAAAAAAATTAGACTTTGACAGAGTTTTTGAGAGTTTATGCTTAACATTCCATTCAATATTTTAAGTCATTTATCCTTCTGACCAATAAAATTAAACAATTTATCAAATACACATAATATATCCAGTTTTCCTGGATAGCATATTCAAAAGCAGAGATATTACTTTGCCAACAAAGGTTCGTCTGGTCAAGGCTATGGTTCTTCCTGTGGTCATGTATGGATGTGAGAGTTGGACTGTGAAGAAGGCTGAGCGCCAAAGAATTGATGCTTTTGAACTGTGGTGTTGGAGAAGACTCTTGAGAGTCCCTTGGACTGCAAGGAGATCCAACCAGTCCATTCTGAAGGAGATCAGCTCTGGGATTTCTTTGGAGGAATGATGCTGAAGCTGAAACTCCAGTACTTTGGCCACCTCATGCGAAGAGTTGACTCATTGGAAAAGACTCTGATGCTGGGAGGGATTGAGGGCAGGAGGAGAAGGGGACGACAGAGGATGAGATGGCTGGATGGCATCACTGACTCGATGGATGTGAGTCTGAGTGAACTCCAGGAGTTGATGATGGACAGGGAGGCCTGGCATGCTGCGATTCATGGGGTCGCAAAGAGTCAGGCACGACTGAGCGACTGATCTGATCTGATGCTTTAATGTATTTGATCCTGTCAATCACATCTGAAAATTAGTATGAAATAAAAGAATTTTATTATCTGCTTTTCTCCTCTATCAGTTCAGTTCAGTTCAGTCACTCAGTCGTGTCCGACTCTTTGCGACCCCATGAATCACAGCATGCCAGGCCTCCCTGTCCATCATCAACTCCTGGAGTTCACTCAGACTCACGTCCATCGAGGCAGTGACACCATCCAGCCATCTCATCCCCTGTCGTCCCCTTCTCCTCCTGCCCCCAATCCCTCCCAGCATCAGTCTTTTCCAATGAGTCAACTCTTCGCATGAGGTGGCAAAAGTATTAGAGTTTCAGCTTTAGTATCATTCTTTCCAAAGAACACCCAGGACTGATCTCCTTCAGAATGGACTGGTTGGATCTCCTTGCAGTCCAAGGGACTCTCAAGAGTCTTCTCCAACACCACAGTTCAAAAGTATCAATTCTTCAGCGCTCAGCTTTCTTCACAGTCCAACTCTCACATCCATACATGACCATTGGAAAAACCATAGCCTTGACTAGATGGACCTTTGTTGGCAAAGTAATGTCTCTGCTTTTCAATATGCTATCTAGGTTGGTCATAACTTTCCTTCCAAGGAGTAAGCGTCTTTTAATTTCATGCCTGCAATCACCATCTGCAGTGATTTTGGAGCCCAAAAAAATCAAGTCTGACACTGTTTCCACTCTTTCCCCATCTATTTCCCATGAAGTGATGGGACCAGATGCCATGATCTTCGTTTTCTGAATGTTGAGCTTTAAGCCAACTTTTTCACTCTCCTCTTTCACTTTCATCAAGAGGCTTTTTAGTTCTTCTTCACTTTCCCTGGTGGCTCAGACAGTAACACGTCTGCCTGCAATGCAGGAGACCTGGATTCGATTCCTGGGTCAGGAAGATCCCTTGGAGAAGGAAATGGCAATACACTCCAGCACTCTTGCCTGGAAATTCCCATGGACGGAGGAGCCTGATGATAGGCTACAGTCCATGGGGTCTCAAAGAGTTGGACACGACTGAGCGACCTCACTCTCTTTCTGCCGTAAGGGTGGTATCATCTGCATATCTGAGGTTATTGATATTTCTCCCGGCAATCTTGATTCCAGCTTGTGCTTCCTCCAGCCCAGCATTTCTCATGATGTACTCTGCATATAAGTTAAATAAGCAGGGTGACAATATACAGCCTTGACGTACTCCTTTTCCTATTTGGAACCAGTCTTTTGTTCCATGTCCAGTTTGAACTGTTGCTTCCTGACCTGCATATAGGTTTCTCAAGCAAAATATCATTCAGTTTACTTAAACAAATTACACTGGGGGAAGGAGGTTCCAGAGGGAAGGACGTATGTATACCTATGGCTGATTTGTTGATGTATGGCCGAAACCAACACACCATTGTAAAGCAATTATCCTTCAATTATTGATACATTTTTTAAAAAAGCTTTATTTACCATATTAAAAGTTTACAGTATACTTTTTCATGTAGTGTTTTGATCGGAAAACAAAGCATTGCTTAACTCTATAAGATTACATGGGTGAATTGTATGCAGAGAAGTCATTGTCTTAAGGCATATTCGTTTGTCAGAAAGATTTATGTCCAAAATCCTAGCAGTGTGGCAGTTATAATTGTAGGCAAAACATGACATTGGCTTTGTTCTTTAGATCTTTTAAATAACTCTTCACAAACCCAAGTCAAACACAGAAACAGCTATTGTGGAAATAGCTATTTCTGTGGAAACAGCTATTTCCACAGAAACAGCCACAAAAAGAGGTGTGTCTATTATCCATCTACCTTCTTATCGGCATACAATTCCATTCTTTTCAGTTCATGCTGTGTGCTCAGTCTCTCAGTCGTGTCCAGTTCTTTGTGGCCCCAAGGACTGTAGCCTACCAGGCTCCTCTGCCCATGGGATTTCCCAGGCAAGAATACTGGAGTGGGTTGCCATTTTCTTCTCCAGGGGACCTTCCCAAGCCAGGGATCGAACCCAGGTCTCCTGCATCTCCTGCATTGGCAGGTGGATTCTTTAGCACTGTGCTCTCTGAGCTGCGGGCCCTGGTGTGGGGTTACAACCACACGGGGGACAGGGCGCATTCCTTGAATTCACACAAAAGTGCTTACAGGCCAACAAGAGGCCCTAAGATGTGGTTACTTCTGTCATCGTAAAAAATACTGACTCCCTCATTTCTACCGGTCTTTCTTCACCCAAGAGGCATCTTCTTAAGGAGGGCCTCTCTGGCTGCCTAACCCACCTACCCCCACTATGCACACACACTTTGTACAACATTCCCCTTCTCTGCTGGCTTATTTTTTCTCTTTAGCACATATTATCTGCTATACTAAGCCTTTTTCTCACCTTGTAATATTTGTCTCCTCCAGTAGAATGTCAGCTGTTTTAGGGCAGAGATTTTGTATGTTTGTTTCACTGTGTCTACATTGTGTGGAAGGATGCCTAGAGCGTAGTAGGCACTCAAATGTATTTTAATTTGTTTCAATGAACAAATACTGCTGTTTTTTAAAGGAGAGCAAAACACCTGAGTGAACTCTCCAGGCTGTTTCACCTTCTCAGAGCCACGAATCCCAACCTCTTACACTGGCTCCTCCAATCTCTTCAAATCCCCCCAGAGGTCAAAACTGGCTATCACTTTTTTCAGGCCAGTATTCCCCTAGCTGGTCATGTCTCCCAGGTTTCAGTGATGTTCAATGGTCTCTGATCACCTCTGTTTTCTCAATCACTTCCTTAAAGGCACCTCCAGCAAGTTCCCTGGCAGTTGAAGTTGCCTTCAAGAATTTGGCAAAGGAAATGGAAGGTAAAAATCAGTGGACAGGAAAACTTGTCTTTTTGTCATGCCTAGCAATTAAAACATACTATTTGGTGATGAGGAGACTGTGGTTACAAGTTTCTTTTCCAACACTTGGACAATTTAACTCGAAAGGAAAAAAAGCAAATAAGAAGTCGGTCATGCTGACACGACCCAAATGTTTAATTCAGTCATTGTGTTCAACCTTTCATCATCTTCCCAGACACATAAGAACAGCACTAATATTGCTCTTTAGATGCATTACGTCTCCAGTGCTCAGATATCTGTACGTCTATACATGGAGACGGCACAGCAACAGTGCAAAGCAGAAGCCGGTCCTTGGTCCTGCCTCCCGCCTCATTCCACACAGACATACAGACTTACATTAAAAATCCCTCCACCATCTCCTACCTTATCACCTTCAGTCCCAACCAGTGTGTTACAGAGAAAACATCCTCTTTTGTTATTACATGCTCCTCTTGTCTCCCTTTTACTTTCATCCCTTAGCCTTGTCCCTTTCACCCTTTGTCTGTGTGTACGATACAATCACAAACATGCGTACACACATATATACCAGTTTCCCTGACATTTCAGTGCAGTAGTCCAAATTTCTCTCTCCCTACATCCCTACTCTCCTCTCATGATCAGTAAAAAGAGGCCAAAGGAGAACAAAAAAATATTCAGATAATGACTTCTCTCTTAACTTTGGATACAGTGATGTGTGGAGATTTTTAGTGTTTGTCTTTGAATGTCCTCAAAACTTGGATGACTGTGCTATCCTTTAAATGTAAGAATATGAACTTTGGAGATAGATGAGCTTAGGCATTACAGTAATATAGCAATTACATAGTCAGGTAAAATAAGTTTGGGGAGGATATGAGAAAACCAGAACCATTCCACACTGCTGTGGGCATGCCATGAGGTATAGCCATTCCAGATACAATATGGTAATACCTAGTGAGATAAAAACTTGCCTTCCAGCACCTGAATGGGACATTTTTCCTTTGTTTTATTGTGGCGCACCCTTTGTTGGTGAATATGGGTCAAATTTCCAACCAGAAAATAAGCATAAGAAGCATAGGTCATGCATAGTAAATAACACACACCATAGAACTCCCCCAATTCAGGATAGCAAGGAAAACTCTAATGAACTGTTTAGTATGTACGTACATACATATACATACACACATCTACATACATATATATGCAATACATATAGACATCTACACACACACAAACATTTTAAGAAAAAAGACCTAGGTATAAACTGTGATATAATGAATTAGTGTGGTTCAGGACATTGTTAAGCACCATATTAATGAACTTCAATTAATCTATTACAAGATACAGTCATGTAATAAAATTAAATAAGGAAATTAGGTATCCTGTTCAAACACTTCTGGTTATAAAATCCATTCTCCTAAAAAATAAAGATAAATATAGATTATGTAGGATTATTTAATTTTTTATATTTGTTCTTTTACTCAGTGGATATTAACTGAATACATGAACCACAAAGCATTGCCTTGCGTGCTCATGAAGTCACTTCAGTTGTGTCGGGACTCTTTGTGACCCTATGAACTGTAGCCTGCCAGGTGGGTTGCCATGGGCTCCTCCGAGGATCTTCCCAACCCTGAGAAGGGCATGGCAACCCAATCCAGGGATCAAACCCCGAGTCTCTTATGTCACCTGCATTGGTAGGCTGGTTCTTTACCACTAGCGCCAGCTGGGACACCCTAGCAGAAGTAGAAGGCAAATGACTGACTACAAAGGAGTGTAGACTCAAGAACTAAACTGGCTAAGCTGAAACTGCCTCCACCAGCTTCCACAGCCAGTTACTACATCTCTCTGTGGTTCAGCATCTGCACAATGAGAATGAAAGCAGGACCTACTCCATAGGCCTGTTACTAACACGAATGCAGTGTTTAGAATGTAGCACCTGGTACCTGAAAGGTACCCATGTAAGTTTATATTAGATAAAAATCGGAGAAAGTCTACATCTGGGGGGAAAAAAGCCTCACAATTATTTGCTTATGAGTATGTTTTTGCAAGAACTTTCATTTCTGACCCCTAAAGAATTCATTTTAAACTTCCACAGATTTTTCCCATGAAGTGAGCCAAATGGTAAACACAGGACTCCTGAGAGCTTGGGGTCAACTTCTTACCAGCTCTATTCTGAGGCCCAGGGAAGGGGGAGGCCTCTTCAACTGTAACAGGCACTAGAATGAGGCCCTTCCCACCCCTTACATGCAGAGTATAGAAAGGTGAGGGCTGGGAAAACAACCCTCCACTTCTGCACACAGGTCTCCCATCTTCTCTTCTCAATGCTGACTTACTCCCTCCCATGCTCCTTCCCATCCACACTGGTCCCCCTTTCCTCCCATCCCCACCCTGGGGCTTCCCATCTCTTTTTCTTATCCCTTATCCTGATTTCTTGTTCCTTTCCTGTTTGTGTTTGTTCTCCTTTCACTTTGTATTTGTTACCTTTATTTTAGCTCAGCTGGTAAAGAATCTACCTGCAATGCAGGAGACCCTGGTTCAATTCCTGGGTTGGGAAGATCCCCTGGAGAAGGGATAGGCTACCCACTCCAGTATTCTTGGGCTTACCTGGTGGTTCAGAAGGTAAAGAATCTGCTGCAATGTGGGAGCCTGGGTTCTATCCCTGGGTTGGGAAGGTTCCCTCGAGGAGGGCATGGCAACCTAATCCAGGATTATTGCCTGGAGAATCCCATGGATAGAGGAGCCTGACGGGCTACAGTTCAGGGGGTCGCAAAGAGTCAGACATGACTAATAGTTTCACTTTAATTTCATCTTGTAGTTGTTTACTCCCTTTTACATTTAACTATTCTAGTTTTCTTTCTCATGTTTGTTTTGCTTCCTTTTGCACACCCCCCACCCCTCCCAGTTCCCCCCAGCAAAAAAAGACAAATCTCACTCTCACTTCCTGGTTTCTCTCCCTCGCTCTCAGCATCAACCCCTACCATGTTGGCACCCCACTAAAGTCTTTCTGTGTTCTTACTAAGATTTGCAATACAGTTTATTCATCTTTGCTTACTGCATGTCAATATAACTCTGATTAATCCCACTTTATGGAAAATGCAACTTTATAACTTTAAAGAGAGGTAGGGAAATGAAAGAGCATGAGTGAACTGGAATAGTACCTATTTTTTAAAATATCTACCATGTTCCAGGTCCTTCATGTACATTGTCTCTAATCTTCACAATAACTTTGAAAAAGCTATTATTTGTTCTCATTTTATAATTGAAGAACAGATACAGAGTAATTGGGTGACCTGCCAAGGCCACACAGAAAGAATTTTATCCCACACCTTTACAGCTCCTTCATCTGTTCTTGGCCTAACATCACCACTTCATAAGTGAATTGAACTACTTACTGCACTTTTTCCTTGTTAACTTTTTATGCAACTTAAAGGTTAATTTCCATTTACAGTTATTACAAAATATGTTCTAGATTCCTCCTCTGTACAATACATCCTTGAGCCTATCTTACACCCAACATCCTATATTCCCATTCCCTAGCATCTTTACTGCTCCTCTCCCCCTTTCCACTGGTAACCACAATTTTTTTTTCATTTTAATTTTTTTTAACACCAAAAACATTTTGCACTGGGGTATAGCCAATAACAACGTTGTAGAAGTTTCAGGTGAACAGCGAAGGGACTCAGCCATACATATACATGTATCCATTCTCCCCCAAACTCCCCTCCAATCTAGGCTGCCATGTAACATTAAGCAGAGCTCCATGTGCTATACGATAGGTCTTTGTTGATTACCCATTTTAAATATAGCAGTATGTACATGACCTTCCCAAAGTCCCTAACTATCCCTTCCCCCTGCAGGGTTAAATAAGTTCATGGTAACCACTGGTTTTGAGCTTTATCATACTTCTAATACACAATGAGAACAAAGAATTGAAAATAAACCTATTCTTAGAGACTTTTCAAACATCATCTTCTCATACCCACCATGTACACACCCATACACATGCACACCCTGTAAATATAGCAAAGGATATACATGACTACGTATGAAATAGAATGCTAATGAGAACCTGCTGTACAGGGCACTCTACTCAGTGCTCTGTGGTGACCTAACTGAGAAGGAAATCTGAAAAAGAGGGGATATATGTGTATGTATAGCTGATCACTTTGCTGGACAGCAGAAACTAACATGACATTGTAAAACAACTATACTCCAATAAAAAGTTTTTTTGTTTTTTTTTTAAAAAGCAATTCCCAGGGCAAGGATTTGGAACCAACTTCATGGGCATTGACCCGAGCAGTCACAAATGACCCTCACTTAGTTTAATGTTCTGCAGTCACCGTAATGAATTTTTTAATAATTTGTGAAAAAATAAATGTAGCAAACTGAGTGTGTGTGTGTGTGTGTGTGTGTGCTCAGTCGAGTCCAACTATTTGCGACCCCATGAACTATAGTCCACCAGGTTCCTCTGCCCATGGGATTCCCTAGGCAAGAATATTGGAGTGGGTTGCCATTACCTCTGCCAGGGGATCTTCCCAACCTAGGGATTGAACCCACATCTCTTGGGTCTCCTGTATTGGCAGGTGGATTCTTTACCACTGTGCTACCTGGGAAGCCCAAATATAGCAAAGGAGGGAGAATAATGTCAAGAAGTGAGTAAAAAAGAAAGGGGCAAGGACACCAAGGGAATCCTTTGCCTGTTTTCTCTCCTTGTTGATTTTGTCTGATTGGTCGTGTTCATTACAAGTCATGGGCTCAGAGATTTTTAGAGTTCAAAGTGGTCTTGGAGTCCATACAAAATAACTTCATTTTTCAAATGAGGAAGCTTCAACTCAGAAAAATGAAATGATTTGCCCCAAACACACAGATTTACTTGCTGTTCTACCTGGGTATGGGCTTCCCAGGTAGCTCAGATAAGAAGGAGACCCTGCAGGTGTGATGGGGAAGATTGAACCCAGGTCTGCTGCATTGCAGGCGGGGTTTGGGAAGATCCTCTGGAGAAGGGCTTGGCAACCCACTCCAGTACTCTTGCCTGGAGAATCCCATGCACAGTAGAGCCTGGTGCACTACAGTCCAAGGGGTTGCAAAGTGTTGGACACAACTGAGCAACTAACACATATATACATACAATCTGGGTTGGTTGGTTGAATTAATACTCATAAGATGCTCATTGACCAGCAAGTCCTAGAAGTCCCAGCATCCCAGAGTGAGAGTCTTTCCAGACTGGAGCTGTATTCACCAAGACAGCTATAAGCCACTGGCACCCCAAACTCCCCAGGTGCTCAAGAGGAATCTAGATAGTCTTAATATACCTCAGAAAGTCACTGAGCACAAGTTCATGTGCCCAACGCACAGTGAAGCCAAACAACATGGAAACATCAGAGTTGGGAGCAGACAAAAGTCGACTTCAGGACAATGCAAGGAGACCTGTGGCTCCCGCCCTAAAAAGCCCCAGACTTTCTTAGAGGTTTCAGCAAAGCATTTTTAACAGCCAGGTGAGAGGGGGAGAGTCACAGAGTAAGTGGTCATCTTGTGCACAGTTCTCTGACTGATTGATTGATTATGAGATAGGTAACAGGGTGGCTAATTTTAATCAATCCTTGGGTACCAGTAGGTCTGAGGGCTACATGCCCAAGACTATCGTGGAGTTAATTCCTTCTATTTGGTTGGTGGTTTTTACCATCTGAAAAACTCAGGAAAGATGCATGAAATACCATTATCCAAACACCTTAGAAAGGAACTACTGCAGAGGATGTGGGGGAAGGGTCCTGTTTGGTTACAAGAATTGGAAATTAGTGTTTCAAATGAATGTATGAAAGACAAGCTCTTAAGATATACGGCATTAACTTCTGATGCAGTTAGCCTCAGAGGGTACCAGATGTCAAAATAAACCTCTGTTTCCTTATAATTTCCAAAAAAATATTATATGTATAGACACACATATATGGTCAATGATGCAATGATAAGCATGAGTATTCGTTCCTGTAACTACTCCTCTCACGCAGAAGCTTTCACGCTAAGTAACTAACAAGTATTGTAGAATTAGTATAGAGCATTAAGATAAACTGAGAGTGTTAGGGGAAATGAAGGGAAAAGAATACAGATATGCTATTTTACTATCTTAGTATCGGTGTTAATGTTTTCTTGAAGGTAGTGTAACAATATTTGGCTAATGAATAGTTGTTGTTTTTTTAAGTTAATACCGCATTTATCAGGACTTTAGTCCCTGCCCACCTGGTGAGCAGCATGTCCCCTCATTGGAATCTAAGAAGGAGCTAGTGTATACTGAAACCAGATTTGATGCTTAGAAAATCCTTGAGCTGTTAAAAGGCACACCTGTGTTGTTTGGCAGCTGAGTTGAATCTCAAGTAAAGAATTTCTGCAAATCTCTGGTTCAGTTGGCTAAACTGGTTTCACTCCCACTGAACAAGTGTGGGGTGGGGGAATCCTCTATTTTCCTTAACAACCATAATAATACCAAATAATTAACTTCCGATGTTAAGTCTCAGCAGCTTAGTTCTCAAATGTGGAAAGGCTCAGAATATATTTCAGGCCATTTAATGTCTTTATGTCAAATTTATTATAAATTAGTACTATTCATATCAGAAAAGAAACAATGCTTATTTTTTTTTGGAAAGACCAAGTTAATGTTAATTAAGACGTTATTTTGAATAATTTGGAGAAGTAACTTTCTAACTGTATTCACTTTTGAATTGAAATTAAGAATGGTTTGTTATGAATAGTTACATAAAAAGTTCAGTAAACTGAATCCTAAAAAAATTAGGGAAGCATTTAGCGGTTGAAAGGTACTCTGTAAACGGGTTTTCAGATTAACTGCAAAGGTTATTTGGGACTCTAGAATCTTAAAGTGAAATAGGTAATTTATCCATTATTTCCTTTAAAAAGACTCTCTTCAATCTGTCTTCCTTTTTTGGACATTCTTATGTTAGATGACGTGGTTTCTTCTGACTAAACTGGTTTTGAAAAGCTTAAGATAGATATAAGACATTTCTAAGTAAATACTTGATTCTCTACATAATATTCTTTAGGTGTTAAGGAAAGTTAATATTTTTCATCCTTCGGTCAGGTTCTTGTGGGCTCTAAGAAGTCACTCTCCATAGTTAATACGCAGTACATGCCAGCGGAGAGAAGTCTGGGGCTGTGAAACCTCACAGAACAGACAAAGGATAAAAGTAAAAGAAAATTAGTCAAGTCCACAGGCATAACGACCCTAGTCTGTTTCAGCTGGCAAAGGAACTAATAGAGCTGCCACACGGTTCATAATTTATGGGTTGTTTGTGGTATTTTCAACCCTTTTAAGTTGAAGCTGTGTGTTATGATCTCTATAGTAAAAGAGTATTTCTTTTTTCAAAGTTTTCAACCAAGAAAGGAATATTCTTTTTCTCTATAACATAAATCATCCGGTTTGCTAAATTGACTGTTTATATACATGAATCTCAACTGGTCAGAGCTGTGATGTCCAACCTGACTGTGCATTATGAGTTTTGGAAACATCACTACCAGAGGCACCCCCAGAGATTCTGGATTAAACGGTCTGGTGATGCAGCAGAGTCTTCCTTGGAGGTCCAAGTTAGAATTTAGAATTTGTTTCCTCCGAAAGCTATATTGCAATGATAGGTTTGTGGATATTTTAAGTACAGTTCGCAAAACTACATTATCTGTTAAATAAATCTGTGGGGGCTAGTCTGAAACACCAAATTATTCTTCACAGTTGTTTTTGTAAAACCATGTACCTTTAGTTCCAAATGATGGCATTCATAACCAATTTATTGATAAGTTAGGATCTGCATGAGTCTTTAAGGTCACAATACTAGACTTATTGTGTGTCAAAAGTAAGTCAGGGTCTTGCAAAAAAAGAATCAACAATTTTAGTGAGAAACTACCACAAGGAAATCACAAGCAAACAAAGACACTCAAACAAGGCCAGGAAATAAAGTACAAAACCAACATCTGTGCACATTTTAACTTTTGGAAAGTCCATAGGGAATGTTTTGGATTATGACTTCTTGTGTTGTCTGAACAGTAAATTGGATTAAAAGAAAGCGGATCATTCAGAAAGAAATACAACATAGAAATAATGGTGTAAATATGCTGGAGGGTAAGAAACCAGACAATAAAATCATTTTAAAATGGCAAATCACACAAAAGAATAGAAGACACCTTGTTGTCAATACTCAAAGGTGACTGAGGAGGTTAGGTACGTGCTTCCCAAATTATTTTAAAGCTGGATCCCCAGTAAACCCAACATGACAGCAGGACAAGCTGGGACCAAGAGGAGCATAGTAATGGAATCACGTCTGCATTCCACCAGGTGAACTGTCTTCACCAGTATTCCCATTCACACAAGCCGTGAAACGGTCAAACGCACACACACACACACACACACACACACACTTCCCAAGATACCCTGCAGGGCCCAAAAGTAGGACTTAACTTGTGTTTTCTCAGTGCAAATCATGGCAGTTGCATGGATGTTAAAGAGAGATTTGGACTCAACAGAAACAAAAACTTGCTCAAAGGCTGTCAGTTCAGTCGCTCAGTCGTGTCTGACTCTTTGCAACCCCATGAATCACAGCACGCTAGGCCTCCATCACCAACTCCCGGAGTTCACCCAAACTCATGTCCATTGACCCGGTGATGCCATCCAGCCATCTCATCCTCTGTCATCCCCTTCTCCTCCTGCCCCCAATCCCTCCCAGTATCAGAGTTTTTTCCAATGAGTCAACTCTTCGCATGAGGTGGCCAAAGTATTGGAGTTTCAGCTTTAGCATCGGTCCTTCCAAAGAACACCCAGGACTGATCTCCTTTACCTTGCCATGCGCTAAAACCTGAAGTTCTGAAGGTTAGAGCATGAACTGAATATTATCTCTAGAAATAAGATGATTGTGTTGAGTGTGGAGTGTGTCCATACAATCTCCAATGATCCTCCCAAATCTGTTCGGATGTTTCTATAATTCAACCCTCTCTCTTCTCCAGAGACAGCAAATCACTTCTAATTTCATTTTATATTCGTTTATTATTTTTTTTATGACAAAAGGGAATTGAGAAATTCTTCACAATGAACCAAAGTGTCCCTGCATAAACATTGTGAAACAGGGTTGTTATTGTTCAGTCACTTAGTCGTGTCTGACTCTCTGTGACCCCATGAACTGCAGCATGCCAGGCTTCCCTGTCCTTCATTATCTCCCTGAGTTTGCTCAAACTCATGTCCATTAAGTCAGTGATGCCATCCAACCATTTCATCCTGTCACCCCCTTCTCTATTTGCTCTCACTCTTTCCCAGCATCAGGGTCTTTTCCAATGAGTCAGCTCTGAGAATCAGGTGGCCCAAGTATTGGAGCTTCAAATTCAGCACCAGTCCTTCCAATGAATATTCAGGGTTGATTTCCTTCAGGAAACAGGGTTAGCAGCTAGCTTTATTATAGGACAGATTTAGAGGTTCATTCCAAGAACTTTGGACTTCCCAGGTGGCTCAGTGGTACAGAATCTGCCTGCCAATGCAGGAGACACAGGTAGAATCCCTATTTCAGGAAGATTCCATGGAGGAGGGAATGCAACCCACTCCAGTATTCCTGCCTGGAAAATCCCATGGACAGAGGAAACTGGCTGGCCTACAATCCATGGAATTGCAAAGAGTCGGACACAAAAGCGCACTCTCGCACCAAGAACTTTAAAGGGACAAATAATAAAGCCAGTCTTTGTTCTCTCATCTTTCCCCAAATGTGTGACCTCTGGAGCCAAAAGTACACCCTGATCTTTAAGTTTACTTTCAGACAGCAATGAAGGAATGAGTTTATCCCTCAGTTAGATGCTAAAGGTGGAGCTGGTAAAAAAAAAAAAAAAAAAGTAAAACAAGATGCAGAGAAGCTGATACAGACCATTGTAGAAGAGACTCATAAACGGGAGCTGGAAAGAACCCAGAGGAAAATGTCTTGAATGCATGTCCTACGTGTAGTGCATTGGTATCAGCAGTCCAGCCTTGTGACTGGAACAGTCACGATCAGGACCATAAAGGAGGTCCCCTTGCAGCCTGGGCTCTGCACAGACCGCTGTCCTGAATTGAGGCCTGTGTCACCCACCTCCTTGCAGTGACCTTCCGCATGCCGCCGGGCCGAAAGGAACTGCAGAAGTTCAGGGCAAGGCTGACTTCGAGCCCAGAGCTGCAGTGATCGCTCCTTGACAAGCTGAACTGGGTCACCCAAAAGAGCGTGGCACGAAAACCTTTAGAGTTCAGCGGGCCAAGGGCTGCGTTAGCAGGCCGTGTCCTTTCCGGGCACACAAAAGCCTTTTTTTTTTTTTCCTGCTCTGCTTTTACAAGATACTCTGAAGGCCAAGCTATTGCCAATGGGTAGGGCCGGGGAGGGGAAAGAGGGTGGATGCAGCAGGTCGTCCACATTCGGCTGCCAATTTGTTCAATAGGAGAGCCCCTCTCCACGGTGCCTCAGCCCCGAGATGGCGAGCAGGGAGTGGAGCCGCAGGGACGCACAGGGTCGCGTTGGGCCAGCAGGCTGGAGGGGAACCCAGGTAGCAGTTCCGCGCGAGCCGTTTCTGCTCCCCCAGGGCGCGTCCCGGGTCCGCGCGCGCCCCTAGCGCCGGAGCCGCGGGTGGGCGGGGCGACGGGGGCGGAGCCGCGGGGCCGGGCGCGCGGTGGTCGCTGTGCGGCCGCCAAGTGGGGAGTGCGAGAGCGAGCGCCGCGGTAGCGGGCGGCATGGCGAGCACGGCGTCGGAGATCATTGCCTTCATGGTCTCCATCTCCGGCTGGGTGCTGGTGTCCTCCACGCTGCCCACCGACTACTGGAAGGTGTCCACCATCGACGGCACGGTCATCACCACCGCTACCTATTGGGCCAACCTGTGGAAGACGTGCGTCACGGACTCCACGGGCGTCTCCAACTGCAAGGACTTTCCTTCCATGCTGGCGCTGGACGGTCTGCATCCCCTAGCCCCCCAGGCCCCGACCCTCGCTCTCTCCCCTCCTCCGCCCGTGTCTGGGCTCCCGCTGAGCTGAGCCTCAAGATCCCCGGCGGGACCCTCCACCCTCTCCGCCGCCCGCCCAGGACTCCTTCCCAAGCCCGGCCGCTCTTTCCCTCTCGGTCCCTGGAGGAGCCGGGGAAGAGTCCCCGGTGCCCGTGGCCCGCCTTCCCCGGACGTCTGTCCCGAGGGGGCGCCTGTCTGAGCCCGGATCCCCGAGGCGGGAGAAAGGGGACGCGCAGAACCGACCTGGGTGGGGTGGGTTCCTCTGAGGCGACTGGGATGGAGGGAAGCAGGTCTGCTGTCCTAGGAGTTGAGGACTGAGTTATGGGACCCCCCACTCTCTTGAGAACTGTTGGGGCAGAGAGTCACGGAGAGGGGGCTTGCCCTCTCCAGCCAGCACTCCCCAGAAGGGCTGGATTCTGATTTAAACGGACTCGTCAAAGCGAAATTTGCTTGTTCTGAACTCCTTGTAGCCATTTCATTCGTGGTTTTAAAAGTGGGCTGGGGGAAAGGAAACATATTGCAGGGGCACCCCTCCTCCAAACACACACACACACAAAACCACTGCTGCTGCTAAGTCGCTTCAGTCGTGTCCAACTGTGCGACCCCATAGATGGCAGTCCACCAGGCTCCCCCTTCCCTGGGATTCTCCAGGCAAGAACACTGGAGTGGGTTGCCATTTCTTTCTCCAATAAACCGCTAGGTATCTACAAATGAATCTGCTGGGCTTTAACTCTTGCTGTAAGTTTTAGGGAAATAAATAGTTCTTGCTTGTGCTGCAGAGAGTAGGTGAATCCTGGCCACCCAGAATCTTGTGCGGGGAAACTGACAAGTTCTGTGTGGCTCTCCTAAGTCCACATCTGCTGCCGGTTGTTCATGAGACTGTTTTCTAGGTTGTTCTTGTTAGCTGGGCTGTATAAGGTATTGTATTAGAGCAACAGGTGTTCACAAAGAAAACCGGCTATTTTTAGTTTCAAGAGGAATGGTACCTGTCCACACAGTGACACTGATTGCTCAAGTTCTAGGCTCCTTTCTCCCAGGATTTCACAGCACTTCGTTCCTGGCAGAAACTTTAAGACAGTCATTTACATGAGTTCTCGATTTGAGGTGTTTTCTTTTTCTTTTATTACAGCACAGCAAGTTTTTGTTTGTGTAGGTGAGTAAATAACAGACAAAATTTAACTCCCCTGAGATGGTGCTTGCCACGAAAAGCAAACTCTTGCTCAATGGAGGTATTTGGTGGAAACCCCGCGGAAAGGAATAGGTATCTGGTTTTAGATGGGTGACACCTGGGTCTGCCATCCTGGTGTGTAAAATAAGTAGCTGGGATGCCATTGATGGTCTGGAATGACTGTTGAATTTCCTGTGCCCTGCAGAGCACACATCCAGATAGATGTTTGAACAGGCAGGCTCCTTTCTGTGGATTCCATTTAGGAATATGGATTGACAGTTGTTCTAAACACGTTCGTTCTTCTCTTTTAACTCTCTTGTCACTGAGAGGCTGCCAGGCAGGTGCACTTCCTTCTATGGGACAGTTGGGGGACAGAGGCCGCAATCGAGAAATAAATACTTCATGAAAATGATTGGGTGTAGAATAGTGAAGCCCTCACCCCATGTGTCTGAGGTGAGAATAGACATCATGGTCAAGATCTGGGGGCATGGGAACTTCGCTGGTGGTCCGTGAGCTAAGACTCTGAGCTCCCGATGCAGGGTGCCCAGGTTTGATCTCTGGTCAGGGAACTAGAACCCCCCTGTTGCAACTAAGACCTAGGGCAGCCAAATAAGGGATTCCCACGTGACTCAGTGGTAAAGAATCTGCTTGCCAATGCAGGACAAGCAAGAGACATGGGTTCAATCCATGGGTCGGGAAGATCCCCTGGAGGAGGAAATGGCAACCCACTCCAGTATTCTTGCTGGTAAAAATCCCTCGTACAGAGGAGCTTGGCAGGCTACAGTCCCTGAGGTCGCAAAGAGTCGGACACGACTGAGCCACTGAACACACATACAGGCACATATACAAATAAATAAATAAATATTTTTTTAGAAAGATTTGGGGGCCAGAGGAGTAGTGAGGAGGAAGAAGAGCATAGCTTTCAGCCATCCAGCTCTAAAGAAGAGGCGTGACATTTGTATACAACTCAGCTCACAAAATGGCCTTCCACATGTACTCTTGTGTCTAGAAAATGACTTTACAAAACATAAATGACTTCACCGCTTGTTCTGCCTTGTTTTCAAGTTAATAACATAGCTTTCCAAGTCGGTACCTATAGAAATAACTCTCTTTAACGACTGCATGAGTACTGTTAAATAAACTGGTTTATTCACTGACTTAGCCACTGTTGGACGTTGGGTAAAGCCTTCCTAGGTTTTCACTGTCTTTAGTGCTTTATTGAAAACCTTTCTGTTTGCTTCTTTGTGCATATGTATGTTTCTGTAGCGTGAATACTGAGAAACAGTATTGTCAGAGCAGTCGAATATTCATTTTATTAGTCAGTTTATACTGCCACATTAATTCCACCTAGCATATGAGAATACCTGTTTCTCTCCACATTCTCACCACTAAGTTTCTCATCCAGTTTAATGGGCAGCAACCTATCATGTTATGCTTTTAGTTGGCATTTCCCTGATTACCGTGATTTTGACCATCTTATCATGTACTTAAAGACCACTTTTTTTCCTTTTATGAGTCGCTTGTCTGTATCTTATGCCTGTGCTTCGGTTGTTTCCTCTTGGTTTAAATGATTAGTTTTTGGTTTTTTTTTTTTAGATTCTAGATATCAGTCTTTGATTTGTTAGATATGTTTCAGTCTCAGCCCATTGCTTGTCTTTTAAATGTGGGTGTCTTTGCTCATACAAAACATTGAAATATATCCTATAATCCCGTGTATCCATCTCATGGTGCTGGTTCAGCTTCTTGTGGCTTAAGAGGGCATCGCCTATCCCAAAGTGATCATTTACTTTTCATTATCTCCCAGAATAATATTTGAAGGGGGGAGTTCAACCACACAGCTACATTTTTCCCTGTAGAGATGTCAGTTCCCACCACTTACAAGTGGAACTTCCTGGAGCAAGCCCCTTTGCTTGTTGACGCTCTGCAGTGTACTTTCGGGGTAGCTACATGTGCTGGATGCTGGCCCTCAGTCAGGTCCTGCCCACAGCATGGTGTACTTGGACTTCTTGATATTGCATTTGAAGTGGAGGGAGAAAGCTGCATTAGCAGGGGGTGTGGTGGCCCCAGCCCTGAGTAAGCCAATCCTCCCCTTAACCTAAACAGAAAAATCCAAGAGACAGAGAAGGCTTAGAGTTCTCCCCTGTCTCATCTTAGGTGGAAGAACGTGTCTCTTGGACACAGAGGATGGGGTCATTATTCTGAATTTCCTGTATGAGGTCAAAGCTCTGATTCCTCATTGTCAAGAGGTATTATTGTTATCCCAGTTTTCCCTATAAGGAAAAAGCTAAATGTACAGATTGAATGTAATGCCATGTTAAGATTCCAACTCTAATGTCTGCCTAGAATCAATCTTCGTGTTAGAGACAGGAAGCTTTGATGTGTTTCTTACCACTCACTAGACACTTAGTTCATATTATTCCCCCTGTGAAGTAAGTGCTGTTCTCCCTGGGTTTTACAGATGCAAAAACAGTCTTGGAGAGATTAGGGAATGTAGTCAAGGATACACAGCAGGTAAAGAGAGGAACCGGAGCTGAAATTCAGAGTTCGTATTTGCCCCTCATACCATCCTTCTCGCAAAGGATCTGCTAAAAGCACACGAAGCTACTAGCAGAAGAAAAGCAGGTTCTTTTTTTTTTCCTTTTCTTCCTGCAATCAACAACTAGCAAGAGTGCTGCTAGGAGATTGTCTCCACCAAGTGGGTATTTTTATTTCTGCTAGTTGGAAATGGAAAATAAGGTGCGTGTGGAAAACATTTAACTTTTAAGGGACACCTTGAAGGTTTCCTCCAATGGAATTCATTAAAGTCATGGTATTTTACTAATTGAAAAGCTCACGGTTGAACGAGCTGGTGATTTCTGTTTATTGCTAACCCATATTCCTTTCAAAGCACCACTTGAACTACAGCTGGGAAGCATTTTAAGCTAGGCTTTAGGTTTTTTTTTTTTCAGTTTATGCCATCTATTTTTGTTAGTGGGAATGTTTGTCATTTTTTCCAAGGAAGTTAACTATAAATTATACTTCAGAGAACTTCTGAGCAAATATGTTCATGCCTCAGCACTTTAATGTGTTAATTAGCTATTAACGGTGTCAGTAAATTAGACCTGTCAAAAATAATAGCCTCCTTGACTAGGTTTTTACCACCACTTCACTTGAGGGTGTTACTTATAAATTTTGACCTCCAGAACTGTTAAAAGGCAAGGTTGTAGAAGTCTGCTTTGCAAAAGATAAACTCTGAAAGAGTTTGTGGGAAGTCACCCAAGGCTTGAGTCTGTGGGTGTTTTAAGAACCGGTAGCCGCTAATTTACAGACCTCAAGCCTACCAACAATTGGCTTCCATTTGAGGCTGGCAGTGGAGTTTATCCCAGGAACTCCAGACCCTGCAGTGCCTTCTTTTGTGCGTGTGCTGTGTCTGCTTAATCACTCAGTCATGTCCGACTCTGCGACCTCATGGCTCTACTGTCCATAGGATTTTTCAAGCAAGAATACTGGAGTGAATTACCATGCCCATCTCCAGGGGATCTTCCCCACCCAGGGATCGAACCCCCATCTCCAACATTGTGGGTGGATTCTTTACCGTCTGAGCCACCAGGGAAACCCTTTATGCATGTAATGAGTTAGCAACTTATTGCTACTGTTCTCATGGTAGGCAGAGTTACCTTCCCCTCCACATCAGCATTCTGGTTGGTTCTGATGAAGGACTGACATCATCAGAACCTGCTCTCTCTCTGTCTCTCCTCTTGTGCCAAGAGGGCAGAGCCAGTCCTTCTGCAGGTATCAGAGCTGAGACAGGAGAACCGAGTGAGAAACTCAGAAAAAAAAATAGTATAAGTAATGGTTAAAGTTTAAAGCCTACTGTTATTTTCCCCAGTCATATTAAGGGTTGAATGCACCAGCCTGGGATTCTGACCACTGTGTACCATCTGGGAAAATGCATTCCACATTCTGAGTGATCAGATTGTAGACTTAACCATTTGCATGGCTTGTGTGTTTTCTGTACATAAAGTCTGAGATTACTAAGGTAAATGCAAATTATGGTGGATGATAAGGTTTTCTAGAATAGTTTTTTTTTTTTTTTTAAATAACATTATAATAGAGGTTATGGGCTTCCCAGGTGGCACTAGTGGTAAAGAATCAGCCTGGCAGTACAGGAGATGCAAGAGACATGGGTTCAGTCCCTGGGTTGGGAAGATCCTCTGGAGAAGGGAATGGCAACGCATTCCAGTATCCTTGCCTGGAGAATCCCATGGACAGAGGAGCCTGATGGGCTGCAGTCCATGGGGTCACAAAGAGCTGGACACGACAGAGCGACTATTAGTACTACTAAGTCACACATACACTTTCTAGTCTGTTTAGGATTAAGAATCAGCTAAAACATCTCAAAACCATAGGTTGAAACAAATGTCAAAAAATTATTGAAAACACATTGTCCCAGTAGCTCTGGTGGTAAGTGATAAGCCAGTTGCAGTTTCTCTGGAGGACTCTCTTTAACCTTGCAAGGGGGAGGGAGGTGTTAGGGGGTTCAGGATGGGGAACACATGTACAGCCGTGGTGGATTCATGTCAATGTATGGCAAAACCACTACAATATTGTAAACTAATTAGCCTCCAATTAAATTTATATCTGAAAAAAAAACCTTGCAAGGAACTAAGGGCTTCCTCCCCCTGTGCTTCTCCTGCTCCCTGGGTTCTGGCTGGGGGTCTTGAGGATTGCAGTTTAAAATGGAGCTGAGTTAGCATTCCACAGCAAACACACAGATCACCCTTGCAGCACTACTGTTGCTACCAAAATAAGCCTCCCTTATTCTGTTTTGCTAAAAATAAGTTTCTTTTACTGTTTTTTTTTTTTTGTTTTTGACAGCCTGACCATCAGTAAAATTGTTTTCTGTCTGGAAACAGTTCATACTATAAAATGGAAGATAGTTGTCCTTGCTTTCTGCATTTGTGGTGGTGTTCAATTGCTAAGTCAGGTCCGACTATTTGCAACCCCATGGCTTGCAGCGTGCCAGGCTCCTCTGTCCTCCACTGTCTCCCAGTATTTGCTGAAACTCATGTCCATTGAGTTAGTGATGCCTTCTAACCATCTCATCCTCTGTCGTCTCCTTCTTCTTTTCCTGCCTTTAATCTTTCCCAGCATCAGAATCTTTTCCAACGAGTCAGCTCTTCGCATCAGGTGGCCAAAGCTTCAGTTTCAGCAACAGTCCTTCCAGTGAATATTCAGGACTGATTTTAGGATTGACTGTGGTTTGCATTTGTAGAGGCCTAAATTTGTTCAATTAATTAGAACATCTTCTGGGTACTCTTCAAAATGGATCCTGGGGTTAGGAATAAAACTTAAAATTTTATTTTTTGACCAAGAAACATGGCCTGGAGGCCACCTTGCAGCATTATTCCCTGAATATATGATTGTTGTAGCCTTAGAATTATTACTTATGTGATTATCATAGCCTTTGCCTGAACACAGTAGGAAATGACTTGGTTTATCTTGGCACTTATGAGTTTTTTCAAATTAAAAAGTTCGATTCCAAATGTAAACCTGATAGATATTATGTTCATTTGTTCAACAAATATTTACTTACATTGGTGTGTCATCACTATTTCAGAATATACCACTGTTTCAGGCTGAAATGTACATAATGACATTTTTAAAATGTATTCATGTATATCCTATTAATTTAAAATTTGTTAATGTCTGGACAAAAGCCAGTCTGAAGTTTACCATCATCCTGGCTAATAAGAAAATGAGTGGTGCAGGAGGAATGTTCAAAGAAACCAACAGAGCAAGCTTTTAGGATACTTGGAAAGTATCCATTTGTATGCAGTTAATTTCATAATTATAAAATATTCTTCTAGGAACTAACCAATGCTTATTTAAACCCAGTGTTATTGTATGTGCCCTGAAAATGTTTTAAAAGGTCATAAAAATACATCTTGATTTAGATTCCTCATGGTTCATGATGATATTTCAGTTGGTCTCATTTATAATCTTTCACCAATATTAGAAGATGTGACTCTTTGGGAGCTCTGCTCATTTATAACGTTTTCAATGTCAAAATAACTAAAACATCTGTTTTAAAGGTCTGATGTGCAAAGGAATAAGAGGGTTGAGAGAGTGGCGGATGAGGTGTCTCAGGGTGAAAGGCAGTGTCATGTGGATTTTGTAGTCAGATCTGGATGGAATTCATTCCAGCCTCTTACTCACTCATCCCTGGCATATCATGTAGCTTTTGTGTGTCTCAGTTTCCTCATCTGTGACTGTGGGAAAGCTCAGAGATGTAGCCTGAGGATCCTGCATGTGCCAGACTGAAAAGTGTGCCATAGGGATTAACTTTCTTTCCATTCTTGCTTGTTTTAACATGTGTTTTAACCATTTTTCAGTCTTTTTTTTTTTTTTTTCAGAAAACAGAAAGTCATTCAGGAGGACAGTGTAAAATGTGCTTCTCCCTGGACAGCCACATGTTTTATGCTAATGTAAATGCCCTACTCTAATTGCAGGTTACATCCAGGCGTGTAGAGGACTTATGATTGCCGCTGTCAGCCTGGGCTTTTTCGGTTCCATATTCGCCCTGATTGGCATGAAATGTACCAAAGTCGGAGGCTCAGATAAAGCCAAAGCTAAAATTGCGTGTTTGGCTGGGATTGTATTCATACTGTCAGGTAAATAGTAACTTTCTTCCAAACAAGGTGCTTCGGGATGTTAATGAAACACCAGGAGTCACAGTACTTTCCTTCTGATGCTCTTTAGGGCTGTGCTCAATGACCGGGTGTTCCCTGTATGCAAACAAAATCACAACAGAATTCTTTGATCCCCTCTTCGTGGAGCAAAAGTAAGTACTCTTCTTAAGTCTGTATGCTTGTGGCTTACAGGAAATGGATTTAAAATCATCTTCTAAATTAAGGTACCTAAATTTCCTCTATGGCTTATGAAAGTGGGACATACCGATAGAGGCTATTTGATGACTTCCTTTAAGAGCAAACAGTGTATGTGCTACATTGGCAAAAGATGCACTGAATCACTGCGTTAGTGTTACAAATGTCTTGTAACATACTTGTCTGTAAATAGCTCAAGGCTTAGGATTTAGAACGCTAAAGCTCATCTACTATCCATTGTAAAACTGAAGTCAAATAGGGGAAAAGTGAAAGGTGTAAGACGGGGAGGAAAGAAGGAGAAAGTGTGATAACCAAAAATTAAGAGCTTGCCTTGATTGCTGTCCATCCACAATGATACTTGCCAGATTTTAGGCTGTGGGCCAGTTTCCATCGCAGACATTGAGATGAAAACAAGACTGTGGTTCTGAAGATTAGAAATGATTAAATGATAGTGAATAAAGTACTATTTTTCATTTTTAATCAGCCTTTTCCATTTGTTCTGTTGACTATGGCCTTAACAAGTTTTACCTAATAAACCTTTGTAAAGAAACTGTACATGATGCAGGGTCTTTAAAAAAATGCTCGACACCCAGATGTGACCAGTTTCAGCTGCGGGTGAATGCTTTGGCACTTACAGACCAGTTCTCTTGTTGCTGTTGGTTTTTAATTGTGGGCTGTTGCTTTTTATAGTTTCCCTAGGCTTATTTCTTTGCTTTGGAAAAAACCCAAGGAATACCAAATTAGAAATCATAATACATCAAACAGTTTGTCTTCCGTGAGAATATTCCCATAGATTCCTGTAGAAAACTGCTCGTGTGTGCATGTGTACTGCTATCAATCAGGCTGGGGATTTTCTTTCAGTCTTCAGATAAAAGACTATAGAATTTTAAAAGAGTAATTACTAAAATGTCTGATCAGGATCCATTACTTTTTTCTGGTGGATTTAGGAATCTTTAGGAAATGATTTTTCTAGTAGTGTCTCTTGCGTAGTTCGTGCATAAATAGTAAATGCTTATATAACGAAATATAATGAAAATAATAGGTAACACATGTTATGCCCCTACCATTGACCAAGCAGAGCATTGCAGACATTATTTTATTTTTATTTTACTCTTACAAGAGCCTCTAGTAGAAGAGAAGGAGACAAAAATTAGGAAAACCAATTAGCTGAAAATTGGCTATCAACACAAAGTAAACTGATTCCGTAGGTCTTAAAGTATTTAATTTCTGAAGTGAGATTTTGATTTTGGCATATTCTAGGGGAGAGGACTTCCCAAGCTAGCATTTCCTGGAATTTAGTAATCGGTGCCTCTGATGTAGTTTGTGCATGAACTTGGAGAGGAATATGTTGGAGAATTGCTGCCAAAGGAAGGGCCAGCCCTAGGGGGACTGGGGTGAGGGCACCCCTCCAGGGGTGTTCTGATTATTTCCTTGGTGTCTTCATTGATGTTCATGAGAGTAAGTTCCTTGAGATCAGAAAACACTTATATATCATCTCTTATTTGCCTAGCACGGTGCCTGGTTAAGTGAAATTCTGATCTGCAGAGCTAGTCCTCTCGGGATTAGTAGAAAGGCCTTCTGTTATCTCAGCAGACTGAGGAAGCCTCTGCGGAGATGGAGACAGAAGGCCGGCTCATCCTCCTCTCCCATCTGTATCATGCATTCATCTTCCTAGAGCAGCATGTCTCCCTGCAGCCCTAGATGGCACAGCTGGGCACAGGGATGTGTGTGTTTAGCAGTGAGGAGCAGGTGTTTGCCACATGCTCTAGTTTACATTTCTGGTGACTTAATTCATGGCCTAATATATGGACTATCTTGGAAAATGTCTTGTGCACTTGAGAAGAATGTTTATGCTGTTTTTGGTTGGTGTTCTCTATATATGTCTGTTAGATCTCATTAGTTTATTGTGTTAAGTCCTCTGTTTCCCTATCTTCTGGCTGGTTGGTCTGTTCATTACTGTGAGTGAGATATTGAAATCTCCAACTATTATAATAGAACTGTTTATTCTTTTTTTCCATTCTGCCAGTTTTTGCTTCATAGATACTCTGTCATTATGTGCATAAATGTTTATGGTTGTTATATCTGTCTCTTGCTGTATTAAATCTTTCATTAATATAAAAAAATAAATTTCTGGTGAGCAAATACCTGCCCTAAGATGCATTGAAAAACAGTTCGGGCCGCAGAACCTGATTTTGTTGCTGTTGTTTTTCTTAAGGATTCTTTACCATGTAAACTGAATCTTTGTGGATTTCCAAGACTCACCTTGGTTGCTTACGTTAGACACACAAGGCTAAGCTCATCCACAGAGTTCCCACCACATTCCTACTATGTGCAGGAAACTCAGGAGGTGCTTTATTGATGAGGGAACAAAACGAGTGGCTTCTGATGTATCATTGGGATGAAGATTGTGGCAGTTGCACCGCAAACAGCATCAGGCTTTGTATTCAGTGGCTGATTATTTCCAAAACCCTTTCTTTCCCACAACTTTTCTGGGAAGATTTTTCTTCCTGCCTATAATCATTTGATTGCAATTGCAATCTTTAAAGAGTTTCACCTGGCTCTGGTTGTGTTCTGCCATTTCCCCATTTTTTCCCCCCTTTTGTTTTGCTTCCTTGCTTTTATTCAAGTTGTGATTATGTTTTATGGCTCTAGGATGGACTCCTGCAAAGCCTTGAAAACTGTTTCTCAATGCTTCCCTTTGGGCTGTTTCAAACCAACTTCCTCCTTTTTATTAAAGCAAAATCTACCAAATTAAAACAAAATCTATCGTCCTGAAAGCTCATGGTCATAAGCACCCCTTAGCATGAGTCACCCTATCATTTTGTTGAAATATACATTATTCTCACCATCCGTTGTCCAAACCAATATCTTTCTGAGTGTCTTGCTTTGTTTTTTTCTTAAATAGACGGTTCCAAAGAATTGATTGGCATAAAGAAACTTCTTTTCAAATCATGCATAGTTAAGAGTATTAAACCAATTTCCTTAATTGAGAAAACAGAACATCTGATCTTAGATTTATTCTCTTTCAGTCAGTGAGATTTATCATTAACATTTTGGCTCAGATATTCATGGTTTGGGTCTTATCATACTCAAGCCTTTTTAATTTCAGAGTTTTTGAAACCACGGAGTTATTTACCTTTAGCATGCTTCATTCCTGGAATACAGTTAGTTTCTACTTTAGTATCTAAGTTTTACTAAGGTAAAATCTTTTCACTGTTGTGGTTATTTAGTAGTTTAGAAATAACAGCTGTCTGCTTCCTGGTAAATTCTCTCATTCCTGTTATCTATCAAGGTAAATGCACAGCAGACAATTCAAGAAGTATGTTTCTAGATTAGACACATTTTCCCAGGTGAACTTGAAAGGACAGTCGATCTCACTAGGTGGCCTTGCCAAGATATTTAACTTCTCTACTCTGTCCTTATTATAATTTAATGAATTATAGATGTTTGTTTACTTAAGCTTGTTCCAATCATAAGGTTATTTGGAGAATGAATTAATGCTGGTAAGAGGTTCATAGAGTGTCAGGTAAGGGATTCCATAGCAGTGCCAAGTGTTAAGAACAAACCAGAATTTGACTGTTAAATATTAAGAAGGATTCACTTTGTTCTGTGGTAGGACTGACCACTTGAGATCATCAGAATTGCTCTGATGCCTTTTTCATGCTGGCAGAACTTAATATACTTAGAAATCAAACGTTTGGCAACTGTGTTTTGTTTTCACTGACCAGTATACGAAGCCACGATTTCTTCCAGTTTGCCATGCTTCCTGGTGACTCAGCTTTTACCACCACCACCCCTTTCCCTCTCCTTTTCACATCCCGGCCCACCTCTGTGTATCCTGCAGGAATTGCATTCTGGGTGAGGTGCCCACCAGGGTGCTCCCTTTGCTCCTGGTGCTTCTGTTACAATCCCACTGGGCAGTGGCACTTGCCTGTTGGTCTATCTTCCAAACGAGACCAGGAGTATCTTGAAGCGAAGACCACGTCTTGCTGATTTGGGCATCTCTTGTAACTGGTCCACACTCTATGATGTTTACAGCAAGGATGATTAGTAAGCAGTGGTGTATAGCTGTCTGTCTGTCTGCATCTCTCTTAGGGTGGAAAGACTGAGCATGCTTGGGGAGATTTGGTTAAAGGAATGGGGGAGGGGAGACCTCAAGAATGAGGACCCTGGATCCAGGCTGCCTGGGAGAGAACCCCAGCTCTGCCATCTTTTAGTGGTGTAGCCTTGAAGAAATTACTGGTGCCTTCTTGTGTCCTGTGTTCCTCATCTATAAAATAGGAAGAATGAGAACTACGAATTTATCATGAGGATTAAATGACATGGTACATTTCAGCTGTTTAGACTGGTGCCTAGAGTAGGCACTCAGTGAACGCTATTCTTTTAAATGGGACTGACCCTTAAGCAGAGGCTATTACGTAGCAGTTCATTTATTTTACATTTCCTAAATTTGAGAATTCTCCACAAAGTTTCCATATGCAAGTAGATGCTTATTTAAATTATCCCTTTCTACTCTAGCCATGGTTTGGGAGGTGCCTGCCACTATTTCGTGGCTCTTTGGGAAGCCCTGGGTAGGAAATCTTGTGGTGTCTTGCAGATCACTGAGTAAGCTGTTAACTAACATGAATTGCATAAGGGAGAGGAGAATGCAGCAGCCTTGGGAGATACATGGATTGGTGGGCACTAAACAGCCTGCTTCCAGTACCTGGGACCCCAAAAGAATGCGGGGTATTTGGGGGAAAGGTGTGCTTGTAGATAATGCCTGTAGAATGCTTGTTCACATAAAATCCATCCATGCGGTGATACAGAGCTTGGATTATATAAGTGTTAGTTGCTCAGTCATGTCCAACTCTTTGCGACCCCATGAACTGGGGCTTGCCAGGCTTTTCTGTCCATGGAATTCTCCAGGCAAGAGTAGTGGAGTGGATTGCCATTTCCTCCTCCAAGGATTATATAAGCCTTTGAGTTAAGTTTCTTTTTGATGGTAATGTTTAAAAGATCAGTATACCAATTAAGTTCAATTTTTAAAAGTTAGCATTGATAATATATGGATGTACTTCCTAAACTTGGAACTTTTAAAACATATTTAGTTGTTCTAAGGTAACAGCAATGTTTTGGCTACTACCACCCTTGATTAACATAAGGAAAAAAGTTTGGAAAAAAGTCCATCCTTGAGGTCAAAAGACTTGGCTTCTAGCTCTGCAACCTCTAGCAAGCTCACTTTTCTCTGGGGATCTTAAAAGGATGAGGTTTTTCTTTTGTTAAACAGTTTTTGTTTTGTTTACGGCGGCAGTTTCTTTTTTCAAGTCCAGCAAGCCCTGATTTTAATTACTACCCTCACCTCTTTTTGTGCTGGGTGAAAAGGCCGCCGGAGGGAATTCTGGAAAAAAATTCCATACCCTAGAGCCAATGAGAAGGCAGTGAGCCGGGGAGAGAGGGAAAACTCACATCTTACTGAAATGACAAGCCCAAAACATTGCACTGATTGTATCTTTTCATATTGATCCCATCTTTTCCTTTGCTAAGGTGAAAAGGGAGAAAGAGTGATGGCTAAGAGCTCAAGATTGGCTTATGGTATCCTTTGCTATGCAAAAGCTTTTAATTAAGCCCCATTTGTTTATTTTTGTTTTTATTTTATTACTCTGGGGGGTGGGTCAAAAAGGTTGAGATTAACTGATTCACACAACTTTATAAAGCAACTAGGTGAGTTAGTAGCTCAGTCTCTGTGACCTCGTGGACTGTAGCTCAGCAGGCTCTTAAAGCAACTATACTCCAATAAACATTAATTAAAAAAAAAAAAAAGAGCTCGAGGATTGGAATCAGTTATGGGTTTTAAATCCTGGTTCTACTATTTACCTAGCTGAGGTATGGGGAGGCAAATAATTTAAACTCACTCAGGTTCAGTTTTCTCTGATGGTAGGAAGAACTGTCTCTTAGAATTGAAGATCAAATATGATAATACATGCCAAAATACTTAACACAAAAACAAAATCCTGGTACAGTGATCTGACGGTAGCTGCTGTTATGGTGGACTCTTACTTGGACCACAACTATACAGATTTGGGAGAACATGTAATGTTTACTTTGCAAACACATGTTCTTCTGCTTCTGTTGTTAGGCTTCATTGTCCTTTAATTATTTAATGTCTGACTATCGCCTCTAGACTGTAAGGTCCTGGAGAACAGCGCTGTGTTCTCTCATTCACCCCGAAACACATGATTTGAACAATATCTAGCTTGTACTTCTCTGATGGTGTCATCTACCATCAGAGGTAGGTGACAGGGTAGGTGGGATACATGCGCTCCCTGTAGATGGCAGATCAAACGATGACAGGGCTTTGGGTGCAAGAAAGACAGAGATAAGAGGTGTTCCTCAATCTGTTCCATAAGGATTACTGTGCATGTTACTAGGCTAAAATAGGAGGTGAGTATGAAATGCATCAGAATTTAGACCACTGAGTGTGGTTCTAGCCCAGGCTCTCTCGTTAGGAAATGAACAGTAGCCTGGAGTCGTAGCACAGCCAGGTGAATAAGAGTTAACTTCATCTAGTAATTCAAGGTATATTTTAATGCCTTAGATCATTGTGGTTCTTTTTTGGGAAAATTCTGGTCATTAATCTGTGCTTTACTTTCTCTCTATAGAAAGAAAAATGTTCCTATTGCTTGTTTACTAGATTCACAATTATATACATGAATTCAGGTCATAAGGCTGCTTTTATGAGTCCTTTCCATTGAACAGAATATGTGAGAGATAATCGAAGAACAAGGTTCTGATCTGTAAAACAAAGATCAGTCCTCAGCCTGTCCATCCTGCATTTGTCTGGTGCTAAGCAGACTGGTAGCCTTTCTGAATAATGAAGAAGTTTTGGCGATTGTAACAGCTCAATAAAGAGTGGGAAAGCTGGTCTAGGGCCAGGAAGATGTTGTTAACAGAAGACAGACCTGCAGTAGATCATCTGAAATTTGGATAATCTCCTGAGGCCCTGAAGTCAGCTTTTCAGTGTTACCAAAAGTGAAGAAAGATTTCCAGGCAGAGATGGAGCTTCCCAATGAATGTCAGAGGAGGCATGGCCTGGAACAAACCTGAATGGATGTTACGTGGCTCACCCTCAGTCCTGTCTTTTAATAACACTTCTGTTTTTGCCAGATCATGCACACTGATGGGTGTGAATTCAAGCCACTGTTGAATAAGTCTGCTGTACCTGTCTTTCAACAGAAGGAAGAAGAAAAAGTCTCTAAGAGAGAGAACCACATCACAGAATCCCTTGCATCCAATTGTTAGAAGCTATTGGTATAGATGTGGAGTCTCTTTAAGACTTTAGCTTTAAAATGGTTCTATTTATTAAATATTTGACTCTGACAGAATTCATAAAAAGCTCAAAAGGAAATGGTACTGTCCTTGGAATAGAGTCCATATTTAGTGACTTCAAGAAAATCTAAAAATATGTTTAAAAACAGGACTAAATGAACCAGTTCCATGGCCACGGATTGAACCTGTACCCCCTGCAATGGAAGGTCAGAATCCTAACCACCGGACCTCCAGGGAATTCCCAAACCAGTTTTTAATATAAGCCACACTGGTGACTCTTAAATCCCTTCAGAAAGTTTCAGTTTGCTTAAATGAATATAAAGTCATAGTTCCCAACATCTGAGCTGTGTGGGTAGTTATCTTCTGATTTCTCCCCAGTTGTATGCTCTTTTTAAATGAATTCACAGTGGTGAGCTGATTTGAGTTCTACCAACCTATGCCCTAATGGACCACTATCAATTATTAGAGACTTATTTTTAACCATGATCCTGGCACTGGCATCCTGTTTTAGAAAGCTAAATGTTTTAAGAAAAATCTCAGACTTTTTTCCAGGAGTATTTACACTGAAAGTTAATATACTAACGCATAGTTTCAGGAGAGAAGACAGCCTAAGCTCTAAGGAGAAAAATAAAGAAAAATAGAAAGTATTGTTAAATTGTAATCCTATAATAATGTCCTCCATGTCGAAATGTTCAGTGTGCTCATCCTTTAGTTGTCTTTGCAGTAATAGCATGACAGTGGATGGATTGGATGCCAGCTTACTGTAGAAACTGCAGGTATTTTAAAGAGGTCCATTGACCAGTACCTACGACTTGGCAGGCCCTCTGCTCATTTTATTTGTATAATGTCATCCAAACATTGTACAAGAAGGGCCTATTGTGGGAATCCAGGATATCCTTTGTAGATGTATAACGTGACATTTAATGAAGGTATCTTTTATAAAACTACAGGTTAACACTCTTGATTGGGCCAGTTCTTTTCACCTGTACACTTCACTGTCCAGTCCTCTTTCAAGCTGGTTTCTGTGCACACTGAAGGCTTTTTCCCCACTTACACTGACCTTCTGTTTCTGCCACTGCCTCGGATTGGAACAGTTTGAGAAGTTTCTCGGTTCCCAGAGCCTAATCAGTGCTTTAGTGCAGGATGAGGTGCTTATAGCTCTTCCTTTAGCTCTCACCTTGATTCCCCAGGTAAAGCAATGCGAGAGTGAAAAAGAAGGGATCACGAGGCAGTGTGTATCATGTAACAATGGCAACCCACTCTAGTACTCTTGCCTGGAGAATCCCATGGACAGAGGAGCCTGGCTGGCTACAGTCCATGGGGTCACAAAGAGTCAAACACCACTAAAGCGACTTAGCCTGCATGCACACGCCAAGTTGTAGTGTGTATTATATAATTCACCTCTTCCCAGTTGCAGATGGAAGCTGTGAAATTAATGGAAAAGTCAGATCTGGAAATGGGCAAGGAGACCACCAGGCCCTTGTCTTGTGTAAAGGCTGCTTCCTGCTCCCACTGGCTGGTGGCCGGGGCCACACTGTCACACCACCACCGCTGCCTGCCCCTGCCCAGATAGGAGTTCAGACATAGTGACACAGCACGCTGAAAAGGATGAGACAAAGCTCAGGACAGGCACAGGCCACGCATGCCAGATGCTGTCCACAGTGTGGGGAGGCCTTGATACCTAAGCTTGACGCGGCACCAGGTCCAGGGGAGATAGCCTGACCTTGACCCCAACTTTCCCCTCCTACTCTTGACTCTTCCTTTCGTTCTCAGCCCCTCTGGATTCTGTATGATCAAAACAGACCCTTCCCCCTCTGACTTGATTTAACACTGAAAAGCACCATTAGGTAGGGGATGTCATCCATTTATTTTCACCTTGTGATAGAGGTCTGTGAGTTAAAAGTCCTAGAATCACTTCATTTAAAAAAAAAACAAACCTAATTCTTCAGGAAAAGGACAGGCAGACATGAGACCACCACAGCCCCTAAGATTTTGTTATACTTGTCTCATTCTATATTTGTATCTCCAAAACATACATATATATATCTCCCCTGAACGGATATCCTCCAGTCCTCCACGGTGACTTCCTTTGTTGTTCTCGGTGGTGGTGTTTGTACCTTTGAATGGTGACCTCTCCAGGGCAAGGGCTGTCTTACTTACCTTTGCATCTCTTCTAGTAATCAGTGGTGTACTATGGCCTGCCATCAGGGAGAGGCTTCATAGCAGGCTGTCACTAAATGATACTTTTGTATTCATCTCTCCCTGGACTGTAGTGATAAGCACAATGAGGCTGTATCTATCGTGGACACTGTAGAGGAAGAAAAACGATTTTTTCCTCTACTTTCCTAGGTTCTCTGCTGGGAAGAAAGATTAATAAGAGAAAACTGGAGTTTATTTATATGTGCATTGCCCCTACACAAGAGAGTACCTAGTGGCGTGTAATTCAAAGGGTGGCTAGAACTTGGGCTTATATGGCATCTTAACAAAAGAACAGTACATCTGTAGAGAAGTGACAAGACAAAGGAAAAGGACTTTGAGCGTCTAGAGACACGGATTGTGGGAAGGCACGTGAGGAGGGACAATCCTAAAGGAAATCAGTCCTGAATATTCATTGGAAGGACTGATGTTGAAGCTGAAACTCCAATACTTTGGCCACCTGATGTGAAGAACTGACTCATTGGAAAAGACCCTGAGGCTAACAAAGATTGAAGGCAGGAGAAGGGGACAACAGAGGATGAGATGGTTGGATGAAATCACCAACTTGATGGACATGAGTTTGAGCAAGCTGCGGGAGTTGGTGATGGACAGGGAAGCCTAGCATGTTGCAGTCCATGGGGTCACAAAGAGTCAGTCACAATTGAGTGACTCACCTGAATGTGAGGAGGGAACTAATGAAAGATGCAAAGTAGTGAAATTTGTTAATGTAGATTGCTTCAGTGCCACTTGTGGGCTAAGCAGGGTGTTCAGTGTGTCTGAGAATTAACTTCTTCCTGGTAGTGAGGGGATAGGGGACAATTTTACACGTTTATGCCCTGCTTTTAGGCAAACAGGGAGAAGGCAGAGAGCTTTCCTGTTTCTTCTCAGTTGCTTTTGGCTCCTTGTGCCAAAGTGGCATAGTTGGGGTGGCATGTTCTGTCACCCTTTGGCACCTTGCACATGACTGCACACAGCAGATGCTTAACCACTTACTGAGTTGAACTAAAATAAAAGCAGAGGCAACTTTCCTTTTTCCAACTAAAGCCTACCTAAATAATTTACCCTGCACAACAAGATAAATAGATGGAAACATCTGGCCTTCAGGCAGAGCCCAGAGGCAATATCCTGGCAGAGCCAGGAGGCCTCACCTTGAGTCCATGGCTTCTGCTTTATCCAAAGGCATGCCGATGCCTTCAGCTTCCTTTCAGGATGTTGGGAAGATACAGTTGAGTGAAGATTGTAAAAACACTTTGAGAAAAGTATAAAGCATTCTTTACAGATACTGTTGCTTCCTGTATAAGCTCCCATAGCAAGTGTATTATGAGCATTTAGTAAGTGTTGACTAGTAGTGTTAAATGCTGTTTACTCCCCAAATCAGTAAGCTTTAACACTTGTGTGGTACTCTTCACAGGTATGAGTTAGGAGCTGCTCTGTTTATTGGATGGGCAGGAGCCTCACTCTGCCTAATTGGTGGTGTCATATTTTGCTTTTCAATATCTGACAACAACAAAGCACCCAGGTATGAAAAGAGACAAAAATGGCCTGTTAAAAAGTAAAATACTATTCTAAATTGTTATATGTGGGATAAATTATAGGTAGTTCTTATGATTCTTAGAAACTTCAAACACCCAGAATTGGGAAAGGTTAAGAATATATAGTAAATATAACATTTAATATGGTAAAATTATACTGAATAGAATAGAATATAGATAATTATAATTTAAAAAGCAGAGCTTGTGTTGATATAGGACCGAAACCAACACAATATTGTAAAGCAATTATCCTTCAATTAAAAAAGATTTTTTTTGATGAAGCAACGAAAAAAAGCAGAGTTTGACATTCTTATGTTCCAAAGCTATCGCTGTAAGTAGAAATCTTGTCTAACTTTAGGGGCATATTCTTCACTTTGACCTTATAATTTTCACATAGGTGGAAATTGCTGATTAAGGTCATCACAGTCTCCAAGATTCCAGGAAGATAAGTTTTATGTAAGTTTTGAAGGAGAATAACTGAACAAACTAAGAATCCATGAGTTTCTTCAGAGATTCTCTTAGTCACACTAGCTGTTCTGAAATGACAGTGAACGATTTCTTGGGCTGAGAAGGGAAGAGAGCTAAACATAATCAGGGAAAGACAACTTAGCTGTGACAGAAACTGGGGGATGTGGTTTCTTCCTATTTTTGTTTGTCCCGCGTGTAAAAGACCATCTGCCAAACTTTTGCCTTTCAGAATGGGATACACGTACAATGGGGCCACGTCTGTCATGTCTTCTCGGACAAAGTATCACGGCAGAGAAGGAGATCTTAAAACCCCAAACCCTTCAAAACAGTTTGACAAAAACGCATACGTCTAAAAAGAGAGCTGCCTTCAAGCTGTGTCTTGAGTTTGTTCTAAACGTGAACTGTTCACAAAATGATGCCATCAAGGCCCTCCTATAATTAACCCTCAAACTATTTTTAAAATATGAATTTGAAGAATTTGTTGATTCTTGGATGTAAATGTTCTTCTATAGTTACATACTAATCACTTCCTGTTGTGGCTTTCTATTAAAAAAAAATAAACAGGCTATTTACAAGATTTGTATATATCTTATACATCTGTGTTTAATACCAAAGATTCCAGCAGTGTTCATAATGTAGCCTTCTTAATCACCCATACCTTGCAGTATCCGTCCCCATTTTTTATGTGTTTTTTCCTTCATATATTAAACAGTGTATTGAGGAGTCATGACTTGTAAAACAGTTTGGGGGTGATCTGAGACTATTCCTCAGATGTCTGGGTGGAATGGACATATGCTGGCTGGGTAGAGCTGATTTCTAGCTGCTGACACCTGTCCGTCACCACTGTGCTTCTCAACGGCTGCTCCAGGAAGGGCTCATGGGGCCAAGATGCTACAGCCCACTACCCGGCCGGTCCTCCTTAAATACCTCCTCCTCCGGTATAGAGAGCAGATCTGGATGCACTGGTCATGGCCGACTCTGAGGCTGACAGAGGAGGGCCTGGAGCTGCACGGTCCCTGCCTCACGCAGGAACAATGGACCGAGTTCCTGAGGACCTGTGTCGCTCAGGCTGTGTGTGGGGAACCAACTGGCAATGGAGAGACAGCATTTTTTTCAAGATGTGTAAGTTCCTCCAGGGATCTCTGACCAGAGACAACGTTTCATTTCTCAAGCCAGCCCTTTCATCTCATATCCACAGGGCAATAGTTACCTCAGCCTGTGTGTGCCCGTCACTGCTCTGAGCGCTCTGTGTGCCCTCACTCACTGCAGCCTCATAGCCACCCTCTGAGGTAAGTACTGTAGGACCCTGAACTGGCAGAGGATGAAATGAAAGCAGAGAAGCTGAAGTGACTTGCCACAGCAAGCGACAAAACCTCAAGGACTTTGAACCGAGGCAGTCTAGGGTGAAGTATATACAGTCTCAGGCTGTGGCTACGAATCATTTAGCCATGTCATCTGTGACTCAGGTCCCCGACAATACCAGTCCCAGCATGGGTGACCGTGACATCTTCCTCAAGCCTGAAGGACTTAAAAGGAAAAATCACATTGTTTGGAGGTGCTCACTGAAAAGAAAATGGATGAGTTTATACAGTAAACTTTTTTTTTTTTACAGACCATGATAATACTTAATTACCTTTTCCGGGGATACAAATGAACTGAAAACCACTGAGGGAAGCTGGGTGCTATAAGCAATGTGGGCACAGGGTTTGGTGAATGTGTGTTTAAAACAAATTTTTAAATTCTTAGAGCTGTACTGGTAAAGAAAATATTTTGACTGTATTGAACTTTCACAGCTTCTGAAGAATTTCGGGCGAGAAGGGGTCAAAGTAACAGAAAAACTGTCAAGAGCCAGAAACATTAGCCACGTGTCCGTGACAGGAAATATAAGGCGATGGTCCAAAGGAAAACGGGCAATTCTAGTCCACCCTAACATGACAGGACTAAACAGAATATCAGCTTTTGCGACGCAGACGCATAAAGACTTGTGTTACTTAGCAGACGGTCGTCGTCTTTCCCCAGTCCTTGCCGTTTAGGAATGAAGACCTGGCAGACCCCGGGCTTGGGAGTTGAGGCCCGGTTTAAAGCCTGCTTTTGTCATTTTTCTAGTCATATGGCTTTTGGCAAGTTATTGTATAGCTTAGTTTCTCACATCTTTAAGAAGAAGATTAAAATAATATGTCTCAAAGTTGTTCTCATCAAATGAACTAATAACATACATTAAAACAGAACAAGGAGCTCAACAGATCTAAGTGGGTAAGTGAGTGAACACAGGAGCCCACGTGCCTTCCTAGGCATCGTTGTAGGTTGCTTATCTGTGTCTTCTACAGTGAAGATTTGATTCGGGGTTTATTTGAGCTTTTAGAAACTTACATTTAAAGCAGGTATATTTGCATTAAATGGCCTTAGTGGGAAGTTTTTAAAAAAGTAAGTGGCCCACAAGTAAAAAGGACCCTGGTGGGGCAGAAACAGATAAAAGAAAAATTGCTCTTTTAGATCACCATGTTACATGGCATAGCTACCAAGCAAGCTTAAATCCTTGAATGAGATGAGTTTAACTTGAAATCAGCTCTAATAACTCAGCCACAGTCACAAGGGTGTCATTGAGGGTTTTACTTGAAAGGCTGACAAAACAGAGTTCCAAACCCTAACAGACCATTTAGTTAAAATATTACTTTTTGGGGGGAAATAAAAGTACAGATAGTACCACAAAGTATAAAAAAATGCAAAAAACAGTTTCTGTGAATGTGTTGACTATCGATAATGTCACTGTTAAGAATATAACTAGTTTTGAGGTATTTTCTAATGCAGAAAGGGCATTTTAAAATATTTGTTGATTACCTAGCCATGTCATTATACATTTAAAGAGAAAAAAAAAAAAAAGAAAAAAAAAAAAGAAAAAAGTAAAAAAGAAAAAAAACTACAGACACATATGAATTCAGGATTGATTCAATCTATTCTATTCATAGTCTGATAAATTAACTGATATTTAAAATGGCTACATTTTATTCATAAAATATCCAAGGTTAAGGGTATGCTGCAGAAATAGTATTTTAAGTTCTAAAACATGCTTACAGAGGCCAAAAGCTGCATATGGTAAAAGTACTTCTGGAAAATGTAGTTAATATGGGCAAACTATATTCTTATTAACTCTAAACTTACTTCTAGATGAAACATAAGCTGTCTACTCTTAAAATTTCACTGATTTCCACCAATTGCATTTTAAGGATACAGAACTTTATAGTGAAACACTTCCAACAGGACAATGTACATAAGAAAGATATTTTTTTTTAAAGTTTAAATGCAAACTAAACCCTGCTATTAGTTTAAAAAAAAATTCACTTAAAAATTAGTTGAAAAAAATACACCTAAACACTAGAGCACTGTTCTGAAGAAAAAACTTTTTATGACTTCAGTGACACATTATTTTTAAGCAGCAGCAGCAGCATTCTTAAACACCTTTATATGCTTCAAAATACTGTTGACAATTTGTGTGTGATTTTTTTTTAACACTGCATTAGGTGCCATTAAAGAGACTCTTGTTCTCTGAGAGCCGGTTTCCTTGTTATTGCAGGAGATACTGTCAGGCAGGACAATTATAGTTGTGTGTAGGCAGTGCTGAAATACCATGATACCAAATACTGCTGAAGTCTGGACGGACCTCCTGACGCACGGGGTGACAGTTACACGTCTGAAGAGTCACTCCATTCAGTCACGGTTACTAAGCTGCTTTTCAGTGTACTGGACTCATCCTGAGGTCCTGTGTGGGAGACAGGGAGGGAGGGAGAGGAGGCCCCCGTGATTAAACGAGCACATTGTCCAGCCAGTAAAAGCTTCATAACTTCACACTGTAATTCGTCACTCGGGCCCGTCGGCTTGCCAACCCCACCCCCAGCTCCCACAGGCTGGGGCAGGATGCTGCGGACCATCCCACCACTGCGGTACGGCCATGTCTTTAGGTCAGCCTCACAGGGCCCTCGTAGCAAAGCTTCCACCCGGCCCCCACCTCCTGGCATTCAGCACAGCGCCTGGAGGTGGGCAGCCATTAAGAGAGGAGAATAAAATTAACAAGCCAGGGAGAGACTAAATGCTAAAAATATGTTCTCTAGCATAGATGAGCTTAAAGGTGAAGTTAGATCAAAAGTGCCTTGAGCCACTGAAACAGAGTACAGAGAATTCCACTTGAGCATAAGTAGGGATGTTTTCTTTGAGGGGCGTGGGGTCATGGCACCGGCAGGAGGAAATGTACTCAGCGCATTCTGAGTGTCCCGAGTCCTTCCACAGTCATTGTAGCGTAAACGCGTCTTTTGCTTTTTCAATGATGAGGATGGATGCTGAGACATAGCACAGAAAACTTATGATGGTGACAGAACAGGTCAGTGTTAACACCTGACACATTGGTGGAGAGAAGAGATCAAGTGAAGACAGAGGCAGCAATGGTTCATCTTAGAAATGCGGGGGGCGGGGTACAAGATCCTGCTATAAACAGACCAAGAGATGTGCATGTATTCATTTAAAATTATAGATGGGGGAACGAAAGTACCGAAGAGGGGGCATGAGAGGTGCAGGCAGTGGAGAAGGAGCCAAATCTTCATCTGTCTTATCAGCACCTAGAAAGTTCACGTCTAAAATCGATGAGTCTAGAAGCAAGTCTTGGAGAAGGCAATGGCAACCCACTCCAGTACTCTTGCCTGGAAAATCCCATGGACGGAGGAGCCTGGTGGGCTGCAGTCCATGGGGTCGCTAAGAGTCAGACACGACTGAGCGACTTCACTTTCACTTTTCACTTTCATGCACTGGAGAAGGAAATGGCAACCCATTCCAGTGTTCTTGCCTGGAGAATCCCAGGGATAGGGGAGCCTGGTGGGCTGCCATCTCTGAGGTCGCACAGAGTCGGGCACGACTGAAGCAACTTAGCAGCAGCAGCAGCAGAAACAAGTCTGAGCCGGTTACTTGCAGGGATGTAAGGATGGCTGGGAGGAGGCACTGTGGGTATGTAGGGGGCAGGAGGGGTTGGGGGGATGTGGAAAAGAACTTCTCTGATTTAAAAAAATACAAATTATATTTTCTGATTTTAAAGATTAAATGTGTTGAGAAGTTAAGTGAGTGGACTTATTATCCAGACTCTAGCCTGGGTGGATAGGATCAATGGCAGTAAACAGTTTCCCTGGTCCTTCATTCCACTGGCTACAATGTTCCAAGAAGAATCTTCCTTGGAAGAAAATAACAATATTTAACACACAGATGAATACAGGAAGATAGTCATGAAAAAAGTGGCCTCATTTAGGTATGTATCAGAAATGTAAATTTCTAGGAGGCATCTACGTGAAGAGTATTTGTAGGGCCACTTTCAAAAATAGATGTTTAAAATTTTTAAAGACAAAAGATTAGAAACTGAAATTAAAATTTAGAAAATTAGTAAATAGATACTAAACCAGTAAGTTGTTCACATTCAGTCCTTATTAAAATGATGTTTTTTACGTCACTCAGTCGTGTCCAACGTTTTTGTGACCCCACAGACTGTAGCCTGCCAGGCTCCTCTGTCCATGGGATTTCCCAGGCAAAAATACTGGAGTGGGTTGCTATTTCCTTCTCCAGGGGATATTTCTGACACAGGGATCAAACCCACATCTCCTGCTTGGCAGGCAGATTCTTTTCCCCTGAGCCACCAGGGAAGCCCGTTAGGGTAGTCTGGTATTTATAAAGGCTTCCGGTAGACACCAAAACTGCAAACCTTCTCCCTTTGGTCCTTTTGGGTTAGCTGCAACCCAGGCATTTGGCACTTGAGTAGAATTTGACTCATTCTTCACAGGTGGAGGAGGTTCCTTCTGTTCTCGCCCAGCTTTTCTCCCTATAGATCTGTCTTCCTCTAAGGATGATATGTCCCAGTCATCATCGTCCACATCTGTACACTAAAAAAAAAAAAGCGGAGAAAAATGAATGTTCCCTAAAGAAACCGTGTGTGTTAGAGCCCCTCAAACAGACTGGGCCACTGACGCTAAATGGTAAGAAGTTGGGAGCCTCAGAGGGTCTCTCATTTGGTCATCTCCGAGGGCGATGAAATGGGTTTGGAAATCTGTGCTTCGAAAGCAGAGGGAACCACATCTTTTTGTCTGTTGTCATGGAAATGTATGTTTCCTATGCAGCAATCGTGAATTTAGAAAATTCCAGAAACTACGTTGTAAAGTCAAGTCAGGATGCTCCCCAAGGAGCAGTAAGACCAGCTCTGGGGCTCTTACCTCTGTGATGCTAAGACATTTAACTGCAGGAGACGTCACACGAGGGCCCTGCAAAAGCGGCCCCGATGGGAAGGACTGTGTATTTCTCCAGTGCACCTTGTAAGGAAGACACGGTGGCTCTTGACTGATGTGACTTTTTGTCATTTTGGGCTTGGGTAACACAAATGGCACTAACTTATGAAAGTAGTTGGACAGAATGCTCTGGATTCCACAGATGAGCAGGGAAGAATTAAATCTAATGTAGGTGAAAAATTAAAGAAAGAGCAACTACTACTGGAAGTCCCGGTCAACACAGAGAAGCCCACCCAGGTCTCCATCCACAGGAGCACTTCCGGGGCCTGGTGCCAGACCTTGGAGCGTGCCCAAAGTCTCAGGGAGGAGACTCGGCTTTGTCCTCCGCTCGGGTCACAGTCTCTCTAAAGCATGTCATGGACTCCAGCTGCCAAGTGGGGTAAACTCTAAAAAGTCCCGATTTCCCTTCCAGGTCCTATCTTGGTAGCAAAAAGGTTCCTGGACTCATATCTGAAAGCCCAGATTCTATTCAGTCACAAGTTTCTGTGAACAAACTACCTAATATCTACCAGTGTCAAATAATACACGTGGCAGGATTCTGAAAACCTGTAAAACCTGATAAGCGTAAGATGTATTATTACCAGTTATCCTTTCAGTATCTTTGATTCCCTATGGAAATGCAATACTGAAAACAAGATAAAGTAAAAATCTCTACTGTACTAAATAATTGTATTTGTTTTACATTTCACTACAAAATACAATTATTATGATATATTCATTAAAAGATGAATTTGTGTATGTTTAACAAGTAAAAGTGATTTCACCTTTAGATCTTCTTTTAGTTCTTTTTTGATGAATGAGTCAGCAACATTAATTCCACCAACTGGCTTATTCATATTTCTGTGATTTGAAATCGTCTTTTCAACTTTTCCAGTTAATGTTTTAATGGAGGTTCCTATAGGACCCATAGAAAACAGGTAACGTTTTAAAAATTAGTCTTCAGTTCCAAAATAATCTTACAATGTGAGAGAGTCTGTGTGTTAGTTGCTCAGTTGTGTCCAACTCTGTGTGACCCCATGGACTATAGCCTGCCAGGCTCCTCTGTCCATGGGATTTTCCAGGCAAGAATACTGAAGTGGGTTGCCATTTCCTTCTCCAGAGAGAGTCCAAGCATCACAGATAATGCCTTTTAAAAAATCATGATCCTCTAGACTAGAAGAATAAAATTTTTAGTTTAAATCAAAAAAGGATGTCATTCAGACTCATGATCAGAAACTTTAATTTCAGTGAGGCAGCCTGTGTGAATGGATATTCATATGGTATTTTCAAAAACAATTATTTTAAAAGTTATATTTTACATGATTCTAAAAATACATGGTATACACAAATTCTATACAATAAACTAATTACATCTGATATATTTAAAATATAGAATTTTTAAGTTGCATTAAACAGAGTTTCTTTCTTTCTTTTTTTAATGACCCTTTTGCCTCTTCTCCTTGGCAAATTATCAGCAATCACCAACTTGGACCTCACGTTCCTTTAGAATTGCCCTGTTTCCAAAAGGCAGCATGGTGTGTTAGAACAGTTATTCTCAAGGACACACAGTATTAGGGGTTAAATTGTGTCCCAAATGCGTACGTTGACGTCCTTACGCCCATTACCTCAGAAGGTGACCTTATTTGGAGACAGGACCTTTAAAGAGGTAATTAGGTTAAGGTGAGGTCATTAAGGAGGACCCTAATCTAACACAACTGGTGTCCTTGGACAAGAGTGGGAAATTTGGACACAGAGGCACCCACAGAGAAAGGCAACGTGAGGAGACATAGGGAGGAGACAGCCATCTACAAGCCAAGGACAGAGACTCAGAGCAGGTCCTCTCCTCATAGCTCTCAGAAGAATCCAACCTGGCCACCTTGATTGTGGTCTTACAGCTCCTATGAGGCAGATTCTGTGGTTTAAGCCACACCGTGTACTTCATTACAGCAACCCTGCGTTTGTTACTAATACACCCAGACATGCCCAACCCCTTCCTCTCCTTCCACCTGAACATCAACTACTTGCTAAGCTCCTTCCATTTTTCCTCAGGCATCAACAATTTTTAGATTAACCCCATACTTTCTTTCCTTGTGGCTCCGATTGTAAAGAATCTGCCTGCAATGCAGTAGACCCGAGTTGGATCCCTGGGTTGGGAAGATCCCCTTGAGAAGCCAATGACTACTCACTGCAGTATTCTTGCCTGGAGAATTTCAAGGACAGAGGAGCCTGGCAGCCTACAGTCCATGGGGTCGCAGAGTCGGACAAGACTGAGGGACTAGCACTTTCATTTTATGGTCACATCGTTTCCTCGAGAACTTTCTCAGCTCAGATGCCCGGTATGGAGAGCTGAGAACCACTGTCCACAGAAGCATTGTGGTTGATAACCACTGTCCTAAAATCAAAATTTCCAGATGGGTTTTCAGTAAAGGAAAGCTTACCTGTGGGCTTGGGGGAAATATCAGAGTCCTCAATTTCACTTCCCTCGGTCCAGTCAGTGTCGCTTTTGACGACGGTGCTCTTTCCGAAACTACTCTTGTTGCTTTTAGACGACAACACAGGGAGTACATCTGGGGAAGCGAACGCCTGGACGAGGTCGTCAGCATCCAGCTCCTCCTCGGAACTGAAGGGAGGAGTCCTAAACAAAACAAAGCGCAAACAGGGGGCGCTGTTTCCATGTTTCAGGGTTTACAGACAATATGGAGAAGGCAATGGCACCCCACTCCAGTACTCTTGCCTGGGAAATCCCATGGACGGAGGAGCCTGGTGGGCTGCAGTCCATGGGGTCGCTAAGAGTCGGACACGACTGAGCGACTTCACTTTCACTTTTCACTTTCATTCAGTGAAGGAAATGGCAACCCGCTCCAGTGTTCTTGCCTGGAGAATCCCAGGGACGGGGGAGCCTGGTGGGCTGCCGTCTATGGGGTCGCACCGAGTCAGACATGACTGACGTGACTTAGCAGCAGCAGCAGCAGCAGCAGCATGCCCCTTAAAGAGGTCGGAACTTTCTCAAGAGAGCCTAACAAACGCCTGCGTGGCCACAGAACAAGATGGCGGCCAGGCCGAGGACTTATTACGCAAAAGGCGGACTGGTCATTTCAAATTTATATCTGCCAACCACATGCCACATAGCATAAATTTACCAAAGTGGACTGAAGTTAGGACATTACTCCTCTAAACTCAAATTTTGTATTTTTTTAATATTAGTTTTTACACACCTAAGAAACATATTTTAGAGTGGAAAAAAATATTTCTGGGATGAAACTATGCTGTCTTTTAAAATAGTGTCATTTGCAAAGAGTCCACACGACTGAGGACACGCGCAGGCATGCATGCATGTATTACTTATAGCTTACCTTTATACTGTACCCTACCAAGTACTTTTATATTAATACACACACTCATTTGTAATATGTAAATCATCACCCCACTTTAAAGTGAAACAAATTCAGAGCAGTATCCATTCATTTAAAAAATATTCACTGAGCACTTAAATTCCAATGTTCAGTTACATTACATCCCATGAAATAAAGCTCTTCCCATGAGATTATTACATGATAAGTGCTTCTAAAGGGTGAGTTATCATTTATAGTGTCTTTATTATATTTATTCTCTCTACTATGGAATTCAATTATCATAAAATTAGTTTTACTCATAATTAATAACAATAATATACCTACAACTTATTGAGTACCCACAAGTGCCAAGCACTGAGGCCAAGTCCTTTTCATATGTTCTCATTTTAATTTGTAGAACTATCCTGTGAAAGAGGAGGCATCATCCCATCTTACAGATAGAACAACTGAGGCTTAAAACAGGTAATCACCTGAGTCAGTGTGACACAGTTAAGGAATGACTGAGATAGGGTTCTCAGTATCCTAAGCGAGCCTAAGAGAGTAAGGTCTAAGGCCGTTAACAACTTCCACAAGAAGCTGGAACACTAAAATTCTATCCAGATACACCATCATGGGTCCAGCCACTAAAAAGCAACATCATGCATTTAATTTATCACGTTTATGGAAAATTACTAAACTAGGCAGGGGTGGGGGTGGGAAATAACAAACATGACTCAGGTGTGGTCCCACTTGTTAAGGGAGGCCACAAGTGCTACTGACAAAGAAACGAAGGTGTAACAAAGGAATCACAGATTAAATATGATATGTAATAATTATGGCTCTAGTGAACCACAATGAACATACTAATTTACAGTGAAAGGAATGCTCAGTGAAAAGAACTTTTAAAAACTACCTTGCCCTGCTCCCTTGGTACTCACACAATAGTGGAAGACCTCCTGGGAAGATGATCTTCTGTGGCATTTTTCGTAACTCTAAAAGCAAGAGAAAAATATTTCCAGCATGAGCAAATCATGTAATTTAAAATAGAGTTCCATGGAATTGGTGATTTTTGCTTTATTAGAGGGTGAGCAGTTATGAGTCTCCCTGAACTTAGAGAAGGGTAGGCATTCCAAGTGTGATTCTCTGTTGAGTCACACATTGCTGTGGGCTGAATGCTTGTGGCCCCCTAATATTCCTGTGTTGAAGCTCTGGCCCTCAGTGTGATGGTATCTGGAGATGGGGTGATTTGGTTTAGATGAGGTCATGAGGATGGGGCCCACACAGAAAGGAATTAGTGCCCCCGTGGGTAAAGGAAGAGAGACCAAGGCTCTCTTGTTCTCCTTGGCATATGAGGACACAGTAAGAAGCTGATGAGAGAGTCATTTCCTAGGCAGGTTGATAGGAAATCTAGGGGTCCCCAAGGAGAGAGGGGTCTGGAATTCTTAAGGAGGAAGAAAGGACAAACTTTTCACAGTCTTTGTAGACCAGGACCTGGGGACTGGAGTCGATGAAAATGAGAGGGTAACAGGCAGGAAGGCCAGGGGTCTCCAAATGGAGGAAATAGCCTGCAAGTGTCAGACATTTTTATCTCTCTTAAGCGGCAGGAGGAAACAAACTAGCAATATTTTTTCCTTCTCTATACAAATTTAAAGGGAGGTTTCTCTTAAAATACTGTGTTGCCATAATGACACCTGGTTTCACCTGAAGTTAGCTATTCTTGAGCCTAGAGATAACCAATGCCTTTTTCTTATGGAAATGTTTGTCTTAAGCTATGCTAATGTACTATGTCTTTACCCCAAACTCTGTCTCCAAGTCGGTTCCGCCTCTTGGCCCAGAACCTACTTGACAAACCAGTATGTTATACTCAGATATTGTTCCCCTAATCTATGTAAATGAAACTATTTGTATGGTGATTTGCCCTTCTTCAAGATTCAAGTTAATCATTTTATGGCCCAGGATAAACCATTTGGTGCCAAGATTATCCCAAAATGCATCTTATGGGTGAGGGGTCTGGTGCCATTCTGAATTTTAAGACATTCCTTTCTTTCATTAACAGACTGCTAGTGACTATATAACATCCAGCTGAAGACTAGCAGGGGGGTACTCTTTCTGCCCCCTTCTGATGCCTATGTCAGAAGCTTTCTCTATCTCCTTTATACTTTAATAAACCTTTATTACACAAAAGCTCTGAGCGATCAAGCCTTGTCTCTGGCCCCGGATTGAATTCTTCTCCTCCGGGGGCCAAGAATCCCGGTATATTCTCGTGATTCAACAACAACCTTTCACTGACCATCTGTAAGTCCTGGGAGAGAAGCCTCCCAGAACCTGACTATGTTGGCTGGCACCCTGATCTCAGAGTTCCACCCTCCAGAAGTGTTAGAAAATATATTTCTGTTATTTAAGCCACCCAGTCAATAGTATTCTGTTATAGCAGCCCAAGCTGAGACAAATATTTTAAAAAAAAATTAGAGTTGAAAATACTCACTTTGGAACAGATGTTCTATCAGAAAAAACAGGTCTTTGTCTAATCAGCTGTCTGCTTTTGGGAGGAAGGTGAATTGCTTTGGGTAGTTCTCCAGCTGAAAGGGTGTCCATTTGAGAAGCACCATACCTGTCTGGAATAGTAGTGTCATTTGTGAGTCTCCACTGCATGAAAAGCAGAAGAAAATGCTACAATATCATCTACATTGGCACTGAAACAAACAAGCCCATCTCAAGGGTCTAGAGTCCACACTACAGGAGGTTTTTAATTGTAAAAATACAATCTAAAATGAAACATTTAATGGTTCAAGCAGTAACAGAGTTGCCAATTAAGTGCCAAGGTTTGTGAACCATATAAAATCATGAAACGGTTGCTCTATTAATACTTCCGCAGACATGAAATGGCAGTGGGTGACAGGCTTACCTGTGGACAGCAGTGTTCTCTCTTCAATTTTACAGCTGACCTGATGTTCAAGGAATTCTCGAATTTGCTGAATGTTAGGTATTTGTCTTTCTCGCTCATGTCTTGTTGATTCTACAGTTCTTAGCACTCTATTCAAGTGATCACTTGGAATACCACGTATATCCTGAAGGAACAAAACATTAAGTTAATCAATTATCCTTTGATGTTTTTCATTTCATGGATGTCTGTCTGCATTAACTGTGCCAATCTTTTGTCCTGACTGCTGCATGTAAGATGGGGATGCCCTGACATATAATACATGGTCCCAGCCCCAAAAGGAGCTCAAGGTGCAACGGGACACATAAGGAGCATGTAAGATTATACATGGCTGGTTAGGGATACTGTGCATTTGGGATCAGGACTAAATGCATGGAAGGCATGTGAGTGACTGATTATGACTGATTAACCAACAATGCAAGATGTGTGATAAAGACCGAATGAGTCTACAAGGGCCGGAGGAATTCAGAGATTCAGGCCATCAGAGGCCTCAGTGGCCCAAGAAGGCTTAAGGTGGAGGCTGGGCTGTGCCCTGAAGGATGGGTGGATGAAACAAGTAAAAAGAAGGGTGGGATCAGATGGGGCACCTTGTGGGGAAGGCAGCCAATGAGGCAGTACCGGTCAAGGTGTCCAGGGGTTAATGCTACAAAGGAACAGGTGAGGAGAGCAGAAAAGGAGACTGATGCCACAATGAAAAACTTCAAGGCTAGTTATGCCACAGGTAAGAGAAAAATCATCAGGCTTTCAATTATGAAAATGCCATAATTTAAGAGGTGACTTGAGAAAATTCTTCAGGATTTGAAAGGTTCTAAGACGAAAATCAGTTAAAGAGTGATTTATTCATTTATTCAATATCAGTGTCACACACACACTCCCATCTCCTCCCCCACCTTTCCCTCAGTCTTCCTCATTCCAGGAAGTGGCCCCACCACCCATCCAGCTGCCCAGGGCAGTAATCTTCATCATCAGATCGACTGCCACCTCCAAGCAGTTTCTCTGACCTCAATTATTCAATCCCTTCTACTTTTCCTTCATTTCACATCCTATAATCATTATGGATCTACCAGCTGTTTGTGTGAGCAGTGTTCAGCGCCTGTCTTCCTATACCCTGATGCTGGATGCAAAGACACAATTCTGTACAAATGTCAATTCTTCCTAAATAATACACAACATTTAAAGCAATTCCAATCAGAATACCAGCAAGGATTATTTTGGAACTGCAGCAGCTGTTTCTAAAGTTCACTGGAAAACAAAATATGAAAGAACTGCCAAGACATTTTTGAAATAAGAGTAATAAAAAGGCATGGCCTATAACAGATACTAAAATACAGGACAAAGGTACTAAAATTAAACCAGTATGGTGTTAGCAAACAAATACCAAAAAATTGAAAGGATAAAATCATTGAACATCCAAAAATAAATCCAAATGTATATAAAGATGTCCTTTATGACTGCTATTTCAAACAAACAAACAAAGGGTGGGTTATTCAACAAAAGATATTGAAACAACTGATCCAACTGGAAATAAATTTAGATCCCCAACTCAGTGTTTCCAAACTTAATTGTTAAAGCCCAGATAGACAAAAAAGTAAACAAAAAACTATGCATTACATTAAAAAAGGGTGTTTTACTGAGGAAACCAGAAGGGAAAGAGACACGTGTACCCCAATATTCATCACAGCACTGTTTATAATAGCCAGGACATGGAAGCAACCTAGATGCCCATCAGCAGATGAATGGATAAGAAAGCTGTGGTACATATACACAATGGAGTATTACTCAGCCATTAAAAAGAATACATTTGGATCAGTTCTAATGAGGTGGATGAAACTGGAGCCTATTATACAGAGTGAAGTAAGCCAGAAAGAAAAACACCAATATAGTATACTAACACATATATATGGAATTTAGAAAGATGGTAACAATAACCCTGTGTACAAGACAGCAAAAGAGACACTGATGTATAGATCAGTCTTATGGACTCTGTGGGAGAGGGAGAGGGTGGGGAGATTTGGGAGAATGGCATTGAAACATGTATAATATCATGTATGAAACGAGTCGCCAGTCCAAGTTCGATGCACAATACTGGATGCTTGGGACTGGTGCACTGGGACGACCCAGTATGGGGAGGGAGCAGGGAGGAGGGTTCAGGATAGGGAACACAGGTATACCTGTAGAGGATTCATTTCAATATTTGGCAAAATTAATACAATATTGTAAAGTTTAAAAATAAAATTAAAAAAAAAAAGGAAAAGTAAAAAAGGGTGTTTTTATATTTATAGGATAAAAGTAAATGTCCCAAATAAAACATATAACCCCAAAACCATATGCAGCTACAACAGGAGCTCTCACACACTCATAGGGATATGTCAATGTTTACACTTTGGAAAATTATTTGGCTACACCTACTAAAACTAGAAATTTCAATCCTAGATATACATCCAAGAGAAAGGAATGTTCATGTCCACCAAAAGACAGTACAAGAATGTAAAGCCCAAAAGCCCCAAACTGGAAATCCAAATGGCCCTCAACAGGAGAACAGATAAAATGTAGTGTATTTATACACCACAGTATTATAGTACAAACTATGTAAAATGAAATAATACGAATGAATCTTAAAGAAAAATCATAAGCAAAACAAATGACACAAATACTACACGGTGTAGGATTCCACTCATATGAGGTTTAAGAACAAACAAAACTAAATCTAAATAGCCATTGCCTCTGGTTGGGGAGTATGGAGCAATATCGACTTAGGAAAGCCAGAGTCTTCTAGGATATTGGAAATGAAGGATTTCTTGACCTGGGTGGTAGTTACAGATCATACACACACACACCACATACAGACATACAAATCTGTAAATACACATCTTTGTATACACACATACATTCAGATACACACAAATGTATGCACATATGTAGACACACATATACACATGTATGCATACAGATTCTTGCACCTATATACACCGATCAACATACACAAACACAGCACGTGCATCTGCACACATAAACATGCATGCAGTGCATGTACACAGTGCACACGTGTCCATGTGCACACCACTGCATAAATCACCCACAGATGTATGCATACTTTTGCATTACACATTCATACATGCACATGTAATATGTATACTCATATGCAGAAACAGGAATATATAAATTCAGGTTGTTCAATTAAGTTTGTGTATTTCATGTATGCAACTATTCAATCTGGCAACACCATGAAATACAATTCATTCACCCATTCATTTAATAAGTGCTGCTGATTTTGTAATAGACATAGTTTGGAGCTAACATCAGAATGTAAGCAGCTCTGCAACTGCCTAGAGGCAAATCCTGGCTCCTTCATCACTAACGTGTGACCTGAATCAATGACTTCACCTCTGCAAAATGCAGATGAACTGACTGCCACTTACCTCAGAGATCAATCTCTAGGTTTAAATGAGTTAACACTGGGAAAGCTCTCTGAAAGGTGTCAGGCACACGGTGAATGCCAGCAAAGTGTTTAATGAATCATGTCGCATCAGGCTCTGGTCTCCAAATGTAACAGAACTGACATGCCACCTCCTCTTCTCTGATCATTTATTATTTAGAAAACAAAATAAAACTAACCAGTAAATATTCCCAAAGTGGGTGAACTTACTGCATTAATTCCCAAGGTTTCCAGTTTCTCCACCAAACTCTGCTCTAAGACGGTTCTTATTTCCTTAGTGAGGGAAGGGTTATTCTTCAAAGTTTTCCTTATATGTATCTTGTTGTCATATAATTTCTGTTCATTTTCTCTTCCTAAAATAAGGTTTTTATAATGTGTTAAAAGGAATTAAACAAATGTATCAAACCTCTAAGCAGAAAATGGCAAAACACAACTTCTAAACAGCAAGCAAGCATTTATAATGTTTTCAGGTCTGAATATTTTAGTCATTCAGCACAATATATAATCCATAAGTATTATAGCTGTTAAAATTATCTTAAGCCTGCTTCAAAACTTCAGGATCTTCAAAGACTTTTTCTTGATTACTCAACCAAATTATAGCTAGATAAGTAATGTGAGAAATAAGTCTCTAGGGAAGCAAAATGGGAAAAAAAAAAGTATTTAAAAGTTTAATGTTTTATCCTAAAATTATTTTTACTACTTCCTAAAGAAATCATCTCTCCTAAATCCAGTTAGAATTTAGGTATCATCTAATGAAGAAAAAGCCTTATTTCTTTTAAATAATTAAGTTTTATGTAATGAATTTAGTGGATGTTAAGTTCACATAAAATTTCAAAATGTGAAGATTATGATCTCTCTCAAAATACTTACCAAAATGAAAAAGAAATTGACAAAAGTCTTAGGAAAAGTATATTTTGCTTAAAACAACCTGAAGTTTGAAACAAAAAATAACAGGACAGAGTCTCTTAATGTGTCCTTCCTTATTCCTTTTATTTCCTTCCAGAAAAAAATGTCTTAAGTTTAAGAAGGTTTGGAGAAAGGGGCAGGACTGTATGACCTTGAACAACCGAGTGCTTATGTCAAAGGAAAATGAAGGCTTAGGAAACAGTTTCAGTGCTGAGCAGTTCAGACCCTTAGTGAACATCACAGGCAGATCTGGAGAAGGTGATGATGGTACTATCGTCACTCTGAAGCCTGTTCTCCTAACAAAAGCATTTCACCCAAAGAAAGTGGCACCAAATGCCACTGCCCAGGTCTGGGGCTACAGGTCTCCACAGAGACCCCATTCTTTCAAGGCCTCACCTGCCTCAGCAGATGGGACTTTTAGGTTCCCATGGCACGTGGATTTGAAGAATATCTTAACAACATGCCTTTTGGTTAAGATGCTTTCTAAACACTAGTTCAATTCCAACAGTAAAGAATATTTCTGTCCCTTATTAACAAATTTCAGGCAAAATTAGCCACATTATTATTGGTCCATTATATAGAAGGGAAAAACCTGCATGATGATGCTTTTCTACACTTTGCTACCATGGCTTGCTAAATCAAAATTATGAAATTTTATATGAGTCTATATGGATAAAAGTCAGACGTAATCTTAAATTTTATATTCTCAGCATTTATGCTGCTGTTTTCCCAATATTCTAAAACTACAAAAAAAAAAAAGAACTTCTGCCCTAGGAACTGAGTCCATCAAAACCTAGAGGGCTTAGCCGCAGACATGGCTGTCGCTGACTCTGGCTGCTGGTTGGCCATCAAGCCTGCAACTGTCTAGGGCTGAAAGTAAAAAGAAGTACCAAGAGAGAGCCTGGAAGTCATAGAGCTACTGTTGAAATAGAAGCACCTCCTGTCTCAATTAGGCAAAGACAATTCTTTGGCCAGCACCTCAGATATAAAGGAAACAACACAGAAGCCCAGTCCGAAGAGAGGCTCCGGGACATGGGGCCACAAGCAGGGGTCACGTGACACCCGGAACAGACTGACCACAGTCTAGAAGAGTTGCAAGGCCGTTGATAGAGGTAACTGAATTCATTTGCTGGCTCGTCCAAGTTCACCTTCAGCCCTGATGGCAAGTTCATTTTGATGCCTAAGTTCCCCCAAATGATGGGAGATTTCCCTCTGTCCTTAAATTCCTTCATAAGTGGGTGCTCACTTTGGAAAGTCATTTGTGAATAATTAGAAAAACTTTTATATGAAGAAGTCTTATGACCCTGGGGCTGGCAAGACAGAAGCAAGACAAAGAAGGTAGAATAGATAAGAAAATAATAAAGATAAACCTTTTCTGTAAAGGTGAAATGAATGACTTGAAAGACGATCAGAACTGAAGATTTTAAATAAAGCACATATTGTCTCACCAAGATCAAGACAAACTATTCTAGAAATCTGCATTTCCTCTAATTAAAAAATGTAAAGCATGCCCAAGCAGATGGCCAGGCTAACGCATAATAGCCCATACATGTAATCAGTTATATCAGACTCATTAACGCACCATACCATTCATGGTAAGCAAATAATTGTAGCGCAAAGCAAGTAGTTAAACAAAACAAAAAGCAACACAACAGAATTTCTGAGTTGGAAGGGACTTGATCGTCTAGTACTCAATTTCCTCATTATTCACAGGACTCTAAAACCAGAGAGGTAAGAGAATTCCCCAAAGGCCACCCAGCCAGTCCTGCAAAGGCTGGACCTGTTTGCCTTCCTCCATCACTTTGTTCTTTGCATTAAACCATGGAAAATAGAAAACCTGGACGTTAGTCCCAGCCACTGTCACTAATTAAACTCAATGACCTGGAGCAAGCTCCTAATCCCCTTGTGTTTCATGTTTCTGAAAAATAAAATAACCCCTGAGATCCCTCCTGGCCCTCGCATTCTAACATCCAACGGAAGTGAGATCAAGTCTGCCTCAAAGGATGAGTTAATTCTTGGTAAAAAGGTGTAGTGTTTTTGCAAATCATTGCCAAAATTCAGCTGCACAAGCATTTGTCTGCAAATGTTAGTACAAGCTGAGGAATTTATTGATGGCAATTAGTCTGCTGCTAGCCGGCTGGCTCCACAGAGGCACTAGAAAGATGCAGTCACGGTTTCTGTAACAGAGCGCTGGGACTCAGTTGATCCCAGTGGTCCTTAGCACTCACCCATCTCCACTAGAGCTGTGTCTGAACACAAGGAGGTGGCAAAGATGAGTTTCCCAACTTGGTTCCCTAATTGTGGCAAGAGCCAATGAAGGTGTTTGCCATCAACAACACAAACCTTACATTGTCTGAGTAGAAGAAACCTAAAAGAAGCCCAGGCAGAAGATGCAGTGGGTGAAACTTGGAACTGAAATGGTGATGATGGACAAACCAGGATTCCTCTTGGAACCTGGCTGACTCATTTTAAATAGTACGAACTATGTAATTGGAGACGCTAGTTTCAAAATTCTGGACCCTATCTATGAACCTCCTGACATACTTCATTGGGATTCTTCCAAGAATAAGGGATCTTGTGTTCCGGACATCAATAAATGATACTTATGAAAGAGCAAGCATGTTACATGCAAGTAAAATGAGAAAACACATCATGCAGATGTTACAGATATGCGTGATTTAGTCCCTTCTCAATCTGTATCCTTATACAAAAAAAAAAAAAAAAATTGGGACAAGTCTAGAGAACACAGAAGTTATAACATTAAGAATTTAGATATTAGGATGTATAATTTTACTTTTCTTCCTAACAAAAATGATACAACCACAGCCCATATAAATATTAACAATTTGCTTTCTCCTAAAGAAGTAAAACATGGTAAAGCATTACTAAGGAGAAAATTATGATAAACTGATCCAAATATAATTGTTTTAGGATCTCTAAGTCATTAGAAAATACTATTAATAATGTAAATAAGTGTTCACAAACTTTAAAAATTAGTTGATAGGAAATAATTTTTATTATTACTGCCAAATAAAATGAGGAAGCAGTAATAACTTTAATTAACTCCCCAAACCTATAACAGCTCTCAAATTCTGCCATTGAGATATTCTGCATATAAATATTCCACATTCAGAGCTTAGACATTATGCCTTCCTTGCTATTAAAAACAATTTTTGAAATGGGCACTTTATGACTACTGTGGTATTAATATTTTTATATAATAATTTTTATATAACCTGGCACACAATTGTGTCAATTTGTCACCTGATCAGAAAGTCTTGGCATTGACATATGGCTTAAATTTTTTTTTCAAGTTCCCTAACATAGAAAATTTCTTACTCATATGCTAAAAAACAGTAAGGCAGGGCGGAACTATAACAGCACATTACAGGAACAAGATGCCAGAATACGACAGACAGACTGGAAATGTAAACCAAACCTAAATGCCTTCCTAATTTTGATACACTACAATAAAATTCAAGTATTTTCAAAGCTTGGGTTTTAGCATCTAAATGTGATTGATGCAGATATAAACCCTGATCAAGCTCATGGTTACCTTTTTCTTCCTCTGAAAGTTCTTCTATTGGTTCCAGTATGTGCGATGAGAATGCCTGTTCTATTAATGAGGAAAAATAAGAATAGTACAGACAGGACAACAGCAAAGTAAAATTAGTTCCTTTCAAACAATTTTGAAAGACATCGTTCCATAGTACTTTAACCAGGCCTGAAATAGCAGGCCTGAAATGGGGAAAAAAAATTAAGGCAAGGCAGTCAGTTAAAGCTGGTTACTTTTCCACAGTATCCGCCCTTTCTATGTATTTTCTGTTAACTCACTCTCAGGAAATTATATTTTTAAGTAATTAGGTTAAAATTTCTTGCTCATCAACTTAGTGCCAGACATGATTTCTTTAAAGCACAAGGACACAACTGCAGAAGTTCTTCTTCACTTATCCCTAAAAATATTTTTGACACAGACATAGTTTCCTTATATTATATATATATATTTCCCTATATCTTATATATATTTTCTTATATCATATATATATCTCCTTATATCTTGTATCTATATTTTTCCTTATATCATATATATATATTTTCCTTATATCTTAATCAGGTAGCTAAATAGAAAATTATCGAAACAATTTCAATTTCCAAAGATAAAAACAAATTCCCAGGGCCCTGGGGTTCCCACTTCTTGTTCGCCCCAGGGCCTTCGAGTGGAAGGACCAGAATAGTAGAAGGGCAAGGAGAGGTCTCTTGGGGTGAGCAGGAGGACTTAGACCCACTCTCATCATACACCTCTATGTCCCTAAACAATGTTTCACGTGCTCCCAGAGAATCAACGGGGTGAAGCTGTCATCAACGGATGACAGACGAAGGTGGGCTCTTCCCAATCCCACCCCAGAAGAGTGAGTGGGGGAGATGAAGTCTCTGGGTGACTTCCTGGGGAAATGCCACCGTGCACACACAAGAAAACCCAGGGCAGCATGGATAAAGCAAACCCCATCTATCAGCAGAGGGAATAGGAGGTCAGGGTTGGCTGAAGGTCTAACTAACCATAGCAGTCAGGCTTTAGGCACAGAGGGAAATGCAACCAAAAGTCTGGCTTAGGAGGTGCCTGGTTCACTCACTTTCAGCCTGGAGGCTGACACAGGTTGCCTGAACAGAGAGCTCTCCACCTGTTCCCACAAACGGAAGCCATTTCATTCCACCACCTGACCCCACGGTGGGTGACTGGGGAGGGTAATAGTGGCCAGTGATTACTCCCTGGGCTTCCAGGCACAGACCTAAGTGCTTCGCATGTATTATCTCAGATTTACTACCTCCTACTTTGAAGGTCTTCTAATTTATTAAAGGGTATTTCTGGTACTCTATTTTAGGCATATACAAATATATATACATATACACACACACACATATGTATCTAATAGCTATATTTAAGTATTTATAACTAGGTTCTTACAGCTAGTTCAGCAATATAGTCAACATCTCTAACACTGACTACATGGGAGAAATGCATTTTGAACTACTTTCAAATGAACTGTCAGCACACAGTCTATCAGTAAATAGGATTCCACTTTAATTCTGGAACATAAACATGGCTGCACCACAAAGGAGCATGTGATTCAAACCCTGTAACACAAGTGGTGAACACCACAAATGTGCTTTTGAATTTATTATTCAGCATCAAGATTTTAAAATTATACGGATGAAGAAAAAAAATGTGTAACTATGGGTGGTGGTGGACATTAACTAGACGTGGTGATTATTTTGCAACATATACAAATATCAAATCATTATATTGTATACCTGCAAATAATATAATGTTATATGTTAACTATACTTCAATAAAAAGTTTAAAAATTAAAAAAAGTAAGATTACACAAGTATTCTCCTAATTTGAACTGCTGAAAACAGAGATTTAAGAGGATAGCTAATTTCATTTTTTAAGTCACAGTTTATATTTTATTGAAATTTCTGAAAAAGACAAAAATAAAAGTTATAAGGAAAACTTTTATAAAATCTTATAATATCATAATATACAAACTTATTATATTATAGGGATAATCCTATGAATTATCTTTCTTGAGTCAGGATTAATGGTCAAAACCTGACATTTCCTGCAGTGGTGCAGAAGGCAGGGGAAGGACAGATTTCTGAATCTGGACTCCTACAATAATAAAGGCTGAGGAAGCGAGGTTGACCAGACCCCAGAGCACCAAAAGCAGGCTGATGTCCCAGATTTGGGACGGAAGGCCTGCCATCTTCATGCTTTATAAGCCATAGGTCCAGCCTCCAGTTCTGTCCTGAGCTGAGTTGAAATGCTCAGAGGCTTCCAGAAAAATCTTTCTGTCAGTCTCCCACCATTATCTCCAGAAGAAAAAATCCCAGTTCTTCACCCAGCCCTTTCTCCACTGGCTGACTTTGTTGGACTTCATCGCCCCACGCTAGAAGCTAATGTTTAGCCCGTGCATGCTCAGCAACTTCTGCTCCAAAGGCCTTGCCTCATCCACCCTGACCACAGCCCAGTGGAGTAGCCAAGACTCTTCTCCCCATCTGGCAAACAAGGAAACCCAAGTCCACGGTCTCATGACTCAACCATGAATCCAGACTCTTTCCAAACTCCAGGCTCTTGGCCATGAAGCTCCAATGCCGTCCCACTGATGCCCGTGGGGTTTGTCTTCCAGACATCGTCCAGCCAGAACCTGAGCTCATCATGTTCTAGCCTTTCTCTCTCCTTTGCTCTCCAATCACTGGCACAGCCTTTCCACCAATCCCATAGAACGGCTGTTATGGTCACTCCCTCCCATTTCATCACTGTAACCCCAATCCCTAGGTAAGGAATCTCTTGTTGCTTAGTTGCTCAGTTGTATCCGACTCTTTGCAACCCCACAGACAGTAGCCCACCAAGCTCCTCTGTCCATGGGATTCTCCAGGCAAGAATACTGGAGTGGGTTGCCATTTCCTTCTCCAGGGGATCTTCCTGACCTACGGACTAAACTCACATCTCCAGCTTGGCAGGCAGATTCTCTACCACTGAGCCACCTGGGAAGCCTGTCAAAAAGGAGAGGAGACCATTCAAGGACAGACTAGGAATCTCTCAGACTATGTCTAACATCACCAACTGATCTCCCAGCTCAGATTCTTTGAATTCTTCCTACAGCCCAGCTCTCCAATCCTGCCATGCTCAGTCTCTGAACATTCAACAGCTATGAAATGCCACAAGAAAGACCCAAACAGCTTCAGTCTATCACTCAGTGGTTGCCATAAGCAACCTCAACCAGCATCCCTCCAATCTCTTCTGCACATTCCCCACTCTGTCAACAAATTCATCGGCACCAATAATTCACATCCAGTGCTCTCCTGCCACCTTTTGCTGCTAATTTCTGCCTGTCTCCACGGAGAGGAGCAGCTAGTACCCCTCTCCCTAGGGCAACACATATCTTATAAGTGTTCACCTCGACTCTGGACAACTCCAGAATGCCTCTCCCAGCTCTAAAACCCCCAGTCAGACCTGCTGAGACCTCTACTGCAGCTGCCTCTGAGATCAACGTCCCTTTAACACCCAACCCTGCTTCTCTCACGGGTGTCATCTGAGAGCAGTGCCCAAATCTCACCTGCAAACCTCCACCCCGCAGCCTGTGTCTCGGGGAACCCAACCTCAGCTGGTGAGTAATCATGAGATTTTTCATGGTAAAGGACCTCATCGAGGTTTATGATAGAACAAAAGGAAAGACAGAGAGGAAGCTGGGCTAATTAATGTTGTGCAATCCGTGACCAACCCTCCCTGTCCTCTCCAACCTCCTGCCCCCCAACCCCCAGCACCTTGGGAAACTGCCATGCCTTGGGGCGGGGGCAGTGGGCCCCCGCCAAGCCGGGTCCTCACTCCTAACCATTGAGATGCCCACAAATCAGCTTTGATCCCAATCCAAGGGCTGTGGGCCTCATGCCAGGCTGGCATTTAAAATGAGCATTTCAATCACAGCAGATGCCAGCAAGGGAGCATGGCTAATTCATGCAGCCCCAGCCTGGGCAGGGCGGGACCCACATGGAACACGATGCTCTAAAACTGACAGACTTGTTGGGACCCTGGAATCAGCCCCAGATAGCATTCCATGCCTACCATACGTGTCCCTGCTCAGGCACCGAAAATATAAAACAATGAAAACACGGCCCTCATATAATGTCAGATAGGAAGCTAGCAAAAACAAAGGGGAAACAAAAGAAACTAAAATACATGTTGATATACAAAAAGAAATAGCCAGCAATGCCTTATAAAAATCAACCCTAAAAAAGGAGGCAACAGAGAGATATTAACCTGACATAAATAATATGAATAGACAATAATTGTTAGAAATGATTTCCTCCTATATTCATATATAATTCATATTGAATATATTCATATATTTCTCTCTGTTACTGGTTCAAAGGAAAAAAACCCTGCATGTTCTAAACACTTGAAGATAACATCCAATATGTGAAGAATTTATGCATTACGTATTACAAACACATGCCCAAGGGAACCAATCCCCCTGAAATGATCTTAGAAAAAAAATCAGGGGCAGTAAACACTTCATGAATCAGTCAGTGAGTAAAGAGAATAATTACAAAAGGCCATCATACGTGAACCACAATATTTCTGAAGACAAAAAATCCAACTCAACTGGCCATGGATTTAAGTCCAAAGTAAAAGGCTAAATAGAGAAGTGGAATAAAGTAATCATTAGATTCCAGAAACATTTGTAGGTAAGACAGGACAAAGATGGTCCCCCTCCCACTTTAAATCACTTAACACACAGCAGACCACAGGAAAACAATATATTGAAAACATACCATAAAAATTGCTAGTACCTTAGTTGTATAAAAATATGTTTATAAATATTCACCCTGTCTACTGGATCATGTTAATAACAATTATTACCCTGTGACCTGGTCCAAGACCTGGATCCTGGCAGTAATTTCATCCAGGGGGTCCTACTTTTTCCTTTGGTTTCCATCACGTGTCTTTTCTAGATTTTCTCAACCAATCCCTGAAACTGTTTGCTTAAAAAAGGTGACTGGCTTCCACATTGAAAGTTATACAAACAATCACGTATGCCCTGTGGCATGTGCTGGTTGGCTGGTCTAGTAGGAAAGTCACCCTTTTACCCGATACCTACTACTTTCCACCAAAAATCACAGATGCTCCAAGAACTACTCAGAGTTAAAAATCTCTACTTGTGAGCCCAGCAATAGATACATTTTCTACTTTATGCCTGGTAGGTTTGACTAGTTCATAGTAACATTACATAGGAAGACTGCAGTTTTATTAACTGTTCTGCATTCATCAAAATGTTTTGTTTGCATAAATAACCCCCACAGAAGCACTTTGCAGTTAATAAGTTATCTAACTCAGGTGGAAACTGTATATAAAACGCTGAGACTTTGCTGAAACTTACCATGTGCCATTGGTAGACTTGACTTCGCATCCAGTGTCTGGGCGGCTGGGGCATTCACTGAAAAAGCATAAAAATGTAATTACAGGGTCCTGTATTTACAGCATCTACATCTGAACATGAGGATAAACTGAGTATTCATCAAATTAGTCAAGGTATATTAATATACAGATCATGAGGGGACAAATGTTTCAAATGACAAAGATAGCACCAACTAACCTAAACCAAATTTATAACAATTTGATATACAATCCACCCTTTTCAAATATACAAGTCAGTGGGTTTTAATACAGTCACAGAGGTGTACAACCACAACCACTCTCAAGTTTTTGAACATACTCATTACATGTACACCTCCCCAAATACCCACGTTTATTAGCCCCATCTCTCCCTCCCTGCAGGCCCGGGCAATCAAAGATCTACTTTCTATCAAGGAAAGTTATGACCAACCTAGATAGCATATTCAAAAGCAGAGACATTACTTTGCCAACAAAGGTTCATCTAGTCAAGGCTATGGTTTTTCCTGTGGTCATGTATGGATGTGAGAGTTGGACTGTGAAGAAGGCTGAGCGCTGAAGAATTGATGCTTTTGAACTGTGGTATTGGAGAAGACTGTTGAGAGTTCCTTGGACTACAAGGAGATCCAACCAGGCCATTCTAAAGGAGATCGGCCCTGGGATTTCTTTGGAAGGAATGATGCTGGAGCTGAAACTCCCAGTACTTTGGCCACCTCATGAGAAGAGTTGACTCATTGGAAAAGACTCTGATGCTGGGAGGGATTGGGGGCAGGAGGAGAAGGGGACGACAGAGGATGAGATGGCTGGATGGCATCACTGACCCGATGGACATGAGTCTGAGTGAACTCTGGGAGTTGGTGATGGACAAGGAGGCCTGGCGTGCTATGATTCATGGGGTCGCAAAGAGTCAGACATGACTGAGCGACTGATCTGATCTGATCTGATCTCTATGGATTTGCCTATTCTGGTCTTTACTTACAAATGGAATCATATAATTAGTTATGCGACCTTCTGTAGTCCGCTTACTTTAACTTAGCATCATGTTTTCATGTTTCATCCATGTTGAAGCACGTGTCAGCATTAGCATGTATTTTTATTGCCAAATAACATTCCATTTTGTAGATAAACCACGTTTTATTTATCTATTCATTAGTTGATGGCCATTAGGGCTTTTTCCACTTTGGGGCTATTAAGAATAATGCTGCTATGGATGTTCATGTACAATAAACCAATTTATAAGACTATCCCAATCACTGGGCTGAAAGACACCTTTTAAAGGCATTAATTCAGCTACAGCCTTTAGAAGAGTATACCTGATTCAAGTAAGACTGAACACTCGTCAAAATATCTCAGAAAATTAGATTCCACAGCCTCTCTTCTAATACTGACAATTTCTATCTGAGGTTCCTCTCTCAACTATTTGTCTATTAGTTTACTGACTCTTTCCATAGCTTATTAAAAACAGATCTTTAATTCTAATCCTATCTAAGAAATACTGGTCACAAGCCCTAGCTACCCCTGTAGGCATACAATTTCATCTTTACAATGGCTAGTGTAAAAGTGTTCAACTTCTAACTATGGGTAAACTGCTAACGATTCTGGAAATATGGCCTTCGAACCCATCTGCAACTTGCTAAGCTAGATCCAGGTTTGACAAACTACAGTCTATAAGACACACCAACACCTGCCTGTTTTTCTAAATAAAGTTTTATTGGAACATGTTATCGTTTCAATGGGCTTCCCAGGTGGTGTTAGTGGTGAAGAACCCACCTGCTAATGCAGGAGACTAAGAGGTGCAGGTTCAATCCCTGGGTCAGGAAGATCCCCTGTTAGGAGGGCACGGCAGCCCACTCCAGTATTCTTGCCTGGGAAATCCCATAGACAGAGGAGCCTGGCGAGCTACAATCCATGGGGCCGCAAAGAGTCAGACACAACTGAAGCAACTTAGCATGACAGTTCCAATACTGTGCTGCTGCTGCTGCTGCTGCTAAGTCACTTCAGTCACGTCCAACTCTGTGTGACCCCATAGACGGCAGCCCACCAGGCTCCCCCGTATTGTGCTAAGTATAATTAAAATATAAACAATAATAATTGAATGTCTTGTAGTTTTTCCATACTTCTCTGAAATGCTTCTGTTCTCCCCTTAGCTCTACTGCTCTTCAACTGCCCTCTCCTCCTCAGCATCTCTCAACCTCTTCAGCTTCCAGGACCAACATCAACAGGCCTCAAGATGCAGTTGAGCATTTAAAACCATCAGCCCTTTCCAGTCAATTGTGCCCAGTTCCCAAACATGCTCATCAGTGTCCTTTCATCATTACAAGTCCTGGGCCCACATGCGTGGCCGTTCCGTGCCCGGCCTCGGGGCAGGCCCTCCCTTAGTATTCAGATCCTGTTCACACGCTTTCCTGAATGGAACAAAAATATTTCAACTAATATTAAGAAGACAATCCATCCATTTCTCAACTGTACAGATGATGTCTTTTTGGATTCTAGCCAAATCCTGACAGCTCTGGAAGACAGCGGTGCTGTGACTTTGTGAGTGACTGACCCAAGGGCCTTGGGTCAAACCCTGCAGCACGGGGTCTCAGAGATGCCAAAATGTGGTGGTCACGACACACAGTCATATCGTCACAGTGCTTTGCCTTGGGAAACCCAGAGCACACACCGGGGTGACGCCAAGGAATTTTTAGCCATTCCTTTATTAGGCAAACTGTTAAGGTAATAGGTATGGCTAACCAAAACCACCACAAAACCACACGGACATTTATAATAGTGGGTTTTAGAACCAGGTCAAGGCCAGGAATCAAAATAGATCATTATGTAATCTCCAGACACACTGATGTTCCAAGAATCATCTCTAAAAAGAATAAGCAGAAGTTATATATGGGTTTAAGCACTTTAAAACTATCTTTAGAACCCTGAGCCTATTACAGAAACTTACTTGGTACAGTTGGGGCAGTTGGCTTAGATTCAAAAGTTTGCCAGGTTAAAAGATTCCCTGAAATAAAAAAAGATAAATTAATAACAAAACCCACAAGCTATGGGTTATAGTTTGCTAGTGTACATCCTAATATTTTCCCCAAAAATACAATACATGAAATGTACCAACATGTAGTGACTTACCCAACAAAGATGTTTAACATAAATCCCTTCAAAGTTAACTTTTTCTAAAATTATTTTTCAAATATTTATCCCAATTATTCAGGTATTCCTAATTGTCTGAACTGTAACTATTTCAAGAGAAGTTACAGGAAACTACCACTCTTCCCAAAACTTGATCTTAAAACAAGGAAACCAAGTGTGCAGGTCAACATACAGGCCAATCTCATTTTACTGCACTTTAATGTACTTTGAAGATACCGCACTTTTACAAATTGAAGGTTTGCAGCAACTCTGTGTTGTCAGGTGACAGCATTTTTAGCAATACAGTATATGTGCATTTTTTTAGACATAATGCTATTGTACACTTAACAGACTATGGTATAGTATAAGCATAACTCATATACACTGGAAAATAAAAAAAATTGTGTGACTCGCTGTATTGTGATTACCGGTTGTATTGCAGTGGTCTACAACTGAACCTGCAATGTTTCCAAGACATGCCTGCATTTCTCATGACCCCAGAAACAGGGAGGAAATGCAACCCATACACCCAGTACCAATTCCTAGTTGGCATCCCTCAAGTAGACAAAGATGCCCTACTATCTGAGACAGATGGGAACCAAGACTGGGACCACTCAGAAGGCAATCAGGCAGAAGGCAAGCTTGATGCTATGATGGGAGACTATACTTCTGACTCCCAGTCCCGCTTCTAGACCAGTTCCTGAATGTTGTGGAAATGGGTGGCTATCATTGCTATTTTCAGTAGGCTGTATATCCCCCTACTATGCTTAGAGCAAACCCTCAACCCCAGCCGACCATGACAAAGAATCGCGCATCAAGCCTCCATAGCACTTTAGGATAATTAAGAGTTTACTATCAATAACAATAGCCAACACTGATGAGTATTTAACAGGTGCTCTTTATACATTTTCCCATTTAATCCTCATAACAAGTCTATGATGTAAATACTACTAATATTCCAGCTTCTGAGCTGAGGAAACTGGGGCAGAGGCTCACAAAGCTACAAAGTGCCAGAGATGGGAGCTGAACCCAGCCTGCCTCTGGACTCTGTGCTTTTAATCCTAAGTCATCTAACTGCACATTCATCCAAGGGTACAGTTACTGAGCATGTATTATGTGCATAACAATACTCTGATAAAAAGCACAGGAGACCATTTGATGACAGATTAGGTATTTGAAATTCTTCAACTCTCTGGGTTGTGGTAACAGAGCTCCCAAGTCAAAATAACTAGAGGAATGTCATCTTAGCACCCATGAACCGTCTCAGCCCCACATTCACCAATGTTCAGAACACTGTTAGGATGGCCCACCTTGCCTTCAGCACTGGGATCCTGGTCCACTTACCTTTGGGTTCACTGACACTGTTTAACGGTTTACTGGTGAACTCTTTAATCTGTAAAGAAGAAGAGTCTTTCAGCGATCCATGTTTGAAACTAGACAGGGATGTACTGGATGATCAACAGATACTCAGCTCAGTAAATGAACCTTTTCACTAAATGCCCCAAAGACACAGGACATGTGGACTTTAATGACATGGAGACAAAAGTTTTAGAAAAGCAGCATTTGGATTCAGCCGCTTCTCAAAGGAATTAGCGAAAGAAATTCTTAGGTGCCTTCACATTTATCCTGATTTTTAACCGAAAAAATCTAATTGCTCTATAGTATTTCAAAAATACCTTTTAAAAAATTATTTTATTGACTTGGACAAACAACCACGGTGGGGTGGGAATATATTCTATCTTCATCTTATCCAACTTACAAATGCTCTAAAGACATATGTTCTTAAATAAGTTGCACTGGTTACAGAAAAATGGTGCCAATATATATACACCAAAATACCTGCTGTCTCTGAGTGATGATCAGCTCGTTCTGTTCCTGGAGCCTCTGCCCTAACTCTTCTATCCTTTTCTTGTAGAAGACATTACTTGCATTTAGATCGTCTATCATTGAAGTTCGAAGTTTCTCTATATGTGACAGGAGCTGCAAGAAAACGAGGAAGAAAGGCATCCATATGGAACCTGCATGTAAATTTCTTCTTTCTGCAGTTTGTATGTACACACCCCACCTTCTCACTGGCTTATGTCATCTGCACATTGACTAACTCTCTGATCACCATGTCCCCAAGGCCCTGGCTGTTACAAGGGGCTTGATCTCTGTTCCCAGGGAGCTCACGGTCCAAAATAGACAACACTGATCATGTGAACCGCATAGTAACCCATTACATGAAATCACATGGGGTGGAGTGAGGATAATGGACCGGGCCACCCGCAGAGCAACTCCGACCCCAGGCAGTCCTGTCCTTACAAGTCCACACATATCATCCCAGCTGGAAAGCATACTCCCCCAGCCAGAGAGCCCAACTTAATTATTTTATACACCTAGCAGTCTCTGTCCCTTGGCAGGTTCTCAATAAATATTCATTGAGAAATGAAAGGGGGTTGGGGGTTGAGGAAAAGAGGAAGAGAGGAGGGAGAAGGGTAGAGAGAGGGTGGAAAGGATGGATGGAGGAAGGGAAGAGAAGGAAGGGAAGCACAGGGCAGATAGATCCAAAGATGCACAGATTCATCTCTAGAGGGAGTATCAGTTCTGGACAAGAATTCAAGAAAAGAACTTCCCTGGTGGTCAAGGCTAAGATTCGTGCTCCCAATGCAGGGGACCTCGGTTTGATCCCTGGTCAGGTAACTAGATCCCACTGACCACAACTAAGATCCTGCATGCTGCAACTAAGACCCAGCCCAGCCAAATTAATTAACTAAATATTTTTTGAAAAAGAATACAAGAATTTGGTTTCAAAAATTCAAGGAAACATTCTTAAAGCAATTTCAGATGTTGCTTAAAAGGAGGAGAAAAAACCCTTGGTAAATGGCACGAAGGATGTTCCAAGCCTGTGGCCTGGGAATGGAGACAGGGACCTGCAGGTCAGAAAAGGTGGGTAACTGTGTTGAGAGGCGCACAAAGAGAGCCTGGAGCAGCATTTCCTAACTGGAGAGGTTCGTTTGTTTTTTAAACAAAGACTCAACACATTTTAGAGGCTAAAACGTTAAGCACATCTTGTTGAACCTACACCACAGCATCATGGATACATGTTTTGACCCCGTTGTTCAGATGGGGAGACTCAGGTCTAGAGAGGTAAGTAGCTGACCCACATGCAGACAGCTGGAGGAGGGAAGAGCCTAGACCTCAGCTTTCCTGTCTTCCAAGTCCACACTCTCAAACTTAGTGTCTGTGTCACGAGATGTGTTAAGAAATTGTGTATGCATGCTTAGCTGCTCAGTCTTGTTTGACTCTTTGTGACCCTATGAACTGTACCCCGCCAGGCTCTTTTGTCCTTGGGATTTCCCAGGAAAGAGTACTGGATCGGGCTGCCATTTCCTCCTCCAAGGAATCTTCCTGACCCAGGGACGGAACCCGTGTCTCCTGCACTTCCTGCATTGGCAGACAGATCTTTACCAATGCGCCACTTGGGAATCCTTATTCACAAGAGTGAACAAGAATGAACCCTAAAATAATGGTGGATTTTGGGGGATAATGACATATCAATATAGGTTCACCAGTTGTAACAAATGTATCACTCTGGTACAGGGCGTTGATAATGCGGGAGGCTGTACATGGCAGGGGTGTGGGGGGCGGGGTATTTGGAAACTCTGTGTATTTCCTCTTCAATGTTTCTGTGAACCTAAAAGTACTCTAAAAACAATCTAATTTACATTTAACAGACACATAACAAAAACAACAACAAAAAGTTAAAGCTCTCCATCAATACATAGCAGGATCTTCTCTCTGAAGGGCTGTGTGCTCATATGAGGCCGGACAAACCACAGGTTGAACCAAGTTACAAAGGTTACCTGAGTAAAGACTAGAAAGAAACCTTACATATCCCAATGGATGCCAACAATCTCAATGGCAGAAAAACACTTTCAAGAACCTTCCCCACATTTTCAGAGACCACTGTAAGAGTGCCCCCCACAAAACAGTCTGGGAAATCCTGAGCAGGAAAGTAGGAGAAGCTAATAAAAATGTCCAGAGGTCTCGGGGGGAGGTTTAGGATCAACAATATGGGGACTCATTGCAGGACCCAAAAAGAAGGAGGACATAAGAAAAATGATGGGATGGCATCCTTTTGATACTGGAATTAAGAACTGACCAAGAAGGTACAGAAAGAGTCTGCTGAGAGAGGAATGTGCTAGTCTAAGATGGGGACTAGCCAGAAGTTATTTCAAAAAGCTGGTGGCCCTGGAGCTCATTTCTTTTCCTTTTTTAATTCATTAATTCATTAAGTTTTGGTTGCAGTGGGTCTTCATTGCTGCAGGGGGGCTTTCTCTAGTTGGGGCGAGCAGGGGCTACGCGTCATTGCAGTGCCTGGGTTTCTCATTCCAGTAGCTTCTCCAGTTGTGGACCACAGGCTCTAGGCACGTGGGCTTCAGGAGTTGCGGCTCTCGGGCCCTAGAGTGCAGGTACATGGGCTTAGCTGCCCTGTGGCACATGAAGTCCTCCCGGACCAGGGATCGAACCTGTGTCCCCTGCATGGGCGGGCAGATTCTTATCCACCGTACCACCAGGGGAAGTCCTAGAGTTCACTTCTTGTGACTTTCTACCACTGCGAGTTTTACATTTTTTTTCTCTACCAGCCACATCACTCCATTCTGCTGTCCTTTTACCGCGTGACCATTCCACAACGTCCCGAGCTCTGAGAGTCTTCTGTTGGGCGGAAAAGGGTGTGCCACCGTTTACCTGTGGTTCCCTTTGAACTCCTACCACTGTTATTTTAAAACAAAACCAAAAAAAAAAAAGACTGCCAAGAATTTAGGTAAAGCAATAAAAAGTTGGCAAATGCAACTTCCTGTAAGCAGAGAAATACAATATGTGCATTGTAGGAACAGTAGGCACCAATCATGTGGAATAATTGATAGTCAGGTCTTGGGCACTGATTACTAAACCTGAGGGAATTCGCCCCTCTGCTGGGGTTTAGGAGGAATGAAGGGAGAAGCAAGGAGCTTCTGAATAAGCAAAGCCAACAGACAAGGGAGCAGCGTAGCCTGGTGGCAGCACCAAAACTCCACGCTCCCAGCACACGGGGCGAGGTGCCTCCCTCAGAACCAGACCTTCCCTTCCTCTCTGTCACCACCTGCAGGGGCCAAGTGGAAAACTCTACAGCTTACACAGTAGTCTAGCCAGAAAGCCACTGAAATTCCCACAGCTGCCTGGAATGCAAGAGGATTAAAGGAGCAAGGGCTAAAATCCCCTATTGAAAACGAAACCTGAATTTCTGTCCCTAAACCCCCATGTGCTAAAGAAGCCTTGAAGAATAAAAGTAGGACTTCAAATCATAAGAGCAGTGGTTCAAACCATGGATCTGAAACACAATGATCTGGGGTCTGCTGCCATTGTTATTGGTGTTTACTTTTTTCCAAACTCTGCATGTCCCAGACTTACCTGCCGAATCAGACACTCAGAGAGTGGAGTTGGGCGGGGACATTTTAGAAAAGAGTCTCGGGAACTGCTGCCTTAGAGCATCTCAAAGGAAAGATTCAGGGTTCTTACAGAAAAGCAACTGCTCTAAGTTGTCACTGGCTGTTTCCCTCCCCTGCTGGCTAAGTGCCTCGAGAATGACAGGCGAGCAAGGCAGCGCGGCAGATAAGCAGGGACCCGAGGTTAAGAGGACCTGGATTCATATATCACGCTCACACTAAAAGACAGCTCTTTCCACCCTGCTCTTCTGCCCCCTACAATCAGCATCTCTCTCTCCACAAAAAAAAAAAAAAAAGGCTGAGTGATCCCCTTGTTGGCCACCTATCAACCTTCTGCATTCATTTAGCAAATATTTAGTAAGCCCCTAAGAATTGATGCTTTCAAACTCTGGTGTTGGAGAAGACTCTTGAGAGTCCCTTGGACTGCAAGGAGATCCAACCAATCCATCCTAAAGGAAATCAACTCTGAATATTCATTGGAAGGACTGATGCTAAAGCTGAAGCTCCAATACTTTGGCCACCTGATGCAAAGAGCCAACTCACTGGAAAAGACCCTGATGCTGGGAAAGACTGAGGGCAGGAGGAAAAGTGGGGGGACAGAGGATGAGATGGTCAGATGGCATCACTGACTTAATGGACATGAGTTTGAGCAAACTCAGGGGGATGGTGATGGACAGGGAAGCCTGGCACGCTGCAGTCCATGGGGCTGCAAAGAGTCAAACACAGCTGAGCAACTGAACAAGAACAACGAGCACATTTTAGGAACAGTATTAGATTCTGGGAACAGAATGCAGGAGTAAACAGAGCCCTTCCCTCGAAAGGGTAATGATCTGGCTGGACAGACAGACAATAAACAAGTAAACAAATAAACTACTTTAAATAGTTATCAGTCAGAGTTACACTTGTGAAGTGAAGACAATAATTAAGGGAGAGGATCGCTTCCCTGGATGGAGTGGTCTTGGGTGATTTCAAGTGTCTTAAAGGAGAATGAAGGCAGGAGCGATGCTCTCCTATTGGCCTTGAAGAAGTCACAGTCAGGTTGTGAACTTCGGAGCTGAGGGTCTCACTCCACCCTCACTCCCACAGCTGACCGTGGGGAACTGCACATTGCCAACCATCTGAACAGGCTTCGAAGAGGCCCCAGAGCCCCAGAGGAGACAGCTCGGCTGACACCTCCAATGCAGCTCGTGAAACCCCAAGCAGAAGACCCAGCTAAGCTGTGCCTGGACTTCTATCCCATGGAAACTGTGACATACTAAATCTGTGGTAATTTGCAACACAGCAGAGAAAACTAGGGCTTCCCTGGTGGCTTAGACGGTAAAGAATCTGCCTGCAATGTAGGAGATCCCTGGGTCGGGAAGATCTCCTGGAGAAGAGGAGAATGGCAACCCACTCCAGTACTCTTGCCTGAAGAATTCCATGGACAGAGGAGCCTAGTGGGCTACAGTCCATGGGATCACACAGAGTAGGACACGACTGAGTGACTAACACTTTCACTTTCAGAGAAAACGAAATCAGAGGGGAAGGAGCCAGACACGTAAGGAGCAAGGGGAAGGACCTCCCAGAAGTAAAATACCACATGTACAAGGAGGAAAAGGCTGCGTGTTCTATAAATTACCAGAAGGCCATCATAGCTAAAATAGTAGGTTAAGAGAGAGGATCAGGACAAGCTGAGCAGCCAGGTTGTTCTGTCTGCTCTGCAGAGAGTAGATTACAAGAGAGGAAGGCTGGAACTGGGAGACAGGATAGGGGGCCCTTTTAGAAATGCTGGGAGCTCAGTGGAGAAGCAATGGAAGCCATAGAAATGTCCGGAAGAACATGGACATGAGATACTTGGCAGGACCCATCAATAGCCTGGAACTGGGAGTTGAGGAGGAGATGGGAATCAATGTCTGCATCTGACTGGACGAGGATGCCATCAACCAAAAAGAAAAAGATGTCTGGGAATAAACCCAAGGACTTCATTTTAGACACATCACATTTAAGAAGTTGTGCAGATGCCGAGTACCAAGCTGGCTATTGCGTCTGGAGCTCAGAAGGGTGGGTTAGGTTGGAGAAATGAATTAGGTGTTATATCTACTCATAGCCCAGCCACTATTCCCCTTTAACAAACTCTTTCTGTCCAATTGCTGGAGCAATAGAACCATGAGAAATAAGTTTCTGTTGTTTATCAGCCACCCAGTCTATCCTGTTTGCCCAAAAGGGGATACAAAGGACTACAAAACACATACAATTTAAAGTGAAAAAATAAACAGATGTTTTCCTACCTAAAAATCTCAAATAAATTTATTTTATATTTTTGCACTATTATAAAAGCATCTTAACACTTAAATTTCTGATGTACCTAGCAGAAAGGAAATAGGTGTTACAATTAATTTTTGTTTTCATTAAATGACTTAAAAAGTGACTTTAATATGAACAATCCTCATTTTTATAGATAGACCTGGAGATACTGTGGATTAAGTTCCAGATCATAGCAATAGAGCCAAATTGCAACAAAATGAGTTGCATGAATTTTTTAGTATCCTACTGCATGTAAAAGTTATATTACACTACATTGTGGCCTATTAAGTGTGCAATAACATTAGGTCTTAAAAAACAATGTACATGTTAACTAAAAATACTTTATTGCTAAAAAATGCATCATCTGACAATGCAGGGTTGCCACAAACCTTCAATTTATAAAAAAAACACAATTATCTGCAAAATGCAATAAAACAAGGTAGGCCTGTATTCAAAACTTAGATCGCCACTCTGTAATGTAGAAAAATTAGAAATATGTAATCAACAATGAAGAAGAGATTAAATAACTGATGATACATCAATAAGATCATCATGGAGTCATTAAAAAAATCGAAAATGCTTAGGATATATTAAATTAAAATGTATAAAGTTATAGATATAAAGCATAATTTTAAAACTGTGAGACAAATTATGTAAATGGGCTTCTATACCTAAAGAAGCATATTTACAGCATCAAAAAGACTGAAGAAATTATAACAAAGCAGTAGCACTGGTTATCTTTGGTATTCAAATTATAAGTAATTTAAGTTTTTGTTATACATTTATCTACAAATTGTTTTCAGTGGACAAATCTTATCTTTATTATAAAGAGAACAAATACTCTTTTCGGAAAGACCCACTTTTTATAGGCCAATCATTTCTTTATCTTACCCGGCTCTTTTCTTTCTTGTGTTCTTGATGAAGAGCCTGAACACGAGCTGTCCACTTGCTTTCCTGCAAAACAGTAAAACCGGAGAAATTCAGGTACAGCTATAATAATGACGGGCTTCCCAGGTATCACTAGTGGTAAGGAACCTGCCTACCAATGGAGGAGAAATAAGAGACGCAGGTTTGATCCCGGGGTTGGGAAGATCCCCTGGAGGAGGGCATGACAACCCACTCCAGTATTCCTGCCTGGAAAATTCCATGGACAGAGGAGCCTGGTGGGCTATGTCCATAGGGTCGCAAAGAGTCAGACATGACTGAAGCCACTTAGCATGCACTCATAATAATGACGTCTACTCAGAACGAGAGCTTCTTTTTCAGTGAGTATCTAGGAAACCCAACTATTTGGGTAACATTTTAGCAGCCATTTTTAAAGATGAATACAGTCAGAAACGTTTAATCACACTTGTACCTGGTTTTCACCTTACACTCTGAGGCAGGGGTCAGCAAATATTTTCTATTAAGGGGCTAATAGAAAATACGTTAGACTCGGGGGGCCAGATGACTCACTACTACTAGGAATGGGAGAACAGCCATAAGTAATATGTGAATGAACAGCCACAGATGATACGTAGCAGCAAGGATGCATTTTAGTGCTTAGCTGTTCAGTGCAGTCCGACTCTGCAATCCCATGGACTGTAGCCTGCCAGGCTCCTTTGTCCATGGGGATTCTCCAGGCAAGAATACAAGAGTGGGTTGCCATTCCCTCCCCCAGGGGATCTTCCCTACCCAGGTATAGAACCCAGGTCTCCCACATTGTAGGCAGATTCTTTACCGTCTGAGCCACCAGGGAAGCTCTGTGTTTCAATCAAACTTCTTTTAAAAAAACAGGTGTTAGCCTGCCAACCTAAGAAGTCAAAAGGAAACGTCATGCTTTCTGAATCTATGGGTTATGCACTGACAGAGCATGCAGGAAGGCCTCAGACAAAAGAAATTCACGTGGCACCTGAGAGTTTCATAGCCGAGTCCCTCACCTAGTGAGAGAGAAGCCTGCTGGGAGGCCCAATTCCTGATTCCCCACCGTGTACCTGCACCTGATTGGGCAGCTGCAGCAGGCTGTGAGCGTGCATGCATGCTAAGTCGCAACAGTCGTGTCCAACTCAGCGACCCCCTGGACTGTAGCCCTCCAGACTCCTCTGTCCATGAGATTTCCCAGGCAAGAACACTGGCGTGGGTTGCCATGCCCTCCCCCAGGGGATCTTCCCTACCCAGGTATAGAACCCAGGTCTCCCGCATTGCAGGCAGATAGATTATTTACCGTCTGAGCCACCAGGGAAGCTCTGTGTTTCAATCAAACTTCATTTAAAAAAAACAGGTGTTAGCCTGCCAACCTAAGAAGTCAAAAGGAAACATCACGCTTTCTGAGTCTATGGGTTATGCACTGACAGAGCATGCAGGAAGGCCTCAAACAAAAGAAATTCACGTGGCACCTGAGAGTTTTCATAGCCGAGTCCCTCAGTAGTGAGAGAGCAGCCTGCTGGGAGCAACCATCAGGACCCAGTTCCTGATTCCCTACCGTGTACCTGCACCTCACTGGGCAGCTGCAGCAGGCTGTGTGCATGCGTGCTAAGTCACAACAGTTGTGTCTAACTCAGCGACCCCCTGGACTGTAGCCCTCCAGTCTCCTCTGTCCATGGGATTTCCCAGGCAAGAATACTGGCGTGGGTTGCCATGCCCTCCTGCAGGGGATCTTCCCAACCCAAGGATTGAACTAGCGCCTCTTATGTCTCCTGCATTGGCAGGCAGGCTCTTTACCACTGGTGCCACCAGGCTGGTCAAGGACTAAGAGGCAGGCCCTGCCCTGCCTGGGGGCGGTCGGGGGGGAAGGTGGACATAACAATGGGAGGTTTCCACATAATGTGTACGTGGTCAGGTCCAGCTTGGAGGGCTGTGGCATGCTTGCATTAACCCAGAGGCCCAGGAGAACTTTCCAGAAGAGATGCCATTCCAGCTGAGTAAGTGATGGGGCCTGAAAACTAGGAGGTACATGACAAATAAAGCTGGAACCAGGCGCTTTTAGGCGCTGCTGGTGTGTCGAGGTAAAGCCAAGAATGGTGGGAGATAGCAGGACCAGATGCCCAGGGACTCTGAATGCTGGTTAACGGTTCTAGATTTTGTTCTGTGAAAAACGGGGAGTCACCGAAGGATTTTAGGCAGGGTGGTGATGTGGTCAGCCTGGCTGCAATGCAGAAGGTAGATTTGGGGGAGAGAGGCAAGACAAGAAGCTGTGGTTGCAGTCCATATTCACAACACATTTACTTTTTTTTTAATTTTTTTATTTTGTCTTAGGGTCTAGCTGATTGGGCTTCCCAGCTGGTGCTAGTGGTAAAGAACCTGCCTATAATGCAGGAGACAAAACGGATGCTGGTTTGATCCTTTGGTCGGGAAGATCCCCTGGAGGACGGCATGGCAATCCACTCCAGTATTCTTGCCTGGGAAATCCCATGGACAGAGGAACCTGGCAGGCTACAGTCCAGGGGGTCACAGAGAGTCAGACATAACTAAAATGACTTAGCACACACACACACAGAACCGTTTAATAATGTTGTGATAGTTTCAGGGGAACATCGGAGGGACTCAACCATTCACATACATGTATCCATTTTCCCCCAGACCCCCCTCCCATCCAGGCTGCCACATAACATTGAGTAGTTCCATGTGTTACACAATAGGTCCCTGAAAAACACATTTACTTTTTAAAATGATGTAATACTGCTTTTTGAAAAAAAAAAAAAAATCGTGACTTCATAAGCTTTAATCTCTGTTTTCTGGCTAAAAAAAAATTCTCCTAAGTCAGTGTGACCAAAAGAGCCAGGATGAAGGCCGTACTAATTACTGAGGTTCACTTCCAGATGATTATAATTCATCTGATACGTGTAAAAGATCATCAGTTCACCAGTGCAGCTGTATAAGCTCTGAAAAAATAGTTTGTGCTTCAAAATGCCTTTCTATGCCTTTTGAAAGTGGGCCTACATCCGAAACATGAAAAATAACTACTAAGGTAATAGGAACTAATTCAAACAGATATCATTCGAGGAAAAATTAAACAACTTTGCCAGATGTTCTGTATCCACATCTACTAGTCAATCAGTAAGTATCTAATTAGTCAATCAGTAAGTATCTAATAAAGAAAGCTGAGTGCCAAAGAATTGATGCTTTTGAACTGTGGTGTTGAAGAAGACTCTTGAAGAGTCCCTTGGACATCAAGGAGATCCAACCAGTCCACCCTAAAGCAAATCAGCCCTGAATAATCATTGGAAGGACTGATGCTGAAGCTGAAACTCCGATACTTTGGCCACCTGATGTGAAGAACTGACTCATTTGAAAAGACCCTGATGCTGGGAAAGATTGAAGGCAGGAGGAGAAGGAGACAACAGAGGATGAGCTGCTTGGATGGCATCACTGACTCGATGGACATGAGTTGGAGTAAGCTCTGGGAGTTGGTGATGGACAGGGAAGCCTGGCATGCTGCAGTCCATGGGGTTGCAAAGAATCGGACACGAGTGAGTGACTGAACTGAAGTATCTAATGAACATCTATTATGAATTACACATGCAATAGGAGACAAGAAAAAAAGAATTAGTCACTGTCACCATCACTGAAAGAGACACCTTTTCTTAGATGATGTCTCCTATAAATTACTTCACCAAGAAAAATCAGTAGTCACTCACTTCTACATACCTGATTGTCAAGTAGCTGCATCACATTTTGGAAATCCTGGGGATGCTGTGGACGTTCTTCTTTAAACTCATGTGCATCTTTTAGCGTGCCGATGTTAGACTTGATCTGCATATTGGACTTCTGGATTTCTGACAATTGCTATAAAATAAAAGTAAAAATCACCGGTGAAAATGTTCATACTTCTATAAGACCAAAACAGAGGGCCTCCCTGGTGGCTCAGTGGTAAAGAATCCACCTGCGAATGCAGGAGATGCGGGTTCAATTCCTGATCCGTGAAGATCCCACATGCCATGAAGCAACTAAGCCTGTGCACCACAACTATTCAGCCCGTGCTCTACAGCCTGGGAGCCACAACTACCGAAGCTGGTGTGTCTGAGAGTCCATGCTCTGCAACAAGAGAAACCACTGCAAGGAGAAGCTGGAGCTTCACAACTAGAGCGTAGCCGCAGCTCTCCCCAGCTAGAGAAAAGCCTGCAGAGCAATGAAGACCCAGCACAGCCAAAAAAATAATGTTTTTAATTTTTAATTAAGAAATAAAGACTGAAACAGAGAACAAAACTGGGGAGCCTGTAGCCACATATTAAATCTGACTGTCCTACAAGACACTCATCATGCTTCTCTTCACAGTGGTTTTCCTGTTTTACTTCTTCCAATAAAAGAACATGCACAGGGTGTAAAAGGGAAAGGAAAACCTAACTTTCTAATCTTAGGTGATGGGCGATGGGCAGGTTAACAGTTGCCAGAAATAGAGGAATTGGGTGCAGTTGATTGACTGGGTGATTTAGTGAGGAGGCCAGAAGGGGGCGACAGAGGATGAGATGGTTGGAGGGCATCACCGGCTCCGAGTTTGAGCAAACTCCAGGAGAGGGTGCAGGACAGGGAAGCCTGGCATGCTGCAGTCCATGGTGTCGCAAAGAGTCGGACACGACTGAGCTACTGAACAACAACAACTGCCCAAGAGCTCTGATGCTCAGACCCAAGGGAGGTGATGTGGGGACACCTGAACCAACAGGGTGTTGCCTGAAGGAAGCCCTACAGAAAAGACACAATGAGCCACCCCGTGTTAACTTCCCCTCAACTTTTTATCTGCAAGTTACAACTTATGGAAAAGTTGGAAGGACAGTATAATGAACATCCATTTCACTGCCACCAATAGCTAACTAACCCTGGGCCACATTTGCTTTATAAAGATATGACAGTGGCTGGCAACCTTTTTCTGTAAAGATCCAGATAGTATTTGACTTCGGAGACACCTAAGGTCTTGGTCACAGCGACTCAACTCCATGGCGGCAGCACAAAATCTCCATAGAGAAAGTGTAGAGGAAACAGCACAGCTGTATTCCAAAATCCTCTCTTGTAGACACACCAGAAGGTCAATTGATACCATTTTCATGGCATGAAATATATTTTGTTTTGACTTTGTTCAGCCACTTTAAAGTGTAAAAACCTTTCTTAGATCAAGGGCCATACAAAATCAGGTGGTTTGCTAGATTTGGGTCCCAAGTCATAGTTTGCCCATCCCCATGAGAGGGTTCAGGGCGTTTTAGAGAAGGATCTTTGCAGTTTTCCCAAACTATCCCTCTATTTCAGTTTATAAAACATGTTGCCCCTAGAGGGAGCTCAAGAATCTCCCATGGTCTCCTTTGCTTCCCTGGGACCAAGGCCGCTCCCACAGGGAACCGGGAGGGGCTGCATTTAATCACATCCAGCTCACCCACTGCACTCAGGCCAAACCGGCCTGTCTTTCTGGGTCAGCTTCTTTCTCCCACATTGGGGATCTGTGTCAGTCTTTCTAGAAAGTTCCTTTGGAACTCTGGAAAGCTCCAACACTTGGGGAAGGGGTTACAGTTTCAGGCTATCCAAACCTAACGAGTTAAGCAAGAGGGCCCTTCTTCTCTGATCTGACCCAAATGTACCAAGTGTTCTGCACTGGAGTTTGGGGCCAGAGAGCCTGCTCTTAAGGACTTACTCTGTTTTCCATATGCCCAAGCTCCCTAGACTCTTAGGGAGGATGGGAGTCTGGGCCAGGGCACGATAAAGGAACTTGTGGATCTGAGGGCCATATAGCCATTGTCATACCACCTCTAAAGGCCACAACTCTGTCAATGCTATGAGGACTCCTGGGTTTAATACTCACATATTCTAACGCTGAGTTCTTAGAAGTCAGTTCTTTAAACTCCTTCATAAACATTTCCTTGACTTTTTCCATTTCATCAACTAGTTTCTCCTTTTCTTCTTCTTTCCATCTATCGAATAACTTCAGAAATTCTTCCTCTTTTGTTTTCTGCATTTCATATTCCTGAAATTGATTTAATACATGGCTTTAAAAGCTCTGACATGAAGCAAGCCTGAAGAATTTTATTTTATTTTATTTATTTTTTCTTTTTTCTCTGACTCAGTAGCTGTGGCATATGGGCTTAGCTGCTCCCCAGCATATGGGATCTTCCTGGAATTTTAAATAAATGGGCACAGCTTCACCTCACATGAGTCGGCGAGACTTGCAGATTTCACTTAGGCCTTTCTTTGGTTTGTTTTGTTGCAAAAAACACTGCGTATAAAGGCAGGTCTGTGCACAACAATTTTCCCAAACCAAAGGCAGCACATAGCATCCTTCTGTCCTTACATCTCTTAAAGTATAAACACAGAGGTCCAAAGTCTCAAAAATTCCTAGAGACTATACAATCTGCCGAGATTGAATCATGAAGAAACAGAAAATCCGAACAGACCAACAAGGAGGAGAGATTGAATCAGTAATCAAAAGAAACTCCCAACGAAGAAAAGTTCAGGACCTGATGGTTTCACTGGTGAACTCTACTGAATATTTAAAAGGAATGAACCCCAAACCTTCCCAACACATCACTGCTTCAGAATTCAGCATCATACCTTAGAGAGCCTGATTGCGTGGGCATGCTGTGCAGCCTCTAGCTGAGACTTGGTGAGCTGCAGCTGCTCCTTCAACATGTCGATCTCACTTTGGAGCTTGTCCGTCTGCGCCCTTGTCTTATACTCTGTTGTAACAGAAATATCGTTAAAATACCATCTCTTAGAAACGCATTGGAAAACTTATAGGGTACGGTGCTACTAATAAGACAAAGACAAAGGAAACTGCTTTTTCTTGGGATATTACTTTTTCATGCTGCACGAGCCAACTTTACTCTTGACTATGTATTTTCAGCCCTTTGCATCATTGGGCACCATTTATTTTTAAGTAGATTCTTTCAGCCACTGGGTTGAGGTTGGATTACCCTGCAGAGGCAGGGTGAGAGCCCATTCAGGGAGCAAAGGAATAATCCTGGGCTCTTCTCCAAGACGCCTGTCTCAATCAGAGAAAGGAAATCAACGGCTTCGACCGCAGGTACCGCAATATTGAAATCTCTACGGTCACCATCTTTCTGGCTCCCACGGAACTCTCCTGAACATGTCATCAGTGCTCAGACAAGCAGAGGCCGGCACTCAAAATGCAAACTTGGGCCACAACCCGTCCGCGGGGCAAAAATGAACTACTGAGAAGTTGTAAAAGGAAGCAACAAGTGAAGGGAAGAACACTTATGTTCATGTACTTACATGCAGATGTACACATGACTGAATGGATATACATGTGTCTGTGAGTGTAGACATGAAAGGTATGGAAACCAAAGTAGAAAGTCAGAATCTCAAAGATGACCTGAAGAAATAATACTCATTTCAGAGTCTGAAATACTCTCTGAAACGAGTATGAGATAGAATAAGATACTGAAACAGAAGAGAAAGAAGGTCAGTTTCACACTGAAGAATGATAGGTTAATTTAAAAAATATTTAATCTCCCCAGTTTCTTCAATACACTGTTAAACTGTATCCACGATTCATGGCTTATAAGTGGAATTTTATGCTATTCATATTGTTTATACAAAGCTCAGCTGTTTCCTAAATAAATCTATCAGAAATAGGCAGAAATGGAAACGAGCCCAAAAGGGAGGGAAAAGCAGGTACAGGTAGGTAGTGAATAACAAGCTAGAAATATAAACGTCCAGCTACCAAAAACATTTAGATCGTAATGAGCATTTCCATGGATTACTGTGGCAATGTGTAGAGTTGCTCTAATCTGCTCATGGAGAAACAGGCCTTGCATTCTTTGCTTCTGAGAACATTTAGATTAGTTGCAAACCTGGTTCCTTGCAAGCCACAGAGCCCCTCCCCTTTTCTGCTCCTTCAATTAGCCCCTCTAGGCACTGGTTAATTCACACTGGCACCCAAACACATCTTAGTATCTCCCACTGCAAATAAGACAATACTCTCCCCTTGGTCCCACTTTCCCTCCAGATACTGCCTCCTGTCCCTGCTTTCTCTCCCAGCAAACATTACTGAAATAAATGGGTGTAATCGACATGACCACTTCCTTGCCGGATCCTCAGCTCAGCTCACTCCAGTCCAGCTTTTGTCCCCAGCAGTTCGCTGCGGCCATGTCAAGGCCACCAACGGCCATTGGGAAAACAATGGTCACTTCTCGGTCTTCATCTTACTCTGTGCCTCAAGATCATTAGGGGTCACTACCTCCTTCTTGAAACCCTCATGCCTCTTGGTTTCTATGACAACACACTCTCCACTTCCCTCCTGCCTCCATCACTTCAATTTCTCACTGTCAGCTGCTCCTCCTGGACTCCGAGTGTGGGGCTGGCCCTGAGTTGTCTTCTCTTTTCAAGTGACCTCATCCAGCCCAGTTCTGCTAACAACTCCCAGGTTTTTATCTCCAGCCTGGGCCTCTGCCTTGACCTCCAGCATCCTCATATGCACGGCGACTGTATGTGTGACTTGAGTGTACCCACGGCCAACCCAGATTCCCCTTCCTTCTTCCTCCCTCAATGTGCTCCCCTCCTGGTCCTCCCCTCAGTAAACATGATAACCATTCACCCATTTGTACAGGACAGAAGCCCAGGATCATCTTTACTTCATCTCCAGCTCCTACGTGGAGTCACAGCTCTGTGTTCAGAATAAACCCTCTCCATCTCCACGTCTCCCACCTCCCGTCCTGGTCCGGCTGCCACCCTCTCTCCCCTGGGCTACCTGTTGCAGCCTCCTCATGCTTCAACCTGCTTCCACCTCCGTCCCTACTGTCTGTTCCCCGCCCACTACTAGACGGGTCGTGTAAAGGTACAAATTGGAGGGAATTCCATGGCCATCCCATGGTTAGGACTTGGTGCTTTCACTGGCAGTGCTTTGGATCCCTGGTCAGGGAACTAAGATCCCATAAGCTGAGTGGCTCAGCCAAAAAAATATAAAAATACCAGTCCAAATTACATCATATCCCTACCCCTCCAACTTAAAATCCTCCAGCGGCTTCTCATTATATCGGTTATATCACCCACATTCCTACCCAGGGCATTTGAGGCCCTACGTGACCTGGCCCCTTCCTAGCCCACCTCTGCTCACTCTGCTCCACCAAACTTTTATCTGTTCCCCAAACACACCGGCCTGCCCCGCCCCCCCAAACACAGCTGACAGTGAGAATTCCCTTTGCCTGAGATCTTCATTTCCTAGATTTCCTGCATGCCAGGACCCCCTCATCATTCTGGTTTCTGATCAAATATCACCTCCTTAATGAGGCCTTGGCTGACCACCAGGAGTCACTCTCAGTCCCATTCTCCTACTTTATTTTCTTCATTGCACTTGCCGCCACTTGAAAACATCACTCATTTGTTTAGATGTAACTCCTCCATCCCCTCTATTAGGATGTAAGAGAGCCAGACAGGATCTGTTTTGCTTATGGCTGCATCCTTGAGCCCTAATGCAGTGCATGGCACATCACAGGGGATCAATATTCACTTAACGAGTGTTCAAACAAGGACTATGACGCTTTCTTTTAAAAGGATTGAGAGATGCTTTGGGCCATGTCTCGCTGAAAAAAGAAAAAGCTACCAGAAATAGTACCTTTATTATAAGGCTAAAGAAAATAGCTCTTTGAAGCAGAGCTCACTACTTACCAAGATGTGAATCTTCAGGGTGGCGGCGCTGAATATGACTTTGTAGGAAAGCTTGGTTCATAAAGGCCTTGTCACAAAAATGGCACTGAAAAGGAGAGAGCAATGAATCCAAGTGTCTCTAACAAGTGCCCCTCCACCTAATTTGAATTAAAATCTGGGTACCTGAAGCACTCCCTCTTGGGGGCTTTTCCCCAAGAGATACCACCCTGGCAAGTGATGCTGAAACCATAACTAAAAAGACATTTACAACCAGGGTGTTCTTCCCAAACTGAACACATGCCAGTGAAAACCATCTCTGTTAACAGAGCCCATCATGGTGGTTTCTGGAACCCCTGAGGATGCTCCTGTTATACAGGTGGTTCCCAGCCCAACAGTACCAACTTGTCCATGACACTCTACCTGTGCCAGCCTTCTTCCTGTCCCTCATGCTGGCCAGCTTCAGACACTCTGCATTGGCCAGTCCCTGCCTGAACTTTCCCCAGACTTTCCAATGAAAGTCTGGCTCCTTCCCAACATTCGAGATGTCGTTTATGGAACCTCTTCCATGCTGGGGCTGTGCTGCACGTCCTTAAGAAATCTTCCTGGATAAGCTCCCTGCCAGGCACTGTCTTGTTTGCATCATTGTCCATCTCACCACTTAATATTATCAGCTTTAGTTACTTCCTTTGCTTCTTATTTCCTGTCCAGTTCCTCTAGGATCTAGCATCTCAGCTTCCTGAGAGTATGAACTCTTTTCTCTTTATTCACAGGTTTATCCCCAGAGCCCAGCATTAACATTGATCACATGCTTAGGAATATTTGGCCTCCTAAGATGAACTTACTGAAAAAAACCAATCTTACTAATATCTCTATTCTCTACCTTTTAACATAATTTTTAAACCAAAAAAAAAAAAATCAACTTGTTCATCTATAACCTTCCCCAGGACTATTCTTAGTAAATCCTGAATATTATGTATTTCATCTGCCAATATTTCAAAATCTATCTCCAAAAGGATTTTCTTTTAACACGATCATAATATTATCATCCCACCTTTTAAAATGTGTAAATTCCTTAATTATTGACAAATATCCAACCATTTATTTTTTCCCAATATTTCACACATTGCCTTAGAAAACATTTTTGCAGTTTTTTAAAAAAATAATTATTTTTATTATTTATTTGACTGTATCAGGTCTTAGTTGTGGCATGTGGAATCTAGTTCCCTGACAAGGGACAGAACCTGGGCCCCCCGCACTGGGAGCACAGGGTCTTAGCCACTGGACCACCAGGGATATCCTTTGCACTTTGTTTTGAATCAGGACCCAAATAAAGTTATATCTTGCAATTAGTTGTTTTGTCTCTTAATTCTCTGTTAGTCTATAGGTTGAACCACCAGCTTTCTTTTCCTTATAACTTTCTTGATAAAGAAAATGAACATTTGTCCTGCTGAGTTTCTCTCAGTCTGGATTTTGCTGCTTCAATCCTACTGTGTTATTTACATGCTTTCCTCTTCAGGTTTTGCCTTACGCTTATTCATTATAATTATATCACAAAGGCATAGACCACAGGTAACCACAGCTCACTATGGAGAAGCCCCCACAGATATCAACATCCGCTTGTCAGATGCTATTTACTGAGCCTTCCTCATGCTGTTGGAGAAGGAAATGGGAACCCTCTCCAGTATTCTTGCCTGGAGAACAGACAGAGGAGACTGGAGGGCTACAGTCCATGGGGTCGCAAGAGTCAGACACAACTTAGCGACTAAACCACCTAAACCGACCACCTCATGCTATACATGCATTATCTCCTGGGATTCTGCTACTAAGGCTCTTGTTTTCCAGATGAGGAAACTAAGGTTTAGAAGTTAAATGACTTGTGCAGAGGAATAGCTGGGATTCAAACCCAAGTAGAATAACTCTGGAGTTGTCACCCTAAATGCTCTCACAGCTCAAGAACTCCACAAAGAGACAATGGCAAGTCACTTAATAGAGGGCAGAGTATACCTACACTAAATACACTAAGTAGGAAAAGGTGGTGTGGTCTTTCCTGCCTCTTCTTGGCCACCCCCTGGGCACACCATACAGCTACCACTACCACTCAGAGTCTGTTCAGTGGTCAAGAGTTGGCAGGTTCCACTCATTTGATAAAAGTGTGCCATTAGTTTATTATCTTCATATATCATTAACATTTTAAAGTCTTCATCTACTAACAGGTATTTCTATGATAACCAAAAGAATGAAAAAATGTTTATAAACATAAAAATTTTATGTTACAGGTTTTAATGTTTTACTGCTTAACATCAAAACCAGTTGCACTTTCTTCAAAGGTTTTAAACAGAACCCATTCTATCCATTTTACAATAATATGTTTTTCTAGAGAACCATCTCAACACTATTTATCAATATTTAGTTTTTAAATAGCATTTATGAAACAAATAGGCAATTATCGATATCCGGGATCATTGATGATTTCACCTAGGGGTTGTGTACCCAAGGCTAAACATTAAGCCTTTCTAACAGGATTCTTTCCTGACTGTTCACCTAGTGTAAGCACACTTCTCCCAAGGCGCCTATTGGGATGGTCCTGAGTACAATTAATCACACTGCTTTCTGCACCTACACCCACTTCTCTACACTCTCTCCTGCTTTGGCTCCGCCATTCCCTAAACCCACTAAGGCCTGTTCAGTCCTATTTAGCCAAAATGACTGGGTGTGAAATCAGTCTAGTCAGTCTATTGCTTACTTTGATATCTTCAAGGATTCTTCCTTTCTCCACCTAATTCATTAAAGATACATACACTGACTTCATTACACTCAGAAATGACAATATTTATCTTGGGTTCAAGAACAAACAGTTGGAGATTAAGAACAAAAAGACAAGAATTTTAAAATTTTTAAACAGTGCTGTTATACTAGCAAGTATTCTTCTTCTTAGAAAATACATACATTGAAATATTTAGGACTCTGCAACTCACTGCCAGATGGCTTAACAGTAATAGCATGATACAGAGACAGAGGAAATAAAGCCAATGTCGCAAATGCCAATAATTGGTGGATTTAGTTGAAGGGTATAAGAAGTCATAGCACTGTTCTTGCAATCTTCCTGTAAATTTTAAAACATTTCAAAATTTAAAAATGAGTGGGGGGGAGGGGGAATCCACAAGATGCAAGCATTCCATATCATCTGGGGCCCAACCTCAACAGCAATTTGCACCTGGTTTATTTTTCATTATACCTGTTAGGAGGAGGAAACAGCTTCTTGAACCACCAGCTTTTAGATAATTCAATAAAGCACTGCAGACAGGGCTGCTTGTTAAATTATTAACCCGTGTTAGTCTACACAAAGTAATGAGCCATGTCATCTGTTAGTTAAAAGTACGCTTTCGCTTAAAGAGTACTTTCTCCTGATTTAAACAAATCTTAAACAAAAAAGGGCAGGGCTATAGGAAAGGACTCTCAATATCCCAAATATCCCAACCAGTAGGCACTGAGGGTTTTAAGGGCCAATCGCGAGGCAGCGTCCCACCTGGTAATAGCTGGCTTTGGCCTCGATCATCAGCTGCTGGGTGGAGATCAACTTCTTCCTGCGTTTACACTCTTCCTTGAGCAGCTTGATCTCGCCGGCCTGCTTGGTGAGGAGCTTCTTGCTGTGCTCGCCTTCGGCCAGGCTCCGGTGCAGCCGCTCCTCCAGGCCGTGCAGCTGCGAGGTGAGGAACTCCTGCGAGTGCAGCAGGTACTCGATGGTGAGCTGCGCCAGGCGGATGAGCTTCAGCAGCACCGGGTCCACGCCCGACTGGCAGTGAGGGCACTTCTCATCCTCCAGCTTGCAGAAGGTGATGTTCATGATGTTCTCCTGCAGCGTGAGCACGTCCACGGCGCCCGCCACCTTGTCCACGTCGATGGCGCTCAGCCGCCGCCAGTCCACGCTCTCCAGGCGCGGGCGGAACTGGAAGAAGGGCAGGGGGCCCGACGCCGCGCTGGGGGGACCACAGGCCATGGCGGCCCCGCCCGCCGCGGCCGCTGCGGAGGCGTCGGGTTCCTCCAGGCCGCCGGCGGAGGCGAGCGGGTAGTAGACGTGCTTCTGAAAGGGCTGCGAGAAGGAGACAGAAGCGCGGGGAGGCGGAGGGAGCTGGGGGTCCCGCCGCTCCGCCATCGTTTCCCCCACCCCGCCCCGCCGCATCGGCAGGCGGGCATCCCCGGGTTCCCGGCTCCTTACCATGCTTGGAAGCAAATCCGCCGCCTCCGCTGGCATCGGGGGAGGGGGCAGTCCCGTCTTCCCGGCCCGGGCCGCCGCCGCCCCACCCCTCGGGAGCGGGAGAAGGCTGGGTCCCGGCGGCGGCGGCCTAAGGTCTGGGCGTCCAGGCCGTTGCTATGGCAGCGCCCCGGGCGGGCACCTGGAGCGAAGTGCGAGGCGGCCAGCGCGCGGTCAGCGGGCGCCCAGAGTCCTGCGGGACCAGAGGAGAAGTCGTCGTGGGCCCCAGAGGACAGCGGACCACCCTTCCAGGGGACACACTTCCCGGTTCCCCAGACGCCACCCTCCAAGCCCCTAAGGCTTGGGGAACCACATCCTAGCCGCCAGCCTCTGACCCTCGCCTTAGGTTTTGGGATGAGAAATAGCCATTCATCCTCATCTTTCACACGCAGCTCAGAAAAACGTTAAGCCACAAATCTTTGCAAAAATCAATGGGATGGAGGGGGGCTGGCTGCCAGAGGGCATGAAGACACTTTGGGGGTATAATAAAAAATGTTCTCTATTCTGATTGGGCTGTTGATTACCCAGGGATATATATACATTTGTCAAAACTCATTGAGTGGTACACTGAAAATTAAGGGTCCATTTTGTATAGTATACTTATAGTTGTTTTAAGAATTAAATTTGTAGTGTAGTCAATTATATTTGATGGAGCATGTGAGTGTGTTAGTCCTTTAGTCTCCTGCCTGACTCTTTGCAATTCCATGGGCTGTAGCCTGCCAGGATCCCCTGTCCATGGGATTCTCCAGGGAAGACTGGAGTGAGTTGCTATTCCCTTCTCCAAGAGATCTTCCTGACCCAGGGGTCAAACCCGGGTCTCCTGCATTGCAGGCAGATTCTTTACCATCTGAGCCACCAGGAAAGCTCTTACAAACCAGAGAACTTCCCAGAATGTGTAATACTTTACTTGTCTTTTCAAAAGGATACATTTTCAAAACATGAAGATGTAAACAATTATATGGAGGGGAAACTTTAAAGGGCCCTGGTATTTACCTTACAAACTTGTGTGGCAGCTGCATTCTGTTTTCTGGAGGGGCTAAAATATTTCTAGCAGCAACCTGTAGACCTCAGGCCTCTCATTCTCCAGGTCTTCTGGGGGCTGCCTGTGGCTACCACAGAGATGCATGAACTGAGGAAAAGCCAGCCATCCCTCAGTCCACCAGGGAGTCCCTGTTTGGACCAACCATCAGGAAAATTTCTGTCTTTCCTAACAGCCAAAGAAGAGAAGAAAGGAAAATACAGTTGAGAGTAACTGGAAGCAACGTTGTAATATCAACCATATCCGGCCCTTTCCAAACACTGAGAACTACAAATAAGTCCACATGAAAGCATCCAAAAATTTAAGCATACACTTCATAAGACTTCACAGAAACCATACATCCCAATAATTTTGAATGGGATTTTTTGGGGGAAAAAGAGCTATTACCGATTCACTGCAGCCAGCATACAAATCTTACAGATCTACCTTCAGGGTCTGATTCTTCCACTTGCAGACCCAGAACAAGTTATATCAGCCCTAGGCTTCAGTTTCCCAGTCTGCTTGAAAGGCGTCAGGACACCAACCTGGAAGGTCTGGGTACCGTGGACTCCATCCACTGGGCTGCAGGATCAGCGGGAACAAGGGCGGTGGTCTCTTTTGCTCACCGTTATATCCCCAGCAGCTAGTCAGGCAGAGAAAAGGTGTTAAGAATTTGCCAAAAGGACACGTGGATAAAGGATGATCCGAATGAATTAGGCACTTGTTTAGGTAAAACGTCAGCTCCCGGCCCCTGTCCCTCGTATTTCCTGTGCCTCTGGCCTGTTAGGGGAATTCACCCGGGCTCTGGGCCTGGCGTGCTGCGATTCATGGGGTCGCAAAGAGTCAGACACGACTGAGCGACTGATCTGATCTGATCTGGGTTCAAGCCCTTGGAAATGAAGGTGGGGGTCTCTCTGCGCGCTCCCACTGCATTCGGGGGAGGAGGTGCGCGGGGCCCCGAGGCGCTCATCTCCGCTCCCCGCCACCAGCCTGGCCCCGAGCGCCGCGTGGTTGGCCACCCTGGCCCCTAGGCTGAATCTGAGTCGCAAGATGGCCGGAGCAGGAAAGAAGGGGGCCCGCTTTCCCATTCCCTCTGGCCCCCAAGCCTCAGCGGGGCCGCCAGCCGGGTGCAGCCTCTCCCGCCCCGGGCGCACCGCTGGGCCGACCCGCCGAACCCACAAAGACAAAGGCCCGGGAACGCGGGCTCCAGTGGGGCCTCGGCGCCGCCCCTTGAAGGCAAGACAAACGGCGAGTGAGGATTGCGGCAGGCAGGCCCTCGGGGTCTGCTGCCTTGGCCCGCTTCGGCGAAAAAGACGGAGGAGGCCATGGCTTCGCGGGCACCGAGATGCTCCGGCCTCCCCTGCACGCCTGGCGCATCCCGGACTCACCCCAGCCGCGCGCTCCTGGGCGGGCGCCGGGCGCTGCAGGCGGACGGGGGCAAGGCTGGGGACGCAGATTCTAGGGGTGCTGCTGGCGCAGGCGGGCCCGTGGAGGCCGAGGAGCAGCCAAGCGGGAAGCGGTGGGCCGGCTCCTTCTTCCAGGGCGCAGGGTGAGTCCTGTGTGTTCAGGGCAAGTTGTGGCGAGGCGAGCCGCCTGGCGCCGCTCCGGGCCCTCCCAGATTCCCGGGCACGGGCGCCTCCGGATCCCCCACCCCCCTCCCGCCCCCTCCCCTCCGCGATCTCCCTCCAGCCTCTTCTCTCGGCCTCCAGGCTCCTCTGGCAGCTGGGCGGGACCGTGCGAGTCTAGACCGCAGAGCTAAAATGCGCTGGGCCAATCCCGCTGTTGGTGCAGACACGTGGTACCTAGGCGCGCTCTGTTGCTGGCGGGGGATGCTAGCCCCTGGAAGGTTTTTCAAAGAGAGACCAGATTCACTCCTACCCTGTGGTTAGCCTAAAGCCTCAGCTAGCTAATTTCCCATAGAGGTAGGAGCTTTATGTGAATTCCTTCTAAGAAGAGATACGTTTTAATCGCAGTAGTCTGCAGATGCAAGAGACCTTCAAGAGTCTAGCTAATACAACCTTGGGAAAACCGGATTAAAGACGATGTGCCAAAGCACACAGTAATTTAAGATTTCTGTGCCTTGGCACGTGATTTCCCTTCTCTTTTGGTTATGCCCGTTTTAGGGCGAAAAGCACGGATCTCTGTTGACAGGAAGCTTGTCAGTGGGGTAGAGGGGATGGATGTCCTGGGTCAAGAGCAAGGTGACTATCTTTGAAGCTAAAAATGGAACACGGTCTCTAACAATGGGACAAAATTCCATATTTTTAAATAATGAATAACCCTTAACAACCTTGAGGCTGACCCGCGTTGAGAAATCTTAGTGCATCTTTTGCAAAATCTTAGTGCCTGTTGAAGCAAAATTGTTCTTCAGTTAGAAAGGAGTAACTACAGAATTTTTGTTGGATGTTATTCATTGGAAAAGACACTGATGTTGGGAGAGATTGGGGGCAGGAGGAGAAGGGGACGACAGAGGATGAGATGGCTGGATGCTATCACTGACTCGATAGACGTGAGTTTGAGTGAATCCCGAGAGTTGGTGATGGACAGGGAGGCCTGGTGTGCTGCAATTCATGGGGTCGCAAAGAGTCGGACACGAACGAGTGACTGAACTGATGTTACTGTAAAAGGCCTTTCCTTGTGTTTCTCCTTGATGGAATTTGCTTTATAGACTATTTAGCATGAGGCTTCAAACATAGTAATAGCTCAGTATGTATTTATGTTGAATTCCTTCCTTGTTTTAATTTTTACTTAAAGTCATAAGGTCTTGGGCTTCCCAGGTGGCTCAGTGGGTAAAGAATCCACCTGCAATACAGAAGAGATGGGCTCGATCCTAGGGTCAGGAAGACCCTCTGAAGACGGGCATGGCTACCCATTCCAGTATTCTTGCCTGGAGAAACCCATGGACAGAGGAGCATGGTGGGTTATAGTCCATGGGGGCACAGAGGTTGGACAGGAAGCGAAAGGACGCACACGGGACAGCCTTAGAGGTTTTTGTTTTTTTAATTTGTTCAATTTCAATTCAATGCTTAAATTTGAAAGATCCACAATCCCATAAAAATATTCCAAAGTAGTATGAGTAAAGATTTCTAGATAGAAATTTCAGGCAATGTGAAGGAGATATGGCCAGTTCAGTTCAGTCCCTCAGTCGTGTCTGACTCTTTGCAACCCCATGAATTGCAGCATGCCAGGCCTCCCTGTCCATCACCAACTCCCTGAGTTCACTCAAACTCACATCCATCGAGTCAGTGATGCCATCCAGCCATCTCATCCTCTGTCGTCCCCTTTTCCTCCTGTCCCCAATCCCTCCCAGCATCAGAATCTTTTCCAATGAGTCAACTGGAGGTGACTCATTGCATGAGGTGGCCAAAGTACTGGAGTTTCAGCTTTAGCATCATTCCTTCCAAAGAATACCCAGGGCTGATCTCCTTTAGAATGGACTGGTTGGATCTCCTTGTAGTCCAAGGGACTCTCAAGAGTCTTCTCCAACACCACAGTTCAAAAGCATCAATTCTTCAGCGCTCAGCTTTCTTCACAGGCCAACTCTCACATCCATACATGACCACTGGAAAAACCATAGCCTTGACTAGACGGACCTTTGTTGGCAAAGTAATGTCTCTGCTTTTCAATATGCTATCTAGGTTGGTCATAACTTTGCTTGGCCACTGCTTTGCAAAGTCTATATTTTGTAGCACTTCGTGGGGGGTTGGGGGGTTGTGTTGTGCACTCGCATAGGATGATAACTTCATCAACATGATTTGATGATGCACCTTTTGCGTTATGGGTATTCCCATTCGCAACTCTGAGTATATTATGACACATGTGCAGAATTGGAAGAAGTAAGATGAACCAGTGACACGCCCAGATTTCTCACAACACAGCCCTGTGTCATGACAGGGGCAAACATGATTTTCCGTCTGGGAAATTTGTGGTCTTAAAGGCTAGCAGCTTAGCTCCAGGCAGAACCCTCTGCCAACTCAGGCTGACCTGCCACATAAAGGAAAGTCAATTGGATTGGGAGCTTGAAGGTAAAGAATATTGTTTTGTTAGTCGCTGTGAGATTCTTTGCAATCCCATGGACTGTAGCCCGCCCAGCTCCTTTGTCCATGGAATTCTGCAGGCAAGAATATTGGAGTGGGTTGCCATGCTCTCCTTCATGGGATCTTCCCAAACCAGGGGTCAAACCTCTGCCTCCTGTGCCTCCTGCCTTCAAGATGGATTCTTTACAGCTAAGCCACTGGGGAAGCCCTGCAAACTCTCTAGGGCAACCATTAACAAATTTAAAAGAGTAATATGATTAATATTCTAAGAGAGGAGATAAATGGAATGATATAAACTGCTCCATTAGAAACAGAAAAGGCAGGAAAAGGGGGGCAAAAAGAAAGAATAAGTGGAATGAACTTCCATGTTTCTATGCATGGAAACATTTGCAAACATGGAAGATATTAACCCAATGATATTAATAATCATTTTATATGTGAATAGTCTAAATGAAACAATTAAAAAACAGAGCCTTCTCAGAGTGGATGAAAAAAACAAAACAAAGACCCAACAGTCTGTTATCTATAAGAAAGTCACTGCAATATAAAACTTAAGATAGTGTGAAAGTAAAGGGATGGAAAAAGATACATCACAATTCAAAAGAAATCTAGAGCAGCTGAATTAGTTTCAGACGAAGGAGACCTCAGAACAAGAAAAATGTTAAGGGATTAAGAGGAATATTGTATAATGTTGAAGGGGGTCAATGTTCCAAGAAGACATAATACTAAACAGGTATGTATGTACTTGTATGTACATAAGAACAGAATTTATTTTCATTTATGAAAATAAATGAGGCAAAACATAACTGCAAAGAGAAATAGACAAATCCACAATTACACTTGGAGATTTCAACATCCCTTTTTAACAATAAATAGATCACCTAGGACAAAATTGACCTGAATAGTATTATCAATCAACCTGATCTGATTGGCAATTATAAAATACTGCATTCAAGCTGGTTTTAGAAAAGGCAGAGGAACCAGAGATCAAATTGCCAATATCCACTGGATCATGGAAAAAGCAAGAGAGTTCCAGAAAAAACATCTATTTCTGCTTTATTGACTATGCCAAAGCCTCTGACTGTGTGGATCACAATAAACTGTGGAAAATTCTGAAAGAAATGGGAATACCAGACCACCTGACCTGCCTCTTGAGAGACCTGTATACAGGTCAGGAAGCAACAGTTAGAACTGGACATGGAATAACAGACTGGTTCCAAATAGGAAAAGGAGTACATCAAGGCTGTATATTGTCACCCTGCTTATTTAACTTATATGCAGAGTACATCATGAGAAACGCTGGGCTGGAGGAAGCACAAGCTGGAATCAAGACTGCCAGGAGAAATATCAATAACCTCAGATATGCAGATGACACCACCCTTATGGCAGAAAGTGAAGAACTAAAGAGCCTCTTGATGAAAGTGAAAGAGGAGAGTGATAAAGTTGGCTTAAAGCTCAACATTCAGAAAACTAAGATCATGGCATCCTGTCCTATTACTTCATGGCAAACAGATGGGGAAACAGTGGACACAGCAGCTGACTTTATTTTGGGGGGCTCCAAAATCACTGCAGATGGTGATTGCAGCCATGAAATTAAAAGACACTTGCTCCTTGGAAGGAAAGTTATGACCAACCTAGATAGCATATTCAAAAGCAGAGACATTACTTTGCCAACAAAGGTCTGTCTAGTCAAGGTTATGGTTTTTCCAGTGGTCATGTATGGATGTGAGAGTTGGACTGTGAAGAAATCTGAGCACCAAAGAATTGATGCTTTTGAACTGTGGTGTTGGAGAAGACTCTTGAGAGTCCCTTGGACTGCAAGGAGATCCAACCAGTCCATTCTAAAGGAGCTCAGTCCTGGGTGTTCATTGGAAGGACTGATGTTGAAGCTGAAACTCCAATACTTTGGCCACCTGATGCAAAGGACTGACTCATTTGAAAAGACCCTGATGCTGGGAAAGATTGAGGGCAGGAGGAGAAGGGAACGACAGAGGATGAGATGGTTGGATGGCATCACCGACTCAATGGACTTGGGTTTGGGTGGACTCCGAGAGTTGGTGATGGACAGGGAGGCCTGGCATGCTGTGGTTCATGGGGTTGCAAAGAGTTGGACATAACTGAGCGACTGAACTGAACTGAATAACATGAGAATACACATTCTTCTCAAACTTGCATGAAACGTTAAAAAAGATATATTGCATTCTGGGTTATCAAACACACCTTAGCAAACATGAGAGAATAGAAATCATGTGACATATGTCCTCAGACCTCAATAGAATTAAACTAGAAATCAGTAGCAGAAAGATAGCTGGAAAATTCCCCAATATTTGGAGATTAACCAACATTTCTAGGTAATATATGGGTCAGAGAAGAAATCTCAAGAGAAATTTAAAAGCATTTGGAACTAAATAGAAACACAACTTTTTTAAATGTGTGAGATGCAGTGAAAATGCAGCTTAGAGGGAAATTTGCTCATTAGAATTGAGTCCCTAGGTTTGACCTACACCCAAGAGGAGAGGAATCATGTTTGCCTTTTGAAGGAAGGAAGCATCAAAGATTTTGAGGCCATATTTTGAAACCACGTTGCAACCAGTACCATCATCTCCCTTTCTTTGTTCCCGGGTGGCTTAAATAGAGAAAATGATTTGGTGGCAGTCTCAACTTAACAATTCAATGGAACCATTTATGTGTCGCCTTAAACTGACTTGGACCTGGAAGGTGAGTTAAAAACAAAACCCAAACCTAACTTTCATGGAAGGTGTGGCTCAGTCCTGGTGTTTTGAGTGGGATGGGAAGGGTCCTACAAATCAGATAAGAACTTGTATTTAAATGTCGTACTTTGGATCCCCTGATGAATTTAATCACAACCAGGGCTTCCCCAGTGACTCAGTGGTAAAGAACCTGTCTGAAGTGCGGGAGACCTGGGTTTGATCCCTGGGTTGGGAAGATCCCCTGGAGAAGGGAAAGGCTGCCCACTCAAGTATTCTGGCCTGGAAAATTCCATGGACTGTATAGTCCATGGGGTCACAAAGAGTTGGACACAACTGAGCGACTTTCACTTTCACTTGAATGATTCACTTGAATTAATCATTCACTTGAATGATTTCACTTGAAGACAGAAGTGAGACAGAAGCGATTTTCCTGCTATAATTTTTGCTGGCAAGCAAAGTCATACGCCTCAGGGTGTCCAGGGTGTCAGTGGGTAAAGGGAGCAATGGAATTCTATGTCTAGTCAAAACTTTCATCATGTCAAGTGGCTGTTGAGACAGTAGCGACTGCACTGGGTTTTTTCAATCAGAGGATTAAACTCCCAAACCTAAAAGTCCCAATGCTACTGTTCCCCACCCCAAACTGCTCTATCCCTTTCTATGATTTTGCAAGTATCTAATTAGGTGCAAATATCCTGAGATGCAGGTTCGATCCCTGGATTAGGAAGATCTCCTGGAGTAGGAAATGGCAACCCACTCCAGTATTTCTTGCCTGAAAAGTGCTATGGACAGAGTAGCTGGTAGGCTACAGTCCACGGGGTCTCAAAGAGGCAGGCACGACCGAGCCTGCATCCATGCACACACCTTGCTGCTTTAACTACCTAGAGTGGCTTCTACTTTCTACACTAAAGCCATACTGATGCTGTTTTTATTACTAAAAGTTTATATCAAAGATGTGGTGAAGAGGTGCCTGGAAGGCGATGGCACCCCACTCCAGTACTCTTGCCTGGAAAACCCCACGGACGGAGGAGCCTGGTAGGCTGCAGTCCATGGGGTCGTGAAGAGTCGGACACAACTGAGTGACTTCACTTTCACTTTTCATTTCCTGCATTGGAGAAGGAAACGGCAACCCACTCCAGTGTTCTTGCCTGGAGAACCCCAGGGACGGGGGATCCTGGTGGGCTGCCATCTATGGGGTCGCAGAGTCAGACATGACTGAAGCGACTTAGCAGCAGCAGCAGCAGCATCCAATCCTTTATTCCCTTTTCCTGAAATCTTTGAATTCCTTCCTTGTTAAAGGGTCTCTGACTTTGAAGATTTAATTGATTGTGGGACAAAGTTCAGTGCACATCTGCTTTGAAGTCTTTCTCCCAACTTTTCATACGATGAATACACAACCTCTGGGAAGGGCCATATCTACCAATACATTCAGCCCCATCCAAATTAGGAACAGTGCTTCTTGATCTAGAAACCTCAAAATCTATTCCCATAAACATTCTCCCAATTTGGGGAGGGGGGTATAAATTAGCAAATTCCTACACCATCTAGATTTCTAAATCTTCCATACCAATGTTCTTTCAGATTGTCTCACCAACTCCCCACCCCACCCCCAGGCGATGCTAAATTGGTATTCTGTTGCCATAGCAACAGTGTGGCTTGGCTCCTGAGAGGAAAATGATTTGTTCTCACCTGCAAAAGTAGCAAAGCTTTCTCTGCTGAAGAAAGCTGCTGCTGCTGCTGCTAAGTCACTTCAGTCGTGTCCGACTCTGTATGACCCCCATAGACGACAGCCCACTAGGCTCCTCTGTCCCTGGGATTCTCCAAGCAAGAACACTGGAGTGGGTTGCCATTTCCTTCTCCAATGCAGGAAAGTGAAGAGTGAGAGTGAAGTCGCTCAGTCGTGTCCGACTCTTAGCGACCCCATGGACTGCAGCCCACCAGGCTCCTCTGTCCCTAGGATTCTCCAAGCAAGAACACTGGAGTGGGTTGCCATTTCCTTCTCCAGTACATGAAAGTGAAAAGTGAAAGTGAAGTCACTCAGCCGTGTCCGACTCTTAGCAGAGGGAGGAGTTATTTCTGGATGGCTGAGGACTTCAGCTCTTCTCAAACTTTTAGATGCTCTCAAACTTTCATCAGCATTTCCTGAAAGACTTGCTAAAACACAAATAGCTGTACCTACCAGTAGAGTTTCACATTTAGTAGATTAGGGCTGGAGCTAGAAATTTTGCCTCCATAACAAGTTCCCAGGTGATGCCATTGGTCTAGGGACCCCATTTTGAAAACCACCACTGCATTCAGTTTTACAAATCCTCTTAAATGTCACCCTTTCCACTTGTCAGGATCCACTGTCTTCTCATCAGTTCTCCAACCTTCATAGAATGAATGTGAACCTAACTCACAAAACCCATTTCAGGGGTAGGTTTTGTATGTTTGCCATCTTACAGCTTTAGGTGAAAATTGATTTTTTTCATCCAAATCATAGAAAGACCTGGAATATTGCCAACGTGAAATGTTGAGATTTGATCCTTTTCTCTTAAGTTATACATAAGATGAAGAAAGGTCAGTATGCCTAGTTGTCCAGCATTCTTCCTTTTAAAGTTGATCACTTCTTAGCCCCAACCTTAGTGGACAAACTGTTTCAGTGAATGTTAATTGGAGTCTCAGATTCTCTTTACCTCATTTTAGTCAAATAATTCCAGACGTCCCACATTTCCCCAAGAGTGCCTGTTCTCAGGCACCAATTTCCATATTAGTTAAATTTCTTTGCTCATCGGCAACAGAAAACGATTCTGTTAACTGACAGCAATGATGGACCTGTGAAGCCTGGATACAAACTGGGGGCTCTGCATAAAGCATTCATGAAGATATTTTGTACTAGCTATGCAACTTTTTAAAGAATAGGATATATGTTTATCTCATTTAAAGAAAGTCTAAGGACTTCCCTGGTGGTCCAGTGGCTGAGACTTCACGTTCCCAAAGCAGAGGGGCACAGGTGCAATCTCTGGTCAGGGCACTAGATCCCATATGCCTCAACTAAGACTTTGCACACCATAACAAAGAAATTGTGCATGCTGAAACTAAAGAGCATGTGTGCTGCAACAAGACCAGGCACAGTCAAATCAATCAATTAATTAAAATATTAAAAAATAAGTCCAGAGAGAAGCAATTCGACGACGGGTGGCTCCACAAAGTTACTAGGCACTCAAGCTTCTTCCAGCTCAGCCCTGGTGTGTGGAAGATGGGTGCTGCAGTTTCCACACTCAGGTCTCATTCAGTTCAGTTCAGTTCAGTTCAGTCGCTCAGTCGTGTCCGACTCTTTGTGACCCCGTGAATCGCAGCACGCCAGGCCTCCCTGTCCATCACCAACTCCCGGAGTCCACTCAGACTCACGTCCATCGAGTCAGTGATGCCATCCACCCATCTCATCCTCTGTCGTCCCCTTCTCCTCCTGCCCCCAATCCCTCCCAGCATCAGAGTCTTTTCCAATGAGTCAACTCTTCGCATGAAGTGGCCAAAGTACTGGAGTTTCAGCTTTAGCATCATTCCTTCCAAAGAAATCCCAGGGCTGATCTCCTTCAGAATGGACTGGTTGGATCTCCTTGCAGTCTAAGGGACTCTCAGGTCTCATTAAATGAATTTAAAATAATACCTGAAAAACTATGATCAGAAGTGCAGCCTCCATGAGTATTTTTCCTGGAAGCAAATATAATGATACATGAAACAATAAAAAAACTTCAAAAATGACTAGTAGGAGCAATATTCTGGTGTTCTTGCATATCCAAAACTGCTGATCTGTTGGCTTTATTCTTAAATAAGTTTTGCTAATTGCCCATAGCACTGAGTGTTTGGAAATGACTGACCCATTATAAATGTTTATTAAAGTAATAATTGGCAGAAAAAGAACTCATGTGAAAGACAGGTAAAATATGCAATGGTACACTCATTTCAGAGTTCCCAAGGGAGAAAAGGAAAATAAGGTAAAAGAAGAAATGTATCAACATGTAAGAAAAATTTCCAAGAATAAATTAGAAATTTTTGGACCAACCCCAAGTCCAAGGAGCTGTGGCTGCGCCGGCACAGGAGGGCCTAGAGGAGCTATCCCACGTTGAAGGTCAGGAAGGGCAGCAGTGATGAGATACCCCTCGTCCAAGGTAAGGAGCAATGGCTGCGCTTTGCAGGAGCAGCCGTGAAGAGATATCCCACACCCAAGGTAAGAGAAACCCAAGTAAGACAGTAGGTGTTGCAAGAGGGCATCAGAGGGCAAACACACTGAAACCATACTCATAGAAAACTAGTCAATCTAATCACACTAGGACCACAGCTTTGTCTAACTCAATAAAACTAAGCCATGCCCGTGGGGCAACCCAAGGTGGGCGGGTCATGGTGGAGAGATTTGACAGAATGTGGTCCACTGGAGAAGGGAATGGCAAACCACTTCAGTATTCTTGCCTTGAGAACCCCATGAACAGTATGAAAAGGCAAAATGATAGGATACGGAAAGAGAAACTCCCCAGGTCAGTAGGTGCCCAATATGCTACTGGAGATCAGTGGAGAAATCTCCAGAAAGAATAAAGGGATGGAGCCAAACCAAAAACAATATCCAGCTGTGGATGTGACTGGTGATAGAAGCAAGGTCCGATGCTGTAAAGAGCAATATTGCATAGGAACCTGGAATGTCAGGTCCATGAATCAAGGCAAATTGGAAGTGGTCAGACAAGAGATGGCAAGAGTGAACGTCGACATTCTAGGAATCAGCGAACTGAAATGGACTGGAACGGGTGAATTTAACTCAGATGACCATTATATCTACTGTTGCAGGCAGGAATCCCTCAGAAGAAATGGAGTGGCCATGATGGTCAACAAAAGAGTCCGAAATGCAGTACTTGGATGCAATCTCAAAAACGACAGAATGATCTCTGTTCGTTTCCAAGGCAAGCCATTCAATATCACAGTAATCCAAGTCTATGCCCCAACCAGTAACGCTGAAGAAGCTGAAGTTGAACGGTTCTATGAAGACCTACAAGACCTTTTAGAACTAACACCCAAAAAAGATGTCCTTTTCATTATAGGGGACTGGAATGCAAAAGTAGGAAGTCAAGAAACACCAGGAGTAACAGGCAAATTTGGCCTTGGAATATGGAATGAAGCAGGGCAAAGACTAATAGAGTTTTGCCAAGAAAATGCACTGGTCATAACAAATACCCTCTTCCAACAACACAAGAGAAGACTTTATACATGGACATCACCAGATGGTCAACACCGAAATCAGATTGATTATATTCTTTGCAGCCAAAGATGGAGAAGCTCTATACAGTCAGCAAAAACAAGACCAGGAGCTGACTGTGGCTCAGACCATGAACTCCTTATTGCCAAATTCAGACTTAAATTGAAGAAAGGAGGGAAAACCACTAGACCATTCAGGTATGACCTAAATCAAATCCCTTATGATTATACAGTGGAAGTGAGAAATAGATGTAAGGGCCTAGATCTGATAGATAGAGTGCCTGATGATCTATGGAATGAGGTTCGTGACATGTACAGGAGACAGGGATCAAGAGCATTCCCCTGGAAAAGAAATGCAAGAAAGCAAAATGGCTGTCTGGGGAGGCCTTACAAATAGCTGTGGAAAGAAGAGAAGTGAAAAGCAAAGGAGAAAAGGAAAGATATAAACATCTGAATGCAGAGTTCCAAAAAATAGCAAGAAGAGATAAGAAAGCCTTCTTCAGCTATCAGTGCAAAGAAATAGAGGAAAACAACAGAATGGGAAAGACTAGGGATCTCTTCAAGAAAATCAGAGATACCAAAGGAACATTTCATGCAAAGATGAGCTCGATAAAGGACAGAGATGGTATGGACCTAACAGAAGCAGAAGATATTAAGAAGAGATGGCAAGAATACACAGAAGAACTGTACAAAAAAGATCTTCACGACCCAGATAATCACGACGGTGTGATCACTGACCTAGAGCCAGACATCCTGGAATGTGAAGTCAAGTGGGCCTTAGAAAGCATCACTATGAACAAAGCTAGTGGAGGTGATGGAATTCCAGTTGAGCTATTCCAAATCCTGAAAGATGATGCTGTGAAAGTGCTGCACTCAGTATGCCAGCAAATTTGGAAAACTCAGCAGTGGCCACAGGACTGGAAAAGGTCAGTTTTCATTCCAATCCCAAAGAAAGGCAATGCCAAAGAATGCTCAAAGTACCGCACAATTGCAGTCATCTCACACGCTAGTAAAGTAATGCTCAGAATTCTCCAAGCCAGGCTTCAGCAATATGTGAACCGTGAACTTCCTGATGTTCAAGCTGGTTTTAGAAAAGGCAGAGGAACCAGAGATCAAATTGCCGACATCCACTGGATCATCGAAAAAGCAAGAGAGTTCCAGAAAAACATCTATTTCTGCTTTATTGACTATGCCAAAGACTTTGACTGTGTGGATCATAATAAACGGTGGAAAATTCTGAAAGAGATGGGAATAAAAGACCACCTGACCTGCCTCTTGAGAAATCTGTATGCAGGTCAGGAAGCAACAGTTAGAACTGGACATGGAATAACAGACTGGTTCCAAATAGGAAAAGGAGTTCATCAAGGCTGTAAATTGTCACCCTGTTCATTTAACTTATATGCAGAGTACATCATGAGAAATGCTGGACTGGAAGAAACACAATCTGGAATCAAGATTGCCGGGAGAAATATCAATAACCTCAGATATGCAGATGACACCACCCTTATGGCAGAAAGTGAAGAGGAACTCAAAAGCCTCATGATGAAAGTGAAAGAGGAGAGTGAAAAAGTTGGCTTAAAGCTCAACATTCAAAAAACAAAGATCATGGCATCGAGTCCCATGACTTCATGGGAAATAGATGGGGAAACAGTGGAAAGAGTGTCAGACTTTATTTTTCTGGGCTCCAAAATCACTGCAGATGGTGACTGCAGCCATGAAATTAAAAGACGCTTACTCTTTGGAAGAAAAGTTATGACCAACCTAGATAGCATATTCAAAAGCAGAGACATTACTTTGCCAACAAAGGTTCGTCTAGTCAAGGCTATGGTTTTTCCTGTGGTCATGTATAGATGTGAGAGTTGGACTGTGAAGAAGGCTGAGTGCCGAAGAATTGATGCTTTTGAACTGTGGTGTTGGAGAAGACTCTTGAGAGTCCCTTGGACTGCAAGGAGATCCAACCAGTCCATTCTGAAGGAGATCAGCCCTGGGATTTCTTTGGAAGGAATGATGCTGGAGCTGAAACTCCAGTACTTTGGCTACCTCATGCAAAGAGTTGACTCATTGGAAAAGACTCTGATGCTGGGAGGGATTGGGGGCAGGAGGAAAAGGGGATGACAGAGGATGAGATGGCTGGATGGCATCACTGACTGGGACGTGAGTCTGAGTGAACTCTGGGAGTTGGTGATAGACAGGGAGGCCTGGCGTGCTATGATTCATGGGGTCGCAAAGAGTCGGACACGACTGAGCGACTGAACTGATCTGATCTCTGATGCAATGTGTTTGCTTTTTAAAAATCATTATATGAATGAATTTTTCAGTTTTATTTTTTAATCCACTCTCCTTTTGATGGAGGAGGTATGTTCAATTTGTGGCTCTTATACATAAAGCCACATTACAGTACAAGACGTTTTGTGGACATATGTTTTCGTTTCTCTAAGACCAATACCTAGAAGTGGAATTCATTGCTAGGTCACTGAGTCCATATAGGTGTAACTTTTTAGCTCATTATCAAAGTTTTCCAGAATGGTTGTCAGTCATTTCAGTGGATGAGTCCTGTCCAATTCTTTGAGACTCCATGGACTGCAGCAGGCCAGGCCTCCCTGTCCATCACCAACTCTGGACTTTACTCAAACTCATGTCCATTGAATCGGTGATGCCATCCAACCATCTCATCCTCTGTCATCCCCTTCTCCTGCCACCTTCAATCTTTCCTAGCATCAGGGTCTTTTCAAATGAGTCAGTTCTTTGCATCAGGTGGCCAAAGTATTGGAGCTTCAGCTTCAGCATCAGTCCTTCCAGTGATATTCAGGACTGATTTCCTTTAGAATGGACTAGTTGGATCTCCTTGCAGTCCAAGGGACACTCAAGAGTCTTCTCCAACACCACAGTTCAAAAGCATCAATTCTTCGGCGCTCAGCTTTCTTTATAGTCCAACTCTCACAGCCATACATGACTACTGGAAAAACCATAGCCTTGACTAGCCAGACCTTTGTTGGCAAAGTAATGTCTCTGCTTTTGAATATGCTGTCTAGGTTGATCGTAACTTTTCTTCCAAGGAGCAAGCATCTTTTAATTTCATGGCTGCAGTCACCATCTGCAGTGATTTTGGAGCCCCAAAAAATAGTCTGTCACTGTTTCTACTGTTTCCTCATCTATTTGCCATGAAGTGATGGGACTGGATGCCATGATCTTAGTTTTCTGAATGTTGAGCTTTAAGCCAACTTTTTCACTCTCCTCTTTCACTTTCATCAAGAGGCTCTTTAGTTCTTCTTCCCTTTCTGCCATAAGGGTGGTGTCATCTGCATATCTGAGGTTATTGATATTTCTCCCGGCAATCTTGCTTCCAGCTTGTGTTTCATACAGTCCAGCATTTCTCATGATGTACTCTGCATATAAGTTAAATAAGCAGAGTGACAATATACAGTCTTGACGTACTCCTTTTCCTATTTGGAACCAGTCTGTTATTCCACGTCCAGTTCTAACTGTTGCCTCTTGACCCGCATACAGATTTCTTAAGAGGCACGTCAGGTGGTCTGTACCATTTCATAATCCTGCCAACAATGTATGAGAATTTCAGTTGTTCCAGATGCTTGCAACACTTTGGCCTTTTGTATCTTACTGTCCATACTTGCTCCAGCTGAGTATTCATGCAGTTATTCTTAATTTCTTATGGTTACTTTGTGTTCTGATGCTCAGAAACTTTAGTCCAGGTACATAAATTCCAGTAATGGGTCCTAGGTCCTAGGACAACACTTGGTATTGTCAATCATTTTGCATGGTAAGCCCTTCTGGTGAGTGTGTAATGAGATCTCATTATAGTTTTAATTTGCATTTCTCTGATGATCAATCATGTTGAATAGCTTTTTATGTGCTTATTGCCTATTCGATTCTTTCATTTACGAGTACGGTTGGCTTTTGAACAATGTGGAGAGTTAATCTGAGTACAACTTATACTTGGCCTTCCTTATGCATGGCTCCTCCATTTCCACAGGTTCAATGATCCCGGGTCAAGTAGTACTTATTATTATTGAAAAATATCCACGTATAAGAGGACCTGGGCAAACCAGAAGTCAACTTTTTTTTGGGGGGGGTGGGGCTTCACTTAGTTGCAGCATGTGGGATCTTTGATCTTTGTTGGGACATGTGGGATCTTTAGTTGTGGCATGTGGGATCTAGTTTCCCGACCAGGGATTAAACCTGGGCCCCCTGCATTGGGAGCTCAGAGTCTTAGCCATTAGACCACCAGGGAAGTCCCTGTACTCACTTTTGAATAAGGTAATTTTTTTCCTAAAACTGCTTTTGTAGAAAGTTTGTACAAAGGAGATTAGGTTGTGTTCCACACTAGCCTTAATTTTTCTTTTGATCCAAGTTTTTGTTTAATTTGATTTAGCTTTTATTTCTCCTCTGCAAAGGGTGACAGGTAGCCACAGAGTTGTTCATCATGTCACATTTCTCTCTCCTTCTGCCATGGGGACAAATTGTTTCCTGGAGATGAAAATTAATAAATCATCTTTCAGGACCATACATTTTGTTTCTTGGAACCAAAGTATGTCCTAAGTAGATTCTGTCCCTAAGCATTGCATCTCATTCTTCTTGTTGCAAATAAGATATTTTGGGCTTTTTCACTACAGAATATGCTTCTAATTTTGTAAGACAGGCTAGGACCTAGGACCCATTACTGGAGTTTATGTACCTTGACTAAAGTTTCTGAGCATTAGAACACAAAGTAACCATAAGGAACTAAGAATAACTGCATGAATACTCAGCTGGAGCAAAGTATGAACAGTAAGATACAAAAGGCCAAAACCCCATTGCCACTTCTGAGGTGCCAGGAGCAATAGCAGGGTACCACGGATAATCCCTACACACATCTCCACCAAGGGGCTGGCCGACCACCCAAGCCACCCCTTCCACCCAACCCACCAATCCGCCTTCACCCTCACCCTATTTGCCCCCTCCACTCATCTTAGGGAGTGAAAAAGGGCACATGTTACTTGTTCTCACTGCCTCATGCTACAGCATAAGTCCCAATAGAGCCTTGACTACATTCCTGGTCTGGCCTCTTATCAAGCTTTACTGATTAAAGAGTCCAAGAACCCAGGCTGGTAACACTTGGAGGAGTAGCTTCCTGAATTTTTGTGAAAGGAGCACTGGCGGACATTCTCTCTCTGATTCCTCTCTTATTTGGCATCCCTCCCCCTTACTTTGGGAACTGGAGTTTTCAACATTTTGTTGAGGTTGAAATTTGTTTTTCTGTGTTTTATTTGTTGCTGTGGCTTTGGTGATTTCCAAGAGGGAAAGAAGGCGATACTGATCTGACACTACCATCCTCAAAATAGAAGGTTTGGTAAGTACCAAGTTAAAGCAGTTTGCTTCCTTTTTTTTTTTTTTGGCCGAGATTTTTTCTTTTAAACCTGAATGAGTGCTGTATTTTATCAAATAGCTGAATCTGTTCAAATGATTTTTCATCTGCCTGTTAATTTGATGTATTTCATTAAAAGATGTTTCAGTGTTGGTCTGTCCTTGTATTTCTGGTTAACTTCTTGGTTTGTTTTTTTTTTTAGCTGCTGAGCTGGTTTTGGAAATCGTCCATTTAAGATTGCTATATCTACCCTCATAATTCATTTCATGGTTTTATTTTCTTTCCAGTTTAAGCATCAAGACTTTTAAATGGAGTTGGAGAGGTTTTAATTAAAAAAAAAAAAATACTCTTACTTTATATAAGCTAGGGATTACAAATCTGTGAGGGCCAGGCAGATTTTTTTAGGTTAGAATGCACAACTACTAATTTATGTTCTTTTTTAGCTCTTGGATTATTTGGGCATTCTGTTTTTCACCTCTGTTTTCAAATTTGGCATAAAGACACTCACATGTTTTATCTTACACATTAAAACATCTCTACTATATTTGTAGCTGTTTGCCCCCCTTTAAATGCTAATATACATCTTTTCTCTTTTGTTAAGCTTGCTCTATTTTTGTCCACTTGGCTTTCAATGTTTAACTTTTTGGTTTGGATCCTTCATATTTCTTTGTCACTCTCATCACAGTACATTTTATTCATTTTTCATTAGTTTTTTTTTTCCTTTCTCTTTCTTTATTATTGTTCTGTAGTGTTTATAACATCCTAAGCTAAGTACATCTCTTCTTTCCTTTTTTTGTTAACTGACAGCATTTAAGGCTCTGAATTTCTTTCTAAATACTTGCTTTAGCAGCTTTCCACGAATTATGATAATGTAGCATTTTCATTATCATCTAGTTTTTCATAATCTGGAATTTTCATGATTTTTTTTTTTTACCATGACTAGTTTAGAGATACATTTGGGTTTCTAGGGCTTCGAAAAATCTGTTAATTATTGACTTTCAATTTAATTGCATTATGGTCAGAGAACATAATATATATGATAAGGGTGGTTAGGGATTTTTAAAACTTCCCCTGTGGACGACTACTTGGTCAGTTCTCTTCAGTTGCTCAGTCGCGCGCATACAAATCTCTCAGGAGGCAGGTAAGGTGGTTTGGTATTCCCATCTCTTTAAGAATTTTCCAAAGTTTGTTGTGATCCACACAAAGGTTTTGGCATATTCAATAAAGCAGAAGTAGATGTTTTTCTGGAACTCTCTTGTTTATGAATATTTGGTAGATTTTTCAAAATGTGTCATGCATCCTGGAAAAAATATTTACCCTAATATTACCCTAAATAAAATATTACCCTAAAAATATTACCCTAAATAAAAAATATTTACTCTAATAGTTAAATATTAGAGAGAGATCATCACCTCTCTGTCTACATATAGAGCTGTTAGATTCAGTGTCTTTTTTGGGGGGTTGGGGGCTACTTTTAACTTCAAAAATTATTTATTAATTATTGTGGTGGGTAAAATCATGCTCCTCACTCTAAAATTCATGTACACTCAGGCCTTACAGTGTGCACTATTTGGAAAGAGGGTCTTTGCAGATGTAATTAGGAAGAAAAGGCGAGGACCTACAGAAGAGTGTCATGCAAAGATGGAGGCAGAGGTTAGGATGACGCAGCAACAAGCTAAGGAAAGCCAGGCGTTGCTGGGAGCCACCAGAAATGAGGAAAAAGCAAGGAGGGATTCTTTTCTAGAGCCTTCAGAGAGAGAGTGTGGCTCTGGCAACACTTTGATTTTGGACTTTTAGTTTCCAGAGCTATGACAGAATAAATTTCTTTTGTTCTTAAGTGAAACCACGGGTTAAATCCATTGCACTTGTAACCTGCCTTTGTTGATCAAAGTCATTTTGATTGTTACCACCAAAAACTTGCCTGTCCTCCAAGATGCTGCTTATACAAGATGTTTGCCTGCGTTGTTTTTCAGGAAATTGGAGTCAGCTATGTCTCCTTCTAGCTCAAGCCAGTTAAGACTGGTTAGGACCGCCTCTCCTTCAACTTGGCATGCACCAGTGCCCACTATTTGACCTTTTGATGTCAGAGGGCCTAAAACTCCACCCTCAGATCTTGAGCTCTCTGCCATTTTCTGAACTGGCATCCTGTGAAGACTAATGTAGCTTATTGCACCCCTGGAAAATGTAATTACCTCACCCTTTTCTTATTTCCAGTCACCTTTCCCCACAATCCCCACACCTCAGACCACTCTGCTTCTTTATCTCACAAACCCCACAGCCCCTCACCTTTGGGGAGGCAGGTCTGAGACTCACTCTCTCCTTGCTTGGCTGCCTTGTAAGTAAATGCATTATTTGCTGCAGAGCTTGTCATGTCAGTGGTTTGGTTTGCTACAAGTGGACAAACCAACCTAATTTGGTAACAAGACCATCCAGTTTGTGGTAACTTATTATGGCACCCCTAGGCAACTGTTCTTGTTTTGTGTATGCCAGTTTTAGCCCATTCTTTTTTTGTAAGTATGGATGAGATTTCCTTATCTATGTCTGGAAGCCTCCTTAGCCTCTTTAATTAACTTCCTTTTAGGTGTGTTCAGCTCAGTTATTGAATCGTTGCCTTTTTTGGCTTTACAAAGAAGAAAGTGTTAGTCACTCAATCCTGTGTGACTCTTCGCGACCCCATGGACTATATAGCCTGCCCAGCTCCTCTGTCCATGGACTTCTCCAGGCAAAAATACTGGAGTGTGTAGCCAGTCCCGTCTCCAGGGAATCTTCCAGATTCAGGGATTGAACCCTGGTCTCCTGCATTGCAGGCAGATTCTTTACTGTCTGAGCCACCAGGGAAGTCCTTTTTAGCATTTGAGTTCTTGATGTTTTGCAATTTTATTTTGTAGTTCCATTTAGAGTGGAAAAGACAGTTTTTGTTTATTTGCTTCTTGTTGTTGCTGTTCAGTCAGTAAGTCGTATCTGACCCAATGAATTGCAGCACATCAGGCTTCCCTGTCCTTCAGTGTCTCTCAGAGTGCGCTCAAACTCATGTCCACTGAGTTGGTGATGCCATCCAGCCGTCTCATTGTGTGTCGCCCTTTTCTCCTCTTGTCCTCAATCTTTCCTAGCATCAGGGTTTTTTCCAATGAGTTGACTCTTCGCATCGGGTGGCCAGAATATTGGAGCTTCAGCATCAGTCCTTCCAATAAAATATTCAAGGTTGATTTCCTCTAGGATTGACTGGTTTGATATATCCACATTTCTTTCCCTAGGGTGCCTCTTTCCTGTCCTGGACTCCAGTACTCAGCCTGGAGGCTGAAATTGCAGAGCCAGCCAGAAGCAGCTTGATTCCCCATTCCTAGGTTTCTACAATCCGTGTAAACAAGAAGCTATAACAGAGCTGCTGCTGCTGGTGTCAAGCACCCAGGAGAACAAGAAAACTATTTCTGGATTACTTTTGGTCTAAAATAGTGGCTAGCATCCCCCTGGGTTCTGCTGACACATGATTTTGTGATGTTTTCCCCATTTCTAGTCCATAGAAACACTTATCTTGGCTTAGGCTCCAGCAAATTTCTTCTTTTTTTTTTTCTATTTGTTTTCTCGTTTTAGTTTCCATATCATTGCTATGAATTTGTAATAGAGGCTCAACAATTGAATGCTTTGAGTCCAATTGCCAGTTGGTCTTTCCAGAGCCTAAGTAGCTATCAAAAATATTTTGGCTATAGCCAATGGAGCTATAAATGACCAGGTCACTTCTGGATTCAAATTCTATTTTTCTTTCCATTCCTGGGCAACCACAAGACCTTGTATGTTTTGGCAGAGTCACAACACCTTGAATATATTATAACCAGGTAACCTGATGACTCACTTGGTCCTAATCAATCCTATTACCAAAAAAATACATTCCATATTTATTTGCGTATCTCAGTCTCTATCTCTTGTTATCACCATAGTTCAGACTACTATCATCTTTTACCTGGTCTACAGCAGTAGTCTCCTAACTGGCTCACAGTTTATCCCTCTCTTACTCATATGGGAGCCAGCAGGATTGCTCTTAAACCTAAAGCTAATAATGTCAGCCCTTTGTTTAAAATCCTTAAAATCCTTAAAACCAGGGTCTTCCCTGGTGGTCCAGTGGCAAGACTCCATGCTCCCAACGCAGAGTGTTTGGGTTCGATCCCTGGTTAGGGAACTAGATCCCACATGCTGCCACTAAGAACTCGCATGTTGCAACTAAGACTGGCACAACCAAATAAATTAATTAAAAAAAAATCCTTTGGTGACTTCCTGTTTTCAATGGGATGAGATAAAAACTCCCTTTTAACAGCCTAAATGGCACCATATGATCTGATTCCTTCTTACCTCCTGACATCATATTCTACTACTATCCCCCAAGTTTATTACATTTCCACAGTCTGTTCCTAAAACACCATAAAACTGCTTTTATTTCAAGGTCTTTGCACTTACTATTTCCTCTCTCAGGTTTCTAAGGTGACTGACTCATTTTCATAAATCAGGCCTCCTTCTTGCCTTCCCCCATTCTTGTACCCTGGCATCTATCAGCAGTCCTATTGGCTCTGCCTCCAAAAGTGAAAGTTGCTTAGGCATGTCCAACTCTTTGCCACCCCATGGACTGTATGTATAGTCCGTGGAATTCTCCAGACCAGAATACTGGAGTGGGTAGCCATTCCCTTCTCCAGGGGATCTTCCCAACCAGGGGATCAAACCTAGGTCTCCCACATTGCAGGCGGATTCTTTACCAACTGAACCAATATTCCAAATCCTCACACTTCCTTCCTTTGCCATTATCACCCTGGTCCATGGAACCCTGTTACACTCGCAGTCACTGTAACAGATATATTGATATTAGGGCTCACTGATTATCCGGGTGCCCCAACAAACTTCTGCAAACTTCCCTTTCAAGTTACATGAAGTCATGTCACTCACCATAGCCGATGGCGATACAAATGAACAGGTGACTTCTGGATTCAAGTTCTATTTTCCTTTCCGTTTCTGGGCAACCACAAGCCCTTGTATGTTTTGGCAGAGTCACAATACCTTGGGTATATTATTCACTACTTGTAGATATCTGCACAGGACCTACACTGGACTTTGTGTACTTTAACTGTAACCTAGAAAGTTTGGTATGTTGTAGTTTCATTCTTATTTGAGTAAAAATATTTTCTCATTTCCCTTGATACTTCCTTTTTAACCCATGGAGTATTTAAAAGTGTGTTGTTACAAGTATTTGGAGATTTTCCTTTTGGAGATTTTTCCTTCCTAGTTTTCTAACAGAAATGACTTTTCTTTTACTGATTTCTAGGTTAATCGTATCATGGTTAGAGAACATACCTTACATAATTTAAATTCTTCTAATTCTTTTATAATATTAATTCTTTTAAATTGGTTAGGATTTGGTTCATTTTATGACCTATATTGGTGAATGTTTCACATGTTCTAAGAGAATGTGTATTGGGTAGAGCGTTCTATAAATGTCAATTAAATTTAGTAGCTTGATGATCAATTCTACTGATTTTTTTCTTGCTGATTTTTTGTCTATTCATTCTATGTATGTATTACTGACAGAAGAGTATTGACCACTCCAACTAAAATTGTGAATGTCTCTTCCTCCTCTCTGTTCTGCCAGTTTTTGCTTATATATTTTGAATCTCTGTTGTTAGAAGCGTATCATGTAGGATTATTGTCTTCTTGGTGAATGGATCGTTTCATCACTATGTAATGTCCCACTTTATCCCTGATAATTTTCTTTGCTTTAAATTCTACTTTGTCTGATACTAATGTCATTGGCCCCTCGTGGATCATAGCATTATGGTGAAGGGGCTTGCATAACCCAAAGAAGCTATGAGCCATGCTGCACAGGGCCACCCAAGATGGCAGATCATAGTGAAGAGTTCTGACAAAATGTGGTCGACTGGAGGAGGAAATGACAAACCACTCCAATCATGTACAGATGTGAAAGTTGGAGCATAAAGAAGGCTGAGTACTGAAGAATTAATGCTTTGGAATTGTAGTGCTAGAGAAGATTCTGCAAGGAGATCAGAGCAGTCAATCCTAAAGAAAATCAACCTGAATATTTGTTGGAAGAACTGATGCTGAAGCTGAAGCTCCAATACTTTGGCCATCTGATAGGAAGAGCTGACTCATTGGAAAAGACCCTGATGCAGGGAAAGATGGAAGGTAAAAGGAGAAGGATGAGGATGAGATGGTTAGATAGCATCACCAACTCAATGGATATCAGTTTGAGCAAACTCTGGGAGTGAGTGGACAACAGAGGAGACTGATGTTTAGAGCATGGGGTTGCAAAGAGTCCAACATGATTTAGTGACTGAATAACAGCAGATGTAGTTGGCCACTCCAGCTTTCTTTTTAATGTGTTTTTTCATAGTTGTGCTGAGATCTAAAAACGATCTTTTAAATTGTGGTAAAAAATTTACCATCTTAACCATTTTTCAAGTGTACAGTTCAGCGGTGTTAAGTATATTCACATTGTTGTACAACAGATCTCTAGAACTTTTTCATAGTGTGAAACTGAAACTCATAGAAACTCACAGAGCCCACTGAACAAGTCCCCCTTTCTTCCTCTTCCATCCCTCTGACAACCACAGTTCTGTCTTCTGTTTCTATAGGTTTCACTATGTCAGGTGCCTACTCCAGCTTTCTTTCAGTTGGTGTCTGCATGATGAATGTTTTTCCATTCCTTTAAAACTTTTTTTAAAGTGATAATTCACGTAAGAGAAAATTCATTTGTTGAAAGTCTGCACTCAGTGGTTTCTGGTATATTCACAGATACGTGCACCCATCATCGGTACCTAAATGTAGAGCATTTCATCATCCCAAGAAGAAACTCTATACCCATTAGTATTTCTCCATATTACCACAAATCTTTCTGCCTTCATGGAATTACCTATCTTGGGCATTTCACACACATGGAAGCATACAATTTGTGACATTTTGTAAGCAGCTTCTTTAACTTAGCATAATCGTTTTCGAGGTTCATCCATGTTGTAGCATGCATCTGTACTTCATTCCTTTTTTATAGCCAAAAACATTTTATGATTTTTAGCACAGTTTGCCCATTCTCTTATTGATGGACACTTGGACTGTTTCCATGTTTTGACTATTATGAACATATAATAGCTAGGAAGGTTTGGATACAAGGTTTTGTGTGAACATGTTTCCAGTTCTGTAAACTATATGCCTAGGAGTAGAATTGCTGGGTCACATGGTAACTCTGTTTAACATTTTGATGTTTAACTGTTTTCTAAAGTTCCTGCACCATTTTATATTCCATATAGCAATCTGTGAGTGCTCCCATTTCTCCATACACTCACCAGCTTTTGCTAATGTTCATCTTGATTATAACCATCCTAGTGAGTATGAAGTTGTCATTGATTTGCATTTCCCTAGTGGCTAATGAGGGCGATGTTTGGATATCATCACCAGCCCAATGGACATGAATTTGAGCAAATTCCAGGAGGTAGTGAAAGACAGGGAAGCCCAGCGTGGTGCATCCATGGGGCTGCAGAGTCAGACATGACTTAGTGACGACAACAACAACAGCTAATTATGTGGAACGTCTTTTCACGTATGTCTTGGCCATTTCCCCCCCCATTTTTCTTCTTTTATTAGGATTTTTTGAAGAAGATGGCGGCGCCCGGCAACGGGTGAGGAGAGAGGACACGGGGCTCCCAGGGCGTGGCTGAACTCTTGAGTGATGGCCGCATCCCCGCACACTCTCTCCTCACACTTCCTGACAGGCTGGGGAGGAGGATGCATCTGGTATCTAGAAAGAAGAGCCACGCGGGAGTCACCTCATAGGTTCCTGCATCTTCTCAGGAACGTCAATCAGCAGTGGGTCACATTTCAACACTAAAACTTCCTCCGGCACATGTATGTCACACAACTAAACAGAAGCCTCAAGCAGCAAATAAAACCGAAGCCAGAACCAGCAGAATCTCCGTTCCTTGAAAAAACTTCTTTGGATGAGGCCAAAGCCAAAATATGCGAGATGAGACCTCTTGTACCCTCCAGCCTGTCTCTGTCCAGAAGCCAAGTGAAAAACCATTGATAGAACTAGAACCCACCTCAGTAATTGAGGGCTCCATAGCTCTGGAGAAAGAGACGAAAGAAGAGAAGCAGTGGAAACAGATTAAGCTCCGTGCGGATGATTTGCCAGGAATTCTGGCCCGGCTGTCCCCTCACAGCCTGGTCGTCAGCACCACCTCGGCCAGCTTTGCCCTGGCTCCAGCGCCTTTTGACTGGTCCTGCTTTCTGCTTACCTTTGTTGGAACAGGCCTGGCTTCCTGTGCTGCCAACTCCATCAATCAGAACACCCAAGAGGAGTTGGCATGGTTTTTAAAACAGGAATTGAAGTTACCAGCAGGAAAACAGCTTGGCCAAGTGGATGCATGTGCTGGTAGTCTGCAAAGCATGAGCCTTTTCATTCGGGAACATCTAGAATCAGTGTGCTTTTACCATGTGTTATCAGCTGCTTGGAGAAGGGTCAATGCATTTCAAATAAAGTTAATTTTCTGTTCCGATTTTACATCAAAACAGCGCTACAGGAGGTTCAAGCAGCTCTACCCCGCCCCCACCCACCACGCCCTCCTGTAAACCACAAGCCGTCTCTTCCTATTGCACCCTCCCGTGTTCCCCAGCGAAGAGACTGATGACAGTTTCACAATGAACACGTTTTTAATGACGATTTGAATAAAAAGCAGTATAAGTAAAAAAAAAAAAAAAAGAATTCATTTCTTTTTTTTTGTCTTGGCCATTTTTATATCTTGTTTGGAAAAGATGTCTATTCAGTTCCTTTGCACATTAAAAAAATTGGGCTGTCTTTTTATTTTTGAGTTCTAAGACGGTACTTTATATATTCTGGGTAAGGAAGGTCCCTTACCAAACATGATTTGCAATATATTACTTCAATTTTATGCATTGTCTTCATTTTCTTGATGGTGTCTTTTTTTTTTAAGAGAAATTATATTTATTCATTTATTTTTGGCTGTGCTAGGTCTTCATTGCTTTGCTTGGGCTTTCTCTAGTTGCGGCGGGTGGGGGCTACTCTCTAGTTGTGGGGTGTGGGCTTCTCATGTTGGTTCAGTTCAGTTCGGTTGCTCAGTCGTGTCCGACTCTTTGTGACCCCCATGGACTGCAGCACACCAGGCTTCCCTGTCAATCACCAACTCCCAGAGATTACTCAAACACATGTCCATTGAGTCCGTGATGCCATCCAACCATCTCATCTTCTGTTGTCCCCTTCTCCTCCCACCTTCAATCTTTCCCAGCATCAGGGTCTTTTCAAATGAATCAGTTCTTTGTATCAGGTGGCCAAAGTATTGGAGTTTCAGCCTCAGCATCAGTCCTTCCAATGAATATTCAGGACTGATTTCCTCTAGGATGGACTGGTTGGATCTCCTAGCTGTCCAAAGGACTCTCAAGAGTCTTCTCCAACACCACAGTTCAAAAGCATCAATTCTTTGGCACTCAGCTTTCTTTATAGTCCAACTCTCATATCTATACACGACTACTTGAAAAACCATAGCCTTGACTAGAGGGACCTTTGTTGGCAAAGTAATGTCTCTGCTTCTTAAAATGCTGTCTAGGTTAGCCATAGCGTTTCTTCCAAGGAGCAAGCGTCTTTTAATTTCATGGCCGCAGTTACCATCTGCAGTGATTTTGGACCCCCCCCCCAAATAAAGTCTGTCACTGTTTCCACTGTTTCCCCATCTATTTGCCATGAAGTGATGGGACCAGTTGCCATGATCTTAGTTTTCTGAATGTTAAGTTTTAAGCCAACTTTTTCACTCTCCTCTTTCACTTTCATCAGGAGGCTCTTTAATTCTTCACTTTCTGCCGTAAGTGTGGTATCATCCACATATCTGAGGTTATTGATATTTCTCCCGGCAATCTTGATTCCAGCTTGTGCTTCATCCAGTCTGGAATTCTGCATGATGTATTCTGCATATAAGTTAAATAAGCAGGGTGACAATGTACAGCCTTGACATACTCTTTTCCTGATTTGAAACCAGTCTGCTGGTCCATGTCCAGTTCTAACTGTTACTTCTTGACTTGCATACAGATTTCTCAGGAGGCAGGTCAGGTGGTCTGGTATTCCCATCTCTTGAAGAATGGTCCACAGTTTGTTGTGATCCACACAGTCAAAGGATTTGGCATAGTCAATAAAGCAGAGTAGATGTTTTTATTGAATACTCTTGCTTTTTCGATGATCCCATGGATGTTGGCAATTTGTTCTCTGGTTGCTCTGCCTTTTCTAAATCCAGCTTGAACATCTGGAAGTTCACAGTTCATGTAGTGTTGAAGCCTAGCTTGGAGAATTTTGAGCATTACTTTGCTAGCATGTGAGATGAGTGCAATTGTGCAGTAGTTGAGCATTCTTTGGCATTAAAATGAAAACTGACCATTTCCAGTCCTGTGGCCACTGCTGCATTTTCCAAATTTGCTGGCATTTTGAGTGCAGCACTTTGACAGCATCATCTTTTAGGATTTGAAATAGCTCAACTGTAGTTCCATTCACCTCCACTAGCTTTGTTAGTGGTGATGCTTCCTAAGGCACACTTGACTTCACATTCCAGGATGTCTGGCTCTAGATCAGTGATCACACCATCGTGATTATCTGGGTCATGAAGATCTTTTTTGTACAGTTCTTATATGTATTCTTGCCACCTTTTCTTAATATCTTCTGCTTCCATTAGGTTAGGAAGGGCTTAATTTCCATTAGGTCCATATCATTTCTGTCCTTTATTGTGCCCATCTTAGCATGAAATGTTCCCTTGGTATCTCTAATTTTCTTGAAGAGTTCGCTAGTCTTTCTCATTCTATTGTTTTCCTCTGTTTCTTTGCATTGATCACTGAGGAAGGCTTTCTTATTGCTCCTTGCTATTCTTTGGAACTCTGCATTCAGATGAGTAGATCTTTCCTCTTCTCCTTTGCCTTTTGCTTCTCTTGTTTTCACAGTAAGTCCTCCTCAGACAACCATTTTGCCTTTTTGCATTTCTTTTTCTTGGGCATGGTCTTGATCACTGCCTCCTGTATAGTGTCATGAACCTCTGTCAGTAGCTCTTCAGGCACTGTATCAGATCTAATGCCTTGAACAGCTTCTCTTATTGTGGAGCACAGTCTCTAGAGCTCAAGCCCAGTGGTTGTGGCACATGGGTTTAGTTGTCCTGGGGCATGTGGAATCTTCCTGGACTGGGGATTGAGCCCATGCCCTCTGCATTGGCATGTAGATTCTTAACCACTAGAACACCAGGGAAGTCCAGTGGTATCTTTTGAAGTACAAAATTTCTAAATTTTTGTGAAATTCATTTTATCCAATTTCTCTTCTGTGCTTATGCTTTTGGTTTTGTACCTAAGGTTTTATTTAATTTAGGATTATGAAGATTTATTCCTGTTTTCTTGCAAGGGTTTTATAGTTTTAGATTTTTACATTCAGGTCTGTGACCCTATTTGAGTTATTTTTCATATATGGTCTAAGGGTCCAATTTCACTCTTTTGAATACATTGAATAGACATTCAGTTGTCCCAGCATCATTTGTTGAAGTGACTACATTTTCTCCATTGAATTATCTTGGCATCCTTGTTGAAATTAGTTGATCAGTGTGAAATTTTACCTTTCCTGTAGACAGCTTATAGTTGATTCATGTTATTTATTTTTGAATTATCCATTTTGACACTCTTTTAAAAAATTACTATATTTATAACATTTACATTTAATGCAATTATGTATATATTTGGATTTAAGGTGTAAGTATTTGGAAAATAAGCATTAAGCCCTTACGATTTATGTTATAGAAGTTTTATAAGTCTTTTTCAAGACATTGGTTATTATAACTTCATTTAGTTAACTTAGAAACGTACAAGGTTTAAGTTTTTAAGTGTTTATTATATATAAAATATCATGTATTATAACTGGAGAAGACATAGAACTGGTTTTTTGTTGAGATATAATTGAAATATAGCATTGTGTTAGTTTAGGTGTTTAACATAATGTTTTGAAATACACATGTTGTAAAATGGTTATCACAGTAAGTTTAGTTAACTTTAATCACCACACATTTACAATTTTTTCCTTATGATGAGAACTTTTAAGATTTACTCTCTTAGCAACTTTTAAATATACCATACAGTATTGTTAAACATAGTCACCCTGCTATCCATTACAGTCACAGGAATCTTTTATCTTGTAACTGGAAATTTGTACCTTTTGACCACCTTCACTATTTCACAATCCTCCCCCACCCACATCTCTGGCAACCACCAGTCTGTTCTTTTATCTATGAATTCAATTTTTTTTTGTTTGTTTCCACATATTAGTGAGATCATTCAGTATTTTGTCTTTTTCTGTTTGACTTATTTCACTTAGCATAATGCCCTCAAGCTCATTCATGTTGCCTCAAATGGCAGGACTTCCTTCCTTTTTTTATGGATGAACACTAGTTCATTGCATATATATGTGTCTAAACACACTATATTCATCCATTCACCTGCAGATGGACACTTAGATTGTTTCCACATCTTGGCTATTGTAAATAACGCTGCAGTGAACATGCTAGTGGACAAAGAGCTGTCTTTAAGTCAATATTAACTCACCCCAATTGTTGAAAGATTCACCTATTTATCAGAAATAGTATATGAACCTTTAAAAATACAATTTTAAACCTTCTATTCCAGAACCAAATATTAAAGAATCCCTGTCATGCTTCAAAATTTTTATCTTACAATTATTATAACATAGGCTATCATTTACATACACTTGTTCATATTTTAAAAACAAAGTAGAGTTAAGGAACTTTTTCTTATAGACATTTTGATTATCTGGACTATAATAGTCTTAGAGTGTATATGTAACAGATTTTAAATCAAGTAATTAGCAATTTGCCAAGTGAAGGGAAAAGAGGAAAATGGGGAAAAAACAAGAGAGGAGCAGGTTTTAGACAACTAAGAAACTGTCTCCCTGAAGGGCTGATTCTCTTTCTTCTGCAAGGAAAAGGAAGTTTAGATGCAAAAAAACTTACTGGATACAACCACTCATTACTGTTGATACTGTAGTCCTTCACATTTAAGTACACTTTATTTCTAAAATAATTTTAGAATAAAGCTGCGAGGATGCTACAGAGAGGTCCTAAACACTCATTTATTTCCCCCTATTGCTAACATCTTACATATAATCATGGTACATTTGTCAAAATTAAGGAAGTTAATAATGGTCCCTTACTATTAACTACACTTGAAACTTTATGTGGATTTCAGCAGTTTCCCCAGTAATATCCATTCTCTCTTTCTGGATCTGGTTTAAGATAGCACCTTTTAGTCATCATGTCTCCTTAGTGTCCTCCTGTCTATTAAGTTTTTTTTTTTTTTTTTTTCTCGTTCTTGGGGCCGGTGCCAGCGCCTTTGTCCATGGGTCCGCACTCGTGCTGGACAGCCAGGAACAGAGCACTTTGCATTATCTCCCTCCCGCTGGGAACGCTGTTCTCTATTAAGTTTTGAGGAGTACTGATCAGGTGTTTTTAAAGACTGTTCCTCGATTTTCTATTAGGTGATTTTTTTTTTCATATTTACACTAGATTATAGAATGGAAGGAATATCACCGAGGTGAAGTACCCTGCCAATGACTTTGAATCAAGAGTGTACAGAATATCTATAGCTTCACATTAGTAATATTTACTTTGACCACCTGGCCAAGTTAGTGTTTGCGTATCTCCACCCTAGTCTTTAAAAGGTAGTCAGTAAGTCCACATTTAAGGGACAGGGGAGTTCAGGTCTACCTCCTGGAGTGGGGGGGGGCAGGGGGGAGGGAGTATCACAGTAAGTTGAGTAGATTTCCCCCCTAAAGATATTTACGTTTTGAATCCCCAACAACGTTGTACTTTATGGAAAAAGGGATTGCGCACATGTGAGTAAATTGAGGTTGTTGTGGGCAGAGAATATCCTGGATTATCCGGAGGGATTCTAAATAATTAATTACAAAGATCCTTATAAGATGAAGGAGGAAGGTCAATAACGAGAGAAAATGGTGTGATGAAGGAGACAGGTTGATGTGGCCAGAAGCATGCTAACAACATAAAAGAAGGTGGTCAGACAGAGGACTGGCTTTAAAGCCAAATTTCTACATGAGAACACCGAAGTTGGATCAGAGTCTTCAAATTGCTGCAAAGAAGTAGTAAACTTAGAGAAGGGTAATGCTTTACCATCAGGTTGGCAAAAACTATGGAAATCAGTTATATTTGGTGATGGTATGTGGGGACATAAATAGTTGTTAGGAATGCAAATTACCCTGACTTTTAGGGAAAATAGTCTAACAGTATATCTTAAATATTAAATGTGCAGTCTTTGACAAAGTAAGCCCATGGTTAGAAATCCCTTTGATAGAAATGAAAGCTCAAGTTCATAAAGATAAATGTAGAAGGATGTATACTACATCATTCCTTATGTGAATTACAACGCTGCCTATTTTGTTTTTGAAGTGAAGTGAAGTCGCTCAGTCGTGTCCAACTCTTTGCGACCCCATGGACTGTAGCCTACCAGGCTCCTCTGTCCATGGGATTTTCCAGGCAATAGTCCTGGAGTGGATTGCCATTTTTGGTTCAAAAAGATGTTATAAGTATACTTGCTTTTGAGCCATTTATTTCTCCCCATGGCTAATCCATCAGCAAATCTTATCTTCTTCTTTTTTTTTTTTTAAATCTTATCTTCTTTACCTCCAGAAACTGTGTTCTACATCTGTCCATTCCTCTTTGCCAGTATTATTTTACTGGTCAGTAAACACAAATCAATATATTTTTATATATTACAATTATATAATATTGGTGGTTTTGTATATACCACAATTTAAATATTCTACTATTATTTTAAATCTTTTACTATCATGGTGAATAGGTGCTATTAATTACTATAGGGTGTTTATGTTTAATTTTTTAAAGTACTGCATAAATGTTGATAAATGCAAACAATATTTATAATTTTCTCTACAATCACTGGATTACTTTGATTTTATTGGCAGGGGTGATCAGGTGAAAACCATGCCCAGATGAGCACTGGAGAAAACATTCCTAAGCATTTTATATGTAAAGATAATTTTAGCCCTGGACACTAACTGCAGTCTAAAATAATGTTTCCTTTCTTTGTTGTAAAGTTCTCTCTTCCACGGGATACTTTGTAAATTTTAGTTTTAAGACTTCAGGCTTCACTGATATGCGAGTTGATCAGTGAATTTTACAAATCACTCAACACTGAAGGCCCTTGTTATTTATTATCTATGGAGAAGGAAATGGCAACCCACTCCAGTATTCTTGCCTGGAAAATCCCATGGACGGAGGAGCCTAGTAGGCTACAGTCCATGGGGTTGCAAAGAGTCGGACACGATTGAGCAACTTCACTTCAGCACAAGGTCTATCCTCTCCTTAATCATTTTTAATTTCCATTCTTAGAACTTCTTTAGCACTGCTCTTCCTTAAGATCAAAAGCACAGACAGGCAGCATTCTGGTGATAATTCATGGTATAGTATTATTTGTTTGGGCTCCCCGTGGTGGCTCAGTGGTAAAGAATTTACCTGCCATGCAGGAAACTTGGGTTCAATCCCTGAGTTGGGAAGATCCCCTGGAGAAGGAAATGGCAACCCGCTCCAGTATTCTTGCTTGGAAAATTCCATGGACAGAGGAGCCTGGCGGGCTACAGTTCATGGGATGGCAAAGATTCAGACACGACTGAGGGACTAAACAACAACAAATTATTTGCTCACAAAATTCTGTCCTCATTATGTTCAACATTTTTTGTTAGCTGCCTTGGCCACAGTACTTTATCCAGATGATGTCTTCACTAACTACTTGTGGACACTAAAATCATCTGCTCTTTTTTCACTAACACTGCCTTGTGATGGTCGATAAGGAAAAGTGAATTGAAGGCGTAAGTTGTTCAGTCATGCCCGATTCTCTGTGACCCCATGGACTGTAGCCTGCCAGGCTCCTCTGTCCACGGAATTCTCCAGGCAAGAATACTGGAGTGGGTAGCCATTCTCTTCTCTACATCTTCCCAACCCAGAGATTGAACCCGGGTCTCCTGCATTGCAGGCAGATTCTTTACCATCTGAGCCACCAGGGAAGCCCTATACGGGAAAGGAAAAAACAAAAATAAAAAAAAATTCCAAAGAGGAGTCTCATGATCTCACTCTTGTTAGAAGTATGAATAACACTTGTTTGCATGTGTGTGTGCTAAGTCCCTTCAGTTGTGTCTGACTCTTTGCGACCCTATGGACCTTAGCCTGCCAGGTTTTTCTGTCCAGGGGATTCTCCAGGCAAGAATACTGGAGTGGGTTGCTATGTCCGCCTGTAGGTGAGCTTCCCCACCTAGGGATCAAACCAGCGTCTCTTACATCTTCTGCATCCGCAGGCTGGTTCTTTACCACTAGCCCCACCTGGGAAGCCCACATAATACTTTATAATTTAGAAAAATTTGTACCCCCTTCATGAAACCTCAGAACAAACCGTTGAGGCTATCAGTGTCATACCCACTTTACAGATGAAGATAGCTTTAGCTAAGAGGTGCGGTGTGCAGCAAAATTTCGGGGATTTGAATCCTCCCCTGTTCACATTATATTGTATTGCTTTCCACCACAGCTACTAAGGGACTGTGTTTTTGGCTTGTTTTTCCTTTCTGCAAACCATTTCCTTTGCATTAGTTCCCTCTGGAATAAAAGCTTAGAAAGCTTTTTAGCCTTCTGAATGTATTTTTTAGGAAATCACGAATTCACTATGCTATTTATCATTCATGAGTTTCAAAGTGTACAGTACCACCAAGGAAGCAAACATAATCTGGAAAAGTAATAACTTTACACTTGACAACACTTAACACAGAAAGGCATTATTGTCTCACCCAATGGGAAGCATCACTGGTGTATAGTGTGCGTTGTTTTGGGGATGCCAGAGGAAGTGGATGTGAACAAGTTTAACGCCCAGACTGCATAACTTGAACTTTATCTTGTTCATGTCTCTCAAGTTTCATCTCATGAGCACAAGATACAAAATCCAGTCCTAACAGCTCTTTCTTTTTTTCCCCCTTATAGTTGACGTCGGCTGTACTCTCAACAGCCCTTTGCTCTCTTAGCTGCTGTGCTTCCTAGGTTTCTTTTGCACAATATATTCCAGAATTGCTCTTTTCTGGACACGCTGGTCCCCTGGACGGTCGGGGGTTGGGTCCCAGGTTTCCATGCCATTCTCACTTAACCTGCTTTAGGACCCTAACGTACTTGATTGTGCCTGAAAAGCTCCCTGAAATACTCCTGGCTCCATCGGTTAACCCTACTTCACTGCGCTCCAGGTTCTCTTGATCGTTTCTGGAGCCCTCCTCAGGGTTCGGTCCGTATTGGTTCCGAGACACTCAGCGGGAGGGCAGCAGGCTCTGCGACTCGTCCTGTTCCGCGATCCAGCCCCGCAGACTTCCTGGCATCAGGTCTGGCTTCTCATCCCGGACGCGGCGGCTTCCCTTCTCTCTCTCTCTCCAAACAACACGCCGGAAAACTTCGGATTGCTGACAGCCTTCTCCTCCTAGCCAAGCCGGCGCGCTGGGGGCCGACCCAAAAAGAGTTGGGCGGCCTGCGCATGCGGACTCGGCGGCCGCCACACAAACCTCCCCGGGCCGCCTCCCCTCGGCCCGGCAGCGGCGGTTTAGAGCTTCTGACAGCTCCGCCACCGGCGGACGCAGCCTCGTCTCGTGCTTCCACGTTATCCTATCAGAGACGGGGCGGGGCGGCGGCCCCCGCGGCCTATCAGCGCGAACCACGATCCCGGCGAGCCCAGTAGAAGCGCAATCAGGAAGGAGGCGATTGGGCCGCGGCGGCGCTGGGGGCGTGGCGTAGCTAGGACCCCGCCCGCCGCCGCTGCCGCCGCCGCTGCTGCCGCCTCCCTCCTCTAGGCGCCAGCCGCCTTAGGCCCGAGCGAGAGCAGACTGCGGGCGGGCGGCCGCAGCTGCAGCCTGAGCGCCGCGGCGGGGGGCTGGTGGGCCCCGCAGCTTTGCTCCTCCTCTGCGCCCGCGCTCTCGGACATGGTGGCCCCCGGCTCTGTGACCAGCCGGCTGGGCTCGGTGTTCCCTTTCCTGCTGGTCCTGGTGGACCTGCAGTACGAAGGTGAGTCGTGTCCCGCCCCGGCCCGGAGGAGGCGCGCGCCGGGTGTGGTGGGGGGTGGAGGGGCGGCCAGGCCTCCCGGCGCTTCCCAGTCGAGCGTCTCGGGGCGGTCGGGGCGGGAGCCGGGGACTCCGCGGCCGGCCTGGGCCTGAGCCCGCCCCAGGGCGGGGGCCGGCTCCCGGTTCCGGGTTTGTCTGGGGGAGAGGTGCGGGCAGCGGCGGGCCGCGGAACCGCGGGTATGGACTGAGGAGCCGGGCCGGTGGGGCCGGCGGGAAGCGGGGCGGCGACTTCTGGGGAGTCCTAGGGCGCGGAGACCCGGGCGGCTGTCCGGTCCCGGCCTCGCTTGGGACCCTCGATCGGCGCCGGGGGCTCCGGGTCAGCGGTGCTGGGAGGAGGCTGTAAAGGTGGCCCGAAGGGAGGGTGCTTTGGCTTTGGAGTTCCGGGAGGTGGAGGGGACAGTGTCGTGTTGGATGTTAGAAGTGAGTAACCGTCACCCCACTCTGCTCTGGGTTGTGTCTCGAAGTTGTTAGCTTGGTGCGTTAAGGAGCCGCTGCTGAAATTCAAGCTCCCGGCGGGCAAGGCACTAAAAGTTTGTGGCTTTACAGTTTCCAGTCTGATGTCACTCAGCCTTTCCTTTTACGAGTTCCCTGGGGTGGGGGTGGGGTGGTAGGGAATCCACTTTTAAGAAGATACGAACGCTAATTTTCACTTCAGTCCTACAGTTTGGTATGTTGGCTGCTCTTAACAGGAAACTGAGGGTTGTCCCGTCTTAGTTGTCAGCGGGCAGGAGTAAGAATGAAAGCCGGGAGTGCCCATTGATCTGATGCTCCAAGCGTGGTTACCCTGCGGAATATTCGAGTATAGTGAAGTCATGTCGTGCACTCAACTGTTTCCAGCCCCGTGAACAGGCTAGTAGTTACGGAGGTCAAATTAAACAGTTTAATATTGGATTTCGTATTAGAGGGAGTGAAGAGCTGAAGGCAGGAATTGTTGCTGGTAAAATCCCCTCCAGATTTTCAACTTGGAAAAAGAGTAATACTCTCCAATTTTTAGGTCTTATTCATAGCAGCTGTTTTTTTTTTTTTTTTTTGGCGGGGCGGGGTGGGTGGTGTTCCGGAGGACCATATTTTTTTTTTAAATCAGAAAGCAGAATATGTGGCATGGCAACATTGGGAAAAAGAATTTGACAGTGAGGCTGCCCCAGAAAAATATATGGAATTGGGACTGCAATGCCTGGACCTTGACCTTTAATATAGGTCATGTATTCCACTTCTTTTACATATTTTAATGTTAACTATCTCCTACCCTATGAAGTGTAGTACAGTTAGCATTAATTAATTTTGGCCACTTAAGAGAAAACTGAGCTTCCTTGGTGGCTCAGATGGTAAAGAATCCGCCTGTAGTGCGGGAGACCTGGGTTTGATCCCTGGGTCAGGAAGATCCCCTGGAGAAGGGAATGGCAACCCACTCCAGTGTCCTGGCCTAAAGAATTCCATGGACAGAGAAGCCTGGTGGGCTATAGTCCATGGGGTTGCAAAGAGTTGGACACCACTGATGGACTGATACTTCACTTTGAAGAGAAAGTTGCCTATGTTCTGCTTAACGTGAATTATTATTTTAAGTTACACAGGTATACACCTGTGTAAGGTTTGCCTTTTCCACTGGCTTATAGGCTGTCTTTTTAGAATCACTGTTCTGTATATGATTCTGTAGGACTTTAACACTTCATTTCTATCTTGTAGTATTTTCCAGAAGGAAAACCTCACCCGAGAGCTATTCACCCAATGTGGAACGCATGGTGACATTTCACAGAGGGGTGCCAAAGTGCTGTCTTCTTTAGGGTATTGTCTGTGTGAGGTGGCCAGGACTTGGTCCAGGTGGTAGAGAAGAAAGGAAAAAGTTCCTAAACTTATCGATGGTACCTGGCACTCTCCTGGCCACCTTTCTGTAAGCTATCTCCTGTTCAAGGAGGTACAAGATGTTGTTTCTACTCTCCAGATGAGGAAACTGAGGCTCTAAGAATTTAACTTGGATAAGGTCACATAGCTGTTAACTCTAAGAGACATAAGTTGAACTTACATTATTTGACTCTAAAGTTCATCTTGCTTGTGGACTGGAGACAGAAGTTAAGTGGCTGAGGGTATCCTGTGGGCCCAAGCACTTGTAAGTACTGGCAGCTGAGAAAATTCAGCCTTTCTATTTGTTTGTTTGCCACCAGCAGTAATGAACAGGAAGAGAATTTTCCTGATGTCTTTAATACAGTGGTTCTCAAGCTTGAGTGTGTGGTCACCTGGATTCCTTTTTAAACAAAGTGGTGAGCCTCACTCCCAAAGTCCTTGATTCAGTAAGTCTAGGTGGGACCTGAAATTTTGCATGTCTAAAAAGGACTCACTGGTATAATGAGTTATGCAGTGGAGTTAAATTAGGTATCTGTTGTGTAAACCAGGTATCTATTTTATTTGATGGAGATGTAAAGATAGGCAAGAACCTCTGAAAGCAAGCTGTTAGCTCGAGTTTTCCCAAGTAAGCTGAGTGTCTGAGTTTTCTAAGCTGTCTTTCTGGAGGCACTTAGGACCGCATGGTTCCACTACTGGGCCCAGGCTTGGAGACGGAAGACACAGAACAGGTGTGAGGAGAGTGAATATGAAAGAGTTGTATTGCAGAGTGTCCCCAGTAATTAGCTTAGGGGGCCTAGTTGTGTCGGATTTAAAAATACTTATTTGTTTCCCTAGGCTTTTCGGTTAATTGTAATTCAGAGAAATAAACTATTTAATAGGCTCATGAATTGAAAGGTTAAATCTTTTAGCAGCCCTTTTCCAAAAGGCCTTTGAAAGAAGGAAGTCTGAAGCACTAGTTTAGGAATAGAATTTTTGGAGCAGAAGAAAAACTTTTGTATTATCTACTTTAGTATTCTTATGTTACAGATAAGGAAGCTATTTTAATTCTCCGCTAATGGTGTGTTCTATTTGGTGATTTAAGTGGGAACATAACCTGGGAACCAAACCTTCTTTTATCTCTTTCTTCCTTAACATTCTTTTCTGAACTCAGTTTATCTTTATTTCACTGAACTGACCTGACAAAACCATATACTTTGGACGCTGGGAAAAGAATAGTTACAAAAGATGGTGATATTTCTTATGTGAACTGTGCTCGCTAGGATTTTCTTGACATTATTTAAATATGAAGGTAATAAATAGCAAAAGCAAAGGACTTTCAGTAATTTATATACCCTCTTCCCCTTACCTGTGGTTTCTCTTTTCTTGGTTTCAGTTACTTGTGGTAAACTGTGGTGTGAAATATTAAATGGGAAATTCCCAAAATAAACAATTCATAAGTTTTAAATTGCAAACCTTTCTGAATAGCATGATGAAATCTCACACGGTCTTGCTCTGGCCATGAATCATCTCTTTGTCCCCTGTATCCAGCCTGTCACTTAGTAGCCATCTGGATTATCAGCACTGTTGCAGAGCTTGTGTTCAGGTAACCCTTCTTTTACTTAATAATGGCCCTAAAGTGCAAACCTGGTGATGCTGACAATTTGGAAGTTTGGATATGCCAAGAGAAGCTGTAAACTGCTGCCTTTAAGTGAAAAAAGTCTGTGTCTTAGTAAGGAAAGAAAAAAACAAAACAAAACTGTGTGCTCGGTTGCTAAGATCTGTGGTAAGAATCAGTCTCCTATCTGTGAAATTGTGAAAAAGGAAAAAGTAATTTGTGCTAGTTTGACTGTCGCACCTCAGACTAAGGAAGTTGTGGTCACAGTCTTTGATAAGTGCTCAGGTAAGATGGGAAAGGCATTCCATTTGTACAATAAGATATTTTGAGAAGAGGGCACAACATTCACATCTTTTATTATAGTATATTGTGATAATTGTTCTTTTACTATTGTTGATCTCTGTCTAATTTTTAAATCAACCTTATCATAATGATAAGTGCGTATGAATAGGAAAATATAATGTGTATATAGTGTGTGTGTGAAAGTCGCTCAGTCATATCCGACTCGTTGCAGCCACATTATACAGTCCATGGAATTTTCTAGGCCAGAATACTGGAGTGGGTAGCCTTTCTCTTCTCCAGGGGATCTTCCCAATCCAGGGCTCGAACTCAGGTCTCCTGCATTGTGGGCAGATTCTTCACCAGCTGAGCCACAAGGAAGCCGAAGAATACCGGAGTGGGTAGCCTATCCCGACTCCAGTGGCTCTTCCTGACTCAGTAATCGAACCGGGGTCTCCCGCATTTCAGGCAGATTCTTTACCAATTGAGCTATCAGGGAAGCCCTAAATGTATATATAGGGTTCAGTACTATCCGTGTTTTGATAACCACGGGGATTTTGGAATGTATTCCCTGAGAATAAGGGGTAACTCCTGTAAACTAAGTATTGTAGCAGACTATCAGAGAGCTTCTAGAAAGTTATTTTAAGTTCATCTAATGTTATAGGCTGTTATTTAGCAGTAGTGTCCAGGTCCCAATTCACTTGACTAGTTAGTATTTACTGAGCGAGTGCCCAGAAATGGAGTAGTTTAGTTACTGTGGGATGGGGGAGTTGTGCTGAAATGGAATGGCCAGTAGTCAATAGGCTTTACTTTCCCATATGAAGTTAATGAATTGTGGTTAAGTTTAATTTCTCTTGCCATAGTGTTCCCCTGATTATTGTCCAGTTATTAATGTTTCTTTGTATGGAAATATCATGGGAACGCAGTCACTTGCTCTTAAGAACAAAAACATCATATCGGCCATAAATTGATTTTTCAAGATCTTTGGGATACTGCTTTTTAAATTTTTGAAGATAAGTTTTAAAAGTCTGATGAGTTTGTGTCATTCGGAGTTCTAGAATACGAAGACTCATTTAATCGGCTAGCAGAGGCTTCACTGTAGTGCTCTTTATAGGTGAGCTACACGCAGTATAGAACTCTTGGCTTTTGTCTTTGCATTTATAGACAACTTGGGGATATAACGCATGTTTTGTGAAGCATCTGTGTTCTCTTGCTACTTGCTCAATGTGGATTTCATGATCTATCTTGTAGTCAGTCCATTGGAAGCACCCTTTAATTTTCTTGTCCATGTAAACTTTGGTTTTATTCACTTGCCAAAATTTGAACTGATTTAAATTCAACCTGGCCAACTGGTTTGTTGAACCTCAGAGCTGATCATGGATGGAGAAAAATGAAGATAACCTTGCTGACAGGTCTCATTTTAAGCATATAGTCTCTCTTTCCAGTGCATACTCAGTACTGCTAGCATTCCTAGCTACAATTCCTACAGTTCCCTAGTGTTCTGGAAAGTTAGTGTCTCAGACCTTTTCTTCTTTCCTTAAATCTCCAGTTGAAATCCTCCTTTCTTTTCTTCCTCATTCTTTGTTTTTGGCTGCACAAGGTCTTAGCTGTGGCATCTTAGATCTAGTTCCCTGACCAGGGATGGAACCCAGATCCCCTGCGTTGGGAACTCAGAGTCTTAGCCCCTGCACCACCAGGAAAGTCCCTCTTGCCCATTCTTTGTGACCAGGGGTCCCCAACCTCCAGATCTCATGCCTGTTGATCTGAAGTGAAGCTGACGTGATGATAATAGAAACAAAGCACACAGTAAATGTGGTGTGCTTGACTCATCCTGAAACTGTCTCCTCTCCCCAACCCTATCCGTGGAAAAATTGTCTTCTAGGAAACCTGTCCCTGGTGCTAAAAAGTTGGGGACTGCTGTTTTAGACTTTGTCTTTATTGAGAAAATGAAAGCCGTCACAGGGCAGTTTCTTCTTCTTTCTACCTCTGAATTTAGTAGCCTACCTACCTGCATCTGTACCCATTCTGCTACTTAATGATTAAAAACATTAATGATTAAAAACAAAAATCCCTCCTCTTGGCAAAATCCAATTTTATACTTATGGCCTGGATTCCGTTTCCTGTCACCATCTGAAACGACTGCTTCTACAGTTGCTGTTTTTCTCCTGCACCATCACTTTCTTCCTCTACTGGGGCTCTGACATCAGCACTCCAGCAGGCTATAGTGTTTCCGTCTTAAACTGGGCTTTGATGTTATGTGTCGCTGTAGCTACTGAACAGTATCATTGTTTCTCTTGAGAGGGGAACTTCAGATCAGAGAGTCCTTGGTAGTCTCTCTCGCTACATCCTCATCTTCTATTCTCTTCTCAACACAGTAGAGCCTGCAAAGCCTTATGTATCTGACTCCTGTTTACTTATATCTTTTCTCATCTTAATCTTCTCCTTCACTGGGCTCCTGCCACATCAACTTGACTTCCACATGCCCAGCTCATTTCTGATGTAGGTGTCTTTATTCTTGTTGTTCCTATACTCTGGAGGTTTCAGAGAACAGCTTTCCAAATGAGCGTTCATATTTCAGCCCTGACATGCTGTTTAAGAAGCATGCTCTAGGTCAGTTAATAATCTCCCTTTCCCTTTTTGTGTTTTCTTCATAAAACTTAATGTTGTCCTCAATTACTTGATTTGTATTTCTTGTCTGTCTGCCTCTCTAGAATATAAGCTTTATGGAAAGTGCTGTTAATCTCTATACCTAAACTATGTTGACATGAAGTAGATTTGCAATAAATGTTTTCAAAATGGATGAGTGAGGTTGACTGTTCTAACTTTTTTTAAATATGAACGCTTCTAAACTGATTTTCCAAGTTAAAATTCATTGAAAAGGGAAACCCATCACAACATTTATGCTTTCACATTTAACTGAAGCGAAGACTAAAGTCCATTGGAATTGAGCAAACGTGGTTACAATAGATTTTATTTTCCTAGTTTACCCAGGAAGATTTTGGTGCAGACATAGTTCGTATGTACTTGCTACATAACTTCCTTTAAGTCTGTGTGTGTGCGCGCGTGCACGTGGTCAGTTATAAGTCTGGCTATGTGTGTGTGCGCGCATGTGCTCCGTTTTAAGTCTGGCTGTGTGTGCGCACATGTGCTCACTTATGTCCGACTCTTTGCAGCAACATGGACTGTAATAGAATACTGGAGCAGGTTGTCATTTCCTCCTCCAGGAGATCTTCCCTCCTCCGGGGAATCTTCCTGTCCCAGGGATCGAACCCGTGTCTCTGCTGTCTCCTGTACTGGCAGGTGGATTCTTTACCACTAGTGCCACCTGGAAACTTTTGGCTTTGAATACTAAAACAGTTTTTAGGCTAGGGAGATTGGAAAGAGATGCTTGCAAGGTCTAGGGGTTCCAGCTCAGTGTATTTTTATTAAAACTGTTTTGTCATTGGTCCTTACTCGACTGTGGAATTGTGAAGATAATGAACTTCCTGTTCTTTGGAGAAGAGCCAGATTCCACTGTGTTCTGTTTCTGTCTTGAGACTTCTTTCTCTGACCCGTCTTGCTCTGATCTTGAATTTAGATAGGACCTTTTATAGACAGTACTTTTTTCCTCCCTGCATTGTGTTCTTTTTCCCCGCCTATGTTCGGTTTTAGAAGGATCTTAAAGTTCTCTTTCTTCCTGACACTCTTAAGTGCTCCAGCCTGAACACCACCCCCCCGGGCTAGCTTCCCTTCTGCCACCTGGCCTTGGCTTGAGCCTTCGCGTCTCTAACCTTTTGTTCTTGACTTTTTCAGTCTGGTTGTTCAGTCTTGGTTGTGACTCTCAGCACATCATACTTTTTAAGCCCTCAACTTTGTTTCTTAAAATTGTTTAGTTTTTGCTCTGTAAACATATGACAGATCTTGGGGGGGGCCTGGTGGGCTGCCGTCTGTGGGGTCGCACAGAGTCGGACACGACTGAAGCGACTTAGCAGCAGCAATACTGTTATAACTTCAGTACAAGACTTAGCTGCTTCACCTTTTCCCCCGTCCATGCTGTATATTTGGCTGACCTTTGGCTGACTCTTGTCTGTGGAGAAACCTGTTTGTTTATTGCTGCTCAGAAGACAGCAGGATGTTTGGTTGTCTTATCTCTCAGAAGTAGGAGGCCTCTCTCATTGTCACTGTCTCCCAGGATGTGGCAAAGGAATAAAAATTATCCATGGCTTAAAATACACAGTTGAGATACTGCAGAAGCAGACACATTTACAATTTTTAAAGAAACATATTAGTGTCTGTACGAATCTTTGGTGGGTTTGATTTTTATAATTGTTATTGTGTATCTTAGGTTCTATTATATTGATGAACTATAATACATTTAAGAAAGAAGGAATTTAGTTACATTCATTCAGTACTCTTGCCTGGAAAATCCATGGACAGAGGAGCTTGGTAGGCTGCAGTCCATGGGGTCGCTAAGAGTCGGATACGACTGAGCAACTTCACTTTCACTTTTCACTTTCATGCATTGGAGAAGGAAATGGCAACCCACTCCAGTGTTCTTGCCTGGAGAATCCCAGGGACGGGGGAGCCTGGTGGGCTGCTGTCTCTGGGGTCGCACAGAGTCGGACACGACTAAAGCGACTTAGCAGCAGCAGCAGCATTCAATAAATTTTGAGTACCACTTTGTGCAAGGTACTGGACTCGGTGGTATATAAAGAAGAAAAGGCAGTTCGTTCTCTCAGGCTTGTTTTGGTCAGGTCTGGGACTTGGCAGGCCAGCTGTGCAGGCCAGCTTATTGAGGCTGGGGGATTGCAGAGTGAAGTCCTGTGCCTGTGAGTGGAGGGATGCACAGGGAAGTAGTGGAGGAGGAGCGTCCCCGCCTTCTCACCCAAGTAGTGAGGGGAAGTTTCACAGGGGAACTGCGTGTGAGGGCAGAATCCTGATGGAGGAGGGAACTTTGCCAGGGGGGCAGGTGGGGAAGGCGTTTCTGTGGAACGGCAAGTTGAAAGGGATGCAGCGTGAGAACTGGTGTGTTCAGGGAGGTTCCGCCCGTTCCCTGTGCTGTCTGTGTGTGTCAGTCACTCAGTAGTGTTTGTCTCTTTGTGACCCCATGGACTGTAGCCCACCAGGCTCCTCTGTCCATGGAATTCTCCAAGCAAGAATACTGGAGTGGGTTGCCATTCCCTACTCCAGGGGATCTTCCCGACCCAGGGATCGAACCTAGGTCTCCCACATTGCAGGCAGATTCTTTAGCGTTTGAGAGTGAGGGGTGAGGAGGCTGGACCCAGATGAGGGACCTGATCATGCAGGATCCTGTTTGCCTTTAGATCTGAAGGGACTTGGACTGAATCTCTCCAGTGCTGTGCAAACACTGCAGAATTGTTACTAGGAATGCATTTTGGGAGGATTTCTCTGGCTGTAGCAGGGGGCTGGCCTTGGAGGAAGGTGGGGAAATATCCCAGTTAGGAGGCATGCCCTCTGTCTTTCGGGGAAAGGGGCTACACAGCCACCACTTACACGCTGTGGCAAGTTCCGTTAGGAGAAGTGACCGAGGTGCACCGGGGGATGATAATCAATTCTCCCTGGAAGACTGAAATTTGTATAGAGGAAGTGGTATTTACTTATCACATTGTTAGGTGGGAGTGATGTTAGATAAGATAGTAACATGATAAGGATCTGAGTTTTAGGTAAAAGGCACAAGAAATGCTGGATACCGCTTTCAATCATTGAAGGCAAGAGAAGCTTAGTTTGGAGAGGAACTGGACCTCTGGGGTGACAGTATAGAAGACTCTTTGGAGGGACACCTCGTTGCTTTATTTGAAGGACTAGTGCAAATGAAAGAGCCTAGGTGGATGTTTTGGTCCAACTTACAGAAAAGGTCACGGTAACCTGAACATGCATGCACGGCCTCAGTGACCAAGAAAGTGGCCCTGTGGCTGTGGGAAGCCAGCCTGGGGCTCAGCTCTCAGGGTCTCTGTCCCCCAGGGTGTGCTTGTCAGAGAGATCCTCTGCCATGCCAGATTCGAGGGCCCCCATCTGGTGCACGCTGGTGTCTGGTCACCCAGACCTTTGGATTTCATCTGCTCATTCAGGTAAAGAGTCTCGGGGAAGTCGCCCAAGTGGGTATTGTCTAGTCAGTAACCAGCTTGTGCAGTTCCCTTAGGTGCTTTTCAGGAGTAACACGTGTTCTGTTGTGTTCCACCGGCTTGCTCTCCAAGTCCTCCTGGTTTAGTTTCTTGATACCCTGAAGAATTTGGGATTCAGCCGCCTTGTTGGCTTGTAGCTTCATCAGTGTCTCCGCATATTCTGTGTCCTCATGAGACTGCTGAAGAAATTTGGCATATCCTTCACAGCCGCACCGTCAGGATCAAAGCAGCAAGACATGGCCAGGGAGATGCAGGAGGCAAGAAGCGCCAGCTGGATCTGGCAGTTGATGGCGGCCGCGGAGTCCTGGTGATCGCTTGGGCACACCTTCGAGGTGCGCTCCGTCGTCGTGGCAGGTGGCCGAGGCACCCTCCAGGGTGCCGGTTGGAGGTGTGGCAGTGCTGGTTCGGTCCAGCCTCTGGCAAGCACTGTTGAAGCAGGAAACTGCAGTGGCTCTCTGTAGAATGTGTGGCCTGAGGCATCTGGAATAAATAGTTGAAAGAACTTTGCAAATGTACCCTTGGCTCCCACTAAACCTCAGGGTCTACCTGTGAGATTGGAACAGATTGTGGTTAAAATGTTCCATTAAATGATGGGTTGGGTGAGTGAGGCATGCAAGGCTGAGCAACTGTGGAGAGAGAGCTTAGCCTGGTTTATGTGGTGGAAAGGTTTCTGAGTTGTGCTGCAAATAAAACTAGGCTTTGAAATTGAGTCATGTTCTGACAGTTACCATGAGTCTTCAGGTAGCTTGGGTGACTTCTCTGAGCCTTAGATTCCTCAGTTATCACAGTATGAAAGAGGTTTATTTTCTAGGTTTGTTGTGAAAATTAAGTGAAATAGATATTCTGAAAGTATTCAGCATGTTTTTTTTATTTTTTTATTTCTTAATTTCCTTCTGTGTTACATCTTTCCTGTTAGACATTTTCGTGACTGGATAAGGAAAGTGCTGTGACTAATGGTTTAGCTGCTATCCAGATTTCTTCCTCCAGCAATCTGAAATCCTCTACTGAGTACATTGATCTGATTGTCCCTTTGAGAAAATTAAATGGGAGATGTTTGAAATCTTGATAATTGGAAGACTGCTTCCTTTACGTGTTGTGAGCACATAGATAAATCCATCAGCTTGCCTTTGAAATTAATTTTACCAGCTGTAATAGACTGGATGGTTAGAGAGTTCAGCCACAGCATTTTCACCATTCTTACGTGATCCCTAGTTCAGTCTCTTTTTAGTGTCATTTTAACATGTTTTCTGTACACACATTTGTACATGTGATGCACAATCTTTTAAACTTTATACTGGGAACTCTAAATGTTTATGGAGGTAGAGTAAATGTGGAGGTAGAGTTTATGTTAGAATTTACCTTTAAAAAATCGAAATGAACTGCCTTTAATTGTTTTAACTTCCCTACCCCTATCCCTTAAAAAGATTTAAGTAAGTGAAAGTTGCTCTGTTGTGTCAGACTCTCTGCGACCCCATGGACGCCGTCAGTAGAATTCTCCAGGCCAGAATACTGGAGTGGCTAGCCTTTCCCTTCTGCAGGGGATCTTCTCAACCCAGGGATTGAACCCAGGTACCCTGCATTGCAGGCAGATGCTTTACCAGCTGAGCCATAAGGGAAGCCCAAGAATGCTGGAGTGGGTAGCCTATCCTGTCTCCAGGGGATCTTCCTGACCCAGGAATCGAAAACCAGGGTCTCCTGCCTTGCAGGCGATTCTCTACCAGCTGAGCTATCAGGGAAGCCCAAAAAGATTTAAAGTAAAACCTTACTGTGTGAAATTTTCTTACATTTACCAAGGTGGGGAATGATATTATGAACCTCCCTGTACTCATCTCCCTGTGTTAACAATTAACAACCCCTGACCAATCTTATTCCATCTGTACCCGTGGATTATTTCGGAACATTTTACATGACATCATTTCGTTTATAAATATTTTAGTGTTTATGAAAGATAAGGACTGCTTTAAGTTTTAGAATCTATATCATCTAAAAATATTCCCTGCAGTATTTGATTACAATGCTATACCTTTGAACTACAGTCTAACAGAAATGTTTGAGACAGGGTATTTTGCTCTTCTTTCTTGACTTAACTGGCTGCTTAGTTATAAAATATCTTTAGTGTTAACAAATATTCTCTAAAAGTTTTCAGTTTCAAGTGATAATCAGTACATCTTTAACAAAACACATTGCTCAGTTTGTTTTCTTTTTATTGTATAAGCACATGAATACATTCTTACCAGAGGAAAAAACTAAACTGCACAGAAGTACATTCTGTATCCTTGTTTTAAAGCATCAGTGAAATCTGAACACGTTTACTCCAACGCAACTTGCTGTCCGTGGTTCACACCACCACAGTTCTTTCCATTCCTGCCCGCCTCTAATCTGTTTTCCACACGGCCAGCCGAAGTGATCTTTTTAGGATGTAAATCAGATCGTCAGTTCCTTGCTGAAAACCCATCCAGTGACGTCCCTCTGCTCTTGGAGTAAAACCCAGATTTCTTACCATAGCCTGCAAGGCTGTGTGTGACCCATCCTGCCAGCCGGGAGCCTCTTCGTGATGCCTTAATGTTGAGCTTGGTTCTGCCCAAGCCTGCACTTGTTTTGTACTACTTGCCTGATCATATTTTGGCATGCTGGTGGCTTTTTGTCATTTGGGACTGCTCTCCTGCCTTTTATGTTCTAACTCAGGGAGAAGTTATTGACTCCTAAGCACTATATTAAGCACCGCTTCCTGTCCTCTGGCAGGAGTGATTTGCTTGTCTATCTTTATTACACTGCATCCCCACTGCTAGAGCAGTCTGCATGGACACTGGTCTGTTTTTTAATGTGTGTTGCATCCTGTGGATCTGTAAGGATGTCAGTTATCTTCATTTTTAGAATTTTTTGCCTATTTGCTCCACCAATTTTGGTTCCTTAATTCTCTTGTTTGGTATTGGTTTCATAAGGATAGGTTTTAACGCTCATTTTTGTTTTTCAGAATTGCTGTTGCCTGTCTTTGAATTCTGATTGTGAGAGAAGGCTGACTGCCTGTCTGGAGGCTAAGAAGTCTTCAGGACCTCTTCTTTCCTTTCCCTGGTTTCAGCTCTCTGGGTCTCCCAGAGAGCTGCAGCCACCTCACGGCATACCTCTCCTGAGAAGGTGTTTGGATATGATTTTGCCCACCAGTCTCATCCTGTCCGTTTTATGTTTTGAGAATTTTTCCAAAATTTCTGTTTTTCAGATGGTCCTCTTCTTCTTAAAAAAGAATTTTGTTTTTCAGTGAGGTTATGGATGTATCTCCTTAAATAAATCTTGTCATTTCTAGAATTTGAGCCTATTGGGAAGTAGGCTCATGTGCTTAGTTAGGTGACTGTTTTTTTCTATTTCCTATGGACCACTTTCTTAAAAAAATTTTTTCTTTAAAGCTAAGAGGTAATTTCTATCAGCGAGTCATTTCTTCATTGAAAGGATGTAAGTTAAATTTTGTTCTTGGAAAATCTTAAAAATACACCAAATTATAGAAAATAGTATTGTGTACCACTGTGTCCTGTCAGTTCAGTTCGGTTGCTCAGTCGTGTCTGACTCTTTGCAACCCCATGGACTGTAGCACGCCAGGCCTCCCTGTCTATCACCAGCTCCCGGAGATTACGCAAACTCACACCCATTGGTGATGCCATCCAACCATCTCATCCTCTGTTGTCCCCTTCTCCTCCCGCCTTCAATCTTTCCCAGCATCAGGGTCTTTTCCAGTGAGTTAGTTCTTCGCATCAGGTGGCCAAAGTAGTGGAGTTCTAGCTTCAGCATCCATCCTTCCAATGAATATTCAGGAGTGATTTCCTCTAGGATTGACTGGTTGGGTCTCCTTGCAGTCCAAGGGACTCTCAAGAGTCTTCTCCAACACCACAGTTCAAAAGCATCAATTCTTCGGCGCTCAGCTTTCTTTATAGTCCAACTCTCACATCCATACGTGACTACTGGAAAAACCATAACTTTGACTAGACTGACCTTTGTTGGCAAAGTATGTCTCTGCTTTTTAATGTGCTGTCTAGGTTGGTCATAGCTTTTCTTCCAAGGAGCAAGCATCTTTTCGTTTCATGGCTGTGACCTTGTCACCCCACTTCAAAAATTACCAGCACTTGGTGGATGCATTTGTCTACACTTTCATCCTCCTCCCCAAGATTATTTTGAAGGCAGTCCCTGCACATGATATATTCTGTAAATACTTCATTATGTGGTGGAAACTCCAACGCCATGCTGGAAAATAGCCTCTCTCCAGAGTCAGTGATTGCCCTGTAGGCTGGGGAGTTCTCATAAAGCTAAAGCCTGTAGGATTCTCCTCATTGCTTTCTTATTCATTTCTGTTAAGGCCGCAATTTTATACAGTGTTCAGTAACGTCTGTTAAGTAAAACGTTAATTTCCATAATCTTCATTATGAAAAGCAGGTTGTATTTTTGGATATGATATGGAATTAGGTGAAACTACAGTTGACTCTCACATTCTGAATATAATCAGTTTCTAAGTCTATATAGCATACTGACTTTCTCTGAAAATACAGGTTAGGAGCCTGTGTCTTCATTTTAAATGGGAAAAATAAAAAATAACAGTGCTTTCCTAGTTCACTGAAAACCCCCAACTAATTTCTCCAGATTATATCCACATACTCTTAAATAGGTTAGACGTTTTCACATTATTGCCCCCAAACAAATAGGACTTTGTAGGATCCTGAGTTTTGTTTTTTCTTTTAATTTATTGTATTGAAGTATACTTGATTTACCATAATATATTAGTTTCTGCTCTACAGCCCAGCGATCCAGTTATACATACATATATATGTATAAATACACATTCTTTTTCATATTCTTTTATGGTTTATCACAAGATATTGAATATAGTCCTCTGTGCTACACAGTGGGCCTTTTTGTTTATCCATTTTATATATAAAACGGTAATCCCAAAGTTCCAGTCCCTCTGTCCCCCTTGGCAACTACAAGTCTGCTCTCTGTCCCTGTGAGTGTGTTTCTGTAGAAGTAGATAAGTTCATGTGTGTCATACTTTAGACCCCACATTTAAGTGCATGGTATTTGTCTTTCTGACCGACTGCACTTAGTTTGCTAATCTCTAGGTCCATGCATGGTGCTGCAAATGGCATGATTTCATTCTTTTTCATGGCTGAGCAGTATTCCACTGTGTATATGTACCACATCTTCTTTATCCGTTCATCTGTCGATGGAGATTTTTCGATTGTTTCCACGTCTTGGTTATTGTGAATAGCGCTGCTATAAACCTAGGGGTGCATTTTATCTCTTTGAATTGTAGCTTTAGGACCCTGAGTTTTGGAGACCGCCAATTTAAGGTTTCCTCCTTCCTTCTTTTTTTTCCCCTTCGTATTTCCTTCCTTATTTAGAGGGCTCCAGCAGGCAACCAGTGTAATAAAACACTACACAGAAACCCAGAAAATGCAGACTGGGCATATGAAAAGCTACTTTGTTTAGTAGGGTGAAGAGTAAGGTAAAGTGTATTTCATTTGGCTTTTTGCTGTATTAGATGAAATCAGAAATTCACTAGCTTTTGATGATTGAAATGGCAGGCAGTTGTTCAGATAGTTTGCTCTGGCTGTCTTCCTGGACTCCATCTCTTTCTTCACTTGACCCCTGTTCAGACAGTTGACGTAAGTCACGTGTAGCCTTTTCCTCTCTGGTAATTTTTCTCCGCAGTCTGTTTTCTCTGTTTGCACTGCTGCTACTACATGGTCTAGTCAGCATCATGTTACCTGAGTTACTGTCACTGGGACTTGATTGATTTCCCTCTTTCCTTCTGGCTGTTTACTGGCATCTTCTAGCAGAGAAAGTAGTGAGAAAGACCCACTCAGTAGCGAAGGCATGGTGGAGAGGAGAGCGGGCTGCGGTACTGGACTCTGAGTTCTCGGAAAGCCTCATTAATCTTGAGTTCTTGGCTTTTATAAAGATACGATGTTCTTTGTGTTCAGAATGCTGGATTCCCTCTTCAGGCTTGGCACATAGGTCCATCCTTCTCACTTGTCCTTCAGGGGAGACCTCAGGGAACACCGTGTCCCCCCAACCCAGCACTGTCCAGGAGAACTTTCTGTGATGCTGGGAAATGTTCTCTATTACCCTTACTGTCCCACACACTCGCCATTAGCTAAGCGGCATTTATGCTGTGAGTAGTGAGACTGACAAATTGAATGTTAAATTTTATTCAGTTTTAATTGTAGGCGTTAGGTGCCTCTACTTGTGCCCTCTCAGAGCCCTTTGTGTATTCCTTCCATCCTAACACTTACTGTGTTGTATGCTTTTCCAACATTTTATTATTAAACATGGTGTAAAGTTGAAACAATTTTATTGTGTACAGTCCTGTACCTATCACCTAAATTCTACTATTAATGTAATTACTACACATGTTTTTAATACATATCCCTCTGGGCATTTTTCTATCCATTAATCCTTTTGAAAAAATAATTTTCAAAATAATATCTGTGCACATGTCCCTAAATACTTTAACATGTATGTCATTAGCATTTGTTTTTTGCAGGGGTAAAATTTGTATACAATAAAATGTCCATTTTGAAGTATATACTTGCTGGATTTTGATAATTGCATGTGCTTGTGCAGCCCTCGCCGTCATCAGGGTTGGAGCACTCTCAGCACCCCAGAGACATTTCTTCTGCTCCTTCCCAGTCCTGTCTCCACCCTCTCAAGTGATGGCTGTTCAGATTGTTTTCCCTGCAGTGTCTCCTTAGCACACTGAAAAGCGCAACATCATTTTCATTGTGAAAGAGAAATGCTGTGGCATTTAGTTTCCATGTGCCCCTTCTACACGCATTTGAACTTTAGAACAACAAAAAGAGTCTATATTCTACCTAACAAGGTGCAGGTCTTCTTGTAAATGAAGAAACGCTTGCCTGTATCCTGGTTAAGGTGTTTTCAACAGTCACTGGGTCCATTACTGACTGTATTAATTACCACTGTCCTGTTCGGTACTTAGTTATATAAAAACTAAATTGTAAAGTTAATTTTAACAGCTTGTAAATAAAAATGGAAACTGGAGAAAATACGATTAGTACAGTCAATTCTCTTTGTTCATGGTAGTTATACTCCATATGTCATTATGAATGTTGAATTAGCAAATATTAAACCACTGCACGTGGGAGAAAATTCGGGCTTAGGATCCTGCAAGGCCTCAGGTCACTACATGTTTGTCAACAGATCAGAATGTAACCTTGTTTGTGTGACTTTCTGTTTAAAAATATCTTGTTTAATATAATTGACTAACATTGAATTCATGGCCAGCAGCGTTATCATTCATGTCTGAGTGAAGCTTATCTGACAAACATGTTTTCTTTTCTTGAAAGTGTTTTGCTTGTACCATATAGCTTGCAGGATCTTATTTCCCCTACTAGGGATTGAACCCACATCCCTGACAGTGGAAGCTCAGAGTCTTAACCATTGGATCACCAGGGAATTCCCCAAACGTATTTTTTTTGAAAGGCCCAGTATGCTCTCTTGTGTTTAGGAACATTAGGGAGTACTACGCTTGGGGGCCAGTTTTAAACAGTGAAATCAGTGAAAAAGAAGGAAAGTAAAAACCATAGAGGACACTTGTTTATAACATGAGAGCTGACACAGGAAGAAGGAGAATCACCTTGTTTGACTTCAGCCGGAACATGCTCTTCAAGTGTCCCGGTGTGTTACTGTTCTGCCCATACACATGTCCTCAAATGACCGCCAGGGGGCCCTGAATATTAGTTTGGAGATTACAAATGAGTTTTAGGGGGTTACAGATAAATTTTAGTGAGTGGGCAAATTCTGAGACACAGTCTGAATTGTGAGGCTTGACTATATACAAATAAACTGCTGCTGCTAAGTCACTTCAGTTGTCTCCGACTCTGTGCGACCCCATAGACGGCAGCCCACTAGGCTCCCCTGTCCCTGGGATTCTCCAGGCAAGAACACTGGAGTGGGTTGCCATTTCCTTCTCCAATGCATGAAAGTGAAAAGCGAAAGTGAAGTCGCTCAGTCGTGCCCGACTCTTAGTGACCCCATGGACTGCAGCCTACCAGGCTCCTCTGTCCATGGGATTTTCCAGGCAAGAGTACTGGAGTGGGGTGCCATTTCCTTTTCTGATACCAATAAACAGATGTGTATAAACAAGCAAAGAGAACATGTGCAAAGCCGCTGCATCTTGAGTCTGTAATTAGTCATGAGGTCATAGTTGACATATATGGCATCCTTTGTTAACTTCCTGTCCCTTACTTCTCGTGCCTTCTGCTGGAACCTCAGCTCCTCTGGCTTCTTCACCTGATGGTGTAACCAAAACCCTCATTTCTAAAGGGTCTGAGTGCTCAACTGCCCTGTTTTTTGGTTGCTATAGTTTAAAATTAATCTTTAGTGTTGGGCATGGAAGGACTAAGGCCCCAGAGAGTCCCCTAGGGTCCAGGCATACCCCTCTTTGCCACCGTAGCAGCAGAGCCCGCTTCTCCTTGATCAGAAACTTCCTGCAGCTGGGCAGCTCGCTGCCGCTTTATCTCAGCTTCATGCTGCAGGAGGTTTGTATCTTGGAACCAAAACACTCAGCAGCCATTTTAGTGAATTCTAATTCTATAATCCCTTTTGGGGATAGCATTTAAAATAAATATTATTTGCTATTTAAATAAAATATTTAAAAATACTGACCAATTCTGGGTGAAATAGATTAATAAATACATAATGTTCAATGCATATTACCCAATATAAGGATTTTCCATGTAACTGAGACTTTTAACTGTAAGTACTGAGAAAAGTTTAAGATAATTTTGACAGAAGACTTTTCTCAATATAGTTGTCTTTAAGTTTGGTGGGCTATGTGATTTTTGTCAGAACTACTCAACTTTGCATTGTAGCATGAAAGCAGCATTAAGCAGGTGCAGTGAAGGGGCGTGACTGTGTTCCAGTAGGATTTTATTTACAAAAGCAGTTTGCTGACCTCTATTCTAGAAGGTGAGCACACACCAGTTAATGAGACCAGATACAGTATTATATTCTACTCTTCTTGATCTAAAACCGTTAGAATCCATTCCCAAGCATGTTCCATCGGTTTCTGCTAGTTTATCAGCAAAGTCTTGCAATTCTTTTGGTGTATAAACTGTTTTTTCTTTAAGTTTTTATTGGAGTATCATTGCTTTACAATGTTGTTAGTTTCCGCTCTACCTCAGAGTGAATCAGTTACACATATATCCCATCTGTTTTAGATTCCCTTCCCATTTAGGTAATGACAGAGCATTGAGTAGTAAATTGTTTTCTATAGGTCACAGTAATATATGTGCCTGGTGACATCTGGAGTGGTTAGGTGTATCTAAGTGAGCATCGCCTTTCATGGCTTCTGCCCTGAGTGGTTTTCCTTGGAATTTTAAGCAGTTGAAGCCGAGGTGCCACTGACGATGGAAGGCAAGCTTCTTCTGTGGGTAAGGCAGGCTCAGAAGGTCTGGGAGGTTGAGTTGGTCCGTTTCATGTAGGTTACAACCAGATGTCCCATTTTAAGTTTGAGGGTCCCATTCTTTATTAATATGTTCTAAATACCTTAGGAGAGACTTGGAGAGGCTTTGAATTCAACTTTTGTTTTAATTCAGCGATCCTGAAAATTAAATTTTCTGTTTAATTTCCAGCTAAATCATCGCTATGGCTACAAAACATTAAGAGTTTGTTTTAGGGGCTACCGTGGAATCTCTCAGCTAGGAGTTAGCCCTGAGCTTTTCTTTCCTCTTTAGGTACTGCAGTGTGCTCCGAGGAATCCATCCCACAGTCCTTATTCTCATCATTACTGCCATTATGGTCAAGTGCAGCAGCCACTTGGGTTTCCCAGCCGTGTGTCTCAGTTTGCAGCATGTCAACGGCAAATGATATCTTCATTAATTGATTCTATACCTGCTATAAATTACTAACTCATTTCTCATTGACACAGAATTCAGCAACAGCGCTCAAGCTCAAGGGCATGACCAAACCATTCCTTAAATCCCATTTTTGTGGCTCTGTGTCTTGGAATCACTCCCAATACCAATTGTGTATGAAAGTCTGGTTCTCTTCAGGAGACAGAAACCTCATGGTTATTTTAAAAGAGGAAGTTTAATGTAAAGAACTGTTACGATAGGAGGGTGACTGTAATGGTGTCAAAGGAACTCTGTGGGATAGATAGTCCAGAACCGAGAGGCAGTCCCCCAGGGAAGGGCCAGCCTGGAGGGGGTCCCCTCCCCAAGGCTGGGGTTCAGATCTCATTGGAGACAGTGCAGTTGCAGCCCATTTGTTGATAGAAAGGTTTGCTGAGTTGCCGGGGCTAGAGCTGGTCCACAGCAGCTGGGGAAGCAAGAAGCCACCTTCTCAGGTGTGTGGTGTCCTCGTGGGAGGTGGTATGTGACCGAGGCTCCAGGTGGCCTAGGGACTGGACCCTGGATTCGTGGCTAGGACAGGGCCCCTCTGGAGGTGGGCCCCCTGCACACGCCGCGGTAGGGGCCAGAAGAAAGGAACCAGGAGGGGAGCTTCCCGAAGTGCCCCTTCAGCGCCCTTTACTGTCAAAGCCCAGCATTGTGCTCAATGTAAAGAAAAATGCTTACCCACCCCAGTCCGTTATTACAGTCCGTACTGGAGCATGGATGTGGAGCTGAGAGGCGGCACGTCGGTTGATTATTGGCCTGTCGGTCAGATGATGCTGTTCTACTCCCAGCTCCTCACTAGGTCCACATTTTGCTCAGAGTGAAACCAAAGCTGAAAACAGTCAGGCCCCTCTACTACTCTGACCTCATCTCATTTGTCATCTCCCTCGTTGGCTCTGTGGTGGTCATCCAGACCTCCCTGCTGTTTCTGGAACATACCTGGTAGGCGCCTCACCCCAGGGCCTTCGCCCTAGGTGGTGGTCCTTCTTGGCAAACTCTTTTCTTAGATACCTGCATGGTGAGTCCTTGACCACCTTGTTTAATACTGAAAGCCCCACTGCTCCTGAGCCCCAACCCAGGCAGCTCTCCTTTTCACCTCCCGTACTTATGTCTGCCTCCTGCTGCTGTAATGTCAGGTGCCACGAGTGACTGAGGTTTTTGTTTCGCTCACTTATCCCAAATACGTAGCACAGTGCCTGGTGCCCTGTAGTTGCTCAATAAGTTCTTGATTATTATGCTACTGCTAAGTCACTTCAGTCATGTCCGACTCTGTGCGACCTCATAGACGGCAGCCCACCGGTTCCGCTGTCCCTGGGATTCTCCAGGCAACAACACTGGAGTGGGTTGCCATTTCCTTCTCCAATGCATGAAAGTCAAAAGTGAAAGTGAAGTCATTCAGTCGTATCCGACTCTTAGCGACCCCATGGACTGCAGCCCACCAGGCTCCTCTGTCCATGGGATTTTCCAGGCAAGAGTACTGGAGTGGGGTGCCAGTGCCTTCTCTGCTGGATTATTATAGTGGATTCTATTTTTTTGTTTGTTTTATTTTTATTTTTTTAATATAAATTTATTTATTTTAATTGGAGGTTAATTACTTTACAATATTGTATTGGTTTTGCCATACATCAACATGAATCCGCCACAGGTGTACACGTGTTCCGCATCCTGAACCCCCCTCCCTTCTCCCTCCCCGTACCATCCCTCTGGGTCATCCCATTGCACCACCAAGCATCCAGTATCATGCATCGAGCCTGGACTCGCCATTCGTTTCATATATGATATTATACATGTTTCAATGCCATTCTCCCAATCATCCCACCCTCTCCCTCTCCCACAGAGTCCAAAAGACTGTTCTATACATCTGTGAATTCTAATATTCATTAAAGTGAGATTGTAGTTAAACAAAGCAGTTCTAATTTTGTTGTTGTTGACCAAGAAAGTTTAAGTATTTTTGCTAGTTACTGTGTTACCCAATTTTCCTTGTATTTTGTAGAGTAGGTATGTTCTTTGGACTGATGAGGTTATTAATATGGATATATTTTCGGGTGGCTTATACACTGTAAAATGAAGCCCTGTACTTGATTGTTGCTTTCTTTAGCTCACTTCAGCTTCTGTGACTTTTTTCATCTGGGTAGATGACTGAAGCAGACAACTATATTTTTAACATTGTATTGGTGAGAGTTCACTTGTGGTTCATGGAAAGTTAATTGTTATTTTTTTGTTTGACTTTAGGTGCTGAATGTGGAGTAAATGCAGATGTTGAGAAGCATCTGGAATTGGGCAAGAAGCTGCTCGCAGCCGGACAGCTCGCGGATGCGTTATCTCAGTTTCACGCTGCAGTAGGTTTGTATCTCGGCGTCCAAACACGCAGTGGCCGTCTTGGTGAATTCTGATTTGTAGCGCTTTTTTGGGATTACGTTTAAAATAAATAGTATTTATGGTTTAAGTAAAGTATTTTAAAATGTTTACAGGATTCTGGGTGAAATAGATTAATAAAGTAAATACACAACACTTGAGTACATATGGGTCTAACATGAGAAAATTTTCAATGTAATCGAGACTCAATAGTCATCCCTAGATAGCCTCAGGGGATTGCTTCCAGGACCCCCTTGGATGCCAAGATCTGTGGATACTCAAGTCCCTCATATAAAAGGAATGTAGTATTTGGATGTAACCTACACACATCCTCCTGTATACTTTGAATCATCCCTAGGTTACTTATAATACATAATATAGTACAAGTACTATGTAAATGTAATGCAGATGCTCTGTAAATAGCTCTGAGAAAATTTTTTCCCAAGTATTTATATCCGTGGTTGTGGAACCTGCAGGTATGGAGGTACTGTATATATTTTTCTGCCTTCTCAAACAGATTTCACTGAATACAGTTTAATTTTCTTGATGATTTGAGAGCAACAATGTAATAGTTACTTGGAGGTCTTTGGGGGAATCCTGCACTTCATTGCCTGTTCATTGTTGGTTAGACTCCCTCTGCCCCTTAATCTGTTACTTTTTACTGCTTGCTTGTGTCTGCCCATAGCATCAACTGTCTTTGTAGTGTTTAATCTTACAGGACTATGAGAGATGAGATGACCAGAATAAATGTTAATAGGGTGTGAATGAGGTCTTAAAGGTTTTCTTATGAGTCACTATATAAGCTTTTTGACATTGATACTCTTCATTCCTTTTTAATTTACTTATATAGTCTCACCTTTATTTGGGGTGGTTAAGAGTGACAAGTCAACCCGCAGAGTAAGGAGTGAAACATTTTTAATCAGATACAGTTCTGCTCACTAAAAGAACTACTCTATTATAATTTACTATATCAACAAAAAGTAGGTTTTGGCTTGGTGATGTTTTTCTTCATGCTTTTTAGATTTTTATTACTGATGTTACTAACTCTCTGGAATAATAGGAAACCCAGATTTTAATCATAGCTTTGCCACTTGATAATTCTGTGACGTTGGTCAAGTTATGTAAGAAAATGTAGGCTTAAATAAGAAGTTACCTGCATGTTCCCAGCAGTTTTTACCCTGCCACTCAAAAAAGTGCATTCTGTGAAGATTAGATGAGAGAACTGTGTATAAAGATTTCTTTGAAAATAGGGGACAATCACATGTGTAAGGAATATAGAAATACTGTGTCTTTGAAAATTAAGACGTTTCTAAAAACAGAGTTAGTGTGTTAATAGGGTTTTTTTTAACTATGTGCACTTTTGATGATGAGCTGGCCTTGGAAAGTCACAGTTTGTTGGCATGACCGTCTGTACTAGTTAACTTTTCGTTAGAGGCCTGTGCTGTGTGGCCGGGTGTCCCAAGCCCACAGTTTTCCGTGATTTGAGTTGTCTTCATTGCTGCAGCATGGCAGTTATTGCCTTCGATAATGCAAGTCTTAAAAAATATTCTTTCTTGCTACTGCGAGGATAGTTGCAGAAACATGTACGTCTGCCGGGGTCCAGCCCCAGTGGATCCAGGGAATTTGAAGGGGAGGCAGCATTGGCGATGAGGAAACAACAGCTTATTTAAATGTTAATTAAAGATATAAAGAGTGGTTAAATAAGGATAGCTCAGTGAGGAAATTCAGCGGAGAAAAGAGGCTGAATAATTCAGCCAGAAGGTGAGAGAAAGAACGACATGGGGAGACCAAGCTTCGGTGAACAAGGCCCGCACTTTATTTTCCAAAGTAGTTTTTATACCTTAAATTACGCATAGAGGATAATGGGGGAAGGGGTAGAGTCATGCAATAAGCCAGGCTTTCTTCCTGCAAACATATCATATGCAAAAGTTTAGGTGATTTGCATCATCTTCTGGCCCGGAGGCTTGTTAACATTTTAAGACCCTTTCTTCAGAAAACTTATTTTTCTCTAAAGGTGATTAGTCAGGCGCCATCCTCCAAAAGCATTAGATAAAGTTGCATTCCTACAGGGCAAAGGTGTGGTAGGCTATAACAAGAAAAAGAATTAACTCAAGGGTCCAAGGTTACAAACATTAAAGCTACTACTTACACCAATTGTATTAATTAATACACTGCCAGGGACACAGCAGGTAAGGGATATGGAAACTTAGCAGCAAACATTGGCCCAACAAGTGAAAAACCCTTCACCAATACAATTTCTAATCAATTTTTTAACTGCTCAAAGGAATCTGTATTTAGACACTTTAGAACATCTCGTGCCTCTCACAGTTGGGAGGCTCTGAACAATCACCTGTGGCCGGAAAAACCTATTCAGGCAGGCTAGAGGACTTCCAAAGGAGTTTGTAGGTTGAAACACTATCACACCCAGGAACTTTATTAACTGGAGCTGTAAGTTCACTCTTTTTCAGAGAGAGGTAGTGGGGGACAGCCCCCCGTACTGTCAGAGGTGTAGGTGAGAGCACAAAGCAGAAAATAGGCAGACTCTGGTGTTGGGGGTAGATGCCCAAGAATTTCCAGGGGGACTCCTGAGGCTAGATCCCACCTTTGCGTATGCCGAGCCTCCTTCCTCATGACCTTTGCCACGGGCGGAGCTCCTCACGCAGGCTCCCCGCAGACGTCTACTTATTTTGTACTTTATTATTTGCTTTCGTTAATCTCACAAATTAATAGGAACATTAAGGGCCATGGCATACTGTTAACGTTGTTTAAAATGACTGCCTATTTTTCTTTAGCTTCACTACCATACAAGAATTCCACAGATGGCTCTTCTCCAAAAATACCCAATAGAATATTTATTGTCTACACTGAAAGACATAAATTAGTAACGCTAAAACATGGTAATTTATTTGTGAAATTCAGAAAAGGGATAGGGTGAGACACTGCTAATGCATTCAGAATTTGAATAGTAATGTCATTCTCTTCATGGTAATTTGGCAAGTAGCAGTGATTCTCAAATGGTACACTTCCTAGAATTTGAGGAAGACCTGTATGTTTTGAGACAATCATCATTTTAATTTATATAAAACACTGATGTTTTATAATTAACCGTAGAAAATAGACTTTAAATTATAGTCGATGGGAATATATAGTAGATTGGGATGGGGTGATGTGGTATCATGGCCTGTTGCATGTTTGTAAGAGGTGTTTGTTTATGAGAAAAGAGCTGTAGGTCTTCTACTTCAGTTATCTTATTTACAAAACATCAAATTTAGTGTGGCCATGCTCACTGCTTCAGATAACCAGTGACTTAGTGAGAGCCTCTTGCAAACAGTGAGTTAGTCCAGGTCTCCTGACCTTTAGACAGCAGGTTGTGCAGTTACTGTAGTTACTGTTGTAGATCAAAGAGCTGTCCTACTGTAAAAGGTACAATTTGTGTGTGTGTGTGTGGTAAAATATCACCCATAATTTTAGTTCAGTTTAGTCACTCAGTTGTGTCTGACTCTTTGTGACCACATGGACTGCAGGACGCCACACTTCCCTGTCCATCACCAACTTCCGGAGCTTACTCAAAATCATGTCTATTGAGTCGGTGATGCCATCCAGCCACCTCATCCTCTGTTGTCCCCTTGTCCTCCCACCTCCAATCTTTCCCAGCCTCAGGGTCTTTTCAGATGAGTCAGTTCTTCACATGAGGTGGCCAAAGTACTGGAGTTTCAGCTTCAGCATCAGTCCTTCCAGTGAACACCAAGGACTAATCTCCTTTAGGATGGACTGGTTGGATCTCTTTGCAGTCCAAGGGACTCTCTCAAGAGTCTTCTCCAACACCACAGTTCAAAAACATCAATTCGTCAGTGCTCAGCTTTCTTTATAGTCCAGCTCTCACATCCATACATGACTACTGGAAAAACCATAGTCTTGACTAGCCAGACCTTTGTTGGCAAAGTAATGTCTCTGTTTTTTAAAATACTGTCTAGGTTGGCCATAGCTTTTCTTCCAAGTAGCAAGTGTCTTTTAATTTCATGGCTGCAGTCATCATCTGCAGTGATTTTGGAGAAAATAAAGTCTGTCACTGTTTCCATTGTTTCCCCATCTATTTGCCATGAAGTGATGGGACCGGATGCCATGGTCTTAGTTTTCTGAATGTTGAGTTTTAAGCCAACTTCTTTACTCTCCTTTTTCACTTTGGTCAAGAGGCACTTTAGTTCCTCTTCACTTTCTGCCGTAAGGGTGGTGTCATCTGCATATCTGAGGTTATTGATATTTCTCCCAGCAATCTTGATTCCAGCTTGTGCTTTATTCAGCCCAGTGTTTCTCATGATGTACTCTGTATGTAAATTAAAGAAGCAGGGTGACAATATACAGCCTTAACATACTCCTTTCCCGATTTGGAACCAGTCTGTTGTTCCATGTCCAGTTGTAACTGTTGCTTCTTGACCTGCATACAAATTTCTCAGGAGGCAGGTCAGGTGGTCTGGTATTCCCATCTCTTTCAGAATTTTCCACAGTTTATTGTGATCCACACAGTCAAAGGCTTTGGCATAGTCAGTAAAACAGAAGTAGATGTTTTTCTGGAACACTCTTGCTTTTTCGAAGATCCAACAGATGTTGGCAATTTGATCTCTGGTCCCTCTGCCTTTTCTAAGTCCAGCTTGAACATCTGAAAATTCATGGTTCACATACTGTTGAAGCCTGGCTTGGAGAATTTTGAGCATTACTTTACTAGTGTGTGAGATGAGTGCAATTGTGCAGTAGTTTGAGCAGTCTTTGGCATTGCCTTTCTTTGAGATTGGAATGAAAACTGACCTTTCCAGTCCTGTGGCCACTGCTGAGTTTTCTAAATTTGCTGACATACTGAGTGCAGCACCTTCATAGCTTCATCTTTTAGGATTTGAAATAGCTTAAATGGAATTCTATCACCTCCACTAGCTTTGTTTGTAGTGATGCTTCCTAAGGCCCACTTGATTTCGAATTCCAGGATGTCTGGCTCTAGGTGAGTGATCACACCATCATGGTTATCTGAGTCATGAAGATCTTTTTTATATAGTTCTTCTGTGTATTCTTGCCACCTCTTCTTGATATCTTCTGCTTCTGTTAGGTCCCTACCATTTCTGTCCTTTATTGAGCCCATCTTTGCATGAAATGTTCCCTAGTCTCTAATTTTCTTGAAGAGATCTCTGGTCTTTCCCATTCTGTTGTTTTCCTCTATTTCTTTGCACTGATCACTGAAGAAGGCTTTCTTATCTCTCCTTGCTATTCTTTGGAAGTCTGCATTCAAATGAGTATATCTTTCCTTTTCTCCTTTGCCTTTTGCTTCTCTTCATTTCACAGCTATTTGTAAGGCCTCCTCAGACAACCATTTTGTCTTTTTGCATTTCTTTTTCTTGGGCATGGTCTTGATCACTGCCTCCTGTACAGTATCACAAATCTCTGTCCATAGTTCTAAAATATCACCCATAATTTAGTACATTGCTTTAAACTGACTATATAAAAAATTCATTAAATGTTTATGCTTCCACACTTCTAAATTTCATAATGTACTTTATCTTTTTAACTTTTCCTGTAATTAGAAATTGATGTTAGAGTTTGTAATGTAATTTGGGTAGTGGCATCAGGTGTATCAAGGCATCACTTTTTATTATAATGTTATAGCTGACAGTATTTATGGTTGTGGCATCCTTTTCTCATTTTCATTTTTGAAAAATTACGTGGTTTACATTTTGAAAATTACTTATGCATGGTGTATTTTGTAAATGCATTTTTACACGGAAAAATGTTTATGTATTAAAACTCAGTAGCATCACAGATAACTATAGTACAGATCTGTCTGTGATGTGGTTTTTGCATCTGGCATATAGATATTTTTTGGCAGGAGTTTTAAGATTTGGAACTGTTTGGGTTGGAAACTGTGATTTAAGAAGAGTGTTGGTGTCACTTTTTAAATAGTCTTCTGAAACAGTTGCATCTATTTCACTTTTTTTTTTTTAATATTTATTTATTGATTTGGCTGCATCAGGTCTCAGCTGGGGACACATGGGGTCTTCATTGGGCCCTCAGGCTTAGTTGCTCTGTGACATATGGGATCTTAGTTCCCCGATGAGGGGTCAGACCCACATCCCCTGCACTGCAAGGCCGATTCTTAACCACTGGGCCACCAGGGAAGTTTCGCCTCTGTTTCAGTTTTATGGAGTAGTCAGACACAGGTTTTGTTTCGAGATTTTATCCTTAAGAAAGCGCAGTGTGGGTTCCTGCAGTGAGGATGCCCTGCCTCTCATGTCTGCAGCGTGGTCTTAACGTGGACAGTGACACTAGGGGCTGAAGCATTTCTTTGGTACACCCTGCAGAATGTCTTAGGTATATCTGGTATGAATGAATGTCTAAAGTGGTGGATTAAATGGTGGACACGAATGAAATGATAGATTTCTTCAATTGCTTCGTAGGAAAACCAGTATCACACTTAACATAATTTTGCTAAATCCATAGCTGTATTCATTTGGTACTTAAACATATTGTGGTGCTTTCTCATTGAATTTAAACTCCAGTTGTGAAAAGGGGACGAACAGTACTCTTCACATTTACACAAAAGAGAGCAAAGAGTATTCTAGTGACTTGCCGAAGGTCACATTCCAGTGCAGAAGATTGTAAACTTCTTAAGGATAGGTATTATCTTACTGTTGTTATTATTATTACTATTTTAGTCTCTGGTGGTGCTGAATAAAAGTTTGAATGAATGAAGGGATAGAGTTGGGTTAGCTGAGAGCAAGAATGAAAAGGTTTTTTTAAAATTAATTACTTTGTTTTAATTGGAGGCTAATTACTTTATAATTTTGTGATGGTTTTTGCCATCCATTGACATGAATCAGCCACGGGTGTACATGTGTCCCCCATCCCGAACCCCCCTCGCACCTCCCTCCCCACCCCATCCCTCTGGGTCGTCCCAGTGCACCGGCTTTGCGTGCCCTGTTTCATGTGTCGAACTTGGACTGGTGATGTATTTCACATATGGTAGTATACACATTTCACTGCTAGGGAATGAAAAGTTTTTGTACCTCCGCAAGGGTGGTGTTGTTTCTGCCTCCCGCTGCCCCCATTTACAGCGTCATTTGTAATTGGCTTTCTGATGATTTTCTCCAGGTAGTAGTTGTATTTTTCTTTATTAGGGCTAATTTTCTCATATTTGAATTGTTTGACAGTTTTAGGATTAGACTTTCATTTCTCATATTCAAATTTTGAATAAACTAGTAAAACACTTGACATGTTTTCGAATGAAGTCTAATACTTCCATATGTAGGCTTACATATAATTTAAATAATGAACTGTCTTGTATTTGGATGGATAATAGGGCAAGTTATTATTTTCAATGTTATCAAATCTTATAATGTGAGAAACTAAGCATGTTTCTTAAACCAGTTCTTGTTCAGCTGCTCCGTCATGTATAATGATATAGAAATGGGCACGGGTTCTGGGAACTGATAGTATTTAAGATGAAGAACCAGGAGAGGCTGCTTCGATTTGCCATTTAAATGACCCTGTATCACTGAGCACATCGAATCTTGATTCCTAGGTTGAGCCACTGACATTTGATTCCTTATTTTTAATAGGTTCAGTGTTATAAATTGGGCTTCCAATCCCATTTCATATCTTAAAATACCTAAAAACTGAATAGTAAAATAAAGGAAAGTGAATGCCCCCCAAAATTTTTATATAGACTTTTTATTTGGGGATATCAAATACTTAATAAAAAGCTTTTTCACCCATAATCTTCTCTGAAGGTTTTTCTGCATAAAAACATTTGACCATGTTTTTCCCTGGCTGCCTCATTGTTTCACTTTTTTATTGTAGTAAAATATACAAATCAGAATTCACCATTTTAACCATTTTTAAGCATGTGGTTCAGTGGCATGAGGTGCATTGGCATTGTGGTGCAGCCATCACCACTGTCCATCTCCAGAACTTGTTCATGATGTCAGAGTGAAGCTCTGTGCCCATTATGCAGCTGTTTCCATTTCTGATCCCCCTCTCTTCTCAGACCTGGGCGGCCACCACTCTAATGTCTGTCTTTAAACATTTGACCACTCTCGGTGCCTCACAGAAGTGGAAACGTACACTATTTGTATTTTGTGTCTGGCTTATTCCACTTAGGATAGTGTCTTCAGGGTTCATTCATATTCATATTCAAATTCGTCAGAATTCGATTCCTTTTTGAAGGCCGAATCATACTCCGTTGTCTGTATATGCCACGTTTTATTTACCCACTCGCCCGCCTGTGGGCGTTTAGCTTGTTTCCACCATTGGGCTCTTGTGAATAATGCTGCTCTGAATACGCGTAGACAGTTACCAGCTTTCAATTCCTCTTCTTCAGGGTTGTACCTAATAGTTTGTGCCACTTGGTTCCCTATCTGTGTATTGTTCCTCCCGTCTTCCCTCTTCCCACTGGTAACCGTTAGCTTGTTCTTTGTATCTGTGAGTCTAGTTAGAACTAGTTCGTTGTATTTTTTAAGATTCCATATATCAGTGATATTATACAGTATTTGTCTTTCTCTGTCTGACTTAGTTCACTTAGCCTAATGCCCTCCCAGCCCATTCATGTTGCTGCAAATGGCAAGATTTCATTGTTTTTTACACCACATCTTCTGTATCCATCATCTGTTCATGGACACTTAGATTGTTTCATTTCTTTTGAATAGGTACACCTAGAATGGAATCGTTGGTTCACATGGTAATTCTGTGCTTAGTTTTGGAGGCCCCTCTATGCTGCTGTTCACAGTGGCTGCACCATTTCACATTCCCTCCTGCAGTGCACAAGGGCTCCCATCTCCACATCCTCGCCCATACCTTCCACCTTTCTTTCCTTCCTCTCTTTTTCCCTCCCTCCTTCCCTCCCTTCTTCTCTTTCTTTCTCCTCCTCTTCTTTCCCTTTCCCTTCCTTTCCTTTTTCTTTTCTGGCTGCTTGCCTTTTTTCAGATACTGACTCTCACCTTGCTCTCTGGTCTCACTCTCCTGTCCATTCTCCATCCTGTGGTCCATACCCTTATTTCTTCACTGTCATTTTAGCTGGAGTTTGGGAAAGAGCAGGGATTGCATATTCAGTGTATCATTGTAACTGGGTCTATACTATTCTAAATGTGAATAAGTGTAGAATCTGTATTCTCAGTCAGTATTTCATTTAAGAAAATTTCAACAAAGACAAACATAATTGCATATTTATAAAAGTTGAGTTGAATATAGTTAATATTCTAGATCAGAAGTTGGCAAACTTTTCCCCTAAGGGGCCAGATAATAAATATTTTCGGCTTTGCAGCTATATAGTGTCTATATTTTTCTGTTTTTTGGACAGCTCTTTAAAAGTGTAAAAAATATTCTTAACTTAGTCTGAGGCTTGTTTTTGGCTCAGAGGCTACAGTTTGCTGAACCCCTGTTCTGGATTTATTTGCAGTGATCTTATTAGGCAAAATGACCCAGTATTGATGAAGAAGTTCTTTCCTTAATGTTTTTCTTAATAGAAGTGCAAGCTTTAATACTGTTAAGGTGATTTGGGTTTTTTGAATAAAGTACTGCAAGTTAATATTTATTATTTTAATTTTCAGATGGTGACCCTGATAACTATATTGCTTACTATCGGAGAGCTACTGTCTTTTTAGCTATGGGCAAATCAAAAGCAGCACTTCCTGATTTAACTAAAGTGATTGAATTGAAGATGGATTTCACTGCAGTAAGTGCACCTAAACTTTCTTAAAAGGAAAACTTAAGGAAACTTGGAAGAGGTAATTTGTTTCTTAAGGTGAAAGTTGGCGTGCTAGGCATAGCTGGAGGGTGTAGAAAGCCACTGGGATGTGGTGGACTGGGCAACAAGAGAGATTCAGTCCTCGGAACACAGTGTGTGAAGGAGGCACAGTGGAGTGGGACATTAGGTGATTTTCAGGAGCATTGCAGGCAGATTCTTTACCATCTGAGCTACCAGGAAAGGCCGGGAATACTGGAGTGGGTAGCCTATCCCTTCTCCAGGGGATCTTGTCAATCCAGGAGTCGAACAGGGATCTCCTGCGTTGCAGGCAGATTCTTTACCAGCTGAGCCACCAGAGAAGCCTGGAAGTGTGGCAGTGATGTCAGCTCTGTGGTTTGGAAAGGTATCTGGGTGGAGGATGGGTGCAGGCTGAGAAATGAGCTGATTGAGAAGCTGTTGAATTAAGAGGCTGTCAGGTGACTGATGGCAGTTTCAATTAAGGCCATAGTGGGAAGACTAAAGTTTTAAAGAGGGAGCAACGCAATTAAATAGTGGTCTGTGATGAGGATACAGTGTGAATTAGACAGAGTCCTGCTCTGAACCAACACTCAAGCTTCAGAAGTGGAGGAATTTATGGTCTAATAGGATATCTTGACAGTTGGCAGGTCACTGTAATGGCTTAAAATAATAGGACCCAATTATATTGTCTCACAATTAATTTGGCAGTTCATTTATTTGTGTGTTTGTGTCCTGCTGTAATCCAGAAAGGATTTGAGATGACTGATTAGATGTGGGTGAATGTTTGGCTTGAAATAATTGTATTATTTTAAGATGGAGTTCACAAGTGTCAAATTTTATTACTTTACCCAACTAAACATAACTGTCCACAAAGGTTAAGTAGCTCATTTTCCTAGTATTATAGTATTTATTAGCCAGTTGAAGTGGCTTTAATTTTGCTTTTTATGTGTGTTGATGCATTTAACAAAGGATTAGGGAAATTTTTATGTACTGTGAAAGTAATATATGTCTTAGTCAAATATTGGTGTGGTTTCTGTCTTATGGTAGACATTCATCATCTGAGAGTTGGTATTCTTGGAAGAGATGGGACTGTGCACATCAGAAGAGGAATATCAGAGTTGACTGATGGATGTTAAAGAGGCATTGTTATTCTGGTTATAGTGGAGTAAATGTGTGCAATTAAGAGTTAATAAAAAAACAAAAACTATGTCCAGAGCTTTGATTGGTAAAGTCCCAAGTTAAACAAGTTTTATTAGAATTGCAAAACGTTATTATGATGGCTTAAAGTACTTTTTAAGTGAGATATAACTCACATATCATCAAATTTACCCTTTTTTAAAGTGTGTAATTTGGCAGCTTTTATTGTAGTATATTCACAAGGTTCTGCAAACATCACTGTTATCTAGCTCCAGAACATTTTTATTAGCCCCAAGGAAGCCCTATTCCCATTAGCTGTCACCTCCCACTTCTGTCCTAGCCCTTGGCAACCACTTCTCTCTGTCTCTATGGATTTGTCTGTCTTGGATATTTCATATGAACAGAATCATACAATGCACCGCCTTTTGTGTCTGCCTTCTTTCACTTAGTGTAATGTTTTCAAGGTTCATCAACATTGTAGCATCTGTCAGTACTTCATATCTCTTTATGCCTGAATAATATTCTATTGTATGGACATATCATATTTGCTTCTTAATTAGTTGATGGGAATTTGGCTTGTTCTACTTTCTGGCTGTTGCTTTGAGCATTCATGTCCAAGATTCTATTTATTTGATATAATAAAAAATATTTTTAAGGAAGCAGACTCTAACAAAATTTATAAATAGTCATTGGTTCTAGGAATTATTCTCAGAGGGCCAAGTGATGTGGGTATAAGAAAAATTAGTATTTCATTAGCCTATTTAGTTTTATTCTTTGGGTTTGAAGAAAATTTAGTATACTCAGTATATATTTTTTTTCTTTTTTAGGCAAGATTACAGAGAGGTCACTTATTACTCAAACAAGGAAAACTTGATGAAGCAGAAGATGATTTTAAAAAAGTGGTAAGTTCAGTTTTTATGTGGCTTTGCTAAGATTTATTTTGAGTGAACATACTGAACTTATTTTTTTTATATATTAAGACATTTTAATAGTTTTATACCTGAGAGGGAAAATTGTTTGGTTTGTTTATGTAAGAATCATAGTTCCTAAATTAATATTTAGTGGCTGACATCAAAGAATCACTTTAACAGATGGAAGGTAAAGTGTATGGAACAGATAAATAATCCTCACTCAGTTTATACAGCTCATGTTCTGCTTTGTCCTCCATGAGATCTAGAGATGTCAGCTGAGCTATTCTGAAAGTTGCCTGAGTGACCCAGGAAACCCTTTATCTGATTTGAAAGGGATAGTGAAACAGATTTGCAACAGGAAATTTTGTAACCAGCCACTTAGCTACTTTACAAAATGTAAATCATTTTGGATTTGTTGAGGAGATGTTACAGGTTACATGGAATTGAAGGGATTATACCCTGAAAAAGGATTTGAAGAGACACAGCTAGCTGGTGTCTTTATACCTTCAGGGGGCTTGTTTTAAGACCCACTTGTTTTGTTCCACATAGATTTGATTCTGGAGTGTTCATATATACACATATGTGTGTGTGTGTGTATGTCTTTCATTGTTCATTATTTGCATTTTTATAGTTTATCCAAATGCTTAATTACTATGATGATAACCACTATGAAAATAAAAGTAAAACTTCCGTTTGCCTAACCTTTGTCACAATACTCAGTCACATGCAGACAAATCCAGAACACATTAGATATTAATTGTATTGAATCAGAAGCTGACACTCTTGGTCTTAATAAAATTCAATGTCGTTTTCAGCATTTTGCCATCATTTATCTTTTGTGCTGTATTGACTCCTCAATCCAAAACCCTGTGGTACACTGTTCAGCATCGCACACCGATGAGGTCTGCCTGGAGGGCACCTGACACATTGCCATTTTGCCCCCGTCTTTCACTGAAACACGTTAGCTGATCGGCAGCTCTGTCCAGAAGGCCCTGTGCCTTCAGAGGAGGCTCCAGGCCTGCAAGGTAGTCAGCATGCCCGTGGGACAGATGCTCCGCGTCAGACAGTCTTTAGCAAACGGGAGGTTTCTCAGACTGTGAGCTTCATAGATCAGGTGCCATAAAAGAAGGCATCTCCTGACCTGAAGAGAGAGATGTGACAGGGAGGGAGGAAGCAAGTGCCCAGGCCTCAGTGGGCACTGGGGCAGGAGACGGTGTGTCCAGTCTTCTGAGGAACCTGGACCAAAACACAGAGGCTCCGCACTGCCCACTGCTGGCTGAACACTTGATCCTCGAGGCCTGCACTTAAGCCATGTTTGTATGCTCTTCTGCTTAAAATAAACAAACAAAAAAATTCAGTGTCATTTTATGTTTATCTAATATTCCCTGCTGCTTGGGAACTTGTTAGAGAGGAGCTTGAAGGACAGGTGGCAGGGAGTCAGTTCAGTTCACTTCAGTCGCTCAGTCGTGTCCAACTCTTTGCGACCCCATGAATCACAGCACACCAGGCCTCCCTGTCCATCACCAACTCCCAGAGTTCACCCAGACTCACGTCCATCGAGTCAGCGATGCCATCCAGCCATCTCATCCTCTGTCGTTCCCTTCTCCTCCTGCCCCCAATCCCTCCCAGCATCAGAGTCTTTTTCAATGAGTCAACTCTTCGCATGAGGTGGCCAAAGTACTGGAATTTCAGCTTCAGCATCATTCTTTCCAAAGAAATCCCAGGGCTGATCTCCTTCAGAATGGACTGGTTGGATCTCCTTGCAGTCCAAAGGACTCTCAAGGGTCTTCTCCAACACCACAGTTCAAAAGCATCAATTCTTCAGCGCTCAGCCTTCTTCACAGTCCAACTCTCACATCCATACATGACCACAGGAAAAACCATAGCCTTGATGGTTTTTCTAGACGGACCTTTGTTGGCAAAGTAATGTCTCTGCTTTTGAATATGCTATCTAGGTTGGACATAACTTTCTTTCCAAGGAGTAAGCGTCTTTTAATTTCATGGATGCAGTCACCATCTGCAGTGATTTTGGAGCCCCAGAACATAAAGTCTGACACTGTTTCCACTGTTTCCTCATCTATTTCCCATGAAGTGATGGTACCGGATGTCTGAAAGATGATGCTGTGAAAGGGAGTCAGTAGTACTGGAGAAACTTTACCTGGCCCAGTCCTCTAGACACACAGCAAGTGTTGTGTAAAGATTTGTTAAATGGATGAGTGATAAAACATAATAATTAGTTTCCTTCTTTTTAATAAGTGCTTAAACTTAGAGTTCTTTTTCCAGTTACAAAGATTGGAGTAGCCTTTTAGAAATAACACACTTTAGAATAAAGCTTTAGCACAAATTAGTCCTTTTCGGGCATTGGATGTATCCTTTCAGCAGTGTGGATGTATCTTGAGTTAATGTCTTTTCTGTCATCAATATTAAAACCTCTCAGGAATGAGAAGGGGACTTTCATGAAACTTCACACTTGTAATTTTTCTCTGACAGTCACACTTCTGCTAATGTGTTCTTAAAACTGCCCTTGCTGCTGTTGTCACAGGGTTCTTCCATGAGAATGTATACCTGTATTGAATGATCTTTCCTTTTTAATTGAAATCTTTATTGAGAGAATTATAGATTCCCATGCAGTTGTAGTCAATAGTACAGAGAGATCCTGTGTACCCTTTATTCAGTAAGCAGTTTTCGCCAATGTTAATATCTTAGGAAACTATTGTATGATATTGTAACCAGGATATTGATGTTGACACAGTCTACCAGTATCTTGACTGTGTTAATGGATACAGGGAAGTGTATAGAATTAAATACACAGAGATAAATGAGTATTCATTTCTTAGATTTTTGTGCATTGATTTTGTATCCTGCAACTTTACCAAATTCATTAATCAGCACCAGTAGTTTTCTGGTGGCCTCTTTAGGATTTTCTGTATGTAGTACCTTATTTTCCAATTTAGATTCCTTTTATTTCTTTTTCTTCTCTGATTGCTGTGGCTAGGACTTCCAAAACTATGTTGAATAAAAGTGGTTAGAGTGGGCATCCTTGTCTTGCCCCAAATCTTACAGAAAATGCTTTCAACTTTTCACTGTTGAGTGTGATGTTAGCTGTGGATTTGTCAGATATGGCCTTTATTATGCTGAGTTATATTCCCTCTATGCCTACTGCCGGGGTCTAGCCCCGGCTGATCCAGGGTATTCGAAGGAGAGATGGCATCGGCGATTTATTTAAATATTAATTAGAGTAATAGCATGAGGATAGCTCAGTAGGAAAATTCAGTGAAGAAAAGAGGCTGAGTAGCTTGGTTTATGCGGAAAATCAATATAACCTGTGACACCAGATTAGCTCTGACCACGGAGGCCGCAGACGCCCTCTCGAATAGTGGAAGGTGCCCCACCTTAGACACCTTCTCGAGTGGGTCTTAGAAGCCCAGGCAAATAAATGGTTGCAGAGGACCTCCGTGCTCCAAATGGAGACTCAGCCGGAATGTGAAAAGAAAGAATGACATGGGGAGACCAAGCTTTGGTGAGCAAGGCCCGTAGCTTTATTTTTTTATTTATTTTTAAAAATTTTATTTTATTTTTAAACTTTACAACATTGTATTAGTTTTGCCAAATATCGAAATGAATTTGCCACAGGTATACATGTGTTCCCCATCCTGACCCCTCCTCCGTCCTCCCTCCCCATACCCTCCCTCTGGATCGTCCCAGTGCACCAGCCCCAAGCATCCAGTATTGTGCATCGAACCTGGACTGGCGACTCGTTTCATACATGATATTATACATGCTTCAATGCCATTCTCCCAAATCTTCCCACCCTCTCCCTCTCCCACAGAATCCATAAGACTGTTCTATACATCAGTGTCTCTTTTGCTGTCTCGTACACAGGTTTATTGTTACCATCTTTCTAAATTCCATATATATGCGTTAGTATACTGTATTGGTGTTTTTCTTTCTGGCTTACTTCACTCTGTATAATAGGCTCCAGTTTCATCCACCTCATTAGAACTGATTCAAATGTATTCTTTTTAATGGCTGAGTAATACTCCATTGTGTATATTTCTTATCCATTCATCTGCTGATGGACATCTAGGTTGCTTCCATGTCCTGGCTATTATGAACAGTGCTGCGATGAACATTGGGGTACACGTGTCTCTTTCCCTTCTGGTTTCCTCAGTGTGTATGCCCAGCAGTGGGATTGCTGGATCATAAGGTAGTTTTATTTCCAGTTTTTTAAGGAATCTCCACACTGTTCTCCATAGTGGCTGTACTAGTTTGCATTCCCACCAACAGTGTAAGAGGGTTCCCTTTTCTCCACACCCTCTCCAGCATTTATTGCTTGTAGACTTTTGGATCGCAGCCATTCTGACTGGTGTGAAATGGTACCTCATAGTGGTTTTGATTTGCATTTCTCTGATAATGAGTGGTGTTGAGCATCTTTTCATGTGTTTGTGAGCCATCTGTATGTCTTCTTTGGAGAAATGTCTGTTTAGTTCTTTGGCCCATTTTTTGATTGGGTCATTTATTTTTCTGGAGTTGAGCTGCAGGAGTTGCTTGTATATTTTTGAGATTAATTGTTTGTCAGTTGCTTCATTTGCTATTATTTTCTTCCATTCTGAAGGCTGCCTTTTCACCTTGCTAATAGTTTCCTTTGTTGTGCAGAGGCTTTTAAGTTTAATTAGGTCCCATTTGTTTATTTTTGCTTTTATTTCCAATATTCTGGGAGGTGGGTCATAGAGGATCCTGCTGTGATGTATGTCGGAGAGTGTTTTGCTTATGTTCTCCTCTAGGAGTTTTATAGTTTCTGGTCTTACATTTAGATCTTTAATCCATTTTTAGTTTATTTTTGTGTATGGTGTTAGAAAGTGTTCTAGTTTCATTCTTTTACAAGTGGTTGACCGGTTTTCTCAGCACCACTTGTTAAAGAGATTGTCTTTGATCCATTGTATATTCTTGCCTCCTTTGTCAAAGATAAGGTGTCCATATGTATGTGGATTTATCTCTGGGCTTTCTATTTTGTTCCATTGATCTATATTTCTGTCTTTGTGCCAGTACTATACTGTCTTGATAACTGTGGCTTTGTAGTAGAGCCTGAAGTCAGGCAGGTTGATTCCTCCAGTTCCATTCTTCTTTCTCAAGATAGCTTTGGCTATTCGAGGTTTTTTGTATTTCCATACAAATTGTGAAATTATTTGTTCTAGCTCTGTGAAGAATACCGTTGGTAGCTTGGATAGGGATTGCATTGAATCTATAAATTGCTTTGGGTAGTATACTCATTTTCACTATATTGATTCTTCCGATCCATGAACATGGTGTATTTCTCCATCTATTAGTGTCCTCTTTGATTTCTTTCACCAGTGTTTTATAGTTTTCTATATATAGGTCTTTAGTTTCTTTAGGTACATATATTCCTAAGAATATATTTTATTCTTTCCATTGCAGTGATGAATGGAATTATTTCCTTAATTTCTCTTTCTGTTTTCTCATTATTAGTGTATAGGAATGCAAGGGGTTTCTGTGTGTTGATTTTATATCCTGCAACTTTACTATAGTCATTGATTAATTCTAGAAATTTTCTGGTGGAGTCTTTAGGGTTTTCTATGTAGAGGATCATGTCATCTGCAAATAGTGAGAGTTTTACTTCTTCTTTTCCAATTTGGATTCCTTTTATTTCTTTTTCTGCTCTGATTGCTGTGGCCAAAACTTCCAAAACTACATTGAATAGTAATGGTGAAAGTGGGCACCCTTGTCTTGTTCCTGACTTTAGAGGAAATGCTTTCAGTTTTTCACCATTGAGGATAATGTTTGCTGTGGGTTTGTCATATATAGCTTTTATTATGTTGAGGTATGTTTCTTCTATTCCTGCTTTCTGGAGAGTTTTTATCATAAATGGATGTTGAATTTTGTCAAAGGCTTTCTCTGCATCTATTGAGATGATCATATGGTTTTTATTTTTCAATTTGTTAATGTGGTGTATTACATTGATTGATTTGTGGATATTGAAGAATCCTTGCATCCCTGGGATAAAGCCCACTTGGTCATGGTGTATGATCTTTTTAATGTGTTGTTGGATTCTGATTGCTAGAATTTTGTTGAGGATTTTTGCATCTATTTTCATCAGTGATATTGGCCTGTAGTTTTCTTTTTTTGTGGGATCATTGTCAGGTTTTGGTATTAGGGTGATGGTGGCCTCATAGAATGAGTTTGGAAGTTTACCTTCCTCTGCAAATTTCTGGAAGAGTTTGAGCAGGATAGGTGTTAGCTCTTCTCTAAATTTTTAGTAGAATTCAGCTGTGAAGCCGTCTGGACCTGGGCTTTTATTTGCTGGAAGATTTTTGATTATAGTTTCAATTTCTGTGCTTGTGATGGGTCTGTTAAGATTTTCTATTTCTTCCTGGTCCAGTTTTGGAAAGTTGTACTTTTCTAAGAATTTGTCCATTTCTTCCACGTTGTCCGTTTTATTGGCATATAATTGCTGATAGTAGTCTCTTATGATCCTTTGTATTTCTTTGTTGTCTGTTGTGATCTCTCCAGTTTCATTTCTTAATTTTGTTGATTTGATTTTTCTCCCTTTGTTTCTTGATGAGTCTGGCTAATGGTTTGTCAATTTTATTTATCCTTTCAAAGAACCAGCTTTTGGCTTTGTTGATTTTTGCTATGGTCTCTTTTGTTTCTTTTGCATTTATTTCTGCCCTAATTTTTAAGATTTCTTTCCTTTTACTAACCCTGGGGTTCTTCATTTCTTCCTTTTCTAGTTGCTTTAGGTGTAGGGTTAGGTTATTTATTTGACTTTTTTCTTGTTTCTTGAGGTATGCCTGTATTGCTATGAACTTTCCCCTTAGGACTGCTTTTACAGTGTCCCACAGGTTTTGGGTTGTTGTGTTTTCATTTTCATTCGTTTCTATGCAAATTTTGATTTCTTTTTTGATTTCATCTGTGATTTGTTGGTTATTCAGCAGCGTGTTGTTCAGCCTCCAGATGTTGGAATTTTTAATAGGTTTTCTCCTGTAATTGAGATCTAATCTTACTGCATTGTGGTCAGAAAAGATGCCTGGAATGATTTCAATTTTTTTGAGTTTACCAAGGCTAGATTTATGGCCCAGGATGTGATCTATCCTGGAGAAGGTTCCATGTGCGTCTGAGAAAAAGGTGAAATTCATTGTTTTGGGATGAAATATCCTATAGATATCAATTAGGTCTAACTGGTCTATTGTATCGTTTAAAGTTTGTGTTTCCTTGTTAATTTTCTGTTTAGTTGATCTATCCATAGGTATGAGTGGGATATTAAAGTCTCCCACTATTATTGTGTTATTGTTAATTTCTCCTTTCATACTTGTTAGCATTTGTCTTACATATTGCGGTGCTCCTGTGTTGGGTGCATATATATTTATAATTGTTATATCTTCTTCTTGGATTGATCCTTTGATCATTATGTAGTGACCATCTTTGTCTCTTTTCACAGCCTTTGTTTTAAAGTCTATTTTATCTGATATGAGTATTGCTACTCCTGCTTTCTTTTGGTCCCTATTTGCATGGAAAATCTTTTTCCAGCCCTTCACTTTCCGTAGCTTTATTTTCAACCAGGGCTTTTATACCCGAAGTTACACATAGAGGATAATAGGAGATGTGAAATCATGCAAAGTCAGCAGTCTTTGATCCTTATCGAAACCAGGGTTTCTTTCCTGCAAATTTATCGTATACAAATGGTTTAGGTGATTTACATCATCTTCTGGCCAGAAGGCCTATTAACATTTTATGACTCTTGACAAAGATTTGTCAACCGTAAGACTTATTTTCTCTAAGAGTAATTATTTTAAGGTTTGGCGCCATCCTCCGAAGGTGTTAGATAAAGTTGCATTCCTATAGGGCAGAGGTGCAGTGGGTTTACAACAAAGGAAAAAATTTATTACCTTAAGGGTCTAAAGTTGCTAACACCAAGGCCACTACTTATTTTTTCTTCATACCAACTATATTAATTAATACACATTCAAGGATACAATACAGGGGATGTGGAAACTTGGCAGCAAGCATTGGCTCATCAATGAAATCTTTTAGTAGTTTTATTCTGACAGTTTCTAACTCTCTGAGAGGCTGTAAGCTATTTGAATATCTTAAGCTTCCCGTGCCTCTCGAGGCTGGGAGACTGTATGCATAGCTGTAGGAGTCCGGGTAAACTTGTCAGGCGAGTTAGAGAGCTATCTGAGGGGTTTGGATTTAAACACTCCTAATGTCCAGGAACTTTATTAATTGGAGCTGTAAGTTAACTCTTTGTCAGAGACAGCGAGATGGTGGTAGGGGACAAGCCCCAGTAAAGTCAGAGGTGAGAGCACAAAGCAATAAAGTAGGCAGACTCTGGTTTTTGTGGGGTAGATGCTCGAGAATATCCAGGGGGACTCCTGAGGCTCGATCCCGCCTTTGCCTATGCCGAGCCTCCTTCCTCATGACCTTTGCCATGAGTGGAGTGCCTCTCTCTCGCTGGCTCCTGGCAGCCTACTTTATGAAGAGTTTTTTTTGGTAATTATTAATAAATGTTGAGTTTTAGCAAAAGCCTTTTTTTGCATCTATTGAGATGATCATATGGCTTTTATTCTTTGTCAGTGTGGTATATCACATTGATTTGCAGATGTTGAAAAGCCCTTGTATTCCTTGAATAAATCCCACTTAATCATGGTGTATGATCCTTTTAATGTGTTGTTGGAGACAGTCTGCTAGTATTTTGTTGAGGATTTTTGCATGTGTTCATTATTATTTTTTTCTCTGTAAGATAGTGACCATGGTAAATAAGAAATAAAGTATTGTAAAATAGGTAAAGGTTTGCCTGAAATGTAAAACACCAAAGAAGAGAAGGGATATCAAGAGACATGACAAAAGGAGGGAGGGAAATGCCAGCAGGGTTAACATGAGAGGGTAGTTGAGAAGAGTCAGCACCCTTGGGAAAAGAGTTGAAACTCTCCCGAGTTATAAGTTTCAATCTTTAGTTTGTTCCTCAAACTTCTTTCTTAAACCTCTTTGGAGGAATCCTGTCTCTCTCATCCCCGGCCCCTGGCCCTGATGAGGCCCCGATGCCCTGAGCCCTCCTCTTCTCCTGTCCCCACTGTCTGACCATGGAGTGAGGCCAAGTCCTCCACCCTCCCCCTGCCCCTCCCTCACCTGCCTCCATGGAGGATTGTGTGGAGGAGGACAGACTCTACCCTTTGGGAGAGAAGAGATGCAAATCCCATCCAGAAGCGGCAGTTACCAATAAGCATCTACCTTTACCCAGAGTAAAGTGACGGTACACACACGTTTAATACCTGCTCCAGCGTGGTTCATCGGAAGGATTCGGCTACCCCGAGGATGGTAAAACAAAGACAAGCATGCCATGGCCCAGAGCAGAGCAGCTTCCTTCAACTTGGACAGTTTAGTCATGCAGGGAAAACCCACCCCAGAGTGAGCTGAGGTTACCAGTTTGTAGTTAGCTATGAATATTTGGAGTCCTAGCCATTCCTTCAAAAACCAAAGATTAAAACAACAGAAAAAATATCTGAAGTATCCTCTAAGAAACAAAATGGAGAAATGCAGACCCTTTACCAAAAATTAATGTTCTTAAGGTTTCTAATCTGCAGTATTCTCTCCTACCAGTTAGCTAGTGGAGGTGTTTTTTAAACATGAGTCCACTAAAAGGGGAAATGGTGTGATTGGAGAATTGAAGGAGAGACATTTCTAGAAATAACCTACTGGCATTTGCACCTCACCCAAAATGGGAGAGAGCCCATTAACTACAATTTCCATCTTAGTAGAAACACTAGATTTCAGGAGTTAAATATAACTGTAATCTCAAAAAATTTTATAAAAAATGAGTAGTTTCTTAATGTAGACACTTTTTTTTCCTGAGCCATTAGGCTTAAGATTTTTCCATCTGGAGGAAGAAACTGTTAAGAGTGACTGCTAGAGGCCCGGCTGGGGGCGGGAATGAGCTGTAAGCAGACACAGGGATCTTACTGAGGTGGCAGAAACGGTCTAAAACTGTGGCAATGGTTGCATGCTTCATAAGTTTGTTAAAAATCATAAAATTGCACATTCAAAATGAGTGAACTTTATGGCAAATAAATTATACCTTGGTGAAGTTGTCTTAAAAAAAAGAGATACAAACCTCCTAAAACCACTTCATAGGCCTTTTAATAAGCTGTTACTCTCTTATTTTTCTCTGTAAAGTCTTTCTTATTGTGCCTCAACCCCTCTGGCATCAGATTTTTTCTTATACCTCTAAAACACTGCCCTTCCCTTCAGTTTCCCTCTGCCTTTCAGTATTGTGGTACAGTTATTTTATACTTAAAAAATAAATCCTTAAGAAACGTAACTAGAAAGCAAAACACATGGAGCTCGAGTGTTTCTGCAGAGCCGTACGTCAGAGCGTGAGCGCGGTGCGTCCCCTCGTCTCTCCCTTTTCACAGTCCTAAATCCATGTGCTTCCTGGAAAGTTGTGGTGCCCCAGTCTTCTGACTCCGGTTCCACTGCCCGCTCTCGTCATCACGTGGGTGGGAATAAAGATGCCTTGGCTGCTGCCTCCCACAGTGATCAGCACCCGGGGCTAGTCGTGGGGGAAGCTGGCTGTGCCCGTGTTTCCCTACTGATCCCCCAATAAACTCGAATGTTCGGAAAGTTCAGATAATTGTGTATGATTGTTAGTCTCAAAAAAAAAAAAGCCCTGTTTAGTTTAACTTCTTCTTATTGTTACAGCTCAAGTCAAATCCAAGTGAAAATGAAGAGAAGGAGGCCCAGTCCCAGCTTGTCAAATCTGATGAAATGCAGCGTCTGCGCTCACAAGCACTGGATGCCTTTGAGAGCTCAGATTTTACTGCTGCTATAACCTTCCTTGATAAGATTTTAGAGGTAAGTTGTTTTGCTCTTGCAGCCGACAAGCCTGACAGTTACTGCATTTTCCTGTGAGGTATGTTTATATGCTTTGACATGTTATATACCACAAAAATCCTAGGTAGCATAAAATCAGATCAACTCTGGGGTTTTCCACTCTTAATTGAAAGATGACGTTTATACAGAACAGAAGTTGGGCCTGAAATTTTCAGTGAAAATACTGAAGGTGTGATGGAGTGGGACTTGGTATTTTTATACATCGCTTGCTTTGCTGTGTTTGTTTGCTATTGCATTTTTTGTGGGGTGGGGCAAGAAAACTCTAGAGGTTAGATAATGGGATAAAAGATAAAAGTTGGTTGCAGAAAAAGGAGAAATGATGTTTGGGAGGAAAGATGAATGTTTAGAGTAAGAAGTTTTTAGCGAAGAAAGCAGTTGAAGAGTTGATAGGATTCAGAGGGTTCTAGATACAGAAATCTACATCTGCCTCAGCAAGGACTTAATGACAGAGGAGGGTGTGAGGGTATCAGAAGGAAGTCTAATAACATATTCAAATGGAAGCAATCATAACTCATATTTATCATTTTCACAATGCTTTGTACAGTCTCATTTTATCTTGGTGATAAACTCGTTATGTGTGTAGAATGGCCACTTTCTGATAGTTTTATAGAGGAAATCATGTGAAGTGCAATTTCCAGTGGAAATTCCAGTGAAATTCACAGTTTACTAGATTATTTTGTTAATGCTTTATTAAGAAAACATAAAGTTATGATTTTTACCTTCTAGTAATTATCCGTCTTGATCTGGCTCATTGTCCATGGTGTTTAATTTATGTACAATGTCGATTTTGACATCTTCATGTGAAAAGTTGACGTGACTTTAAAACAGCTCTACGAAATATGTAAAGACACTTACACGGGTCTTATTGGTGGTGAGCTTTTGGATGTGTATTTGGAAGAATAATGGTGGTTAACTAAACATTGTCAACTTTCTGATAAAATGGAAATTGAGATACTTCAGCCTTCTCACATTTTTTTCTATTTTTGTGATATGAGGATTTAATTTCAAGGAGGTAACATTTTATAAGAGTTCATTTAATTTAGTTACTAGTAGAATAAAAATTGTGACTTAGAACCTAGATTATATTTTTTTGAGACTAGAAATTAGAATTGTTGATTAAGTATAAAAATCCAATTAGATAATATTCTCTTCAAAATAAAAAATGCTTCACTGGAAACCACTTTCTAATAATAAATGCCCTGTTTTCTTATTGTCAGTGTTTTAGAATTATATAATTGAAAGGGGTTTGCAAAAAGGGCCTTGTTAGTGTGTGTATATATATACACATGCACACTCCTTACCGCACTGGAATATATTTAAGACATGTTTCGGGACTTCCCGTGTGGTCCAGTGGCTAAGAATCCACTTGCCAGTGCAGGGGACATGGGTTCAATCCCTGGACTGGGAAGATTCCACACGCCCTGGGGCAACTAAGCAGTTGTGCCACAAACACTTAGTCTGAGCTCTGGAGTCCATGAGCTGCAGCTGCTGGAGCCTGCGCACCCTAAAGCCTGTGCTCCATGGCAAGAGAAGCCACTGCATGGAGGAGCCCCCTCACCACAGCTAGAGAGGAGCCTCTGCTCGCCGCAGCTAGAGAAAGCCTGCGTGCAGCAACGAAGACCAGTGCAGACACCCCCCCTCCCCAACAAAAAAAAGTCTTTGGAGAAATTACTTTATCACATCTCATTATTTTTGTCACATTTAAATTGTATCAGAATTTTTAACATTTCTTACAGTATAGAAGTCATCACAGTAATTGAGGATGTTCTTTGTTGATAAGATATGCGCGGGGCAGGGATGAATGTACGTAATTTACTGTCTCTTTAAGTCTAGTTCTTTTGTTTCTCAAGGTTTGTGTTTGGGATGCAGAACTTCGAGAACTTCGAGCTGAATGTTTTATAAAAGAAGGGGAACCTAGGAAAGCGATAAGTGACTTAAAAGCTTCATCAAAATTGAAAAACGATAATACTGAGGCATTTTATAAAATCAGCACACTCTACTATGAACTAGGAGACCATGAACTGTCTCTCAGGTTAGTTCTAGTAACATGCACATCTCAACGTCTTTTTAGTGTTTGCAGTAACGGAATACTCCCATTTTCTTTTTAATTTTAACTTTAATAAAATTAGGGTTGGGCTTTTTTCCTGTCTATAATTTTGTGTTATTTCTAAGTTATTTTGCTTTTACATAGTCATTTTCATGAAGTATAGTCTGTAAGGTAAATAGGAGGGCTATTACTTTGCAGAAGCAAAATAGAGTGTTTAATATATTATCTCTACTTGAGTCATTTTGAACTTGAATTAATTTATGTGTGTGCCTAATACAATGCCATATGTAAAAGTGTATGATAAATTAAGTCAGTGTTAACAGATAAAAAAATACCTTTTGTTGTAATTTCTGTATTTAGTATGGAAAACCGTTTATTAATTGTTTTGACATGGAGTATTTTCCTTCTTTAAATATGTGAACAGTGAAGTTCGTGAATGTCTTAAACTTGACCAGGATCATAAAAGGTGTTTTGCACACTATAAACAAGTAAAGAAACTGAATAAGCTGATTGAGTCAGCTGAAGAGCTCATCAAAGAAGGCAGGTAAGGCTGTGCTGTGTGGATGCCTCCACCTTCCCTCTGATGTCTGGTCATGGGCACAGAAGAACTGAACTTACTTTTTCACTCCTGGAGGGTGGAGGATCTTAGATGGCATTGGGGCTTAACAAAACTATCACACTCTTACACTTTTTGAACAGGGCAGAATACAGATGCTGGTAACTGCATAGTATTCTTTTCAGCAGATTTATTATATTTTGCCAACTATTTATTGAATTTCTCCTTTGTCAGGTACTGACCACATACCGGACAGGGAGGGAGGTTAGAAATGAACATGACTATAGTTTTTGGTCTAAGCTTATAGTTTAGTGTGGGAGACAGGCATATAAACTGAGTGTTAAAAGGTACTATATTAACATATCTAGAGTGATGGCGATGTATACAGAGTATGCGGACATTTTCTCTCAGTATAGGATTCAGGGTTAATAGTTCTTTTCTTACAACATCTGAAAAATATTGTATAATTTCTTTCTGGCTTCCGTGGGTCCTGATGAGAAATCCATTGTCCTTCTAATTGTGTTTTTTCCTCCTAAAGATAAGGTGTCATTTTCCTTGGACTGGTGTTAAGATTATTTCCTTATCTTTAGTTTTCAGAAGTTTAATTATGATATATCTCAGCATGGATTTCTTTATGTTTATACTGTTTGGAGTATCCTTAGCTTCTTGGATATGTATGTTTATGTCTCTTGTCAAACTTGGCAAGTTTCCAGCCATTATTTCTGGGAATCCCTTTTCAGCCCAGCCCTCTCTCTGTTTTCCGTCTAGGACTCTGACTGATGTAAATATTTAGTTCAGTTCAGTTCAGTTGCTCAGTCGTGTCCGACACTTTGCGACCCCATGAACCGCAGCACGCCAGGCCTCCCTGTCCATCACCACTCCCAGAGTTCACTCAAACCCATGTCCATTGAGTCGGGGATGCCATCCAACCATCTCATCCTCTGTTGTCCCCTTCTCCTCCTGCCCTCAATCTTTCCCAGCATCAGGGTCTTTTCAAATGAGTCAGCTCTTTGCATCAGGTGGCTAAAGTATTGGCGTTTCAGCTTCAACATCAGTCCTATCAATGAACACACAGGACTGATCTCCCTTAGGATGGACTGGTTGGATCTCTTTGCAGTCCAGGGGACTCTCAAGAGTCTTCTCCAACACCACAGTTCAAAAGCATCAATTCTTTTGAATTGATGGCACTCACCTTTCTTCACAGTCCAACTCTCATGTTCATACATGACCATAGGAAAAACCATAGCCTTGACTAGATGGATCTTTGTTGACAAAGTAATGTCTCTGCTTTTGAATATGCTATCTAGGTTGGTCAGAACTTTCCTTCCAAGGAGTAAGCGTCTTTTAATTTCATGGCTGCAGTCACCATGTGCAGTGATTTTGGAGCCCAGAAAAATAAAGTCAGCCACTGTTTCCATTGTTTCTCCATCTATCTGCCATGAAGTGATGGGACCAGATGCCCTGATCTTCGTTTTCTGAGTGTTGAGCTTTAAGCCAACTTTTTCACTCTCCTCTTTCACTTTCATCAAGAGGCTTTTTAGTTCTTCTTCACTTTCTGCCATAAGGGTAGTGTCATCTGCATATCTGAGGTTATTGATATTTCTCCCAGCAATCTTGATTCCAGCTTGTGCTTCCTCCAGCCCAGCATTTCTCATGATGTACTCTGCATATAAGTTAAATAAGCAGGGTGACAATATACAGCCTTGATGTACTCCTTTTCCTGTTTGGAACCAGTCTGTTCCATGTCCAGTTCTAACTGTTGTTTCTGACCTACATACAGGTTTCTCAAGAGGCAGGTCAAGTGGTCTGGTATTCCCATCTCTTGAAGAATTTTCCACAGCTTATTGTGATCCACACAGTCAAAGGCTTTGGCATAGTCAATAAAGCAGAAGTAGATGTTTTTCTGGAACTCTCTTGCTTTTTCAATGATCCAATGAAGAGCTGGACACGACTGAGCAACTTCCTTTTCACTTTCATGCATTGGAGAAGGAAATGGCAACCCACTCCAGTTTTCTTGCCTGGAGAATCCCAGGGATGGGGGAGCCTGGTGGGCTGCCGTCTATGGGGTCGCAGGGGGTCGGACATGACTGAGGTGATTCAGCAGCAGCAGCAGCAGCGAATGTTGGCAATTTCATCTCTGGTTTCTTTTCCTTTTCTAAACCCGCTTGAACTTCTGGAAGTTCATGGTTCACGTATTGCTGAAGCCTGGCTTGGAGACTTTAAGCATCACTTTAGTAGCATGTGAGATGAGTGCGATTGTGCGGTAGTTTGAGCATTCTTTGGCATTGCCTTTCTTTGGGATTGGAATGAAAAGTCACTTTTTCCAGTCCTGTGGCCACTGCTGAATTTCCCAAATTTGCTGGCATATTGAATGCAACACTTTCACAGCATCATCTTTGAGGATTTGAAATAGCTCAACTGGAATTCCATCACTTCCACTAGCTTTGTTCATAGTGATGCTTCCTAAGGCCCACTTGACTTCACATTCTAGGATGTCTGGCTCTAGGTCAGTGATCACACCATCGTTATTATCTGGGTTGTGAAGATCTTTTTTGTACAGTCTTCTGTGTATTCTTGCCACTGCTTCTTAATATCTTCTGCTTCTGTTAGGTCCGTACCATTTCTGTCCTTTATTGAGCCCATCTTTGCATGAAATATTCCCTTGGTATCTCTAGTTTTCTTGAAGTGATCTCTAGTCTTTCCTATTCTATTGTTTTCCTCCATTTCTTTGCATTGATCGCTGAGGAAGGCTTTCTTATGGCTTCTTGCTATTCTTTGGAACTCTGCATTCAAATGAGTATATCTTTCCTTTTCTCCTTTGCTTTTCACTTCCCTTCTTTTCACAGCTATTTGTAAGGCCTCCTCAGACAACCATTTTGCCTTTTTGCATTTCTTTTTCTTGGGGATGGTCTTGATTCCTGTTTCGTGTACAATGTCACGAACCTCTGTCCATAGTTCATCAGGCATTCTCTATCAGATCCAGTCCCTTAAATCTATTTCTCACTTCCATAAATATTAGATTTTTTTTTTTAGTTTTAGCCCCACAGTCCCTGCGGCTCTATTCATTTTTCTTTTCCGTTTTCTCTGTTGTTCAGATTTAGTTATTTCTGTTGTTTGAATTCACTGACCCTTTGTCAGTCCTCTGCATTCTGCTGTTAAGCACATGCAGTGAGCTCTTTATTTTGGTTTTTATACTTTTCAGTTCTAAAAATTCTATCTGGAATTTTTATATCTTCTATTTCTTTGCTGAGACTTTCCATTTCTTTGCCTGAGGCATTATATTTTTCCATTTGCTTTAAGCCTGCTTGTTAATTGCTGCTTTTTTTTGTGTGTGGCTACTTTAAAATCTTTGTCATAATTCTAACATCTCTGTCCTCTCGGTGTTGTTTGGAGATCCTGTTTCTTGGTATGATGATTAGTTTTCAATTGAAATCTGGATATTTTCATTTATAAGAGTCTGGTTTTTGATTCTTCTGTTTTGGGTGGCTTTTTCTGACATTGTCTCTGCAATGTGAGCATCGGGCTGGAGGGTGGCCACCACCTCGTTAACTGGAAGATGAAGGTAGACGTTTTGCACTCGGCCTTTGTTGCTGCTCGAGCTGTGGGATTCTCCTCCTACTGCTTGGTGTAGGTGAGAGTTTGGGGGACTCAGTTCTGATCAGGCGTAAAAGTTCTGGCTCCCAACTCGATGTTCTCCAACACCACCTTGGTTGGGATGTGGACACACCTCATTAGAGGCTCCCTGAAGTCTTTGCTCTCCAGTTGACCTGCTGATGTTGGTGGGGGTTGGGACCATAATTTTCTTACCTGAGTCTTCTCCTACTAAAACAGTATAATGTCCAGGGTGTTTACACGGGTGTCTAGCTCGAGGAGTTGGGGAAAATATCTCTACCCCACCTTCCCAGAGGTTTCTTTTTTTAAGTGAAGCACATTATTTTCTAACTGAACTTTCTTTTTGATGCAAAAATAGTTTATTATGATATCGTTCATATAAAGTTGATAGTATTTGTAATTGAACTTTTAATTTCTAATATTAGTTTCATGTGTAGTTTTAAGAGATAAAGTGAGGCCTCACACACTCTGTAGAGTTTCCCACCATCTTATAAATCTACAAAACAGCATCCCAACTAGGATTTTGACATTGATGGCTAGCTTTTGCTTTAAGTGTTATCTTTAAACCTGTATTTTAATAAAGCAGCATTTAAATGTGAAGATTGTAGCACTTTTGGAAAAATCTGCCACAGCACGATGTAGATAGATCTTATAGTTTGTTGTTACTGAGGAAAGTAACAATGCATAACATGACTAGTATTTTTCACCAGTTTAAAAAAATTCTGAAGTAGCTTTTATTGTTCTTAGAAAGCTAGTAAAGTTGGGGGTTTCTTCTGCAAGAAATTACCTTGTACTCAGTTATGAATATTGATATTTATTATATAAAATAACATGAAATGGGTTCTGTGATTTTATAAAACATGTAGTAACCAAGTGTGTAAAACCTGATCTCTGTTTTCCTCAACGTGCTTTGTGCTAGTCTGTCTTTAACAAAGTGTTTTCCTCAGCTTCAAAATCAGGAACCTTTCTCTATAAAGAATCCATCATTTGATTTGATCAGTTAGTACTCAGAAAGGGTGCTTTAATTTATGCATATACTTTTTCTGTGGTCACATGTTTCAGCTCTTACTTGCAGAGAGAACCTTCGTTGCTACTGTAGATTATAAGGTGGAAGGAGTCTTTGAGGGCTTATGCTCATTCAGGTCAGTTGATGAAGCAACATATAGTGATGAGCAGAGGGTCCTTTTCTTTAGCTCTGGAAATAGAATTCAGTTTACTCATCATGATTTGCTCATTTAATAGGTACACAGATGCAATCAGCAAATATGAATCTGTCATGAAAACAGAGCCAGGTGTTCATGAATATACAATTCGTTCAAAAGAAAGGATTTGCCACTGCTTTTCTAAGGTAAATTGCTGACTCATTTCCAGAATTGTAAAACTTGACATATGGAATAACCACCATAAGTTCTTTTCTCACGTTTACCTTTAGGATGAGAAGCCTGTTGAAGCTATTCGAGTATGTTCAGAAGTTTTACAGGTGGAACCTGACAACGTGAATGCTCTGAAAGACCGAGCAGAGGCCTATTTAATAGAAGAAATGTATGATGAAGGTAAATCTTTAAGGAATTTGATATGCAGTACCTCAAAGTTGATGTATGTGCAGTTACTCCGTTTAACATCCCTTTGTTTAGAACAAGTTTACCTGGAGATGTTGGCGACTTTAGAAAAATGGCAGAGAACCTAAATATCATTTTCTTAGTAAATCATTCTTTCTTGATGGAACATGAGAGGTATACCATGTAAGGAAAGAGTTCTGCTGTTGAATCCAGTACACTGGAATATAAAAATAAAAATTTTAGCTTGCTTTATTGTAGACAAGTTAGATGAATAACAAAATAGAAAACTCAAATTACAGATCTCATATCATCCAGAGGTAATCACTGCTCACTTTGGATTTATATCTTTCAGACTTTTATCTATGCATACATATGAGTGTGTATTTTATGCCTATATATGTATTCTTTGCATATACATGTTAGACATACAGCAGACATATATGTGACATATATGCCCAAATATAAAATGACCCTCTATGATCCCTAGAAAGTGTGAAAGTGTTAGTCACTCAGTTGCTCAGTTTTGTCCGAGTCTTTGTGCCTCCATGGACTGTAGCCGCCAGGCTCCTCTGTCCATGGAATTCTCCAGGTAAGAATACTGGAGTGGGTTGCCATTCCCTTCTCCAGGAGAGCTTCCCAATCCAGGGGTTGAACCCGGGTCTCCCGCATTGCAAGCTGTTAGTAAATGTCAGGACAGTTGCTTATCCAACTTTGTTCAAGTAGCAGAGAAAGTTGCCTGCTAGATGTTGTAAGCACCTTGAATAAAAGCAGTGCTCTATTTTTGGAGAATAAGTAAGGCCAATACAGTAGTCGTACAGAATCCTTTCATATATATTGTTTTGTGACCTTTTTCATGTGACATTATACTACGAACATCTAAATGAGATGATTTTAAAAGAAGTGAGCCTTATAGCCCTTAATGACAAGTTTTGGTTTCAAATCAAGTAAAGCATTTAAGATCGAAAACAGTAAGGGTATGTTTCTGGGGAAACTTGATTTGTGGTACTCTGGTTTTTCCCCCTAATAATTGCTGCATATTTATTTAATGAAATGTGCAGTTATTTTAAGCATAGTAAGAATGCATTATAGCAATGATAAAACTGTACTAAGAAAGAGATAACTGAACTTATAATTAAGAAAGATTCGTGGTACTCATTTTTAAGGCAAACTGGTCGTTTACTTTCTTCCTGCTTTCTTCAATTTAAAAAGAATCTTATAAGTGGTTTCCTGGGAGTGATGTATAGTCCTTGAGGTCTGATTGAGGCTTGAAATGTATGTGAGCAAAATTTTCAGATTCAGAAGAATGTGTCATTAAGGCAAGTGATTTACACAGATGCCTTTAGCCTGCTTGCTGTTTTCACTCTTGGGCTCCCAGAAGGCTGTATTCTAGGAATTTTCATTCCAGTTAGTTACTGGAATGCTTCATCAACGTGTGCTTTTCTTCTCTGTATGTAAACCCTGAGCTCTAAATGTGAAATTAGTGAAGCTGCACAAGCTTTTAAGCTTAGCTGTTAAGATAAATAAAAGGTTCAATTTTGTAGGCTGCTACATATAAGTTGAAACATGCCTTTGTATCTCGAATGTTAAACCCACTTATTTTTTAGAGAAATTTGAAGCTCAATTCCTGAAGAAAAAGATGTTTGATAATAATTTAATAGATCTATCTTTGAAGTCTTTTTTCCTTATATGAAGGCTTTCTATATTTTGTTTGCTGGTTTTGGATGTGAAGTGATAACTAGTGGTTTTAACTTACCTTTTCCTAATGATTAGTGATTGATGTTGAGCACCTTTTCATATGCTTATTGGCCAGTTTTATGCCTTTGGAGTGTACCATTTATTTTTGCAGTGTTACTTCCATCAAGTAACTTAGCCCGTAATATCTTACTTTCCTTATATGTACAGTAAGAATGTGAACAGTACATATTGCATAGGACTCTTGTGACAGAGAAAGAACATGAGAGGGTAGGTGAGGAGTCAGCAGACTTGAGCAGAGAGTAAAAAACTTCATTTCACTTAACCCTCTTTGAAACTCTCCTGAGTTACAAGAGAAAGAAGATGGTGCTCAGAAAGTGATGCTTAATGCAGTGCTTCTAGTAAATGGTTTCCACTGTACTTATTTTTAGAGTAGTTGTTGGTAACTTGCATTGACTTTGCTATATAAATGGTACTTAATGGGATAGCTTGCTTCTAGCTCTGACCTGTGGTGGTTTAGTTGCTCAGCTGTGGCCTACTCTTTGTGACCCCATGAACTGTAGCCCACCAGGCTCCTCTGTCCATGGGATTTCCTAGGCAAGAATACTAGAGTGGGTTGCCATTTCCTTCTCCAGGGGATCTTCCTCCCAGGGAGTGACACTGCATCTCTTGAGTCTCCTTCTTGCCAGGCAGACTGTTTACAACTGCCTAGGTGTGACCTGTGATTGCTGTGCTAACTCCATCTGACATGGCTATTACTTTAGTGTTACTAATAATATCTATAATTCTGAGAACAGGAGCCAGGTAACACTTTTTCTGGGTGAAGGGCCAACCTGACAAAATTGTGGAAAAGATATATTTTATTTTTGACATCCTATGATGTCCTGTAGCCAGATTCCTATGCTTTCTCGCCTATTCTTGAACTCTACCTAGTGACGCTAAGTCTGCTCTATTCTGTGAAAGTATTCTGTGTTAAAAGATCATACCTTCATTTTCTTAGAGTGGTATAAAGTTGGTGTTTCTTCTTTAAGTTTAGAATTCACCAGTGAAACCATCTTAGGTTCCAGAGTTTTCTTAGTATGAACATTTTTGATGATGAATTCAGTTTATCAGTATAGGGTTTCTCGTATTTTCTATTTTCTCATTTTAGTTTTTGTAAGTTGTGTGCATCAGTGAATTCGTCCGTTTCACCTACATTGCTCCTTTTGGTTATATCACATTTTTAATGCTTTCTTACTTTTCTTTTAATGTCTATAAGGTCTGAAGTGATAATTTGTTCATTTCTAATAGTGACAATTTGTTTTTTTTCCCCTCTTGATCAGTGTAGTTTGGTCAAATTTGTTGGTCTTCTGAAGGAACCGACTTATGGATTGGTTAATGTTTTATATGACTTTTCTTTGTATTTCATTGATTTCTTTCTTTCCTTTGACTTCCTTTGGACTTATTTTTTGCTTTTCCTGCTTCTTAAGTTTAAACTGTCATTGATTTTAGGCCTCTTTTCTTTTTAAATATAAGTATTTAAAACTGCACTTCTCACATTTATTTTCATTGTCATTTGATTTGAAATATATTCTAACTTTCCTTCTAACTACTTCTTTGATGCATGTATTATTTAGATATTTTGTCTAATTTTAAAATATTTCAGTTTCCTAAGCACCTTTTTACGTCAGTCAGTTCAGTTGCTCAGTCGTGTCTGATTCTTTCTGACCCCAAGCCTGCAAAATACCAGGCTTCCCTGCCCATTACCAACTCCCGAAGCTTGCTCAGATTCATGTCCCATCAAGTCGGTGATGCCATCCAACCATCTCATCCTCTGTCATCCCCTTCTCTTCCTGCCTCCAATCTTTCCCAGCATCAGAGTCTTTCCAGTGAATCAGTTCTGCACATTAGGTGGCCAAAGTATTGGAGCTTCAGCTTCAGTATATCAGTCCTTCCAATGAATATTCAGTACTGATTTCCTTTAGGATGGACTGGTTGGATCTCCTTGCAGTCCAAGGGACTCTCAAGAGTCTTCTCCAACACCACAGTTCAAAGGCATCAATTCTTCAGCACTCAGCTTTCTTTATAGTCCAACTCTCACATCCATACATGGCTACTGGAAAAACCATAGCTTTGACTAGATGGACCTTTGTCAGCAAAGTAATGTCTCTGCTTTTTAATATGCTGTCTAGGTTGGTCATACCTTTTCTTCCAAGGAACAAGTATCTTTTAATTTCATGGCTGCAGTCACCATTTTCAGTGATTTTGGAGCCCAAGAAGATAAAGTCTATCACTGTTTCCACTGTTTCCCCATCTATTTGCCATGAAGTGATGGGACCAGATGCCATGATCTTAGTTTTCTTAATGTTGAGCTTTAAGCCAACTTTTTCATTCTCCCCTTTCACTTTCATCAAGAGGCTCTTTAGTTCCTCTTCACTTCCTGCCATAAGGGTGGTGTCATCTGTGTATCTGAGGTTATTGATATTTCTTCTGACAATCTTGATTCCAGCTTGTGCTTCATCCAGCCCGGCATTTTGCATGATGTATTCTGCATATAAGTAAGCAGAATGACAATATACAACCTTATTATATATTTCTATTTTAATTCTGTTGTGCTTAGAGAACATACTCATGAATTCTTTCCTTTTAAATTTATTTAGGTGTATCTCCTTTTGAATTTATGTAGACTTGTTTTATAGCTCAGTGTAGGATCTATCTTGCTGAACATTCTATGTGCACTTGAAAATGTGTATCCTGCAATTTCTGGGTGTAATGTTTCTGTTATTTTTCCCATCAGTTGCTGAGAGGGAACTTTAATTACCTGGTGTGGAAATTGGAAACTTTCCTATCTTCCCCTTTAATATTGTCCATTTTTTCCTTTATGCAATTTGCTACACTGCTGTTAGCAGCCTGCATATTTAGGACTGTTAAACTCTCCTGATGATACCCTCTCCCTGTCCTTCTATCAATTCCAGAAGGGAGTATTGCAGTTTTCTTGGTAAAGGATGCAGGTTGTTGCTCTCTTCTGGAAGAGACCATACTCACAGGAAGTGAATTTTGCTGGCATTTTCTGGGCTCTTTCCCTTAGGGCTTTCTGTTTGCTTCCTCCTCTTACCCTGGATTCATGGCTGATACTAGCTAATTTTAGCAGCCCTTGAACAGTCTCCTTGCACTGTTGTGCTGAAAATGGTGTGTGCCCTCCTGTTCCCCTCATTTCCCTTCCCCCGACCATCTACCTTGTTTTATATGATATCTGGGAGGTGCTCCTGGGGGCATATTATACTGGAGGTCGGATACACTGTTTAAAAAGACCCCTGAGGTCACTGTTTTGAGAATAGACTCTAGGGAAGTAAGGGGGCAGCTGGGAACCTTGTGAACACCTTATGAAGGTATTAGAGCTGTCAGGTGTATTAATGCTGGACTGCGTCACAGTGGCAAGTGTGGAAATGGTGAGAAATAGTTAAATCCTGGATATATTTTGAAGGGAAGCTGATTTGGGACTTAGTACTGGGTTTATGGAGTGTGAGAAGGGAGCCATTTGCAGCTGTGTGTATTGTGCACATCTCTCGTTTGAATGCTCCTCTGTGTTCGGAACTCGCGCTGGCTCGAAGTGGGCAGGACCTGTTTACAGACAGACTCCCTGTCGTGCTCGTCATCTTGCCCAGTTGCCAGAATAAGCAGGACGTGACACATGTATCGGTGGAGCCCATTGGTGTGGAACTGCCTTTCTGGTGTTTATTCCAGGCTGTTGTGGAGGCCTTTGGTGTCCGGGGGGCCCAGCAGCCACGTCGGAGGCCTTCCACATGCCGTCTGGCACTCTGCAGAGACTGGTTCTTGGGCCTGGCTTGGGGTTAATGCTGCAGCCAGCTGCTCCACATACAGGCGGAGAGGCTGCCCAGCCATTACTTAAGCCACCTCATGAAGTAACCTGATGATTGCCTTAGAGCTCCTCCTGCTTGCTAAATTCAGAATCCTTGGCCAAAGCAAACAGCTTCCAAAATCTTATAGGGCCTCTTTCAGTGTGTGTTTGGATTGCAGTTGTTAGGCTTACTCATTAATCCAATCCTAGTTGCCTTCTCTTCCAGCAATTTGTCACCATTTCTGCTCTGCCGTAGTTTGAGGACTGCTGTGTTTTATATTATTTTTTATTTTTGGAGGGTAGAGGGCAGGAAATTCCTGTGCTTACTCTCTGCCATCTTGATCTGGTGGTTTGCACTCCTCCTTAAGAACTGGGTGAGGGGCATACGGAAGAAAAGAATTTGAGAAGGATGAGTTTTTAGGTTCAGAGGTTAGAAAATTAATTGGCTAATATATAACATACTGTTCTAAGAAATATAATTAAAAATGAGTTATCTAGTTTATGTCCATGGGATGTTTACATCATCCATATTGTTTCTACTTAGTTACCTACCTGTAATCATGTGAATTTGAGGAAACAACCTATTTTTCCTGTACTGTGAAAAATGTATCTATCTTAACTGTTAATAAAATATAGGAGACAGAAGACTGTTTTGGGAAAGCTACTCTGAATATTTAAGAATGAAAACATGTTTTAAATGTAGTTTGCATAAGTAAAAAATTGAGCATACTGAAACATTTTCCTCTTGTGTTAAATTCCAAGTACATTTCCTCACTAGGTTGTGCTGTCAAGTACTGTGGGTATTGCAGGTTAAACCTCACTGCTCTTTATAATGGCTTTGTGTCTATGTACTAAATTGGAAAGGTATTTTGTGATGTCACTGTTAGTTGGCTGTCAGTAATATTAATGTTTCATATTAATATTTAACATTAATGCTTTGAGGCAGGAATGAGGATGAAAGCTTGAAGTGCCCTCCCCCTTGCTCCATGAGTGGAAGGTAGTATTGGTTATTTTTCTTTGTAGTGTAGACTAAATTTGTCCATTTTGCTTGAATGTCTTTCTCATTTTAACCTGCCCCAGGGGCTTTTTTAAATCCCTTCCAGGATTAGCTGTTGCCAAGATGAATGCTCAGGCATGCTATCCATAGAGATGTCTTTCCCATAGTGAAATGCATTTCCATAAAAAAATAGAATTTGAACCCAAAGATCCATTAGAGTTGTCTGTCCAGGGAGGAGAGTGAGAAAAACATGTGTTGGTGTCTCCCCAAACCACCCCCAGATTTGGATTCAGGACACATGGGACTCGGCTCACAATTGTACTCAGGGCTGAGATTTATTCCAGCGAAAGGACACAAACAAGATCAGCAAAGGGAAAAGGCGCATGGGGTGAAATCCAGAGGAAACCAGGTGGGAGATTCGAGCTCTGAAATTGTGCAGGACAAGCCAAATTCCTCAGCATGTGTGAAGTTTGTCTACCAGGGAAGCTCTTTAGAGACCCAGGGCCTTTACTGGGGGCTGGCCAGCCCATACCAAAATGCCAGATGCCCAGAAGATGGTTAGCCCAATCCACATCGTTTAGCTATGGCCAGCTATTCCTATCAGAGAATGTTGGGAACACTACCCAAATCCAACTTGTCAGTCACCAGCTAAGGGCCACCCTCACCCTCAGGGCCTTCTAAGGGTAAGTCTGCTCTGTGTGACCTTAGATACCCAGATGCCTTGTATCGTCTACATATTTAATCTCAAATAAGATGCAGTGTGAATTGGCATCAGCCTTCCCATACCAGGACTGTATATGTATTTGTTCTGATTGGCACTTTAAAAAAAATCAGCTTTGTAATAGTTTGTGTTGAAACCTGTGGGTGAACTGGTCATTCTGCTTTCTGATGGTTCTTCTGGTCCCTTCTAAGCCTTTCAGTCTTCTGAACTGTAGCCCTGCAACTGAGCATGCGGATTGTCTTTGCTGTGTCTTATTTTCCTGTAACAGTCACTCCATTGCTTTGTGTCAGGGCTGAGGTTAAGACAACACACAGCTGTGGGGAAGATAATTTGGGAGGGTGGCCAGGTAAACAAGCAGAGTGGCGATTACTGAATGGGAGTGTAAGCTACCTAATGCAGCCTTAAAAGGATGCCTCGTGTAGTTTTTTTTTCCTCGTGTAGTTTTGAACCAAATGATGAAGGTGATACCACTTCTTAGGCTCTTAGTGATGGCGAGGGAAGGGGTTGGGATGGTGACTTGGTATCACATTTGCAGGGTAAATGTCACAAGTTATAATTCCTTCTAACAGCATTATCTTCAACATATTTTGACAGCTATTCAGGATTATGAAACTGCTCAGGAACACAATGAGAATGATCAGCAGATTCGAGAAGGTCTGGAGAAAGCACAGAGGCTACTGAAACAGTCACAGAGACGAGATTATTACAAAATCTTGGGAGTAAAAAGGTGAATTACTAAAAATTTGCATTATTTTTAATCAACTATTTTAAAGCTAAATGTTGCTCTTTATTCCATGATTCATTTTCTTATGTCAGCTATAAGTTAAACTCTAACAACCTTTAACATCACAAAGTTGTTTTTAATATACTACAGATAAATTTGTTTGATCGAGACTAGGCATGTAATGATGGAGAATTAGTAGTTGGTGACAAAGATAATGCCGCTGGAGCATGAACAGATCCTGGGCCTAGATTTTTTAAGAAAGGTAAAGAGGCAGGAGTGAGCTTTTGTTGGGTGGGGAACAGACGGGTGAGGGGTTGAGGAAAACAAAACTTCTCTAGGCCTAAAGATAACAATGGCACTTTCAGAATCAACTTTGAGGCACAGGGAGAATGTAATGTACTCAGTATGTGCATTTATATTAGACCCACCTTCCCTGAAGAAGGGAACCACTTGTCTGAAACTTTGCTTCTAGGTTTGCCTACTTAAAAAGAACAAATTAGAAAGTGTGCCTCAGTGTTTTTTTTTAATGCCAAGAAGTGAATCATGGTAGTTTGGGAATTCAGAAAATTTCAAAATGCATCAAAGAAGTTTTTAAAAGGGAAAGTTGTAAAGAGAAGGAAGGAGTACTTTAGTTTATTTCTGTTGAGAGCCTAGCATTAGGGAACAAGCATTCAGGGAAGCCTGGCGGCTGTAGTTGTCAGGCAGGGCTCTGCATCAGATGCTCAGTTGGTTATGTTGGCACTGTTCAGAAAACCAGTGGAATCTTCTGGGCTGTCTTTCAGCTCTTTGTGGCAGTGTGTTGGACACTTCTTAAATAATTGTGAATTTTACCACCCCTCAGAAATGCCAAAAAGCAAGAAATCATTAAAGCATACCGAAAATTAGCACTGCAGTGGCACCCAGACAACTTCCAGAACGAAGAAGAAAAGAAAAAAGCTGAGAAGAAGTTCATTGACATAGCAGCTGCTAAAGAAGTCCTCTCCGATCCAGGTAGTGTTTGCCTTCAGGTTTCTGTTCTCCTGAAGCGGCTGCGTCAGTGATGGTGGCTGTTAGCTCTGTTCCTCTGCCGGTCTTAGAGGTGGAAGTGGACGGTGGAGCGCGTGCTGGTGGGGACCCGTGGGGCTGACCTTGGGAGCTGGTGACGGTCCCCGAAGTTCATTTCTGTGTCTGCCCCTGTCAGACTCTGGGTATAGTGGAGACACCACCAAGCGTGGAATCAGGAGGCCTGAGCATGACTCTTAAGGCTGAGCTAAGGTTCTGTTTAAGCAAGCTCCTAGAACTTTTTCTGAGCCTCAGGTTTTTTTCACCTGTGATACGAAAGTACAAGAGGGATACTCTTAGTTTCCTTCCAGAGTCACAGATCAGTGCTGATTTTCACACTGTACTTACAGGAGCTTGATGAGGAAACGGGCTGCCAAGCAGGCATGTGCAGTGGTGGGAGAGGGGCAAATATCCTCACCCTCTGAGAGCGGCTCCCCAGGAATCTTGCCCTGACTCAAGTCAATTGATTACTGGTGATTGATATTAACCCCCAGTTGTTATTTCACCATAAGCTAAAATGACCTGGGTAATAAGAGGGAGACAGTTAAGAAGTGAGGTAATGTTGAACAATCTTTGACACTTCTAGAGGGAATCTCATGTTAAGCTAATAATACTTACTGCTTTTTTGTGGCCATCCTTGTCAGTGGAAGCACAAACTATGACTTTTGAGCTAGACAACTACAACAGAATAGAAGGAAATCACATTTTATGCCCATTTGACAGAGTTTTGAGTTACTACTTACGCTATGGAATTGAAGTTAAATGATGTTTATTCCCAAGTATCTTACAATCCAGTGAGGGCGACAGGACTGACTTAGTATAGTAGGTTACATACTGTTTGTTCTTTTATCTGCAGATACTGACGCCTATGAGCGGCTCTGTCCCCTCAGCCTGTGCAGCGTGGGTCAGGCAGCTATGTCAAGTTGGAGGGTCTCTGGATCTGAGTTCTAGGGGAGCAGGGGGCAGCATGGCATGATGGAGAAAAGAGCTGCATTCTTGCTTACTAAGAGTTCTTTTCTGTCTGTTCTTCCTGTCCTCATTTTAAGGATGAAACAGCTTTTTCTAATCTCTGCTGCCTACCGCATCCTTACTGCCATTTGTCTGCAGTGGCCTCGGTCTCCTCAGGACTGACAGGCACAGCAGTGGAGCTGGCTCCTGGATTGTACAATAAGGCACCTCCCTCCCTCAGGCTTGGGGAGCCTGCCTTCTGGTCAGACTTAACAGTGAGGCCCAGACACTTCATGCGTTGACAAGGTTGCACCTAGCTGACCTCATGTTTGGGGTTAGGATGGGGACAGGGGCTGTTGGATCAGAAAAGCACATGTGACTCTGAGGTCTCATTCTCTGCAATTCCTCATCTCTTCCAGGGAAGAATTTCCTTGGGTGGCTTCTGAGAAGATTTCAGGGGTCTGAATTTCAGTGAATGCCCACTTTGAGCCCTGGCGGGTTTTTCTAGTCTGTTTCTGATGGGGGTGGGGTGGCAGGGAGCCTGGATTTGAACATCAGGCGCAGCTATTTCAACAACTGGGGTGTGTAGCCCCCAGAACCAGCCCCTCCCCGGCAGCAGCTGGGTCTCACCTTGCTGGCTTCTTTTCCAGAAATGAGGAAGAAGTTTGATGACGGAGAAGACCCCCTGGACGCAGAGAGCCAACAAGGAGGTGGCGGCAACCCTTTCCACAGGAGCTGGAACTCATGGCAAGGGTTCAATCCCTTTAGCTCAGGCGGACCTTTTAGATTTAAATTCCACTTCAATTAAACCAGCTGTTTTTCTGCTCCTCTTCCTTCATTTTTTAAAGTTTTAAAACAAACAAAATAACCTTGTTCCGGGATCCTATTGAAAAAGAAAATTCAAATCTTTCAGTTTGTCCACGACCAAAGAGGTGTTCAGAATGGCAGTGTCTGTTCTTATCCATTGCAGACTTGAGGCTGATGGGGGTGAGGGCAGGGAGGCAGGTGGGCTTCTGTTTCTGGCAGAGCAAGATCTTTTATCTTCTACACTGGAGCAGGTGAGATTCTCTTCTTGTTGCATACGTGTCAGCACCTGCGTGTGTAAGGAGGAGCCTGGGCTATCAGCATTCTCCAAGAGGAATGACCCTTCTGAGCTGTATGTTCTTAGGCACAACTTGGCTTCGACTCTGGTCTGTCCGGTCACCTGTCACTATGTTACATTTCCACTTGGCGTTCCCATCTCTCGCTGAGCATGAACGTGGCTGCTGTTGAAGGTGGGCAGAGCCCTTAGAGAACCTGCTACGAATGGCAGGGTGAGGTCTGGTAAATACGTATTTTTTTGTTCAGTACCTGAAGGAGAATACTGAAAACAATGGAAACAGAATTAACTGTAAACCCTACTGGCCCTTTTATTTAATATTAAATACAATGAACTAAAAATATGTAAAATAAGTTCAGATAACATAGCAGTGGTATTTAAATAATATTGCTGTAGTACAGAATTAACAACTGAAGTTGTGAGTTGTACAGCATTTCCTGTAACAGGATTGGCTTAGAATGTAAAGTTGCTCAGTCAACATAGACAGTATGCCATGTCTCCCACTTTTGGTAAGTTCAGCAGCTTCTCTTACGTCCTGGCCTACCTGGCCCGTGGGTGCCCACGTGGGACTGCTTTGAGGTGGGTGTTAAGTAGCAGGCCTGCCCCTTTGCAGACCTTGATGCCTCTGGAAGTTCTGCCAGGAAAGAAACAGGTTTACAGACCTAGTGAGCTCTGGCTGTATGTCCACTATCAAGATAGCATCTCTTTTTGGGATACCTTCTTACTTTTAAGAAAAATGAAACTATTCAGTCTTTATATGCTGGATAATTTTTTCCTTAAAAGAAAAATAAGTGTTAATCTATAACATTAAATATTTATGGATAGGGATTCCATAAAATATTATGGAACTATTGATGCTGCATTTAAAATCTAAGAATTATTTAGATAAAAATTATTACCTTTATTCTAGAAAGGTTTTGTTTTTTTTTTTTGCCTCAGAACATTTTGACAATTTAAGTAGGATGGGCCTAATATACTGACTGCTTTTTGGGAAATCAAGCATCTTCTGAGTTGTTGGGGCTGTCCTACCACTAATATCCACAACAGCCAGCCAAGCACAAATAGTTTCCTTTTACAGTCATTCTGAAACATACTTGGAAAAGTTTTTTAATCTGAGGGACAAAAACAACATAGTTGAGTTGGACAAAACACGTTAAATGCTTTTTGCATCTATTTAGAAGTTTATTTCTTTCCAATAAACAATATGGCATTTTGAAAACTAGCGAACAGCTTGCAGCTTTCCTTCTGTTTTAATGTCTCAAAATTCAAGCCAGTGTGAAAATAATTTCCAAAGGAAATTCATTTTTATTCTTTAATCTTATTACTTCATTAGTTAAATCAGCAATTCTTTTTCACTCCAGTTCTTTCATGTATGATGTCACTGTGAACTCTTTGAAATCTTGCAATGGCCTCTACCTACTTTTACAAGGAAGAATTTTCACAAAGAAATCAGAACAAAGGAAATATCAAACCACCCACCTTCCATTTGGAGGAGAGGATGTAAAGTTGCCAGCAAGGAGGCACCTGAAGGGGTCAGGGTGGCTGGGGTTGGGCCATGTGGGTCACTGTGCTGGGCACCTGTCACTAGCCAACTGCCATCCTGCTACTGAGAGGGTTTGCTCTGTTTTTTCTTCACCTGTGAGAACTATAAATCCCGTTCCTGAAGTCTTACCATGCAGACTTGTCATAAGGGAACTCTGCAGAGTTGCTTGTTTTCAGTGAAGACAGAAGCAGGTATGGTGCCAGGTGCCAACACCGTGGAGAGAAATTCTCTGGATTCTGTTGTTTTTGCTCATGAGTGACGAAAATAACGACTTTTCAGTTCCAGCCTTGAGGGTCATCAGTAGTCTTCTGGAATCCGCCTGACTGGGAAGATGGTCAGGCCCTCCTGCCCTCCACAGTGATAAGAGTGCTGGGAGCGAGAAGGGACAGTTGTCCGTCCTGGCAGCCTGATGCAGGAGCGTCACTCTCTCCAGGCTCTGGTTTGGGGACCACAGGTGCCCGGTAACCTGTGCGGCTCTTTGTGGAAAAGCAAAAGGAGAGGGGCGCCCGGCCTTGAATGTCACATTCCCTTCCTTTTCAGTGAGCTCCAGAAGTGAAGTGTCTCTGGTCGGTAAATGGGTATTTTTCCACAGCAACAAGTGTTAAACACATCAGCCTATAAACATGAAAAAAAGTCTAAAAAGAAACTAAATTAATGTAATACCCATTTCTGAAAGTTTGTGCTTTTTTCCATGGATAAATGAAAACTGGAAAACGACTTCAACAGTTTACTAATATGAATTGGATATAACAGCACTAATTTTAAAACGTTTTGCTCTTTAGGCAGTATTAAAAGTTCAAGTATCAGTATGAAAACAGAACTTTTTGGGACTCTAATAATTGTCAAAACTACCCACCGCTTAAGAGAAAAAGACTATAGTTATAACAGTGTGGAGGTGGGGAGGAAGCTAACAATTTTAAGTTGGCATCATTTTCTATTCATGGTGGAAAAATGAAAGATTTCACCTTTAGAGCATGAAATTGGTCGTAAGTTGTGAAATTTACCATGAAAAAAGGACACAAGATGCCCCTCAGCCAGGTCTCTGCTTCCTTAAAGGGACAGGGCACCCGTGACAGCCCTGTGCAGTTTTCATTGAGGACACATGCGTGGTTAACCTAGAGAAATGCACGCCACTGTGCTGAATGTAGTTGACTTTTCCATATTTATAAAGGAAAGAGGGTGGCAAATGCTGATTTATCAACAATTATTCTAAATCAGATCATTCCCTTTTTGTTAGTAGCAGAGTTTATTCTGTAATTGCAAATGATGTTAATAGGTGGAGATAATTTGATTAATGGATGATCTCATTTGCTGAATGATTTAAGAGTAAAATTAGCCACTGCGTGGCTTCATGTATAGTAAACGGGTTTTGTTTAACACCCTCTGTATTTGAGCCTCTTACCTGCAGTGGAAAGCAGAGCGTAGAGGAGGCAAGAAGTGGAGATGTCTGATGAGTTAAAATATTACTCCTGCTGTTAAGTCTGTAGTTGGTCTGAATGAGACAAAACTAAGTACAACTTAATCCATCTCAATTTAGTGTTTTAATAAATAAGACTCCGGAAATTAATGGAAATGGGTCTCAGACATGTCTACAAATATGGGTACTATTTTTATGCCCGTGTATTTTCACATTTAATAAAAATATTTATGGTCAAATGAGTACTTTTGGCCTTCAGTCTTTTGGAGGAGTCTGTTTTCCAACTTGGCTTTATACATAGTCAGCAACTGAGGTGACAAAGGGCTCTGGCTTGTCATGAGCCGATAGAAGAGCTCAAAAAGTGAAATGATTAAAATCTAGGACAGCGAGGCCTTAATGAGTGACCAGTCCTTCACTTTCAGTACCATTAAAATCTAACTCTTAGGCTGGCTTTGAGGACCTTCCCTTTTATACCATAAGGTGTACATTTCTGTTAAAGTTCTGAAAGGGGGTTGAGTGGACACTGCTGCTTATCTCAAATTTCTAGCTGCAAGCAAAAGTAGCTTTCTTTTTCATATATACCACCTGTTGCAAAAGTAGCTGATCCCCTCCCCCTCCTGCCTTCACACCCAAAGCAGGGTTTCGTGATCTATAAAGAAAAAAAAGTCACTTTAATCTTAAGGTACATAGGTCACACCCTAGAAACCTGCAAACCTCTACCCACAAAGTCGATCCTTTCTTGGGATCAAGAGATCAGCAGCAGAAGAGATGCACATTCATCTGTCACTACCTTATACTAGGGTTCAGTTTCTAATGAGGAGGCGTCTAGGGCTTCCCTGGTGGCTCATTGGTAAAGAATCCACCTACCGATGCAGGAGATAAGGGTTCGATCCCTGGTCAGGGAAGATTCCACATGGCAAGAAGCAACTAAGTCCGTGTGCTGCAACTCCTGAAGCCCTTGCACCCTAGAACCTGTGCCTGCAACAAGAGAACCCACCACAGTGAGAAACCCACGCACTGCAGCTAGAGAGTAGCCCCTGCTTGCCACAACTAGAGAAAAAGCCTGTGCGGCAACGAAGACCCAGCACAGCCAAAAATAAAAAGGCATCCAGCTGACAACTCCGAGGTTGCGGTCTTGTTCAGAACACGTTTCCAACCTTCACTAGGGTCCGTCTACTGGGAGAAGTGCCTCTGATTTAGCTGTTCCAGGGACCGAGCTGCCAGATTTGAAGGCCACTAGCAAAGCGAGTTCCAAGGTCTTCCTGAGGAAGCTGGAGTTATACGTTGTTAAAAAGCACGAGGAAGAAAGCACTGCTTGCAGCATTTCTTAGGGGATTTAAGTTTGTGTTCTTTGCATGCTTCCCTGCTATTCCAGGAGATTTCTATAAGCATAGTGTCTCATTTGTATGTGTGTGTGTATCTGTGTGAAGAGTTTTTTTTTTTTTTTTTAAAAGACTGGTCTTCCTAAACGGATGTGATTTTTCTCTCTGGTGTGAAAGAGTCTTTAAAGATGGCAAAGGATAACTCTTCTAACAACCTTTCACCATCATTACAGTTTTTTAGGGTTTTATTGATACTCCTTCCTATATACCACCTGTTGCAATGTTGTATTTCCTGTAGTGTTTATGCTTTTGTTACCTCAGGTTACAAACACCTCTTAAAAGTGGAAAGACTTCATTCCACAGTTGTACAGTTTTAGGGCAAACAAACTAGCTTCTCTTCCTCCTGGTGGGTCCACACGCAGGGAGCGCCTGTACCATATGGTCTTAGGCCGGGGAAGTTTGTTTTGGACACTGTGCAATGAAAAATGGCATCTTCAGATCCCATATAAGTCTATCTGTTCTTATCCAAGAGCTCTTCCCCAATAATAGTAAGGACAGATGTTATGAATAAACGTAATATTAGGAAACATGCTGGCATAAAAATACCCCCCGAGAGATTCTGGATTAACACCAAGGAGTGTGAGAGTGCTTCACTGCACGTCAGGAAAAAGTCACCAAGCCTCTCCACGTGCTTTACAACCCCCACCGTGTGACCTTGTGCGCCAGGCTCCAGCCCCCCACACCCATCTTCCTTGTCCTCAAAGGAAGAAACCTACCTCCACGCTGGCTCTGCCTGGCTTGCACTTCCTCCTCCTGCACGTTGCATCCAGTGTCACTTCTGCGGGCCTTCTGATGCTTTCCCTTTCCAGCATTTTCATTTGAATATTTAATGCCACTTACACTTGTAACTTCAAAAGGACATGTCAACTGTTACACAACAGGTCATTAAAAATCTGCTGGGTTTGTGCAGGTTAGGAAGACCTAGATTACTGGCCTTTGAACAAAACTGGAAACATTTTTCTGGTAGAAGCAGACCGTGGGAACACAAAGTGAAGTCTATACACCAGTGGTAGGTCTGTTGACTTTTGTATAAAAGTGAGTTTGAGCACAATGCTCTGAGGCTAGACACCACTGTATGGTCAGTTATGTCTACTTCACAATTCATCCTACTCAAGACTGGCACCAAGATTACTCCTTCTCTAGCTCTGCCCCCAGTTTTAAATTGAACATTAGGTTTACCTGAGGCCGTTTCCATTCAAACATTTGGGTTTTGAACCAGTCTTTTAGAATTTAAGGATGAAAAGTTATCCAGATTTTAAGCAAAACCTTTGATTTTAAAGTGAAACCACATAGTACAACTACTGAAGCCCGTGCTCCCTAGAGCCTGTGCTCCCCAAGAGAAGCCCCGACAAGGAGAAGCCCAAGCATATAGAGAGTAGCCCCCACTTGCCACAACTAGAGAAAGCCTACACACAGCATCAAAGACCCCGCACAGCCAGAAATAAATTTTTTAAAAAAGTGAAATCACATCAAACAGGATACAAACCTTATACAGTTGGGCAGGATCACATGACTAAAGTAAAAAACTTAAATGCAAGTAATTATGAACTGTAGGGGACAAGGTATTCTCCAAATCTGAAGTCTATAATCAAAGTTGTTAACAGCAGGTTCTAAGTAGAGACCTCACTCTAGAATTTCTCAGGAACTAGAATTTTACATTTGATACTGGGCTAATAAACTGCAAAGATAATGGGAACAGCTGTCCCATTATCTAACACTTCAAGACTCATTTTTTGAGTGGCTACAGGGTGGGCTGGGTGCCCCTAACCATGTGCTGCCATCACAAAGTTGCCTGCATTTTGAACGTGGATCAATCCGAGTCCTGGTCCTTTGTGCCTCAACTCCTTAACTGCCACCAAAAGTAAGATCTTAACAGATCAATTGATTCTTTGGAAGAGGGTGGTTGCTGTTTAGTTGCTAAGTTGTATTCAACTCTTTGTGGCCCCACAGACTGTAGCCCGCCAGGCTCCTCTGTCCGTGGGATTCTCAAGGCAAGAATACTAGAGTGCATTGCTGTTTGCTTCTCCAGGGGATCTTCCCAACCCAGGGATTGAACCCAGGTCTCCTGCATTGGCAGGTGGATTTTTTACTGCTGAGCCACCAGGGAAGCCCCTTGGAAGAGGGTGGACCCCCTTACTACTGAACAGAAATGGGCAAGAGGGGCTGGGTAGTGACAGATTTTGTGGCACACTTACCACTTGCTCTGTGAACCAGGGATCTGAGACAGATGTCAGAGCCCCTCAATGAATAGTCCTTTCTGTTCTAGGGGGAAGTTAAATGCTACTATCTTCTTTGCTGCTGAATCTCAGAGATTCTCTTAGCCATGCTTTAGTGACTGAAGACAGTCTGACTTGACATACACGTGTTGCCTTGAACGCTATTCATCTGGGTTTCTGACACCTCTCCTGGGCAGTAGCAACTGCATGTTTGGTTGTGTCCCAGGGGCTGGGCCTGGCCCATAGAAGCAACCATTTCTATGGGCAGCTCCCATTTGTATCAAACTACATATTCATACAGAAAAGTCCAATTTTATCTGTAACTCCAGGCTGATGGCCTGTGGTGCTTCCTGGAAGTATTCTATTCTCTCCTTCAAGGAGCTACATTGTTCCCTGTACTTGAGCACTCCCATTTCATCACAGAAAAACCCAAACAAGTAACCAGGGAGGGACGTGGTTACTGGAAAAGGGAGTGAGGTCTTGTGATCTCTTATCAGGAAGAAGGAAGCTGCGAGGAGCTGAGCAGTTATTTTCAAATGTTATGGGCTGTTATCCAATAGAGAAGGGTAGATTTGTTCAGAAGGGTTCAGAGAAACAAGCATAGACCCGTGGTAGACAGCTTCTGGCTCACCATGGAACTCTGCATAGAACTGTCCAAAGACAGAGCAGTCCGGCTCTAGGAGCAGACAGTTCCATATGGCCCTGGAAGCTTCCAGGATGGCATGAGGCTCCACCTGGCAGGGCCTTGGAAGCGGGGCTGACACACTGGCTGGAGGCTAAACTCTATTAACTGTTCCTCAAACCTCACTTATCAACAGGGTCATCCGGAACAATCATGATTTCCCACACTCACCTCAGCCCCAGTGAATCAGCTTCTTCAGAGGACAGGGTCCAAAATGACACAGGTCTTCTCCTGTCCCAAGATCCTATGATTCTAGAGTAGCTGGACAGTTTTTTTGAACATTTACTATTCCTATTCATCTAATATAAAAGAGAAAAGCTGTTTATATTCTTAACTTAGTTTCTATAAAACTAACCAGTTCTTTTTTAAAAAGAATACATACATATCCCATAAGCCCGCGAATATAATTTTATAAAAATAAAAATTAGAACCAGTTAAAAAAAATATAGGATTAAAACATCCTATGGTTTAAGATAAATAAGTGGTTACAGTGTGGCACTACTTTCATTTTAAAACAAATAGTTAAGGTACAAATGGGCTTAATTTTTAAAAATACTATTCAGAGATAACCATACGTCCTTCTTTCTCAGAAGAAAAAAAACACAAAATAGGTCTCTCAAATTTAAATGCATCTTTTGAATAAAGAAATATATAAATAAATACTGCTGGAATATTCAAAGATGTAGATGGTTTGATAAATCTCCATGAGGACCAGCTAGTCAGATATGTTCAACCTGGTTATCTGGCAAAATTATCACTTTAACTGAAGAAAACCCAGTGTTTTATGCAATCAGGAAAGAGGAACCATCTAATTTTAAACACTCAATGGTCATTTCTTACAATATATAACTTAAGTTTATTCAATACATTAAATACATGTTACTTTTAAATAATATAATTTAAATCCAAGAATATGTCACTGATCTTAATGAAACTTTGACAAGTCTTGGAAGTAGTTCCACATTTCCCCAGCAGGTGGCAGATTTCTTGTCATACTTTCTCATCTTCTTACACAAGCCAGTGCTAGAGTTCATCATGTGTCAAAACTGTAGGAGAGGAAAGTATATTTAGCTCTTGAAATCTTAAATATCAAATTAGTTAAACCTCACTGAGGCATGAATTAACATAAAGTGTAGGTGCTCACCGAGGATCTTCCTGTTTGTTAGTTTAGTACCTACTCGCTTCATTAAGTGACAGTGAGAACAGCTCTTTGTACATTATATCTATTGTTGTGTGTTTAAATCGCTCAGTTGTGTCTGACTCTTTGTGACCCTGTGGACTGTAGCCCGCCAGGCTCCTCTGTCCATGGGGATTCTCCAGGAAAGAATACTGGAGATGGTTGCTATGCCCTCCTCCAGGGGATCTTCCCGACCCAGGGATCGAACCCAGGTCAGCCGCATTGCAGGCTGATTCTTTACCAACTGAGCCACCAGGGAAGCCCATGGCATCGATCATATGGGAGCATAACTACTTGCCCTTTTACCCACCTACAAGTGAGCTCCCATGAGTCTATTAGAACAATACTTTATTTATCTTTGTTATCTCCAAGACCTAGCACCCTGATGGTGAAAAATAGATTTCTCAGCAGGTACAAAGTATGCCGTCATTAATGTAATGGAACAACAAAAAGCAGAAGACATATGTGGTCTTTGTCTAAGATGAGCGGGCAGAGCATTCAAACGCGGGAAAAAATACTATATAACTGTGAGAATCAAAGTCAATACCAGTGAAGACTTAAGAGTTCAAAATGTTTTTTTCTCCTGCATCAATGCGCTACACATACTAATGGATTTAAGACACGTGAGAATTCAAAATGATATTTTCCAGGCAGAAATTAACTAAAACACAATTTAAACGGATCCTGTTCCACAATTCCAAATGGCAGACTTTCTCTCTCTCTTCACTAAATTCCACTGGAATTATGCAATCGATCAGTCCTCTATTGTTGGACAGATTCTATTTCATTATTAAAGACAATGTTGTGACAAACATACACACACACACATTTTTGTTTAAATGTAAGTTTCTGATGAACTCATGGATCAAATGGCATGTATTTGAATTTTTATGTATATTACAAAATTTACTTAATTTATACAGCTACTATATGTATGTATATACATGCTTACTTGTCAATACTCTTGCTAGTGCTGGATATTGTTAATCCTTTAACTCTTTCCAATTTGATAAGAGAAACATTTCATCTCAATGTTTCATGCATTTATATTTTATTGTGAGGTAATTATGTGAGTTTTCTTTTCCTCTTTCCTTTTTTAGTTTCTTTTCTTCTCTCCCTCCATCCTGTCTTATCTTTCTCTCCCTTTGAAAACAGTTATGCCACTTACATAATAATCTTTCTCCTGAACTGAAATGGCACCTTTATATTATTAGATTATTAAAAATACTCAGGTGTGTTTAAAATACTGAACTTCTTCAATAGCACACATTGATTTTGTTAAGGAAAACAGAGTCAATATAAAACACAATTTCATGCTTATGTGAGGAAATTCAGCCTCCCTAAAAAGTAAAGTTGAGGACAATAAGAATTATATTCTGAACTACTGGAAAGAATTATGATGAGGATTAATTAGTCTCACCGGTGAAAGTCTTTAACATACTGACTGGAACACAACAGCAGCTCAACACTACTTTTATTAATTTTTTTAAGTTTTATATTTTTAATTTTTTTATATTTTATTTTTAAACTTTACAGTATTGTATTCGTTTTACCATATTATCAACATGAATCCGCCACAGGTATACACGCGCTCCCCATCCTGAACCCTCCTCCCTCCTCCTTCCTCCCTCCCCGTACCATCCCTCTGGGTCATCCCAGTGCACCAGCCCCAAGCATCCAGTATCATGCATCGAACCTGGACTGGCGACTCGTTTCATATATGATATTATACATGTTTCAGTGCCATTCTCCCTAATCATCCCACCCTCTCCCTCTCCCACAGAGTCCAAAAGACTGTTCTATACATCAGTGACTCTTTTGCTGTCTAGTATACAGGGTTATTGTTACCATCTTTTTAAATTCCATATATATGCATTAGTATACTGTATTGGTGTTTTTCTTTCTGGCTAATACTACTTTTAAAAAAGAGCAAAGAACAATAGAGACAGGTACTGACCAGGAAAGGGAATCATGAAGGAATCAAGAAGCTGATATCAGCTTTAAAAGAATATCCAACACACATTTACTGGTGTTAAGGGTTTATGTAGGGTGATAAAATGCTAAGGTAATTTCAGTTTTTTAAATCTAAGAAATGGAAACTAATTCAAACCATCCTCTGGTCTGTGATAAAGGCTATTGGAATAAGGAACCAGCTTCCTATGAGGAAACATACTGTGTGTGTCACTAATTAAGGAGACAGGAGGAAATACTCTATTTGGCTGTGTAAGGCTTTTATTAAACTTCGGGGCTTGGATTTTCATATTTAGGAAATTCAGTGTATCTTAGAGTGTTTCTTTTACTTTTTTTTTTTTTAACCTCTATCTTAGGTCAGGAGACTAATACTATGCTGCTTATCTATGTGATGATATGAAGCTATATCCATAGGGGAATAGATTCTCTATCCATGTTTTAAATTTGTGAACTTAGTCCACACAAAAAGAAAATCTGTAACCATGTCACAGACTTTGGTAAAGAAATTCTGACGTAATCATTTGATAACCATTAAGAAATGATTTTGTAATTATTCTAATTTCACTTAGTGCAACATGTGGTTCATACACAACTGCAGAACAACTCACCTGCATTTTTCTTCTTGTTCTCAAGGTGATTTAACAGTTGCCGTATCTCAGTATCATACTCCACCCATTCTGGGACAATCCTGGCAGCAGCTTTTAGTTTAGGTTCTTTTGTTTTGGGGTTATTGCACTGAAAATATAAATATTAGAATTAGTTTAATAGAGAAAGGATCAACTGAAATGACAAATTGCAGTTTATGTAAGCAGTGTTTAATGCAAACACTCAATCAGAAGTTTAAACAAAAATTTGAAGATTTTCTGATGGTTCATAAGAAGTCTGTCAAACAATTCTATAAAATATTTGGACAAAGAAGCCAATTATATGACCATTCTGTAAAAGAGCACAGCAGACTATATTAATAAATATTTTCTTGCCTTTTCTTTGGACTAAAACCTGGTTTTACATAGTTTTTTTTTCATACATAGAACTAATTGTCAGCCTTTAGAAATGTCTCGAGTTTCTTTGGCAAAAGCGTTTGTCCTCTTTCCTATGCCTCTGTTTTGATTAGCAGCTGTGGTATTAAAATCAGTTAACTGGAATTCATTTGGCAAAATACTGATAGTTGTGAAATTCAGAGTAGCCTATAAATCTCCATGCCTTAAGAATATTTAAGTAGTCTGTTTAAGAGGCACAGTGGAAAAACAATGGACAGGGATCCTCGATCCTCATGGTTCCAATTCTTACTAGCAGTTAGACTTGGACAGTCCCACTTAAACTAGTAGGGAGACCTGTAAACATCACCAAACTGTGTGTGTGCGTATGTGGGCACCAGTGGCAGAACCTGTCTTTTCATTGGCAAACGAGGAAATTAGAACAAGGTTATCCCCAAGGTTCCTCTAATACTTGATCAATTTTAATTAGCAATTGGTTCTACTATGAAGATTCTTGGGAAATTAAGTTTAAAAGGCAAAAAGCAAAGGCAGAGTTTAAGGAGGGTCTGACTCTGGATGTATGTGAAGATACAGCTGACAGTGCTAGTGGGCTGGATGTGAACTGTGAGAAAGAGAGGCATCAAATATGACTCCAGTGTCTTTGGCTTGAGGAATGTAAAGAAAGGTTACAGGAGGAGCACAAACTTCACAGAGCCACACAGGCATCCGTCTGCTCTTCACAAAGCACACTAATAGAGCACGTGTCCTGAAGCTTACTTCTATGTGGCACTTTCTCATGGTAGCCCCAACCTGCTTCATCTTTCATGCCTTATGGGAAAGCTTATTTATGACCCATAAGCCTGGTATCTTAATCCTTTCCTCACCAAATATTTCCAGTTCATTGCATTGTGGATTTTTTCCTACAGTAATGTATTTCTGAAGTAAGTGGGTAACAGGAACTTCTCTGTACAAATTAACTTCACAGATAATGTGTTCTATAAACAAGATAACGGATTTTCTAACTGTGTCAGAAACAAAAAACAAAGTACTATTCTTTCCTTAGCTTATGCTACAATTGTCGATTCTTTACCTGCTAAGCCATTGGGAAGCATAATCTCTATCAGCAGTGCTTCAAGGGGGCAATCATGTCCCACAGGGGAGCTGCGGCCAGGTCTGGAGGTACTTGATGGTTATAACTGGGGGCTGGGGGGCGCTATCGCCATCTAGTGGGTAGAGACCAGGGATGCTGCTAAACATCCTATAATGCACAAGTTGGCCCTCACAACAGAGAACTATAGTTCCTAAGGTCAATAATGCTTTTTCCTCTCCGTTAGGCCATTTCCTGATTTTCCTTTTTAACCTTTCCCCTAAGATGACCAAAAACAGCATGTTCTTTTTTATTTTAAATGTTTCTGTCGAAGAGATGATGTTGTCCACCAAAATCTATGCCACCCATCCATTTTCTCAGTAGACCTACTGCTAGGAAGTGGCTGCCCATCCAGGAATGATGATCCTCAGCTCTTTTTATAACTGGATGTAGACACACAACCAACTGCCACCACAGGGCCAAGGTCTTTAGGATCAGGATGCATCCTCCACCCTTTCTTCTTACCCTCCAGATCAACACTACCCAACAGATATATGATGGAAGCCACAAATGCAGTTTTACATTTTCAAACAGCCAAATTTAAAAAATGTAAAAGGAACAGGTGGAATAAATTTTAACACTGTATTTCCAAAATGTTATCTAGTCAAAATGTAATCAATATAAAAATTAGTAATGAGATATTTTTACATTTTTATTGAGTCTTCAAAATCTGATGTGTTTTATACCTTAGAGCAAACCTCAATTTAGACTGGCAACATTTTAAGTACTTTATGGCTGCCTGTGGGAAGTGGCTGCTATACTGGATGGATCGGCTTCAGATGGACACAGATGATGACAGGACCCTGGAGGATGAAGAAGTCCCAGGATGGATGGAGATTGGTCCCTGAGTCATGATGTACAGGGAAGCCACTCACTGACAGGACACCCACTTGGGCCTGGGTGTACGTGAAACCACAGAAATTTGGGCATTTGCTAGAGTAGCTCATGTTAATTTAAGTACTAAAAATCCCAAGGAGACTTATGTCAACTAACGGATGAGTCACATTCTTATGTGACACAACCTTAACACGGTAATGTCCTTATCCACTCTTTAGAAATTTCCCTTGTTTTTTTCCTGACCGATGACCACTTGTTTCTGCTACATTCTATCACCTATGATTGCAATCTAATTATATTTTGGCATGCTACTTTCTATACATATCTGGTAAAACATCCCTTTATTTTGTTATCCAGTCTTATTTTGTTAAAAACTATGAGGTCTAAAATTTTGACAGTTTGTTCTTCAAAGAAGATCTTGTGTACAAGAAGATCTTGTACACAATTATTCTAAACTTATATCACCACAGAAAAATATGGTCAGGAAAAAAATGATAGTATCTTGTACTACTAGAGAAAATATACAGTACTGGAATATAATGTCTACATATGGACAAGAAATCAACTAGTTTAAAATATTTCATGTCTAGATTTAAACTGTGTAGCATAAACTGCTTACAATGAAAATCTAAGAAAAAAATTTCTCAAAAATAATGAATAAAAAGACGTATAGGATAATTTAAGTATTGCCAGAGAAGGCAATGGCACCCCACTCCAGTACTCTTGCCTGGAAAATCCCATGGATGGAGGAGCCTGGTAGGCTATAGTCCATGGAGTCGCTGAGTCAGGCATGACTGAGTGACTTCACTTTCACATTCATGCATTGGAGAAGGAAATGGCAACCCACTCCAGTGTTCTTGCCTGGAGAGTCCCAGGGATGGCAGAGCTGGTGGGCTGCCGTCTATGGGGTCGCACAGAGTCGGACATGACTGAAGCGAGTTAGCAGTAGCAGCAGCAAGTAGCTGGAATTATTCTGGCTGTCTTTATTTGGGGAAATTATTGGCATAAGAACTAAACTGATGATATGTTAAGATGATAACTCATCATATGTTTAGTTTATGACATTTCAGCCAGTTGATGGCCTTTCTTTGAAAAGGCCTTGCGCAGAAAAGAACGCAGCAGGCTGCTATTAACACAGAGGCTGCTATTCTGAGAGGCCTGTGCTTACAAGGCTGGCCCTTGGCTGGCTTCTGGGAACTTGGGTTTCAGGCGTGTTCCCAGCATTCCCTGATAAGAACAGTTCACTGTGCCTAAACTGTGCAAACTTGTAATTTATGCTGACCACCTGCCTTTTTTCTAGATATGGGGAATTTTGGCACGTGCCAGGCTGAGGGGTTGCTTACATGACCAGCTCCCAATAAGAATTTGGGCACTGGCTTTCTGGTAAGCTTCCCTGATAGACCACATTTCACACATGGTGGTGTACTTCTTGGAGCTTAAGGAATGAGGGTTGTCCCAGGTAACTTCACAGGGAGAGGACTCTTGGAGGCTTGGATCTGGTTTTCTCTGAACTTCACCCCATGCGCCTTTTCCTTCTGCTGATTTCACTTTGTATTCTCTCACTGTAATATTTCCATAGCCATGAAATATTCTGAGTCCTAAGAGTCCTCTTATCAAATCATCAAACCTGGGGTGGTCTTGGGAGCCCCTGATACAGCCCTATACCTGCCAACGTAGGTAAATAAAACAGTAAATTACAGACTGAGCCACAGGGTGCCATGCCATTTGTAAAACAGAAAATACTTCTATTGGAACATTTTCATATCTGCTTATACAAAGGAAAATGCAAACACTCACCAGATCAATTGTTTTGGCTCTTTTCTTGGATTCATCATCACACCAGGTTTCACACCACAACCATTCTTGGGGAAGAGACTTGATGGCAACTTGGTAAATCATATTATTGGGAAGATCCTATTAGAAAAAGAATGATTTCAACACAGAGGAATTTCAATTAGAGTGGAAGAAGTTGAAGCTGTCATTTAGATTATAAATGGATTCTATAAAACATACCCAAATCTGAGATATGGTCATATTTTTAAGCTTTAAATACTTAATTTGACCCAATGGTCTCATATCGTGAATGAACCTGTGCACTGGGAGGAAGCACACACCTGCTCTGGACTTTACTCCTGCACTGCGGGTGAAGAGGGGGGCCCAGAACCCACCTTTGCAATTCCCTTTCTACTTCCAACTGCCTTGAAACACCAGGATTAATCACTTACACCGTATCTTACTGGTTATGTGGTCACCACCACACTCTCCAGATTCTGAGGTGACTTTTCAGTTCCCTATCAGGAAACTTCTGCACACTCACAGCTTTCTAAGCAAAGACTGCTGGTACCTGGGTAAAAGGATGTTTAAATGGCAAATGAACCTATTAAGTTAAAGACAGATCTCTGGAGACATCAAGAGACCCTTTTCGCAGAGGTATCTGTTTATACGTCAAGGGTTGTAGAGCCCGTCCCTATGTGTCCCCAGAGAGTATCTGTTTGCATTCCGGAGCAAAGGGCATGTTTCCTCTCTCTCCCAGAGGGCACCAGGGGTACTTGTGTTGGATGTCCCATCTAAGGTCCAAGATTTATAATTTTAGGGTTCTTCTCACAGCACTCCTATTAATCATAATACTGAAAGTCCTAGCCGATGCAACATGATAGGAAAAGGAAATATAAACCAGTATACAGATTGGAAAGGAAGCGATAAAACTGTCTTTGTTTGACGATGACAAGAATCAATAGCAAACTCCTGCAATGAATAAGCAATTGTAACAAGGTTTCAGGATACAAGGTTAATATACAGAAAGTCAAGTGCTATATACCAGCAATGAACAAGTCGAATTTAAAATTGAAAGCATACCATCATTTACATTAGCACAATCTACCCACCACCCCAAAACCCCACCAAACAAACCCAGGTAAAAATGTAAAAGAATGTTCCTCTACATAAGGAAAACTAAAATTCTGATGAAAGAAACTTCAGGACATCTAAATAGATGGAGAGGTATTTCATATTCACAGATAGAAAGTCGGACATGACTGAGCAACTTCACTTTCACTTTTCACTTCCATGCGTTGGCGGAGGAAATGGCAACCCACTCCAGTGTTCTTGCCTGGAGAATCCCAGGGACGGCGGGGCCTGGTGGGCTGCTGTCTATGGGGTCGCACAGAGTCGGACACGACTGAAGTGACTTAGCAGCAGCAGCAGCAATACTGGTATGATGTCAGTTCTTTCCAACTCAATTTATAAATTCAACACAATCCTAATCAAAGTCCCAGAAAGTTATTTTGTGGATATCAACTGATTCTAAAGTTTACATAGAAGCCCAGAATAGCCAACCCAAGGTTGAAGAAGAATAACAAACAGGATGATAATACTGAATTTGAAAATCTTCATATAAATTCTCTAGTTAATTAAAACATGGAGATTTGTAAAATAATAGACAAACACAGCAATGGAACAGAATAGAGCCCAGAAATATGAGAATTCTTTGTACTTTCTACTCATTTTTTTCCCTGTAAGTCTAACACTGCTCTAAAAAAGTCTTATCAATTAAACAAAAATAAAAGTTTGACTATTCCTTCTTTGAATCCCCTTTTCCTGGAAATCCATTCTTTAAATCCTTAAATAACCGGGTCTGTCATCTTAGCCACTTTCTCCCGTCATACTCCCACTCTCTGACTACCTCTAGATTTTCAGCTTACACCATCAAGTACTCAGATATCAACATCCTTCAATCCCCTGAGACCTGATCGCACCACTGTTTCACTGTCATTTATCCTTGATGTCTTCACTCTCCTTTCTTCAATTTCCATGGTTAATCCTTATATTTAATCCCTTGAATAGATTCTCAACTGTCTTACCCTTCTCTCATTTAGTTGGATATGTCTGGCAAAATAGTTCTGGTTAAATCCAAACTCTGACCTGCCCCCATCTAAACATGGCTGGCAAAACACACAGACACATACCCTACACTCTTTTGCATTCTCATCAGCAGTGTACGACGGTTCCAATTTCTCCATATCCTTGCCAATGCTGTTATGGACCATCTTTTTATTATAGCTATTCCAGTGAGTATGACGTGGTATCTTGTAGTTTTAATGCAGTACCTAGTGACCAATGATGCTGAGCATGTTTTCATGCATTTACTGGCCACTTGTGTACCTTCTGTGGAAAAATATCTATTTAAATCCTTTGAGTATTCAAAAGATTGGTTGTCTTTTTGTTATTAAATTATGAATCCTTTATATGTTCTGGATACTAGTCCCTTATCAGATATATGATTTCAAGTATTTCCTTCCATTCTGTGGGTTGTCTTTTTCACTTTGTGTTCTTTCATGAACAAAGTTTTTAATTTTGATGCAGTCCTATCTGTTTTTTCTTTAGTTGCTTATACTTGTTTCATACCTAAGAAACCACTGCCTAATCCAAAGTTAGAAAGATTTATGTCAATACTTTGTAAGAGTTTTACACTTCATCTTCTCACGTTCAGGCATTTGATCCATTCTGAGTTAAGTTTTTGTATATGGTGTATGGTGTTAGGAAGGGGTCCAATTCATTCTTTGCAGGTAGATATCTTATTGTTCTAACACCTTTGTTGAAAAAAACTATTGTTTCTCCTTTAAATTATCCTGGTATGCTTGTCAAAAATCTAGTGAGCATAGATACATGGACTCTCAGTTTATTTCTGGACTCTCAATTCTATACCATTGATTTATATGTCTAACCTTATGTCAGTCCACTCACTGTACATATTTAAAGGGTACAATTTGATAAGTTTCACATATTAAATATTCCTGACACTATGACCACAATCAAGCTCATTGAATATATACATAACCCCCAAGTGTCTTGTGCCTTTTTGCAATCCTTCTGGGCTGTCCTTTCTACATACACCTAAGCCAGTTCTTGGGCAAACATGAACTGCTTTTTGTCCAAGTGGATTGGTTTACATTTTCTAGAATTTTATATAAACAGAATCACACAATATGTATATTTTTGGCCTGGCTTGTTTAATTAGATCAGCATAATTTTTAGATTCATCAAAGTTGTTATGTATATGATGAATAATTCCACCCTTTTTACTGTTCAGTAAATATACCTTTTTACCATTGAATAAAATCTTTTTTATTCAATCTGGTTTTGATTGATATCAGGGTTTGTGGCAGGAAGCTTCTGACATGGCCGCCAGTGATCCTTGCCTCACAGTACTCATGCTCTTGTGCAAGTATTCCTCCTAGAGTGTGGCTGGACCCACTGACTTCCTTCTAACAACAGAACATGCAAACGTAATGGCATGTCACTTTTCTGAAGAGTGTGTGGAAAACTGATATTATTTCTTTCTTTAATACTGGGTAGAATTTCATGTAAGTTTGGTAGAAATTAGAAGCTATCTGGGCCTGGAAAGTTGTGCTAAATTCAATTTCTTCAATAGATACAGTGTTCTTCAGGTTATCTATTTCATTCTGAGTGCATTTTGATAGTTTGTCTTCTATGTAATTTGTCCATTTCATCAAAGTTGTTTATTACCATCAAGTTGTTCATAATAGTTTCTCATTATTCTTTCAGTATCTATAGATATTGTGCTATCATGTCTCTCATTTCTACATTATATTAGTAATTTGTGTCTTTTATCTTCTTCCTGATCAGTCCGGCTAGTGGTTTGAGTTTTGCTAATTTTATCAAAAAACCAGCTTTTGTTTGTAAGAAAACCTACTGAAACACATAATTTTTTCCATTTTTTCATTTCATTGATTTCTGCTTTCATTGATTCCATTCCACTCATTAATTATTCCCTCTTTTTTACTCTGGTTTAAAATTTGCTTTTTTCCCCCTAGTTTCTAGGTAGAAGCTGAGGTTATTTGAGATCCTTTTTCTTTTCAATATAGTACTTTGTGCTACTGCTTTTCTAAGAATTATTTTAACTACTTCAGATGATGTAACTTATCATTTACTTGTATACAGAAGAGAAGTAGCCTAAGGCTAAAAAATATATAAATTCATATGAAATGGTGAATGGCTTGGTTGATTGGTCAGGGGCCCAGAAAGGCAAGGACATGGGTTCAAGGGGACAAAGTAGAAGTGACCCTGCTTATCCCTCCCAGTGAGCTTCCTGGGGAAGCTGTGCCTATTATCCTCATAACTCTGGGAGGCTCTGGGTCATATCACTAGGTTTGGGGAATCTAGGTGAAGGAACAAAGATCCAGCCCCCCTGAACAAACTGTGACAATCAAGAAAGGCCATATCAGCTTTAGAGCCCCCTGTAGGGGTTGTCTGAGGCCTTTGTTGAATTTGTAGAATTCGCCCAATTCTGCTTCTTTTCCTTCTCTAAGAGCTATTGGTCCTGAAAGCACGCCCTAATAAACTTCCTGCAAGCTAATTTAGAGTCAGTTTGTTTACTGGATAACCTAACCTGTAACAGGCAGCTGAATAGTATCTGCTGATGTAGGGAATAGTGGAAGAGAAATGTAGCTTGAATTTTGATTTTTAATTTCAGAAATGTTCTGGGCATTACTGTGTCTATCTCAATAGATTTAATATATGAGTCAGGCATTCAGAGGAGAGAGAAGAGCCGAAGATTTGGGAATTCTTGATAGAAAAGCTGTGAATTAAAACCTTGAGTGTTTGTAGGAGTGCTAATAGAGTGGGCACAGAATGAGAAGTGAGGCACGAGCAGAAATTTAGAGGACAGCAACATATAAATAAGAGGTAGAAAAAGAGTAGCTCTAAAATAAACTGCAGTGGGAAAGTCATGGACATCAGAGAAGCAGCAAGAAGATTTGGTATTATGAAAGCCAAGGGAGTTTCAAGAAAGGTGCGGTTAATAGTACAATTGATAAAATATGAGAATGAACTGAATTTAGATAATAACATTGTATCTATGATATAATTTCTAATGTTGATAATTGCTCTGTGGTCATATAAAAAAATGTCTTTGTTCCAAGGGAGTACATGTTAAATTATTTCAAGGTAAAGTGGCAAAGTTATCTCCAGTTTGTCCTCAAATAATTTAGAAAAAAAATAATAAAACATGAATGGAAATGTAAAGAATTGATTAAAAAAAAAAAAGAAAACAAGAAAACCAAACTGTTTTTTCTGTTCCTGTGCACGTAAGAAACTGAATCAAAGCCGAAGAGGGCACCAAAATATGAGGCAGAGTCAAAGAAGGAGGGAACCAAAAGAGAAGGTAACCTCAGCCACCCAAGAAAGAGACCATGGAGAAGTACAAGCTGGGCAGCCAGTAACTGAATAGAAAAGGTCAGACAGTTTAGAACTGTGTCTCTAGAGGTCTGCTTTCTTAGAAATGGCCAACCAGGAAAAGACTGACTCTCACACTAAAATAGTAAACTGATGGCTGCGATTAAAATACACATCAATTGGTGAAAATTAAAAAAAAAAAAAAGGTGAGGTTGAAAACATTTGTGTTGCAAAGAAGGTAAATAAGCAAAAAGTGTTCACTGGATAAGAAGATATTGTTCTGACTTCAGAGAGAAGCATTTACTGGACTGGCAGGAACAGGAGTCAAACATATCAGAGAAAGGACAACTATTCCCCAAATACAGTGATGCTGTTCTGGGAGAGTTCCTGAGATGCTTGCTGAAAAACTGGTCTTTTCTTCAGTTATCCACAGGCAGATAGGGTTCCTTATGATTAACCCACCAGGGAAATGACTGAATTATAAAAATGTGGTATTCATAATCTAAATCTGGAACGTCACTGGGGTTTACTGCGGACTCAACATCATTTTTTTGGTAACTAATTGGCAATATTGCAGACACTACCTTGCATTTGCACACATACATATGGTGAGTTCTCTCAACTTTCAAGAATGATTTTTTTTTTTAAATCGGTCCTTCATCACTGTGGTCTTGAATCAATCATTAGTATATTACATTTGCTTGACTTTTAAACAAAGGGCCTCAAGTTTCTGTGTTATCTAGACCCTCTGTCACCTCTCTTCCCTTACATCAGACTATTTTCTCCCCATCTTTACTATTCCTCAAACATGTAAGACCCACTCTCACCTTGGGACCTTTGTATTCGATAGTCTTTCTGTTTGGAATTCTCACCAGTATCTGCACAGTCAGCTCTTAAGCCTCCATTGGAATGTCACCTTCATACAGGTCTACGGCCACTCAATTTACAACAGCAAACTCTAACCCCTGTTCACCATTCTGAACTCTATCATGTTTTCCTGTTTTACTTTGTCTCTGAAGTACGCACTACCTTTAAATACTGTTCATTGATTTATTTGGTTATTTTACCACTAGAATGAAACCACCAAGAGCTAAGGATCTCTGCTTTGTTTTCTGATGTCCCAGGGCTTAGGAAAGTATCTGACACATTGTAAGTATTTAACAGATACTTGCTGACTGAATGAACAAATATGTATGGTTCTAATAAGAACTTATATTTGTTATTCACTGGAAAGAAGGAATAGCGGACACTAAGGACTGCAGGGTCTTTTTGTTGTTGTTGTTGTTTAGTTGCTAAGTCGCGTCTGACTCTTTTGTGACCCATAGACTGTAGCCCGCCAGGCTCCTCTGTCCATGGGATTTCCCAGGCAAGAAAGCTGGAGTGTGTTGCCATTTCCTTCTGAGAAAATTAAGGGTACCATAGTGAGGAAATAAGAGGACATGGAAAAAAGTATTTGTCTGTGAGGAAAAACAAAATGTAAGGCAGTATCCAGGGAGGGCAAAGGATGAAGGGAATTTATCTTAGAGATCAGAGAGAATGAGAGAAAGGAAGAGAAAGGGGAAGAGTGAGGGAGGGAGACAGACACGTTTAAATGACGATGGAGGCAAGTGAGAAAAAGACAGGTAACATAGTGAAGACACACGGTGGAAAGAGGTTTAAGGATGGAAAAGTCAAGATCAAACACTCAGTTCTGACAATGCTGGGCTTAAAGTGAAAAAATATGTACAAAATTGTATAAAGGGAAGAAAGGTTGAAAATACAAGATTTAGATGTTTATAAGCAGGGAGTTACAGCAGTCTATGTGTACTGAAAATTATTCCATAAATATTTCACTTACCTGATCTAGGTTTGAAAGACTGTTTGGATCTTGACTGAGAGTTTGGTACTGGCCCCGGAGCCTGTCACCTGCAGCAATTCTCCTGAACTTCTTAAGATCCACCACGTATAAGGCGCTGCAAGAAATGTATACTCCTTGACAGCCAGTGTTGTTTATGTATATTTACTTTCCTCTAGTGTCTACCCACTCCAGTACTCTTGCCTGGCAAATCCCATGGACGGAGGAGCCTTGTAGGCTGCAGTCCATGGGGTTGCTAGGAGTCGGACACGACTGAGCGACTTTACTGTCACTTTTCACTTTCATGCATTGGAGAAGGAAATGGCAACCCACTCCAGTGTTCTTGCCTGGAGAATCCCAGGGATGCGGGAGCCTGGTGGGCTGCCGTCTCTGGGGTTGCACAGAGTCGGACATGACTGAAGCGACTCAGCAGCAGCAGCAGCAGTGTCTATCTACAGTGATGGTATCAACTTTAGATACGCTTGGGTCTAACAACAATGAATCCTTTCATAATTTTTCCAAGGAATTTGAGGTTTGATTTGATGCTGTTAGGATCCACATCCTCTTAGGGTCACTACCAAGTTTTTCTAAGATCTCCTGAAACTCATGGCCCTACAAAACAGTAATAGCTTTTTTTTCGAATTAAAAAAAAATTTATTTGGCTGTGCTAGGTCTCAGATGTGGCATGTGGGATCTAGTTCCCATAACAGAGATTGAACCTAGGTCCCCTGCATTGGGAGCGTGGAGTCTGAACCACTGGACTACCAGGGAAGTCCTCATAATATCAGCTTTGAAGACAGTATCTTCATTCTGTTACATGATAAACAAAGTTTAAATCTTCTGCAGTAGTTAGGAACAGAGAGTAGAGTCAGGTTACTTGGGCTTAACTCCTGGCTCAGCTTTGGACCAGCAGTGTAAGCATGGGCAAGGCACAAAAATGCTATATGCCTCAGTTTTCACATCTATAAAATAGGGATGATAACAGTATCAAAAGGCTATCATAGAGATTTTATGAGTTAATAGATTTTAAATCTTGTAAGAGTGACTGGCATGTAATAAGCACTATATAATTGGTTGCTGTTATTTTAGAATTTCAAAGAAAACTGATCCTTGTGATTCAAAAAGTTATTCACTCAAGGATAAGAGTATGAATTTTCTTACCTGATATGGTATTTCCTTCTTAGAAGATGTGATGCCCAGTAGCCTGTTTTCCAGAAGCGATATCCATCCATTTCTGTGCGGCTATCACAGAAGGGAGTATACCCATAAGGAGCTCCACCCAGGTCAAAATCTCGAAGTTCTTTCAGGTCATGTCTCACAATCTAAATAACAGAACAGTTTCTCTGATGAAGAGTATAAAATAATAGAAGCCCTTTTAATGTGACTCTCAAGTCATTATTATCTTGTTGTAGAAAAGTCAGAGACCTGAATTTTCCCCACAGTTCCTTCATCCAGCGTGAGTTTACCGAGTTTCTACTTTTCCCCCTTATCCTCACAGGTTAAAAGAAACCTAAAATGTACATACCTAGTCTGTATGTTAGTGGCTTTATTCATTAATAAGAATCGTTTGTTACATCATTTTTAATAAAGATATTTTAAAACTTAAGTACAGTTGATACATAATAGTATATAAGTCACAGGTATATGATAGTGACTCACAATTATTAAAGGTTATATTTCATTTATAGTTATCATAAAATATTGGTAAATCCCTCATGTTGTACAATATATTCTTGTAGCTAACTTTATACCTAAGAGCTTGTACCTCTTAATCTCCTACCCATATATATGCCTTTCCTTCCTTCCCTCTCACCACTGGTAACCACTACTTTGTTCTCTATGAGTCTGCTTTCTGTTTTATTCACTAGTTTGTTGCACTTTTTAGACGCCACATATAAGTGATATGATACCATATCTGTGTTTCTCTGTCGGAATTATTTCACTGAGCATAATGCCCTCCAAGTCAATCCATGTTGCTGCAAATGGCAACATTCCATTCTTTTTTTATGGCTGAGTAGTAATATGTATCACATTCTGTATTCATTCATCTGTTGATGGACACTTAGATTGCTTTCATATCTTGGCAATTTTAAATAATGCTGCTATGAACATTGGGGTATATATGTCTTTTTTAATTAGTGTTTTTGTTTCTTTCAGCTATATACCCAGGACTGGGATTTCTGGGTCACATGATTGTTCTATGGAAAGTTTTTTTGAGGAACCTCCATATTATTTTCCACAGTAGCTATACCAATTTACATTCCCACCAACAGTGTAGGAGGGTTTCCTTTTCTCCACATCCTCACCAATATTTGTTATTTGTGCTTTTTGATGATAGCCATTCTGACATGTGTGAGGTGATATCTCATTGTGGTTTTGATTTATAATCAAGGTATTCTGAACAAAACATATTTTGGTAAGGAATTAAATATATAAGTACACAGCTCTTAATTTCTCAAGGTATAGATTAATAATCCAAAACAATTTTTATGGCATATATCTATTACTGTAAATATATTGGCAAATGTTAGTTTGAATCATAAAGAAAAATCTTCTGATTATTCTCAATAGCTTCAATGAAGTAATATTAGCATGTTTGATTTTGTAACAGACTCTAGCCTGCTAGAAAAATATTAATGCATATATAATGGGAAAGAGAAATCAATTTTATGTTAGTATGTTTGAAAATACTTCATTACACTTTTGCCTACTTTCTTAGTTTTTCATTATAATTATTCACATTTATCAATTTGGAAAACAATACAAAGATAACAGAATTTAGGATATATAGATATAATATAGAAGTATATTATAAAATAGGATTTGAAAATATACTTTAGTACTAAATAATATACTAACTTGTGCATTTAACTAAAATAACACTTATATTTACATACTATTGTTTTTAGAAATTCTGCATATTTTTAAAGGCTTTAAGAAAAATTCTGTGTATTTTAAAAGTACTTATTATTTTTTTTTTTTTATCATTCATGATTACAAAGGCAGGTAAGGAGGGAAGGGTAAAAATCATAAAAATTTCTGTTGAAAGCTGAGGACCATAATTTTTTTTGGCCAAATTAGGCTTCTTTTAAGTGCCAGAATAATGGGATTTGGTTATTGCTAATTGTCAAAGAATGTTGCTGAAGGGGGAAAAAAGAGAGGTGAATGTGTGTAATTGCTAACTTTTCCAGCAAGAAGAAACAGTTCACTTTAAACAAATTTCAGCTCATATCCACAGGAATTCATATAGCTACTTTTATTGTGATGATTTATATAAGTATTTGTTTTATTTTTAACTACCAAAAAAAAAAACTACCTCAGAGGAAAAATTGCCATGTCTTAAGGAATAACTGGTACTTCTGGCAAAACTTTTGATTTTCCCCTGGAATGCAGATTATCTTTAGAAAAGATATTTTCCTTATATATCAAAATTATGTCTTATGTTTACATAGCATGGCAACAGAGATAGCAGTAAACAGCAGCAACATAAAGTGTGTCCTAGCATATTCAAAAGCAGAGACATTACTTTGCCAACAAAAGTCCATGTAGTCAAGGCTATGGTTTTTCCAGTGGTCATGTATGGATGTGAGAGTTGGACTGTGAAGAAGGCTGAGCGCCAAAGAATTGATGTTTTTGAACTGTGGTGTTGGAGAAGACTCTTGAGAGTCCCTTGGACTGCAAGGAGATCCAACCAGTCCATTCTGAAGGAGATCAGCCCTGGGATTTCTATGGAAGGAATGATGCTGAAGCTGAAACTCCAGTACTTTGGCCATCTCATGTGAAGAGTTGACTCATTGGAAAAGACTCTGATGCTGGGGGGCTTTGGGGGCAGGAGGAGAAGGGGACGACAGAGGATGAGGTGGCTGGATGGCATCACCAACTCGATGGACGTGAGTCTGAGTGAACTCCGGGAGTTGGTGATGGACAGGGAGGCCTGGCGTGCTGCAATTCGTGGGGTCGCAGAGTTGGATACGACTTAGCAACTGAACTGAACTGAATACTTAGAAGTGTGAAAAAGTTAAAGTACTCTTAAAAACAATAGTTAATCTTATTACCTGGTCAGCATCAACAAAAATGATTTTGTCCACTGCAAGAGGAAAAAGGACATCAAGGAAAAGAATCTTATAACCCCAAATAATCCGCTGTTTTTCTGTCTGCTGATGAAGCCACCGGGGCCACCTATACTGGACTAGTTCATACTGGAAGCCATACTTCTCAGCCATGTGCGGGATCACTTCCTAAAACACACATACAAATCAAAGAATATGTTTAAGGAACAGAAAGTAGTTTTTGTTTCATAGAAAAATGTTAACATTTTAAAAGTTAGAGTTTACTACATATTGTTACAAATGAATTGGTAAAATGTCTTAAACGGTTGTCATCTACAACTTATACCTATTAATAAGAAATATGATGATGCTGACAAATATAAAAATATAAGTATACATGAAAAATGAAAAAAAGTGTTAGTCACTCAGTTGTGTCTGACTCTTTGAAATCCCATGGATGTGTAGCCCGCCAGGCTTCTTTGTCCATGGGATTCTCCAGGCAAGAATACTGGAGGGGGTAGCCATTCCCTTCTCTAGGGGATCTTTCTGACGGTCTCCCGAGTTCCAGGTAGATTTTTTACTATCTGAGCCACCAGGGAAGCCCTTGAAGGACATTAAAAAAATAGGTACACTACATTAATTAGCAGAGTTATTAATTAAGATAACTGTTCCTCTAGTTTTACTACTAATGTCTGATCTGAAAACTTAATGACAGAAAAGAAAGCCTCTGGATCTTGGAACACCTATGAATCAAACACCTCATGCACATGTCCACATGCTGGTTGATCAGAGAGGCAGAAGATGTGAAAGGTGTTAAAAAAACACACACACACACACACAAAATGAGTTGTAAACTGATAAATTATATTCTTGATATAAGTATCTGAGATTTATGACTATTTGCTTCAAGGATTAAAAACGCAACCCCCAATAAAAACCCTGTACACGAGGTCTGAATGGGCTTCTTTATTTAGCAACACTCCATGTATGCTGCCGCAGTTCTACTAGGAGATGCAAGCTCTGTGCACACAACTCCACTGGGAGAGGAAAAGGAAAGCTTGGTCTGGTCTCCCCTGGATTCTGTCCTATGCGTCTCTTTACTTTGCTGATTTTAATCTGCATCCTTTTGCTGTAAAGAACTATGTAACTCTGAGTGTAACTGCTTTTCTGAGTTCTGTGAGACCTACTGGGTTCTTGAACTTAGGGGTGGTCCTGGATACCTCTCAATTGTGCAAGTCAGCTGTGTAACTTCTGAGTCTTGGTTTTTCTGGGAATAGTACTTTATGCAGAGCAACTGAATAATGGAGGTAAAGTACTCAGAAATGTACCTGGCAATACCAAGGAATAAAAGCATGGTTGACTGTTTTTATTTCTGCTTTCACCACTGGTTTGGGTCTAGAAAGAGAACTCCTTTAACTGCTGTCAAAACAGACCCTAACTTGCCAGGAATCTGATTAATACGAAGAAAGAGGGCAAAAGTGTGGGGCTAAGTAAAGGGGAACAGACGTGCTAAACATAAAATGCCACAGACACTAACTGTAGTGTCCGCAGGACCACAGCAACCACGCACTGCATGCGACACCAGAGCCTTCACTCTTCTCAGCTTTATCAAACTATCTCCTGTGGTACAATTTTCATATATTCTGGATACTACTGTTCTTCCTTTCTTTGTAAAAATATAACAAAAATCTAAGTTTTAAAATTAACAATCTGCACATATTTTTCATTGCCAACTTTTATCATGAAAATCCACTAATCCTAATTCTGAGTTTACTTTAAACCATCTCCTGTTGTCTTTTTCATCACTGCTTTAAATAAAAGCTGTACAGAATTTTTAAGCCAGATAAAAATACTGAATACCAAGTTTTAATTGATTATATATAATAATTTGAGTATACATTTCAAAAGACACATTCTAAAAAAAGAAATGTTATGTAAATGTTGCAATGATATAAATAACTTACTATTGAAATATTAACCACTCTATATAAAAAATTAATGTACTTACTTTAAATGTTGGTGAGAGATAATTTTTAAGAAACCAGAACTTCACTGGTGTTTTTGTGTTCCGTAAAACAGAAAGCATCATAATTCTGCATAAAACAATAAACTCACATTAATAGGATTTCATCCTACTTCTCTTAAGGCATTTAAGTATTTAAAGATATTAACTAGTTTTTCACTATAAATTATGCAGAAATAGAGTGAAGTGTCTTCAAATACTATGGCTGCTCATCAGTATATAACGTATAAGAATATAATATAGGTGTATATATATAGATACACATACATGTGTGTGTGTGTGTGTGCGTGTGTGTATATATATATATATATATATATATATATACACACACCTGATATAGACTAAACTGATTGACTGTTCCAGCTGACAAGAGAAAGAAGCAAGTTTGAAACAGTATTTAGTTTAACTAAAGTCTAATCTTTAGTTAAGAGATTTAGGAGAAAAGGAGAAAAGGAAAGATATAAGCATCTGAATGCAGAGTTCCAAAGAATAGCAAGAAGAGATAAGAAAGCCTTCCTCAGCAATCAATGCAAAGAAATAGAGGAAAACAAGAGAATGGGAAAGACTAGAGATCTCTTCACGAAAATGAGAGATCCCAAGGGAACATTTCATGCAAAGATGGGCTCGATAAAGGACAGAAATGGTAGGGACCTAACAGAAGCAGAAGATATTAAGAAGAGGTGGCAAAAATACACAGAAGAACTGTACAAAAAAAAGCTTCACCACCCAGATAATCATGATGGTGTGATGACTCACCTAAAGCCAGACATCCTGGAATGTGAAGTCAAGTGGGCCTTAGAAAGCATCACTACGAACAAAGCTAGTGGAGGTGATGGCATTCCAGTTGAGCTATTTCAAATCCTGAAAGATGATGCTGTGAAAGTGCTGCACTCAATATGCCAGCAAATTTGGAAAACTCAGCAGTGGCCACAGGACTGGTAAAGGTCAGTTTTCATTCCAATCCCAAAGAAAGGCAATGCCAAAGAATGCTCAAACTATCGCACAATTGCACTCATCTCAAACGCTAGTAAAGTAATGCTCAAAATTCTCCAAGCCAGGCTTCAGCAATACGTGAACTGTGAACTTCCAGATGTTTAAGCTGGTTTTAGAAAAGGCAGAGGAAACAGATACCAAATTGCCAACATCTGCTGGATCATCAAAAAAGCAAGAGAGTTCCAGAAAAACATCTATTTCTGCTTTATTGACTATGCCAAAGCCTTTGACTGTGTGGATCACAATCAACTGTGGAAAATTCTGAAAGAGATGGGAATACCAGACCACCTGACCTGCCTCTTGAGAAATGTGTATGCAGGTCAGGAAGCAACAGTTAGAACTGGACATGGAACAACAGACTGGTTCCAAATAGGAAAAGGAGTACGTCAAGGCTGTGTATTGTCACCCTGCTTATTTAACTTATATGCAGAGTACATCATGAGAAACGCTGGGCTGGAAGAAGCACAAGCTGGAATCAAGACTGCCAGGAGAAATATCAATAACCTCAGATATGCAGATGATACCACCCTTACGGCAGAAAGTGAAGAGGAACTAAAAAGCCTCTCCATGAAAGTGAAAGTGGAGAGTGAAAAAGTTGGCTTAAAGCTCAACATTCAGAAAATGAAGATCATGGCATCTGGTCCCATCACTTCATGGCAAATAGATGGGGAAACAGTGGAAACAGTGTCATACTTTATGTTTTTGGGCTTGAAAATCACTGCAGATGGTGACTGCAGCCATGAAATTAAAAGACGTTTACTCCTTGGAAGAAAAGTTCTGACCAATCTAGATAGCATATTCAAAAGTAGAGACATTACTTTGCCAACAAAGGGCCGTCTAGTCAAGGCTATGGTTTTTCCAGTGGTCATGTATGGATGTGAGATTTGGACTGTGAAGAAGGCGGAGCACCAAAGAATTGATGCTTTTGAACTGTGGTGTTGGAGAAGACTCTTGAGAGTCCCTTGGACTGCAAGGAGATCCAACCAGTCCATTCTGAAGGAGATCAGCCCTGGGATTTCTTTGGAAGGAATGATGCTGAAGCTGAAACTCCAGTACTTTGGCCATCTCATGTGAAGAGTTGACTCATTGGAAAAGACTCTGATGCTGGGGGGCTTTGGGGGCAGGAGGAGAAGGGGACGACAGAGGATGAGATGGCTGGATGGCATCACCAACTCGATGGACGTGAGTCTGAGTGAACTCCGGGAGTTGGTGATGGACAGGGAGGCCTGGTGTGCTGCGATTCATGGGGTCACAAAGAGTCGGACACAACTGATTGACTGAACTGAACTCAAAGTCTAATCTTGGCTCTATTATTGTGTCATTATCTCAGTTGTGTCGGACTCTTTTGCAACTCTACGGACTGTAGCCCACCAGGCTTCTCTGTCCATGGGATATCCTAGGCAAGAATACTGGAGTGGGCTGCCATGCCCTCCTCTAGGGGATCTTCCCCGACCAGGGATTGAACCCGTGCCTCCTGCTCTACCGGCAGATTCTTTACTGACAGCCACTGGGGAAGCCCTGTGTCATTAATAGAAGGTATGTAAACCTTGAAGGCCTGAACAGCCTGTCTGTCTTGATAAATTCACTGGATAGGCCATGTGTTTTGTTATTCTAGACCTCTGCTCGGAGAAGATACAGATGTATCTAAAGTACCATCTTAAAATGTCAACATCTTCAAATATTTTTGAGGCATTCTCTATGATCCTTCTATATATACAGTTAAAAAAAAAATAGCCCTTTGTAGTTTATAAATATTTCTCCCTCTTCTCAGACTCCTCCTCCTTTTTATAAAACAAGGTATTTCTTTGCCAGAAAATTTACTATATATTCTTTTTTCTCTCACATCTTACTACAAAATATGTCCGTTTTCTAACCTTAAAGAATACTGACATTTCAAATCAAACTTAAAATTTCATTGTGTTTAGAAAATATACATCTCTCATAATTTTAGGTTAAAAAAAAAAAGAGCAAGGTGCAAAGTAGTATGTACTGTGTTGTTATTTCGGTAAAAGAGTTAAAAAATATACATTTGAGCTTGTCTATACATATCTTTGGCAGGTATGAAAATAATAACATTGGTTTCCTGTGATAAAGTGAATGGGGAATCAAGGGAACAGAGGTGGGAGTTTTTTTTCACTGTAATTTCTTTCCTTCTTTTAAACTTAAAATTTTTTTTCAGACCATGTAAGTGTATTCCTTTCCAAAACATTAGATTAAAAAAATACCTACCTTAAAAAGCGTTCATATAAATGGCCAGAAGCAACTGAAAAAATGTTTAGAACATCTTTTTCCTTATTATCTTCTTGTTTATGCAGGCTCCTTGTGAAACTTGGAATAAAAAAAAAACTACTGATCATTAGTTTCTTAAACACATCTGAACACTTTACATACCTAAATAAAGTACTGAATTTGATAAGAGATAAAAAACAGGAATGCTTTTCAGGGTTAGTACACTGAAATAAGTACTTACCCTAAAAATTATGGTTTATATTTAAACATGACAATATAACTTGAAATTTTATGATTTTTAAAAAATGGACAACATAGAATGCAATTATATTGTAGGTTAATGAGATAATACTTTTGAATCTTTGTGAGTTACAAAAGTTATCTTAAGAGCACAGAATGAGTTGCAGCATGCTATGGCCACATGCAATGTATTGAGGCTTTTGTTACGACAGAGGTATTTCTGAAATCTTTTCTCACTGTAAACCCCCAACTAAGTTGATTCAGGGAGGGGAAGAAAAAAATCACTTGAAGTTAGGATTAAAACTAAGATATAAAAGTGAAAGCACTCTAACATACACTTATGTATCTGGAGGAGTCACTATCCCCCAAGACTTATCTTCTCTCTTTCTAACAAAGCAGTGCTTTGTTTTGGTATCCCTTCTGCATAGTAAGTGGCTACGCCATAGTTTAACAATATCTTTATTCCTTTCTGTCTCTACCTTCTGGTTTCAATGGAAGCTAATGAACAGATACTCTTTAAAATGCCCAGATTCTAAACAAGTCTACACAGAACTCATCTCAAAAGGAGTGAGTTTGAGACTTTCTCGATCGGGAACCAGTTCAACAGCATACTGGGACAGTAACATCATTCTCATCAAACAAGAAGTCAACTTACAGAAAAAGAGGCCTAAATTGGGCAAGCTCTTTCTTGTAAACATTTGTCTGAAAGTGAAGGCAGCACAGATAACAGAACTATATGTTGGAGAAAGAGTTTCTGGGCCACATCACCTGAATGCTCAAAGTCAGCTCTGCTCCTGAACTCTAGATGTGTGAGCCTATATATTCCTTTTCTGATTAATACAGGTCCCAACCTAACTTAAATATTTCCCATAATATTTAACATCTCAGCTAACCTGGGCTACTTCCTGTTCTGTGAGAAACATACCCAATCTTTCTAGCTTCAGGTAACCAGGTACCTTCTCTCTCTGTCCATCCTTTAGAATATATCTTAGTCATGCACTCCTCCACAGTCTTTTCTGAGGTTCCTCCTCTTTTCCTATCCTGTATCAGTAACATTTATGTATTTGTCTTATCCTTTCCAGAGAAGATCTGTGCATAACTTAAATGTTTACCATGTGGAGGGCTTCCACACACTAGACTCTTGATGGGTCTATAGTTATACGTTAAAACATCCATTATTAACTACCTTTTAATGGAATCCCACATTCCTCTCTTCTTTTCACCTTTATCGGAAAGGATATCTTCCTTGATTTTATCTGGCTTTTTCCGTACCTAGATAGCATGGTAAAGAAAAACTTTAGAATTTTATAGATTTAAATATTATGCTGCATGGATAGAAATATCTTGGGCAGGTGACTCTTGTAAATCTAAGATGTGGTTTAGTCACTAAGTCATGTCTGACTCTTTGTGACTCCTTGGACAGTAGTCCACCAGGCTCTTCTGTCCATGGGATCTTCCCCACCAAGGGATCAAACCTGGGTTTCCTGCATTGCAGGTGGATTCTTTATCAACTGAGCCACCAGGGAAGCCCTAAATAGTTATAGTAAATGAAGCCAAAAAAGATCTTAGTACTTTATAGACACAATCTGGTTTCAACCATCAGTTCAGTCTCGTTTTCAGTTCTTTTGTAATAACCTCCACACTGCTAAATAATGTGCTTACACTTGTACTTACTGATTTATCAACTGTAGATGTCATCTACCATATATCTGATTCGCAGAGTTTAGACATTATTCGTTCTTTGTAACAAAAAGACGAGTAGCTTACTTGTATCACTCTTCCCTTCCCCTCTTTGTCTGGAGGTTCTAGTAATATTATCTTTATCATTAGTTTTTCTACTGAGTATTTTTCTAACTTTAAGTAATCCTTAAATCTATATTTTTTATTCCAACAAATTCAACAGTTTCTCTTGCACATATCCTATGATACAGATACTAGCATCTCTACCTTTTCCCTTTGTCTCAACTTACATTAGCTAAACCTTTACTTTAGCATTGTAAATATGGATAAAATTTACATTTACCTTGGTCAATATAACTATCTTTTGCATTGTTTATTCTACAACTTGAAAAATCAATAAAAAGTACATATTGTGACACTGTAAATACTGCTCAATTAAGTCTCAAAGGTTACTACATTTCCCCCACAGTTACAAAAGTATGACCACCATACTCTTCTTGGTTCACATGGATTCTGCTTTCTCACATCAATAGGTAAGTATTTTTTTCTTGGAATTTTATTGTATTTTTCTTGTGGAAAGATATTTCTTATCATATACCTAATATTTTCCAGTTTATTATTCATCATCTGGAATTCCTATCTTCTTGAAGACATTTTTCTTTGGGCTTAACAATGAACTGCCTCTTTCAAGCATTCTTTGCATTGGTTTTCACATTAATTTCATCATTTCTTGAAATACCCATTTTCCTCTTTCTTGTTTTTTATTCTCTTTGTGATGGCAAACACGTTCAAGAACAGGTGTGAAAGGTAATTTTTCTAAATCTTCACCCTTCAGAGAATATTTGACTAAAGAATCCCAGGTTCAAAATACTTCTCAAAACACTGAAGTCTTTGTTTTGTTGTCTTGAAAAATAAAACATCGGATGCTACTGTTAAGAGTCATTCTAAGGTCACTGAAGTGACTCATCTTTTCTCTTTGGTAGTTTCTAGGCTCTGGTGTGGGCCATTTCTCACGCATTCTGATTTGTGGAGCCCTCGATGCGAATATGTTTGCCTCTCTTTACCTGTGGAATACTTTGCCGCCTCCACTTTCTGTTCTCCCTTCCTGGAATTCCTAACTGGTGAGCTACTGGAATTCATGCGCTGACCCTTTATGTTGCTTATCTTTTCTCTTCCCTTTTTCCCATCCTTTTGTGTAATTTGGAAACAAGGAAGGTGAACAGATAGAACTGTTATTAAAAAACAAGTAAAGGACCTAGATATGGTTAGGCTATAGAACGTATGCTTCAGGCATGGCATGACTATCACCCTCAACAAAGATTTGATGACTTTGGTCAAAGAGTCAGACCTGCTCTATACCAGGCAAGAATAGGTAAAATTAGAGCCAATATGGAGAGTGAAAAAATTCAGCTAATCAAAAAGAAAATTTAATAATTTTTCAATGGTCAAAATTCCTCAAATTTAAAACACCTCAAGTCTCCCAGCAGAAATAATATTTTCCTTTCCTGTTTGTAGGGCTAGGATAATACTAGCTGGAATGCTGGTCCTAAAGGGCTTGGGTTGACTTGGTAACTTAAGGAGCTGCTCTGAGTTTATGGGGTTTTCATTTGAAATGATTAGAAGGAAATGTATCAAGGCCAGAATGTAAGTTTCCATTTCTGAGAAAAGAAGCCAAGGTCAATATAGGAAAAACAGTATCAAAGGTGAGTGTAATATGCCAGCAAATTTGGAAAACTCAGCAGTGGCCACAGGACTGGAAAAGGTCAGTTTTCATTCCAATCCCAAAGAAAGGCAATGCCAAAGAATGCTCAAACTATCGCACAATTGCACTCATCTCACATGCTAGTAAAGTAATGCTCAAAATTCTCCAAGCCAGGCTTCAGCAATATGTGAACTGTGAACTTCCAGATGTTTAAGCTGGTTTTAGAAAAGGCAGAGGAAACAGAGACCAAATTGCCAACATCTGCTGGATCATCGAAAAAGCAAGAGAGTTCCAGAAAAACATCTATTTCTGCTTTATTGACTATGCCAGAGCCTTTGACTGTGTGGATCACAATCAACTGTGGAAAATTCTGAAAGAGATGGGAATACCAGACCACCTGACCTGCCTCTTGAGAAATGTGTATGCAGGTCAGGAAGCAGCAGTTAGAACTGGACATGGAACAACAGACTGGTTCCAAATAGGAAAAGAAGTACGTCAAGGCTGTATATTGTCACCCTGCTTATTTAACTTATATGCAGAGTACATCATGAGAAACGCTGGGCTGGAAGAAGCACAAGCTGGAATCAAGATTGCCAGGAGAAATATCAATAACCTCAGATATGCAGATGATACCACCCTTAAGGCAGAAAGTGAAGAGGAACTAAAAAGCCTCTTGATGAAGGTCAAAGCGGAGAGTGAAAAAGTTGGCTTAAAACTCAACAGTTAGAAAACGAAGATCATGGCATCCGGTCCCATCACTTCATGGGAAATAGATGGGGAAACAGTGGAAACAGTGTCAGACTTTATGTTTTGGGGCTCGAAAATCACTGCAGATGGTGACTGCAGCCATGAAATTAAAAGACGCTTACTCCTTGGAAGAAAAGTTCTGACCATCCTAGATAGCATATTCAAAAGCAGAGACATTACTTTGCCAACAAAGGGCCGTCTAGTCAAGGCTATGGTTTTTCCAGTGGTCATGTATGGATGTGAGAGTTGGACTGTGAAGAAAGCTGAGTGCCAAAGAATTGATGCTTTTGAACTGTGGTGTTGGAGAAGACTCTTGAGAGTCCCTTGGACTGCAAGGAGATCCAACCAGTCCATTCTAAAGGAGATCAGCCCTGGGATTTCTTTGGAAGGAATGATGCTAAAGCTGAAACTCCAGTACTTTGGCCACCTCATGTGAAGAGTTGACTCATTGGAAAAGACTCTGATCTGGGAGGAGAAGGGGACGACAGAGGATGAGATGGCTGGATGGCATCACTGACTCGATGGATGTGAGTCTGAGTGAACTCCAGGAGTTGGTGATGGACAGGGAGGCCTGGCATGCTGCGATTCATGGGGTCGCAAAGAGTTGGACACAACTGAGCGACTGAACTGAAACAACGTGAATACACTGATCAAGGATAAAGAGCAGAGGTGATAAGAAATAGGTTATAATGTGGGATTCAAGGCAAATTCTGATTAATTTGGTAGTTTAAGATCTATGCAGTATATAAGTTAAGGGCTCTGGTTGCCTACTATTATGCTTCAAATAATACTTGTACCTCATTCTGTCTTTCATCACCTTCTTGAACACCACTTAAATGGATTTTATTAAACACTCAAAAGTATTTTATAAAGCTTAATTACCTTACCCTTATAGTAGACATATAAGGAGGATTCCATTATTAACTCTGTATTATAGATAAGAAAAATGACATAGAAAGAGTTTAAGCAATCTGTCCAAGGTCACACAGCGAGCGAATAGCAGAGCCAGGTTTAAATGTAACCCTGGTGTCTTAGATTTCACACTCTGTTCTCTATGCCTTTTATATAGTCTCTGTTGTATATTCCTCTTTTTCCATGTCTCTGTTGCATATGGGATACTTCTTTTGGTCTATCTTCCAACTCACTATCTCCTGAGGCCTGTTAAAGCCAAAAACTGAATTTTCTTGTCATTGTATTGCTCAGTTTTAGAAGTTCTACTTTAAAAGTCAGATACGCACTTTTTATAGTTTTTTATTCCCTGCAATTGTTTTCAAGTTTGTCTTTTATTTCTCAAACACTGTAGGCATACTTGTTTCAGAGTCTCTGTCAATAATGCTGACATACGGAGCGTTCGTATATCTGCTTTCTGTTACTCACTGTTTCTGCTGGTTTTGTGTATTTGGATATAGTCTTATTCCAGAGATATATGAATATTTCTGTCAGATGCCTGTAAAACCTTATCTATCTGGAACCATTTTAGTACAAATTCAAGGTTCAGGGTTCCCTCGATTGCTTTGTTGTTGTTATTCAAACAATAACATGTTGTTGTTGCTCAGTCATCCCTGCCTTTGTAACCCCATGGGCTGCAGTGTGCCAGGCTTCCCTATCCTTCGCCATTATTTAGATGCTATTAATTTTGCCTAAAAGACTGTGTGATATGCTTTACTATGGTTCATCCTTCCCCTGAGCTATAGCCAGCTTATAGCAGAGAGGGTCTTCTAATAGATTACCCACTTTGTAAGGGTCAAGGGTTTTAATTTCTGTCCCTATCACCTTGCAAATTAAATCACAGTGATAGTTCAAGTGAACCAAAATGGACAAATGTTCGAGGGCAACAGTAGCTTTCTTGGGTTATAAGAATCTTCTGTGCTTGCTCATTTCACTAGGCTCTCATTTTCTGTTTAATTTTGGTTTTCTATTTCCTTGTTATCATTACTGTCAGCTCCTCATTGCTTTTAAAATGTTAATAAACATTTCACCCAACAAGTTTTTGTTTTTTACTGATTTCAAGTATTAAGTAGGTGGGTTCATCCAAAAGAATTAATGCTGCCGTCATTAAAAATTTTGCTGGTTTTTGTTTCTGTCAAGGAAAGAAAAATCACTGTTTTTCCTGTTGAAAGGGATAGCTTTTCATCATGCATTCCTAATCTCATCTCCAAAGCCTAATTTATAATATCGTGCTCACTCGCTTCAGTCATGTATGACTCTTTGTGACCCCATGGACTGTAGCCCGCCAGGCTCCTCTGTCCATGGGATACAACAGCAAAGAATACTGGAGTGGGTTGCTGTGCCCTCCTCCAGGGAATCTTCCTGACACAAGGACTGAACCCACGTCTCCTGCATCTCAGGCAGATTCTTTACTGCTAAGCCACCAGTGAAGCACAGTTTATAACATTATTTGGCTGCAAATATAGTAGATACATCATAACTTAAAAAAATTCTTTTCTTCTATGTTTAAGTGTGCTGCTTTCCCTTCATGATTTAATTCTCTTCCTCCTTCCACTGCCAGAGTTTCAATATGACATTTTAGGTAGTAACACTGTGAAATTATTTGTAAAATAAATTGAGAACAAAAAAGATAATTCTTAATATTAAGAACAAAGTCTATGAAGTGTTTTGGCCTCACACACTTGTACTTCCAGTATTTTGCTTTTGAAGCTATTTAAAACAACGATGACATCTTCTAGGTCTGGTGGAGAGTCAGTTCCTTCATGCCTAGAAGCATAAAAACATGTAAATGTTTATGCCCAATTTAAGAAAAGACATACAATTATAATCATATAAATCACAGAATAAATTCATTCTGAAATAATCATAAGTATAATCTTATTGGTACATATGTAATATTTACTGTTTGTATAGTCAATTAAGGTATGCTGCAATATACTATAATTTTCAAAATTACCCAATTTTAACTTAATATAAATAAGATTATACACAAATAACTCACTAAATTTGATATCGCCTAACTCAGAAAAGTAGCTTATAGCTTATCTTTAATACTGTATATTAAGATTATCACAAAAGTAATATTTCATATATTACAATAATTAAAATATGAAATATTTTCTAGACTGTCAGTTGTTTATAAAGCATAACAAAAGGAACTGCACACCATACAACTATTTTTCAGTATCTATTAGCCATTTTCAAATACCAAAATTTGAAGCACATTGTTAAACTTATAATACTGAAAATATGTCTCTCATGTCCATCTGCATCACTTGAAGTTATTTTATATTACACATTATGCATTTCCCTGTCAGTTTTCAACACTGCATAAGTCAATCAAATATGACAACTTTGCTCAAAAAATTTTTATAGTATTTTCACTATGAACTGAAAAATGCTACTGTAAAGAACATTTACAATAAAACTGAATTTTTTCAAAGAGGGAAAACAGCAGATGTCAAATTAGTAGATACTTTGCATTCAGTCAGAGTTATAACACACGCTTGAAAATTTTTCTAAAATGAAAACCTGGGGATTCTAGGGCTACGCTGACTATCATATGCCTTGACTTTCACTCCCAGTCCCTCTGATGAGGTGCCTAAACCACAGTACGAGGCACAGGCCTGCCCAGGAATATAATCACTAGGAAAAAAAAAAAGTATTCCAACTTATGAAGTAGAAATAGCCAAAGTCACAGTGAGTGAGCTATCACCTCACTCCTGTCAGAATGGCTATCACACAAAAAAAAGAACACAAATAACAAATGTTGGCAAGGATATGGAGAAAAGGGAACCTTCTTACACTGTTGGTGGGATTGTAAACTGGTACAGTCACTATGGACAACAGTATGGAGATTTCTCAAAAAACTAAAAATAGAACTACCATATGACTCAGCAATTTCAGTCCTGGGTATATACCTGAAAGAAACAAAAACACTAACTTGAAAAGACAGATGTTCACCCTATTGTTCATAGCAATATTACTTATAATTGCCAAGATATGGAAACAACCTAAATATCCCTCAACAGATGAACGGATAAAGAAGCCGTGGGAGTCGGGGTGGGCTGTCTGTGTGTGCAGCCATTTAATCATTAAAAAAGAATGAAAATTTGCATTTGCAGCAACACAAATGGACTTGGAGGGCATTATGTTAAGTGAGATAAGTCAGACAGAAAAAGACAAATACTGAACGATCTCTTATTTGTGACATCTAAAAAATACAACTAACTAGGGAATAAAACAAAAAAGCAGCAGACTGACTGATATAGAGAACAAGGCAGTGGTTACCAGTGCAGAGAGGGAAGGAGGGCAGAGCACTAGAGGAACAGGGAAAAGAGTTATTATAAAATTATATGAAATTATGTGTGTGAAACTTCTGAAAATTGTAAAGCACTCGAGAATTTAAAGACTCTTTTCATTCAGTAAAAAAGAAAAGCACTAAAAAAGAATTGAGCATTCTCAGCTTTGTGTACTTAAATTATTAAGCATGTCTGCTGAATGACACCATGTTCTAGGCACTATAAGGAAAAGGGGAAAAACAATGGACAAAAGGCACAATAACCTCTACCCCTATATTATCCTTGTTGAGCATACTGCATAATAATAGGTGCTCAATGAATACTTGCTGAAATAAATGAAAAATTAAAGATACTAAGCCTGGAGAAGGAAATGGCAACCCACTCCAGTATTCTTGCCTGGAGAATCCCATGGACAGAGGAGCCTGGCGAACTACAGTCCATGGGGTCGCAAGAGTTGGACACGACTTAGTGACTAAACCTCCTCCTACAGATATTAAGAGGTATAAAAAAGTTTACTAGGTGTTGGCAACCCTTTCATGGATTAGAACCTTGTTGTGGAGAAGGGGCTTGCATAACTCAATGAAGCTATGAGCCATGCCCAGGAGGGTCACCCGAGACAGTCCCATCTTTTCATGGCAAACAAAAGGAGAAAAAGTGGAAACAATGGCAGGTTTTGTTTTCCTGGGCTTCAAAATTACTGCAGATGGTGACTGCAGCCATGAAATTAAAAGACGCTTGCTCCTTGGAAGGAAAGCTATGACAAACCTAGACAGTGAATTAAAAAGCAGAGACATCTCTTTGCCAACAAAGATCTGTATAGTCAAAGCTACAGTTTTTCCAGCAGTCATGTACAGATGTGAGAGTTGGACCATAAAGAAAGCTGAGCGCTAAAGAATTGATGCTTCTGAACTGTGGTGTTGGAGAAGACTCTTGAGAGTCCCTTGAAGAGAAAGGAGATCAAACCAGTCCATCCTAAAGGAAATCAACCCTGAATATCCAGTGTAAGGACTGACACTGGAGCTGGAACTCCAATACTTGGACCACCTGATGCAAAGAGCCGACTCATTAGAAAAAACCCTAATGTTGGGAAAGAGCAAAGGCAAAAGGAGAAGGGGACAGCAGAGGATGAGATGGTAAGCCACCATCACTAACTCAAGGACATGAATTTGAGCAAATTCCAGGATATACTGGAGGACAGAGGAGCCTGGCGTGCTGCAGTCCATGAGGCTGCAAAGAGCTGGACAAGACTTAGCGACTGAACAACAACAGGTGTTGGCAAACTATGGCTGGTGAGCAAAATCAAGTTGGTGGGTGAGTTTTGTATGGCCCCTGCACTAAAAATGGTTTTTACATTTTAAAATGGTTGTTGAAAAAAACAATATTGGCAAAAATCATATGTGCCCTCAAACAGTCAATATTTTTTATTGGTTCCTTATAAAAAAAATATGATGATATCTGCTTTGTACTAGGCTCATTGATGAGTAGGAAATTTATTGAGACACCAATTCTTATCTATAAAAATGAAAAACTGAACATAATGAAAAGATAATGGCTTTTCTAGATAAGATATACATATTATATAATCATTAAACAATAAATATGTTTACAGTGTTAACATGGAAAATTCTACAGAAAATAATAAGTAAAGGAGATGGAGTAAAGAACAAGATGTATACATTAGGCATACCTTTTGTATTTTTGAAATAAAACAATAAGAATAAATGTTACAGTTTTATAAGGAGTTTTTGTTTTATAATAATGATATTTGTGAATGTTTTAGCTGTTTTGATGATCTTTGTTATGTCACACTAAAAACTTTTTTATATATAAAAACTTTAAAGTTGTTTATATAACTCACCCAACTATTTGATAAATATCTTCAGATCTTCCTTGGCGTAATTTCAGTATCCAAGCACCTGGGTTTGCTTTTAATTGAAAATATCCCTTTTAAGATGAAAAAAATATGATCACAGTTACATGAATGAAAACAACATCCAACTGTTCAAGAAATATTATTCATGAATACTACAACAGTATTCCATTAACTGTGGAATAATTTTCATAAATGAATTCCAAGAAAGAAGATTTTATAATAACCTATAAAAGCATATTCTGAATGTACAACTCCCTTCATTTTTGTTTTAATTACCATATTGAAGGATTTTTTCCCCTGGGACCTATACAACAACAGCAGGATAAAAATTATTTCATCTTATTATTAGGAAAACTTAGAGGATTTCACCAAAATTTCTAATTGAGTATGTATGTACTTACGAGATTGGCCATCACTATTGTATCTACTACAACAGGTTTATTTTTTGTGCCCAGAGTAAACTGCAGACCCCGAGGAGGTTGGTCTGTCGTTAAGTCAAAGCAATGTCCTTCGAGTAGTAGATATTCTAGTTCATATTCTGCTGTGACAGCTTTCTCAATCTAGGAGGACATAGGTCATTGTTTTGGGGTTAGTAATTCTCATAATGTAAATTCTGTAATAAATACACATGATTATTTTATTATTAGCCAAAGTATTTTCAGGGGCAGTCTCAAGTCTTCCTTTTAGCTGAGTGAACCTAACAGTTGAGTGAAATTCTTGAACACTAAAGCTTATGATTAATTTTCTTCCATTCCTGTAATACCAGCTCTACTCCACCATCATCATATATGCACCACAATCATAAAAGAGATGTGAGCACAGATGGGTGCTCGCTGAGTCCAGTTTACTGTTTTTAAGAACAAAAAATAAGTAGTTTCTTGAAAACAGTACTTGTTTCAACAACTTTAGCTGGGTTCTTAACCAGTTGTTGAATTATTACTACTCTAGTGATGAACTTCATATACTTCATTAACCTGTATCCATAATCCCTAAAGCATTTTGTCTTTCTTTATACAACTTTATAACTTACATCTTTTAAATGAATGTTATCAAGGTCACAGTTGCTGTGTACTATTTCAACCAACCAGCCTTCAGGAGTGATCATATTGAGGGTTAGAAGGGGTGATTCAGGGATATCCAAGAATTTTGCCACTGGTCCAGTAATATCATTAGCTAACATCAGTTCCGGTTCCAGAACAAAACGGTAAAAGCTGTTGGCAGAAACAGATAAAATATATACTGCAATCAAAACTGAGATTTCTTCTAAAATATTTTAAAATCGCAAATGGCTTAAAAACATGACCAGAAAATCTTAAAAAGACTAAAAACACACTATACTGAAGTTAATGCTTATGTGAGTGGTAGATAATCATTATTATTGTTTATACTATTATCTATTATAAGACTGTGTATATTATATACCCTTGTTAATTATTTCTTAACGAATATGAATCCCTTTAAGATACACTGACTTATGCAGGTTCCAGGAATTTATGATCTGAATTCACTCACCGATCCTTCTTCAAATGTGACCATGGTCTATTATTAGTGATTTTATTAGCTCTTAGCTCTATTAATAATATTAAGAGAAATGATAAGCAGAAAGCAAGTAAAATTTAAGCTAACGTTCTGGTACTAATTTAAAAAGTGCAATTAAAAACAAACAGGAGTGAGTTCAAAGCAGCTGCTTATTAACAGAACTTTCAGAAGTATCAGCAATTATTAGTGTATTTTAACCTTATGTCTTATGTCTTACATAGTGTATTTTAACCTTATGTCTTACACAGTAAGAAATAGTTACATTACTAAGAACAGTGACTTTCACTATTTTGGGACTACAATCAAGGTGTCAGCTGTGCTGTGGTTATCTCAAGACTCCATGGGGGAGGAATCCCCCCCAGGCTCCTGCAGCTCCTCACTAGTCCTTGGCTGGAGACTGCACTCAGTCCTTAGCACAAGAGAATTTCCAGCAAGCTTAGTGAAGCACTCAAGAGCAGGAGAGAGAGAATGCCAGCAAGAGAGAAGTCACAGCCTCTTATAACCTAATTGCAGAAGAGACATTCCCTCACTTTTGCCATATCCTATTCATTAGAAGCAAATCATCACATACAACCGGCACTCAAGGAGAATCTAGGTAGGGTGTGAATCCCCAGAGGCAGAGTCAAAAAAGAGAGAGTAAGAGGAGACGGTGAAGAGAACACAGTCCAAACCAAGTACCGGGTACTATCAAAGGCAGCAGAAATGTCATTAAGAAGTATCCTATGGATTTTGCGAGCAGCAATTTGTGAATTAGTAAAAATAATTCAGTGGCAAAGAGGATAAAGACTAACTTCAGTGGGAGGTACAAGTGAATGAGAGATGAAGAGGGGGGCTGGCCACACTTAAGAACCTGACATGACCAAGAATGGAGAAGAGAAGGAAGAGGTAGGGCTCTAGAGGAGAGGAAGTTAAGGGAGCAGTTTATTTTCTTTTTAAAAATTGAATAACTCTGAGACTGAAAGAAAAAGGCTACTAGTGAGGTTAGAGACATGGAACAAGAACTATGTGATAAAAGGAAGGATCTAGAAATAAATGGCGAAACACAGGAACACCTTAACCAAGAGGAAAGATGACAACTCTTCCCATACCACACGGGAAGCCTGGAAAGGTACAGGAGATAGGAGGAACTGAGAGAATTCCTGCCCATAACCTCTGTCATCTCTGAGAAGAATGAGACAGTATTTTATAAGTTAAGGTCTATGAATTGTAAAAAAAAAAAAAAAAAGTTAATAAACAGAAATCTCACAATCAGGAGACTACACTGGGCAGTACTCACAGCCTCTGATGATAACACAGCCCAACAGGAAGAAGAAAGACTTCTCTTCTTCCCCGGCAAGGACTCAGACATGAGAAGCCATGGGCTCATTGTTTACTACAGACTCCCCTACCCTGACTTCCTTTCCTCTCTAAGAGTTCTCCTTCCTCTGCCTTGTGTAGAGACTTGTACATGGCACTCTGTGCTTGCTGACCATGAATTGCAACTCTCCTGATCCTAAATAAACCCATATTTTCTGGAGAAATATCTAACAATCTATTTGTTTTAGGTCAACAGAATTAATGTGTCAACTAGTTTCCTTAATATATGCTACTAAGTATATAAGACTCTGTTGAACTCACAGGTTAAAACAAATTCAACAGTTTTTGTCTAATGCACTGTTACTAACCACTTGCAGCATCTATCTGGTATATTAGGTGTTATTTCACTTTAGAGAAGTCAAGTTCTTTCCCTTCTAACAAACTGTGCTAGATTATGTTTAATATTCTCACTCTTTATCATATATCCCAAAGCTTTACAGAGACTTTGTGGAGAGGATTCCTACTTGTGTGAGTAAAAACTCTGTACTCATGGAAAGACCTCTCAATTAGTGGCTAAAATGAGATTTAGAAACACATAATAAAATCTGAAATACAAAAGAAAAATAAGTATGAAAAATGAATGAATTACGAGGACAAAAATCTTAGTAAGGTAATAAATGTCACCTATACCTTCATTTGTGTCATATTTTGGATTCCACACATAGTGATATCATATGGTATTTGTCTTTCGACTTACTTCACTTAGTATAATAATCTCAAAGTACATCCATGTTGCTGCAACCCACTGTATACTTCTAAATAGGTACTTCTAAATCAAATTTTTAAAAATACCCATAGATGAAAATAATCCATGTAAATTCTGCAATTATATTGGGTGAATTTTACTGGTTAGGTTACCTTAATTTTATATCAATAAACTATCTCTGATCTATTTCAACTAAGCATTTTGTGAAGGAAAAAACAGGTGTAGTAATTAAGTTTTTTCCCCTTGTAGCATGTACAAATTTTTCAAAATGAAATTATGTTCACATAGACCAACCTCTTTAAAGGGGCTTCTGAAAGTTTACTCCTGCAGTTCATGAACAACTTTAACTTCATGTTGATAATCTTTCCAAGGACCTATTAGAAAAAAATTCCCATATTTGAAATTAATATTAATAGCTAACACTTACTGAGTATTTACTATGCACCAGGAACTATATTCGGAGAAGGCAATGCACCCCACTCCAGTACTCTTGCCTGGAAAACCCCATGGACAGAGGAGCCTGGTAGGCTGCCGTCTACACGGTCGCTACAAGTCGGACACGACGGAAGCGACTTAGCAGCAGCAGCAGCAGCAGCAGCAGGAACTATATTAATACTTGACATCTGTTAACTCATCTGATTCTCACAACGTCCTTCTGAGGTAGCTACTTTTATAGCTGAGACACAGACAGATGTAGCAATTTGCCCATGATCACACAGTAAGTCAGGGCAGAGGTCAGATTTGAATCCACACAGTTGATATCATTGCCCAAAGGTTATACTGCCTACCTTTTGCCTAGTGTGACTTCCTTTCATGGCATTTAAATTTCTTCACTACTGAAGAACAAATAAAATAATTATTAGAATCTCAATCAGTTCAGTTCAGTCACTCAGTCATGTCCGACTCTTTGCAACCCCATGAATTGCAGCACGCCAGGCCTCCCTCCCTGTCCTTCACCAACTCCCGGAGTCTACCCAACCCATGTCCATCGAGTCGGTGATGCCATCCAGCCATCTCATCCTCTGTCGTCCCCTTCTCCTCCTGCCCTCAATCCCTCCCAGCATCAGGGTCTTTTTTTTTTAATTAATTAATTTTATTTTATTTATTTTTTTTAAATTTTATTTTATTTTTAAACTTTACATAATTGTATTAGTTTTGCCAAATATCAAAATGAATCCACCACAGGTATACATGTGTTCCCCATGGTATGGGGAGGGAGGAGGGAGGAGGGTTCAGGGTCTTTTCAAATGAGTCAACTCTTTGCATCAGGTGGCCAAAGTACTGGAGTTTCAGCTTCAGCATCAGTCGTTCCAATGAACACCCAGGACTCATCTCCTTTAGGATGGACTGGTTGGATCTCCTTGCAGTCCAAGGGATTCTCAAGAGTCTTCTCCAACACCACAGTTCAAAAGCATCAATTCTTTGGTGCTCAGCTTTCTTCACAGTCCAACTCTCACATCCATACATGACCACTGGAAAAACCATAGCCTTGACTAGATGGACCTTAGTTGGCAAAGTAATGTCTCTGCTTTTGAATATGCTATTTAGGTTGGTCATAACTTTCCTTCCAAGGAGTAAGTGTCTTCTAATTTCATGGCTGCAATCACCATCTGCAGTGATTTTGGAGCCCCCCAAAATAAAGACAGCCACTGTTTTCACTGTTTCCCCATCTATCTGCCATGAAGTGATGGGACTGGATGCCATGATTTTAGTTTTCTGAATGTTGAGCTTTTAAGCCAACTTTTCACTCTCCTTCACTTTCATCAAGAGCCTTTTTAGTTCCTCTTCAATTTCTGCCATAAGGTTGGTGTCGTCTGCATATCTGAGAGAACCTCAATGTGCAAATACAAAGTAGTGACCTCACAACTGTACGGCAAGGGTGCCCTGATCCTTATGGAATTTCATCTATGTTGTAAAAGATATAGGAAGGTCTTGGCTACATACAGATAAAATAGTCTCTTTTCATTTTCCTAGAGCATTAAAGTAGGAGAATTTTTAATTCTGATAGTCCTTACATCTATACAGGCAACAAGTCAGTGAAGATTTGAAAATATTAGACAACACAGGACAGATGTAAAAGGAGAATAAAACACATATATGGAACGGAAAGGATACATGTTTGAGGAGGAATTACAATATACAGACTAAGCATTTAAGAGCTCTGAATTTTAATTCCCATTCTATCATTCTTCTTATTAGCTACAATGGAGGCTGCTGAGCCATTGTTTCTCCCAAGTGTTAAATGAGACACTACCCATTTCTTCTAGTAAATTAATTTATGCTTTATGGCACAAAATTATAGCATAAAATTTCTGTATAGAATGAAATAAGTTATGTGAAGTTCTGAGCTGCTCTGAAATGAAGTATGCTACTATTACCAATGATATAAACTAGAATATAATTCCATATCTTGTATTTCTGTATAATCCATATTTCTTACTCTTAAAATCCATGTTTACATAAAAGCTTCAGAGGTAAGCAATTTTTTCTGAATAATGAGTCTCCATAGGAATAGGGAATTTATATACTAAAATGCATCATACTACCTTCATTCCTTATTAGTATGATTACTGATTTCTGTTTTCCACAGAATAATATTGTGCTTTAAAGAAGTTAAAGTTTGAAGGTACAGAAATGCTGAAAGAATAAGGCAAGTAAATCAACTACAGAATGGACTTTGCCCTGGTTATACACTGAATAGGTATAATGACAAAGGGGATCCAAAACTGCTTGTACACATTAAGAAATGCATTTATAAGAGATACCTATTACCCACTTTCCCAGTATGATTTGGTAGGGCACACCAAATTCGGAAAGAAATAGCATTTTGAAATTTTGAAAGAATGTATCAGTATGATACATCAGTATGTATGATGTATACATACATCAGTATGACCCAGCTTGATCATTTACTTCTTTTCCCAGACTTGATACCTAATTATTTTTGCTTGTTTCCAAAAGTAAATGGTCATAGAATAGTTTCCACTTCGAGAATATTTTTTGATATGTCTTTTAAAAACGCACTAATTTCAAACAGGAGTATCCAAAAATTTTGAACATCACTAGAAAAAATATGCCTTCCAACATGAGTAGCTTATTCAAATTTAAGTACTGAAAGCTGCATCACAAATTGAATCTTTTAAGATTATAAGTACAGGAAAAACCACAGAATGTTCTTTCAGTGTCTGCTATCTGTATTCTAATATTCATTCTCTACTTCCCACTGACGGAAACTATAGGCTTCCCTTGGGACTCAGGAGTAAAAGAATCTGCCTGCAATGCTGAGACCAGGGTTCGATCCCTGGGTAGGGAAGATTCCCTGGAGAAGGGAATGGCAACCCACTCCAGTATTCTTGCCTGGAAAATCCCATGGACAGAAGAGCTTGGTGGGCTATAGATCATGGGGTCACAAAGAATCAGACACAACTGAGCAACTAACACACTACTTCCTAGTGAAGGAATCTTCAGGTTTACACAGTGTCTGCCCCCGCCCCTTGTGACTAGGTGCAGCCGGCTTGCTGGCTAGTCTGGTCAATGGGATGTGACTTGATGGAAGATATTTGGGGCTGGGGTTGCATCCTTGTCTGCACTGCCTGATGCAGTGATAGAGATGATGTTGTGATCTTAGACTGCCACAGAGAGGCTACTTCATGAGGACAGCTGAACAACAGAAGGTGCCTGAGTCCCTTACACTGTTGAGCTTCCCTGGCACCTTCACACGGCTTACACTTGGAAGGTGAGATGACAGAAATCACTTCAGACTTGAAGGTATTTTGCTTTTGTTCAGTTCAGTTGCTCAGTCGTGTCCGACTCTTTGACACCCCATTAATCGCAGCATGCCAGGCCTCTCTGTCCATCACCAACTCCTGGAGTCCACCCAAACCCATGTCCATTGAATTGGTGATGCCATCCAACCATCTCAGCCTGTCATCCTCTTCTCCTCCTGCCCTCAATCTTTTCCAGCATCAGGGTCTTTTCAAATGAGTCAGCTCTTCACATCAGGTGGCCAAAGTACTGGAGTTTCAGCTTCAGCATCACTCCTTCCAATGAACACCCAGGACTGATCTCCTTTAGGATGGACTGGTTGGATCTCCTTGCAGTCCAAGGGACTCTCAAGAGTCTTCTCCAAAACCACAGTTCAAAAGCATCAATTCTTCAGCACTCAGCTTTCTTCACCATCCAACTCTCACATCCATACACGACCACTATGGAAAAACCATAGCCTTGACGAGACGTGCCTTTGTTGACAAAGTAATGTCTCTGCTTTTTAATATGCACAGATTGGTTCCAAATAGGAAAAGGAGTACGTCAAGGCTGTATATTATCACCCTGTTTATTTAGCTTATATGCAGAGTACATCATGAGACACGCTGGACTGGAAGAAACACAAGCTGGAATCAAGATTGCTGGGAGAAATATCAATAACCTCAGATATGCAGATGACACCACCCTTAGGGCAGAAAGTGAAGAGGAACTAAAAACCTCTTGATGAAAGTCAAAGTGGAGAGTGAAAAAGTTGGCTTAAAGCTCAACATTCAGAAAACGAAGATCATGGCATCCAGTCCCATCACTTCATGGGAAATAGATGGGGAAACAGTGGAAACAGTGTCAGACTTTAGTTTTGGGGGCTCCAAAATCACTGCAGATGGTGACTGCAGCCATGAAATTAAAAGACGCTTACTCCTTAGAAGGAAAGTTATGACCAATCTAGATAGCAGAGACATTACTTTGCCAACAAAGGTCCCTCTAGTCAAGGCTATGGTTTTTCCAGTGGTCATGTATGGATGTGAGAGTTGGACTGTGAAGAAGGCTGAGCGCCAAAGAATTGATGCTTTTGAACTGTGGTGTTGGAGAAGACTCTTGAGAGTTCCTTGGACTGCAAGGAGATCCAACCAGGCCATTCTAAAGGAGATCAGCCCTGGGATTTCTTTGGAGGGAATGATGCTGAAGCTGAAACTCCAGTACTTTGGCCACCTCATGCGAAGAGATGACTCATTGGAAAAGACACTGATGCTGGGAGGGATTGGGGGCAGGAGGAGAAGGGGACGACAGAGGATGAGATGGCTGGATGGCATCACTGACTCTATGGACATGAGTCTGAGTGAACTCCGAGAGTTGGTGATGGACAGGGAGGCCTGGCGTGCTGCGATTTATGGGGTTGCAAAGAGTTGGACACAACTGAGCGACTGAACTGAACTGAGGTTGGTCATAACTTTCCTTCCAAGGAGTGTCTTAATTTCATGGTGCAATCACCATCTGCAGTGATTCTGGAGCCCAGAAAAATAGAGTCAGCCACTGTTTCCACTGTTTCTCCATCTCTTTGTCATGAAGTGATGGGACCAGATGCCGTTATCTTTGTTTTCTGAATGTTGAGCTTTAAGCCAACTTTTTCACTCTCCTCTTTCACTTTCATCAAGAGGCTCTTTAGTTCTTCTTCCCTTTCTGCCATAAGGTTGGTGTCATCTGCATATCTGAGGTTATTGATATTTCTCTCAGCATCTTGATTCTAGCTTGTGCTTCTCCAGCCCAGCGTTTCTCAAGATGTACCCTGCATATAAGTTAAATAAGCAGGGTGACAATATACAGCCTTGACGTACTCCTTTTCCTATTTGGAACCAGTCTGTTGTTCCATGTCCAGTTCTAACTGTTGCTTCCTGACCTGCATACACGTTTCTCAAGAGGCAGGTCAGGTGGTCTGGTATTCCCATCTCTTTCAGAATTTTCCACAGTTTATTGTGATCCACACAGTCAAAGGCTTTGGCATAGTCAATAAAGCAGAAATAGATGTTTTTCTGGAACTCCCTTGCCCTTTCGATGATCCAGGAGATGTTGGCAATTTGATGTCTGGTTCCTCTGCCTTTTCTAAAACCAGCCTGAACATCTGGAAGTTCACCATTCACGTATTGCTGAAGCCTGGCTTGGAGAATTTTAAGCATCACTTTACTAGCGTGTGAGATGAGTGCAATTGTGCGGTAGTTTGAGCATTCTTTAACATTGCCTTTCTTTGGGATTGGAATGAAAACTGACCTTTACCAGTCCTGTGGCCACTGCTGAGTTTTCCAAATTTGCTGGCATACTGAGTGCAGCACTTTCACAGTATCATCTTTCAGGTTTGAAATAGCTCAACTGGAATTCCATCACCTCCACTAGCTTTGTTTGTAGTGATGCTTCCTAAGGCCCACTGACTTCACGTTCTAGGATGCCTGGCTCTAGGTGAGTGATCACACCATCGTGATTTTCTGGGTTGTGAATATCTTTTTTGTTCTTCTGTGTATTTTTGCCACCTCTTCTTAATATCTTCTGCTTCTGTTAGGTCCCTACCATTTCTGTCCTTTATAAGCCCATCTTTTCATGACATGTTCCCTTGGTATCTCTAATCTTGAAGATTAGAGATAGTCTTTCCCATTTTATTGTTTTCCTCTATTTCTTTGCACTGATCCCTGAGGAAGCCTTTCTTATCTCTGCTTGCTCTTCTTTGGAACTCTTTGGAACTTTGCTTTTGTCACAGTGGCCAAACCTCTTGAATTCAACTTTTTTGCTTTTTCTTCCACTAGCTTCCCCTGTATGGTTAATGTTACTTAGTATATTCTAAACTTTTCATACTCATTAAGCTTAGACATCTGCTTCTCCAGAAGCCATTCTCCACACCAGGGGAAAGAAAGATGACCATGGGAAGACACTTGTATCAGTTAGCTCAGGCTGCCATAATAAATCACCACAGACCAGGTGGCTTGAACTACAGACATTTATTTCATGTCAGAGTGTTGGCAGACTCAGTTCCTGAAGAGGGCTCTCTTCCTGGCTTTTCGGTGGCTGCCATGTTGCAGTGTACTCAAATGACCTCTTCTCTGTATATGAGGAGAGAATGATCTCTTCTCCTCTTCTTATAAGGCTATTCATCCTACTGGATTACAGCCCAACCTATAGCACTTCATTTAACCTTACTTACTTACCCAAGTCCCTATTTCCAAATACAGTCACATTGGAGATGAGGGTTTTGGGGTGATGGGGACAACAATTATGTCCTTATTAACATCTAATCTGGTCCTGCCATAATACCCCAGGCACAGCTCTATCATTTCATTTTCTACATTGATATACAACAATCTATTTAGAATGCTGCATGAAATAAAGAATCAAGAACAAACATTTGATTATACTTGAAAACAAACCTGAAAAGATTATGAATTTCAAAATAAAAGTAGATAATAAATATATGTATACTGTTTAATAGAATGTAAAATTATCTTACTATTAATAACTGTGCCATCTTCTGTGCTTCTCTTGTCAATGGATCAACAATAGCAATGACATCAAAGGACATATCATTCTCTACAGAATTTATCTTTATAATGCTAGAAAAATAAGGTGAAAGATGATCAGTTAAGTCTACTCAATTACTGAATTAATCTTAATCTTAGCTATGTACATGGAGAAGGCAATGGCACCCCATTCCACCCCACGCTTGCCTGGAGAATCCCATGGATGGAGGAGCCTGGTGGGCTGCAGTCCATGGGGTCGCAAAGAGTCGGACACAACTGAGTGACTTCACTTTCACTTTTCACTTTCATGCATTGGAGAAGGAAATGGCAACCCACTCCAGTGTTCTTGCCTGGAGAATCCCAGGGGCGGTGGAGCCTGGTGGGCTGCCGTGTGTGGGGTCGCAGAGAGTCGGACACGACTGAAGGGACTTAGCAGCAGCAGCAGTAGCAGCTGGATTAAAAAATCCTGGCTATTTCTTCATAGAAGAAAATGCAAATTTAAAAGTTTAATGTCTGCATTCAATAAACCAGAAAATCTAAATTAGAGAAAATGAAAGTAAGAAATTATGAATCAGATCAGATCACTCAGTCGTGTCCGACTCTTTGCGACCCCATGAATCGAAACTCTTCAGAGAACAATACTATTTTAGTGGAAAAAACTGATAATTTAAAGCTCCTCAAATTCTCATGGATCATAAAATGTAAAAAATAAAACAAAGATGCTTTTTTGTTAAGTTAATTGTATTTCCTCAGATTTGAGAATGATAAAATTACTCAGTACTTTTATTAAATTTAATAGTTTTTAAAACCCAACATATTATTAACAGGAAAGCTCAGGGGAAAAACACCCTAATGTATTATATTATCTTGACCTCAGTCACCCTCTCCACACTTCCTTCCCTCTGTCCTTTCCATTCAGTCTTTCACTGAAACAAGTTCTAAGACAGAAGATGAACTATATGTTAAAGTAAAAAGTTGGGAAAATTATTTAAAGTATAGAAAAGGCCAGTATGAGATAATAAATCCCACATTTAATTCAATGAAAAGTTTAAAGTATATATTTAATTCAAAGTACAGAATAGTCCAATTGAGTTACTGTTTTAACATTGTAACAACATAGGAAGTCAGGTATTTTTTTTTTTTTTTGAGAGGTATAAAATTAGAAAATAAGGAAGGAAGTGCCAGCCATTTTAAGTTTATGATAAACTAATTTGTCTCAATTTAGTTTTATAAGACCACTGATTGGAAAAAGATAATAAAATCTATAGTCACATAATGTCTAACCGATTTTTTTTTCCTATTCTCAGTGGTCCTTAAATTTAAAAAAAAATTCCAGCTGGGTACCCAGATAATTGTATGAATTTTATTTCAAATATCTTAGAGGAGAAGTATTATATAGTGAAATTATAAACTAGTTTATTATTTTAAAACAGTATTTCTCTGATGGCTGTTTTTAGAAATCTAATTTTTTAAGGAATAATAAATTTTTAACAAAGAAATGTTCCACGAATAGTTACTCAACTGCACAGTTTACCCAAAACGAACCTTTTGTTTTCTTTTAACTACACCACATCTCATAATTGTCAATATATGGATGCACACTGAAAATCTCACTCCTCCACCCCAAAGGGTAAAGTATACTCTAAATTTACTTGACTAGATAGGTCCTCCCTCAGAAGATATTTGTCAACATCTCAGAGTAATGTTCCATAGAACACATTTTGGGATATTCTTTTGTAAATGTCTACATTTAATTAAGCAGAATTCTTTGGTAACGGAGTCTTTTATACAATGACAACATAAAGCTATTATTATTTATAATGATTATACTGCAAAATTTCAAATGAACTTGAGTGTGGAAGAAAGATGAAAGTAAGACAAATCATATTAGGTTTACTTACTTGAAACTTCATATTATATATATATATATATAAAATAATTTATTTACCAGAATACAATTGACTAGAATTTTTTTCCTAATCTTATCAAAAACATTTATTGTCTAACAACTTTTAATTCTACTTTAACTTTGGCTATATCATGAACACAAATGTAACCATAACTAAGTACAGGATGCAGTGACAGAAAACACAGCACTAATATATTCTTACCTGCGACTCTCCTTAAGAAATGTGATGTCATACCGAGAGGCACGTTTAGGCAAAGAGGAAACAAGAGCATCAATTTTCATAACAAGGTCACTCAAGCTAGAGAAACAAGATAAACAATGAATGAATTTTGGGGGAAGAAAGGTCCATATTTCATCTATCATATAACACCTTAAGAAAAGGGAATTTACTGCAAAGTATCTCTAGTAGATAAACTGTATGTAAAAGACTTTTCTTCCAAACTTGTAGATTCTATCAAAAGTACAATGACTGCTGCTTCTAAGGTCAACCTATTTTTTATCTTTGATATGACTGATAGCTAAAGCACATAAGTGATATTCCTAACAGTGTCTATAATGATATAGAGAATCATTCAATTAGTCAAAATTTGCTGAGTTGCTGGTTATGTATCCAAGCACTTAGACCCACATAAGGAAGAAAGAAGAGCATGCAGGAAAAACAAAAAGTAAATGGTAAGATATCTACTTTCATAGAATTTTTAATATAGCTAAGCAGCCCAGATTTCTACAGTTTCAAATTCATTCAAAAACTAAAAATGTACAAAATAAACACCTAGATTAAATATAATCAAATTCATAAATCTATGACAGAGAAAATGTGTACATTTAATGATATGCTGATATATCATTAAAATACGAAAATGTGTATGTTTAATGATAACAGAAAATGTTAGCTGAAATTTAAGTACAAAAAAAAAAAAAAAAAGAAAAAATAGGCATCTCCATTTTATAAACAAAGAAATTCAGAATCAGAGTGGTTGAGAACCTTGTCAGTATTTCTCTACTGCATCATTTTTTGCTGGATATATAGTTCCTGTACACTTTATATTATTTCTATTTGTAAACCATATCTTTCACAGAGCATTGCATTTAATTGCCACTTAATAAACATAAAAGAATTAATCAAAATCATAATCTACTCCTAAACTTCCTTAAAGGTTTAGAAACTTAAGGTTAAATTAGCCACACAATCTCTAATATGTAAAATTGTAGGCACAATGGAGGAAATATTTATGGACAACATATTCCCCATGTTTTTTAAACTGGGCTGTTATGTACTTAGAGGAGAGGGAGACAAAAAAAAGAAAATCTTTGAGGCCTCCAACAAATTTTTCCTAGATTTTCTGAATTTTCAGCTATCCAGGTCAATTTTTGTCGTTTTGAAAAGTGCTTTGAACTGAAGAGAGGAAAAGTGAACGTGTTAATCCCTTAGTCGTGTCTGACTCTTAGCAACGCTATGGACTGTATGGGATTTCCCAGGTAAGACTACTGGAATGGGTTGCCATTCCCTTTACCAGGGAATCTTCCTGATGGAGAGACTGAACCTGCGTCTCCTGAATTGGCAGGCAGGATTCTTAACACTGAGTTACTAGGAAAGCCAGATCCTAAGTACTAGGGATAAAGTTAAAAACACATGTGTAAGACTTCATGGGGGAAAAAGTGGAAGCTTCACTGAAGAATCTAAAAGGAACACTGTGCTATGCTTAGTTGCTCAGTTGTGTTCGACTCTTTGCAATCACATGAACTGTAGGCTGCCAGGTTCCTCTGTTCACTGAGATTCTCCAGGCAAGAACACTGGAGTGGGTTGCCAAGCCCTTCTCCAGGGGATCTTCCCAACCAGGGATCAAACCCAGGTCTCCTGCACTGCAGGCGGATTCTTTAGCAGCTGAGCCACCAGGGAAGCCCAAAAGGAACTCTAAAGACCCCGAATAAGTGCGTCTGTCTACCTACTTATCTACCTACATATATATGTATGTATGTATGTGTAGTTTCATATAAATAATATATGTATATATTTAATGGGTAAGATAATACAATATCACATAAAGATGGCAATTCTTTTTAAACAATAAATTCAAATAAATTCCCATAAAAATAGCAGGAAGGTTTTCTGTAGAACTTGTTATTCTGGTCCTAATAATATTTATATGAAAATGTAGCCAAAAAAAAAGGTCAAGAAAACTTTGAAGAAGTAGCAGGAGTAATTTTCATTATCTGATATTGAAATTTATTATAAAGCTGTGGTAGTTACAATGTGGGACTGCATAAGGCAAGACATCAGTGGAACAGTATAAAGATCTAAGAAGAATTAAAGACATACATCAGAAAAAAGCAAAACTGTAAAACTTTTAGAAGAAAATAAAAGAGAATACCTTTACGAATTCAGACCAAGGGAAATATTTATACACCCTATACACACACACATATGAGTACACACCCTTCACTTGACATACAGATCACAGATTACAAAGGAAAAACCCAGAGAATATTTTGACATTAAAAAAAAACTTCTCTGTAAAAAGTTACAATTCAACAGCCAAGCCACAAACTGCAATAGTGTATTTTATTACTGATAAAAGATATATATACCACATGTTTATAAATCGCTGAAAGAAAATCCAACAAATAATTAAGCAAAAAGCATGAACATATCTTTTACAGAAGAGCAAACTAAAACAATCATATGAGAAGATATTCAACTTTACTAGAAGACAGGACGTAGAATTAAAACAAGATGCACTTCCTTGTCTTCTAGAAAGGAACTGTTTCACACCAGTCAGAATGGCTGCAATCCAAAAGTCTACAAATAATAAATGCTGGAGAGGGTGTGGAGAAAAGGGAACCCTCTTACACTGCTGGTGGGAATGCAAACTAGTACAACCACTATGGAGAACAGTGTGGAGATTCCTTAAAAAACTGGAAATAGAACTGCCTTATGATCCAGCAATCCCACTGCTGGGCATACACACTGAGGAAACCAGAAGGGAGAGAGACACGTGTACCCCAATGTTCATCGCAGCACTGTTTATAATACCCAGGACATGGAAGCAACCTAGATGTCCATCAGCAGATGAATGGATAAGAAAGCTATGGTACTTATACACAATGGAGTATTACTCAGCCATTAAAAAGAATTCATTTGAATCAGTTCTAATGAGATGGATGAAACTGGAGCCTATTATACAGAGTGAAGTAAGCCAGAAGGAAAAACACCAATACAGTATACTAATGCATATATATGGAATTTAGAAATATGGTAACAATAACCCTGTGTACGAGACAGCAAAAGAGACACTGATGTATAGAACAGTCTTATGGACTCTGTGGGAGAGGGAGAGGGTGGGAAGATTTGGGAGAATGGCATTGAAACATGTAAAATATCATGTATGAAACGAGATGCCAGTCCAGGTTCGATGCACGATACTGGATGCTTGGGGCTAGAGCACTCGGATGACCCAGAGGGATGGTATGGGGAAGGAGGAGGGAGGAGGGTTCAGGATGGGGAACACATGTATACCTATGGCGGATTCATTTTGATATTTGGCAAAACTAATACAATTATGTAAAGTTTAAAAATAAAATAAAATTAAAAAAAAAAAAGAGGGAGGGGACATATGTATACCTATGGCTGATTCACATTGATATATGGCAGAAACTAATACAATATTTGAAGCAATTATCACTCAATTAAAAATAAATTAAAAAAATCAAGATGTAATTTCATATCCATAAGATAGGAAATGAACAGGTTGGGTAACACCAAGTATTGGTGAGGACTTCAGGAAACAAGAACTAATGCATTTCTGGTAGGAGTCTTAACTGTTCCAACTCCTTTAGCAATATCTGATAAAGCTGAAGGTATGTCTATCCTAAACCCAGTAACAACACTCCTTTAATCTAGAGAAACTCATACATTGCACAAGGAGACATGTAAACTAAGTTCATGATAGCATTTGCATAATAGTATTTTTGGGGGCTCCAAAATCACTGCAGATGGTGATTGCAGCCATGAAATTAAAAGACACTTACTCCTTGGAAGGAAAGTTATGACCAACCTAGATAGCATATTCAAAAGCAGAGATATTACTTTGCCAACAAAGGTCCGGCTAGTCAAGGCTATGGTTTTTCCCGTGGTCATGTATGGATGTGAGAGTTGGACTGTGAATCAAGCTGAGCACTGAAGAATTGATGCTTTTGAACTGTGGTGTTCGAGAAGACTCTTCAGAGTCCCTTGGACTCCACGGAGATCCAACCAGTCCATCCTAAAGGAGATCAGTCCTGGGTGTTCATTGGAAGGACTGATGGTAAAGCTGAAACTCCAGTACTTTGGCCACCTGATGCGAAGAGTTGACTCTACAAGCAATAAATGCTGGAGAGGGTGTGGAGAATTACACTTACACTGCTGGTGGGAATGCAAACTAGTACAGCCACTATGCAGAACAGTGTGGAGATTCCTCAAAAAACTGGAAATAGAACTGCCTTATGATTCAGCAATCCCACTGCTGGGCATACACACTGAGGAAACCAGAAGGGAGAGAGACACGTGTACCCCAATGTTCATCGCAGCACTGTTCATAATAGCCAGGACATGGAAGCAACCTAGATGTCCATCAGCAGATGAATGGATAAGAAAGCTATGGTACATATACACAATGGAGTATTACTCAGCCATTAAAAAGAATTCATTTGAATCAGTTCTAATGAGATGGATGAAACTGGAACCTATTATAGTGAAGCCAGCCAGAAAGACAAACACCAATACAGTATACTAACACATATATACGGAATTTAGAAAGATGGTAACAATAACCCTGTGTACGAGACAGCAAAAGAGACACTGATGTATAGAACAGTCTTATGGACTCTGTGGGAGAGGGAGAGGGTGGGAAGATTTGGGAGATTGGCATTGAAACATGTAAAGTATCATGTATGAAACGAGTCGCCAGTCCAGGTTTGATGCACGATACTGGATGCTTGGGGCTGGTGCACTGGGATGACCCAGAGGGATGGTATGGAGAGGGAGGAGGGTGGAGGGTTCAGGATGGGGAACACATGTATACCTGTGGCGGATTCATTTCGATATTTGGCAAAACCAATACAATATTGTAAAGTTTAAAAAATAAAAAAATAAAAAAGAGAGAAAAAAAAGAAAAGACCCTGATGCTGGGAGGGATTAGGGGCAGGAGGAGAAGGGGACGACAGAGGATGAGATGGCTGGATGGCATCAATGACTCGATGGACATGAGTTTGAGTAAACTCCGGGAGTTGGTGATGGACAGGGAGGCCTGGTGTGCTGCGATTCATGGGGTTGCAAGGAGTCGGACACAACTAAACGACTGAACTGAACTGAACTGAACGGGACCGGATGCCATTATCTTAGTTTTTTAATATTTAGTTTTAAGCCAGCTCTTTCACTCTCCTCCTTCACTCTCATCAAGAGGCTCTTTAATTCCTCTTTGCTTTCTGCCATTAGAGTGGTATCATCCTCATATCTGAGGCTGTTGATGTTTGTCCTGCCTATCTTGATTCCATACAGGGTTCCTTGTTCCTGTCTTGTAACTCACCCAGCTGGGTATTCCTCATGATTTGCTCAGCATATAGGTTAAACAAACAGGATGACAGCAGACAGCCCTGTCGTACTCCTTTCTCAATCTTGAACCAATCAGTTCTTCTGTACAGGGTTCTGTTGCTTCTTTTTTTTGTTGTTGTTGTTGCTTCTTGACCCACAGTTTTCTTAGGAGACAGGTAAGATGGTCTGGTATTCCTATATCTTTAAGAGCTTTCCACAGTTCGTTATGATCCACACAGTCAAAGGCTTTAGCATAGTTGAAGAAATGGAGGTAGATGTTTTTCTGGGAATTTCCCTTGCTTTCTCTGTGATCCAGCGAATGTTGGCAATTTGATTTCCGGTTCCTCTTCCTTTTCTAAAACCAGCTTGGACATCTGAAAGTTTTTGGTTTGTATAATGCTGAAGCCTCACATGCAAGATTTTGAACATGACCTTACTAGCATAGGAGATGAGTACAATTGTCTGATGGTTAGCACATTCTTTGTGCTACACACATAAATCAGAGAGCTTCTTTTTTTTTTTTAAAAACAAACTTACTTTGAAATAATTATAGACTCACAAGCTAGTACATAGAGGCTCTTCAACCCTCCATCTGGCTTCCTTCAAAGGAGACACTCCATATACCAAACCAGGACATCACCATTGAAACAATACTGTTTACTGGACTACAGATCATGTTCAGTTTTCACACGGACTCGTGTGTGTGTGTGGTTTTATGCAGTTTCATTCCCTGTTTAGGTTTGTATAACCACCACCACTGCTCCATCATCACCAGGCAGTTCCCTGAGATGGGTGGATGGCATCACCGACTCGATGGACATAAGTTTGGGTAAACTCCGGGAGCTGGTGATGGACATGGAGGCCTGGCGTGCTGCGATTCATGGAGTCGCAAAGAGTCGGACACAACTGAGCGACTGAACTGAACTGAACGAACTAAAGGCAAGTTAATTGTACTTCAGTAATGGAGTATATAAATTAATTGCAATATATTCACGAAATACTAGAAAGAAATTGAAGTGAATAAGTTCAGTCTATATACATGAAAATGGGAAAATGGATAAAGTTCCTACAGAGGCAGATTGCAAAAGGAGCCTATGTATAATAGCATATCTCTAAAAAAGTCAAGGCTTTAACACCATAAACATTAATAATAGATAATTACATATGAAGCAGAAGTATAAAGGCAAATAGAGGAATCATGCATACAACATTTAAGAAAATGGCTACCTCTTGGGGAGGGGGGAGAATGGGACAGATGGAAAGAAAACAAAAGAGATAGATCCAAGGCAAATAAAATATTAACATCTACAGTTTGGTAGTGGTGAGCAAATGGTATTTTCTACTATTTCTTTATATTCTCTATATGTCTTTTACTGTATTTTCGGTTGGTACCTGAAACACTTTCTAACCTTAAAAAGAAATCAGAGGCAAAATACCAAACTCCAAAATGAAATGCTCTTACGATTTTAAATACTTACTTCTTTGAGTTGATTTCTGTATTTTTAACAATGTCTTCAATGTTCGCTACAAACTTAGTAAATGTTATCTTTTCCAACAAGTAAAAATCTTCTGCGTAGAAGTCTTCACCTAAAGGGCCTAAGAACTTAAAAATAAAAACAATTATATTATTGTGTGTCTTCTGCTGCTGCTAAGTCGCTTCAGTCGTGTCCAACTCTGTGCGACCCCATAGACAGCAGCCCATCAGGCTCCCCTGTCCCTGGGATTCTCCAGGCAAGAACACTGGAGTGGGTTGCCATTTCCTTCTCTAATGCATGAAAGTGAAAAGTGAAAGTGAAGTTGCTCAGTCGTGTTCGACTCTTAGTGATCCCATGGACTGCAGCCTACCAGGCTCCTCTGCCCACGGGATTTTCCAGGCAAGAGTACTGGAATGGGGTGCCATTGCCTTCTCCAAGATCCTAATCTGTGACAGATATTTTCTTATCAAACAGATATTTCTTTAAGCAAAAACTGATTAAACAGATAGTGGTTATTTATCATTTACTAAATCCACTGGGAAACATGAGAAAAGTATTTCCTCACTTTGAAATTACAAGTTAACATTTGTACAAATACCAAAATCAACATGGCAAAAAATAATCAGCAAATTATTTCTATTTCAAAGTTTTACTTTGAAACATAATGCTTTCAGAAACCTAAGACTTTTCATTTTAAAGTAAATTTTTCAAATAATTATCTATATTCCATAAATCTTTTACTTTCAACATTTACTATTTAATCTCTTAATTGTAGTCCATATTATACATATATGAATATATAAATAAGGCATAAAAAATCAAAACCAAGAGACAAATCACATAATTTTTTAATAATATCAACCATTCTTCATCTAACTGATGTATAAACTTGCTGGAGCACAGCAAGGTCATGTAGGTTAGTTTTCAATCAGTAACTGCAGAAGTGGGAAGCTGTAAACTTGCCAAACACCTAATTTCTCAGGATGTATATCCCATCAAAACCACTCCAAATGTGCTACTATTACCATTTTGGGGGGAAGCTAATATGTGCATCATCATCATAATAGTATGACCATAATAAGCCTTGATATAGAAGGTGAGCTCTGGCACAGTCTTATGAACAATTAGACTTAAAGACAATTAGAAAACATGTCAACCAGAATTTTTTTTTTCCCTTGGCAAAAGACCACAATGAAACAGTTGCAAGTGGATTTTCTTAATTCCCCTTCATATGCTTCTGCAATTAATATTTTATAAAAATTAATAAAGTATAGTTCTTCAATCTTTTCTCATTTGCTCATAACAAAGGTGAAATTAGCTGGAATACTGGCATCCAGCTAAACAAATACCACATTTCACTTTAAACATAAAACCTGGTCTCTTAAATGTACAAAAAATAGGTGCTATAATACTAAAAGTACACATATCAACACTTCATTTCCTTAAGATGGCTGTCAATTTTAAGGTTAACTTTCCAAGCACTTTATCAATGTTATATTTTTTGGACTATGGATGGGATAGGCCTGGAAAATAGCTGAATTTTATCTATACCACTTCTAGTGACCAAATAGTTTTTTGTTAATAACTCAAAAAAAAGGAAATAAAATCTCAAATTATTTTCCTTGGGGATTAACAAGATTGGGAATCTGTACTGATTAAATTCACCAGAAAATTGGCACTATTTTACCTATGTAAGTTCAAATAGCTAGCAGAAACTCTATTTTTTCTGTGCTTTAGTTCTACTTAAAGTTGAATATGTTTGTGGAATAAAATGTTAGTGTAAAATCACATAAGGGCCAAATTGAGAAATGGAACATTAGATTTGAAAATCATGTAATAGTACAATAAAACCTATCTGGAGCTTAAATCTTTACAACATTTTAGAAATGTGACTTCAGTTAAACAGAATAACTGCTATAACAGAAATGTACTATCTCCTTTGACAGATCATTAACATTTTAGAAAACTCTATTAAAATGTTCATGCACATACTGAGTAAAAATCTCTCCCTACTTGTTCAAGTTTCATCCATTGGCCCTGACTCTATACTGACTCTCAATGAACATAAAATCTGTGAAAAGTGAAAGTGAAGTCGCTCAATTGTGTCTGACTCTTTGCGACCCCATCGACTGTAGCCTACTAGGCTTCTCCGTCCATGGGATTTTCCAGGCAAGAATACTGGAGTGGGTTGCCACTGCCTTCTCCAAGAGATCTTCCTGACCCAGGGATGGAAACCAGGTCTCCCACACTGCAGGCAGACGCTTTACCCTCTGAGCCACCAAAATCCGTAAAAGTACCCACTATTTCTCATGATAGCCTTCAGCCATTCTATGTGTTTTTGGTATAAAAGCGTATTTAATCCTCTGACAACTTTGTAAAATATACTATTACTTTTTCTATTGTCCTAATGAACAAATTTTATGACAAAGGTCGTATAATTAATGGTGTAACTGGAATCTGAATCCAAACTGTCCTGCTAAACAAAAAGGCCATGCTTGTTTCCCTACTCTCTGCTGTGCCATGTCTTTCAGTAATTTGTAAATATGTGGCACAACCATTGTTCAGTCACTCAGTCATGTCTGACTCTGCAACCTCATGGACTACAGCATGCCAGGCATCCCTGTCCTTCACCATCTCCCAGAGCTTGCTTAAACTTATGTCCACTGAGTTGGTGATGCCATCCAACCATCTCATCCTCTGCTGTCACCTTATCCTCCTGCTTCAGTCTTACCCAGCATCAGGGTCTTTTCTAATAAGTCAGTTCTTCGCATCAGGTGGCCAAAGTATTGGAGCTTCAACATCAGTCCTTCCAATGAATATTTAGGACTGATTTCCTTTAGGACTGACTAGTTTGATCTCCTTTCAGTCCCAGGACTCTCAAGAATCTCCAACATCACAGTTCAGAAACATCAATTCTTCAGTGCTCAGCCTTCTTTATGGTCCAACTCTCACATCCACACATGACTACTGGAAAAATCACAGCTTTGACTATAAGGACCTTTGTTGGCAAATTTATTTATTTTACTATGTGGTATAATAAGAATAAGTGTAATTATATTGGGTTAGCTACAAAGTTCATTCAGATTTTTCTATAAGATGTTATCGAGAAACCTAAACAAACTTTTTGGCCAAACCAACAGCAACAGTATTATTTAGGGTTTTATTTAATATTAAAATAGATTTTAAATTCTTTAGCATGTCAGTAAGAAAGTATGAGATCATCAACACTCCCTAGTTTTGATCATTTATAAACAATTTTAACTTTGAATGTTTCAATTTTAATGTACATTTGGACAGGTTCAAAATGAAGACTGATTCTAAAATGTCAGAATTATTTTGAACATTAAATTATCTGGTTCAGAATTATAGCTACCTGCTACAATTGCTATGATTATTGTGTTTTATAAAAGCATTACTCTTGAGACACAGTGATAAGCTAAATATTACATTATAGTTCAGAAACCACAGTACTTATTTTCAGATATATCACACTTTTCTATTCAAACCACAATCCTACAAATACAATTAAAATTATAATTTTTCATTACTCAACATAAAAAGTCAACATATTTGACTTCCTAACTATCTCCAGTTCTGACCTCTTCCCTAACTTAACTCATGTCCAGTTGCTCACTCAACCAGTCTACTCACAGGTCCAGGACGGAACACTGAGCTCTTACTATACGCAGAACTAAATTCTCTATCTGATCTTCCTTTTCTTCTGAACAAGCCCACTCCTCCTGCAAGTCTTCCTTACTTTAAAACAATGCAACTTCATTCTGCTGGTCATGCAGTTCTCTCACATCCCACAGCAAATCTGTAAGCAACTCCTGTTCACCCTTCCTTCAAAATACATCTCACGTCTACTTCTCTCTATTTCCACTAGAGCCATTCTGGTCCAGGCCACCATCAGCTCTCACTTGGTCTACTGTAATAGCTCCTAACTGGCTTCCCAACCTCTACAGTTTATTCTCAATGTAATAGCCACTAATGATCCAAATAAAATGTAAGTCAGTTTATGTCAATCCCCTCTCCAGAACAATGAGCTTCTCAACTCATTCAGAGTAAAACCGCATCTGATCTGGCCCCCAGCTACTTCTCTCCTGTTCTCCTCATATCTGCTATTCTTAGAACACACAGACATAACCTCATCTCAGGACTTGGTACTCCCTGTTCCCTCTACCTAGGACATTCTTCCAGATATGCAACACAGTTTGCTCTCTCACATCTTTTGGTTCTCTGTCCAAATAACCCTGTATAAATAAGGACACTATTTGTTTTTGTTCCCTGCGCATCACAATGTAAACTCCACAAAAACATGTTTTTTCACTACTATACTCTTGGATTCCAGAAGAATGTTTGGTTCATGGAAAGATTACAGCTAAATCCTTTTGTCAATTTCAAGGAAAATGAGAAGAAAAGAGTTCTAAAAGAAATAAACCGAACATAACTATAATTTTATCACTAATATTGATAATAATATCATGGCTAAGAAAACATAGAGTAGCTTTTCCATTATGTATAACCAAAAGGCAAATTAATAGATACAGCAGGCTGTAACTTTTTCCTTTTTATCCCTTAAAATGCCTGACAAAGTCAAAGGTAGCTTTATACTTTATAAAATTGTTCTAAAAAGTTTATTTCTTCCCAAAGCAATTGCTAAAGAAAAAAAAAGCAACACCATTTTTAGGCTTTCAAATAGCTATCAAAATTCACTAACACTTTACATTATTGTAACCATAAATGCCAACTGTTGTCACCAATTTTACAGTAGCACTGTACACTGATGCACCTGAGTCTAACTACCTTTAGGAGCTGACACAATTAGCACAAGAACTGTTACACTGAAGAAGAAATACCTAATTTGTGGATGATATCATTATTCTCCAATTTCTATTATTTACAGACTCAAATAAGAAAGAATAAAAAAGCATAATTTTAAGGGAATGATAATGTGGGAATGGAGCACAGAGGAACAGAACTCATAAAAATGTAGAAAACTGACCTTTGATGATGACTTGCTGTTGCTGCTGCTAAGTCGCATCAGTGGTGTCCGACTCTGTGCGACCCCATAGACAGCAGCCCACCAGGCTTCCCTGTCCCTGGGATTCTCCAAGCAAGAACACTGGAGTGGGTTGCCATTTCCTTCTCCAATGCATGAAAGCGAAAAGTGAAAGTGAAGTCGCTTGCTCAGTCGTGTCCGACTCTAGCGACCCCATGGACTACAGCCTACCAGGCTCCTCCGTCCATGGGATTTTCCAGGCAAAAGTACTGGAGTGGGGTGCCATTGCCTTCTCCGTTGATGATGACTTAGGGATATACAATTTGATGGTTCAAGCAGAGGTATGTCAAACAGACTGCATTAGCTGATTTCTAGTAATACTTAAGCATCAGATTCAATTTTTAAAAACTTAAATCACACCTGAGAAAGAAAACTAGACTATCATACTAAAAATATTAATAAGTAGCTATTGTCCACTAATTTTGTATGTATATATTACAACTCCCTAATCAACTGGAAAAATATTTTTAGTATATTAAGAGAAAAAAGTGTGATTATAATTATGTATTTAAAAAACAGACAAAGCTATGCAGAGTAGAAACAAAGGATTTGAAGGTAAAACCTCGAGGGTGGGATGGTATGGGAGATAGGAGAAAGATTCAAGAGGGAGGGGACATATGTATACCTATGGCTGATTCATGTTGATGTACGGCAGAAACTAATACAATATTGCAAAGCAATTATCCTCCAATTAAAAATAAATAAATTGTTTTAAAAAAGAAAAAATCTTTATTAGGATGGTGGTAGTAAGAGTGACTTTCCCCACAGTTTTTAAAAATTATATTAATACATATAACTTTATACCACAACACTTACAAAGGTATTATCAATTGTAGAAAAAAGCTACAAAAAGAAAAAAGATGTTAAAATGTACTTTATACACACATTTACAACAGTGATTCTCAATTACAACGTTGTAATATATACTAAACTGCTTGTTCTAATACTTACCTTATAAAAGCTATCCCCAAAGAACATCCTCAGCCACATCCAATGTTACCACCCATGGGGGTAGGGGTGAAGACACAGGGAGTGTGCCATGAACTAGATTATCTCAGAGGCCAGTTTATTTATGCTGAGACCTGTCTGGCGTGAGCATCATCCTCTGTGTGTACTGCATCAGGTGTATTGTAATAGAAAATGTTTGAGACCTTTGTATCACAGTGTCACTGAAAAAAGTAAGCAATCGCTTTTTCTACTTACCCTCCCATTGCTGACAACACCTTTTTCTCCAGGACTCAATTTAAGTACATCTCGGCAGAACAAGTGGTGAGTTCGAAAAATATTCACTCCAATGGTATTATATTTTTTCTCAAAGGCATTTTTATCCATCCCCTAAGGCATAAGTTAAGAATGATAAAACCAATAAGGGAACAGTAAATACACAAAATAATTTTTAACATAGCTTACTTTAATAAGTCATTATAAAACTTAAAATTACATTAACTTTTGATTTTTAAAAGTACCATCTTGTTCTGAAATCACATTTTAAAAATAGAATCCTTCTTGGCAAGGCAATGACAGTATTTGTAAATCCTGTTATAAGTAGATAGCTTGCTATCATTTGTTGAGAATGTGCGGTGGATTACTGATTAATAAAATGCTAGGGAACATCATTTTAAAAAATTTAACATTAAAAAATAAAATACAATGTTTATTAAATTCTGAACTCAGTACTTCCATTTTGGTGTGCTCAACTAAAAAATACTGGTTAGAATAAAAATACTCGGTCTCATTCCAATCCCACAAAACCAATTTAGTAATAGTGCATTTAAATTCTGAAATACAAAAGTAATATTATCCATCTCAGTGTGTATCAAACATTAAGTGAAAGTCATTCAGTCATGTCCAACTCTTGCAATCCCACAGACTATACAGTTCATGGAATTCTCCTGACCAGGATGCTGAAGTGGGTAGCCTTTCCCTTCTCCAAGGGATCCTCCCAACCCAGGGATCAAACCCAGGTCTCCCTCATTGCAGGTGGATTCTTTCAAACATTAATATGCATACAAATCACCTGGGTGTCTTGTTAAAATATAGATTGTACTGGAGTAGATCCAGGGTGGGCCTTGCCTTCTGCATTTTTATCATGTTCCTGGAACACCCACAATACCAGAAAAGGTTCCCTGCCTGCCCAAGGCACAGCCACAGGTGGGTACTGAGCTCTAGAAATCTGGCTAGTATGACTGAGAAATTTACTGTAATTTTATTTAAAACAGCCACATGAAGTTGGTGGCTACAGTATCAGACAGTGCAGCCCCAGAACTTCACTTTCAGAATCTCTCAGTTAACTCCTCTCTGATCACAAGCTGCTGACCCTCCAGCTCATTCACTCCAGTATCAACAGAACAACCATTAGTCAACCCTTTAGTCCCTTGATCCAACCACTTATTGTCTATTGTGCTTTCCATATCATAATTTTCCTCCTAACCAAGCTCTACCTCAGAGCCCTTTACCATAGCAAAAACAGTGCATACTCAGTTCCCTTGAATGCCTCCTCTCAGTTATAATCACCTGGCAAAACCTCAACTCTGGTTAAACATAAATCTATTTACTCTGTGACAGGATCCAAACAGTGTTAGGATGGCTGGAGAAACACGTGCGGCCAATACTGATCTCACTTTCAGTTATGGTCACTAATCTTGAGAGCCCTCAGAAATTCTCCTATACCATTGTTGATTCACTTTCTCACTCGCAGAACAATAGGAAAATACTTGACAGTCTCTCTTCTTCCCTCCAACCTCTAAGAGCACCTCAGTTCAGTTCAGTTGCTCAGTCGTGTCTGACTCTTTGCGACCCCATGAACCGCAGCACGCCAGGCCTCCCTGTCCATCACCAACTCCCGGAGTTTACTCAAACTCATGTCCATCGAGTCAGTGATGCCATCCAGCCATCTCATCCTCTGCTGTCCCCTTCTCCTCCTGCCCCCAATCCCTCCCAGCATGAGGGTCTTTTCCAATGAGTCCCTGCTCCCATCCTAATACTTAGCTAATGATCTGACTTTTTTTTGAAAACAGAATCAATCAGAAGAGAAGTACTTATCTTGCTACCACCAAATAAATCTACCCTGTTCTTAAACCAATACTTACAACTTGTGCATTGGGTCCCAGCACCTCTTTTCTACTCAAGAAACATCCTCTGACTTTGCTCCCTTCTCTCCGTATCATCCTTTCTCATATTTGGATGGACTGTTTTCATTAGCATACCAAAAAAGTAAAATCCTTCCCTGACCTCAAGTCCTATTCTAGCTACACAGTATTTCTCTGTTCTCCACATAGGAAAATTCCTTTAGAAAGCTACAAATACTTGCTGTCTCTCTTTTCTGATTTCCCTTTCTCTCTTGACTCTGCTGCTGCTGCTGCTGCTGCTAAGTCGCTTCAGTCGTGTCCGACTCCGTGCGACCCCATAGACGGTAGCCCACCAGGCTCCCCTGTCCCTGGGATTCTCCAGGCAAGAACACTGGAGTGGGTTGCCATTTCCTTCTCCAATGCATGGAAGTGAAAAGTGAAAGTGAAGTCGCTCAGTCGTCTCCGACTCTTAGCGACCCATGGACTGCAGCCCACCAAGCTCCTCCGTCCATGGGATTCTCCAGGCAAGAGTACTGGAGTGGGGTGCCATCGCCTTCTCTTGACTCTAGTTCACCTTTATACCTACTACTTCATTGAAACTATTCTTATCAGTCACCAACAACCACCTTAACAAATAAAATGGTCCCTCATGAAGCTTAATTTCAAGACATCTGGCATAGTTGACCATGTCCTCCTATAAATACTTTCTTCAGATTCACTGTATTCTTGAATCTGGTACATTCCTCTAACAGACTTTCCATGGCTTGATTTCTCATTTCATTCAGAGCTTTGCCCAAACAACAGCTCTTTAGAGATGCCTTCCCTTGACCACTCCAGCTAAAAGAACATCCCTCAAACAGTATACTTTCTTATAATTTTTTTTTCTAGCACCATTTACCTTTTCTTTCCCATTACAATGTAAGTCCATAAGAACAGGGATTCTATCTGCCTTGTTCACAAGTATTATCCCCATTGTCTGGGAGTCAATCGATAAATTTTTGGAATGGATTAATGAGTCTTTCTTCCAGAGCATCAGCTTTTACCTTAGAATTTTTCCCTGTACTGGATCCCTTCAGTGAAATAATTGAGGATTATTCACATATTCTTTTAACTCCCAATTCTTCACATAAATACATATCCAAACTAGAAAGCCATTAACTTTAAGATCATTGAGTAGTAGCTGAAATATCTGAAATTTGATATGTTCAGTGCTTCTATGCAAAGCCATATCATTTAATGAGGACATTTCCCACTGTAAAGCTTACGATCCCCATTTGATTATATTTATTGATTTTTTGGCAACATATCTCCAAGCACACTGAAATATGCAACAGATATGTATCTATTACTTCAAACAAATAGCTACTAACCTCAGTAAGCAACGTTTTAATTTTATTTCCAGAGTAAATAGCTGCAGCAGTTTTTTCTTCTGCCAGTTTCCTGAGAAAGTTTCTCAAAAAGCTATTTTTCAGAGTAAGAAAAGCTGCCAGAATTCCTCTAGAAATAGTTGTGTTTTCTTCATCTATTTTTGATGTAGGATTATAAATAACCCCCAACCGACTATGACCACTTGTTTTCTGCAAAACACATTTAAAGGTGATAAAGATCAGTATTTTACATATCCTTTTACAATGGAATTTTGTAAATTTCATAAAATTTTCCAAGACTAAAATCATACAAAGTACACTTGACCCTTGAACAATGCAGGGGTCAGACACACTGACCCCCTGAGCAGTCGAAAATCCACTTATAGTTGGTCCTCCGTATTCAAAGTTCCACATCTGTAGAGTCAGCCAACCACAGATGACATAATACTGTAGTATTTACTACTGAAAAAAATTTGTGCATAAGTGGACCCATGCTGTTCAAACCCTGCAGCTGAAAGAGCAAAAGTATATTCTTTGACTACAGTATAATTTAGAAATCAATAACCAAAAGAAAACTAGAACATCAGTCTAGTTTTTATGAGATTTGGTTTACAGCCCAGCATCTACAAATGTTTCTTAAATAGTACATTTGTGCTTTGTAAGAACATATACTATGCAATGTGTATTTTTCTATCAATATTCATTAGGTAAAGTTTGGGGATTTTATTATTCAAATCATCTGTACATCCCTATTGATTTTCTGTTCACTTGTTTTACTTATTACTGAGACAGATATGTAAAAAACTAGTACAATATGGAGGCTGGTGGACCAAGATCAGTGTGCCAGCATGGGCAGGTGCTGGTGAGGACCCTGTTCTGGTTGCATTTTCTAATTTCTCCTTGGATCCTTACATGACAGAAAGAGAGTAGGCTAGGTCTAGGACCTCGTTTTGTAAGAGCACTAATCCCATTTATGAGGACCCCACCCTTATAACCTAATTACCTCCTAAAGGTCCCATCTCCTAATATCAGCATATTGAGGATTAGATTTGAACATAAAAATTTTGAAAGAAAAGAAAAAAGTGTTAGTCCCTCAGTAGTGTCCGACTCTGTGTGATCCCATGGACTGTAGCCTGCCAGGCTCTTTTGTCCATGGAATTCTCTAGGCAAGAATGCTGGAGTGCTTTGCCATTGCCTTCTCCAGGGGGATCTTCCCCACCCAGGGATCAAACCTGAGTCTCCTGCATTGCAAGAAGATTCTTTTACCATCTGAGCCACCAGGGAAGCCCTATAAATTTTGGGGGGGACACAAACATTCAGCACATACATGCTACTAGACATGTACATGTAAGTCCAACAGCAAGTACTAGGAGAGAACATACAAGTCATGAATCACAGAAGACATGTAGGGCTGTCTTTTCTGGGGCAAGGTCACTATCGTACATGGAGAAAGAATCTGAATTCCTGCCTTAGCACCATGTTCTAATCAAGTTAAGGAACTGAAAATGTTAACATGAAGGAAAATAAAGACTTAACGCACGTTTTTCATACTGCTTTCTCAAAATTACAACACATTAATTTTTGTAGAAAGTGTCCAAACACTCACCATGTGATTTAATGCATTAAAAAGCAGTTTTCTCCCAGATGGTTTGTCAAAATCAGCAACAATCCAGAAAGTAACTGAAGAAATTACATCATCATCTGAAAGTTTCAAACAGTATAAACTAATTCTTAAAATCAAAGCAAAGACAGGAACATTTCCAGTTAACAAAATACATAAAATAATAGTTTTTAAAATGAATCATTTTGAAAATAAGAAAGTATTGGTAAAAATTAAACACACACAGACTGAAATACATAGAAAATGTTAAGAGTAATTCATTTATAAACTTTGTATAAATTCAGATACCAAAAAGAAAGAATAGTCACCAAGAAACACATCTATGGGATACTTTTGCCAGTAGAGAAAATTGTATTATGCTTACTAAGGTTCCACTGTTGGCATGCAAAATTGCCTTCCAGCTACATATGTAAAAAAAAAAGTGATATTTATGCCTTACATAATGTAAAACCACACACAATAAATTATTAGCAGATACTGGAAACAGCAATATTTTATTAGCTTATGATTCATGTATTTCAAAAATTCTGGCTATTGTTAACTTAGTCTAATTCACATCATCTTATGCCAAAAACATCAATACATTTTTTTTCCAGAAACATTTGAAAATCTGGAAGCCACAAGATGAAACAATTTTTAATTCTGCAGTCACAGTTAAATTGGTTTAATTTCATCCAACCTCAGCATATAACATCTGAAATAATACTTGTCTGGATATCATTGAACCTATACAAAAATTAGTCCCTTAGATCATATGACCCACTTAAAATAACTGTAGAAAGTTTGCTACACCAAAAACTTACACCTGAATAGATGCGAAGTTACAGTTCTATCACTGTTGTTCAATCACTAAGTCGTGTCCGACTCTGTAACCCCATGGACTGCAGCAAGCCAGGCTTCCCTGTCCTGCACCATCTCCTGGAGTTTACTCAAACTCATATCCACTGAGTAGGTGATGCTATCGTTCCATACCCAGTAATATATAATTATGCAAAAGCTGGCTTTGGTTAATGAAACAAATATGTAACAAAATGAAGGACACACTGATTCTCCTTGCAATCCTTCAGAAGCAATTTAATAGTAATGCAGTGGTGGCACATTCTTTTCAAAGAAGGAAGGTAAAGAATTCTCATGCCTTCTTAAATGTCAGCATTTTTACAATTACAAATAGTAAACTGAGAAATACTTCAAAAATGCTAAGCAAGTTTCTCCCAATTTTATATTTGTTTCAGTTCAGTTCATTTCAGTCACTCAGTCGTGTCCAACTCTTTGCGACCCCATGATCGCAGCAAGCCGGGCCTCTGTGTCCATCGCCAACTCCCGGGTCCACACAAACTCATGTCCATCGAGTCGGTGATGCCATCCAGCCGTCTCATCCTCTGTCGTCCCCTTCTCCTCTTGCCCCTAATCCCTCCCAGCATCAGGGTCTTTTCAAAAGAGTCAACTCTTTGCATGAGGTGGCCAAAGTATTGAGTTTTAGCTTTAGCATCAGTCCTTCCAATGAACACCTGGGACTGATCTCCTTCAGAATGGACTGGTTGGATCTCCTTACAGTCCAAGGGACTCTCAAGTCTTCTCCAACACCACAGTTCAAAAGCATCAATTCTTCGGCGCTCAGCATTCTTCACAGTCCAACTCTCACATCCATACATGACCACTGGAAAAACCACAGCTTTGACTAGATGGACCTTTGTTGGCAAAGTAATGTCTCTGCTTTTGAATATGCTATCTAGGTTGGTCATAATTTTCCTACCAGGGAGTAAGCGTCTTTTAATTTCATGGCTGCAGTCACCATCTGCAGTGATTTTGGAGCCCCCAAAAATAAAGTCAGCCACTGTTTCCCCATCTGTTTGCCATGAAGTGATGGGACCAGATGCCATGATCTTAGTTTTCTGAATGCTGAGCTTTAAGCCAACTTTTTCACTCTCCTCTTTCACTTTCAACAAGAGGCTTTTTAATTCCTTTTCACTTTCTGCTGTAAGAGTGGTGTTATCTGCATATCTGAGGTTATTGATATTTCTCCCAGCAATCTTGATTCCAGCTTGTGCTTCTTCCAGCCCAGCGTTTCTCAAGATGTACTCTGCATAGAAGTTAAATAAGCAGGGTGACAATAAAAGCCTTGACATACTCCTTTTCCTATTTGGAACCAGTCTGTTGTTCCATGTCCAGTTCTAACTGTTGCTTCCTGACCTGAATATAGGTTTCTCAAGAGGCAGATCAGGTGGTCTGGTATTCCCATCTCTTTCAGAATTTTCCACAGTTTATTGTGATCCACACAGTCAAAGGCTTTGGCATAGTCAATAAAGCAGAAATAGATGTTTTTCTGGAACACTCTTGCCCTTTTGATGATCTAGCGGATGTTGGCAAATTGATCTCTGGTTTCTCTGCCTTTTCTAAAACCAGCTTGAACATCAGGAAGTTCACGGTTCACGTATTGCTGAAACCTGGCTTAGAGAATATTGAGCATTACTTTACTAGCTTGTGAGATGAGTGCAGTTGTGCAGTAGTTTGAGCATTCTTTGGCATTGCCTTTCCTTGGGATTGGAATGAAAATTGACCTTTTCCAGTCCTGTGGCCACTGCTGAGTTTTCCAAACTTGCTGGCATATTGAGTGCAGCACTTTCACAGCATCATCTTTCAGGATTTGAAATAGCTCAACTGGGATTCCATCACCTCCGCTAGCTTTGTTTGTAGTGATGCTTTCTAAGGCCCACTTGACTTCACAATCCAGGATGTCTGGCCCTAGGTCAGTGATCACACCATTGTGATTATCTGGGTTGTGAAGATCTTTTTTGTACAGTTCTTCTGTGTATTCTTGCCACCTCTTCTTAATATCTTCTGCTTCTGTTAGGTCCCTACCATTTCTGTCCTTTATCAAGCCCATCTGTGCATGAAATGTTCCCTTGGGATCTCTAATTTTCTTGAAGAGATCTCTAGTCTTTCCCACTCTGTTGGTTTCCTCTATTTCTTTGCATTGCATGCTGAGGAAGGCTTTCTTATCTCTCCTTGCTATTCTTTGGAACTCTGCATTCAGAGGCTTGTATGTTTCTTTTTCTCCTTTGCTTTTTGCTTCTCTTCTTTTCACAGCTATTTAAGGCCTCCCCAGACAGCCATTTTGCTTTTTTGCATTTTTTTTCTTGGGGATGGTCTTGATCCCATAAAAATAAAGAAATAAGGTGTTTCTCAGTTAATTATTCTTTTAAATTGAAAGAGATTTAATCTAAGGGCATTAATTATAGGCTAACTTACTCTATTCTGATGCCCCGAAGCAATTTTTGAAATACAATCCAGAACCTGATAAATATACTTCTTCTATTTTTTTATTCCCTGTTTTTCTGTCTACTTTTCCCTTCACTTGACACATTCAGGACCTTAGCCTGCCATACAATGGAACTGAATTATATTTTATTATTTGTTGAATTTCTTGTAGACAGACCACTTTATGAACACAAAATCACAGATCTGTTAGAAAGTAACTCAAAGGTGATCTGGTCCTAATTTGGATTCACCCCATAGCATTCTCAAAAACTAGCTGTGTGCTTAAATCTCTTTCATATATAAAAATTACCCCTTATTTCACAGTAATTTCATCTTTAGATCACTCATTGTCAGAAAGTTACCACTTTATATAACAACATAAAAATCAGCTTTCTTTTATGTTTCATGCACGGGTTCTCTGTGTTCTCTCCAGAACAAAGTGGGTCAAACAAAACAAAGTGAAACTCAAACCAACCAAACTCCATTATCTGAAGAATTCATGGTATCTCACAAGTCTGTGGTCATACTGCAGTTTTCCTATCTAGGCTAAATCGTTATTTCCAAAGATGTTCCTGTCTTGGTCCCCCTTCCTTTGGATATGACCGCTATCCTAAGCAAAACATTCAGACACTGTTTAACCAGAATGCAGAACTAGTCTCCTCTCATCTGGGGATTACACTTTTATTCATGCCTTATAAGATTATCAGGTTACTTAATCTTGGAAGTGTTTTACCACTTTCCTAAAAAGGAGAATAACAGAATAGCTAGCTTTAAAAAAAAGGCAAAGAAATAAGATTAACCCCTGCATATATGATTAGCTAGGACACGCGGCATCATTTTTCTCAGCAAAATCCTTTTATCCTAACAATTTACAAATTCTCAAATTGAAAACCAGGCCTCTAATCAAATATCAACATACAAAAATGCGTTATGCAAACATTTAATAAAATTATTAACTTTTACCATTTAGGAATAAATTCAGGAAAATAAAATATGCTTATTACCTCTTTCAGTTACATAGTGCATGTTCTCTGCAATTACAGCACTCTTATCTTGTGTATCCAAGAACAAGAAAGTAGAGAAATCTTCAACATCAGCAGTTACTAAAAATTTTAATGTTAAATGTTAAATAATGAATTAATAAAACATTCACAACTCAATAAACATTTGTAGAAAAGGAAGGATTATTTTACCTGATGTAGGTATCAAATTAAGGTACTGCCATTTATTGTGCAAAATCAAAGGATTTATACGGGGCACAACATTATTTTTACCCATTAGGAAGTCAACTGCATTTATTCGATCATTTAAGGCACCCTAAAATAACAAAATATTATTTAGGCAATATAGGCAATTTATATGCATATGTTTTAATATGATGCAGAGAATACATTTAAAGATTGCTTAATCTAAAATAAGTCAATTTAAGATTCTTATAATAAATTTTCCTGTAAAACTTTGGAGTTTCTTTCCAATTAAGCAATTTTTAGATGTAATTATGCACAGATAAATTTAATTACTACTTTAAAAAGCACTACTAAATGATTAGAATGGAAACTTTTATGCAATTGACTTTAGCTATTAAGATAGTTCTAATGTAATATAGAAATAATTTAGAAATATCATTCATCAGACATTTTCTCATACATGCTTACTTACCATAAAAACTTCCTTTTGTAAATACGCAGTTGTATCCATCATTCTGTGAAGAACAGCCATTTCTAGTTCCTTAAAATTCAGCTCTTCACGGTCAAAGGATTCACCATTATAAAGAGCTTGAGGCAAAGGACCCAAGCCAGTCATCTTATAAAAGTTTGTTCCTGCCTATTCAATTAAAAAAATATCAGAGAGTTAAACAGAATATGTCTGTTTGAAAACGAAATACATAAAGGGACTGCAACATTTTTGTATGTCATAGAAAAATGTTAGTTTTGCTAATTTTATCTGTTCTTTGCAACACTACTTAAAGGAAGGTAATTTACCTACAGAGAACAAGTCAGAAAACTTTTTTTAAAAGGGCCAGACACATATTTTAGGTTTTGTGAGCCATCTGGTCTGTGACACAACTACTCAATCGTGATGTTACAGTGCAAACTAATGTTACAGTGTTGTGTGTTACAGAGACACACAACAAATGAATGAATGAACCTGGCTGTCTCCAACAACCTGTGTTTATAAAAACAGATGGAAAAACGGTGGTGGAAAGCCTGGATTTGGCTTGGGGCCTGTAGTTTTCTGGCCTTTGATAAAAGGGTATGACTTTACTTTAAAAAATACATCTACCTGCATAAGAGATTAATTTATCTCTATGTTCATTTGTTTAGTAAACATTCATTGAATTCATGTGTTTGGCTAGACTCTGCGAGTACAAAGCTAAAATATCTGCCTTCGAGGGGCTCACATATATACAAGCAAAACTGAGGCCATATACCAGGTTTTATGGGAGCCCAGAAAAGAAGTGACAAAGTTTGAGTGTGGAGAGAAGGGATCATAGAAACCCTCTTCAGGGAATAACAGCAAAATCTTAAAGGACAAGTAAAAATTTGCTTGTCCTGTAAAAGTGGAGAAAGACATTCCAAGCAAAAACAGACAGCACTGCAAGGAATAGAAGGGAAAAGAGAATATGGTATATTCAGGTAATGGCAAACAGTTTCCTGTGTTTACAGAGGGAGGAGTTATTAATATGTAGGGAGAAGATATTAGGCCAGAGGGGTGGAGGGGCTAGATCATGAAGGTCTTCAGTATCTGGATTTTATCTTGTATGATACAGTATCACTAATTAATTCATTCACTACTCAACACTATGTATCAATAAAATTGTCATGATAGCCAACATATTAATAATTACTTTCTGAAGCTAAGTACTATTATATTCACTTTATAGATGATAAAACATACAGAGAGTGACTTCCAATGTCATATAACTACTACATTTTGGAAACAGAATTTGTACTTACAAGTGTGTGACAAATAGTCTGAACTTGTAACCACTGAACTAGATTATCTCTGAGCTATATTACATATATATATAACTGTATATATATGCCGGGAGAAGTATCAGTAACCTCAGATATGCAGATGACACCACACTTATGGCAGAAAGCAAAGAAGAAGTAAAGAGCCTCTTGATGAAAGTGAAAGAAGAGAGTGAAAAAGTTGGCTTAAAGCTCAACATTCAGAAAACTAAGATCATGGCATCCGGTCCCATCACTTCATGGCAGATAGATGGGGAAACAGTGAAAACAGTGGCTGACTTTCTTTTTCTGGGCTCCAAAATCACCGCAGATGCTGACTGCAGCCATGAAATTAGAAGACACTTACTCCTTGGAAGGAAAGTTATGACCAAGTTAGACAGCATATTAAAAAGCAGAGACATTACTTTGTCAACAAAGGTCCATGTGGTCAAGACTATGGTTTTTCCAGTGGTCATGTATGGATGTGAGAGTTGGACTATAAAGAAAGCTGAGTGCCGAAGAATTGATGCTTTTGAACTGTGGTGTTGGAGAAGACTCTTGAGAGTCCCTTGGACTGCAAGGAGATCCAACCAGTCCATCCTAAAGGAGATCAGTCCTGGGTGTTCATTGGAAGGACTAATGTTGAGGCTGAAACTCCAATACTTTGGCCACCTGATGTGAAGAGCTGACTCATTGGAAAAGACCCTGATGCTGAGAAAGATTGAGGGCAGGAGGAGAAGGGGACAACAGAGGATGAGATGGTTGGATGGCATCAACAACTCAATGGACATGGGTTTGGGTTGACTCCAGGAGTTGGTGATGGACAGGGAGGTATGGCGTGCTGCGGTTCATGGGGTCACAGAGAGTCCGACATGACTGAGCGACTGAACTGAACTGAAGGAGTTACATATATTAACAATTATATCTTCTTGGGCTGATCCATTGATCATTATATGATATCCTCCTTTGTCCCTTATTTCAGCCTTTGTTTTAAACTCTATTTCATCTGACGCCAACTGGTCCCCGGATTTCTTCTCATTGCCATTGCATGAAATACCTATTTAATTCCCTCACTTCAGTCTGTGTGTATCTTCAGATCTGAAGTTAAGTCTCTTGGAGGCAGCTTATACACAAGTCTTGCTTGTATATCCATCTGGTTACTGTCCTTTGATTGAAGCATTTAGTCCATTTACATTTAAGTAATTATTGGTAGGTATGTACATATTGCCATTTTGTTAATTGTTTTAATGATTTTCTACACTATTAGTTCTGAGAAGTAACTTTTTTGATGTCAATAGTGGTAACTTAAAAACTGTATAAAACGTGTCATTCAAAGGTATAAATTTCCCTTTTTTTAACGTTTAAAATCTAAATCTGATTGTAGAGTTAGTTATATTAAGATCATCTATTCATGAGATAATAAAAGCTTCTTCACCATATTTTTTAAAATGTGCATTCCAACTTACCTTTCTTTCACCATCATATTTAGAATCAATTCCCAAAATATCCCAAATATTAGCATGAGGAAATTTATTTTGGAGAACACGCTTGACATTGTTCACAGTGAGTATTTTGTGATTCTCCACTTCTTGGTACATCTGTGAAAATAAAGATATTATGATTTTCATCTTACAGTAATTAGTTTTGTTTCTTTTTCCTAGCATGAATATTTACAAAGAACTTATTTCATATTTTCTAAGTTCTAAGCATATTACATACATTCATTTATATATACACACTTACCCCCACATACAGAGATAAGCAAACTATTTTAACAATAAAATCTATCATCTTCTAACTAAAATGGTATTGTGAATATTCTATAGCTTTCAAAATACCGTATCAAGTTTCTATGTTAGTCTATTTTGATTAAGCCAGACTCTATAATTCTTAATAAAACAATGGTTACCTTTATTAAAAAAAAAAAAATATATATATATATATATGGGTTTCCCTGGTGGCTCAGAGGTTACAGTGTCTGCCTGCAATGTGGGAGGCCTGGGTTCAATCCCTGGGTCGGGAAGATCCCCTGGAGAAGGAAATGGCAACCCACTCCAGTATTCTTGGACAGAGGAGCCTGATGGGCTACAGTCCACGGGGTCACACACACAAATAGTTTAAATGACTTATTTCAGAAATGCTTATTTTCATTTCCAATTGTTCTTTAGTAAATATCTTAACTAGCTTTTTTTCTATACATCCATTCTTTCTCCAGTCTCAAAATACTTTAATCATACTGGCATAAAGTAAGCTGTTACCCCTTTATTTTTTTCCCCATTTCCCCCTTCACTATAGATCTTCTACCATGACCCAGGCACTGTTCCACATGGGGAAAACAGACAGCTCTGCCTCAAGAAAGATAGTATTTCTGAGCAGATGATTTACTGAAACATTAATGTGAACTTGAGCCAAGACATTCTGGGGAAAGAGCCTACCAAGCAGAGGGGAAAAACTAGTAAGTACAAACATCATTAGGTAGTATTTTGATATATCAAATAAGAATATTATTTTTAGTCCCAATTCACTTGAAGTATTATTGCCAGAGACAATCCTCATATTATGACTGACAGAATCTTCATATTATTCTGCAGAGTAAGGAATTAGCATTCTGCAATTTCCTTTTATCACTATAAACTGTGTAACCTATCCCTTTAAGAGGTGACAGATCTAAAAGTAGCTCTTAGAGTTTGATTTTATGAGTCTCTCAGTTTATGAGGAAGTTTTCTCCTTATATTGAAGTAGAACATACTATGATCTTCAGTTCAGTTCAGTTCAGTCGCTCAGTCGTGTCCGACTCTTTGCGACCCCATGAATCACAGCACGCCAGGCCTCCCTGTCCATCACCAACTCCCGGAGTTCACCCAGACTCACATCCATCGAGTCAGTGATGCCATCCAGCCATCTCATCCTCTGTCGTCCCCTTCTCCTCTTGCTCCCAATCCCTCCCAGCATCAGAGTCTTTTCCAATGAGTCAACTCTTCGCATGAGGTGGCAAAAGTACTGGAGTTTCAGCTTTAGCATCATTCCTTCCAAAGAAATCCCAGGGCTTATCTCCTTCAGAATGGACTGGCTGGATCTCCTTGCAGTCCAAGGGACTCTCAAGAGTCTTCTCCAACACCACAGTTCAAAAGCATCAATTCTTCGGCACTCAGCCTTCTCCACAGTCCAACTCTCACATCCATACATGACCACAGGAAAAACCATAGCCTTGACTAGATGAACCTTTGTTGGCAAAGTAATGTCTCTGCTTTTGAATATGCTATCTAGGTCACTCATAATTTTCCTTCCAAGGAGTAAGCGTCTTTTAATTTCATGGCTGCAATCACCATCTGCAGTGATTTTTGGAGCCCAAAAAAATAAAGTCTGACACTGTTTCCACTGTTTCTCCATCTATTTCCCATGAAGTGGTGGAACCGGATGCCATGATCTTCGTTTTCTGAATGTTGAGCTTTAAGCCAACTTTTTCACTCTCCATTTTCACTTTCATCAAGAGGCTTTTTAGTTCCTCTTCACTTTCTGCCATAAGGGTGGTGTCATCTGCATATCTGAGGTTACTGATAACTTCTCCCCGCAGTCTTGATTCCAGCTTTTGCTTCTTCCAGTCCAGCGTTTCTCATGATGTATTCTGCACAGAAGTTAAACAAATAGGGTGACAATATACAGCCTTGATGTACTTCTTTTCCTATTTGGAACCAGTCTATTATTCCATGTCCAGTTCTAACTGTTGCTTCCTGACCTGCATACAAATTTCTCAAGAGGCAGATCAGTGGTCTGGTATTCCCATCTCTTTCAGAATTTTCCACATTTTCCACTATGATCTTAATAACTCAAAAAAAGGGGCAAAGTACAGCCTTCTGTAAAACATAAACTGATTAGAAAATAAAATTCTGAATATAGCAAAAGTTATATATGAAAAGTCTTTGAGGTCAGTCATTTTACTAATTTGTTACTTTAAAAATATTAGGTATTCCTAAGGTATCTAAGTTAGCTAGAATGTCTTACATAAGCTACTTTAGATACATAACAATTCAATCTTCTTATTTATAATTTCAAAAACTTTTTTTGAGGAATTTGCGATGCCATGCAATTTATTCACATTTTAAATAACATAGTTTATATGCAAATGTTTATTAAAAATGCAGTCCTTTTTTAAACCAACTCTGTTCCTATGGAAAGCAAAAGACTGCGTGTAATCTAAATATATTAATACACTACGAGAATTTGAGACCTGAAATAAAAATATAAATCCTTTCATTTTCATTAACATGTGTATGTAACATCTTGTAAGCACAAGAGAGAGATTTTCAATCTTGTGAAATTTATAATCTAGTTAGGAAGGCAAACTTGCAGATATGTAAGTACTTTAACCCAAATATTACAGACTTACACCTTTGAACATCATACATAATTTCAAATTTTTGTGATTCAATCTCCAATTGCTTGGCTTCAGAATGTCTAAATTTTTTCCCCAAACTTTAAACTTTCTATTTTGTATTGGGCTATGGGCTTCCCTGGTGGCTCAGATGATAAAGAATCTGCCTGCAATGCAGGAGACCCAGGTTTAATCCCAGGGTTGGGAGGATGCCCTGGAGAAAGACATGGCAACCCAGTCCAGTATTCTTGCTTTGAAAATCCCAAGGACGGAGAAGCCTGGGAAGCTATGGTTCATAGGGTTGCAAAGAGTTGGACATGACAGAAGTGACTTAGCACGCATGCATAGTCTATTAACAATGTTGTGGTAGCTTCAGGTGAATAGCAAAGGGACTCAGCCATATATAATTTTAAGAAATGTTATGTAACTTGGTAAGCAAAAAAAGTATGGGACATTATGAAGTATAACAAAACGAACCATCTCCACGAACAAACCAGATAACACTGAAAATGAACATCACTGTGGATTATAATATCAGTTCAGTTCAGTCGCTCAGTCGTGTCTGAGTCTTTGCGACCCCATGAATTGCAGCACGCAAGGCCTCCCTGTCCATCACCAACTCCCGGAGTTCACTCAAACTCACGTCCATCGAGTTGGTGATGCCATCCAGCCATCTCATCCTCTGTCGTCCCCTTCTCCTCCTGCCCCCAATCCCTCCCAGCATCAGAGTCTTTTCCAACGAGTCAACTCTTCACATGAGGTGGCCAAAGTACTGGAGTTTCAGCTTTAGCATCATTCCTTCCAAAGAACACCCAGGACTGATCTCCTTTAGAATGGACTGGCTGGATCTCCTTGCAGTCCAAGGGACTCTCAAGAGTCTTCTCCAACACCACAGTTCAAAAGCATCAATTCTTTGGCGCTCAGCTTTCTTCACAGTCCAACTCTCACATCCATACACGACTACGAGAAAAACCATAGCCTTGACTAAACAGACCTTTATGGCAAAGGAATGTCTCTGCTTTTTAATATGTTGTTTAGGTTGGCCATAACTTTTCTTCCAGGGAGTAAGCATCTTTTAATTTCATGGCTGCAATCACCATCTGCAGTGATTTTGGAGCCCAAAAAAATAAAGTCAGCCACTGTTTCTACTGTTTCTCCATCTATTTCCCATGAAGTGATGGGACCAGATGCCATGATCTTCGTTTTCTGAATGTTGAGCTTTAAGCCAACTTTTTCACTCTCCTCTTTCACTTTCATCAAGAGGCTTTTTAGTTCTTCTTCACTTTCTGCCATAAGGGTGGTGTCAACTGCATATGTGAGGTTATTGATACTTCTCCTGGCAATCTATTGGTGAAGCACAATTTTCCTCCCAATGTCATCTCCCTCTATTCCCTCAGAAGCAAGCATCATCTTGTTTATGTTTACCATTTCCTTACCTTTTAAGTTCTAGAGTTTTATCTGAATATATTTCCAGGCACTATGATATTTAGTTTTGTTTGCTTTTTGAGCTTTAAATAGTACATGGTAATATGTTGGCCTTCTATACTTTCATTATGCCTCTAATACATCCATAATTTTAGCATATCATGATCCATCATGTGAAATGATTAAATTTTACTGATTAATATGGATTATATATATATAGTATACCAATATACCATATATATGTAGTTTCCAGTTTGTTGCTATTGTGCATGATTCTGCTAATAGTCTCCTACAGCAACGATTTGTCTCAAAGTATGTGTGTGTGCATGTGTGTAGGGAATATGCAAACTTAACCTCAAATTTTGAAGAACTACAATTGTTTCTCAAAGTGGTTATACCAATTCATATTCTTATAGGCAGTGTAACAGTGTAAAGGAATTTCCATTGTTATCCATTCTCATTAATGTATGATACTGTCAGCTTTCTTAATTACTGCCAGATTATCGGAGATAAGATATATCTCAGGGTAAGCTTTATTTGCATTTTTATGATTTCCGAGATACTCAGTTACCATTAATTGTAATAAACATTTACTTACTTTAATAATTTCAATACATTTTGGCTTCACATTAATGTATCCTCTAATATTTTGAAAAATCTCTATGTATTTTTTTCATTGGGTTTTTCAATTTGCAGGAAATCTAATACATATCATGTACTGCAAATATTTCTCTTCCTTGGAACTTTTTCCTTCACTACTTTGTGATATCTGTTTTATGATATCTGATGAACAATGCACTGGTTTTCATTTGTAAGTAGCTAAATCTATCAGTATTCTCCTTCAGACTCATAATTTTTAAAATATTATTGAGGAACCTTAACTCCTTTGGGGTCCTAATTTCTTTCTAACATCTTAATGCTTTGTTTTTCACACTAAGTTTTTAAACTACCTGATATTATTTTTTACATAAGGTGTGAGATCCTATCTGTTTGTACCAGATTATCATTAACTGCCCAGCTACCAGCTGTTTAAGTCCATTCCAATATGATAGGAAGTTATAATAATGGTTGACAAGCCATAGAACAATAAATATAAAAATCAATAGATTTTTAAAGCTATAATCTCTCTTAACACCAACAATACAGTTCCTTAATGCATTTATATTTCCATTATGAGCCATAAGAGAGCCACCATTATAAAATAATCTTCTTACCTCATGTTACTTCCTTAATCAGATTCTTACCAATGTCTTAGTTTGTCAGATTCAGTATCAATCTTATCGTTTATCATTCTGATACCAATTTGCTGCCATGAAGTTTTCCTCCTTTGAAAATCTCTACGAAGTCTTATAAATTTTGTCACTTAGAATATTTAAATTTGAAATAATCTTCTCCATTCATGATTTTATTCAAAACCCAGTTCAAGAATTCTCTAATTATTTTCTATCAATATGCTTCCTCTAAATTTATGTATAGAATTTATGTTCCTTTATCAGTTGGGTAAACGTAAACAAATTCAGATTTTGGCCGAGCCTCAGTTGCCTTGTTTATAAAGTGGGGACAATATTGTGTACTTAAGCTGAGAGTTGCAAGAATCATTCATCTTGTGCACTAATCTATCATGACAGTTTTTATAAACTAAAGTGTTAAAACAAATAGTAATAATGATAACACAAAAACACTCTATATTCTGAAGAAACTATATGTAGTGCATTAACTCACATGTACTATGAACATAAACGCTTGTGATACACCATTCTCTTCTGCAATATAATTGAAAGCTCGCCAAAGGGCAACTCCAACATCATTTTTTCCATCAACCTCATCATCTGTATTAACAATGAACACAAAACCAATTCTAGGAAAGAAGATGAATAAGAAATGTTACAACTCCCTCTTGAACCATAACAAACCACTTATTTTAAACATTATTAGACTTCAACATCAAGATGGAGGGAATGAGTTAACAGATGGGGTAAAGAAGAGTATCACTGTTTGAAAAGGTTTGATTTGTAATGACTATTCACCAAAATTCTCATCTCTGTAGGAGTCTTCCAAAATGTAAAACTCTGTGGTAGTGACATTATCAAGTGGCTACTTTTTTTTCCAGAAAAAAAAAGGGGGGGCCGAGAAGTGTACTCTTAACACAACCATAGGAAATGGATCTATCTTTAAGCACCCAAAGTGACAAGATCATTCTCTCAGGAAGGTAATACAGTAAACAAGATTAGCAAGCAGGTGTGATTAACAGAGTCTATCATAAGGGTGTATGATTCTTCACAACATACAGCACTGAGATAACATCACTTTGAATTCCACATTAATACCCTGTGTAACACAACGTGAACATCACTGGATTTCCTTCAATTGACAGTTATAAATTGACAATTACCTAAGAGGAATTTTATGATGATAGAAAAGTTCAGCAACTTTTATAAAATCCATGGTATATTCTTGAGCAGGATCAATAAACAGAACCTAAAAAAAAGTAGACAGTCTATAATCACCATTTTAACACTTCAGAATTTTTATGAAATTGAAATTTAATATAATTTCTGTAACTAAAAGTATGAAATTCAAGGTAAATTTCTTAAAACTTTCTAGTAAAGAATTTTGAGGAATGTATATAGGAGTTTCATAGTTTATGATGAATTTCTAAAAGCTATCCACTCAAATATAATAATACATGAAATTTAATCAGATTACTCATCTTCTTTTTGAAGCACAGCTCAAAGTAAATGTTTTTGTTTTTTTTTTATTGGAAGTGAAATACCTTATTCTAAGTTTTCACTGGATTTTCTGTGATAAATTTTTAAAAAAAGAAACAAATTGAATTTTGACCAAAAAAATAATGGCTTAACATCTGCTGTAGGAACTAAGATATTCACTTACTATGTGAAAAACTGTAAAAGCCCTCGATGTTTTCTCCACAGTTTAAATTTCTGTAAGGTTACCTAACACTGTAATAATGAACATTTATATGCACAGATTACAAAGTAGTATTTATTTTTCCCTTAAATGTACTGAAATTTATTAATTCTTATAGAAGTAAAGTTTGATCATAAATTCCTTTTAGAAAATTTAATAGTAACCCATCAACTTAATATTGGTATTATAAAAGTACATGGGGATAAAACAATAAAAGGCAGGTATAAACAATAAAACAATAAACAGGTATAAAACAATAAAAGGCCTGCTAGCTTGTGAAACCTAGTCAGCCATGCCACCTCAAGCTTATTACATTAGGCAAATACTTTCTTATTACTCAGATGCCTAATTACCAACAGCAAGGTAGTACCAAAAAAACCAGTGATATCTTTATAAAAGATGCACACAAAATTTCAAAATATAAAACTCACCAAATTATGAAAATTACGCCTTATGAAAGGTATACTTCCAGGGAATACTGGTTTCAAAAGTTCCTGGTAACTTGAAGGCCATGTTAAATACATCTCATCAGTTTCTAAGTTATTAACCCACTAGAAAAGAATCCAGAAAGCTGTGAAAGCTATATTAATACTTAAATCATTTTCAAAGCCAAATCTGACTTTATCAAATAGCAAGTGAAATATACCTAAGATTTTCTACATTTCTGATTAAGTATAAGAAGCTAGATGAATATTCTATAAGGAACAAACATTATGTGCAACAATTTTACATTCCCATAGCCTTTACATTACATTTCCTTTGAAACAATTGACTATTTACTTGTTTGTTTTTCATATTAAAAAATTAAACTATATTAAATAGTCTTCATAAACCATTTAAGGTATAGGAGGCAATGAGGTCATTCACCTCTCTAAAATTTAAAAGTTTGGACGTAAGGAAAATAAAATGACTTAGAAAAATTAAATTTTTAAAACCGACACTTAGGACATCCAGTTCTAATCAAGGTGGAATAGCTTATATTTAACTGGCCCTCTCTCCTGAAACAATGACAACAGGAAGAGAAAACCATTGTTTAGAGGCTTGGAGGTATGGGTCAATCAACAATCAAGAACTAAGGAGCTACAACCCTTGAAAGCAGGAGGAACATGAGGCAAGCACCACCTCAATTTTGTTCCCGGGGGCATTTTCACAACTGCAGTCTGAAGGAAGATAATTCAAACAGCAAATGACAGTCATATCTGGCTCTCCAATATGGAAAAGATACATGATGTGAGTATCTTATCCCCTTGGTGGTGAATTATATTTTTTTTATTTCAAGTGAGAAACCAGCATTATGCTTTATGCACCAGTCCCACTGAACTTGAATTCACGACTGGAGGTTGAGTAGCTTTTGATGTGGATCAAAACAGCTGAATGGGTTTATTTAAAATGCAGATTCCTTGGCACCACTTCAGACCTACTAAATAATTCCCATTCAAAACAAGTGCCCTACGTGATTCTTATCACAAATACTAAAGTTAGAAAACTATAGAAATGACACAATTTATGGCCATGAGTGCTGGGTGAAGCAGTTGAGGTGATATCCGGATCCGTTTTGGAGAACTACAGAGACAACACGGGAAATCACGGTGACTAGGTCCCCAGACACTGACTGCCCTGCCTCTAGTCTCAGGTGAGCATACACACAGAAGCAGCAACAGGAACTAGAAGGGCGCCTCACAAAGTCGTGTGCAGAACTGGCACTGACAGTCCAAAGATCTACCTCCATCTGTTCTGCTGGTCATAACTCAGGCCCTGGCTATCTACTAGGCTTCCAAGATACTGAAAAGAAGATGTTGTCATTTATTGATTAGAACCTGTAAAACAACCTCAACGTCCAGGGAGTTATACAAGTCAACAAAGAATCACAGGATAGGTCAATCTGTTAGAGGCTGATACTCATTCTGAGGGAAGCAAAGACTTATAGTTCACATCTTTTGAGTTCTTTTGGGGGAGTGACATTAGCTAAAACATCTAAGTAAGAAATTCCAAAACTTCAACCTTATACAAAAACATGGAAAAACTAGAAAATCTGTGGGAATGATCATTTTCAAAACCATGAAAACCAATCAAAATTTTACAGCAACCCTGAGAGTGTTTATTTAAGAAAAAACGCTGAATCTCAGTAAGAACACTGAGATTTGTGGTATTGTAATAATTTACCTCAATCCCATTTACTGCTACCAGCCTAAACAGTAGCCTTGAAAATGACAGCTCACATTCCAGTACCAATATTGGAAGCAGGAGAATGGGCTTTATTCTGAAAGAATTGTAACTTTTTGTCTGAACTGTCCGGTGACTTCCTAGAAAACCTTCTGAAGAGTCTTGCCTTTACCCTGCCTCACTCATAATTTGCCTAGTATGAAACCTGTTACTCTAATTTATGTAAAGCATTTACTGGAAAATGTTTAGACACTCCTGAAATAGAAAATCGTTGGAATACACGTTGAAGTAACTACAAACCTAGTGAGGAAAGGTTGGGAAATGGGAAATAGGGCTTTGAGAGGTTCTGATGAATTCCTGGGAATGTACAAGGCCATGGACATGCTCAGGAAAGACCGAGAGAAGGCCCAAAATTCTCACTTCTGGTTGACTTTCAAGCTCTATGCAAACAAGAATTGAAGGTGAATGCAGAGATGCAGACCGCCTGGTTGAATGTTCAGTGTGTGCTACTCTCCCTCCCTCCACGTGTGACACACACAAAGCACCTCTGTCCAGATGCAAAGATTGGGAGATTTTCTGGTTCCAGGTATTTAAGTAAAATCTCGGTCCAGTAGTTAGCAGATGAATAGGCTAACCTAACAGAGATTTCTGTGGCCACACATGAAAAAGAATACAGACTCTATAAAATGAGTCACTATTAAACAACAGCAAACAGCAATAATCACAAATCCCAGGGAGGGGTGAGAATCTGACTTCTAGGAAGTGCCACAGTATTCAGTATTTCAACAACAAAAAAATAAAAGGCAATGAAAAATTCTAAATTAAACATAAGGAAACAATTCCATTTATAGTAACATCAGAAAGTGTAAAATACTTAAAAATAATTTAACAACCCTGAAACTTACACTGAAAGCTGCAAAACACTGTTGAAAGAAATTATGCTAAATAAATGGAAAGGCACCTCACATTCACGGATTGGAAGATGTCTAAATAGCAACTGTAATATGTCTAAATGGCAATATTCCTTAAATAATTTATCGATTCAACAAAATATCAATAAAAATTCCAGCTTGTCTTTTTTTTTTTTTTTAACAGAAATGGACAAGCTCATTCCGTAATTCAAAAAGAAAGGAAAAAGGTGTAAAATGCCAAGACAATCTTAAAGATGAAGAATAAAGTTGTAGGACTTTAAAAATTAAAAATTCACAATTTTTAAAGTCACTACAAAGCTACAGTAAAAAAAATAAACAGCCTGGTGCTGGAGATATAGATCAACAGAACTGAACTCAAAGTCCAGAAATAAACCCACATGTCTAGTCAACTGATTAACAGCATCATTATTGGACGAGGACAAGGAAATTTGCCTTTATGACTGTGGGGTGTGGTTGTCAAGTTACACTCTTAACTAAAATACAAAAAATAGTTGTAAGGGTAGTTCTGCTACAATATGACCAAAGACCCCATCACTGTAGGTGGTCTGGCACCAGTGAACTAAAAAGAAATTACAATCCAGAGGAGCCAAACACATAATCCTATGATACTTTTTACTGACTTTTCACATACCTGAGGTACTATATAAAGGCTGCAAACACACAGCAATTAAAGTAGATAAAATCTAAACTGTGACTCCTGAAGTCTGAGATAGAGAAACCTGAAATGATAAGTCAGGGATGGAAGAAAACTAATAACCCTTAAGTTCTTCCTCAATTCTCAACCAGACTTTTAGGAAATAAACTGCCAACCCCTCATATTTTGAGGGGGAGGGTATAAACATAGAAATCAGAAATGACTTAACTCAGAGACTCAGCTTTGTCTGTAAAGACAAAAACTAAGGAGAGAGACAGATTCGGGGGGAAAACAATTTAAAGCAAAGTACTGCATTCATTCATGAATAACTTTGTTTTGACATTAAGATATTCAGCAATTTTGGGGGGGCGTACTTCCTATTAAATAAGATGGTTTTTCCTGTGGTCATGTATGGATGTGAGAGTTGGACTGTGAAGAAGGCTGAGTGCCAAAGATTTGATGCTTTGGAACTGTGGTGATGGAGAAGACCCTTGAGAGTCCCTTGGACTGCAAGGAGATCCAACCAGTCCATTCTGAAGGAGATCAGCCCTGGGATTTCTTTGGAGGAATGATGCTAAAGCTGAAACTTCAGTACTTTGGCCACCTCATGCGAAGAGCTGACTCATTGGAAAAGACTCTGATGCTTTTGAGAGGGATTGGGGGCAGGAGGAGAAGGGGACGACAGAGGATGAGATGGCTGGATGGCATCACTGACTCGATGGACATGAGTCTGAGTGAACTCCGGGAGTTGGTGATGGACAGGGAGGCCTGGCGTGCTGTGATTCATGGGGTCGCAAAGAGTCGGACACGACTGAGCGACTGAACTGAACTGAACTGAACCGATGAATGTTGACGGTATTTAACAAAGTCCTGGAGTGGGGGGCACTTACATTCCATTGGAAAAAGATTATAAATGAATACATATCATAATGGGTGGTAGCAAATGCTATGAAGCAAAAATAAAGCTTACGTGTGAGCTAATTTTGCTGCTCTAACAGACCAAGTTGAACAGTACTGAGACCTCAGAGGTCTGCATTTTGTGCCAGTTAATCTTTCTGGAGGTAGCTAGAGAATTAAGTCTCAGAAACAATTTTCTATTTAGACAGGCACTTTCCAAGTGTAAAAATAGAAGCATCTGAGACATAAAGCTTCCCTTAATAGTATGTAAAATAGATACTTTAAAAATTACTAGCCTTAGAAGGGATGAAATTCTTATACATGCTACAATATGGATGAACCTTGAAAACATCATGGTGAGTGAAACAAGTCAGGCATAATTGGACAAATATCATATGACTACCCTTACATGCAGTATGGGAAGAGGCAAATTCACAGAGACAAAAAGTAGAACAGAGGTTATCAGGCACTTAAGGGAGAAGGGAATGGGTATCTATTTGAAATGATGAAGTTCTGGAAACAGATAATGGTGACAGTTGGACAAGACTGTGAATATATTTAATGCCAATGAATTACAGACTTAAAATGCCTAACAGAGCATTACCTTATATTATATTTTACCTCAATAAAAATTACTTCCAAGAAGTTCCTTGGAAAAGAATGCCTCCTCATAGTGTCCAAGAGCTGGGCAAGAGAGGAGTCTTTATAGCATACAGGAGGAGACTCTGTGGGCGGTGTGGGCAATGGGAACAGCATCAGGAGACTGCTCCCCCCATGTGACTGACCATCTTCCACAGCCAACCTTGGAGGATAAGGATGCTATTTCATAAATGGAGTTGGAAAGTTTCTTTACAGGTCTATTTGTTATGTTGAGAATAGCTTTGAAAATTACTTCCCTCATTTTATCTCACCCCAATTTTTGTGAAAATGGTCAAAAGCATAAATGCTTAAAATAAAAGGCACAAAGAATTAAAGTAACTATCATGGTCATTCCTCTTACTGATAAAAACATTATTAGAAAAAGATATCTGTTATTGAGTATAAAGAGATCCAAGTAAGAGTAAAATTCAGTCAGTGAGAGGACATGGTCTAAACAGTAGTTAAAAAAAAAAAAAACCTGGAGCCAACAAACAAGTAACTTATAAAACTGTCCTAGAAAATACAATGGTCCAACTAACAAATAACGGATGTAGTTTGTCTTCAGTCTGAGGTCTCTGATGTTCAGGCAACGCAGCAGTTCTTTGGTGCTGTTATCATTCTCTGATTCCTGGATGGCTGACTAACTCTATAGGTGGGAAGATTGTTCTGGCCGGAAAAGGAGGAAATAAGCCATTTCCACCTATTAGGCCATACCATGGACTATTTTTATGCTTTAAAGAAGGAAAAGTGATGTGATCAGATATCAAAAAAATTCACTTAGGCTGTAATACATGGACCAGAACATCAGGAAGCCACCACAAATTGTGGGGCAAGATTTTCACTATATTAAGGTGGTATTCATATATTCCTCAGGTATTAACCATTTGGTGTTTTATTGCTGCTGTTGCTTAGGCAGTTATTCTGTTGTTCTCATTTTACCTTTAAAGCTGGAAAGGATACTGAATGAGCTGCGTAGATATTCTCCTGAGGAAGTACAGAGAATACAAGAAAGGGGAAAGGAAGATCTACGGGGGAGAAGGAATGAGTCTGGTTTTACTTTTTCTTCTCACTCCTATAACCTCTTTCAAAATGCTTAAATTAATTCTAAAGTCTGCCAATATCTGGTTTTAAGTCTTAAGTCTACTAAAGGTTTTTTGTTTTTTTTTTTCTTTTTTGACTGGTTGATACTTTATTTATTTTTTTTAATTTTATTTTTAAACTTTACATAATTGTATTAGTTTTGCCAAATATCAAAATGAATCCGCCACAGGTATACATGTGTTCCCCATCCTGAACCCTCCTCCCTCCTCCCTCCCCATACCATCCCTCTGGGTCGTCCCAGTGCTCTAGCCCCAAGCATCCAGTATCGTGCATCGATCCTGGACTGGCATCTCGTTTCATACATGATATTTTACATGTTTCAATGCCATTCTCCCAAATCTTCCCACCCTCTCCCTCTCCCACAGAGTCCATAAGGCTGTTCTATATATTAGTGTCTCTTTTGCTGTCTCGTACACAGGGTTATTGTTACCATCTTTCTAAATTCCATATATATGCGTTAGTATACTGTATTGGTGTTTTAAAATGAGAAATTACAGGAGCACTTACCATGATAGAAGAATGTCTAATATCCAGTGCATAGGTATGATCCCAACTACGTGTGCTTAATTTTAAAAACTTGCTCATATCTTCTCCTTTGAGCCCAAGACTGTGAAGACCATTCATCATTTTTCCTTCCAGTTTCAGCATATCCAAAAGACTTTAGGTTTAAAGAAAAGAAATGTTTTACTTTAATTTGCCAAAATTTTTTATTAAATCCTTTAAAGTTCATAAATATCTCAAAGCATTAGAAACAAGTCTCTCTGGTATTTTTATTAATAGCAGAAAAACACATTATTAAACTCATTAACAAATAGGACAAGAATTTCTAATTAGTTATCTAGTATAAACTATGCTGAGTTTTTTTTTAAGTTATAACAAAATCTTCTTTAAAGGGCAAGACATTAAGGTATATATATATTATATTCCTTCACCAAGGAAGTGAAAATATGTTCATTCCTGAGCAAGCCAAAAATGAAGGGAAAAAATACAGTAGAGGTCATTCTCTTGATACAAAAAACAAGATCAAACATGACCTAAAATACAAAGTTTCATAAAAGTATGAAAGTTCACATGTTTAGAATACATATTAAAATTTCTAATTGCATATATAATAATTTGATAGCTCTTAGTACTACTAATGTTAGAAAGTATCATTGCTAAAAGTAACATCATCATCAGTAAAGGACCTTATTGACAAAGAGTCAGGGCAATTTGATACTTTAAACCACTGCTTATCAGGTTCACTCTGGATCTCATAACAACCTCAGGAAGTCTCAAGAGATGCCAATGAGACTCAGAGAGATGAAACCTCCTGCCCAGGAACTCAGCCAGTGGACTCGCAGAGCTGAGACACGAAGGCCATCTGCAAAGATAGGTAAGGCTGTACAGACCATGGTAAAATATGTTCATGTTGGGGAAGGTAAAATCTACTAGGCAAGGAGGAATTCTGATTATTACTTTTTGAAAACAAGTGTTTCTATTTATTATATTTAACCCAAGTGCTTCATTCAAAAATCCATTCATGGAAATCACCTTACCTTTCAGAAATGAACAGAATCAGAATAAAGTGATATACGGGCTTTAGATATATATTCTTAGGGAGGACTATAGAAATCTACATTTAAAGAGAAGAGATCTAATATCTAAACTCCTAAGAAGGCTGTTTTAGAAGTATTTCAAGCTGGCCCATATGACATCAGCTCAGCATGTGTTCCTAGACAGTTCTGACTGTATTACAAAGTAGACTTTTTACCATTCCCTCCAAATGTATTAGAAGATGAGTGTGATAAAAAAAGCACCAGCTTGAATATCATAAATTACCAATAATAAGATTTAGTCGGGACTATAACACTGCACTGAGTGTAGCTTCTTAAAGTTCTTAATCCCTTTAAATTTTCTCTTTTGTAAAATAAGAATTGTGGATGGCACTGCCAATGTTCTCTCCATTTAAAAAATGTTATGATGCTTATTGAAGAGATACTTTTTATGTGATAGAATTATAACACTCTTCATAGCTTCTGTAACTACCATCTTTGTTATCACAACCTAGTTTTCAAGGAAACATATCAACAGAAAAACTAGATAGAGCTACGTGGTGTGGTACACTGAAAAGGGCATGAGATTTCAAACCTCGAAACCACTTGCTAGTTGTATCCCTATCTTTATGTGAGATCTGAGTCTTTGTTTCCCCATACATAAAAAGAGAACAGCAAGAATCACCTGATAGGATATTACGATTAAATGAATTTACTACTAAGCACACAGTTGCTCTCAACAGCACCAGTTTCTTCCTTGCTCTTTTCAAATATTGAATTTTGGATACAAAATTAAAAAAAAAAAAAACCTGGTTCTTGAAATATAATATGTTTATCAGAAAAACTTATCTCTGTATTGTTAAATAACAAAAACTATTCTTCATGCTTCTCTTTTAATAGTTACTAGGAAAACAATAGAATGAAAAAGACTACAGAGATCTCTTCAAGAAAATTAGCTACCAAGGGAACATTTCATACAAAGATGGGCATAATAAAGGACAGAAAAGATATGGACCTAACAAAAGCACAAGATACTAAGAAGAGGTGGCAAGAATACTCAGAACTATTTAAAAAAGATCTTCATGACCCAGATAATCACGATGATGTGATCACTCACCTAGAGCCAGACATCCTGGAATGCGAAGTTAAGTGGGCCTTAGGAAGCATCACTACAAATAAAGCTAGTGGAGGTGATGGAATTCCAGTTGAGCTATTTCAAATCCTGGAAGATGATGCTGTGAAAGTGCTACACTCAATATGCCAGCAAATTTGGAAAACTCAGCAGTGGCCACAGGACTGGAAAAGGTCAGTTTTCATTCCGATCCCAAAGAAAAGCAATGCCAAAGAATGCTCAAACTACTGCACAATTGCACTCATCTCACACACTAGTAAAGTGATGCTTAAAATTCTCCAAGCCAGGCTTCAACAGCATGTGAACCATGAACTTCCAGATGTTCAAGCTGGTTTTAGAAAAGGCAGAGGAACCAGAAATCAAATTGCCAACATCTGCTGGATCATTGAAAAAGCGAGAGAGTTCCAGAAAAACATCTATTTCTGCTTTATTGACTATGCCAAAGCCTTTGACTGTGCGGACCACAAAAAATTCTGGGAAATTCTTCAAGAGATGGGAATACCAAACCACCTGACCTGCCTCTTGAGAAACCTCTATGCAGGTCAGGAAGCAACAGCTGGAACTGGACATGGAACAACAGACTGGTTCCAAATTGGGAAAGGAGTATGTCAAAGCTGTATATTGTCACCCTGCTTACTTAACTTATATGTAGAATACATCATGAGAAATGCTGGACTGGATGAAGCACAAGCTGGAAGCAAGATTTCCGGGAGAAATATCAATGACCTCAGATATGCAGATACACCACCCTTATGGCAGAAAGCAAAGAGGAATTAAAAAGCCTCTTGATGAAAGTTAAAGAGGAGAGTGAAAAAGTTGGCTTAAAACTCAACATTAAGAAAACTAAGATCATGGCATCTGGTCCCATCACTTCATGGGAAATAGATGGGGAAAAAATGGAAACTGTTATAGAATTTATTTTGGGGGGCTCCAAAATCACTGCAGATGGTGACTGCAGCCATGAAATTAAAAGACACCTACTCCTTGGAAGAAAAGCTATGACCAACCCAGACAGTATATTAAAAAGCAGAGACATTACTTTGTCAACAAAGGTCTATCCAGTCAAAGCTATGGTTTTTCAAGTAGTGTATGGACGTGAGAGTTGGACTATAAAGAAAGCTGAACCTGAAAGAATTGATGCTTTTGAACTGTGGTGTTGGAGAAGACTCTTGAGAGTCCCTTGGACTGCAAGGAGATCCAACCAGTCCATCCTAAAGGAAATAAGTCCTGAATATTCATTAGAAGGATTGATGCTGAAGCTGAAACTCCCAATACTTTGGCCACCTGATGTGAAGAACTGACTCATTGGAAAAGACCCTGATGCTGGGAAAGACTGACGGAGGGAGGAGAAGGGGACAACAGAGGATGAGATGCTGGATGGCATCATCCACTCAATGGACACGAGTCTGAGTCAGACACGACTGAGCAACTGAACTGAAATGATCATTAAATTTGCTTAGAACCTTTCACTGGCTTCTCCTGCCCTCAAGATAAAAGGCCAAAATGTGAAACCTGGTTCCACAATCTGTCCACCTGTGCAACCTAAGTACTGTCCAGCTCCTCCTCACTGCATACTCTGGCCATATTAGACCACGCGTTTTCTCAAATATGTCATGTTTGCAAAACCTCCACTCTCTACTCTGCCTGATTCATCCTTAAATATCACTTCCTTGAAGAAAACTGATATCCACTCCCCCCATCAAGAACAAGTTTAAAATTCTCAAAGCACTACACTTTATTTTTTAGAAACCTTATCACAATATAATTATTATTAAATTTCAATTATCCCACTAGACCCTAAATTCTGTTTAAGACATTTCTGTCTTGTTCACCACTATACCCCCAATACCTAGCAGTCTCTATATCACAGAAAGCATTCAGACATTAGCCAAATCGAAATTTATTACTGAACTGATTTTACCACACTGAATTTTAAAGCTGCCCGCATTCAGTTCATTTCAGTTCAGTCGCTCAGTCGTGTCCGACTCTTGGCGACCCCGTGAATCACAGCACGCCAGGCCTCCCTGTCCATCACCAACTCCCGGAGTTCACCCAGACTCACGTCCATCGAGTCAGTGATGCCATCCAGCCATCTCATCCTCTGTCGTCCCCTTCTCCTCCTGCCCCCAATCCCTCCCAGCATCAGAGTCTTTTCCAATGAGTCAACTCTTCATATGAGGTGGCCAAAGTACTGAAGTTTCAGCTTTAGCATCATTCCTTCCAAAGAAATCCCAGGGCTGATCTCCTTCAGAATGGACTGGTTGGATCTCCTTGCAGTCCAAGGGACTCTCAAGAGTCTTCTCCAACACCACAGTTCAAAAGCATCAATTCTTCGGTGCTCAGCCTTCTTCACAGTCCAATTTTCACATCCATACATGACCACAGGAAAAACCATAGCCTTGACTAGATGAACCTTTGTTGGCAAAGTAACGTCTCTGCTTTTGATAATGCTATGTACGTTGGTCATAACTTTCCTTCCAAGGAGTAAGCGTCTTTTAATTTCATGGCTGCAGTCACCATCTGCAGTGATTTTGGGGCCCAAAAAAATAAAGTCTGACACTGTTTCCACTGTTTCCCCATCTATTTCCCATGAAGTGATGGGACCAGATGCCATGAACTTTGTTTTCTGAATGTTGGAACTTTAAGCCAACTTTTTCACTCTCCACTTTCACTTTCATCAAGAGGCTTTTGAGTTCCTCTTCACTTTCTGCTATAAGGGTGGTGTCATCTGCATATCTGAGGTTATTGATATTTCTCCCGGAAATCTTGCTTCCAGCTTGTGTTTCTTCCAGTCCAGCATTTCTCATGATGTACACTGCACATAAGTTAAATAAGCAGGGTGACAATATACAGCCTTGACGTACTTCTTTTCCTATTTGGAACCAGTCTGTTGTTCCATGTCCAGTTCTAACTGTTGCTTCCTGACCTGCATACAAAGTTCTCAAGAGGCAGGTCAGGTGGTCTGGTATTCCCATCTCTTTCAGAATTTTCCACAGTTTATTGTGATCCACACAGTCAAAGGCTTTGGCATAGTCAATAAAGCAGAAATAGATGTTTTTCTGGAACTCTCTTGCTTTTTTGATGATCCAGCAGATGTTGGCAATTTGATTTCTGGTTCCTCTGCCTTTTCTAAAACCAGCTTGAACATCTGGAAGTTCATGGTTCACATGCTGTTGAAGCCTGGCTTGGAGAATTTTGAGCATTACTTTACTAGCGTGTGAGATGAGTGCAACTGTGCAGTAGTTTGAGCATTCTTTGGCATTGCCTGTCTTTGGGATTGGAATGAAAACTGACCTTTTCCAGTCCTGTGGCCACTGCTGAGTTTTCCAAATTTGCTGGCATATTGAGTGTAGCACTTTCACAGCATCATCTTCCAGGATTTGAAATAGCTCAACTGGAATTCCATCATGTCCAATAGCTTTGTTCATAGTGATGCTTTCTAAGGCCCACTTAACTTCACATTCTAGGATGTCTGGCTCTAGGTCAGTGATCACACCATCGTGATTATCTGGGTCATGAAGATCCTTTTTGTACAGTTCTTCTGTGTATTCTTGCCACCTCTTCTTAATATCTTCTGCTTCTGTTAGGTCCATAGCATTTCTGTCCTTTATCGAGCCCATCTTTGCATGAAATGTTTCCTTGGTATCTCTAATTTTCTTGAAGAGATCTCTAGTCTTTCCCATTCTGTTGTTTTCCTCTATTTCTTTCCATTGATCACTGAGGAAGGCTTTCTTATCTCTTCTTGCTATTCTTTGGAACTCTGCATTCAGATGCTTACATCTTTCCTTTTCTCCTTTGCTTTTCGCTTCTCTTCTTTTCACAGCTATTTGTAAGGCCTCCCCAGACAGCCATTTTGCTTTTTTGCATTTCTTTTCCATGGGGATGGTCTTGATCCTGTCTCCTGTACAATGTCACGAACCTCATTCCATAGTTCATCAGGCACTCTATCTATCAGATCTAGGCCCTTAAATCTATTTCTTACTTCCACTGTATAATCATAAGGGATTTGATTTAGGTCATACCTGAATGGTCTAGTGGTTTTCCCTACTTTCCTCAATTTAAGTCTGAATTTGGCAATAAGGAGTTCATGATCTGAGCCACAGTCAGCTCTTGTTTTTGTTGACTGTATAGAGCTTCTCCATCTTTGGCTGCAAAGAATATAATCAATCTGATTTTGGTGTTGACCATCTGGTGATGTCCATGTGTAGAGTCTTCTCTTGTGTTGTTGGAAGAGGGTGTTTGTTATGACCAGCGCATTTTCTTGGCAAAACTCTATTAGTCTTTGCCCTGCTTCATTCCGTATTCCAAGGCCAAATTTGCCTGTTACTCCAGGTGTTTCTTGACTTCCTACTTTTGCATTCCAGTCCCCTATAATGAAAAGGACATCTTTTTTGGGTGTTAGTTCTAAAAGGTCTTGTAGGTCTTCGTAGAACCGTTCAATTTCAGCTTCTTCAGCGTTACTGGTTGGGGCATAGACTTGAATTACTGTGATACTGAATGGTTTGCCTTGGAAACAAACAGAGATCATTCTGTCATTTTTGAGATTGCATCCAAGTACTGCATTTCGGACTCTTTTGTTGACCATGATGGCTACTCCATTTCTTCTGAGGGATTCCTGCCCGCAGTAGTAGATATAATGGTCATCTAAATTAAATTCACCCATTCCAGTCCATTTTAGTTCGCTGATTCCTAGAATGTCAAGATTCACTATGTATCTGCCCACATTACAGATACATATTTATCCAGAGCTCAAACTCTGAGCCAGACAACTTCACTAAGATACAGAAATAATTACACAAGTGGGACCATCAATACACCTTTGTGACCTCTTTCTTTCTGGTGGTTATACTGTACTGACGTTACTCAAGTCTGAACAGGCTGGCTATCAAAATAAGTAACATCCTATATGTTACCAGAATCAATTTCTTGGGCAGTTCTACTTGACCAGACTCTGGTCACTCTGATGCTGGGGTGACTATTAAGTAGCTCTATGGTAGATGTATCTAAGGTAGATATATAAAACACATTCATGGAACTCCTCTAATTTATTTGGTCCTATCTGCCTTCTTCCCTAGTCTCTGCCCCTGCCTCCTACTGCCCTAGTCTCCCTGGGGGTGAGAGTAAGGCTTGGGCACATGCTTTGTGAACCAGTGCTGGCCTGACCCTAAGCATGGGGGCTTTGGCTCCTCTGGGATCACAGGAAGAAAGGTTGGGCTGTGGGCATGACATCAGTTCTCCACAACCCCAAAATGCAGAAGATAGGAAGAAAGAGAAAAATTATTCCTCCTTCACTTTCGTTCCCCAAATTCTACAGTACTGGTTGCACAGCACCTCTCTCCAGATCTAGGACATAACTTCAATATTAGGACATTTTCCTTCCTCTCCTCTTTCTTGCATCATTTTCTTCCATTCATCAGCCTCTTCACACTTTTTTATCTGACATTCTCTGATCTTTCCTGAGAACCACTTTCTTTGACTGTGATATAAATATCCTCACATATTTTCTTTTCTCTCCTTTAAGGGAATTACAGTAGTTTCAACTAGTGATCCCAACAAGAAAGAACAATAATGTATCACACATCATGCAGATCACTAATTACCAGGAGAGGACCCAAGAGGGTTCTATTTCTCAAATAACCTGTAGCCTTTCCATTGATAAATTACGTCTCAAAGTGTTCCTGCTATAAAAATTTCCCCATACAATGCCACAGAAAACTTTTCAAAATCTACGTACCAATTCTGTCCTCTTTTAAATCTATTTTCACTGTTCTTGAGCACAGATGTAATTTCTGTACTCTGAAGCTTACAGCCAGGAGCTAACAACTGCTCTTCTCTATGTGTAGTATCTATCCTTCACATCTTAGATTAGCATTTTCCCAATATTAGGGGCAAAAACTCAACTAAATAAAGATAAAAGCTCCACTTGAATCCAACTTCTCAATCTTTCCTGTGTTTTCCTATATATTTCTAAACTTGCTAAGAAAATGAAAGTTTACATTCAAAAAAAGCAAACTGAATTCAATTAAAACTAAATATTTGAAATAAAGTATATTGTGTTTACTAAATTCATCTTATATTCTAATTATGAATTTTTAAAGTAGTTTTATGACTCTCTTTAAAAGTAAAATAAATTCACTTTGATTTCTCTTCTGTGGCCCATGGCTTTTCATTTACAGGTTAATGGCCAAGATAAATACAATACTTTCTAATTCTGCACTAGAGCATTTTGGGGAACTTTTTTGACCTAAAGAGACAGTATCGAGCAATCTATCATTTCCTTCTTTTGGCCACACTGTGTGTGCTGCATGGAGGATCTTAGTTCCCCAACCAGGGATTAAACCCATGCTCCCAGCACTGGGAGCATAAAGTCTTAACCACTGGACTGCCAGGGAAGTCCCTAGCAATCTAACATTTCAAGTTTACTTTCTGAGGGATACAAGCACTTAAAATTCTTTCTGCTTGTTTCTTTATTCTGGGAAAACATCTCATACTCCTTTCACATCTTTTCTGAAGGGTACAACTCCCTAGCTACTCAACTCTGGCCCAAGAAACTTTCAAGCTAATGATAGACCTACTTGTCAATTAAAGACAGTTTCAAATAATAGGACAAGAACAAGTCTAGGATTCAGAAACTTCAATTTTATCACCTGAATAAATTTCTCCAAGACTTTTTTCAGCTCTGACATTCAGACACTTAAGAGAATCTTCTACCAAAATAACAGAGTTGCTTTGCAAAGTCAAAAAGATACATTTGCTTTAAAGTGAATATCTGCATTTCAACGAATACTAAATTCAGAACAAAAGTGCACCTTTACACATAAACCAGAGTTTCTATCAGTAATTTAATACTTACCTAAAAGGATCATAGGAATCCATATCAACACGAAGTCCATTTATATACAGACCAGCATCGCCTGGCTGAATATCAAATTTATCTTGAAGATGCTGGAAATAGAGAAAATAATTAACCAAATGATATAATAATAGTTAATCTGTGTCAGGAGTTGGCAAACTATTTCTATTGAGTCAGATAGTAAATATTTTTAGGCTTTGCCAACTACTCAACTCCATCCTGCAGCACAAAAGCACCACAGGCAATCGACAAATGAACATGATTATGTTCCCAATAAAACTTTTATGCATTAAGACAGGCCGCAGCCCATATTTGGCCTTTATGTGGGTAGTACTGCCCACACTTGATGGGAATCTTATAAAAAGTTAGAGACAATACTTGAGTATTTTGATTTTGTAATATGTGATATTAATTTCCTAATGCTACAACTACTACTTACCTATTACATTTTATACTGTATGTGCATGTACACACAAACACTTAGCATTTGACAGCTGGCACATTCCTATTCTTTGATAGCCCAGAACTCAAAACATTGGTGTGTGTGTAAATATTTAGCAATCACTCTACGTAAGTTTCCATGAAACCAGTGTTTCAATGTTCACTTTTAGTTAAAACTTCACTTTTATTGATATAAATATTGATGTAAAAATTCTAATATCTTATGCTTTCAAATGTTACCAAGAATTTTTACAATTTTGATGTATTTTTTCTTCTACTTAAGAGTAAACAGGTTTTAACCTTCAAGTGAATAAACTTTTTCTGACTTTGTTACTGATTTCTAGTTTGCACTGAGACTGAGAATTTTTTCCTATTTATTCCACTTTCTGGAATTTTTGCAATTACTACTTTCACTTGGTCTTCTGTATCTTTACTCACTTTCTGACCATTTCATTAGTCTGAGAGAGGTAAATTATACTTCTCCTTCCATTTCCTGTAGTTTGTTTCATTATGGTGCTGCAGTGTTTTGATGTAAAGCTATCTTAAACTGCTCTATTTTCATTATGAATTGTATCCTTTAGTGTTATAAAGGGCCATTTTTGGGTCATTAATATTTTTAGAACTGAATTTGGCTTCATGGCATTTTAAGATCATACCCTTAGAACATAGTATTTGCTTGATATACCTTTGCACATCCTTTCTTTTTTGACATTTCTGAATCATGTTAAGGGTTTTTATTTCACATACAAACATTAGGTGTGTTTATTTCAAACCTAATGAAACAAACAGAAAATTTTTGCTAATATGTTAAGCTTATTTACATTTATTGATATCCTAGACTTGGTTAGCCTCAAACGGGATTCTTTCATGCTGTTTACTCTTTCAAGATGCATTTTTAAAGTTCTCTTTTTTTTTTCTTGTTCACTCACCTCTCTTCATGCTTCAGAAGATTTAGACTTTTCTCTACTAGTTACTATCAAACATGCATATTTATTTAATACCCTCCGTCATCTTTTTAACCAATAGCTAATGATTTGTTGCAAAAAATAATAGAATAAGCCTTTAAACTTTTCCTGCTGCTTTTCCTCTTGGACAATTTTACTCAATAGTTTTTAGTCATTAGTGGTTAACTATGTACTTTCTAATAATTTTAGGCTTTCACTGCTTGATTTTTCAGCTTTATATCCTTGATTCCTATGTTTACAGTTACAGAATCAGCAAGTTTATTCTATTTTCTACCTTTCCCCTTATATTTACCAGTAGCAATATTTTATCTTTCTCAGAATAGGTACTGTTTTCATACTACACTATTACCCTGTCCCTCACTTTTTAGTTTCAGTGTTCACATAAACATATTCAATGCCCAAAAGGCAGGTTTTCTGCCCAGGAATCTTCAGTCAGTTCTTCGCCCAAAGAAATTCCTCAGAAAGTGTTCTTGGGAGCAATATCCCCTGAATTTTTGGATGTTTAACATCTTTGTAGCCATATATTCATATCTTCTTGACTGACAATTTTTCTTTCCTTGAATATCTTATAAGTAGAGCTTCATTGTTTCTTGACATTGAATTTGTTTTTGAGAAGTCTAACACCAATCTGATTTTCTTTCATTATAATCTTCTTAAATAAATCCATAAATAATTAATTCCCTTTATTTCCTATAAAGTTCAATAGTCTATGTTTTCATTTTGACCATTCGTGGTCAACTGTACCAAGTTACACAGTGCATCTTTTAATTTGTGGATTTGGATCTTCATTTCAGAAAATTTTCTAATTGTAGTCTTAAGCACTTATTCTGTCCATTGGTTTTATTTTTCCATTTTGTGACTCTAGTATAGGTATGTTGGATTTCATTTTCCTGCCTGTACTTTATCATTTTCTCTTGAATCCTGTTTTTTTTTTCCTCTGCATTTATTATTTCTATCTGTCTTCTACTGTGCTTCCTATAGGGTCAGTTCTCCTTTGTGCCACTATCATTTTAGTTTTTACTTCAGAAATGCTTTTATTTTTACTTTGTATATCTTCACAAAGTTCTTCCAGGTCTAGCCCAACTTAAACCACTTGAACAAAGACCTTCTCTAACCTAAATATTCTACCCTAACGTCCTCCTTTTGAGACACTAACAAGAGTCTATCAAGGTTGCTCTCCTTCACTGCAGCCAGTCTACTAAACTCAGCTTTGCCTGTGCAACAGTTTCCCTGCTGAGTTCTTGTTGAGGAGCTGACAGTCTATATCAGCCTCTTCCTTCCCACTTGGTTTTATTTAAATACATTTCTCTAGCCCATTGTATGTTTTTATTCTGGCAATGGGAAATACTGAAAAAAATTTTTAGAAGAAAAGTGACTAGATCAAATTTCTTAATTTCCTCAAATATCTTTCCAATCACCTATCAAGATGACTGGCAATTGAAAAATTCAGAATTCTTATTAAATTGTTCCGAAATGAGCTGTAAACCAGGGCACAAATTCTGGTTCCATCTTGTACAAATCCTGTGACCCAGAATAAATCACTGGATTTCAGTTTATACATTAGGATATTTACAACAGCTACCATATATAAAACATTTTAAAAACTACATACTGCTAAATACAGACTGTTTTATAAAGTGAAGTCGTGCTCAGTCATGTCCAACTCTTTGTGATCTTATGGACTGTAGCCTACCAGGCTCTTCCATCCATGGGATTTTCCAAGCAAGAATACTGGAGTGGGTTGCCATTTCCTTTTCCAGGAGATCTTCCCTGACCCAGGGATTGAACCCTGGTCTCCCGCATTGTAGGCAGATGCTTTACCATGTAGCCACCAGGGAAGTTGTTATAGGTAAACTAAATATTCAAAAGTTTTCAATTCAACAAATATCTCTGGTGGAATGCTCTGTGCCAGATACTATGGCCATTCAAACCTCTAGGTTAAGAGTTTTCTGATTTACTCATTTCCCCTAACTTTCATTTCCATTCTACTTCAGCAGCTAGCTTTGACTGTCATCCTGTGATTATGTCATCAAAAGTGGTCTATCTTTGGAACCATCCCATTTGAAAGTGAAAGTTGCCTAGCCTGCCAGGCTCCTCTGTCCATGGAATTCTCCAGGCAAGAATACTGGAGTGAGTAGCCATTCCCTTCTCCAGGGGATCTTCCCAACCCAGGGATCACACCCAGGTCTCCCGTGTTGTAGGCAGATTCTTTACCATCAGAGCCACCAGGGAAGCTCAAGAATCCCATTTGGTCTTTCCAATTATCTCTTTTACTCCCACAATATCATCTCTTAAACCTCATGAAACTCTTCAGCCTCTGGAATTAAAATCACACAGATCAAAGCTTTGATGACCAGGAACAACCATTTTGGACTCTTAACTGAGCAAAAAATAAATTGGATTATGTGATGCCACTGATACACTGGCATTCCTTTCTTTCCCAATCTCTCTTCCTTATTGTAAGTGGCATTATTCAAACAAAAACAAAAATTCTTTTAAAAAATGCATTTTGCTTGAAGAATGGTGAAAGCAACTAGGAAAATTACAGAAAGGAGTAATACTTAGTTTTAAAGGATAAGCAAGAATTTGTTAGGTGGTCAGTGAAGCAAAGAATATCCCAGGTAGGGATGATGTGTTGTGGCTTCTACCACTTGATCTCCAATGAACCGTGTATCTACTTCATTATCATCATTGTAGTCCTTCGTCATCATCAAAACAGCCTATATTTACTAAGAGCTTACTCTGTCTTGGTGTGACAGACACTGTTAACTGGCTAACCTATCATCATCTCTAGCCCATTTCTCCTCTTATTGCCTCAATTACTAGAAAAGTAAAAGACGCTTGCTCCTTGGAAGAAAAGCTATGACCAACCTAGACAACATATTTAAAAGCAGAGACATTACTTTGCCAACAAAGGTCTACCTAATCAAAGCTATGATTTTTCCAGTAGTCATGTATGGATATGAGATTTGGATTATAAAGAAATCTGAGCGCCTAAGAATTGATGCTTTTGAACTGTGGTGTTGAAGAAGACTCTTGAGAGTCCCTTGGACTGCAAGGAGATCCAACCAGGCCATCCTAAAGGAGATCAATCCTGAATATTCATTGGAAGGACTGATGCTGAAGCTGAAACTCCCAATACTTTGGCCACCTGATGCAAAGAACTGACTCAATGGAAAAAATCCTGATGCTGGGAAAAATTGAAGGCGGGAGGAGACGCGGACGACAGAGGATGAGATGCTTGGATGGCATCACCGACTGAATGGACATGAGTTTGAGTAAGCTCCAGGAGTTGGTGATGGACAGGGAAGCCTGGCGTGCTGCAGTTCATAGGGTCGCAAAGAGTCAGACCCGACTGAGCAACTGAATGGAATGGCACTTTTCTAGTTCCCTCGTAGCCAGGAAGAACCACATTACAAAATTTTGGCCAATGAGACAGAAGTCAAAGTTGGCTGAAGTGTTCTAGGAAAGCTTTATTCAAGATGAACATGGTTGATCTTCCTACCTCTTTCTGCTTTAAATATAGATAAGCAGTCTGGAACTGTGGCAGCCATTTTGCAACCAGAAAAGAGAGAGAAAAAAAAAAAACAAAACATGTCTGTGGCAACCTACTTTGAGACTTCTTTTTAATGTGAGAAAAGTGAATTCCTACTGTTTAAGGCCCTGTGTGCCTGGCATTATATTACTTAAAGCCAAATTAAATCCTATGTAATAAAGCCAGGCAGTGTTCTCAAGCACTCCCTAAGTATTTACACAATTAGGATCATTTAGAGTCTTGAGGTAGGTAATTTAAGAGACCATTTAGCAGAATCTTATCAAATTTGTGATCAACTATATACTATATGCCATAGGATTCTAGTAACATTCCAGTGGTTTAAATTTTTCTCAATCTTCACAAGCTTTTAAGCAAAACTTTTATAGGAAACAGAAGATTTATCTCATAGCCTTTATTCTCTATTTTGTGAAGAAAACCATACAGCATGGGCAGAAAATTTGGAGTATGTAAGGTTAATGAGAAAGTAAGTAGGATCTATGTCAGGAAAGATTGGCTAGAATAACAAACTGTATGCTACATAAAGCAGACAATATAAAAATGGAACAACCTGAACTGTTCTAATAATCAAAAAGTACAAGCTAATATTTTTTATATGAAAATTAAAGACCCAAAGTCTAAAATACAGTGTTATTAGTGTAGTAAATTTCTTTAAAAAAGGAATTCAAACTAACCTTTTGATTTTCCTGTATTTCCTCCCTCATAAGCTGATTTACAGCAATTCTGGTCAGATATCTGGGAACATAGAGAGATACAATTCATTCTTCCTTAAATGTTTAGGACTAAACTATGATTCAATGCAAGATAATACTCTGGATGAGGAACTAAAACTCTAAAGGCATTATAACTGAGAAGCACACATTTCCATACAGCCTATTTGATGGATGGCACAATGGCTTTCACTTGACAACGTATTTGATTCATGTGGAACAGAGACTGTAAAAAAGTTCATGCACACCCACTGCATGCATTATATACTATCAGGGCTTGTTTACTACTAGGTATTTATTTTTCAAGTATTCTTGATTGAAAATGTTGTTTTGTGTTGTTCTGCCCATAGGGCAGAAATTCTGTATGAAATTACCACTGTCATTATATGTGTTGCTGCAAATAAGAAATTTTAGAATATTTTTACATAAAGAATTTTGGTTAACCTGGGATCTAGACCAGAGTATATAAATTCTAAAATACTGATAATATTGACTTCATATATTTACTCCTGAAGAGCTTATAACTCCTTTATAATTTAAAAACAGCACAAATGTTTTTTAAATAAGTCTATTGATTATATTTATTTGACCTAATAATGCCTAAGAATGCTTAGTTATATGTCTGCCAATTTTATGCATAGAAGAAAGATTTAAAAGTTAAAAGACTGTTAATTAAAAGCTGACATTAAACAGAAAGGGTATCTTAAAACAATCCATAATAAGTCTGTATTATTTCCTAAAATTTGGCAGCATTTGAGATAAAACTACAACTGAAAATTCGATAATGCAAACTTTTTCATTCATTTATCAAGTATTTCATTTCAATGAACATTTCCTGGTTGTCTACAGAGTGACTTTTTTTTTTTAAAGAAAAATAAAAACCTTTTATTAAGTCTGAACATAAATAGAGGCAAGATTTTTAGCCTTGGGCATTAATTATGGTTGCGCCATTGATGGGGTCTGGAGGAAACCAATGCAATCTGTTTCATCCTCAGGCTGAGGAAGCATCTACAAGTTCATGGAGCAATGAATCATCAGAGTAACTGGAGAGATGTGATCAAGAGTTCCATTTTGTAGTATGTAACAACATGCATGCACAAGACAATATTTTGCTCTAGTTTAAAAAAAAAAAACCAATATACAGAATAGAGACCCTCATTCTACAAACACTGTAGATACCAGAATTAACTGACATCATTAAGTTGAACGAAATCAGCCATTTTCATAAAATTTATTTAATGGAAAGAGTTCTGGCTATCATCCAATCAATAACCTTTAATATACCTGGCTTTTATGGGGAAGTTCTGCGAAATGTCTTTCATTAATTTTATGGCATCATAAACTGGAGTGGACATTATTTGAGAAGCTGCTTGAAAACTAAGATCTGGAAGGAAAAAAATATCATTAAAGAAACTGACATGTTAGACCTGTGACATTTCCATGTAATTTAAATAACCCTTCTTGCCATGTATTCATATATAGAAACATTAAAAAACACTCATACTTACCATTATTCAGAACTTTTAAATGAAATGGAAAGCTATCACTTCCATCCAATTAAGATAAGTTTTAACTTACCTTTACTGATAAAATCTGAGATAGTGTAAATAACAAGTAAATGAATATAATATTATCAGAGTCCATTACCAGCTTTTGCTTTTCTCTAAACTGTTCCATACCTAGATGACTCAAATTGTTATTTAAGTCTTTCACTTTGCCTCTTAAATCCGGATTCTCATATTTAACTGTCTTCTTGGTTTTATCACTTGGATACTTCAAAAGCAACATGTTCAGTAACAAATTTGTGATATTCCTCCCAACTTTGCCCAGATCTGGTCCTCTCTGGTCTTCTCTTTACAACAAATCCACCACTGTCCATCCAGCTGGGTAAACCATGAATCCAGCAGTTGTTCCTGGTGTCTCTTCTCCCTCACACTCCATTTCCAACACTCACAAAGGTCTTTGATACTCTCTCTAAATAACCCACCCTCGAATTTATTCCAACCCTTCCTCAGACCTCTATTCAATCACCCCTTCTTGAGGAAGCCTCCTTTTTCTGTTACCCCTTCTCTGCCCCTATCTCACCACTCAGATCTTCCTGACATATGCTTTTCTTAATCTTTTGTTCCTTTATTCTGCAGCAGTTGTGATAGTGATTTTTACACTGGTTTTTAAAACTGTTTACGTTTATCCACATCCTTTGAAGAAATGTGATGTCTGTTTTAGCTCTTTTTACCTTTGGAATATGTGTTTTCCAAAGTGTCAGTTGCAACCCATTAGTCGGTAGTGAAATCAGATTAATGGGTAATGGGAAGGTTTTTTTAATCAAATGAAACAGGGTATAATGAAAGTTTTATCAGAATTAATAAAATGTAGTATTGGGCTTCCCTGATAGCTCAGTTGGTAAAGAATCCGCCTGCAATGTAGGAGACCCCGGTTTGATTCCTGGGTAGGGAAGATCCACTGGAGAAGGGATAGGCTTCCCACTCCAGTATCCTTGGGCTTCCCTTGTGGCTCAGCTGGTAAAGAATCCGTCTACAATGAGGGAGACCTGGGTTCTATCTCTGGGTTGGGAAGATCCCCTGGAGAAGGGAAAGGCTACCCTCTCCAGTATTCTGGCCTGGAAAATTCCATGGACCGTATAGTCCATGGGGTCACAAAGAGTCAGACATAACTGAGTGGCTTTCACTTTCTCTTTCAGTAAACGTATACGGGGCTTCCCTGGTGGCTCAGATGGTAAAGAATCTGCCTGCAATGCAGGAGACCTGGGTTCGATCCCTGGGTTGGGAAGATCTCCTGGAGAAGGGAATGGCTACCCAATCCAGTATTCTTGCCTGGAAAATCCCATGGACAGAGGAACCTGGTCAGCTACAGTCCATAGGGTAGCAGAGAGTCAGACACGACTGAACAACTAACACACATATACACACACACAGTAAACATACATATCTATAGTGAAGTTTTTTTTTTTTTTAAGTGTATCTATATATTAACGCATTATACATTTGTTGTATGGTCTTGATGTAAAATATATTTCCTACTCCAGGTGTCAGCCAAAAATTATAAAACCATGGTTGTAGGGACATTACTGATTGCTAGCAGAAATTCAATAAATATTTGTTAAATCAATCAAAAAAGGAAAAGGTCTTGGTCACTTCCCTTCTCCTGAATCTATTTCCTTGGCTTCTGTGACATGCTCTTCCATCTCTCATCATCATCATTCCATTGTGTCTGCTTGTCCCACATAAATGAGCAGACTCTCCCTTGTGCACTAATTTGGTTACTCTGCACTTTCAGTTAGCACCTCCACCTTCAAAAAACCTCTATGCTAACATTTTCCACTTTTAAAATCTTCTCCTTTCAGTATAAGGACTTTGTATTCACCCCACCCCTGGAACTGGTCATCTGAATATGTCACAATTACTTTAAGTCAATTTTTTAAATGCCAGTCTGATTATTTCTGAACCCTGTATTCAACCCCAAGCCTGTTTTATATTCTCTCTACAGAGGCTCCAAGCTGGAAATTTTAAAGTCATCTTTGAGTCTTTTAATCTCCTGAATATTTGCTAAATCCAGCCTGCCCATCTATGTCTCTACCACAGCAAAGGTTCTGTCTCTCACTATACTAATTCAATGATGTCTTAACTAGACTTCCTATTTCTAGTCCATTCAAATATACCTTACACAGACATTACGGAGGTTAATTAAAACTAAGCTAACTATGCATGTTCTCTGTTTACCAGTCTTTAAAAGCACTCTATTACTTACACTTTTCTAAATTATGGGTCCCTTGGAGAACACTTTGGGTTTCCCTGGTGGAAAGCAACAGTCTACTTTCTCCTCCAAAATGTTCTCCACCATGCCCTCCTTCAGGGGATCTTCCCAACCCAGGGACTGAACCCAGGTCTCCCGTATCGCAGGTGGATTCTTTACTGTCTGAGCCACCACCACCAACAGTGTGCATCCTTGTGCAATCATGTCCATGGGGTTGCAAAGAGTCAGACACGACTAAGCATGCACATTGTTGGTGGTGGTGGTGGCTCAGACATTAAAGAATCCACCTGCAATATGGGAGACATGGGTTCAATCTCTGGGTTGGGAAGATCCCCTGAAGGAAGGCATGGTGGAGAACATTTTGAAGAAGAAAGTAGACTGTTGTCTGTCTACAGCTGGAAGAGTTGGAGAGTCATGGAAAGTGGCTGAATATGGGTATGTTGGTTTCTTCGGGGAGGGGTGAGGAAAATACTCTAAAACTGATTGTGTGTGCTGTGCTAAGTTGCTTCAGTCATGTCCGACTCTGTGTGACCCTATGGATTGTAGCCTTTGGACTCCTCTGTCCAAGGGATTCTCCAGGCAAGAGTACTAAAGTGGGTTGCCATGCCCTTCTCCAAGGATCTTCCCAGCTCAGGGATCAAACGCACAGCTCCTGCACCTCCTGCACTGCAGGTGGTTCCTTTATCACTGGGCTACCAGGGGAGCCCTAAAACTGAGTACGGTGACAGTTAAAAATCTCTAAAAATATACTACACTTAATTCTACTCTTTAAATGGTGAACTGTATAATGCATCAAGTATATTTCAATTGGCTGTTGTATTAAAAGAAGTTGATGAGATATAATAAAAGTTATGGATTCCACAGAAAAAGGACATCACTATGACCCACTAGAAATTATAAATAAAATAGAAAATTAAAAACTGAAAAGGAATTACAGTTTAATCCAAACTAAATTTTGGTCTCAAAATACCTGCTTATAGGATGTCAGTACAGAAGCTATTTTGAGGTCATAATGAAATATGCAATGGTCTCTAAAGATGAAAATTTTAAAGAGAAGAAAACTAAGATTTAGTTCTGATTTCTCTTAACTTACTAATCAGGATTTTTAACCAGTGCTGTAGATACCCTGAAATATAGTTTAATATTTGAGATGAACATACAAGATAACTCATACATACTTTAAAAATGATTGGGTAATACCAGATAACTGCACATCATATAATTTTAAATCTTCCAGAGATAAAATATAACTTACTTGATGAATAACATTTCAATTAAATTTTATGTCCACAAAAAGTAATGCATATGTCACATAATTAGTAATTATTATTGCCTAAGAAATAATTTACATCATGTTATATAAAAGCATATTTAATAAAACAGAAATCAGTTACCAATACGCTATTTTAACATAGACTGAAATACTGTACCTTGTAGCTCCCAGACTTTCAAAGGCATCATTTCTTTATTACTCTCAATCAGGTATTTTTGGAATATTGTCAGATTATCTCTAAGATCTGAATATCTTTCTCTGTATTAGAATATTAAGTAATGTTAATTATCATCACATATTATAAACCACTATTATACAAGCAGTATATTTTTGAAATTATCTCTTCCTAATACTTAAACACAAACTAATGGTTCAAGATAATAATAATGATGCAGTTATAGTGACAGAATTTAAAAATACAGAAGGGGACATGCATGTCTTCTTTTTTTCAATGTATAAAACAAAACAAAATACGGAGATATATACTGTCATTTGTTAACATTACCTGTAAGGGATCCAAGGATGAGGACAGAATTATTAGTTTTTATGTTATACATGTTGTCTTTAACATTTTATAAATTGCAAGTCTTGCTTTTATAATTAAAAACAAACATTATTTTATAAAGAAAGACATCAATGCGTCCCATAAAATTTTAGCTTATTTCTGAAAAGTTCCATCTTTGAAACTTATAAAGAAAATTTAAATAAGATAATTTTGCCCAATTAAACATATCTACATATTACAATTTGCTGATCATGATTCATTGGATCATGGAAAAAGCAAGAGAGTTTCAGAAAAACACCTACTTCTGCTTTATTGACCATGCCAAAGCCTTTGACTGTGTGGATCACAATAAAATGTGCAAAATTCTTAAAGAGATGGGAATACCAGACCACCTGACTTGTACCCTGAGAAATCTATATTCAGTTCGAGAAGCAACAGTTAGAACTGGACATGGAACAACAGACTGGTTCCAAATCAGGAAAAAAGTACGTCAAGGTAACTTATATGCAGAGTACATCATGCAAAATGTTGGGCTGGATGAAGCACAAGCTAGAATCAAGATTGATGGGAGAAATGTCAACAACCTCAGATATGCAGATGACACCACCCTTATGGCAGAAAGCAAAGAAGAACTAAAGAGCCTCTTGATGAAAATGAAAGAGGAAAAGTGAAAAAGTTGGCTTAAAACTCAACATTCAGAAAACTAAGATCATGGCATCTGGTCCCACAACTTCATGGCAAATAGATGGGGCAACAATGGAAACAGTGACAGACTTTATTTTTGGGGGCTCCAAAATCACTGCAGATGATGACTACAGCCATGAAATTAAAAGACGCTTACTCCTTGGAAGGAAAGTTATGACCAACCTAAATAGCATATTAAAAAGCAGAGACATTACTTTGCCAACAAAGGTCCATCTAGTCAAGGCTGTGGTTTTTCCAGTAATCATGTATGGATGTGAGAGTTGGACTATAAAGAAAGCTGAGCACCGAAGAATTGATGTTTTTGAACTGTGGTATAGGAGAAGACTCCTGAAGAGTCCCTTGGACAGCAAGAGATCCTACCAGTCCATCCTAAAGGAAATCAGTCCTGAATATTCATTGGAAGGACTGATGCTGAAGCTGCAACTCCAATACTTTGGCCACCTGATGCGAAGAACTGACTCTTTTGAAAAGACCATGATGCTGGGAAAGATTGAAGGCGTGCAGAGAAGGGGATAACAAAGGATGAAATGGTTGGATGGCATCACTGACTCAGTGGACATGGGTTTGGGTTTGGGTGGACTCCGGGAGTTGATGATGGACAGGGAGGCCTGGCGTGCTGCGGTTCACGGGGTTGCAAAGAGTGGGACATGACTGAGCGACTGAACTGAACTGAGGTATTCTTAAAGACTGACAAATAATAATGCAGAAGAATGGCATTTTACCATACATATAATAAAAATTACCATCTTATTCTCCAATCTCTCATGAACTCAACACATAGTACCACTTCCTATGATTAGAGAGAATTCTTTTTTTAAAAGTTTATCTAGCTATTGGCCCAATTTATAAATAAATTTTGTATTTTCAACAGTAAGGAGAAATGAGTATTTTAAAGTGAGAGGAAAACTAAATATACAGAACATGCATACATAAATGGAGTCATCTCATAGTTAACTGTAATACATGTACTGCAATGTCCTATGTTGAAATTTTATTCCAATGTGGGACTACATTTGAAAACTAATCAAGACTGCTCTTATAGTGAAAAAGCAATAGAACTTCTTTGAAAAGAGGTTCACTATGAATTTACCACTCCTTTCACAATATTTTGTTACAGAGTAATATTAAGTTTGTAAGAGCTGTTGTGTTGCTTTTCATCTTTAATCATAAGCTTAATGATAATTTTTACTGGTAAAATTATGTATGTAATCCAGGCAAAAAGACATTATTCATACAATACATCAAAGCAAAAGCTTTTTGCTTAAAACAATTATGTAAAACCTGGATACTTCCTCTCCAAAAAAACTAATATCCCAGAGTTCCAAAGGCTTTTTGGAATACAAGCAATTTATTCCCATAAATAGTTATGTTTAAGAAAGTATGGATTCTATGATGTGAGACATAGCTGGAAATGGAATAAAAATGTTATCTACTAAATAAAAACCTTCCTTAAATCCATTTTACAAGAAGCATTAACAGGTTACAAGCATAGAATCTGTCCAGCAAACTACAGAAATGTAATTCAGTCATCTGTATAAAGCAATATAATGTCCAAAAATGTTCCCTTTGCTCTGTACAATTATCTCCTCACAGAACTGACATAAGTATCCTTTATACATATTTGTAATATTAAATAAGAACTAAAGATATTAATAAAAATGGTTCTTTATTTTTAATTAATTTTGCCTTTATAATGGAATCACAAACTTGCCCTTCTTGTTAATAAGAAAAACCACACATAAAACTAAAATTCCCATCCGTTAACATTCAGAGAACACTCACCATCCTATTCCTTGTCTTCATTCAGTGATGCAGGAAAAGCAAAGCAGGAGAAGTTTACTTTTGGAAAGGTTACTTATATGTGTATATAAAATGAAGACCAGAAGTTAAAAGGTATTTAATATGGCAATCTTGTGACAGAAATTTAGGGAAATAAATATTTTCTCTTTTAAGACATAAAAGTGCTGATTTTTTTATGTTAAAAAGCCAATAAAAACTATGAATTGTGTAACCCATCAGAAAAGATTCTACAAATTTTTTTTTAGTTTTTGCCAGAGATAACTCTGATCATTTTAAATTTCCATTATCTCTAATTGTACTCATTGTCCTGTGGAATTAGTGATTATTTTTCAATTTTGAGCTTTTTTGCATTAACTCTGTGTTACTTTTGTAATAAAAACAGTAATATGTACATTTAGAATGTGAAAAATACGCCAACACAACATATTGAATCTATTCCTTTAAAAACAAGCTTAAGAGTATAGTAATAGTTTCATTTCTATTCAGACTTACTTTAATTTCCCAAAAAGAAATCCTTGAACTTCATTTGTTTCAGTAACATCTTCTGCAGTAGTATTAGTCACAGCTATATTTTGAAAACAAAAACATAAAATGAACATATTTCAGACTGGAAGAGGAATATGTGACAAAAAATTAGAACTCAAAATCAAATTGCATTTTTTTTTTACCTTTTCTTTCATGGATCAGTCTAATGATATAAGAGTGTGCTCTCTTAGTAAACAAGCTTGAATACTAAATACTTTACAACCAGCTATATGCTCTATAGATCATTTTGTAGTCAAGCTCTATTTTATACTAGAGTGATAAACCAAGAGACTGATCCAGACTTGCCCAAAGTGTCCAAGTCCAGAGGCATGGGTTGGCCTCTGAAGGGTGGGGCGCACTGAGTGTAGCAGTGCGTGCATGGGACCTTTTGAAGGAGGTCACCATTATCTTCATTACCTTCACCATAGTTTGGTCACAGGTAAATAACAAGGGTGTTTATTGGAAGGACTGATGGTGAAGCTGAAACTCCAATACTTTGGCCACCTCACGTGAAGAGCTGACTCATTGGAAAAGACCCTGATGCTGAGACGGATTTGGGGCAGGAGGAGAAGAGGAAAACAGAGGATGAGATGGCTGGATTGCATCACTGACTCGATGGATATGAGTTTGGGTGAACTCCAGGAGTTGGTGATGGACAGGGAATCCTGGCGTGCTGTGATTCATGGGGTCGAAAAGAGTTGGACGTGACTGAGTGACTGAACTGAACTGAAATAACAAGGAGGGAACACAGCCCCACCCATCAACAGAAAATTGGATTAAAGATTTACTGAACAAGGCCCCACCCATCAGAACAAGACCCAATTTCCACTTCAGTCAGTCTCTCCCATCAGGAAGCTTCCATAAGCCTCTTACCCTTCTCCATCAGAGCAGACAGACTGAAAACTACAAGCACAGAAAACTAACCAATCTGATCACATGGACCAGAGCCTTGTCTAACTCAAGGAAATTATGAGCCATGCCATTTAGGGCCACCCAAGATGAACAGGTCATAGTGGAGAGTTCTGACAAAACGTGGTCCACTGGAGAAGGGAATGGCAAACCATTTCAGTATTCTTGCCTCGAGAACCCCATGAACAGTATGAAAAGGCAAAAAAATAGGACACTGAAACATGAACTCCCCAGGTCAGTAGGTGCCTAATATGCTACTGGCGAACAGTGGAGAAATAACTTCAGAAAGAATGAAGAGACAGAGCCAAGGCAAAAACACCACCCAGTTGTGAATGTGTCTGGTGACAGAAGTAAAGTCTGATGCTATAAAGAGCAATACTGCATAGGAACCTGGAATGTTAGGTCCATGAATCAAGACAAATTGGAAGTGGTCAAACAGGAGATGGCAAGAATGAACATCGACATTTTAGGAAGCAGAGAACTAAAATGGACTGGAATAGGTGAATTTAACTGAGTTCAGTTCAGTTCATTCGCTCAGTCGTGTCCAACTTTTTGTGACCCCATGAACCGTAGCACGCCAGGCCTCCCTGTCCATCACCAACTCCTGGAGTCCACCCAAACCCATGTCCATTGAGTAGGTGATGCCATCCAACCATCTTATCTTCTGTCATCCCCTTCTCCTCCTGCTCTCAATCTTTCCCAGCATCAGAGTCTTTTCAAATGAGTCAGCTCTCTGCATCAGATGGCCAAAGTTTTGGAGTTTCAGCTTCAACGTCAGTCCTTCCAATGAAAACCCAGGACTCATCTCCTTTAGGATGGACTGGTTGGATCTCCTTGCAGTCCAAGGGACTCTCAAGAGTCTTCTCTAACACCACAGTTCAAAAGCATCAGCTCTTTGGCGCTCAGCTTTCTTTATAGTCCAACTCTAACACGCTCACACGACTGCTTGAAAAACCATAGCCTTGACTAGACGGACCTTTGTTGGCAAAGTAATGTCTCTGCTTTTTAATACGCTGTCTAGGTTGGTCATAACTTTCCTTCCAAGGAGTAAGCGTCTTTAATTTCATGGCTGCAATCACCATCTGCAGTGATTTTGGAGCCCAGAAAAATAGTCACTGTTTCTCCATCTATTTGCCATGAACTGACGGGACCAGATGCCATGATCTTAGTTTTCTGAATGTTGAGCTTTAAGCCAACTTTTTCTCTCTCCTCTTTCACTTTCATCAAGAGGCTCTTTAGTTCTTCTTCAATTTCTGCCATAAGGGTGGTGTTATCTGCATATCTGAGGTTATTGATATTTCTCCCAGCAATCTTGATTCCAGCTTGTGCTTCCTCCAGCTCAACATTTCTCATGATGTACTCTGCCTATAAGTTAAGCAGGGTAACAATATATAGCCTTGGCGTACTCCTTTTCCTATTTGGAACCAGTCTGTTGTTTCATGTCCAGTTCTGTTGTTTCCTGACCTGCATACAGGTTTCTCAAGAGGCAGGCCAGGTGGTCTGGTATTCCCATCTCTTTCAGAATTTTCCACAGTTTACTGTGATCCACACAGTCAAAGGTTTTGGCATAGTCAATAAAGCAGAAATAGATGACTTTCTGGAACTCTCTTCCTTTTTCCATGATCCAGCGGATGTTGGCAACTTGATCTCTAGTTCCTCTGCATTTTCTAAATCCAGCTTGAACATTTGGAAATTCATTGTTCACATATTGCTGAAGCCTGGCTTGGAGAATTTGAGCATTACTTTACTAGCGTGTGAGATGAGTGCAATTGTGCGGTAGTTTGAGCATTCTTTGGCATTGCCTTTCTTTGGGATTGGAATGAAAACTGACCTTTTCTGGTCCTGTGGCCACTGCTGAGTTTTCCAAATTTGCTGGCATATTGAGTGCAGCACTTTCACAGCATCATCTTTTAGGATTTGAAATAGCTCAACTGGAATTCCATCTCCTCCACTAGCTTTTTTCATAGTTATACTTCCTAAGGCCCACTTGACTTCACATTTCAGGATGTCTGGCTCTAGGTGAGTGATCACACCATCATGACTGTCTGGGTCATGAAGTTTTCTTTTGTATAGTTCTTCAGTGTACTGTTGCCACCTCTTAATAACTCAGATTAACATTATATCTACTACTATGGGCAAGAATGCCTTTGAAGAAATGGAGTAGCCATTATAGTCAAGAAAAGAGTCCAAAATGCAGTACTTGGATGCAATCTCAAAAATGACAGAATGATCTCTGTTCATTTCCAAGGCAAGCCATTCACTATCACGGTAATCCAAGTCTATGCAGATGACACCAACTTTAAGGCAGAAAGTGAAGAAGAACTAAAGAGCCTCTTGATGAAAGTGAAACAGCAGAGTGAAAAAGTTGGCTTAAAGCTCAACATTCAGAAAACTAAGATCATGGCTTCTGGTAGAATCACCTCACGGCAAATAGATGGGGAAAGAGTGGAAACAGCAGATTTAATTTTTTCAGGCTCTAAAATCACAGCAGATGGTGACTGCAGCCATGAAATTAAAAGATGCTTACTCTGTGGAAGGACAGTTATGACCAACCTAGACAGCATAGTCAAAAGCAGAGACATTACTTTGCCAACAAAGATCCGTCTAGTCAAGGCTATGGTTTTTCAAGTAGTCGTGTATGCATGTGAGAGTTGGACATTAAAGAAGGCTGAGCACCAAAGAACTGATGCTTTTGAACTGAGGTGTTGGAGAAGACTCTTGAGAGTCCCTTGGACTACCAGGAGATCCAACCAGTCCATCTTAAAGGAGATCAGTCCTGAGTGTTCATTGAAAGACTGATGTTGAAGCTGAAACTCCAATTCTTTGGCCACCTGATGCAAAGAGCTGACTCATTTGAAAAAACCCTAATGCTGGGAAAGATTGGAGGTGGGAGGAGAAGGGGACAAAAGAGGATGAGATGGTTGGATGGCATCACCGACTCAATGGACGTGAGTTTGAGTAAACTCCGGGAGTTGATGATGGACAGGGAGGCCTGGCGTGCTGCGGTCCATGGGGTCACAAAGAGTCAGACATGACTGGGAGACTGAACTGGACCGAACTGATATCCTGACCAGTAATGTTGAAGAAGCTGAAGCTGAACGGTTCTATGAAGACCTACAAGACCTTCTAGAACTAACAACCAAAAAAGATGTCCTTTTCATTATAGCAGACTGGGATGCAAAAGTAGGAAGTCAAGAAACAGCTGAAGTAACAGGCAAATTTGGCCTTAGGGTACAGAAAGAAGCAGGGCAAAGGCTAACAGAGTTTTGCCAAGAGAACACACTGGTCATAGCAAACACCCTCTTCCAACAACACAAGAGAAGACTCTACACATGGACATCCCCAGATGGTTAATACCAAAAATCAGATCAATTATATTCTTTGTAGCCAAAGATGGAGAACTTCTATAAAGTCAGCAAAAACAAGACCAGGAGCTGACTATAGCATTGACCATGAACTCCTTATTGCCAAATTCAGACTTAAACTGAAGAAAGTAGGGAAAACCATTAGATGATTCAGGTATGACCTAAATCAAATCCCTTACAATTATACAGTGGAAATGACAAATAGATTCAAGGGATTAGATCTGATAGAGTGCTTGAAGAACTATGGATGGAGGTTTGTGACGCTGTAGAGCAGGCAGTGATCAAGACCATCCCCAGGAAACAGAAATGTCTAAAGGCAAAATGGTTGTCTGAAGAGGCCTTACAAATAGCTATAAAAAGAAGAGAAGCAAAAGGCAAAGAGAAAAGAAAAGATATATCCATTTGAATGCAGAGTTCCATAGAATAGCAAGGAGAGATAAGAAAGCCTTCCTCAGTGATCAATGCAAAGAAATAGAGGAAAACAATAGAATGGGAAAGGCTAGAGATCTCTTCAAGAAAACCAGAGATACCAAGAGAACATTTCATGCAAAGATGGGCACAATAAAGGACAGAAATGGTAGGGACCTAACAGAAGCAGAAGATATTAAGAAGAGGTGGCAAGAAGAACAAAAATCTTTATGATCCAAATAAACACAATGGTGTGATCACTCACCTAGAGCCAGACATCCTGGTATGCGAAGTCAAGTGGGCTTTAGGAAGCCTCACTATAAACAAAGCTAGTGGAGGTGGCTGAATTCCAGTTTACCTATTTCAAATCCTAAAACATGATGTTGTGAAAATGCCACACTCAATATGCCAGCAAATTTGGAAAACTCAGCAGTGGCCACAGGACTGGAAAAGGTCAGTTTTCATTCCAATCCCAAAGAAAGGCAATGCCAAAGAATGCTCAAACTACCGCACAATTGCACTCATCTCACACGCTAGTAAAGTAATGCTCAAAATTCTCCAAGTCAAATTGAACAGTATGTGAACCGTAAACTTCCAGATAGATGTTCAAGCTGGTTTTAGAAAAGGCAGAGGAACCAGAGGTCAAATCCCAACATCTGTTGGATCATTGAAAAAGCGAGAGAGTTCCAGAAAAACATTTACTTCTGCTTTATTGACTATTCCAAAGGCTTTGACTGTGTGGATCACAAAAGACTGTGGAAAATTCTGAAAGTGATGGGAATACCAGACCACCTGAGCTGCCTCTTGAGAAACCTGTATGCAGGTCAGGAAGCAACAGTTAGAACTGGACATGGAACAACAGACTGGTTCCAAACAGGGAAAGGAGTACATCAAGGCTGTATATTGTCACCCTGCTGATTTAACTTGTATGCAGAGTACATCATGAGAAATGCTGGACTTGATGAAGCACAAGCTGGAAGCAAGATTCCTGCAAGAAATATCAATAACCTCAGATATGCAGATGACACCACCCTTATGGCAGAAAGTGAAGAACTAAAGAGCCTCTTGAGAGAAGAGTGAAAAAGTTGGCTTAAAACTCAACATTCAGAAAACTAAGATCATGGTCTGGTCCCATCACTTCATGGGAAATAGATGGGGAAACAGTGGAAAGTGACACTTTATTTTTGGGGGCTCCAAAATCACTGCAGAAGGTGACTGCAGCCATGCAATTAAAAGATGCTTACTCCTTGGAAGAAAAGTTATGACCAAGCTAGACAGCATATTAAAAAGCAGAGACATTACTTTGCCAACAAAGGTTCATCTAGTCAAAGCTATGGTTTTTCCCATAGTCATGTATGGATGTGAGAGTTGGACTATAAAGAAAGCTGAGCATTGAAGAATTGATGCTTTTGAACTGTGGTGTTGGAGAAGACTCCTGAGAGTCCCTTGGACTGCAATGAGATCCAACCAGTCCATCGTAAAGGAAATCCGTCCTGAATATTCATTTGAAGGACTGATGCTGAAGCTGAAACTCCAATATTTTGGCCACCTGATGCGAAGAACTGACTCTCTGGAAAAGACCCTGATGCTGGGAAGACTGAAGACATGATGAGAGAGGGACGACAGAGGAGAAGATGGTTGGATAGCATCACCGACTCAATGGACGTGAGTTTGAGTAAACTCCAGGAGTTGGTGAGGGACAGAGAGGCTTGGTGTGCTGCAGTACATGGGGTCGCAAAGTGTCAGACTCTAATGAGCAATTGAACTAGAGTGAACTGATAAACCAAGAAGTCTGCAAGAAACCCTGGGCTTATTCTTATGCCAACAAGAAATCTAAACCCTAAAACATACAGGAGTTTTCACATATTTCTGACACCTTCAGACATAATCATGAAACCTTTAGATAGACACCAAAACTCATGGTCTCAAAGGATAAAGATATATTTTATATTCATTTCCTTTCCCCTCTCCTTTACTTACCAAATTGTTATAGTATACAGTGTAGTAAGGGTGTGTTTGAGGGTACTTCAGGTTGTAAGAATCTGTGACCTTTTACAGCAAGGGGCTATGTTCCATCAGAGGGCATAAAGTACACTTCTCCGTTCTTATTCGTCTGAGAGTCTGGACTTCTAAGACCACAACTAAAAACCCTGGAATGCTTTAATCAGGTAAACATTACTGACTGCCTTCTATAATGCCCACTGCCTGCCAGATAGACACCAGGAGGAGACATGCAAAAGACACAAACCTTACTGGGTGGTAAATGAGAGAGACAAATAGACAGCTTTAACAGACTGTTTAAAACTTTTCCAAAAGGAAGGACAAAATATATGGAATACAGAAAATGGAAAAATCCTCCTCTGACAGAGCAGGAACATAGGCAGCCATCTCAGAGGTACTGACAGAGACATACAATTCTTAAAAGATGAGCAGGCCTCAGACAAGTAAGAGGTGAAAGGAAGGTTTCAGACAGAGGAACAACATATGCTAAGGGATGAAAGTACTCCAGAGGTCATAAAGCCTTGGCACAGAGCAATACATGGACCCATCCAGGAAACAGAAAATTGTTCTGTATAGTAGTGCAGTGTTACAGGACCACAGGGTACAAATGAGAGGTCTGAGAGGCAGTAAGAAGGCAGAAAGAGGCCAAGCTGTGGAAAGCTCCATTGTGTAATAGGACTTTAATTTATGAGGAGGTTACAAGGAACCACTAGGGTTACTTAGTTATTTAGGTAACTAAGGGTTTTTAATTGGTAGAATCACAAAGTCAGAAGTTCTGATTGAACACAGGAAGTTCAATCAGAAAGTACTGTGGAGAACAGATGGATTATTCTCTTTTGGAGATAAGAGGATTAAGGGTCCTGAAGAGAAGGTCAGTTGGAAGACTGATAGTCATAAGCAGAGGGGGGAAAAAAGAAGTGAACTAAAGGAGTGGCAAGTAGAATGGAGAGAAGATATATTCCAAATATATGATAAAAGTTAACCTGCAGTTTGTAATATAGGTAATATATGTAATCACATGACTTTTTAAAATTGTTTTACTGTTGAATATCACATGACTTTTTAAAGAAACTTCTACAAGCCCAAGGACAGTTAGAAAATGCCTATGCTACTACCATGACTGTTAAATAAGATGTGTGTGTGCATGTGCATGTTGAGTCACTTCAGTCGTGTCCGACTCTTTGCAATCCTATGGACCGCAGGCCGCCAGCCTCCTCTGTCCACGGGATTCTCCATTCAAGAGTACTGGAGTGGGTTGTCATGCTCTCCTCCAGGGGATCTTCCTGACCCAGGGATTGAACCCAAGTCTCTTATGTCTCCTGTTCTGTCAGACAGATTCTTTACCAGTGGGAAGCACTAAACAAGACACTAAATTATAAAGCACTGTAGAGCAATATACAAGCTATATGGAAATATAAAAAATCTGGGTATTACTATTTCTGCTATACTTTTTCAGCAACCAGCAGGATTTCAATTGCAATAATACAGATGTTGATCTGTAGCACACTCAGTAGGAGGGACTAGAGCTAAGCTGTAATCAGAACAAGGCCTCTAGGACCAGAGCTTGAATAGAAAAACAAAGCGGAAGCAGAAGCAGCATCAGAGAGCATGTAACAGAATGAATTAGAAATTCTTAACCAAGAATCAGGTATAAATACATTTCCAATGAGCCAGGTAATAAAAGATTTCCATAAGAATCCGAAAAATTCTTTACCGTTTTTAGATCTCCAGATTCTTTCATCTAGAGCATGCACTCAGTACACAGAACATAGATACTGGATTGGTAGATTGCAGATCTAATCAATCTAACCAAATATTCACAGGACTTTCCCATCCCATTTCAAAACAAAAACACAATACAAAACTAACTTTATTAAAAATAAATACTTCAGACCAAGCTTTGTAAAGCAGTGCTACCAGTGAGTTTCAGGTTTACCATGACACAACCCCTTTAGATCCACAATCTTTGCCCCCAGGGGATGATTAGGTACATCACAGGCCAGTCTGAACTGGGTGAGCCCCCTCGTAGTCATAAGCAGCCTCATCTATTGCTTCTACAAATCCTATATGTAGTATCAATTTTTATATGTTGCTGAAAATGACTGGGAAGCCATTGAATATAACCAAAATAATATGCTACTTCCAATTTTTGAAATTTCTGAGAGCATAATAACATGAAATACATTTTAGTTTAAAATTAAATTGCCTCCAGCCTCAAATTAACATGTGTAGGATTAAATGATAGTATGTAACCCTCCAAATTTTTTCTACACAAACATAGAGAATAAACTTACTTTTGACTTGAGTATCATCCAATGCTTTGTATTCTGTACTCTTAATCGCTAGCTCCACACCATAGCCAGATAAATACATTTTCTGTGAGGATGGTTTCTGTTCAAACACATTTTTTTTTTTAAAAGAAAGAAAATATTTTGTCAAACACCTGCTTTTGAATTCAGAATGACTGTGTGTTAGGACATGAGGGTAAATCATTAATACTGAAGTTTTTAATCACTGTGAAATACTGCTATTCAGGGGATATTTATATTCTCTTTAGAGATAGTCTATCAAGGAACTAGAAACTTATTGATGACCACTTCTTTACTTTCTAAAACCTCTGTCATGACACTAATGTTTTAATTACTCTTACAATGAAAAAAGTATCTGATCTTTTTCTGTTATACCATGATAATTTTGCCATCTTTCCCATGAGTTAATTAACAGAGGATCCAATACAAGTGACTTTCAACAAAACTGTACTCTTTGGGGAGAACTACACAACATTTCCTAAACCAGTAAGTGCTTTCATTTGCTAGTTGTCTGTATGGAGGGCAACTAGAGTGTCCCCAAAAGCAAATACTGGAAAGTAGAGGCAAAAGAAACAAAAAAACTCAGTGCCTTGAGCAACCTATTCAGTTCTTTCTTCATGTTTCTTGATGATTAAAATATACCAAATGCCACAGATTAGCACCTATCCTTGCAGTGAGAGGTCACAATTTGCCTAAAACTGAGTTGTCTGAAGTATTTGTGATCAGAATTTGGTACCTTACTTTCTTTCACCTTATATATTAAGGGCAAACATAAAATGTACTTCTAGAAATTACCATAAGAAAAAAAAGTCATTTTTTTTTAAAAAGTAAGCAACCTGGATGAATACATGTAAACTTTAGAAGATGTCTAAGGTTCTTTCTGGCTTCTAGACTGAATTCTTATCAGTTGTGCTATAATCATTACCATTTGGCATATTTTTCCATGGGTTAGAAAACCTATTTAACCTAGTACTTAGCAAACTCCTGTGAAGATGGACTGATGTTGAAGCTGAAACTCCATACTCTGGCCACCTCATGCAAAGAGTTGACTCATTGGGAAAGACCCTAATGCTGGGAAGGATTGGGGGCAGGAGGAGAAGGAGGAGACGGAGGATTAGATGGCTGGATGGCATCACCGACTTGATGGATATGGGTTTGGGTAGACTCCAGAGTTGGTGATGGACAGGGAGGCCTTGAGTGCTGCGATTCATGGGGTCGCAAAGAGTCGGACACGACTGAGCAACTGAACTGAACTATGAAGATGTTATGCCTTGGGCTTAACTACGATCTGGATGAGGGCAGTTTTCCAATCCTACACATGACAGAGGAAGAGGCAGACACCAAATGGAAAAGAAATCTTAATAGTATACTACTCTTTTAACTCTTCTTTCCTCCCTAAACTTCCCCCCAAGTCTTAAAAATAAGTAAGTATATAACCTGAGTGACTATTCCTGGACTGTTTTATTTTTAAATAAGATGATGTAAGAATTAGCTTCAGATATGCAGAAAGTGTTTAACATTGCTGCCCACACTAAAATTTAATTTGCTAATTTCTCAGGCATATGCTATAATAAAAGATAGCATAAGAAAACTGGGTTGTTTATAATTATAGTAATCTGGAAAAGTTTAAAGTCTTTTAAAGAGTTTTCAATTTCATACAGCTCAATTTAAAAATACATTTTGACTGTCCACTCAAAAGACAATTAGTTGGTGGCTATGCTCTAAATTCACATATCTTGTTATAGTTCATGAAAGAAATGCAATTTCACATAACCAATTTCTATCATCAGTTCTGGAACAGTATTAGCTCCTCAGTAATAAAGATAAATGGTCATTAATTTCATATTTACTTTCTCTATTTGAAAATGCATTAATATAAAAATCTGAATTGTAGTTTAATAACTTTGGATTTGCAAACCAAAAATTCTCAAAAGCTAAATCAACTGTTGAGAGGAATCTTTCTTAATCATCTTATTTCTTCTTTCCCTACAAAAAAGGCATCTGTTCAAAAGGCAGCGTGAATAACTCTGTTTTTATTAGAATTACATGTTGACTAGATTTACAGTATAATTATTTTGGATGCACAATATGTAATTAATTAAATAGGTTATAATTTGATGCTACAAAGTACCCAGATAACTGTTGAGTATGCTTTCACAGAAGTATATTTAATGGTCACATTCTCCAAAGAACAGCCTGGGACACTGATTCTTAATAGATGAAAATGCCACCCAGCAGGAGCATATTAAAATCACTTGGGGACTTCTTTAAAAAAGATAAACATATACTGTAATCTCATATTCTTTTTCTGATATAACTGACATATAACATTGTATTAGTTTACAGTGTACAATAAATATAATGATTTGATATCAAATCAAATCAAACCTTTGAACAACATAGGTTTGAACTGTGTAAAGTGCAATGATCGAATTATACATGGATTTTTTTTCCAATTGTAAACTACACTATTACATAATCCTTGGTTGGTTGAACCTGCAGATTCTGAACCATGGATACAGAGGAATTGTATATTAATACTTAGCATGAATATTTTGGGAAGTGCAAATTAAAACACTCTTTCCATGTTTGGAATATAGAAGTAAAAAAGAAAAGTCCTTCTAAGAGCCATTTTAGTGTATGAGGTGAGAGTTTGGTTGTATGTGTGTGTTGGTGGGGGGTGGAGGTGTTAAATAAAATTTGACATAGCATAGTAATACGTTTTATGAAGTCATTAAAAATAGAATAATGTGGTAGAGTGTGATAGCAGTGAGAGTCGGGAGAGTGGGGGATAATACTACACATTTGATCTGAAACTTGAATAAGTAAGCACCCTTTCAAACAGATTGGTTTGAGAGCATTCCTGTACAATGCTTAGCACAATGAACTAATATATACTATCAATATATCAAGTTAGATTTCCTCATTATGGATACATTTTAATTAAAAATAACTATGTTTATTAGTCCTACCAAATATTATGCATCCTATTGTTGTATGGTTTTGTTTTTTATCCAAGTTGTAAATCTGTTCCAGATATACATATGATAAGGGAAAGAAACATAAACAGGATACTTTCCAGAAAAGACACAGAATCCCAATATATTTTTCCACATAAAATTCACATTTGATAGTTGTGTTATCAGATATAAGTATTCTAGAAGTTATTATGTAAAATCTAGTAGAGAAATTATAAAAAGTAGTTATAAAAAAGTTTTTATAGCCAAAGTAATCTTGAATAAAGCAAGCATGTACCTGAATGTAATGCCGAAGAACATAAAGAATTTCCCCATTTTGAGCTTTTTCAGACAACACTGCGTGAAATTTACGAAATGCTCTTGTACCCATTTCTGCATAGAGAATAATCACTGGTAAATTCTCTTTGTCTGTGGGAAATTTGTGATCTCCTTTAAACAGATACGGTCTGGGCCTAAAATGAAAACAAAACACAAACAAGAACTGAAAGTAAAGAGCATATGAGAAATAAATCATGAAACCAAAAAGTGATGCCTCTAATCTGCCAGTTGGTCATCTTCCAAGCGGCAGACCAGATAGGTAGGCCACTGGCAACAGCCCAGGGTCAGTAAAAATGCAGCAAGTTTCATTAGAGGTCAAGGATTCTTCAGGGATAAGAGAACTGCCTTGAATCCTGCCCATCTGCTTTTGGTTTTACATAGATGCAGCCTGGATGAGGGCTTCCCAGTTGGCATCAGTGGTAAAGAACTAGCCTCCCAATGCAGGAAATATAAGAGATGCAGGTTCAATCCCTGGGTCAGGACAATACATAAGAGAAGCAGGTTCAATACCTGGGTCAGGAAGATGCCCTGGAAGAGGGCGTGGCAACCCACTTCAGTATTCTTGCCTGGAGAATCCCATGGACAGAGGAGCCTGGCGGGCTACAGTCCATGGGGTCGCAGAGTCAGACATGACTGACACAACTTAGCACACACAGAGCCTGGATGGACAGCAGCAGAAACCCTAAGACACCATCAACTTCAAACTGAGCTGAATGTATCAATAACCTGATGCAAGCCTTAAGGGAATAACAGAACTGAGGGCCCCACTGAGTCAGAAATTTTACTTCAGGTAAGGGACTGGGGCATGTGCTTTGTCCCAAAGGAGAACCACTGCCCCTTTACCATGTAACCCTAAGATCACAAAAGGTCAAAGCAACAGTGCTCTTGAATATACTGTTTCCAGTTGACCAGAGACAATTGCTGGGTCCCTTCCACCCTATTAGTCATTGAATCCTAGTTGACTTAGGCCAAAATGTAAACATCAGATAGTAGAGTTACAAGGCTTCCTGAGTCAGGAGTTCAGTTTCAACTAAAGCTTAGCAGTAGTTATCTTTTTAAAAGGGGGTGTACTTGATGGCTGAGTCAGGCAGGTGGTGCTGTTGTACTCAGAAACTGCATTCCTGTGCACTCAGGCAGCCATTCAGTCTGTAACTGAAGTTGTGATTTCCTCTTCTTCTGGGATTCTATGTTGTTTCTGTTGGACCACCTGGGAATGTACTACATGTGGTAGTCTCACGATGAGAGCGTCTCCCTCTAGACTTCATAAGCATTCACATCACTCAAAGCATATACATGTACAATATCAATACCAGTTACAGATTCAGATGTGGGAACCAAAACAGTAAAAATAAAAGTACATTGAATTGGCCTAGTGTGCATGCTAAGTCGCTTCAGTCGTGTCTGACTCTTTGCAACCCCATGGACCATAGCCCACCAAGCTCCTTCGTCCATGGCATTCTCCAGGCAAGAATACTGGAGTGGGTTGTTCTCCTCCAGAGGATCTTTCCCACTCAGGGATCCAACCTACGTCTCTTACATCTCTTGCACTGGCAGGCGGGTTCTGTATCACAGCTCCACCTGGGAAGCCCGGATTGGCCTAGAGATCATTTTAATACCCTTTCCCATTATGCGCATATTCCAAACCACATCAGTTGAGACTGGGTGCCTTTTCCTGAAGTAACAAAGACCTAAAACTCTGTATGAGGAGCTACAATAGCAGGTATCAGAAGACTGCTATCACCTAGCCAGAGGCACAGGGAGTGAAGAACAGCAAGGGGAGAGAGAGGGGAGTCTCCCAAACCCAGGGGGCCCTTGTCCTTCCTCTCCCAGAAAGCCATGTTGTCTGTCAACATTCCACCCTTGTTTCTAAAACTGTCAAGAAATGTAAAAGGGCTATGGCTTGGTTTCAGCTTACTTACAAAGTAATAAGTTGGGCTTCTGTCATGCCTCATGTCTGGCAGAAGACATGAGACTCTTGTGTCAAAGACAAAGAACTTTATTGCTCAGGACATAGCAAGCAGAATGAGCATTACACCTCCCCAAGTTTCACAACAGGGTGTGTGTAACAAAATATGGACCCAAATGGATACTACACAAACACTGGGTGTACAAGGAACACCATACCTGGGAAATCATCCTTTTATAACATGCCCACTCTTCTTTTCAAAAGCAAAATTTTGAAATTTCTTCTCAAAATTAGGAATTATGTAATTCCTCAAGGTTGCTCACTACAAACACAACCATGAAAAATGGTTCAAGTAAAAAGCAGTCCAGCTCTTGCCTTTTTTACTTGTCAGACCCAGCAAGAATATGCAGGAATTCACAAGGTCTATGGCAGGGTGCCTCTCCTAACAGCTTGATGTTAACCTTGTGTTAAATCTTATATTAATTTAGACTTAATATCTAAATATTAAATATTTAAATTTAATTTTAGTTTCCATAAGAAAATTGAAACATCAGACATCAGAAGTCAGAAACCGATAGCAATTATAAACTAAAAGTTATCAAAATTCCCTTTATGAAATGAACTAGGAAAAAAAACACATTAGGGCTGACAATTTTGGAGTCAGTCTATTAATGCTTTAGAGGAATATATAATTCCTATGCTAAATTAACTCTTACAGAATAACATGGTTGCCTAATTCACTATATGAAGTTAGAATAACATTAAAATGGGCATAGTTTAAATAACAGCTAATCTCATTAAAGTAGAAAAATGAGCCTTAATAAAAGCATAAGCAATCAACAAAAATTAACACCACACCATTAACAAAGTTTTCCCTAGCAACACAAAGAAGGTGTAATAGTTTAAAATATATTACACAATATGTCCAAAGAGAGACACTTTGAATTCATCTTAATAGGTGAAAAACAGTTCATAAAATAAAACAATTATTTCTTATTCTAAAAACAGAGAAGAGTATAAAACTTCAAAGTTTTAAAAGAAGGAGTGAACAGAAGACATATGATGTTATCCACTGAGATTTGATATAGTAAACATTTAAATTCTTTAAATTAACTAATAGATTTAACAGAATTCTAATTAAAACTCTACCCAGGTTTTTTAGGGAGTCAGTTTGACAGGAGAAAAAGGACTCTAGTGTTAGTTTGAAAGCATCAACGAGCGCAGAGCTAAGAACTTTTGGAGGGGGGAAAAAAGCAGCTATGAAGAGGAAATTGTCCTGTGAGACACTGGAATAAATTATTAAAGCAATAAATACTAACAACATAGCACTGTTACAAGAAACATAACAGTATAAAACAAACAGTTATAAAATAGATCATAGCATAAATATGATGACTATAACAACTGACTAGCACCTGAAGGGGGGAAAGATCTGACTGGATACTTGCCTTCCTATGAAAATAAATTATATATATATTAAAAGTTTAAGGTAAAATAAAAACTTTAAGAAAGCTACTGGAAAATATTAGTAAAATCTCTTACTTACTCAGGTTTGGAAAAAACTGTCTCAGTATAAAAACATACACACATAAAGGAAAAATCAGGCTACATAAAAGTTTCTGTATATTAAAATTAATATGAAATATAAGAAAATATTTGAAAGATTCCAACAAATAAGTACTAATATGAATTACTAAATATACATTACTAATATATAAATAACTCTTTCAAGATTAGAGAAACAACTTTAATACTGTTTAAAGGATAAACAATCAGGCAGTAAAACACTTACTGGTGGATACTACTCTGTAAAAATCACTACTAACTTAATAATATCCTTCTTACTTCTCATATTAATTTGCATTAAATACTTGGAAGAAGAAAAATGTTTTGAATAATGTGTTTATAAAATGGTAATTCTGTATTTTTGTTATTAATTTTTAATTTCCAAGGTACACATTCAATTTATATTTAAAGAGATATAGTCTAGATAAATGCACAGTTATGTATGTTTACAGGCATACCTCGTTTTATTGGGCTTTTTGCTTCATTTATTGCACTTCACAGACAACTGCATTAATCACTTAAAGTTTGTGGCAACTCTGTTGAACGAGTCTATGGTACTATTCTTCCAACAGCACTTGCTCACTCCCTGTCTGTGTCACATTTTTGTGATTCTCTAATTCTCGCAGTATTTCACACTCTCCTTCAGCAAAAAGATTAAGACTTGCTGAAGGCTCAGATGGTTAGCACTTTTTAGCAATAAAGTGTTTTTAAGACAAAATGTTAATTTGTGTCTTACACAAAAATGTGTAAGACACATTTTTTAGACAAAATGTCATTTGTACACTCAACAGACTATGGTTTAGCATAGACGTAACTTTCATATGCACTGGGATACCAAAAACTTCAAGTGAATTACGGCAGTATTCACTTTATTGAGGTGGAAATGAAGCCACAATATCTTTGAGGTCTGTCTGTATTTGAAAAAAATAACTTATGTATATAAAATATCTCTCTCATGTGTTTTATGGTATTTTGGTATTCTAAAATCAAAAGCTAATCAAGACAAAATATTGAAAGTACTTATATATTTTAGAGAAGGACTTAAGACTCAGATGAATATTTAGAGCACATTCTTTTTAAACACAGTCTTAGAATATTACCATTTTTATTGCAAGAAATTTCTATTTCAACCTTCATCTCTTTTTATAAACTGCTCCTTTTACTACAGGCTATCATTAATTTACCTTGAAGTAGCCTTCTTCAGCAGCTTTTTAATCTCATTAATTTTACAGGTGTATTTCTTATGGATAACCACAAATGCAGCACAGCCTTCTGGTGGGGGCTCATCAGCTGCAATCTAAGATTTCAAAGATGACACTTAGCTACAGTAGCTGGTAATTACAATATCATTTTTAAAACTCATACATTACTTTGATTAAAATAGCTTATCAACTACTATTAAGTTATTGCTCTAATTAAAGTAAAAATACCTATACAGAGGAAGAATCTAACAATTTAACAAAATCAACTTTATAGTATGAAAATATGCTTTGAAATTATTGAAAATGTACCATTAAACTAAAATATTCTTTATAGTTAATTTCAATGGTGATTTGTCCTCATTATTTCTTTATCTCAGTTCAGTTGCTCAATTGCGTCCAACTCTTTGAAACCCCAAGGACTGCAGCACACCAGGCTTCCCTGTCCATCACCAACTCCCAGAGATTACTCAAACTCATGTCCATTGAGTCACTGATGCTATCCAACCATCTTTTCATCTGCGATCCCTTTCTCCTCCGGCCTTCAATCTTTCCCAGCATCAGGGTCTTTTCCAAGAGTCAGTTCTTCACATCAAGTGGCCAAAGTATTGGAGTTTCAGCTTCAGCATCAATCCTTCCAATGAATATTCAGGACTGATTTCCTTTAGGATGAACTGGTTGGATCTCCTTGCAGTCCAAGGGACTCTCAAGAGTCTTCTCCAACTCCACAGTTCAAAAGCATCAATTCTTCTGCGCTCAGCTTTCTTTATAGTCCAACTCTCACATCCATAATTGACTACTGGAAAAACCATACCTTTGACGAGAGGGACCTCTGTTGGCACAGTAATATCTCTGCTTTTCAATATGCTATCTAGGTTGGTCATAACTTTTCTTCCAAGGAGTAAGCGTCTTTTAATTGCATGGCCATCTCCAGTGACTTTGGAGCCCCCAAAAATAAAGTCTGACACTGTTTCCACTGTTTCCCCATCTATTTCCCATGAAGTGATGGGACTGGATGCCATGATCTTAATTTTCTGATGTTGAGTTTTAAGTCAACTTTTTCACTTTCTTCTTTCACTTTCACCAAGAGGCTCTTGAGTTCTTCTTTGCTTTCTGCCATAAGTATGGTATTATCTGCATATCTGAGGTGGTTGACATTTCTCCTGGCAGTCTTGATTCCAGCTTGTGCTTCATCCAGTCCAGCATTTCTCATGATGTACTCTGCATACAAGTTAAACAAGCAGGGTGTCTATATATAGCCTTGACATACTCTTTTTCCTATTTGGAACCAGTCTGTTGTTCCATGTCCAGTTCTAATTGTTGCTTTCTGACCTGCATACAAAGTTCTCAAGAGGCAGGTCAGGTGTCTGGTATTCCCATCTCTTTCAGAATTTTCCACAGTTTGTTGTGATCCCCACAGTCAAAGGCTTTGGCATAGTCAATAAAGCAGAAATAGATGTTTTTCTGGAATTCTCTTGCTTTTTCAATGATGCAGCAGATGTTGGAAATTTGATCTCGGTTGCTCTGGCTTTTGTAAATTCAGCTTGAACATCTGGAAGTTCATGGTTCACGTACTGTTGAAGCCTGACTTGGAGAATTTTGAGCATTAATTTACTAGTGTGTGAGATGAGTGCAATTGTGTGGTAGTTTGAGCATTCTTTGGTATTGCCTTTCTTTGGGATTGGAATGAAAACTGACCTTTTCCAGTCCTGTGGCCACTGCTGAGTTCTCCAAATTTGCTGGCATATTGAGTGCAGCACTTTCACAGCATCATCTTTCAGGATTTGAAATAGCTCAACTGGAATTCCATCACCTCCACTAGCTTTGTTCGTAGTGATGCTTTCTAAGGCCCACTTGACTTCACATTCTAGGATGTCTGGTTCTAGGTGAGTGATCACACCATCAATCTGGGTGGTGAAGAACCTTTTTGTATAGTTCTTCTGTGTATTCCTGCCACCTCTTCTTAATATCTTCTGCTTCTGTTAGGTCCATACCATTTCTGTCCTTTATTGTGCCCATCTTTGCATGAAAAGTTCCCTTGGAATCTCTAATTTTCTTGAAGAGATCTCTAGTCTTTCCCATTCTATTGTTTTCCTCTATTTCTTTGCACTGATCACTGAGGAAGGCTTTATCTCTCTTTGCTGTTCTTTGGAACTCTACATTGAAATGGGTATATCTTTCCTTTTCTCCTTTGCTTTTCGCTTCTCTTCTTTTCACAGCTATTTGTAAGGCCTCCTCAGAGAACCATTTTGCCTTTTTGTATACATCAAATAACTATAAAAGTACATTAAATATTTAATTATATTATAATCAATGGTAACAATGAAAATATAATCAATCATAGGCTATGGAACCAGGTTTATAAATTTGTAGATCTTTTTTAACTAAAGATATTCACATTAAGAAATTTATTTACATTCTAGTATGCTTCTTTGTCAAATACAGTCTGGGTATTTTTACATACTTGTTGAAACATCTGAATAGTTGGAGAGTATGCCCTTATAGAGAAAGCAAACTTTAAGAGATTGATATGTAAATTGTCCAAAAATTGTCCAGCTTTCTTCAGGATTAAGTTGTTGTAAGAATAATCTGATTCTGTAAAAAAGAATTCAAAAGAAAAGGATGTTAGTATTTTGTATTTCAACACATTAGCACACCTCTCAGTGTACAGCTAACTAATGTCATATTTTAAATTTAGAATAGAAGGTGTTACAGAAAAAGGGAAAATCAAGATCTCCATTTTATTATTTACTTCATTTGTACCTTCCAGTGAAGTCCAGGCAATTAATACAAGTCTAAATGAAAATAATCTTGCCCTTAAAATCTAAGTGGAAGACACCAACATTCACTCCCAGGTTGCAGTTATAATACATGGATAAGATATACTGCTGCTGCTACTGCTAAGTCTCCTCAGTGGTGTCCGACTCTGGAAGCCCAGCAGGCTCCTCCATCCCTGGGATTCTCCAGGCAAGAACACTGGAGTGGGTTGCCATTTCCTTCTCCAATGCGTGAAAGTGAAAAGTGAAAGTGAAGTCGCTCAGTCGTATCCGACTCTTAGCGACCCCATGGACTGCTGCCTACCAGGCTCCTGCATCCATGGGCTTTTCCAGGCAAGAGTACTGGAATGGGGTGCCATTGCCTTCTCCGGGATAAGATATAGGCCCTACTTAAAATTTAAGAGGAGCATAAGAACAGCATAGAACTCTACACTATCTCTAGACCAATTCTTAAACTGCAATTAAAAATTATTTGTATAATTATTTGTTTAATGCTGTCCTTCCCATTAAGCTAAGCTGTTGAGGCAGGAATCTTTTCTAGTCTTTCAATTATACCTTTCTACTCTTGGCACACAAAATAGACATTTAATACATTTATGGAATTAATATTTAAGAAGTGAATAGACCTTTTCATTAAGGCCAATAATACTTTCCTAACCCTGTATTTCAAAAAGTCATCATATGAGACTCAGTGTGCTCATTCACTTCTACTTCAACAAACTACAGGTGATTTTTCAGGAAGTTATATTGAGTTTCCCTCCAACAGTCAAAAAAATAATGCAAGATTTGCTTTGGTAGTAAAAGCAACACAAAAGCAACTAAAGAAGAGATATTATCTTAAAAATGGATCTTAAAAAATCCTAATCACTACAGGGTCAATAACATAGTCAAAATTTAATCACATAACAAAAATAAGACTACATCAGTCAAAATGGATTGGTTTTACATGAAAATATAGAACTGAGTCAACAGAAACAAATCTGAGTAGTACCAGGCAGAGACATCAAAATTTGTCAAGGTCACTGTTAGTTGCACTCCAGGCAAGAACGCTGGAGTGGGTTGCCATTTCCTTCTCCAAGACATGAAAGTGAAAAATGAAAGTGAAGTTGCTCAGTCCTGTCCGACTCTCTGTGACCCCATGGACTGTGGACCGCCAGGCTCCTCAGTCCACAGGATTCTCCAAGCAAGAATACTGGAGTGGGTAGCCATGCCCTCCTCCAGGGGATCTTCCTGACCCAGGGACTGAAACCACATCTCCTGCATTGCAGGCAGATTCTTTACCATCTGAGCCACCAAACTGTCTCTAATGTAGTAACAGATATAGGATTCAGGGGTTTACAGAAAGTAAACATGTATTTTAGGCTTAACTTGCAAGACAATCATGAATGCATTTGACTATTTTATGTTTTAGGTAATGTTTAAAAATAACTAAATCCTTGCTCACCAACTAACCTGCCAATAATGATTTTGCTCTTTCAATATCTTTCATCTTTAGTTTCACCTTTCACTCAGTTTTTTACATATTGGCATTTAATATACATAAATCACTCTTTTTTTTTTTAAAGCCACAGCAGCACTTGATGAGTTAGGTACTGGCTCATCAATGGCACCCCACTCCAGTACTCTTGCCTGGAAAATCCCATGGACAGAGGAGCCCGGTAGGCTGCAGTCCATGGGATCTCGAAGAGTCGGACACGACTGAGCAACTTCACTTTCATTTTTCACTTTCATGCCTTGGAGAAGGAAATGGCAACCCACTCCAGTGTTCTTGCCTGGAGAATCCCAGGGATGGGGGAGCCTGGTGGGCTGCCGTCTATGGGGTCGCACAGAGTTGGACACAACTGAAGCGACACAGCAGCAACAGCAGCAATCCTGGAAAATTTAACAATACTTTATCTCTACTTCAACTTACTATAGTTTTTCAATACTATACCAGTAAAACTGCTCTCAAACTCATTACTAATTTTTCTGTTGCTAAAGGTTAATATTTATATTACTTGGTTCATCTTTAGTATTTGATAACATCTATCACTTATCACTCAACATGGCTTTCATCATACCACATTTTCTAGGTTTTTGCCTACCTCCACTGGTACTCCTTAGACTCTATCTCATGTTCTTCTCTGGTAATCTCCTAAACACTGGTGTTCTTTATCTATTTTCTTCTCATTCCATCCTTTCTCCCTGTAACTGCCACTACCTTCTTGGTGTTGCTAACTTCCAAATCCTATCTTTTAGCTTAGATTTTTTACCCTAAATCTCTTACTCGTATCAGCTTACTAGATATCCTCACTTGGATATTCCACAAGCATTTCAAATGTGACACATCCAGACAGCAAACATTTTCCTACCCCAAACCTGGCTCTCAGTTATAAGTAACTAAGCTAGAAATGTCATAACCTTTTCTAAAAATCTTTCCTTTAAAATATATAGACAACTTTACTTGTGTAGAAACTATTAAAATCTTTATGGACTTTGAGAATTTTTATATGCTGAGAACATGGAAAAATGAAAATAGACAGACTCTGGAGTCAGATAAACCTTGGTTGACATTTCTGATTCACCACACAAAACAACACAGGTTAGCTAACTATTTTGAGACATCAATAAATACATAACTCTGTGGCAGAACCATACAAAATCATTTAAAAACAGGTAATTCAATGTTTAAAAGGTTTTAATATGCTGGCACATAATGTAAACTGTCCTCATGAAATAGTAGGAAACTAGCACCTGAATTCAAAAAGTTAATGTTCAACATCTATAATTTGTTTTAGGCAAGTGTATCACTGAAATTATTCTTCAGTGAAGAGTATTTAAAAGGCCTCATGGAGATTCAACAACCTAGAAAATTATAAGTAACTAAGGGTTTTAATGTATCCTATAGAATGACTTGAAAACAAATTCAGTGAAGTCTGATAGTTTTAAACATATTTAATTCCTCATATATACCATTTCTTCCTATGCCTAGCAAGATCAGCAATGAGGCAGCAATATGCATTTGACTCTCACCATTATGAACAACTTCAACAGAATTATATTTTTGTTAGTAAATCTTAATACAATTCATTTTAGCTGTTCAACCTTGAAATACATACATCTTCTATGCTTGAGTTTAGGTATTCCTGAGCTTATATTCCAACTTGTTAATGACCTGCCTCCAGTCTGTCCAGACATGATGTTTCATTTAGGGATAAAATATGCTAATAAACCTAAGCGACTTAAAGGGTTCAAAATTTATAAAAGTAATTTTCAACACAGCTTCTCCAATAGAAAATGTCACCAAAGAAGTCCATAAACATGTACTGAGAAGAAAAAATTTGAGATAGGGACATTCAGGATTTTAAGTGAGAGCCAGAAAATCTGGTGTTAGTTTCTTTTTTTTAACTATCATGAAAACCTGATATATTAATTTAGCTTTTTTAAAAAAAGCTCAAATAGCAAAACTAAAATTACTGTTCAGTTCAGTTGCTCAGTCATGTTTGACTCTTTGCGATCCCATGGACTGCAGCACACCAGGCCTCACTGTCCATCACCAACTCCCAGAGTTTACTCAAACTCATGTCCATTGAGTCCGTGATGCCATCCAACCATCTCATCCTCTGTCATTCCCTTCTCCTCCCACCTTCAATCCTTCCCAGAATCAGAGTCCTTTCAAATGAGTCAGTTCTTCGCATCAGGTAGCCGAAGTATTGGAGTTTCAGCTTCAGCATCAGTCCTTCCAATGAATATTCAGGACTGATTTCCTTTAGGATTAAGTGGTTAGATCTCCTTGCAGTCCAAGGGACTCTCAAGAGTCTTCTCCAACACCACAGTTCAAAAGCATCAATTCTTCTGCACTCAGCTTTCTTTATAGTCGAACTCTCACATCCATACATGACCACTGGAAAAACCATAGCCTTGACTAGACAGACCTTTGTTGGCAAAGTAATGTCTCTGCTTTTTAATATGCTGTCTAGGTTGGTCATAACTTTTCTTCCAAGGAGTAAGCATCTTTTAATTGCATGGCTGCAGTCAACCATCTGCAGTGATTTTGGAGCCCACAAAAATAAAGCCTGACACTGTTTCCCCATCTATTTGCTATGAAGTGATGGGACCAGATGCCATGATCTTCATTTTCTGAATGTTGAGTTTTAAGCTAACTTTTTCACTCTCCTCTTTCACTTTCATCAAGAGGCTCTTTAGTTCTTTGCTTTCTGCCATAAGGGTGGTGTCATCTGCATATCTGATATTTCTGCATATTTCATCTGATATCATCTGCATATTTATCCCAGCAATTTTGATTTCAGCTTGTGCTTCATTCAGCCCAAGTGTTTCTCATGATATACTCTGCATAGAAGTTCAATAAGCAGGGTGACAAATATACAGCCTTGACGTACTTCTTTTCCTATTTGGAACCACTCTGTTGTTTTATGTCCAGTTCTAACTGCTCCTTCCTGACCTGCATACAGATTTCTCAAGAGGCAGGTCAGGTGGTCTGGTATTCCCATGTCTTTCAGAATTTTTCAGTTTGTGGTGATCCACACAGTCAAAGGGCTTTGCATAGTCAATAAGGAATAAATAGATGTTTTTTCTGGAACTCTCTTGCTTTTTCGATAATCCAACGGATGTAGACAATTTGATCTCTGGTTCCTCTGTCTTTTTAAAACCAGCTTGAACACGTGGAAGTTCACAGTTCATGTACTGTTGAAGTCTGGCTTTGAGAATTTTGAGCATTACTTTACTAGCACGTCAGATCAGATCAGTCGCTCAGTCGTGTCCGACTCTTTGCGACCCCATGAATCGCAGCACGCAAGGCCTCCCTGTCCATCACCAACTCCTGGAGTTCACTCAGACTCACGTCCATCGAGTCAGTGATGCCATCCAGCCATCTCATCCTCTGTCGTCCCCTTCTCCTCCTGCCCCCAATCCCTCCCAGCAGTCTTTTCCTCTCAGTCTTTTCCAATGAGTCAACTCTTTGCATGAGGTGGCCAAAGTACTGGAGTTTCAGCTTTAGCATCATTGCTTCCAAAGAAATCCCAGGGCTGATCTCCTTCAGAATGGACTGGTTGGATCTCCTTGCAGTCCAAGAGACTCTCAAGAGTCTTCTCCAACACTACAGTTCAAAAGCATCAATTCTTTGGCACTCAGCCTTCTTCACAGTCCAACTCTCACATCCATACATGACCACAGGAAAAACCATAGCCTTGACTAGACGAACCTTTGTTGGCAAAGTAATGTCTCTGCTTTTGAATATGCTATCCAGGTTGGTCATAACTTTCCTTTCAAGGAGTAAGCATCTTTTAATTTCATGGCTGCAGTCACCATCTGTAGTGATCTTGGAGCCCCCAAAAATAAAGTCTGACACTGTTTCCACTGTTTCCCCATCTATTTCCCATGAAGTGGTGGGACCGGATGCCATGATCTTCGTTTTCTGAATGTTGAGCTTTAAGCCAACTTTTTCACTCTCCACTTTCACTTTCATCAGAGGCTTTTTAGTTCCTCTTCACTTTCTGCCATAAGGGTGGTGTCATCTGCATATCTGAGGTTATTGATATTTCTCCCGGCAATCTTGATTCCAGCTTGTGTTTCTTCCAGTCCAGCGTTTCTCGTGATGTACTCTGCATATAAGTTAAATAAACAGGGTGACAATATACAACCTTGACGTACTTTTCCTGTGTGGAACCAGTCTGTTGTTCCATGTCCAGTTCTAACTGTTGCTTCCTGACCTGACTAGCACGTCAGATGAATACAATTGTGTGGCAGTTTGAGCATTCTTTGGCATTGCCATGAAAACTGACCTTTTCCAGTCCTGTGGCTAGTGCTGAGTTTTCCAAATTTGCTGGCATACTGAGTACAGCACTTTCATAGCACCATCTTTTAGGATTTGAAATAGCTCAACTGGTATAAATACAAAACCAACAATCTCCCATTGTTGTAAATCTACTGCTTTACAAGTAGACTTCTAAGTGGTCATAGTTTCTCCTTGCAATCTACTCCTGTTGTCTCTTCTGCTTGTTTTCCTTTCCCTATGATTTCACTAAATCCTGTCATCCAAACTCAACTCCAGCACTTGCCACTGGAAAGGTTGTCGTGTTCTCTGAAATACTGACCAGGCCCCTCTTTACATATTTCCATGTTACACATATCCATTCCTAGTAAAGCTGTGATCACTTACTAGTACATGTAGCGGTTTTGCTGTTTCCATATTACAGGTTTGGAGAACACAGATCACATTTATTCATGTTTGTATTCTCAGTATCTCAAGCAGTGCATACTGTCTCTCATGATTCAAATAATGATTACCGAATAATGAAGGTTTTTAGTAAGTTTTTTCAAAGAGTAAATTACTTGTTTTTGGAAATAATTTCAGTTTACAATATTAAAGGTATGTCTGTTCTCTTTATCTTAACCCTATCTTATAAAATCATAAAATTGTTGAACTTAAAGGCCACTTAAGCCAAACAAGCTCTAGTAAATGAACACTTAAAATATTCAAAACCATTGTTCATCTTACATTTACACTCAGGAATAAAATCCTAAACTACTTAATCATCCTACTATGAAGTTTTCTCTATGCTTAAAAGGTGAGAAAATTCCTCTTGAGGGTTTTAATGTTAACATCATTTATTCTATTCTCTGTAGAGACAGTAAACTAATCTTTTTCTTTAACCTTTCCTTA